>NC_083717.1:157942053-159192053 GCF_028564815.1 Eubalaena glacialis
AATACAGCACTTAAATATTTTTTCATAGTGCTCTGTTCCTATCTTATTGCCTTGCCAAACTCCATCTTCCTGGTTCTGACTTGATCCTGTTGGCTTAGTTTCCCACGGGACATGAAGCATTTACTTTGAAAAAAAGTGGAGTATGCACAAGTTACCTGGCTTCAGAACTGATGTCTGATGTACATCTGAAATGTCAAACCTGGACTCCTGCTTTGCCCTCAGACCTGCTCCACCTGCAGCCTTCTCTGGCTCAATTCATGGCTTCTCCATCCTTCCTGTTGCTTACGTCAAAAATTTAGGAGTTATTTTTTATTCTTCTCTTTCTCCTATGACATATGACATCGAATCAGTCAGGAAGCCTTGTTGGTACCATCTCCAACATATATTCAGAACCTGACCACTGACCACTTACTCCTTCTACTTCTGCAGCCCTGGTCCCAGCCATCATCACCTGGATTACTGTAATAACCTTTTCCTCCCAGCATTTTATTATGAAAATTGTAAAATATACAACAAAGTTGAACGAACTTTACACAAATAGCGGTATTCTCAACACCTAGATTCCACCCTTAACATTTTACCATGCTTGCTTTCTCATTTATTACCCATCTGTCTATCCCTCTGTCCATCCATTCTGTGATAACCTTTTAACTAGTCTCCCTGCTTCATTCCTTGTCCCATGTGTTGTTCCCACACATCAGTCCAAATGATAATTTTGAAACATAAGTCAGATTATATCTCTCCTCTACTCAAAACTCTGCTATGGCTGCCCATTTCACTATTACTAACTCTGTAGACTTTGTAATCCTCAAAAGGAAAATTGCCTTGGTAATTTTCAGATTCCTGTGGAATTGTGAATTCGTACTGAGTTTCTGTGTAGTATTACCATTGTATCACTGAGGATGGAATTGACTTTTGTCTTTTGGAGGAAATAGAGCAAACGGTAGTGCTTGCTTGTTCAGAGGGCTATGATTAAAATCTTTAAGCATTCATTCCTGCCAAGGTAGTTGTCTTGCATTTTGCTTTCCATTTCAGCATATGGTGGGTGTGGATATTTATAAACAAGACTAAGTCTGATTTTACAAGGGCTTTCCAAAATTAATTCTGTCCAATAGAATATGACTTTTTGCTTTGATATTGTTAAAAATCCAATGGTTAAAGAAAAAGCTAGTGAAATGTGTTAGCAGCATGCAGAACTGCTTTGTTTTGCAGAACAAAACTTTAAAATATATCTCTTGTTATATAGTGCATTGTCATGTGAAGGTGTAAAATGGAAGAAATGTTGATTCTGTTTGTAACTGATATGGTGAAGCCTTTTATAAGCTTTAAAATAGAGTTCACCTTATGGCGTCGTTTCTAAAAAATTTCAATTATCAGTTTCATTTTTTATTTTTCTTTCCTTTCCTATGTTTGCTGGTTCCTCGGGGTTCCTCTTTTGTGTTTGTTTTGATCTCTTCCTTTCATTCTTGGAGGCTCTCCTTAAATGTCTCATAATCTTTGGCTGTCCAGGCATATTCAAGAGTGAGGAATGAAAAAGCCAATCAGTGGAATTTCACAGCTGGGTGATTTGGCATGGAACTGACTTTTCTATTGAGGAATCCCAAATATCAATCTCTAGAGGTCTTTTCTAGGGGCTTTACTTTCTCCAGAAAAGCATCCTCTGAAATCCCACCTGTGGGTGGAGCAATGGATCGGGGCATGCGTCTGGCTCCAGCGCTCGTGGAGAAGGTGGGGTTGGTGAGGGCTGGGGGTCCCCCTGTTGAGGTGTATACTTGTCTAAAATCTTGCTATCGGTCCTGATCTTCAGCACACTCAGACCTCTGTCTCATCCTCAACTTCTGTAGTAATTCTTGCCACCAATCCCAGACCTCTCTGGGATTCTTTAAAGATAGGGGTGGAGAAGCTAGAGTTAATAGGAAAGCCAGGAATCTTTGGTAGCAATTTAGGGACAAAGTAATGGGGTCACGGGCAGAGGTGATGGCAAAAGGAATGAAGAGATATATATGGGGAAAAGCCCCCAAACCATTGCCAGTACTTGTAACTTAAAGATCTCTCTAGGTTTTTTGGGAGACTGGTGACATGGTAGTAATGAAGGCAGGGAACTTTTGCTGGGGGTATTATGAGCTTTAAAAATTGGGGTGTGGGGTGCAAGGGCAGAATTTCTAGGTTAAAATGAGCTGATGAAAATTAAAAATAATTACTTCCTGAGTGCATGCTTTCTAGAGTTGTGCTGATCTATTAACACATCCAGTTTTGTGGCTTTGGACGTTTTTATCCTTAAGTTTTTTTACTCTACGTTTTAATATTGTGATTAGCTTTTAATTTTTACTGCTGATTAAGAAATGGGATAATCCTGATAAATTCATTTCACAGATTATAGTAAATACAATTTATATACTGTACTACATCTGCTATAGTAAGCACGCAATAAATGTTCGTTGCTAGTGTAGTTTTTAGTTTCATGTGCTTCACTGAAATCCTTATGAGATATGTATCCCTTTCTATAGCAGTGGACCCTGCAGTTCAGAGCATTTGGGACTTGGTCAAGGCCAACAGAAAGCTCTTTTAGGGAGGTGGTTACATTTACTTAGAATGCTGTTGTCATGGTTGAAGTGGGTGGTTTATCAGTACAGTTGGGATTGGCTGGGGAGTGACACGGCTTTGTTGTGAGGTAGCAAGTGCAGCAATGTCATATCCAGAGAATTGCTACGTGTTTGTGTTCCAAAAGTGTGGTGAATAGTTAGGATTGATTGTTCTGGCATTTTGTGGTGATTATTAGAAAAATAAATTGCCTAAAAGGAGATAGAAGAGTGGATCTTAAAAATCAATGGATCTGGGAATTTACACCAATTGCTTCTGGTCAAATGATGATGAAAAGATAAGTAATAACAGAGTTAGGAAAAGTTAATAGGAAAAAGATGGAGAAGCTTATTATGGCAAGTGTGTCACCAGCTTTCTTCTGTGAGCTTGGAGGCAGATTAGAGTTAACAACTGTCAGTTGCGAGGACAAGCTCTATGACCTAACAGACAAAAGGGAGATCCTTTAGAATTCCTAGCTCGACCGTAAATAACCTGGTACAGCTGAAGAACAGAAGAAAGAACAGGGAATTTACACCAGGGAAAATGGAAACATTTAAACCACTCTGTTAAAGAACTACCTAAATGTGTTTAACATGTCCTGCTATGGTACATACACCTTCTGATCAAATTTTGAAGGTGACATAGAAGTCCCTTTCTCCCCATTGACAGTGCTTTTTTCAGTGCTGTTAGAACAGCAGGGCTCATTAACAAACTATCTACTAATGAGAAAGTGAGACCTCTTGAGCTACCGAAAAGGCTTTTAGGAGTCCTTTCTAGAAATTTCTGACAAACCCAGAGAAGTTTTCTAATATTTTATTTGTGTCAAGAGAGTATTTTTCTCATGACACAGCTATAGATATACAGTTTCCATAGCATATGGATTGGAGAACTGACCCTGAACTAAATAATACCTTATTCTGCATTTGTTGTCATTTCACCAAAATAAAAGCAAAAATGTTTTTCTTATTCCAGCAGAAATAGGCATTCATCATTTGAAATTTAAAAAATGCAGATAAGCAAAAGGAAGAAAATAAAAATCACTAAAAATTCCATTCATTAGAAGTGATCTCTATTCAAATTTCACTTTTGAGTTGTAAAAATTCTAATCATAATAATCCAAAGTATATGCCAAGATTTCTTTTAAAAGGGAAATATTCTAGTGTTTTGAGGTTTTAGAGAAACCAGACGCATATTAAGATGTATTGCATAAGCAAACCACAGTCGTATCAAAATAGCTTATGCCATTTATAAAAGCATGTGTATTAATTTACATGGATTTTAAAAACACAGTTCCACATGATTCTACTTGATCTTCGAATCTTTAATGCCACTACATTAATTCTTTACCTAATCTTTCGTATGTGTCTGAAGATGATCTATTATTTTCATTCTGAACCCTGATGTTACATAATTGTATGTAACTTTTATTTGAAAAGGAAAAGTAAGGTGATGCGGACCACCTGGGAAGAAGGGCTTGTCTGTGCTGTGATTCCACCTGAGCAGGCAGCCCTCGTGCTCCCCACAGGGGAGTCGGAAGGCAAACGATAGGATGGCCCTCATGATTTTGGTTGATAGACCCTTGTGAGTGACTCACTGAGCACCTGGCCAAGCCTCATTCCTCTTTCTGCCTTCCTTGCTCATATTCTTTCTAGCTTCTCAGTTAAGATCCTGAGAAGTCTCTCAAAGCTTGTCTTCTCTACTGTGTTCCAGTTTTTCATGAGCCCTATTTAGCAAGTAAATTCCACTCTGGAGATGTCAACTGTTTCTCACCAAAAACAATTATGTTGGAAATGTCATCATACGTTGTCTTCAGTCAGATCCTCATGACCTCTGTAACGTGTTTTGGTAAATAATTGTACTAAGACAGTATTGGGATCAATAATCCAACACTTGCAATTGATTCAGTCTTCATAGCTTGGTTTTACTTTTATTTTTTTTTTTTAGTTTTTTGGCTGCACCGCACAGCTTGCAGGATCTTAGTTCCCAGACCACGGATCAAACCTGGGCCCTTGCAGTGAAAGCCCGGAGTCTTAACTGCTAGACCACCAGGGAATTCCCTGGTTTTACTTTTGATTTACATTTTTTAGAAGCTCTAGGAAATTCTTCAGTAAATAAAAAATTATATTTTACTGACCTGTTTGTTAATAAATTTTCACTGTTAAAAACAGAAACCTCTGAGACACATAAGTTATTTTAAGGTCTAGACTTTTTTTTTTTTTTTTTTACAAATACTAATTTTTTTTCTACAACTTTAATATAGAATATAGTGGATTCCACATGCCAGTCTAGTCCAGGAACATTTCTTGATTCTCTGGTTATCAATTTGTTGCATATTATTCTGTTTTTATTTTAAGTTCTTTCCCCTACATTTGATAACTTATATTTATTTAATATTGAATGGCAATGAGTGGCCCTCAGAGACATTCTTATTAAATTCAAGGCATTACCCGAATAATGCTTACAGGACTATTTGGAGGGAGATGCTGTTTTATATTAAGTACACTCCTCTAATCACATCTATCTCCAGATTCAAGCGATAGGACATGCCTTCTCCTTTGCTTCCATAACACCTTCTACATACGTTTCTTAGAAGATTTTACTCAATATGTGTTTATCTGTCATTCTCAGAAGATTGAATTCCTTGAGAGCAGCATATAGCATATATAAATGCTTGCTGAGTAAATGAGTAAAAGAAGGAATTAATAAAATCTGGCTAAGTTTTAGCTAGCTCTGGCTGGCTCTATGAGGTACCAACCTGTATTGGCTAAGAGCATGGACTCTTGAAACCAAAACCATCTGGGTTCAAATCTTAGCTCCATCATTTATTAGCTATGTGTCCTTAGACAACGGTATATGTCATTTGTGCATCTCAGTTTTGTCTTTTCAAATATGGGATAATTACGATACCTAACTCATGCTTAGAACAGTACCTGTATATAGTAAGTGCTATATAAGTGTTTGCTACTATCGTTATTATCCTTTTATTTAATAGCCTGGGCATGGAATAGTGGGTGGCATTAGGAAATTAATTCTGGAATTCAGTTTTTCTCCCCGTCATCATGAAGAAGTGCTTTGCCTTCACTTTGGGTTCAGGAGCTCTCAGCATTGGAATGGGTAGTGGAGGTCTTTAGTACACCAACAACTGAGGACGTTTGTACCTTTATCAATCAGCAGGCTGCACAGGCTCATTGAACGAACAAGAAGCTTTTTATTTTGATTAGAATTGTATAAACTCTGTATAGGAACAATGTTACCTCAGGCAGGCTCTGATTCATCTTACTTCAGAGGATAAAACAAATTAATTATTAATTGATAAACATATTAATTAATAAACATAGTTTATTTGGTAGGTAAAATCTTTAACAACAGTGATCCATGGGAGAGATGATAAAGGAGTTTTGGATGATAAACAGTGGGAAGACAGGATTGAAAGATTTTCGAAGTCTGGCTCTAGCGTTAGATGTTTAATGATTTTTGTTCTTTGCATTTTTTTAAGTGGTCTATTGGATATGACTGACTGTATCTAGCTCTTGGCCTCAGGTTTATTTATTTTTTAGTCTCTCCCCACCAACATTTTATTATGAAGAATTTCTAATATACAGCAAAGTTAAAGGATTTAACAGTGAACACACATATTCAACACACAGATTCTGCCATTATCGTTTTGCTGTACTTTGTTGATCACGTGTCTGTACATTTATCCATTCCTCTATCCATCCCCTGATACGTTTTATGTTTTTATGTACTTGGTTAAGTTTATTTTGCTAAGGAAGTCATCATCTGTATGGGAGAAGTCAATGATTTATTCTCAGCCCCCAGAATACTAATAGTGGCGTACACATACACGAAGCAGTACTTTTAAAGAGTTGCTCAGTAAGAATTACTCTTACTGGAAGGATTCCTTAAGAGTCAAAGTGGGGGTAGAGAAAGAAATGTGTAGGTGGAAAAATAAGGGCTTAGGAAAATAATTCAATATCATAGGTAACCCATGAAAACATTCTTTTTGATATAGTTTTTTTAGTTTCACTTTGCAAACTATGCAGACCCAGTTCTTATTGTTTCCAGTAAATGGCAACAATCATGGAGCAGAAAAGGAACTAAGTTAAATGAAAAGCTTTAAAGAAAATCCTTGTATGTTGAGGCTAATAATATAATACACACAAATACCTAAGATATCAGTTCGTGTCAGCTTTACATCCTCTGGACAAATTATAAAATATAATTGCGTAGCTTTCCTTTTCACTGCTATTATAGGATCTGCAATGCTAGCTCTTGTGGAGTTCTGCCTGCAACTGTAAGGGGATTGAATAGGTCATAGGGCAAAATCTTGATTATGATTCAAAAAAGAAGGCGTAGTCACTTTGTTCCATGTGAACTAAGCAACACTTACTAGAAAGCTGTGATTCTTTTGGAGGGCAGTTTCTGGTTGCTGTTGATTTCTGGCAATGCATGTTTACTGGAAATGCAGAGCTGCAGAGTTACTAATGAGCACTTATCCCTTCTATTTTTAGTTCACTTCTTTAACTGAGATGAACATGATATAATCTCCATTGAGTCAAAGGATGGCATCTAGTCCTGTGCTTCCCACCGAAGACGAACAGGTTTCCTTGGGCATCGATGATCTCCATTTTTCATTGCAAGGTATTAAGATTGGGTGTGGTAACTGTGGGAACCTCACTCTCATTTATTCACAAATTGTATTGCTTTCTGTCTTTCTTATGGTAAAATATATACATGTATCTGTATTTTTCCAATTGTAGAATCTTTCAGTATACTTCAATATCTTTATTGCTATCTCAGCTACTTAGGAAAGTAAGGAATACCTGGAAGGAACTTGGTATTTCGGTTTCTCAATCTGAGTGCATGTGTTTTATTTGCAATGAAAATTAAATAGTTAACCATAATTTGCTTGGCATTGTTTGCACTTATTTTACATCTTTTTGTATGGCCTCTTTTAAATGTACATCCTTATTTTGGCCTAATAAAAAGGAATAGTAGTAATATTAAAAGTGAGTGAACTTTCAGTCCCATGAATTACGTGTGCCTTTATGCAAATAAGTACTGTCCGTATTTTTTTAATGTTTCTTGGCAATATTTGTTATGTACTTTGAAAATTCCTTAGCCACTAGACTTTACACCTCTGTTGCATATCTTGGAGCTGAGTAAAGTCAGCTAGTGTAGAAGAAATAAGGCTATGGCAAGTCTTTGAAAATATTTATGTCACTATGTATTTTAAAGTAGTTGAAAGATTATTGACAGTATTATGTAACATTCTTAGAATGTTATTTAGAAGCCATAGCTTTTGAGTCACTAATTTTTTTATTTTTAATTTATTATTAAAAGAATTGAAGTATAATAGACATACATTATATTAGTTTCAGGTGTACAATATAACAATTCAATATTTGTGTAGATTGTGAAATGATCACAATAAGTCTAATGAACATCTGTCACCATACATAGTTACAGAATTTCTTTTTCTTGTGATGAGGACTTTTTTTTTTTTTTGGACTTTTAAGATCTACTCTCTTAGCAACTTTCAAATATGCAGCACAACATTATTAACTATAGTCACCATGCTGTGCATTATATTTATTTGTGTCATGTATGATAAAGATCCCCGAAAGACTTTCTTTCTGATATCTCTTTTTAATTAAACATGGTTTTGAATGATTAGCATCTTGACTTTGGGGTCAGTGGCTTTTAAAAATAAATATCATGTAATTTGTATAGACTCAAGAAACATACTTTGAGGGATAGTACTTGAGGTAAGAATTTAAAAAATTCTCAGTAAGTGCATTTTTGTGGTGTCATATACTCGTCATAAGTAGTTTGAATCAAATTTTCATTTATTGGAAAAAACCCAATGTTCTTATTTTTCTCTCAAGTTTTGGTTGCATATGAGTAGTAATTCATGTGCCCTAAAGTGTATCAGGAAGATAGCGCATCAATAAATGGTCGGTAAATCTAATTTTTCTTTCTTCCTTCCTTCCTTCCTTTCTTTCTTTTTCTTTCTTTCTTCCTTCCTTCCTCCTTTCCTTTCCTTTCCTTCCCTTCCCTTCCCTTCCTTTCTCTCTTTCTCTCTCTCTCTCTCTCTCCCTCCCTCCCTTCCTTTTTTCCTGAATCAGTTGATCCTGATATGTATGTACGTATGCATTTATTTAATTTTTTCTTCCAGTTTTATTGAGGTATAATTGGCATACAGCACTGTATAAGTTTAAGGTGTACAGCATAATGACTTGACTTACAGACATCATGAACTGGTTATCACAATAAGTACTGTGAGCATCCATCATCTCAAATAGTTACAAAATTAAAGAAATAGAAAAAAAATTTTTTCCATATGATGAGAACTCTTAGGATTTACTCTTGACAACTTTCATATATAAAATAGAACAGTGTTAATTATATTTATCATGTGAACATTACACCCCTAGTGCTTATTTATATTGTAACAGACTATAACTAGACTTATTATGGTGATCCTTTTGAAATGTATAGAAATATTTAAACACTGTGTTATGTAACAGGAACTAATATAGTCTTGTAGGTCAATAATACTTCAAAAACAAACAACCAACCCAACATAGAAACTCACAGAAAAAGATCAGATTTGTGGTTACCAGAGGCAGTGGTGGTGGTGGAGTTGGCTGAAAGCAGTCAAAAAGTGCAAACTTCCAGGTAAATCTAATTTCTCATGCTGGCTCTGCCACTTACCAGTTCTTTGAACTTGGATAAGAGACTTTATCTTTTTTATCTCGGTTTCCTCACATTTAGAATATGGGTGATAATGCCTATATTGCACCTGTGCTTTGAAGATGAACCATAATGCATGCAAAGGACTTAGCACCATGCCTGCCTGACACAGAGTAGGAGCTCAATAAATGCATCGTAATTTCTTTGTAGATATTACAGTTAAAGTCTTTGTCCCAAAATATTTCTTGTCCAGGAGCACACAGCTAGAGTAGATATTGCATGGTGGATAGGAAAAAATGGTAAACCAGATGTCTGGTTTTCAGTTTTGACATTTCTGTTCAATGGCTTCCCATCACACATGGGATAAAGTCTAGACTTCTTGGTGTGGCTCACAGGCACTTCCTATCTGCTGCTCACCTTCTTCTCTGCCCTCATCTCCCACAAGCACCCTGTGCTCCAGCCCCATGGCTCCTTGAGGGGCCATGCTCTCCTGCTTGTGTGCTTTTGTTCAGGTGGTTCCCCCTGCAGCTCTCCTGTCTCCTCTTTCCACTGGAAGAGTCCAGCTCATCTAGTCCTCCTCTATCCCTATTCATCCCAAACTTAGCCAGACTCGGCCCTCTCCATGAGCCCCACTCTTTCTCTGGCTGCGATTCACACTCTCTCCTCTGTTCTCCCATAGTACCTATTTTAGCACTTATAATAAGTATTATAGGTGTTATATTTAAAAATGTTTTCTTCCCCACTGTAGAGTTTTATGTAGCATGCTCTAGCTTACACAGCACCCTTACGTACATTACCTCATTTGATCCTTACAACCACACTGTAAGGTAGATATTTTTATCTTCAAGATACAGAGAAGGAAGCTGTGGCTCACAAAGATGGAATTACTCTCCCAGAGTCACACAGTTAGTGAGCAGCAGAGCTCAGTTTTGACCTGGAGGATAGTTTTCTTTCCACTGCACCACAGCCACTCCGACATAGTTCAAAGAACAATTTGAAAGAGGGAATTTCCCGAACAACTTTCTCTGGAAAGTGCACATAAATCTTAGCTTTATCCTAGTTAATCCATAGCAAACTTTTATTTTTTTAATATTTAATTTTTATAGCAATCTTTCACATCCTGAATATGGATGGGCATTTTCAAGTAACATTAATCTCAGGTTCACAAGTAGCTCAAAATAATTAGCAAATTACTGATAAATGAGTGTTTTCTTATAGCATGTTTTGAATTATACTAGGTTATACAATCTGCTCTACAGTAGGAGATGAGTATGGGCTGCTTGGCAATGGAAATGTGATATACCTGTGCTGCCGGTGTGAATGATTTTCCTTCATGGTCTCTTTAGAGGAATATGCTGCTGGATGCATTGCTCTATAGGGGGAGAGGTGGAAAACCAATACTATACTATAGTCAGCTTTACACTGGGCAAGGGCTGCTCACATTAGCCAAGTACTCTCAACTGAGGAGTTCCCATGACTGTAGAATGAAGGCTTAACCGTGAAATGAATGGATTTCCCAAAGTTAAGTTCTAAATTGTTATTAGCAGATCTGTAATGATTCTTTCGGCCTGAGTTGTTGAAAGAAAGAGAGAAAGAAAGAAAGGAGGGAGGGAGGAAGGAAGGAAAGAAAGAAGGAACTTGTATGTATTTCTGAAGGTAACTTTGGTTTCATTGCACGGTTATTAGCTATGTAGACAAAAACATTGATAGACAATATTATGAACATTAGCAACTACCGAACTGCAGGCTGTTGGCAATAGTCTTTAAAGCATTTGGCTTTGTACACCATGTAAGCAGACTTGTATTTCACAGAATTCACATGTGCTTAGTGATCCTTGGAGTAATATGAGTAAAGAGATTTTATGTCATATGAAAGGCTCAGGATGACCGCTCATAAGAAAGGTTTTTTCTCCTCATTTCAGAACCTTTTTAAAAGGAAGAAAGAGGCCTATTTAACTAATAATGCCTATTTTATTTTAGCCAAAAACTTATATAAGGTGAGGCAATTATGGCCATACCTTGACTGAGAATAATACGCTCAAGAAAAGATTAAAATGTCTGCATTGAAATGTGGTGAATCATTGTTGATATGCTATGAAAACAGGTATATTATGTGCACAAGGCCAACAAGGCATCAGACCTAAGGAATCAGGCAGTGCTTTGCTGAAATTCATAGAGCAGGACAATAAACATCATTTATTGTTCATCATTTGTGTGATCTTTGAGAAAATGTCTTTATGAAGGGATTTTTAAGGGCACATTTATTTATTTATTTATTTATGTATTTATGTATGTATGTATGTATGTATGTATGTATGGCTGTGTTGGGTCTTCGTTTCTGCGTGAGGGCCTTCTCCAGTTGTGGCAAGCGGGGGCCACTCTTCATCACGGTGCGCGGGCCTCTCGCTATCGCGGCCTCTCTTGTTGGGGAGCACAGGCTCCAGACGCGCAGGCTCAGTAGTTGTGGCTCACGGGCCCAGCTGCCCCGCGGCATGTGGGATCCTCCCAGACCAGGGCTCAAACCCGTGTCCCCTGCACTGGCAGGCAGACTCTCAACCACTGCGCCACCAGGGAAGCCCCAAGGACACTTTTTGTAGAGAGATATTTGTGATCTCTTAGTCTAGTGAGGATAGTAACATTGAAATGGTTGGATTTCAGGGAGGAAAAAGAAATGACATTGGTGAATTCGAACAATTTGAGCAGATTAATGTAAAAACTGGAATTTATTTTAGTTTAGTGCATTTTGTACTACCATGGATGGTCCACATTTTAAATAAATTATGGATATGAAAGTTTAAGCTATTAAAATGATAAATAAATGGTTGCTTTTAAAAATTATTTGCTTTACTGAGGTTTCCATTATAGAATTTCTTTACATCTTTCCATTGGATTTCTTACCTGGCAAAATAATAGGTGCTTCCTTCCCTTTTATCCTAAGAGAATAGTAACTACATATTTTGTCTGAAATAACATCTCTGCTAAGCTCTTCAGGTGGGAAAGGTATGTTCAGAGAACATTTCTTTGATGTATCGGGCAGATACGATTATGGAAGCAGTAAAGGGTAAAGCTGGATAATACCACAGAGTTTTCAAGTTGGAAGGGACTTTCTTTGCCATTCCATTTAATTTGAGACCAAAGGAGGAATCCCTTCAGTAGTATTTCTGAGATGAAGATCCTTGAGGGAGTTGAATTCAAGCCCAAGAAGTTTGGGGATTTTGCTTTTAGGCAGCAGGTAGCTATTGGGTCTTAGGAATGAGAGGACAGGGTCCATGGTCAGAGTTGTGCCTTAGGAGATTAGTCTGGGTTTGAGGTATAGGAAGACTTGAAAGGGGGTGAGAAAGTGAAATTGGACAAACTGATTAGAAAGCGTTGCAAATATCTGGGTATTGGGTAATGTTGGCATGGATTCGAGTTATAGCAGTGAGTAGGAAAGTATGGGACAGATAAGAAACCATTAAGGTGGAAGACTCTATAGGACTCTGCAGTTATTGACTATGGATAATAAGGTGGAGAAGCTCCAAAGTTGGAAGCTGAGCTGCTTGAGATAATAGTGGTAGCAACTATAATGTCCAAAGTATTAACTTCCTTTTTATTTAGAGTGTTTTCACCAAGTATTTTAATAGCATCAAATAATAAGACCATTAAATACTATTTTATATCAATATGCTTAAAATAAATTGTTGTAGATAAAAGATCCCGTTTTCAAAGAAACTCTTGAGAACTTCCTATGTCCTGGAAAGCTTAATAGCACAACACAGGTAGAAGGCCCATTTGAAAGTCAAATTAATAATGAGTGAAATTGATACCTGGAATTCACATGATATTTTAAATCAACCATAGTTCAATTTAAAAAAATGAGTGAAATTGACTGACTAGGCTGACTCATCTTGTGATATTTTCAGTGGTAGCTATGGCAATTTTGAACTATTTTGGACACTTTATACATTTCAGATTTAAGTTTTTTCTTTTTTCTTTTTTTTTTGGATGTGGACCATTTTTAAAGTCTGTATTGAATTTGTTATAATATTGCTTCTGTTTTATGTTTGGTTTTTTGGCTGTGAGGCATGTGGGATCTTAGCTGCCCGACCAGGGATTGAACCTGCACACCCTGCATTGGAAGGTGAAGTCTTAACCACTGGACTGCCAGGGAAGTCCCGATTTAAGTTGTTTCTTTTTAACACATAAATATAATATTTTTTTGGCCATAAAAGGACACAATAATTTTATGTACCAGGAGCACATTATTTTGTTTTCAAAAAGGAGGTAGGCCAATGGTAGCTCATTAGTGCAACAGCATCCGAATACAGAATGTTATCATCAATTAGACAAAGGACTAGGAAGGAGTGTGTATTCTGTTACCTTTGCCACCACACGAGGAGTTAACTTTCATGCAGTCCTGCCAAAATGCTGGTGAATGGTTAACCATCTGCGCGAACCTGTATAAAACCATGTCCAGCCAAGTTACTGTGTTGTTTCAAACAATGCTCATATGTTTTATTTAGTGCTATTGTCTTCTAGATGACGTATTTTAAAAGGTTAAAAAGCCCTTTATGCCTTCTGGGTAGACATTGCTTGGTAGGGCTGAGCAGTGAAATGTGAGTCTCTGTAGTTAGGTTATTACTCCATTTAAATTTATTCATGATTTACTGAGTATCCATCTGAAGGGAGGCTTTCAATTTATGTATTCCTTTTAATAACATTAGAAAATATTTGTGTTCGTTGGGTTAGATTACAAGAATAATTATGCGATGTAATGTTGAATTTTATTCACTTGTTCAGTAAATACTGGATGGCAACCATAGGTAGGGTGTTAAGGATGCAAAGATGAATAGATTGAGCACCTTCAAGAGGCATGTAGTCCAGCTGTGCTTTTGCCTGTTGACATCATGTGAAAGTGACATGAACAAGTAAGACAAATAAGAACTTCCCGGGAGTTTGTTTTCTTGCTGAACCCTCTGTAATTGTTCCTTATCCTGGAGTTTCCTTTCGTCTTTGGACATCTCTTGCTCTAATAAGCCATCTGAGTTCCTCTAAGTATGTTAGGTGCCCTGCATAGGAAATCTTGTATCTTTATTGCCAATGAAATTTCTGATGTGTTTTAGGCTTTCAATAAACAACTGTGTAATGAAAAAATGAGTGGCCATTCCACTATAAAGATATATATTAGGAGTTTGGGATTAACATAGACACACTACTATATATAAAATAGATAATCAACAAGAACCTACCGTAAAGCACAGGGAACTCAATATTCTGTAATAACCTATACGAGAAAAGAAGCTGAAAAAGGTGGATATATGTGTATGTATAACTGAATCACTTTGCTGTACACCTGAAACTAACACAATATTGTAAATTAACTATACTCCAATAAAGTAAAAATTAAATTTAAATTAAAAAAAAGAAAAATTATATATAAAGTATCCTGAATTAGAAAAATTGTTCAGTGTTCAGGAAAATCAGACAGGATGGAAACAAAGATTTCTTTAGACACGAGGCAGTGAGGTATGTATATGGTGTTTAGGGGCTCAATAGTGTTTTAGTATCATGTTTCTGAGAGAAATTCTGTTCTACCTTATGACAGTGAGTGAATGAAACTGTGTGAAGCCTGAGAAAGAGGAGTGGATTTAATAAAATGCTTCTGGGTAGGATTTCTGCCCTTTTGCGCCTAGGTCCCCAATGTGGGATTTTGATGGAAATGATGAATCAAGAGTAAGAAATATGCAGACAGTATTTTTGCTTCTTTAACCAAGGCAGACTGCTTTGTTATTATGAATAAAAGCAAATCATCTCTGGGTTTCTTTGTTTTTGTTTTTTTGCCAATTAGGTGATTATTACACCCGGAGAAAATACTCAAGTTATAGCCCTTCACCAGCTATGAGTGCTGTACTGTCCCAACAAAAAAGCTTCCAGAAAGTTCCTGATATCATAATAGCTGATACTGTCTTCTGCTGTGTTTTTTTGGAGGATTATTTGCCTTCATATTGTAAAGCTTCATAATCTTAAAAATATCCCAATTAAATGAAAAACAAAATAGCTCTGGAAGCAGTGGTGTTTGCAGTGAACGATGTTTTTCAGGGAAAGTTTTTTTCTTTTTCTTTTTTTTTTTTTCTTTTTTAGGTTGTATATACGGTTTCGTCTTCTGGGAACTTTGGTTCTGTTTTTGCCAGGAGTTTGGGGATAAGCTTACTTTATTCTGGGTCAGTTACATTTTGAAAAGTAGGGCAAGATAAATCCAGGGTCATTTAGAGTCCTGTTAAAGTAGGTTAACAAAGATCTCATTCATTCCTTATAGAAATCAGAATCCTTTTTAATTAGCCCCATGGGAGATACAAGATTTTTCTGAGCGTTTGTTGTGTATGCGTGTGTGTTGGGAGGGGGTGTAATTATTCAGAGCTTGAAGTAGTATATTAGGAAAAATAAAACTCAAAATAATTCCCCCTTGGAAATGGGAAAATTTGAAGTAAATATAAGAGGTTAATTTATAACCATCTGGTGGGTTTAGTGTGTGATTTTATACTCTAAAAATCAGAGGTCATTCTAAATGTGCCTCTTCAAGAGATTACTTCCCTCATCTGGTTTCAGCATTGGTGATTATAATTTCTCCAAATGGCTCCATTTTTCTAAAACGTTCAGCAGGGAAATTTGGTAAAAGGTAACTGTATTTGTTGTTCTCAATATGTACAAGAGCTGAAGTTTACTAATAACCACCAGGTATTTTTAGAGTCATTTAAAAATGATAGGTAAAAAGCTACGAATGATTTATTAGAGAAATGGAATGTTTGACATTATCAATGTGTGTATCTTTGCAGGAGAGATATGAGATTCTGGGTGAATAATCTCTCCTGGTCATTGATGGTCTATGAGGCAACGTGTTGAATGAGCACAGGAAGAAAATGGGAGAAGAGCAGCCACACACACTTGCTGTCTGCCTCTGGGGTGGGGCAGCACCCACAGGTCACGCCTTGGTCTTTTCAGCCTTTACTACAGAGGGGACTACCAATTACACGGGCAGCGAAATGTTACAAGATCAAGGGCACCTGGCTGAAATACAGAACACCAACGGCCCTTCTCAAATTTGAGTAACATGTAGGATCTTTCCAAAACGTGGGCGTTGTTGGCCTTGTCTTCAGTTAAGGAGGATATTCAGAGTGAGAACTAGTTCTGCTGTATGTGTCTGTCTGCCTCAGTCTGAGTGTTTACTCAGCAGAACTTCCAGGGTGGTTTGATGTCTTCAAAACAAAATGTTTCAAAAGTACAGGTGAATTCACACTTAACCACTTTATCACGTAATTACGGTTTTTATGAATACAGGTAAATCTGTTCATTGATACATTCGTGCAGCATGTGTTCCCTGAAACCCTACCTTGTATCAAGCACTATTTTTTTTTTATCAAGCACTATTTTGGGTTGAGAGATTATTGAGGTGAAGAACTCCAGCAAGCTTCATGTGCCCACGAGGCTTGCATTTCAGTTAGAGAGACAAAGAATAAATCATTAAGAAAAATAGCAAATATCAAAAACGGATTTATGCAAAAATGGATTTATGCTTGGGCATCTTCTTTAGATCAGGTGTCAGAGAAGGAAGAGGAGACACTTAAGGAGCAATTGAATAACACAAAGGAGCTGCTGTGCAAAGAGCTAGGGAGGAGCATTCCAGTATGAGACAATGGCTCAAGGAAGAACTCAACAAGAGAAACAAACATGGTGAATTCATGGAGCAAAGGGAGCCTGGTGTGGCTGGATTTTGGTGGATGAGGGGCAGCGTGATTGGAGAGCAAGGCAAGGCAGAGCTGGGTTGGGCAGGGAATCATCAGCTCTAAGCTAAGGTGTGTGGATGGGAAACCTTTGGAAAGTTTTAATCAAGGGAGTAACATGCTCTGATTTACATTTTCCACTCTGGCTGCTGGGTGGAGAGGGGATTATCTGGGAGCAGGAGGGGAAGCAGGAAAGCCAGTTAGGATGCTTTTGTTGTAGCCCTGGTGAGATATCATAGTATTTTGGACCCAGGGTGGTAGCAATGGGATGAATAACCACGGATTTTTTTTCAAAGGATGTTTGTGAACATTGGGATGATTGGGTGATTAATAAGATAAATTAAGGATAGTTTCTAAATTTTTGCCTTGAGCAATTGAGCAGTTGGTTATGGAATTTATTGCGATAAAGATTGGCAGATAAACTAGTTTTGGGGGAAATCAAGCTTGTATTTTTGCCATGATAGATATGAGATGCTTATTTGATATCCAGATGGAGATGTCAAGTAGACAGTTGGATGTCAGGATTCAGAGTTCTAGAGAGAGGTATAGATTTGGCAGCCATCAGCATATGGCTGGTATACTTACATTTAAAGCCACGGACTGGATGAGATCACCTATGGAATATGTAGCTAGAGCAGACCTTTTAGGTCTTTCAGTGTTCAGAGGTCAAACAGAAGAGGAGGAGCAAGCAAAGGACACTGAGAAGGAGTGGCCAAGGCCAAAGAAGGAAAACCAGGCAAGTGTGATGGCCTGGAAACCCCTAGATGAAGATATTTCAAGAAGGGGGTATGGTCGGGGGCTTCCCTGGTGGCGCAGTGGTTAAGAATCCGCCTGCCAATGCAGGGGACGTGGGTTCGAGCCCTGGTCCGGGAAGATCCCACATGCCGTGGAGCAACTAAGCCTATGCACCACAACTACTGAGCCTGCATGTGGCAACTACTGAAGCCCACGCACCTGGAGCCCGTGCTCCGCAACAAGAGAAGCCACCACAATGAGAAGCCGGCGCACCGCAACGAAGAGCAGCCCCCGCTCGCCGCAACTAGAGAAAGTCCATGCACAGCAACAAAGACCCAACACAGCCAAAAATTTTTAAAAAAAAACAAATAAATAAATTTATTTAAAAAAAAAAAAAAAAAGAAGGAGGTATGGTCAACTGTGTTAAGTAGAGAAATGGCCATTGGATTGGGTTCATGGAGTCAGTTGGTGACTCTAATACATTCGCCACACTCAGGTAGTGGAGATGGAGGCCTGACTGGAGTGGGTTGAGGAGAGAATGGGAGGTGAGGGAGTAGAGACAGTGACTTAACATTTCAAGAAATTTTGTTGATATCAGGTACTTGTTGAAGGGAAATGTAGGATTTTTTAAGGTAAGAGATACTACTCCATTAACTGTTATGCTTTTCCTAAGTTAGGTTCATTTATTGCTAGAGCCCCATTCATTTATTTGTTCATTCATTATTCAACAAGTGTTTTTAAATACCTATGGTGTATGACACTGTGCTGAACACAGGGGATGGCACATGACATGTGCTGTCCTGAAACGTATGTTCTGATTACAGGGATACAGACAATTATATCAACAGTATAGTAATGATGTGTGCTGCAAAGAGGGCTGACATGGTGCTGTAGAGGTACAGAGTAGGAATACCTCACCCAGACTTGGGAATCAGGGAAAGCTTCGCAGAGGAAGTGATTTCTAAGCTTAGACCTAAAATGTGTTAATAGATGAGCAGGCATTGAAGGTGGAAAGAGTGCTGCAGGCTGTGGTGACGGCATATAAAAGCCAGAAGATGAGGCTGAACATGGCACATTCCAGGAAACGGCTGTTCAGCGAGACTGAGGATTAGAGTTTGAAGGAGAGTGTGAAAAGATGAGGTCATGTAAATGTATAGGGGTTTGAAGTTTTTCTTAAGACCAAGGGGAAGCAACGGAAGGATTCTGAGTAGAAGCATATTCAGAACTAGTGATTTAGAAATCACCCAGGGGGCACTGTGGGGTGTGGTCTTATGGGGCTGAGTGTGGAGACTGGAAGACCAGCTGAGAGATAATGGTGTCCTCATCTAGGAGGTACCAGTATGGATGGAGAGAAATGGGTATCCAGAGATATCTAATAGATAAAATTTTCAGGGCTTTAAAATTTTTTAATTTTTATTTTATTTTTAAAATTTTTATTGGAGTATAGTTGATTTACAATGTTGTGTTAGTTTCAGGTGTACAGCAAAGTGAATCAGTTATACATATACATATATCCACTCTTTTTTTTTTTAGATTCTTTTCCCATGTAGGCCATTACAGAGTATTGAGTAGAGTTCCCTGTGCTATACAGTAGGTCCTTGTTGATTATTTTATATATAGTAGTGTGTATATGTCAATCCCAATCTCCCAATTTATTCCCCTCCCCATCCCCTGCTAACCATATGTTTGTTTTCTACATCCGTGACTCTACCTCTGTTTGGTAAATAAGTTCATTTGTACCCTTTTTTTTTAGATTCCACATATAAGCTATATCATATGAAAAAATTTTTATTTTCGGCTTTATTGAGGTAATTATCAGGACTTTTTGATTGATTGGGTATGGGAAAGGGAGGGAGAGGGAAGTATCAAAGATGACTCAGGCTTATTCTTGGGCAAATGAGTGGATGATGGAACCATTCACTGAAAAAAAATGCAGGAGAACAACTTTGATAGGAGAGGGAGTTGATTGAGATGATAACTCAGTTCTGGAAATGCTGAGTTTGAAGTGTCCCCTGGAATAAGTAGGTGGAGATACCCAGAAGATAGTGGAATAAACATACGCACAGCTCAGGAGAAACAGACACCTGGGCTGAAGGTAAAGATTTGGAAGTGATTAGTATATAAATGGTGATTGGTCCCCTGGGAGTAGATGAAGGTATCTAGAGAAAGAGAAGAAGGGCGTAGGCAGAACATTCCAGAGATAGAAAAAGCAAAACAAGCCCATAATAGGGCCTGGGAAGGGGTGTCCAGAGAAGTAGAAAGAAAACAAGGTGAGCGTGGTACCGTGGAATCCTAAGAAAGAGAATATTTCAAGAAGGAGAGGGTAGTAAACAGTATCAGAAGTTTCAAGATATGCAAAAAGTACTGAGAAGTATCCATGGGGTTGAGCAATGAGTACGTTATAAGTGGCCCTGCTCAGAATTAAGTGGACGGGCTGGGGTAGAAGCCAGCTTTTCGTGGCTTGAGAAGTGAGTGGTAGCTGAGGAAGTGAAGACAGCCAGGGTAGACAATTCTTTCAAGAAGTTTGGGTTTGAAGGGGAGGGCAGAGATAGGGTGGTAGCTGGAGGGGCCACGGATCTGGCATTTCCGCTGATTTTTAATTATAATGAAAAGAACATGGATTTTGGTATCAGACACGTCTGGATTTGAATTTCTCTCTCACCAGATGTGACATCTAGAGCACAGTATCCAGGACACAGTAGACTTTCAATAACTGCTTATTGAATGAGTGACTAAAAATCCTTCATCTTCTGGGAGCTATAGTTTTCTCATTTACAAAATGCCTGCCTGACCACTTGACTAGAAGCTTTAATGAAATAGTGTCATTGTTCCTTACCCTTGAGTCCTACTTATTCCTGGACATGGCTTGTTTCAGCAAGCCTTCTGAGCCCCTCCAAGCGAGTCTTAGGATACCCATAAGTTAGAATAGATTTACACTGCATTACATTATGTTAATGTCTCAGAGTTTGTTATTTCATTACTATTTTTGCCAGGCCCTTCCTGTTCCCTTGTGTTGTCTCAAGAATAAGTCACACATGTAAACCAGTCTAATTACTTTAGCTAGGAGTTTCTGAGCGTGAGCTATGTGAACCCCCTCAGTCAGGATCTCTGGGAATTGGGGCGCAGAACCCTGCACTTAAACCATGACTCGCTGGCGTTCAAAAGTGTAGGAATCCTAGATTTGTAATCACGGCACGTATCTCCTTAGTGCAGTCTGGCTCTTTTGCACTCAGAAGTCAGAGGTGCTTGGACTGCTGCCCCAGTGGAAGGTGTTTAGGCTCACACCTTGATTTTCACAAGAAAAATGCTCACAGTGTTAATGTGGTTGATAAAAGGCAGTAAGGAGTAAGAAATATGTACTAAAAGAAATGTAGTCATTTCTTTGATTTATTCATTCCACAGATGTTTATTGAGCCACTCAGGTGAGTCAAAAGAGGGTAAGAAAGAGGAGAAAAAAAATTCACCCCAGATCCTAGGCATTTTATCTGTATTGTGGGCTCATTTTCATGTGCTAGAAATACAAGATTTGCTTACGCAGAGAGCCAGGAGCTATGTTCCATGGGGCTGGAAACAAAAGCCTCAGTGTGAAAATCTCAGGTGTTTGCATAAGGGTGTGGTTGCCTCATGTGGCTACAGGACCTTGCTGGATCCTACACGCTAAGGCCCTAACAGAAATTCTTTGCTGTGTGTCATAGATTTCCCCAACAAACTAAGTACTTAAATCTGTGGGTTGACTGGGGAAAAATAGCAACAAAGCCCCGCTCGCTCCTGCCCCAGCCAAATAACCATTCATTCAACAAATGCTTTCTGAATTCGAACAACATGAAATGCACTGTGTACAAGCTGCAGGCAAAGTGAGGAGCTAAATCAGACCTGGCCTCTGCTCTCCTGGAGCCCGTAGGCTAGTGAGGAGGCAGATAGTAACCAAGTTAGCTCACAGATGTTAGCTAATATTTTTTTAGGAACGGCTTTATAGAGATATAATTCAAGATGTGATTCACATACCATGCAACTCACCCATTTAAAGTGTACAATTCAATCATTTTTAGTATACTCGCAGAATTGTGCAACCATTGCATTTAATTTTAGAACATTTTTATCACCATTCCCTCCCCGCCCCCCCACAAAGAAACCCCATACCCTTTATTCCCATTTTATTCCAAAACCTTCTACTCCTCCCTGCATCAGGCCGAGGCCACCACTGATCTACTTTCTGTGTGTATAGATTGTCCTATTCTGGATATTTTGTACACATGGAATCATATAATATGTGGTATTTTGTGATGGCTTCTTTCAGTTAGCGTAATGATTTCAACATTCATCCATGTTGTAGCTAATATTCATTTGTGTAGATCAAGCATAATCTTGCCAGGGATTGATAAACTTTTTTTGTAGAGGACCAGGTAGTAAATATTTTAGCTTTGAGGTCCATATGGTCTCTGTCGCAACTACTCAACTTGCCATTTTAGCATGAACGTAGCTACAGACAATATGTGAACAGATGAGTGTCTCTGTGTTCCAAGAAAACTGTATTTACAAAAATAGGTGGTGGGCTACATTTGGCCTTTGGGATTATCTGTTGTTGATCTCTGATTCTACATCAGTACAAGTACTTAATCCTCTTAGCAACCCTGTGAGGTAGGTACTGTTATCCCCATCTTACGAATGAGAAGACTGAGGCAAATAGCGAGTAGGTGGCAGATACGGGATCAAACTCAGGTAGTCTGGCTCTAGAGCCCGTGCTCTTAACCTTGTCAATGATTATAAGTTGAGGCAGGTGCTAAGTAGTGGAGGAAGACAGATTGACTTAGGTTTTCTTCGGGATGCAACAATTGAGCTGAGCCCTAAGGGTAATTAGAAGTCAAGTAGGTGAAGAGGGCAGGGTGGTGCAAACAGCTGTGGCAGGAGGGAACATAGCTTGTAAAGGCCCTGAAGGAAGATGGAGTGGCTGGAGCCCTGGGCATGGAGGAGAGCTGTAAGTGCCGAGGCTGGAGAGATGCTCTGGCGTGGACCATGCAAGCCTCATAGGCTGTTTTGCTTTTGATCCTCAGAGCAGAGAGAAACCATCAAAGGGTGGAAAGGGTACTGTGGTCAGATCTACTGGCTGAAGTGGAGAACAGATTGAAGGGAGCAGAGCAGACCTGGTTGGCCATGGACATGGTCCAGGCCAGACCTGACGGTAGATCAGGCAAGAGGGCCGTCAGATGTAGAGAAGGAAGCACATACCAGAGCCATGTGGAGGCAAATTTGCAGGATTTGGCGGTAGGCTGTACTTGGGGCTGATAAAGGATGGTGGTGTCAAGTCCATGAGATGAAAACACAGATGAGGACAGGTCTGGGGAGAAGTAGGGAGGTAGAGTGTCATTTCAGTCCTGGAATGCTGAGTTTGACAGGCAAGTGCTGTTTTTTCCATAGTGACAACACAGATTCTCCTGGGAGGAAATATGTGAATGAAAAGAATTTTGAAGTAGAGACATGGTTGCACATTGAGTTTACGAGATGTGTTAGCTAGGACTTAGCTTCTAAACTCACTTTTCTGGTTCAATAAGTGAGATCTCAGTCTTGGTACTATTTATTTTTCTTTCTTACTTGCTTATTTGTTTGGCTTATGGTTGGTTGCAAGAAAATGTGTTGTAAGTTGTCCCCGTGCTTTCTCCGTTGGTTAATAGTCTCCCCTTTTGTGGTTCAGTAACAGGCCTTTTCCTGTTTATTCTTCAGATATTTTAGGCTTTTTTTGTTTTCATTGTGCATGCCTGTGTGTTTTCATTCATTTATTTGTTTGTTATCACCTCCATGAGAAACAATAGAAGAGGTGGCCTTATTATTTTTAGTTCCCTTTCTATTGGATAACAGCTTGGGTAAGATTCTTTGGGATGGCTGTTGGAACACATGGCTAAAATGTGTTGCATTATTGTCTGAATTTAGTTATTCTTACTTTGTCTAACAGAGAGTTGGCAGCATTGTTTCATGGGAGAGCAGCAGGGTGCAGGCCCTTTTGTTCAAGACATTTTCTTAGTTGAAGAAAGAAATTACCCAGGGTTTTTTTTTTTTTTTGAATTTTATTTATTTTTCTTATACAGCAGCTTCTTATTACTTATCTATTTTATACATATTAGTGTATATATGTCAATCCCAACCTCCCAATTCATCCCACCCACAGCTTCCCCCCCCAGCTTTCCCCCCTTGGTGTCCATACATTTGTTCTCTACATCTGTGCCCAGGGGTTTTTAAAACAAGGATTAGGATAAGACATAGGCCTAGTAACTGTTGCCAATAAATTCTTCTCCAAGCAATAAGTCAGTTTGAACCTCAATCTTTTAATATTTACTAAGTCTTTCAATCAGCAAATTATATTGAGTACCTCTTCTCTACATGGCACTGGTCTAAGGGGAAGCAAAAACACAAAAGCATAAGGGTTTAATATTAAGGTTGATACAATGAGTAGGAGAGAAACCACATAGAGGTACATGACTGCAGTACATGGGCAGCAAGTGGTAATTACCATAAGATAGAAACAAAACTGTTGGTTATTCATGTAGCTATCCTTTCATAAAAATACAGGTAGAATGATGATAAACATGCTGTTTTATAATTTGCTCTTTTTCACTTAAGAATATACCTGCATCGGCACATATGTATCTACTTTGTTCTTTTTACTGGGTAAATGATAATTTTCTTCCTTTCTGGTAATGTGGAAGGTTTATGATCTCCTTTTTAAAAATTTGTTACGGCTTAACAGACGCTTTTTAACTTTAAATAGTGTACCTAAATTTGCTGCTTTTTGAATTATCAGCTTAAAAAATGAAACCATATCATGTGTAGTAATTTAATTTACATATACATACATTCATTCTTTCATTCGACAAGTATTGACTGAGTGCCTTCTACTTGTGAGGTATTATTCTAGGAGCGAGGAACCCAGTGACCGACCAAAACAAATCCTTGCTCTTTAGAATTTATGTTCTTTGCCTGTCTAATCTAGAAAGATGCACAGGAAATTGTTAATTAATGTTGTCTCTGGGGAAGGAAAATGGGTGTTTGGGGAAAGTTAAGATTAACTTTGAATTCTGTTACTGTTTATAAAACATGTTTTATGAGGATTATCTATTACTTCCTAATAGTAATAATGATTAAAAAAAAAAAAAAAAAAAGACCCAACAAAGTATTGTGGTAGGCCAGAGCCAGAAGAGATTATTTCTATTTCACAAAGGGGACATTTGAACAGGATATGTCTTATTTTAACAAATGTTGATCGAATGCCCCCCATGTGCATTGTGCTGGGTGCTGGGGTTTCTGTGAATGCAGAGGGATGCGGGAGGATTAGCCATTCCAGAAGGTACATAGCATGTTGATGCAGAAAAGAGAGCAACTTAACTGGGGAACTGCATATATTCTAGTTTGGCTAGAGAAGTAGGATGTAAGTGGGGAAGTCATGGGGGGATGAGTCAGGAAAAAGTTGATTGGAGTCAAATTCTGAATGACCGAGAATGTTAGGCTAAGAATCTATATTTTATTCATTAAGGAATTAGGGAGTGATCAAAAGATTTTAATGAGGAGAGTGAAAGATCCAAGTAATAAATCTGGTGCCATGTGCAATAAACCTGTTATCAATAACCCAGCAGTACAAAGGGAAGAAGGGAAATTCCTGGATAGAGGAGGTTGCAAAGCCTCCTTGGTGACCTCATGCAGTAGAGAACATTCTTGGAGAAGCCACATTGTAATAATGTGTTGCTCTGTGTTTAAGTGAAAATGTCAGTTAGAGATTCTCATGCCTGGGTAACTGCCTTTGAACTCTTACTACCAGGGAGGACTGCTGGAGTCAACATTTTAGATGAACTTTTGTTGAGACTGGACCTTGCGGAGACCCAGTGGCCTTGGTAGTTTACTAATGAGATTTATAATGAACTTAAAATCTACCCTCTTTAATTGAGCTTAACTCAATTTGTTTTCATTTAAGTTCCCTTCCAGGTAAGGATATGAGTTGCCAGCTCACAAAAGGCAGATTGAATAAGAACAACGTCAGGGATTAAATGTATTTTTATGGTAATGACACCTAGAGAAAACCTTTTCCTTCTATGCCTTTCTCAAACTCAGCCAGATATTTTCCAAGAATGATAATCAAGGATACCCATATGGGCCTGAATAAAATTCACTGACTACATTTTATATATTTCTTATTTGCCTTAAAAATCAGAATAGAGAATTTCTCATTCTCTATTCCTTGGCATTTTAAGAAACTCATCATTATGACAGATTTTATTATTTTCTGTCTGTTTTTGTCTTTTTCTGTCCCTGATGTCTGCTGATTAAATGGTCTTTTCCTCATTACTCAGCCATAAAAAAGAGTGAAATAATGCTATTTGCAGCAACATGGATGGACCTGGAGATTATCATACAAAGTGAAGTAAGTCAGACAGAGAAAGACAAATTTCATATAATATCACTTATATGTGGAATCTAAGACATGGTACAAATGAACTTATTTACAAAACAGAAACAGACTCACAGACTTAGAAAACAAACTTATGATTACCAAAGGGGAAAGGTGGGGAGAGAGGGATAAATTAGGAGGTTGGGATTAACAGATACACACTACTATATATAAAATAGATAATCAACAAGGACCTACTGTATGTATAGCACAGGGGAACTCTACCCAATACTCTGTAATTGCCTATATGGGAAAAGAATCTGAAAAACAACAGATATTTGTATATGTATAACTGAATCACTTTGCTGTACACCTGAAACTAACACAACATTGTAAATCAGCTATAGTCCAATATAAAATAAAAATTAAATTAAAAAAAATAAAAAATAAAATTAAATAAATAAAAGGTCCTATTCTTTTTATGCTATTTTGAGAAGAGTTTTATTATTTTATTAGAAAGTTACTCTGGAAATTAAAAAATAAAACCCAACATTAAAAAAAAATCTCACCCACTCAAATTAAGTTGCTTTAAAGCGTGTGGCTCTCAATTATTTTTTCCCCAATGGGTCAGCCTTTGAAAAGAACAAAAGGTTACTTATCCTGCCATAGGGCGAGCTATTTGGCTCTGGTTCGTGTTGAATTAATACCGCTTTTCAGGGATAAGGCAGTATGAAAATGTGAGAAAAGTGTGTCAAGGGATAAGTGACATGGCACAGACGAAACCATTTAATTGAGTAGTCATAAAGGTGTTTAATTGCACCTGGGACGTCTTTGTTTGCTGTTAGCAAGGGTCCTTGTTGCATTTGAAGAGTTCTGATTTCCAGGATGAAGAGGTGGACAATGTGTTAGTTAGAAGCCATGAAGTTTAAAAACCTTTTTCTGAGGGTTTCATTTGCTAACTGGAGAGTTCCGGGTCGGGGTTTGTTCTGCCTGCTCCTCTTATTGTTTTTCCCCTTGTTTCTATTAGATTTTAATCAAATTAGGACAGGGATAACTTAAGGTTTTCATTGGAAATTTTTGGTTATTTTAAATTTATGTCCCTATCAGAGGTCAGTCCAACCTATGTGCGACTAGGTGCTCCAAGTTGAACAGTCCATATAGAGCCCTCATGTGCTGCCTGTTTTCTCAGCCTAGGAAAGTTCACAGTCCTCAGTTTGCTCAGTACCAAGACCCCTTTTGTCCAGCATCACATGGAAATGATCATGTGATCCCTCATCTTTCTTGGAAATAATTCAGAATGACTGAGGTTTCCAGGTGGATGTGCAATACTCAAACTCCTTGGGCACACAGTGCTCCTTTACATTCCTTTTTGTGCCAGCATCTCACCCCCTCTATGGTTATTCCTTTCTCCCACAATAAGTCCCCTAACGTTAGTGTAGACTCCCTGTCCTGGACCTGGTGGTATTCCTGGTTAGTTTCTTCTCCATACTTTACACCTAGAAAGAAAAAAAATCTCTCTTGGCTCCTTAAGGATAAAGAAGAGAGCCCTCTTTGTTTGTTTTTGTCATTGTTTGTTTTGTTTTTTGTTTTGAATTTCTGCTTTATTGTAATAATGAAATAGTCCCTTCCTGCTTATATACATGGCCTTGATTAATGTACTTTGTGTGCATGTAACTTGATCCTGGAAACATAAAAACTTGTTCTCTAGTTTTCTCTATTGAGGAACAAAGTTAGCTCTCAACACATTTTTTGGTAAGCGTTAGTACATGTTTAAAATTTATTGTCTTATCACCTGCTGATTCTAGGGAAACAAACAATGAAAACATTAATAACATTTTGAATTATAGGACAAAATTATGGTTCTTTATAATTCTTTTTTAAAAAATTTTTATTTATTTATTTTTTGGCTGCTTTGGGTCTTCATTGCAGCGCGAGAGCTTTCTCTAAATGTGGCGAGTGGGGGCTTACTCTTCATTGCGGTGCACGGGCTTCTCATTGCGGTGGCTTCTCTTGTTGCGGAGCATGGACTCTAGGCTCACAGGCTTCAGTAGTTGTGGCACGTGGGCTCAATAGTTGTGGCTCACGGGCTCTAGAGCGCAGGCTCAGTAGTTGTGGCGCGTGGGCTTAGTTGCTCCACGGCATGTGAGATCTTCCCGGACCAGGGATCGAACCCATGTCCCCTGCATTGGCAGGCGGATTCTTAACCATTGCACCACCAGGGAAGTCCCTAGTTCTTTATAATTGTTTTAAATGAAATTTATAAAAACAGAAATAACTCTCAAAAGCCTAAACTATCTGGTTGGCTTGTCAGAACTCAGTTCAGTTCAGCTAACAATTATTGAGCACCCTTTAATGTGTAAATCACTGAGCTATAACTAATTTCAACCGGTAATACAGAAAAAATGTAATGGATTTAAAAAGTTAAGGAGAAAATCCAATGAGGTTAAGTGCATCTTTAATTTCTACTCAGTCAAAATTGCAAACACCCTAAAATTCCATTTACTCAGATTCTTTTCATTTTCTCAACCTGAACTCTCATCAGATTAAAACATTTTTGAGAACTCAGACTAGATGTCATGCCAACAATTTCAGTTCAACTGTGTTAGAGATTAATAAGGGAGAATGGGTAGAGTCAAAGGAAAACAATGTATTAGAAGGTAGAACGGACATCTTTTAAAAGGAGGAATGTAAACACATAAAGGTAGATTTGACCTTCTCAGTACAGCAAATAAAATATAACAGTAATAATAATTGGTAAAATTATTGTTATTCCTACTTTTTTAGCAAATATTTGCTTAGAGCCTGTTCTGGGCCTGACTCTTCTAGGCCCCTGGAATATATCACAGATGAAACATCTTGCTTATGTGGTGCTTACATTCTATTGGGAGGAGAGTAAGGCATTAAATGATAGACATACTACATATATAGCTTACCTAGGATGTTAAAGGTGGTAAGTACTGTAGAAAAAAAATCAAGCAGGACAAGAGGGAACAGAAGTGGGGTTGTTACAGTTTAAAATAGGATGGTCAGAGTAGATCTTACAGATGAGTGCCATCACTGTGGCTGCTGTGTTGAGAATAATATTCAGAGGGCAAGGCTGGAATGAAGGAGACCTGTTAGGAATCTATTGCAGTAATCTGGGGAGAGGTGGAGGTGCCTTGGACCAGTGGTTGTAGTGAAGGTGGTGAGAAGTGGTCATATCCTGAATATATTTTGAAGGTGGACATAAGAGGATTTCCCGAGGCATTGGACATGAAGTGTGAGAGAAAGAGAGAAGCCAGCATGTGAAGGAGGAGGAAGACAGAGAGTATAGGGGCCTGCAACCAGAAAGAGAGAGTGATCATCTGTACTGAATGCTGCTGATTGCTCCAGAAAGATGAAGACTGAGAATCGATCATTGGTTTTAGTGGGGGCTGGGGGGGTCATTGATGACCTCGATTCATGGTGACCTTGATGAAAGAGTAGTTTCAGCGGAATGGTAAGGGCACAATTGGTGTGGGTTCAGTTAAGAGAGAAGGAGGAGGGGACCTGGAGACCATGAACATAGACAAATCTATTTGAGGAGTTTTGCCACAATGGACCTGTACCTGATGGGGTCAAGAGAGGGTTGCTTTTTGTTTTTAGTTTTAGATGGGCAAATTAATAGCATGCATCAGTACTAATGGGAATAGTCTTGGGTGGGGGAGAGGATAATACAGGAGAGAAAGGCGTAAAAGGTCCTGGAGTAGCTCCAAAGGGATGAGACCTGGTGAATGAGTGAAGGAAGGGATTGGCTTTAGGTCTGAGCAAGGCTGGCTCACCCATGCTAACAGGCTGGAGGCAGAGCCTTTTGATAGGTTACTAGACAAGGGAGTAGATGATCCCTAAGTGTCCTGGGGAAGCAAGGTCTCAGCTGAGAGTAAGGATGGGAGGGGAGGCGTTGGGAGTTTGAGAAAGAAGGAGAGGGTGTGAAATTGCTGTCTAGAGGAGTGGGAGAGGGCAATGTATTATGACTTCCAGGTAGCATTGAGGGCTTACGTGGCGGTCACGATGAGACTGGTCAGCAGTTACGGATTTCCTTCCAGCCACATTCAGCAGCATGTGTGCAGGTATGAGTGAGCAGAGAGTGCTGATGAAGAGCACACAGCAGAATGAGAGGTGCAAGGGAGTGTTTGTAATAATTGATCATGGAATTTACAATGGATAAGGATGAAAGGAAGGAGACCAAGGGGGTGAAGGACAGTGTAAAACTGGCAGAATTGATGGCTTGGAGTTGCTGATGGACTCCAAGGATTGTTGGAGTTGAGACACTAGTGAGAATGTACTGAAAACATAAGGAATGATGTTCAGAGATGGGGATGCATGAACTCAAGATCATGAGTTGTAGTTATTAGTAATGACAGGGTCAGGGTATAACCATGACAGTGAGTGGTTGAGGCAGGGCAGAAGACACATTTATTGGAGAAAAATTCAAGAAACAGAGAGGCCAGTTTGGAAGTTTCATCAGTATGTGTATTGAAATTACAAAGAATTAGGGGTCACATTGGAAAGAGCAGCAGTGGGGAAGGAACTAAAACCTTTGAGCAATGATGAGGAATGACAGAGGTAAGTAGATGACTGTGTTAGTGGGGACTGTCTGATGCCATGAGAGTTAAAGCTGGAGCATTTCAGGGACAAAGAGAGTGGAAGATGATCTGGAAGTAGCAGCCAAGAGCAAGGAACTAGTGGTCCAAGGTCTGCAAGAGAAAGCAATGCTGTCACTTGGGAGGGCTGTGGGGAAAGCAGAGTTCTGGGTTAGGGTGGAGGTTCAATTAGAGCAGAAAGGTGAAGAGGGTAGTGGGCACGTAGGGGATTTTGCTGATGGTCTGTTATGGATTTCAGCATCAGTGAAGGGTTTCAGGAGTTAAGGAGAGGTGGGAGATGAGAAAAATTGGGGGACGTGCAGAGTCTTTTGGAAATTAGAGCGAGAATGGAGGGGGACCTCAGAGTGTGTGAACTGTGTGTGTGTGTGTGTTGACGGGATGTAAGCAGGGACAAAGGCACAGTGAGATGAGATCTGGTGAGCCCGCGGTAGGTGGTGGTGACAAGGCTGTAAGCGTTAGACACAGGGAGGAGTGGGTGTCTGGATTGCTCTCACCCCTGTCCAGTAGGATGAGGAGATCTGGGGAGATGGAAGGACAGTCCTGTGTGCAGGGTAACCCCTGGCCTCAGGGTTGAGGGTGTCTGCTGGAGCCGAGGGGGTAGAAGGTGAGGGGATGAATGGTGTCAGTATGGAGCTCTCTCCTGCCCTGGGGAGGAAGGGAAGATCCACACCGAGTGTTCCGATCTTTCCTTGGACTCCTGCCTGGTTAGTAAGAGTGAGAGCTAGCACTTCTCCTGTGTTTCCTTGGTGCCAGGGTCTGTTCACTTTGAGTGAACCACTAACAGTCTCTAGCGGTGAGTGCTTCTCACCTTATTCCACGAGGAACCTGCCCCACGTCACACAGCTACTCAGTAACAGAGGCAGGATTTGAACTCAGGTCTCTCTGACTCTAATTGCAAATGATTTACAGTTAATTCAATGACAATATATTCTTCATGATAAATGTCAAGACTAAATTGCCACGACTTTATGAGCCCTTTAAAATGTATTCAGATGTTCTGGGTTTATCTGAAGTACCGTGTGGTGTTGGTTTAGACTGCAAGTCCATTTGGATTAGAAACCCTTTTTTTTTCTTCACAGGTCCTTGTACAGCGCTGTCAAGGTCATGTAGGGGCTAATTCTTTTGTCGGTAAAATATTAAAAACCGTTGTCTCTTGCAGTTAAACAGTGGCTTTGAAAAATATCTCATTTCAACGTGCTATATTTCCAAAACACTTCTTGGACAAACACCTGAAATTTAAACTAAGTCCTAGAACGTTTATAAGATTGTGAGATACACACACATACCCAGAGTGACAGACCTTTGAAACGCTGATTTGTTCAAATGGTTTCTGAGGCTTCTCATTTTCTAACTGCTATTGTCCTTTTTAAATAGCTGAACAGGAAGACACTCAGAAGAAAACCTTCACATGCTGGATAAACTCACAGTTGGCAAAGGTGAGGAAAAAGAGAGCAAATCAAGCTATAAATATATATTTAAGTGATTCCTCCTGTTCGCTCAGTTTTGGTCCCCAAAATGGCACTGGTGACATGTAAAAGGTTGAAAAAATGTGCTGAATGTCACCTTGATCTTGTTTTGATGTATCTGTTATTCTTTCCCAACATGAAAAGGGGGCATTTTTGTTAAGGATATGGGAGACAGTGCTGGAAAATATTTAAAGCAGTAACATCTCTTTTATTAAATGAAATTGTAACAAGAAGTCATATATATTGAGTGTTATGTTAGACACTGTTGTAAGTACTTTAAATGTACTGACCACTCGTTATGTTTCAGTGACTTCACAACATCCTATGAGACAGATAGCATTGTTCATGTTTAAAGAACAAGGAAACTAAGGTACAGAGACGTTGTGTGACTTCTCCAAGGTCCCACAGGTTACAAGTGATAGTGCTGGGATGCAAACCCAGGCAGTCTGGACCCAGAGGCCTTGATCTTAATCTCTGTGCTATCCTGGCCTTCAGTGATCCAGGTGCCTGGAATAACCTAGATACAAAATGAATGAGCCTCTTCTCCCAGGCTACCCATCCCAGCACAATGCTCGTCATTCTAAAAAGAGGAAATTCATAAACAGGTTACTCCAGAAATGTGATCTCCCCAAATGGGTCACTATTGGCTGATTCTGAGCATCTTGAATGCCACTTCACTGCACAGGTTTTAAGCTCTCAGTGAAAGCTGAAAGAGTGTTGTGTTACTGGAAATTTGCTGTGAGATAAGTTCACTACTTTCCTTATCGTGTTTTGATGTGGAACTTTGTGTGTTTTCTACATTCTGTTAATTAAGAAGAAAATCACTACTGAATCTTAGCTTTTGCAAAGATGCAAAAGCACATTTATGAGATTCTTAAAGTTATCGTGTTTTTGGACCAAAGTTTCGATGATTACTTTTCTTGTGACCTTTTGTAGCACACCCCTCCCTCAGTTGTATCGGACCTGTTCGCAGACATTAAAAAGGGGCATGTCCTCCTGGACCTGCTGGAAGTACTCTCAGGACAACAGTTGGTAAGCTTTTAAAACAACATTAAGAAATTTTGTGGATTAAAGAAAAAAATCACATTTCTGAGTAATATATTTTGCTTGAATTTCATAGCCTCGAGATAAAGGATCTAATACATTCCAGTGTAGAATCAATATAGAACATGCCCTGAGATTCCTAAAAAACCGATCAGTGAGTATGAAATTCACATGAAAATTCATTGGGGAGATAAATGCTGTGAAATATTTTCTCCTTTTAACATGCATTTCTTTTTTTCCAGATCAAGCTAATAAATATTCATGTTACCGATGTTGTAGATGGAAACCCATCCATTATTCTTGGCCTAATTTGGACAATTATACTGCACTTTCATGTAAGTAGTTGGATGATATGAAAAGTATTCCTGTTCTAATTACCACAGTATGAAGTGTAATGCAATAAGTGTGACTTGATGCTAGAGCTTCTTCCAGAAATAGGACCCTCTGGAAGTCTTGTCAGGTAGAAAATATATAGCAGACCCTTTGCCACTTATGTTATTCTTCAATTGAAAATTGAATGCTGAATTATCATGATATCCTGAAATATCCATGGTATCAGCACCAGTCTGAATAGAACTTGCCATGGTAAATTTTTGCTTATTATTGTTTATTTACTCTGTCAGAAGAGAGAATAGGAAGCTTCTGGAGTAAATTCTTGAAAATTAACCCATTAAACTTGGTTAAAGCTCCCTATTTTTGAGGTCCCTTGTCTAATCTAATAATCCTGCAACATCTAGTTCTGTCCCAAGATTCACTCATAGCTTTCATTTCATTCCACAAATATTTTTGAGCACCTACTTTGTGCTAACTTTTGTGCTAGGACAGTAAGAAAATAACAGGGGGAACTTCCCTGGTGGCATAGTGGTTAAGAATCCACCTGCCAAGGTAGGGGACACGGATTCAATCCCTGGTCCGGAAGATCCCACATGCCGTGGAGGAACTAAGCCCGTGTGCCACAACTACTGAGCCTGTGCTCTAGAGCCCGTGTGCTGTAACTGCTGAGCCCCACATGCTGCAACTAATGAAACCTTCGCACTCTGGGCCCCGTGTGCCGCAACTACTGAGCCCGTGTGCTGAAACTACTGAAGCCCACGCACCTAGAGCCCATGCTCTGCAACAAGAGAAGCCACTGAAAAGAGAAGCCCGCGCACCACAACGAAGAGTAGCTCCCGCTCACTGCAACTAGAGAAAACCCGCACGCAGCAACGAAGACCCAACACAGCCAAAAAAAAAGAAAGAAAATAACAGGGAATAAGAAGGTTATAGTCCTGACTTTATGACACTTAATGATTGATAAATACATTCTTTCAGGCCTGGGATTTTGAATTAGTGTGTGTTTTCTGTAGCTACTTAAAAAGTTACATGTTCATTATCTCCATAATTACTTTAAAAATAACTTTAAAAATTATATGGGAAACAAATGCTTATTTTAGGAAAACTAGAAAATAACATAACTAATTTATGTGAAATTTCAAACATACAAAATGAGACTTTATATCATTCCTGGATACCTATATTTGTAGTTATAGTAGAATAATATACATGAGGATGATGAAAACTAAATTTAGGATTTTGGTTTTCTTCCTTTGGGAAAGGAAGGAAATGGAATCGAAGGGGGAAAGACAGAAGGCTCAAAGTGTATTTGTGTTTTATTTCTTTAAAAAGTTATGAACCAAATGTGGTAAAATGTTAAAATTTGATAATTCATAGGCATTTTTAATATTTTCCATCCTTTTTAGGACATTTGAAATATAATTTGAGATTTCAATATAGATAATGAAAAGAAAATAAAGTTATCTGTAATTCTGCCACTCACAGATAACTTCAATTAATTTGGTGTACAGTCTTCATGACATATACAGTGGGAATTAATATATGTATTCATGTATGTATGTCTTAAACAAAATGGGGTCATGCTATCCATTACTGTTTTCAAGCTATTCTAATTAAAATCTTTCTGAATTTATATGTATTTTAATGGAAGTATGATGTTCTGTTGTAAAGCACTGTTGTTTCATTAATGGACAGTCAGAATGCTCACAGATTTTTATGACTGTAAGCAATTCCAAAAAGACTACCCTTAAGATAAAACTTTTGCATATAATCTTAATTATATCCATGGGCCAAATTCCTAGAAACGGCATTCTTGGGCTATAAGGTTTGCAAAATTGTAGCTTTTTAAAGTTTTGTTTTGGGCTTCCCTGGTGGTGCAGTGGTTAAGAATCCGCCTGCCAGTGCATGGGACACGGGTTCGAGCCCTGGTCCTGGAAGATCCCACATGCCACGGAGCAACTAAGCCCGTGCGCCACAACCACTGAGCCTGCGCTCTAGAGCCCGCGAGCCACAACTACTGAACCCGCATGCGACAACTACTGAAGCCCACGTGCCTAGAGCCTGTGCTCCGCAACAGGAGAAGCCACTGCAATGAGAAGCCTGCGCACCTAAACAAAGAGTAGCCCCCGCTCGCCGCTACTAGAGAAAGCCCGCACACAGCAATGAAGACCCAACACAGCCAAAAATAAATAAAATAAATAAATTAAAAAAAAAAGAATCAATTTAAAGTTTTGTTTTAATATTGTAGATAAACTTTTGTTAAAAGTATACGACACACAGAGAAAACTGCACAAATCTTAAATGTAGAGCTTGATGAATTTTTGTAAATTAAACACATCCACGTAACCACCATTTAACTGAAGATAAGATGATAGAATATTGCCAGCATCCCAGAGCCCCAAGGTCTTTCTCCCAGTCACTGCCCTCCTTCCCTAAAGATAACTGCTACTTTGATCTTTATCATTGGTTAGTTTAGTATCTTAAACTCCATGTAAACAGAATTATTTTGCATACACTATATAATAGTCTTTTCTACCTGACTTATTTCACTTAACATCATGTCTGTGAGATTCATCCTCTTGAGGCAGGTATCGGTGGGTCTTTCCTTTTCATTGCTGAATATACCATTGCATGAATATACCAGAACTTATTTACCATTCTACTGTTGATGGACATTTCTTTTGCTACCAATTTTAAGCTTTTACGAATAAAGCCGCTAAAATCATCCTTGTATATGCCCTTTGGTGGTACAAGCCCTTATTTCTGTTGCATATTTATCTAGGACTGGAACTGCTGGGCTGCAGGGCATGTGATCTTCAGCTTTAGTAGATACTGCCAAACAGTTTTTCAAACTTGTTCTGAATTACACTGTTACCAGAGTTTGAGAGTTGCTTGCTCCAATCCTTGCTAATACTTGGCATTAAAAACTTTTATTTTAGCTATGCTGTTGTGTGTAATGATTTATAGAAGTCTTAAAATGTATTCTGGATACAAGTCCTTTGTTGGGTATATATAAATTGCAAATATCTTCTCTGACTCTGTGGCTTGCTTTCTCAAATCTTTAATGAACAGACATTCATAATTTTAATGTAGTTCACATTTATCAGCTTCTTTTTTTTTTTTTGGTGGCTAGTACTTTTTATGTCCTTTAAAGAATTCTTTCCCTTTTCCAGTACCATGGAGATATTCTCTTATGTTATTTTCTAGAATAGTTCTGTCCAATAGGACTTTCTGCAATGATGGAAATGTTCTGTACCTGCACTGGACAGAACAGTAGCCACTAGCCACTTGTGGCTATTGAACACTTGACATGTGGCTAGTATGACTGAGGAACTAACTTTTAAATTTTATTTAATTTAAATTTAAATAGCCACATGTGGCTAGTGGCTATCATATTGGACAGCACATTTCTAAAAGCTTAATCATTTCACATTTTACTTTTAGCTCTACAATCTTTCAAGAATGAATTGATTTGTTTGAGTATGTTATGTTAAGGCAATTAAGATTCTTTTTTTCCATGTGGCTATCCAGTTGACCCAACACTAATTATTGAAGAAACCATCATTTTCCTACTGCACTGTAGTATCACCTTTATAAATCAAGTAGTCGTATAGGTATGGCTCCATTTTCAGATTGTCTATTCTGTCCCATTATTTATCCTTGTACCAATACTATACTACATTAATTTCTGTAGCTGTACAGTAGTCAGTCTTGATATCTGATAGTGTGGTTGTCCAACTCGTTCTTCAAGATTATCTTGGCTTCTTTGCTCTTTGCATTTCCGTATATATATATTTTTGAGATGTAATTGACATATACCATTGTGTAAGTTTAAGGTAGATAACATGTTGATTTGATAGTCATACAAATTTTATAAGTAACTTGTTAATTTACACACACGCAACCTGCTGGAATTTTAATGAGGATTGATTGAATGTATAGAATCATTTGGAAAAAGCTGACATCTTTTAAATAATGCATCTTTTAACCCATGAATAAAACATTTTCATTTTTGTTCTGTTCAAAATATTTTCAAATTTTCATTATGATTTCTTATTTGACCCATGGGTTCTATCACAATCTATGGCTTAATTTCCAAATATTTGGAAGTTTGTTATATCTTCATTAGTACTGATTTTTAGCTTAATTTCAGTGTGGTTGGAAAATATAATCTGAATTATTTCAGTCCTTCAAAATTGCTGTGGCTTGCTTTATGGCTCAGCATGGTCAATTTTGGTAAATATTCTATATGCACTGGGAAAGAATGTTGATTCTGCCATTTTAGGTGCAATGGGGTATGCCAACCAGATCAAATTTGTTCATTGTGTTGGTCACACCTACTATTATTGGTTATCTGGTGAGTCTGTCAATCATTGAAAGAAGTGTACATCTTTCAATAATACTTCTATTATGTTTCTGGACTTACACGTTTTCTGTAGGTACTATCATATTGCCCTCCAAAAAAATCTGAACCAATTTACGTGTTTCCAGCTTCTGGTACTCACACCATCACTGACTGTTATCTTTAAAAAATTTTTGCCTGTGTTATGTATTAAAAAAACTGTTCTCTTGCTGTATATATTTAGATTTCTGAAATGACTAATGAAGTTATTTTTCACATACTTAAGGGCAATTTTTTCTTGCTTGGGACTTACCTGTTCGTGTTTGACTATTTTTTCCTGTATGTATATTTGTTTCTTAATGGTTTATAATCAAGGATGCATTTTAATTGACCCAGTCTGTCCAGAGAGATTCTCGACTAGCAGTTCAGTTTGGCTCAGTTCAGTTTCGATGGACAGAGGTGGAGCACCAGTGAAGTGCTCTGTAAGCATGCTGCGGGGGGTGAATAGATGCCTGCCCTTGATGTGGAACACCATATGCTTGGGTGAGAGCAAGTCCCAAAAGCCAATGTGTAGCCCCAGATGGCAAATGCCGTTATTCAAAGGTTTGTCCAGTGCTCATTTCACCATGAGTAAACTGTCACTGTTATACAATAATTTTTAGGTCTTGTTCTGGCTGAAGGTTTTGCCTCAATGCTGCTAACCTATGATTCCATACATGTTAACGATTATTATGTCTTCCTTAGATTGAGGAGCTTGCCCGGACTCTTTCTTGCAATTACAATCAACCTTCCCTGGACAGTGTGAGTGTGGTCGACTCATCTCCTACCTCAAGTCCTCCAGCTAAGAAATGCTCCAAAGTCCAAGAAAGATGGCAGATGTCTGCAAAGAAGGCTCTTCTCCAGTGGGCTCAGGAGCAATGTGCCACGTAAGTAGTTTGCTCCACCAGAGGAGACACACAGGGCAGCTGTACCCACCAACACAACCTTACCGACCTCCAGGTCTGAAAATCGGGCCAAATAGGAGTAACACCCACCTGAACACTTCCCTCTCATAAAAAGCAAATGCTTACTCTCCCCCTTCCTCTCACACTGAATCTTCCACATGTGGACCTCTGTGAGCTCAGCCACACTTGGTTTTGAAGACCAGAAGGTAGTATCATCTGGGTAACTTACCTCACTCCCACTCCCATGTGTAAGTGGCCTATTACTGTGTACAAATAAAGTAGTCTTTAAATATCTTTTTCTTTAGGCACAATTCCCCTATGCATCTGGAAGGTGGATTTAGATTCAAAAAGTTTTGCCATGCTAGAAGCTCTTTAAAAGTCGGGACTCTATCTTAGTTGACTGTGTATTCCCTTAATTTTAGCCTAATATGTGTTCGTGGTAGGTGCTCCATAAATGTGTTGAGTGGAAGAATGAGAAATGAGTGAATGAGTAGCCAACTCATAAAATTATCCCTTGGAACTCTATAGGGCTGCATGAAAGACCATGGTCCCCATTGTTTAGAAACTCGTAGCTCAATTAGGAAACAAAGAAACAAGAGAGTAGGTGTTATAAAAAAGGAGATGATAAAGGGAAGTTAATGTTTATAATTTCTTGTTTTTTTTTAATTTTTTTTATTATTAATTGTTATTGGAGTATGGTTGCTTTACAATGTTGTGTTAGCCTCCAATGCACAGCAAAATGAATCAGCCATGCACATGTAGTTATGCCCTCCCTTTTGGACTTCCCTCCCATTTAGGTTACCACAGTGCACTAGGTAGAGTTCCCTGTGCTATACAGTATGTTCCCATCAGTTGTCTATTTTATACATAGTGTCAATAATGTATATGTGTCAATCCCAGTCTCCCAATTCCTCCCACTATAATTTCTTTTTTACATAGGAAAATGTTTTCTGCTCTTCGGATACATTTACTTTTTCAATTTAGCCAACTGCTTGGATGGAGTTTAGGAAAATAAGGAATTAGGATGCAGGAGATCCACCACAAAAAGACCTATAGAGTTCAAAAGGCGTTCTTTGTCACATCATAGCATTGTCCAGATAAACAGAGGCATAAAAATGTTGCTAAGCCCTCTCAAATGTTGGGCTTCTGAGTAACTGCTTCCTAATGAAAGGCTAAGATGTTAATTTCTGCCTTACCTTTCTGTAGTTGTCATTCATCCTCTGTATTCTGTGAGGGGACACAAATATACATGCATATCTTACAGGTTTTAAGTATATTAAATGAACTTTTTCTTGAATTTCCTGGAGATAATTTTACTTCAGTTTCCTAAATTTTTAAAATCCAAAATATAGCGTGTGTGAAAAGCATTATTACACCATATTCAGATTTGTTTAATTTATGCTTAAATAAGCTTCAAACCCTTTCAAAGTCCATATATTTTACCAAGGTTTACCTTTTCCCCATGTCCTTCCTTATTTTTCAACTATAGAGCTTATGCTAAACGTATTAAGATGTAGTAGGTAATTCTTAAGTATTTCGTCAGGAGTTTATTCTAGTTTTGGCTATCATTGGTGGTATTACTGGGTGACTTTTGTTTGAATATTCTGATTCTCTAGGGCTCAGATGTAAGGCTACGTTGTAAGAAATATGTGATTTTTTTTTTATTTCTGAAGGAGATGAATTGGGCCCCCATTTGTGATGTCTGCGTGAGCCTAGATCCTGTCAGTCACTCTGGAGCCAACCCCGCCCTCTCCAAGGCCCGGCAGCAGCACGTTCTGTGTGGCACTTGTTTTGGCCCCTCAGGGCAGAGCTGAGTTCCCAGCCTGGTGCTGTATGGAGCACGGTGCCTGCTGGTCGGCCCTGAGCCGGTTCTGGCCCCCTTAGCGCTCTGGTGGGTCTGGCCCCGCCCCCCAGCCCCACCGCCACCCCCGTGGCCATCAATTTAGTTTAGTACTTACACGGGCACGCTGAAGCTGGAATACCAGGTTTTGAGTTCTGGCTCCCAGCACTTTCTAACTGGTAGCCTTAGACACTTAACCTCGTTGTGTTCAAGTTTCCTTAATCGTAAAACGTGGACAATACTAACACTTACTTCATAGGATTATTATGTGCATTACAAGAATTGTGTTTTTTTTAAAAAACATTTGCAACAGTTTCGGGACACAATGGGCACCATATAAGTGTTTGTTAAAAGACACGAAAATCACTGCCTACTATGTAGTTTGTCATAATCATAGTTTAGGCTTTTTTCCTAAGGGATCCAGGAAAGCCCAGGTCATCTGAAGCAGATTATTTCTTGAGTAGCTTTTATCATATATACTTTTGATGTATACTTAAATTAGTCCATTGAATTTCCTTGTGTTTTTATGGGATATTAAAGGAAACTATAGTTGTTCTCGAATATTTCCCATACTTTGTAGGCGACTACATGCTTTTACAAAATCTTCAGTGATCTCTTGTTGAACACAAATTGAGTGGTTTGAGATATATATGTTAAGCACCTTTTTATGTCAGGCACTGTTTGCAGGGCGGATGAGTCTAACATGATGGGCAAGAAAGAAAGGGCCCCTGTTCTCAAGGGGCTTGAACCCTAGTGGGAGAGGCACATGAATAAATATGATAATTATAGTTGGCCGTAAAGTTAGGAAGAACTTATGATATGGTTGAGAATGTCAAGGATAGGAAGAGGGTGCCCTTATCGTAGGTGGTCATGGAGTGCCTTTCTTCTTTTTAAAATTTTTATTGAAATATAGTTGATTTACAATGTTGTGTTAGTTTCAGATGTACAGCAAAGTAATTCAGTTATACATATATATATATAAATATGTATATTCTTTTTTTACATTCTCTTCCATTATAGGTTATTACAAGATATTGAGTATAGTTCCCTGTGCTATACAGTAGGTCCTTGTTGGTTATCTATTTTACATATAGTAGTGTGTACGCCTTTCTGAGGAGGAGACCTTTGAGCTGAGACCTGAAGGAGAAGGCTTTAGGTGTATGAATATCTGGGAGAAAGAGTGTCCAGGCAGAAGGATTAAAAAGGCTGTGGAGAAGCAGAAATGAAGGCAGTGTTGCTGCATGTTGGAAGGTGGAGATATTGAATAATATCCTCTGAACCGAGAAGGAACTTTAAGACTGAAGAATGAAACAGGCAACTCCATAAAGTGCAATTATGAAATTTATTGTGGGTAACTTACAGGCAGGATCCGGCAGACAAGGATCCAGAGGCATTCAGAGCTGCACTCCATGCCCTCAAAAGGGGTACAGGGAGATTTAAAGGGGCCAAAGCTAAAACAGAATCTGACTATGAAGGGAGAAGTATGTCTGCACCAACAGGAACCAGGGGTTTTTCCTCTCCCTGGGGTCTCATGACCATTAACCATCTGTGTCAGCAAAAGGCATTCTTCCAGTTTTCATATCAGATAAAGGCAAGGGTAAAAGTTGATGGGGAACTTATCTGGCTTGGGCACATTCCTTGTGAGCAGGCTAAAGCTCGGTCATGCAGAGAGAACAGGGGGGTAGGACTGCGGGCCTAAGATGGAGCTGACAAAATGGAGTCAGTGTGGTCTAGCTACATAATGCAACATTGTAAGAGAGGGGAGATGTAAAGGTGGGAGAGGTAAGCAGGAGCCAAAGCTTGTCTGGCCTTGTGGGCCAGAGTGTGGGATGTTATTCTAAATATAATGACAAACTATGATGGGTTTTTTTAAAATAATTTTTTTATTGTGATAAAATATACATAACAAAATTTACCACTTTAACAGTTTTTAAGAGTACAGTTCAGTGACATTAAGTACATTCACAGTTGTGTAACCATCACTGATATCTGTCTGCGAACTTTTTTCATCTTGCAAAACTGAAACTCTGTATCTGTTTAACACCTCCCCTCCCTATTCCTCCTTCCCCTCAGCCTTCCCCTGGCCACCAGAGGTCTACTTTCTTTATCAGTCAGTTTCACTCTGTTTGGTACCTTAAGAGAGTGTAATCATATAACATTTGTCCATTTGTGACTGGCTTATTTCATTCAGCATAATATCTTTAAGTTTCATCCATGTTGTAGCATATCTCAGAATTTCCTTACTTTTTAGGGCTGAATGATATTTTATTGTATGAACACACCACATTTTGTTTATGCATTCACTCCTGGTGACCGGTTCTAAGCAGAGGAGTGACAAGGTCTATCTATCCAATGAGCTATTGGCCACTGACTTGGCACAATGTATCATTTAATTGTTTCCAGTGAGAAATACAATTAGTCCCTCTAGTGAAAGGAATTTAACAATTTGTAGAGGCCCAGCTTAGTCTTGAGCCAACAGATTGCTGAATGAAGAGCATTAAACTCCAGTGAGAATTGTCACGTGAAGGGCTTGTAAGACAGATTTCAGGCGCACTTCCAGAGTGTGATTCCGTGGACCTGGGGTTGGGCCTGAGAATTTGCATTTCAAGCACCTACAGCCACGTGACGCTGCTGCTGGGGCCACGCTTTGAGAAGCAGTGCTCCGGAGCCTAGTGAGCCTCATCACACTTGGCATTTTACTTTAATTTGACCCCATGGTTCAAATAAAATATTTTCCTAGAAGGATTGATTCGATTTATGTGACTGGCAGAAATTAGTTTTAATACCTGATGAATAGAGTGGAGGTGCTTTGATATAGTCTTTTAGATAGTGTTTATCGTGTTTTTATTCTTTTGTCATAGGTTTGAGTCTGTCAGGGTGACAGATTTTAAGGCAAGCTGGAGAAATGGGATGGCTTTTTTGGCTGTCATCCATGCCTTGCGACCAGACCTGATCGACATGAAGAGTGTGAAGCACAGATCCAACAGAGACAATCTGAAAGAGGCCTTCAGAATTGCAGAACGAGAATTAAAAATCCCCAAAATGCTGGAACCAGAAGGTAAAGAAGCTTCTTTCTTTGTAAAACAATGTCCAGTGTGAAGTGGATTTGAAAACAGTACCCACATATGAGCAAACATAACAGCATTATATTTTAGTCCTGAAGGGTTTAACTTTAAACTCTTTATTAAGTTTCATGAAATTAAGAATTCCTGCCAGTTAGTTAACCTCAGTAATTGCAGGGAGGATGTCACAGCTGAAACCAAACGATGCTGTTTTGGGGAATAATTTTGAGTCTTTGTCTTAATTTTCTTTTATTGTGTTCTATATTTCGTCCTCCTTGATTCTATTATTCTTTTCTAAAATCTCTCAAGTAAGATATTTCTTTGAGTGGTTTATATATGTCCCCTTTCCTATTCCCTCCCCCTAGTTAAAGCTGAGCCTCTATGAGGACAGAAACTGCTTTTTCTGTTTCTCTGTCTATGGCTGGCTCAGCTTTGCCATTGATTGTGCTAAATCAGTTTTGTTGGATTGTTAGGGACTTCCCTGGTGGTCCAATGGTTAAGACTGTGCGCTTCCAATGGGTTCAGGTTTGATCCCTTGTTGGGGAACTAAGATCCCGCGTGCTGCACGCCGCATGCCGCACGAAGCGGCCAAAATAATAATAATAATTTTGTTGGATTGTTAACAACATTAGCGAAATCCTAAATACTGGTTATATTCAAAGAGATAATTATCAGGTTATACTTTAACTTCATAAAATTAAGATTTAAATAATTCAATTCTTCTGGAAAAGAACTTTACTTTGGATTGTGTTGTTTCATAATTTACCCAAAGCTTGTTAAAAAAACCCAAAAACCCAGTAAGATCATAAAAAAGGCATGTAGGATTAGTGAAAGTTATAATGAACTAACAGGTCAAGAGATACAAATTCTAGTCTCAGCTCTACAACAGGGGTGTGTAGGTCAATGTTTAATGTTATGCTCTCTGAAACAGTGTGTGTGTGTACATATACATGTTTATTATAAATTTTACAAACATAAATGATGTGTAGCACACAGTTTACAAATAATAATAAAATATATGATACACTTTATTATAACTTCCATATAGCCCCCAAATGCTTTTGTTGATTTTTGCCAAACTCTTGTATCAATCTGTAGCCAACTTAAGGTTGCAGTTGCTGAACCAGTGCGGTTCTGACATGAGTGTTGGTGGATAACTTCCTTTGCATTAATGAGTAAGTGTAACAGCAAAGAGGTATGTCAGAGCTGCACTTGTTCTTCAGTGATGTGAATGACTTCTTTGCTGGGAGAATACTGGAAGAATTCGATTTTTGTTCTATTCACAATTTGACAGCTATAGATAGGACATACTTTTAAGATTAACCTGCATTGTTAACAATATCTCCATCCTTTTCTTGGCACTGAACAAAACAACAAATCAAGCCCTCATCTGCTGATTTTCTGTGGTATAAATCTTGCCACCAACGTGAAGTCACTGAATACATTGGGAAAAGATGCACAGTAGCACACCATTGTATATTATTTCTATCATGCAGATACAATAGACATAACCTTAGAGGTGTGGATAGTAGTAAAATGCAGTGAAATACTTGGGATGTGATGAGTTTTACGTATTTATTACCTTTGTTTTAATATAATTTATGTAATTTTGCATTTATAGAATTTAAATTTTAATGCTGACTATGTTAAATTTTCAGCAGTTTCATAAGTCAATTGTTAAACAATCAGCTCTCTCAAGCTGGTGTGAGCACACCACTGACTGAGTGACCGTGGCTTTGTCACTTAACCTTTCTGTTTTTAAATAGCTGTATTGAGATATAATTCACATACCATACAATGTACCCATTTAACTGTACAATTGAATGGTTTTTAGTATATTCACAAAATTTTGCAACCATCATCATAATCAAATTTAGAACATTTTCATCACCCCCCAAAATAAACCCTGAGCCCATTAGCAGTCCCTCCCCATTTCCCCCATCCCCCATCCCCCCACACAGCCCTAGGCAACCACTAATCTACTTTCTGTCTCTATAGATTTGCCAATTCTGGAAATTTAACATGAACGGAATCATACAATATGTGGTCTTTTGTGACTGGCTTATTTATTTATTTATTTAATAAATTTATTTATTTATCTTTGGCTGCGTTGGGTCTTTGTTGCTGCACGCGGGCTTTCTCTAGTTGCGTGAGCGGGGGCTGCTCTTCGTTGTGTGCGGGCTTCCCACTGCGGTTGCTTCTCTTTGTTGCAGAGCACAGGATCTAGGCACGCGGGCTTCAGTAGTTGTGGCACGCGGACTCAGTAGTTGTGGCGCTCGGGCTTAGTTGCTCCGCAGCATGTGGGATCTTCCCAGACCAGGGTTCGATCCCATGTCCCCTGCAATGGCAGGTGGATTGTTAACCACTGCGCCACCAGGGAAGTCCCTGGCTGCTTTAGATTAGCAGAATGTTCAAAGTTCATCTATGTTGCAGCATTTATTGTTAAAAATAATAACACAAATTTTTAATTTTTAGATATACTTTATTTTTTAGGACAGTTTTAGATTTATAGGAAAATTGGGAAGACAGTACAGTAGGTTCCCGTATACCCCACACCCAATTTTCCCTATTGTTAGCATCTTACATTAATACAGTATATTTGTTACAATTAATGAACCGATATTGATATAATAAAGGCAATACTCTATTCACATTTTCTTTGTTTTCCCCTAATGTCCTTTTTCTCTTCAGGATCCCATCCAGGATACATTACATCTAGTCATCATGTCTCCTTGGGCTCCTCTTGGCTGTGACAATTTCTCAGACCTTTTTTTTTTGTTTTTGATGACTTGACAGTTTTGAGGATTACTGGTCAGGTATTTTGTAGATGCTGGAATCTGTGTTATGCTTTTTCTCATAATACCAACTTGACATCACCGTTGATGTTGACGTTGATCGCCTGGCTGAGAGAGTGTCTGTCAGGTTTCCCCACTGTGAAGTTACTCTTTGTTTCCCCCCTTTCCATACTGTACTCTTTGGGGGGAAGTCACTATGCACAGCCCACACTTAGGAGAGTATGCTCACTCTCCTTGAGGGCAGGTTAGCTACATGAATTATTTGGACTTCTGCACAGGAGATTTGTCTATTCGCCTCCATTTATTTACTTATCTAACTATTTATTTATATCAGTGTAGATTCATGGATTTTTTTTTTATACTTTGGGTTGTAATCCAATGCTACTTTATTTTATTGCTCAAATTAAAAAAAAATATTTTTTATACCTCTGAGTTTTGGCTATTGAGAGCTCTTTCAGTCGGCTCCTGTGCTCCTTTGACATATCCTCAGTGTGGGGTTGGCTTGTTTGTTTTGGCACTACAAGATGCTCCAGGCTCATCTTGTATACTTCCTACTGTAGTCCTGGATCAACCATTCCTCCAAGGAGCCCTGGTTCCTTTTACTGGAGAATGGTATTAGAAACCAAGATCTGGGTGCTAGGTGTGCTTGTTGCTACTGGTTTCTAGCCTTTTTGGACCTTAGTTGTTTTTATAAGAGTTAATTACGTGATATTGCCAAGTTCACAGTTAGCCTAATGATTCCATGTTTCTATATATCAGGTTTGTCATTAGTTTGGCTTCATGTTGCTTGTTAATAATTCTGCTTGTTTAACTTTCCCCCATCTCTTTGTTTTTTCTCCCTCCTTCCCCCCCACCCCCCCTTTTTTTTTGTCCAAAAAGGAAAGAACCTTTTTGGCTTTTCATTATCTTTTCAAAATTTCTTCATTTCCCCCCATGCTTTGCTCTATTCCCTATTTCTGTGTTTTCTTTTAATACTTCTTTCATTGTGATTCACCAAGTCTTTATTATTAGTGTAAACTATTTTCTCTATTTTAGTATGTGAAAATAACTAGGCAACTAGTGGAACAGACAATTTAATTAAAACAAATTTCCACTTTATAAATGATTGCCCATAATTCATTTTACATAACTTAAATAATAGCTCAAAAACATGAAATACATGATGATTTTTTTTTTAAAGAGAGGGGGGACCTTTTTTTTTAGTTTTTATTTTTTAAATTAATTAATTAATTAATTAATTTGGCAGCGTCAGGTCTTAGTTGCGGCACGCAGGATCTTCGTTGTGGCATGCAGGATCTTTTATTGCAGTGTGCGGGCTTCTCTCTAGTTGCGGTGAGCGGGCTCTAGAGCGCGCAGGCTCAGTAGTTGTGGGGCGCCCGGGCTCAGTTGCCCCAAGGCATGTGGGATCTTAGTTCACCGATCGGGGATTGAACCTGCGTCTCCTGCATTGGAAGGCGGATTCTTAACCACTGGACCACCAGGGAAGTCCCCATCGTGATTATTTATGCAAACCAAATACCACAGTCGTACTTGAATAAGGGAATTATCTTTTGACACAATTTTGTTAACACATTTAATCATTATGCATAGCCTCATATACAATGAGAAAATTTAAAAGAGAGGTATCCAGCTAAGCCAGTATCATTATTTTATGTATCTCTTGATATTTATACTTTTTTCAATAAAAGATAGAATAACTTAACTCTTAGGGATCCTTTCTTTATTGAATCCCTACTCCCAGCTCTTTATTGATGCTTTTAATGTGCTTACTGCCTTGGATTTTATCATTTGGTTATAGATTAGATTCAATTCCTCCCTCAACTGACTTAGAGCACTCACTGGGCCCAGTAAACATGCTTGCTAAAGCATGCATAGTGTGTTGTATTTGTTTATTTGTTTTTCTCCTAACTGCAAGCTCCTCAAGGGGCAGATAATGGCTTAAGGCATCTAGCATCTACTCAAGGGTCTGGCATCTACTTGCTGAATGAAAGGATGAAACATAAGCCCATAAGGACAAGGACTGAGTCTTACATATCCTGCTTGTGACCTGCATTTGTTGGCTCTCTATAAATACATGTTGAATTGAATTTAACAGAATTAATAAATAAACACAGATTTCCTTGTCAATATCATCATTGGTTGTTTTGGCGGTGTAGCAAAAGACATCCCCAAATTATGTGTTCATTTTGTCTGTAACATATTGTAATCTCTTCTTTGTGATTTTGTGATCTACTTAATTTATTATATGCCTGGAGAAGTTCTGTACTTAATGAATTTATAATATTTTTAACTTTGTTTAAATCAGCATTTTCCAAATTTATTTCACCATGGGCTCTTTTAATGCAAAACAAAGATTGGTCCATAGAAGGCTCTCAGTAAATGTATTTGCTCCACAAATGAACGAATAAAATCTTGTGGATGTCTTGAACAAATCTTCTATACAGCATATACTTTTGGAAATGCTTTATTGCACAAATGCTGAGACCAATGTGTCAGGAGTGGATTCCAGTTGCTCTATGTTTCTGCATTCCTGGAGGACTTTCTGCACTGTGTCACCAGAAAGAGGAAGGCTTACCTTTCTCCTATCCTCCCTCCCTGACTACTCATGCCCTCATACATACAACATGTACAGTGACATTTTATTATTAGGAAACTGAGGCTGTGCAATACTCCTGCCAGGATTCAACCCAGCTCCATCTCACTCTAGATCTAAGCTCTTAACCACTGCATAACCTTGGCGCAAGTGTGAGTGAGCAGAGATTGCATGGCTGGTCGACTACTTTGGTTCATTTCAAGTTCATTTCAGTACTGTTCTTGAGTATTAATTATAGTAAATCACACCTATAGCTGGTTGATAGTGTGGCATATCTTGCAGATGTGGATGTTGTTAATCCTGATGAAAAGTCAGTCATGACCTATGTGGCACAGTTTCTGCAGTATTCAAAGGATGCACCTGGGACTGGAGATAAAGCCCAGGTATGTCTTTATAAGTACAAATCAAGCTCATTTTTGTTGTACCCTATTAATAGTCTAATTTTTAGCATCGAGGCATAATTTGAACACAGAACTTAAATGTACAGTTCAATGAGTTTTGGCAAATGCATACACCATATAACCATACTTTAATCGTGATGTAAAACATTTCTATTACCCAGGTTGTTCCATTGTGCCTCTCTCTGTCTGTACTCCTCCACCTGAAGCAACCAATATTCCAATTTCTTTCACTATAGATTAGTTTTGCTTGTTTTTTTGAAGTTAAAAGTGGTAATTTATTAAACTTTGTTGAATTATCTAAAACAGCATTTAGATATGTACTATATAGGACAAATTAAGTTTAGCAGGCTTTTAAAAAAGTCTAGAGATATTGGATTTTTGTCAGCTTTATTGAGATACAATTACTATACCGTAAATTAAATCATTTAAAATTTACGATTCAATGGTTTTTAGTATGTTTACATAGTTGTGCAACCATCATCACAATCTAATTTTAGCATATTTCCATTTTACCTGTTCTTTAGCTTAGTATAAATGGAATCATATAATCCATATAAACAGAAGCATTGTGTTCCACTCTTAATCCTTGTTTGTTGAGATACTGTTGAATTACCATCAGGCTGCCATTTGTTTATTCAATTTTTTCCTTTGACTTTCAGTCAGTTACACAAAATATTGTGGGTGGAAATTTCTTAAAAATCACTGAGCTGAAAATAAACAATTTTTCTGCATCTATAAAGATAAATGAGCGCTGTGAGTTTAGTAAAACATTTTTGAATATTATTTTAAAATTTAAACTACTTCCTCAGACATGTAAACATGTAGTCATATTATCACATTTGCTTTGACATAAAATTTAGGCCTATGTTTTTCCAACTGTTTTGTTTGAGGCACCAAGCCAGATTGTTGCTGACTCTGGAAGAGAGACTCAAGCTGAGACACGGGCTTATAATGCACCTCACTTATTTCTGACCTGCTGAGGAGCTCCTCTTTTCTAATTAATTTTCTTATCAAAAAATAAAATTAAAAATTCAACTGTCCATGAAATCAGTTGCAAAAATATATAGAAAGCACTGTTGCTTAATAGAAAGAAAAAAGTAAAGGAAGGTTAAAGGAGAATGGAAATAAGATGCAATTTCTTTTGCTTTATCCTCCGCCAGTAAAATTTGCCTCCAAATGTGTGCAAGCTTACCGCCTAAACAAGAATCTAAAGAAGAAATAATTGTTGCCTAATTCCATAGGATAGCTTAACCAAAGCTTTTAGTAATGTTATTTTTAGGATCTTTAAATTGTTCAAGATATTTTTGATGTCAGTATATTTAGTAGATGTAAACATCTGTTAACCCATGTTTAGATTTATTGGTAAGCAGTATTCTGAAATGCCTACTATAAATAAATAATTTAGAATAATGTTCTCTAAAATTGAAGAATAATGAAAGTGGATAAGCCAAAAAAATAGGGACTTGCTTGCCCTGTTTCTTTAGCACGTTATATTCAGATGGTAGTTTCAATCCATTTTAAAATTTAAGGTGTTGCATGAACAGGCAAAATTCCTCTTTGGCACAATGAGTCATTGGTGTGTAGTGATTACGCTATTTCACTGATGTTTGAAGTTGTTAATTTTATTGTTTAAAAAAATCACAAAGTATATTTAGGCTAGAGTTTTAAATGTGTGTGTGTGAATTACAGGGAAAGGTGAAAGATGCTATGGTCTGGTTAACTCTACAAGAGAAAAAGCTACAGAAAATGCTAACGGATTCAGAAAATGAGACCTACTGTAAGAAGTATGAAGTAAGTATGACTTTAAACAGTAATTTATTTGTAGTTTACTCTTGGGGAAGAGTAGGATGTTTTTAGAAAAAAACTTTCAGAGTTAATTGTTTAAATACTAAATTAACTCCAAGTGTTAGTGTTGAGTTCGAAGGACCGAGCTTCTCAAATTTTAATGTGCATAGGAATCACCTGGGGAATCTTGTTAAAATGCAGATTCTAACTCAGTAGTTCTGGGATGGGGCCTGAGATTCTGCGTTTCCCACAAGCTCCCAGATGGTGCTGATGCTGGTGGTCCTTAGAGGACTTTGAGTAGTAAGGTTTTAGAGTGGGGACTGGCAAACTGGTCTCTGCGCCCCAGCACCTGTTTTTGTAAATACATTGTTATTGGATACATTATCTTATGTATTATATATTATATTATATATTATAATATATATTATATATTATAATATATATTATATGTGAGCCATGCCCATTAAAGTATTGTTTGTGGCTGCATTCTCACCACATTGTTGAATAGTTACAACAGAGACCATATGACCCACAAAGCCCAAGATGTTTGCTATCTTACTTATCTTATAGTACACGTTTTCCAATCCCAGGTCTAGAGCAGAACATGCTTTTCGGAATGAATATTGAAGGGAAAAAGATTAGGAAATCAGAAATGGAGCCATCCCAGAATTACAGTTCAGGGCTTCAACCAAAATGTCCTTTGGGAGTAATGAACAACTGTTACTGTCACCATGTATTGAACATTTGCTATATATCAGGCACCTGCTGACAAGTGTTTTACAGGTTACAACATCTTGCTGAGTATGGTATGGTTATTCCAGTTTTACAGATGAAGACAAACAAGACTTAGAGGGACTAAGTGATTTATCTAAAGTTATATAGCTACTGAAAGGTAGAGGTGGGATTTGAATGAAGTCTAGCTTCAAAGCCCAGCTCTCTTTAGTCCTGATGCTTCTCCAGGGTAAGCAGTTATTCCCCACACCATTTTGAAAGAGGCTATCAGGAGCCAAAGTGAAGGTTCCACAGTCTTCTTTCTTAGAACCCAGTCTGTGCAACACTGTGCCCCTCCCCTGGTCTCCGTCCTGAATAAGGAAGAGATACACTCATGGGCCTATACAGCACTCAGCACTTCTAGACCTTCATCCCCCCCATTGGTTAAGAAAGGGAGTTGGATGGATCCAGTCTTTCCTACACTAACATTCGGTGGATTCTGTGACTTGCTCGCCACACCATTCTTTTAGGTTTGGAGCCATGAGGGAAGGAAGACATTCTCTTCTTCCTTTTTTCTGAACTGCATAGGCTTCTTGTGCTTTTTGCCTCTTAGCTCTGGCCTGAAATTGTTTTCATCGACAAGGTGCTCAGCGTCCACAGGAAGAGTCTTGCTCTCACTTGTCTTTCATTTACTAATGTACCACAGATTCAGCTTTCTTAAATGAAAGGCTTTATGAAGTTATTTTAATTCTCAGAAAGAATCAAATTACTTATCCCTCAGTTTGTTCACAAAATTTAATTAGAAATGCGGCCAATAATTATGGGTAATCTTAAATAACAGTTATGGAATTGATGACTCAAACACCAATATTTCACGCAAATACAAACAAAGAAAAGCTTTATTTATTAAATTTTTGAGGGCAAAGACAAAGTATATTCTAAAGTTTGTATAAAATGACTTGGGAAGAATGGCTCAAGCTCAGTTAATCATGGAAACTTCAAAAACCATTTATACATGATGACTGCTGTCATAAAATTCTCACTTCTACTCATTCTTATTTTGTTGTGAACACATATTTGGGGAGGACAAACTCACATTTTCCATGGGGCGTTATGATTTGTCCTCTAGAGCTGGGTGGCCTTGCTGCCCTATTCCAGTAGAAATCCAACCATAGTGACATGAGATGCAAGCTGTGACCTATGTCACTATGAGGGCACCCAGATCATGAGGGTGCACTGAAGAAAGAAACTGGATTGGTGAGAGGATCGTGAATTCAGGGAATTTTACCTTTATCTAAGTAAAAGTTTAAATATAACCTACAACTATTTACCTTCAAATAGCAAATTACATTTTATAAACTGGTTTAAACATTTCAGTCTTTAAAATACCCTTCTAATTGTAGAGCCTGCTGTCCTTTTTGGAGTCATTCAATGAAGAAAAAAAACCGTTTCTGGATGTCCTGTCGATAACAAGGAATCTAGATGAGCTGAATGAAGATCAGTTACAGTTGAGAGAAGCCTGGGATGGTCTCAACTGCCAGGTTACTGTGTTGTGTTGATTAGAACATTTTCACGGGGCAGCTTTGTTTGTTGGATGAGAACTTTAGACTTTCATGAGGAATTCTGTAAAAGACAGAGTAGATGCTTCATCAGAAAGTTGGGAGAGCGTTATATTTTCTCCATGATCTCATTTGGGTAGTGGTTGATATTGAAATAGGAATTTATAACATTCTGTTTAGAGAAATTGCAGGCTTATCCAAAGTTTTTATATTTGCCATCAATTCTTGGTTTGCCACAGTAGATTATCCATATTCTGATTGACCTGCAACCTCCTCTCTGCTTTGGACCAGTATCATGTATCACTATCAATAGATGCTTGAAGTAGGTAGGGACAAACCCAGAGAGAATGTGTGATGATGAATGTGTGTATGTGTGTCTGAATATATCTGTATGATTTCAGTCATTTTAAATTTATTGAGTCTTGTGTTATGGCCCAAGATATGGTGTGTGTATATATATATATATACTATTTGCACTTGAAAGGAACATGTATTCTGTAGTTATTGGATATAGTATTCTATAAATATCAATTAAGACAAGGTGGTTGGTAGCATTCAGATTATCTATGTCTTGACTGACATTTTGTCTATGTATTCTATCAATTTCTGAGAGAGGCCTATTAAAATCTGTAGAATCCTTCCTTTAGTTTAGTCAAATTTTGTATTATGTATTTTAAGACTTTGTTATTAGGTGTGTACATTTATGATTGTTATGTATTCGTGAATCAACACTTTCACCATTATGAAATATTCCTGTTTATCTCTGGTAAGACTATTTTTCTTCATGTCTACTTAATCTGATATCAGTATGATAATTGCATTCTTCCTGTGCTGACTGTTTGTGTGGCACATCTTTTTCCTTCATTTACTTTCAAACTATTTGAGTCTTTATATTTAAAGTGCATCTCTTATAGACAGCATATGGTTGGATCCTGCTTTATTATCCACTCTGACAATCTTTGCCTTTTCACTTGAGTGTTTAGACAGTTAATATTAAATGTAATTATTGTTATGGTTCGATGTGGATTTACCATCTTATGCTTTTTTTTCTGTTTATTCCCTCTGTTTTTTGTATCTCTATTCTTTCTTTTCCTGCCTTGTTTTAGATTATGTTAATATTTTTAGAATTCCATTTTAATTTATCTATTGGCTTTTTGGCTCTACCTCTTTCAAATTTTTACTGTGATTACAATGTACATTATAAAATTTTTATAGTCTACTTAAAGTTCTACAACTTCTAAGTTATTGTACAACTTCTTATAATATGTGGAAGCCTTGCAATCAAATCTCTCATTTTTTATGCTTAGTTGCTTTATATATAAATGTATATATGACACAAACATATGTTTTAAAGTCCCCAAGACCATGTTATACATTTTTGCTCAAAACAGTCATGTATTTTAAAGAAATTAAGGAGAAAAATTAGTCTTTCTTATCTATATAGCTATTTTTCATTACCATTGTTCTTCGTTCCTCCCTAGAGATTTGAGTTTCCATCTGAACTCATTTCCATTCAGCTTGAAAAACTTCCTTTAACTTATCTTATAATGCAGATCTGTGAATGTCAAATTCTCTTCGTTTTCTTTGATGTCTAAATGTCTTTATTTTGCTTTCATTCTTTTTAAACATCTTTGTTGAGGTATAATTTACGTATCATAGAATTTGCTCATTTTAAATGGCTAATTAAATGACTTTTAGTGAATTTACAGAGTTACAACAGAGATTGTGTAGTTTGTAAGTCAAAAATACTCTTTGGCTCTGGAAAAGTTTGCCAATTCTTGCTCAAGCCTCTTGGCCATCAAGAGCGACACCCTGTTTTCAGAATATATTTATCATACCATTTGTGTAGTGTGTTAAACACTAGCACAGTGGCTTAAAAGAGCCACCCTTTCAGTCCCTAATTTTGAAGAACTAGTGCAGCTTCAGAAATTTTCCCATCAAGTGGCAGTGCTCGTTGCAATTTCAGCTCCTGTTCCGACCACAGTTTGACAAAACTGATCCCTGTGAAGGGCAGGAACTCTCTGTTACAAATCCTCAACAAAACAGAAGGAGAGGAAGAAAATATTGTCTGTATAGTTCAGGCTGTTCCAGGCCACAAAGACCTGGTCTAACTTTGCTGCCTGTGATTTGGAAAAATCACCCAAAATAATGAGAAAAACCATTAAAAGAACTATTTTGCAAGATTAAGTGCTATAAATTGATAGTAGCTTGAAAATCCGTTCCTTAGGTAGAGTGCCGCTCATTTTCTTGGTGTTGCAAAATGAAACTTATTAATTTTAAAGTCATCAGGTATATAACAGTCAGTACCATCCAGACAGATTTTGGTTCAATTGGTTGAGGACACAGATATCTCAAAGCATCTTAATAAATGATTTCATTTTAAGCCTGCTATAGGAAATAGCCACATTGTGTTATTTTGACCTGACAAGATCTTATATAAATTTTCATCCAAATTCAAAGGTAATTTCCAACACTGAGAAAGAAAGTGTAGAACTAGTTTTCTACGTTAAGAGTGGAAAGAGAGGAATGAAAGGTAAACACCGCCTTCTATCTTTCCTCTTCCTACTGCCGCATAGAGTACAGCCCACAGTCAGAAAGCCCACATTTGGTTTCATGCAAAATATATACAGCTTTCTTTCAGTTGTGAAAAGAATAACAGCTGAGTTAGAGGTATCGCTCTTAGCTTCTCTTTTTCTCAGTCGTTTGCCAGTTTTCTGGGTTTTTTGTTTGTTTCTTTGTTTATTTTTTGGGAAATTCACAGATAATTCAGATACATATAATAAAGGTACATGCTAACTTGTTCATATTAAAATTCATAACAGTGAAAACATTTTTTCATTCTTTTCCGACTGGAAGCTTAATGGTATGTAGTTAATGATTTAGGATTGTAGAGCTGTCTTTTGTCTTACGCCTTTTGAGAAAATAAACTTGCAAGGCAATTAAAGCAAAACAAAATACTACATGGTGTCACTTATTTGTGGAATCTTAAAACAAAGTTAAACTCGTAGAAACAGAGTAGAAAAGTGGTTGTCCGGGACTGAAGGTGTGGAAAATAGGGGGAAGTTGGTTAAGGGGAACAAACTTTCAGCTCTAAGATGAATAAGTTCTGAGGATATAATGTAAAACATGGTGACTATAGTGATAACACTGTATTATATCATTGAAATTTTCTAGAGAGTAAAACTTAAATGTACTTGCCCCCCCAAAAAGATAAATTTGTGAAATGATGGATGTGTTAACTAGATGGTGAGACTCCTTTCATGATGTAAATGTATATCAAATCACCATGATGTACACTTTAAATATCTTACAATTTTATTTGTCAGTTATACCTCAATAATGCTAAAAAAAGCAAAACAAAATTCAAAAACTGTAATACTTAATGTTTCTGGTTTATAAATAGTTCCATTTGACTGCCTTAAAGGAGGCTAGCTTTGTCCTCATTTAACATCTTTGTACTTGGGTTGTTGGTTTAATGGGGGTGTTTTTGATACTTTGCCCTGCATATAGTGGGCACCCAATAAACGTTTTTCAATGAATTAATAATGAATCAAAGAACACTATTCTTAAAAAATAACCTAATTTTGCCTATTCTTTCCTCTAAAAGTGATTTAACTCTAAGAATAGTGACAACTCCTCTAGTAGAACTATAACGGTAAGAGAGAATACAGACTTAAAACTCGTGCTTTCATCATCAGTGTGGAGTCCTCCCCACTGGCTCTCTTATATTGCTGACCACACTTTACTGTAACTGTGTCCTTGTCTGCTTCCCCCACTAGGTGGTTCAGGCAGGAGCTGTGGCTATTATTTATCTGGTTGACCCTTAGATGTGGAAGGTTGTGTTAAACTTACTCTTGCCTTCATGACACATGGATCTGCGCAAGGCCCTACTCCTATTTTTATTCCTTTATTAAATTTTATGTTTACTTCCTTTTATCCCCACACCCTCCTTCCATCCCTCTTTCTCCTTAGGCTGCCATTGTGATGTGCTTAACGTGTATCTTTTTGTTTTATGTGTTCTTGCAAAATGCAGTATTGTATTTATGTGTCCGTGTATTTTTAGGTTGTGTGAATTGATATTGTATGTTATTCTGCTCCTTACTTTCAGTTTTGAACACATATATTTAAGGTGCCTCCATGTTGCCCCCCGTGTACATCTAATTGGCATCTAACCGCTGCACAGTCCTCTGTGGTGTGTGACCACCCCCCCCACATGTCCTTCCTCTACTCCAGAAGCCTTCTGTGTCTTTATACCCAACTCTTAGCACAATTCATAAATGTTTGCTCAATGAGTGAATGAATGAGTGTGTGAGTTTTTTTTTTTTGAATTTTTGAATTTATTTTTTTATACAGCAGGTTCTTATTAGTTATCCATTGTATACACATCAGTGTATACATGTCAATCCCAGTCTCCCAGTTCATCACACCACCACCCCCACCCCCCGCTGCATTCCCCCCTTTGTGTCCATACGTTTGTTCTCTACATCTGTGTCTCAATTTCTGCCCTGCAAACCGGTTCATCTGTACCATTTTTCTAGGTTCCACATATATGCGTTAATATATGATATTTGTTTTTCTCTTTCTGACTTACTTCACTTTGTGTGACAGTCTCTAGGTCCATCCACATCTCTACAAATGACCCAATTTCGTTCCTTTTTATGGCTGAGTAATATTCCATTGTATATATGTACCACATCTTCTTTATCCATTCATCTGTCGATGGGCATTTAGGTTGCGTCCATGACCTGGCTATTGTAAATAGTGCTGCAATGAACATTGGGGTGCATGTATCTTTTTGAATTATGGTTTTCTCAGGGTATATGCCCAGTAGTGGGATTGCTGGGTCATATGGTAATTCTATTTTTGGTTTTTTAAGGAACCTCCATACTGTTCTCCATAGTGGCTGTATCAATTTACATTCCCACCAACAGTGCAAGAGGGTTCCCTTTTCTCCACACCCTCTACAGCATTTGTTGTTTTGTAGATTTTCTGATGATGCCCATTCTAACTGGTGTGAGGTGATACCTCATTGTAGTTTTCATTTGCATTTCTCTAATAATGAGTGATGTTGAGCAGCTTTGCATGTGCTTCTTGGCCATCTGTATGTCTTCTTTGGAGAAATGTCTATTTAGGTCTTCTGCCCATTTTTGGATTGGGTTGTTTGTTTTTTTAATATTGACCTGCGTGAGCTGTTTATATATTTTGGAGATTAATCCTTTGTCCATTGATTCGTTTGCAAATATTTTCTCCCATTCTGAAGGTTGGCTTTTCGTCTTGTTTATGGTTTCCTTTGCTGTGCAAAAGCTTTTAAGTTTCATTAGGTCCCATTTGTTTATTTTGGTTTTTATTTCCATTACTCTAGGAGGTGGATCAAAGAAGATCTTGCTGTAATTTATGGCAAAGAGTGTTCTTCCTATGTTTTTCTCTAAGAGTTTTATAGTGTCCGGTCTTACATTTAGGTCTCGAATCCATTTTCAGTTTATTTTTGTGTATGGTGTTAGGGAGTGTTCTAATTTCATTCTTTTCCATGTAGCTGTCCAGTTTTCCCAGCACCACTTATTGAAGAGACTGTCTTTTCTCCATTGTATATCCTTGCCTCCTTTGCCATAGATTAGTTGACCGTAGGTGCGTGGGTTTATCTCTGGGCTTTCTATCCTGTTCCATTGATCTATATTTCTGTTTTTGTGCCAGTACCATATTGTCTTGATTACTGTAGCTTTGTAGTATAGTCTGAAGTCAGGGAGTCTGATTCCTCCAGCTCCACTTTTTTCCCTCCAGACTGCTTTGGCTATTTGGGGTCTTTTGTGTCTCCATACAAATTTTAAGATTTTTTGTTCTAGTTCTGTAAAAAATGCCATTGGTAATTTGATAGGGATTGCATTGAATCTGTAGATTGCTTTGGGTAGTATAATCATTTTCACAATATTGATTCTTCCAAGGACATGGTATATCTCTCCATCTGTTGGTATCATCTTTAATTTCTTTCATCAGTGTCTTATAGCTTTCTACATACAGGTCTTTTGTCTCCCTAGGTAGGTTTATTGCTAAGTATTTTATTCTTTTTGTTGCAGTGGTAAATAGGAGTGTTTCGTTAATTTCTCTTTCAGATTTTTCATTGGTAGTGTATAGGAATGCAAGAGATTTCTGTGCATTAATTTTGTATCCTGCAACTTTACCAAATTCATTGATTAGCTCTAGTAGTTTTCTGGTGGCATCTCTGGATTCTCTATGTATAGTATCATGTCATCTGCAAACACTGACAGTTTTACTTCTTCTTTTCCAATTTGTATTCCTTTTATTTCTTTTTCTTCTCTGATTGCCATGGCTGGGACTTCCAAAACTATGTTGAATAATAGTAGTGAGAGTGGGCAACCTTGTCTTGTTCCTGATCTTAGAGGAAATGCTTTCAGTTTTTCACCATTGAGAATGATGTTTGCTGTGGGTTTGTCGTATATGACCTTTATTATGTTGAGGTAGGTTCCCTCTATGCCCACTTTCTGGAGAGTTTTTATCATAAATCGGTGTTGAATTTTGTCAAAAGCTTTTTCTGCATCTATTGAGATGATCATATGGTTTTTATTCTTCAATTTGTTAATATGGTGTATCACATTGATTAATTTGCGTATATTGAAGAATCCTTGCATCCCTGGGATAAATCCCACTTGATCATGGTGAATGAATCTTTTTTTTTTTTTTTTTTTTTTTTTCAAAGAATATATTTTTATTTTACCATGTAAATAATTTTGGAAATATGACAGTACATTCAATATGAGGAATTTTAATACTGCCATCTTATATGTGAGAGAGGCAGTAGAGAAGAGTATCACGGGCATTTTTACTACAGAGAAACAGTTTACCACAGCCCTCAAGAGGGTACATGAGGAGTCACCATGAGGAAAGAAGTTGGAAAAAAATCTCATTCCTGCAGCTCTGAGAATCCTTGGGTGGGACCTGTGGAGGCAGAAGGTGGCTGTGGAGACTGGAAAACAGACTGCAGAGGTACACCATGGTCTGTTGCTGCCATCTTTTTTTGGTCTTATATCCACATAGCCACTGTGATTCTCTCATGCTATGATATTTGAGATCATTCCAAGATAAGAAGTGATACCCATTTAATATGTTTTTAAATGCTTTAGCTTCTTTCAGCTTCTCGAAGAGTTTCTGCTTGATGCTTCTATTGAAGCATGCTCCAGAGTTGAATGCCACTCCAAATTCACTGTCACATCCTCATCTGCATACTAGGGCCTCTCATGGGTCATGTGCTGTCGGGACCAGCGAGTCTGTAAAGAAATGACATGGCAGCGCAGGGCAGTTAACAGCCGCCCCAGCTCTCGGTGAATGAATCTTTTAACGTGTTGTTGGATTCTGTTTGCTAGTATTTTGTTGAGGATTTTTGCATCTATATTCATCAGTGATATTGGTCTGTAATTTTCTTTTTTTGTAGTATCTGTGTCTGGTTTTGGTATCAGGGTGATGGTGGCCTCATAGAATGAGTTTGGGAGTGTTCCTTCCTCTGCAATTTTTTGGAAGAGTTTGAGAAGGGTAGGTGAAGCCATCTGGTCCTGGACTTTTGTTTGTTGGAAGATTTTTAGTCACAGTTTCAATGTCATTACTTGTGATTGGTGTGTTCATATTTTCTATTTCTTCCTGGTTCTGTCTTGAAAGGTTATACCTTTCTAGGAATTTGTCCATTTCTTCCAGGTTGTCCATTTTATTGGCATAGAGTTGCTTGTAGTAGTCTCTTAGGATGCTTTGTATTACTGCGGTGTCTGTTGTAACTTCTCCTTTTTCATTTCTAATTTTATTGATTTGAGTCCTCTCCCTCTGTTTCTTGATGAGTCTGGCTAATGGTTTATCAATTTTGTTTATCTTCTCAAAGAACCAGCTTTTAGTTTTATTGATCCTTGCTATTGTTTTCTTTGTTTCTATTTCATTTATTTCTGCTCTGATCTTTATGATTTCTTTCCTTCTGCTAACTTTGGGTTTTGTTTGTTCTTCTTTCTGTATTTCCTTTAGGTGTAAGGTTAGATTGTTTATTTGAGATTTTTCTTGTTTTTGAAGTAGGCTTGTGTAGCTATAAACTTCCCTCTTAGAACTGCTTTTGCTGCATCCCATAGGTTTTGGATCGTCCTGTTTTTGTTGTCATTTGTCTCTAGGTATTTTTTGATTTCCTCTTTGATTTCTTCAGTGATCTCTTGGTTATTTAGTAACGTATTGTTTAGCCTCCATGTGTTTGTGTTTTTTATGTTTTTTTCCCTGTAATTGATTTCTAATCTCATAGCATTGTGGTCAGAAAATGTGCTTGATATGATTTCAGTTTTATTAAATTTACTGAGGCTTGATTTGTGACCCAAGATGTGATCTATCCTGGAGAATGTTCTGTGCGCACTTGAGAAGAAAGTGTAATCTGCTGTTTCTGGATGGAATGTCCTATAAATATCAATTAAATCTATCTGGTCTATTGTGTCATTTAAAGCTCTGTTTCCTTATTTATTTTCATTTTGGATGTTCTGTCCATTGGTGTAAGTGAGGTGTTAAAGTCCCCCACTATTATTGTGTTACTGTCGATTTCCTCTTTTATAGCTATTAGCAGTTGCCTTATGTATTGAGGTGCTCCTATGTTGGGTGCATATATATTTATAATTGTTATATCTTCTTCTTGGATTGATCCCTTGATCATGATGTAGTGTCCTTCCTTGTCTCTTTTGACATTCTTTATTTTAAAGTCTATTTTATCTGATATGAGTATAGCTACTCCAGCTTTCTTTTGATTTCCATTTGCATGGAATATCTTTTTCCATCCCCTCACTTTCAGTCTGTATCTGTCCCTTGGTCTGAAATGTGTCCCTTTTAGGCAGCATATATATGGGTCTGTTTTTGTATCCATTCAGCAAGCCTGTGTCTTTTGGTTGGAGCATTTAATCCATTCATGTTTAAGGTAATTATCGATATGTATGTTCCTATGACCATTTTCTTAATAGTTTTGGGTTTGTTTTTGTAGGTCCTTTTCTTCTCTTGTGTTTCCCACTTAGAGAAATTCCTTTAGCATTTGTTGTAGAGCTGGTTTGGTGGTGCTGAATTCTCTTAGCTTTTACTTGTTTGTAAAGCTTTTGATTTCTCCATCAAATCTGAATGAGATCCTTGCCGGGTAGAGTAATCTTGGTTGTAGTTTCTTCCCTTTCATCACTTTAAGTATATCATGCCACTGCCTTCTGGCTTGTAGAGTTTCTGCTGAGAAATCAGCTGTTATCCTTATGGGAGTTCCCTTGTATGTTATTTGTCGTTTTTCCCTTGCTGCTTTCAATAATTTTTCTTTGTCTTTAATTTTTGCCAGTTTGATTACTATGTGTCTCGGTGTGTTTCTCCTTGGGTTTATCCTGTATGGGACTCTGTGAGTGAGTTTTGATGGTGTTTAGCAGGGGGAAAATCCAGGTAGAAGGGGCAGCAAGGGCAAAGACCTGGGAGAGTAATCAGGGTTTGGGGCAATAAGTAGCTGGCATTTATGTGACTCATGTATGTAGGGAGTGGTGGGAAGGCTGAGGAAGGAGAAGGTTGGCTGGATTGGGGGGCGGGGACTTCGGTGAAGGACAGATATTCAGGAGATATGGTAGAGATATCTAATGTAAATATATGATTAGGGCTCGTGAGGAAAGTAATCTATAAATCTGCTTGCGATGTATAGTTGTAATGTCAGAGAACACAAGGGCATACAACATTTCAAATGATGGTCATTCAGTACAGTAGTCTACCCCTGCTTTGAGGGGTGCTTTAACTATTTCTAATTTCCCTCTCATGACTGATTATGGATTTATCAAAACATTTGTTTTTATTCTTGTGCCCTCTTCTACTACTTTTGAACAAATTATGTTCTCGATCAGCAGCTAGCCAACTGATACTTAGAACTAAGAAATTTACCTATTGATCAAGATTTCCTTGTCTAACAGATCAGAGAATTAAATACTATTTTTAAGAGTGGTTTTAAAAGAATTCTTTAAAGAATTAAGCATGCCGTATGTGAAGAAATAAACTATAGAAGTGTCTACTGAAGAACATCTTTCCTTTTTTTTTTTCAGATTAATGTGTGGAAAACAGAGTTGAATCATGTCTTGCCCTCACCCCTCTATCAAATAGAAACTTGGCTCCAGGGTGTGGAGGAGCTTATAGATGAAGATTTGCCAGCCTCCCAGGATTACTATGAAGCCATGGCTCTAATGCAAGAGAAAATGACTTTATTTCAGGTTGGAAAAGAAAAAAGAAACATGGAAAAATCTGTGCTTTGTTAGGAACTGTTCTTGAGGAAGATGTTCCTAGAAAGGAGGGAAGGAGGTATAGTGGGTATTTGAGGATGGTTTAGGTGATTCCCCTGGAGATTTTTGGGTCCCAAAGGATACCTTCAGTTTCTTGATGAGCGTTGTGCTAGTTTAAGGTGGAAACAATAAGAAAAGTCCAGTAAAGTCTGGACTCTGTAAAGTCTGGCAGAAAAGGAGAGGGGAGACTGTTTTAAAACATAGAAGATTGGGTTCTCACTAAAATGATATGAAAGAATTTGATAGGTGAGATTTATAGCATTTGAGCCCACAAAGGAATGGAAAATACATCTGAAAACAAAAGATTTTGATAAAGCTGTTACCAAAGAAACTGCAGTCCGCCCCTCTGTAAAATGGTCCAGTTTAAAACATTTATGATGAAAATATTTATTTACAACATTTTAGTTAAAAATGAAAGGGCTTTATGATTTTTGTTTTGAAAAAAGATGCAGTGCATGCACAGAGCAAATGAGATTAACAAGCCTTCAATTACAGTGTTTGGCAATAAATCTGGTTATATCATGCTAAATTTCTTTACAGAGTCTGATGGATAAATTTGACTGTCATTTGAATACTCTCCTGACATTTGAAAATAGAGATGAAAAACATTTGCCATTGGTACCACCTAACAAATTGGAGGAAATGAAAAGACGGTTTGTATCACTACCCTTCCACAACTGCTGACACCTTTGTGTTGGAGCACTAACATGGTGCTATAGGGACCGGAAAATACAGATTTTTCGATAATTTCTGACAATAGGTCTTTAAGTCTTGATAACAGTTCCTTCATGTTTTATGTAATAGTAACATTATATCATGCTAACATACCTCCTCTTTTATTGCCTGGTAGGATATGGTGGTGGAAAAAGTTCTGGACGTATAGTCAGAAACTGAGCTCTTTATCTTGGTTGTGGCCAAGTTACTATGTCTTTCTGCACGTTTCCTCGTTTGTAAATACAGAGTAATGGTAATCACTCTGTTCATGTCTCACAAGGATACTAGGTGAAGTGGGAGGAGGTATATGAAAGCACTTTATAAACTCAAAAAAACTACAGATATGAAGATTATTTAATTTGTGGTTGTCCACATCATCTTCTCTTTTCTCATTATTCATAAGCAGCTTATTAGAATGATATTAAGAGGGTATTAGCCTTAATAATGAAAGCTGTTAATGTGTAAATGTTGAAATTACCGTTGTATTAAGTTATATGGAAGTTTTCAAATTTAGTAAAATATTTTAGAGATTAACATTTTATTATAGAATTTCTCAATAGGGGAATAGTTTCTTCAGAAAGTGTTCTGTTAAATATTTTTATCTTAAAATAGCTGTTTTATATCTAGTCACAATGTTTGTTTTACTTTGTTTAAAAAAAAAGATATGAGGATTCATTTGAGTTCCATGTGTTTAAAAGAAAAAGTTAAAGCCCCAATATTTTTAAAAATGCCAAACAGATTTCTCACAATTGGCCAACAATATTAAATTAAATTCTAAAACCTGCACTGTCTTCCAGAATCAACAACATTTCGGGGGAAAAATTCATTCCACTTCTAGAATTTCATTACTATAAGTGCTCAGTTCTTGGTTTGCTAGATGAAGTGAAATCAAAATTGGTTGTTTGGAACATCAAATACGGGAGCAAAGAATCTGTGGAATTATTGCTGGAAGACTGGCATGTAAGCTGCTTTATTTCATGTCTCAGACAACTGTTCTCCATGGTGCTGGGTTTGCATTTTTCCTTGGCACAATTTCCCTTACCTTTTCAGGTTTTGAGATGAGTTTTCTTGGTAGCTTTCATTAGCTTAAACATTGCCTAGAGAAAAGAATTACCGGTAGTCAAATAACAGACATGGGGAAGAGTAAGAAAGAGAAAACATTATTTAGCACAACAGAGGAGATTTAGTTAACCGGACTAAGTTACATAATAGAGAAAGTTTCAGTGTTATTTCCTTTAAAAAAATTCCTACTTTCACTTACTGGACATCTTGTTTAATATTTTTCCCCACTCAGATTTATGGTTTTAGTCAAAAATTAAATTTTTCTTCGAACATTTTAATCTTAGCCTTTCAAGTTTTAAGAGTGGGAAAAACAGTGTGTTTTGTCTTGAGGCTTTCTGGGGGAGGGGGTTTAGCTCTTGCAATTTATAGGGAAAAAATGTTGCAAATGATTTCAATGTGTGTGTTTATTTGGTAAATTAACACTAAAGCAACCTGGCCGTGTCATTTCTACAGTTAGGCCTTATTATCCTTCTTTCTGTTTTTCTTTTTTTTTTTTTGGCCGCGCTGCGTGGCTTGCAGGATCTTAGTTCCTCGACCAGGGATTGAACCTGGAGCCACAGCAGTGAAAGCACTGAGTCCTAACCACTGGACTGCCAGGGAATTCCCTGTTTCTCTGTTTTTGGAATGAAGGCCAAAAAGAAAAACCCAAGATTATAAACTTGAGTGTAAAAATTGGAAAAACATGATGAAGAAAGATTTATTTACAATTTATGATTTAAATACTGTACATTCCTAAACAGGAATCATCATTCTATATTAGACTAGATTTTTAATATTTTAATTTCTTTTTCCTACCTTGATTTTTCATTTTTCCATTTAAATAATCATACCGTTGGCACATAAGTGTACAATGAGTTTTTAATTAACTGTCTATTTTTCCATAGATTTTACTAGCTTAAGGCACATAATAACTTGGTTAATGGTATTTCTCAAGAGTTTTTGTGTGATGGATTGTATCTATTTATAACATACTCAACATACCTAATAAAAATTATTCAACATTAATAAAGGCATATGAGATAAGAGAAACTGATATAAATTATGCAATGTTAATAAATATGTGTGGTAGGAGATGTTGAAATTGCTATAAATACTTGCCTTTTCTCATGAGAGGAAAACCATTTTAGAACTATGTCACTGCATTAAGATAAACTGTCAGGTCTCATACCTATATATTGCTTATGTCTCTTAGACCTTAACTATCTCTCTTCATGAACTACTCTTCTTCTTTTCCTACCCAAATATGTAGTATTAAAACTGTAAAGAAATTTTGGTGCCTAAGTGCTTCATCAATGTGTATATGTCTCTATCTGGATTTCTTGACACATTTTTAATAATACAAACTGTCAATATGTTTTATTTTCATTTTTTTCCCCAGAAATTTATTGAAGAAAAAGAGTTCTTAGCTCAACTTGAAACTTCTTTTCAAAAATGTGAAGAAATTCATAAGAATTTGGGTAAAGCTATACAATTACTTTTTGATGGAATGACCATCACTTAAAAATAGCATTTCATTTGTTTTGCTTTCTTTATGTACCTTAATGTTTTAGAAATTGGTTTTACATATGTGTTTTCTTTAGAAAATTCTTGCATCCACTTTTAATATTGTTAGTGTACATATTTATTTCACCACTGTCAATTAGTATGCAAGTATTTTTCTTAGCAGTATTATTCTATTAATGAAAAACTGTTTTCTAAAATTACTTTCTTGTTTTGTTAACCTTATAGCTGGAGAATATCCAAATATTAGTAAACAATATACAATGGTGGAATATCATTTTTGCATGTATAGAAAAAATATATATAATGTGAAGTCCACTCTACAAAAAGTTCTGGCATCTTGGACAATTTATGTGGAAAAGCTTCGTTTACTAAAGGCTTGTTTTGAGGAAACAAAGAAGGAACAGATGAAAGAGGTATTTTCAGTCTAATGGCACCTGCTCAATTTTACTTTTTTTCATTTTGTTTGGAGACTCTCGTTTTCAATCCAAAAATGAGGGGCCAGGAACAAGTAAGCATGACTGTCGGAAAAATTCTCCAAAGTTTTGGAAAGAGTTTAGTTTCTTTCTCATATAATCGCTAAAAGGAATTTTTCTCTTCGTTATAGGTTTTACACACACACGCGCGCACACACACACACACACACACACAGCTTTATTGGGGTATAATTTACATACACAGTATAGCTTTTGGAAGATATATTGCTAAGTTCCTTGGAAGGGAAATAAAAGATGTGGAGTAGTAGATAGCTTATAGATACATTTAAAATAAATGAATGTTTTAGAAAGTTTTTTTTTTTCCATTTGGGTGCATACCTTTCAGTTCTAAAACCTTTCTGACTTTCTGGAGGAGGAAAAACAAAATAGGTTACTTATGTGGAGAAGTATAGAAGAAATTTTGGAGTAATTCACTATTGTTTTTATTTGCTATTTATGTAATAACCTGTTTTATGATTATTCTCTGAGGTAGTTTTTCTTTCTTTCATTTGTTTTCCTCTGTTGTAAATAAATGTAGACAGCCTCTCAGATTAAACATTTTCCAAATAGAAGCTAAAGTTACTTAACAGAAAACAGGCTGTTTATATGAAAGTAAAGTTTCTGATAAGTATATGAGTGCAAAAAGAATATTTGAGTGAATCATTATTTCTTCCTGTCACCTCTGTTGATACCAGAATTTCACATCTTTGGCTTTCAATAGCTCTTCTGTCTTTAAAGTTCTTTTATTAAAATTCACATTTCTCTGAGGAAATAGCACTTTAAGCCTTAGAATTTCCAAACTCTGTGCTGAGGTGACCTGAGTTGCCAAAAAGAACTCTCAAGATAATTTAAAATTTGAGGGAGACAAAGCAACATCTGTCTGCTGGACACCACACAAATTACTACTAAGTTGTTTGGACCTGACTACTTAAGAATGAGAAATGTTAGATAATTCTTCTAGCCTAGGGAATCCATGAAAAAATTACTGAGACATTAAGGGGGCCATGAACTGAAAAAGTCTGAGAACCTTTGCTGTAAGTTCATCAGCCACTTAGAAAAATAGAAGATCAGATGCTTCCTGAAAGTCCGGGACCAAGAGTGATAACAGGCAGCCAGCGCCTGCCAGTTAGTAATGAGGGATGAAGCGCTCAACCAACAGGGAGAGTCAAAGTCTTTGCAGAAACCTCACGCTCACTTTTTTTTTTTTAATTTATTTATTTTATTTTATTTTTAGCTGCATTGGGTCTTCATTGCTGCATGTGGGCTTTCTCTAGTTGCGGCAAGCAGGGGCTACTCTTCCTTGTGGTGTACCGGCTTCTCACTGCAGTAGCTTCTCGTTGCGGAGCACAGGCTCTAGGCGTGCAGGCTTCAGTAGTTGTGATGCGCGGGCTCAGTAGTTGTGGCACACCGGCTTAGTTGCTTCGCGGCATGTGGGATCTTCCCGGACCAGGACTCGAACCCATGTCCCCTGGCAGGGACCCATCTGGCAGGCAGATTCTTAACCACTGCGCCACCAGGGAAACCCCCTCACACTCACTTTTGCTTTACAGTCAACCTTGGTGAAGATCTATTATAAATAATGAAAAGACAAATAGTATGTCATTAAAATATTACATTGCTTATATGTTTTGTAGGTTCCCTTTGAGACACTGTCCCAGTGGAATCTAGAACATACTACTTTAAATGAAGTGGGAAATTTCTTAATTCAAGTCAGCAATGATGAAGTTGGATCATCTATTTCTAAAGAACTGAGGAGGCTGAATAAAAGATGGAGAAAGTTTATTACAAAAACTCAACTCGTAAGTTTTTTTTTTGGTAACAGCTTCATTGAGGTATAATTTCCATACATACAATTCACTCATTTACTGTGCATAACTCAGTGGTTTTCAGGTGAAATATTTAGAGTTGTGCAGCCATCACCATGATCAATTTTAGAACATTTTCATCACCTCATAAAGAAACTTGTACCCATTACCAGTCACTCTTCATTTTCTCCCAATGTCCCCAGCTCTAAAGATTTCCTTATTCTGGATATTTCACATAAATGTAGTCATATAATATGTAGCCTTTTGTTTCTGGCTTTTTTCACTTAGTGTAATGTTTTCAAAGTTCACTTTGTAGCGTGTATCAGTACTTCATTCCATTTTTTTTTTTCTTTTTTTTTTTTTTTTAAACATCTTTATTGGAGTATAATTGCTTTACAATGGTGTGTTAGTTTCTGCTTTATAACAAAGTGAATCAGTTATACATATACATATGTTCCCATATCTCTTCCCTCTTGCATCTCCCTCCCTCCCACCGTCCCTATCCCACCCCTCTAGGTGGTCACAAAGCACCGAGCTGATCTCCCTGTGCTATGCGGCTGCTTCCCACTAGCTATCTATTTTACATTTGGTAGTGTATATATGTCCATGCCACTCTCTCACCCTGTCACATCTCACCCCTCCCCCTCCCCATATCCTCAAGTCCGTTCTCTAGTAAGTCTGTGTCTTTATTCCTGTCTTGCCACTAGGTTCTTCATGACCTTTTTTTTTTTTTTTCCTTAGATTCCATATATATGTGTTAGCATACTGTATTTGCTTTTCTCTTTCTGACTTACTTCACTCTGTGTGACAGACTCTAACTCCAACCACCTCACTACAAATACCTCCATTTCATTTCTTTTTATGGCTGAGTAATATTCCATTGTATAAATGTGCCACATCTTCTTTATCCATTCATCCGATGATGGACACTTAGGTTGCTTCCATGTCCTGGCTATTGTAAATAGAGCTGCAATGAACATTTTGGTACATGACTCTTTTTGAATTATGGTTTTCTCAGGGTATATGCCCAGTAGTGGGATTGCTGGGTCGTATGGTAGTTCTATTTTTAGTTTTTTAAGGAACCTCCATACTGTTCTCCATAGTGGCTGTATCAATTTACATTCCCACCAACAGTGCAAGAGGGTTCCCTTTTCTCCACACCCTCTCCAGCATTTATTGTTTCTAGATTTTTTGATGATGGCCATTCTGACTGGTGTGAGATGATACCTCATTATAGTTTTGATTTGCATTTCTCTAATGATTAATGATGTTGAGCATTCTTTCATGTGTCTGTTGGCAATCTGTATATCTTCTTTGGAGAAATGTCTATTTAGGTCTTCTGCCCATTTTTGGATTGGGTTGTTTGTTTTTTTGTTATTGAGCTGCATGAGCTACTTGTAAATCTTGGAGATTAATCCTTTGTCAGTTGCTTCATTTGCAAATATTTTCTCCCATTCTGAGGGTTGTCTTTTGGTCTTGTTTATGGTTTCCTTTGCTGTGCAAAAGCTTTTAAGTTTCATTAGGTCCCATTTGTTTATTTGTGTTTTTATTTCCATTTCTCTAGGAGCTGGGTCAAAAAGGATCTTGCTGTGATTTATGTCATAGAGTGTTCTACCTATGTTTTCCTCTAAGAGTTTGATAGTGTCTGGCCTTACACTTAGGTCTTTAATCCATTTTGAGTTTATTTTTGTGTATGGTGTCAGGGAGTGTTCTAATTTCATACTTTTACATGTACCTGTCCAATTTTCCCAGCACCACTTATTGAAGAGGCTGTCGTTTCTCCACTGTATATGCTTGCCTCCTTTATCAAAGATAAGGTGACCATATGTGCGTGGGTTTATCTCTGGGCTTTCTATCCTGTTCCGTTGATCTATGTTTCTGTTTTTGTGCCAGTACCAAACTGTCTTGATTACTGTAGCTTTGTAATATAGTCTGAAGTCAGGGAGCCTGATTCCTCCAGCTCCGTTTTTCTTTCTCAAGATTCCTTTGGCTATTCGGGGTCTTTTGTGTTTCCATACAAATTGTGAAATTTTTTGTTCTAGTTCTGTGAAACATGCCAGTGGTAGTTTGATAGGGATTGCATTGAATCTGTAGATTGCTTTGGGTAGTAGAGTCATTTTCACAATGTTGATTCTTCCAATCCAAGAACATGGTATATCTCTCCATCTATTTGTATCATCTTTAATTTCTTTCATCAGTGTCTTATAGTTTTCTGCATACAGGTCTTTTGTCTCCTTAGGTAGGTTTATTCCTAGATATTTTATTCTTTTTGTTGCAATGGTAAACGGGAGTGTTTTCTTAATTTCACTTTCAGATTTTTCATCATTAGTATATAGGAATGCAAGAGATTTCTGTGCATTAATTTTGTATCCTGCTACTTTACCAAATTCATTGATTAGCTCTAGTAGTTTTCTGGTAGCATCTTTAGGATTTTCTATGTATAGTATCATGTCATCTGCAAAGAGTGACAGCTTTACTTCTTCTTTTCCAATTTGGATTCCTTTTATTTCTTTTTCTTCTCTGATTGCTGTGGCTAACACTTCCAAAACTATGTTGAATAATAGTGGTGTAGTGGGCAACCTTGTCTTGTTCCTGATCTTAGTGGAAATGGTTTCAGTTTTTCACCATTGAGGACAATGTTGGCTGTGGGTTTGTCATATATGGCCTTTATTATGTTGAGGAAAGTTCCCTCTATGCCTACTTTCTGCAGGGCTTTTATCATGAATGGGTGTTGAATTTTGTCGAAAGCTTTCTCTGCATCTATTGAGATGATCATATGGTTTTTCTCCTTCAATTTGTTAATGTGATGTATCACGTTGATTGATTTGCGTATATTGAAGAATCCTTGCATTCCTGGAATAAACCCCACTTGGTCATGGTGTATGATCCTTTTAATGTGCTGTTGGATTCTGTTTGCTAGTATTTTGTTGAAGATATTTGCATCTATGTTCATCAGTGATATTGGCCTGTAGTTTTCTTTCTTTGTGACATCTTTGTCTGGTTTTGGTATCAGGGTGATGGTGGCCTCATAGAATGAGTTGGGGAGTGTTCCTCCCTCTGCAATATTTTGGAAGAGTTTGAGAAGGATAGGTGTTAGCTCTTCTCTAAATGTTTGATAGAATTCGCCTGTGAAGCCATCTGGTCCTGGGCTTTTGTTTGTTGGAAGGTTTTTAATCACAGTTTCAATTTCAGTGCTTGTGATTGGTCTGTTCATATTTTCTATTTCTTCCTGGTTCAGTCTCGGCAGGTTGTGCATTTCTAAGAATCTGTCCATTTCTTCCAGGTTGTCCATTTTATTGGCATACAGTTGCTTGTAGTAATCTCTCATGATCGTTTGTATTTCTGCAGTGTCAGTGGTTACTTCTCCTTTTTCATTTCTAATTCTATTGATTTGAGTCTTCCCCCTTTTTCTCATGATGAGTCTGGCTAATGGTTTATCAATTTTGTTTATCTTCTCAAAGAACCAGTTTTTAGTTTTATTGATCCTTGCTATTGTCTCCTTCATTTCTTTTTCATTTATTTCTGATCTGATCTTTATGATTTCTTTCCTTCTGCTAGCTTTGGGGTTTTTTTGTTCTTCTTTCTCTAATTGCTTTAGGTGCAAGGTTAGGTTGTTTATTCGAGGTGTTTCCTGTTTCTTGATGTAGGCTTGTATTGCTATAAACTTCCCTCTTAGAACTGCTTTTGCTGCATCCCATAGGTTTTGGGTCGTCGTGTCTCCATTGTCCTTCATTCCTTTTTATTGGCAAATAATAATCCATTGTATGGATATGCCACATTTTATTTATTCATTGATCAGTTGATGAACATTTGGCTTCTTTCCACTTTTTTGACTATTATGAATAATGCTGATATAACCATTCATGTACAGGTTTTTGCGTGGATATACAGCATACAGATTTCTAGTTGAAATTCATTCATTAAAGAATAACATTAAGCATTTTTGCCTACTAGATTTCAAGGTCCTTGAGAACATACACTAAGCTTTATTTATCTTTATATTTAGTATAGTGCTTCATAAAAGCATACCTTTAATAAATAATTTTTGAACTTGAATTATTAAATTATTCTATTTCTTATTTTTAACAATTTGAGACTGAGGTGTTGTATGGGAAATTTTATAACGTTGTTACTAACTGATAAATCCTAAGACTATATTGAATATATTATGTTCATTTATTGTTGTTAATCATATATCTTAGCATAAAAATATAGGCATTATATTTCATGACATTAATTTTTTATAGGAAATGAACCTGCCCCTTATAAAAAAGCAAGATGAGCCCTTTCTTGACAATTCTGGAAATACTCAACTATCTAAAGAAGAGAACCTAACTGCTGATTTTTCAACAGATATGTCAATAGAACTTCCTGAAAATCACAGTCAGAATATTATGGTAAATAGTCATACTTTATGTATTTCATTTGTATATAGAAATAATTTAACTTTGCTGTTTTTCTTTTGAAAAAACCATATTGTTGAAACAGTGGTAAATGGGATCATTAGATAGCATTTAAAGTATGGTCATTTTCCAATAAAATGCCTAAGTGGTTCCCTCACGCAGTGGTCTTCAGTGTTAAAGCCCTGGGTGTCTCACTCACTGAGGAGTTTGCAGACACGCAGAAGCAGTCATGACTTCTGAGCTGTGGAAGTGGAGTTGATATTTTCTTCAGATTGCTTCTGACTAGTATTCAGAAATTGTCCAGCTTTAGGCTAGCCCCTGGCCTGTGTCTTGCTTCCTTTCTGTAAAATGGAGGGAAATAAAATCTTTATTTCTTGCTTTGTTGGGTAATTCAGAGGATGACTTTAGATTATAGATAAGAATATGGAAAAGAAACGACAACAAAAAAATCATACACATGTAAAGTGTAACACCTATGATTTTGGAAGTGTGCCTCCTTCAGAATAGTAACTTATATAGTTTTAAAGAAAGCAATTTTTTTTTAAATTAATTAATTTATTTATTTTTGGCTGTGTTGGGTCTTCGTTTCTGTGCAAGGGCTTTCTCCAGTTGCGGCAAGCGGGGGTCACTCTTCATCGCGGTGCGCGGGCCTCTCACTATCGTGGCCTCTCTTGTTGGGAGCCCAGGCTCCAGACGCGCAGGCTCAGTAGTTGTGGCTCACGGGCCTAGTTGCTCCGCGGCATGTGGGATCTTCCCAGACCAGGGCTGTAACCCGTGTCCCCTGCATTGGCAGGCAGATTCTCAACCACTGCGCCACCAGGGAAGCCCAAGAAAGTAATTTTTAACTGGCTTTGGCCAGTTGCCATGATGGAGTGCCCATGTTTTCCCACCGTGAAAAGACATAATCATAGAAGATCTTGAAAAATCTGAATTTGTGCAATATGCTCTTAGAATAGAAAAATATAGAATATTTTTCTCATACATTTAAAATATGATCTGATTAAAAACAAATTTAAGAATGTGTCTGTCATGTAAAGCTGTAGCATATCAACCTGTAGGATATTGAGAGATTATTAATGGGAAAAGGTTTAATTTTGTTGAAATTTGATTCTGATGTTTCACAACTACTATTGCTAATAGCTGTATTTAATTAAATTGTATACAAGTTTTAGAAATGTGTTTATAGAGTCAATACCCTAATTTTCTAAGCTCTAATCTTCTTATCTGTAAAATGGAGATAATAGTAACTAACTGATAGGGATGATATCATTCTTAAGAAAATTTTTGTGAACAAATCTTTTAATTTTTAAAGTGATATATGCTTAGATAACTAATGAGAACATACTGTATAGCACAAGGAACTCTATACTTAATGCACTGTGGTGACCTAAATGGGAAGGAAATCCAAAAAAGAGGGGATATATGTATAACTGATTCATTTTGCTGTACAGCAGAAACTAACACAACATTGTAAAGCAACTATACTCCGATAAAAATTAATAAAAAAATAATAAAGCTATATATGCTATCATAAAGTATTGTTATCATTGTCCAAAAAGTAGATCTTAAATCATTAAAATATGTTGACTTAGCACTTGTTTTTATTTTTTTATTTGTTTTGGCTTGATAGTTTAGTATGCATTTTAACTAAACTTTATAAAGATAATATTAAAACATTGAGTTTAAAAAACAGCCATTGTTTTTGAGATTTTCATTGTTCAATTAATTCGCTATAGGGATATAACTTTTTTAAATTGAAAATTATAATGTAAATGTTACCATTTTCATAGTGATAATTTTGAATGTTGTAGGCTGGGGAAGAACATGAAAAAGAAAATGAAGAATTTACAGGGACGCTGAAAGTGGCTGAAGAGGTTGAAAAACTGGTTGGACAAGTGGAAATCTGGGAGGCGGAAACCACATCTGTTTTGGATCTTCTGAGACAGCAAGGTGATGTAGATACCTCAGTGGAAGAATCTTTGCAGGTATGAGTGGAAAAAGTATTAAAAAGACAGCTTTTATGGTTGTAGGCTTATGTATTAAGATAAAAAGTTTTAAAGGAAACAGTAATAAGACTACTGTTAGAATTTTCTTTGTTGGGGTTTTTAAAAAATGGCATGGAATCTCAACCCTGGATCATTTGCTGTGATTTTGCTTGAAGACAGAGGATAGATTTGAAGACTAATAATACCTTAGGATTTTAAATTCTTGAACTAATTTTCCCAGCTACAGGATGGAGATTAAAATATTCTCTTGTATCAGAGGGCAATGAGATGAGTAAGTGAGTTCAGTCTCCTATAGCTCAGTGCAGTACGAATGTAAGAGATTATACAATCTATACTTTGAAAGATCAACCCCTTATTAAGCTTTCCCTTCCTTACCTGATGCAGGGAGGGGCTGAATGTTGTTAAAACTCTGTTCTGTCTTTATTCTCAGGCAGTGGACTCATTGAAAAGCAATGAGGCAACAGTGTATTTTAATATCGCTCAGTTCTCCCTGGAAAGAAGTTACAGTTGAGGTTTTACTGAGTTCCAGCTCAGTCATAAAATTTATAGAGCATGTCATAAGTTACAACCAGATGGAAAGTTCTTGGGATAAAGGAACATATGTGTAATTCTTTTAAATCTAGGTTTCTGAAAAGTGTATATGTAGAATTTTGTGTTTTCATTGTTTATAAGAGTAATACTTTTTATTGCTTTGAAAATATTATATAAACTTACCTGTGCCATCTGCCAGTGCTTTTCTAATTTTATTTTTGTATTTATTTATTTGCTGTATCTGGAATTTATTTTAGTGAAATAAATGAGTAAGAAATGAGAAATTCAAAATTTAAAAAATATTTCAAAGCTATAACAATGATCCCTGTTATAAACAGTGAAAACAAGCTGGAATATACTTCCATTAAGAAGAAATTAAGTAGATCTTTGTTGGATCAAGATCTATTGTAAAGTAAGAAATGCAAGTTGCTGAACAGTATGGGTGATGTGATCCTTTCAGTATTTTTAAAAACAGTTGCTTTTTTAAACTTTATGCATTTATATCTATAGAAAAATATCTGTAAGCATATACAAATAGCTAACTCTGTGTATCTTGATCCTGCATTATGCCCAGCTCTTAGTACATTTCCTGGTACCTAGTAGATATAAAGTAAATATTTTTTAAATGAATGTGTGCATGATTGATTAAATGACAGTTAAGGGAGGGATGGGGAAGAAGAGGAACTTTTTCTTTATGTGCTGTATACCTCTCCATTCTTTGAGTTTTTGACAGGAGCTTTTGTTACTTTTATGATTCAAAATAGAAAAAATTGAAGTCACAAATGAATGAGCTAACTTTAGAACATTTAAATAATGTATAAAAGTATAAAGAGGAAAATAAAAATCACCATAGTTCCACTGCTCTAAGATAAATAAGATCAACACTTACATAGTTGATATCACACAATATAATTTCTATTTTATCATACCCATGCCACCTCTGAGTTGTAATTAAAAATTTTTTTTGTTAATTTGATAACTGAAAAGTGGTAACTCATTATTTTAATTTGTACTTACTTGATTACATGTAAGATTGAACTGTCTTTCATATATTCATTAGCCATTTGTTTCTGTGAATTATATCTGTTTTTGTATTTTCTGAATTATCTTTGGGATCTTAGTATTTTTCTTACTGAATTTATAAGCTCTCTGAATCATGACCCATTTTCATTTGTGTGGCAAATATTTTTACCAAGTTGTTGACTTTTAAGTTGTTTATTTTATTTCACATAGAAAATTTTTGTATTTATTTAGTCATTTCTGTCTCTTATGCCTAAAAAGGCCCTCCGCACCCAGGGAGCAGATCCATTTTCATGGATAATTTCTTCTTTTCTAGCTTCATATTTTATATATAATTTTCTAATTCATCTGAAATTTATTTTTGGTATGTTGTATAAAGCATGGTTCTAAAAAGATGTTTTCCAATAGCCATTTTCTCCAATAACATTTATTGAACTCCCTTCTGACTGATTAGACTTACAACAATTTCTTTTTAAGGTTTATTACTACTCTCTCAACTTATTTTCTCTCTATTGACATTGTATTTCTTCTAGTCTTTATTTTATTGAAGTGCTTAGTATATAAAAAAAATCTATAAAAGACTGTTGCTCAGAATCTGATTATATTAATATAAAATTTCAAAGTGAATGTTTAAAATAACATTTTTTAGACTATAAATTTGCCTCATTTTGGATTAATAGTTAACTTTTTATGATTTCCTGATGAGATTGTTAGGGTTCATGTTTAACATAATCAGAATATTTATTGTGATCTCACTTTAATTTGTTTTAATAGCATCTTATTGCCAAAGGCTCTATGTATGAAGAGCTTGTGTCTAGAACTGAAGACACTTTACAAATGGATGTGCAAAATGTTTCAAGCCAGGAGTCTCTTCAGCATGTGATCACAGCTGGGCTTCAGGCAAAGATTCAAGAAGCTAAAGAGAAAGTCCAGGTCTCTCTTTAATATTCCCTATTTAGTGAATTTAGTCTTTAAAACTGAGTGGTCAGTGAGAGGGCAGGGAAGAGGGAGGGATTGCCTTGTAGTTTGGAAATGTTTTGTAAAATATTAATTTTGCCTTATATTTTATTTCTTTATTATTTAGAGCATGTTGGAAAATATCAGTATAAAAAATAGGATATTCTTATGTCTAGTGGGAAAATATGAGTTGCTACTCAAAGAAAATATTTATTAACTTATGAGTTTTCTAAGAAGTTGGGCTAAGTGTTAAGTTGAGAATATTTTGTCATCACAGATCAATATGGTAAAATTAGTAGCAGTGTTGAAGAACTCAGCTGATGTTTCCCCAGACCTGGATGTCAGGCTGAAGGTGGAAGAATCACAGAAGGAACTTGAATCATACATTACAAGGGCTGAACAATTACTTGGCCAGAGAGAGAGCCAGAGAGGACTAATTTCAAAATACAAGGTGCGGCTCTTTCAACCATCAAATGTAGGACATTTATCATTAGTAGATATAAATCTACCTCATTTGAAATCAAGATGGTTCCATCACTGTAATTATAACAAAGTTATTGTAACTTTAAAAAATTTCCAAGTTTTATACATTGTTCCCCAGAAACTCTTAAAAATAAACAAACGAAGATTTTTTTAAATTCACATTTTACTGTATGAATGAACTCAGTGGTATAGTGTAAAAAGCACGGCTGACTTCTATGACATTGAGCAAGAATCTAATTTCTCTGGCTTTTTTAATCAAATAAAATGGACATGATAATTCTAGTCCTATCCAGCTGCCAATAAATGAAAATAAGGTATGTGAAGAAACTTTGAGTGCTTAAAATTCCCCAAATGTAAAATAAAACCTTTATTATTAAAATGCTTTGGTAAAAGCTACTTATGAACATATGCTTATCAGCAGTTAAAGATCCAATAGTGTTTTGTATGGAGACAGTTTTAGGTTGACTTTTCATGGTCTGATAAGGCAGCTTAAGATGTATTGAAATCAAGAGGTACAAACTACTGTGTGTAAAATAAATAAGCTCCAAGGATATATTGTACAGCACAGAAAATATAGCTATTATTTTATAACTTTAAATGGAGTATAATCCATAAAAGCATCAAATCATTATGTTGTATACCTGAAATTAATATAATATTGTAAATCAGTTATACTTAAAAAAAAAAAAGATGTGTCCAAAGCAGACTCACTATTAACTAACACTGGAGGTACTTAGGGATATGAAATAAGAGTAAAACAAGGTCTCTACCCTTGGAGGTTGGACAGATAGAGAAATATGTGTTCTTTCCTTCATTCATTTATTCAGCATTTAACAAGTTTATTGAACATTTAAAATGAGCTAGGCATTTTGGGGGAGATAAAGATGAAGTAAATCCAGAACAGTAATAGACTAACAGACATAGAAAACAAACTATGGTTACCAAAGGGGATAGTGGTGGGGTATGGGGGGGGGGAGATAAATTAGGAATTTGGGATTAACATATACACATTAAGTATATATAAAATAATCAACAAGGTCCTATTGTATAGCACAGGGAATTCTACTCAATATCTTGTAATAACCTATAATGGAAAAGAATCTGAAAAAGAGTATATATATATGTATATTACTTTGCTGTACACTTGAAACTAACACAGCATTGTAAATTAACTATACTTCAATTAAAAAAAAAAAAAAGATGAAGTAAATCAATATTGCCAGCGCTACTGCGCACAGTTTTTTCAGGAAAAGGAGCTCCTACAGGAGCCTCTCTTCATTCTCCTTGTGGTCTCCTTCTCTTGTCTGGGCTCAACCCTCTTCTGGCTTTCTGGACTGTTAACCGTATTGGACCCTAATATCAGGTATTTCAGCATTGCTTTTCCCACAGCCATCTCATGCTGCTTGCACCTTGCCAGCCACCAGCTTTGACCAATTCCCACTGTCTTTTTTCCCCTCTTTTACTCCCATATGCTGAGAGTGCTGAACTAAACTTAAGAGTCAGTTGTTCTTTTAAGTAATCACTAGGCTGAATTTCAAAAGGACAGATACGGTCAGCTGAGGAAAGAGGGAAGAAAAAGAAAAAGCAGAGGCCGCAGGCCCCTCCTCTACCAGAGAGAGGAGTTACAGTGTCAGTTTTTGCACCATTTTCCTCTCCCTGACCATCTTCCTTTTGGAATCTGAGGCCAGGGATTTCCACCCTTTTGTCTCTGGCATTTAGTGAAGTAGATCCATTTTCACAGCAGAAGCAGAATCCCTGCCCTGCCAGGTACTGCCCTGAGACCCCCTGGGACTCCTGGGACACATGGGTGGTAGGAGCCCCCTTCCTGCACACAGGGCTAGCATGTCTTCCCTGGCCGTAAATCTGGCAATCCTCACAGAGGCTTTGGAGGAGGTTCCTGGGCTCTCAGGTTGTACCTTTTCTGCAGGAGACCCATAATAAATATGTAATAAGTATATGAATGACTTCCCACCCTGCTTAATTGCCTTCTCCCCCAGAATTACTTTCATCTTCTTGTCTCTTATAGATTTTTCTGCCCTTTCACAGACCCCAGACTATTTTTGTTCTGTCATTTGTTAGTTACCTAAGCCAGATTTCTGTTCTTATAGAGTATTGCCAGGTAATATTCTATAAGAGTAGGTAAGTGTGAAGTAAGGGACGAACACATTCCTGGGAAGGCAGACCCCATCCCCATCTCCTGCTGTTCCTTCCCTGGGATGGGACTGCGATTATGGTTGGCCCTGGGCAAAACTTTGAAGTCCATGATAAGGGGATGTTGCCTCCTTGCAGTATAAAATGCTTATGCACAATATTAAATATTTGCTATCTTAACCCTACTATAAATTGTATCTTATTGCAACACTGATCTCTAATACAAGCTGGTATACTCTTAATATTGTATTACTTATGAAGTGTGGTCGTCTGCTCAATACTTAAGAATTTTAGAGGATACTTTGCCAGTGGCTCATAATAAGCCTTTCAGTAAGCCTTTTAAATATTTATCAAAGGGGTACCAAAAACCATGTTGAATATCTTAAGGAAGTCTTTATCCTGGCCTCAAATGTGTAACTACATTTGAATAATGAATATTTTGCAATTCTTTTCAAAAGAATTCAAGGGATACAAAAGGGAGATCAACCTCAATCTACAAAGAGAAGTCTCCCCATAAATCTTCAAGTAGTCTTCATGGAGTCCTTTCCTGGTTCTACATGTTAAAGACTCTAAAATTCTACCTGTTAAATTAGCTTTGAGGACGTGGCAGTAGAATAAGGCTTTCATGTTCTTGTTTGTGGTTTTATTTTTAGGAAGCACTAATAATTTTTAATACTAAAAGTCTGGCCAAGTATTTGAAAGCTGTTGAAGAATTGAAAAATAATGTAACTGAGGATGTAAAGCTGTCTTTGGAAGAAAAGAGTAGAGATATCTGTGCCAAGTGGGAGGTAAGAACATGCATATGTGTCTGGAGCTTATGCTTATAGATCTGACCCTGGACCTGTTTGTCATCAGAGTCATCTTTGGTGGTCCCTTGTCTGCCCCATATCACGGTGGGCTGATCACTGTAGGCTGTGGTTCTCAGGCCTGGCATCAGCTGGCTTCTGTCTGTGTTCATCCAATGACAGCAGTGTTTGGAGATTAAAGGGTGATTGGAAGGTGGAAAAGAGAGAGTCCAATGGCTTTCTTTCCCTTTCTCTCTTGCACAGTGTCTCTGGCAGCTGTGTCTCCCCCTGGCTGCAGGTTCCATGGATCCAGCTTCTGATGGGTGACCATTCTGCCTGGGCTCTGCTGAAGCCTCCAGCCTAGGGTGGTAGCAGCTTTCTGCCGATGCTAATCTCTGGATTACCTTACCGTCCCCTCTTTGGCTTTCATCTCTTATAATCGATTCCCTGCATTTAATTCCCTCTGAGTTAAATATTTAATGTTTTCTGGTTTCCTGGTTGGATCCTGACTAAGACAACTTATTGACACATATAAACATATAGAGTTTCATAGAAAATAGGTATAGGCTTTGGTGGCTGACAGACCTGGATCCAGCAGCTATGACCTTGGGCAAGTTGCTTACTGGGAGCTTCAGTGATAAGATGGGAATAGTTCTTCCTACTTGGCAGGATTGTTGCAAGGATTTTTATAAAGCACCTACCACAGAGATTGTGTTTAGTAAATGGTATTTAGCATTAAGTGTGTGCATGTGTGTGTGTGAATATATGGAGAGAGAGAGAGAATAAGGTAATATAATTGAATATCTACTGTTAAAGGCCTTCTTAAAACACATTTTAAAATAAACTTTTAGAACAATTTTAGATTTACAAAATTATTACAAAGGTAATACAGAGAGTTCCAATATACCCATGACCAATTTCCCCTGTTATTAACATCTTACATTAATATGGTACCTTTGTCACAATTAAAGGACTAATATTGATAGATTATTAACTGAAGTTTATACTTTATTCATATTTCCACAGTTTTCCCCTAATGTCCTTTTACATCTGTTCTGGAATCCCATTCAGGCTACACATTGTAGTTACTTGATATTTCTCCGTAGGCTCAGATACGTGTTTTGTAATATTTTCTCCCAGTCTGCAGCTTGTCTTTTAATTCTAACAGTGTCTTTCACAGCTAAAACACATTTTTAGTTATTAGAAAGAAAAAAAATATGTTTCTGGTATATTTTAAAACATCCTCTCCAAAGATACATGGATGAATCACAATTTCACATAAGCTCTGTTTCTATCCTTTGTTACAACAAATATTTTTGTGTTTCTAATGGAAATCTTTTCAGTATATCCTATTATGGTTAATATGTGCCTTTGGTTTTTTTTTTTTTTTCTTGGCAGTCGCTTCATCATGAAATGTCTTTGTATATTCAACAACTAAAAATAGACATTGAAAAAGAAAAACTTAGTGACAATGTTGCAAAACTCGAAAAACAAATAAATAAAGAAAAGAAACTAATTCGCAGAGGAAGGACCAAGGGTCTCATCAAGGAACATGAGGTAAAAACCTGTTCCCATTCAAATTTTGTTATCATTGTGGGGTTTATCTTAAATGGTTTAGTGTGCCCTTGGCTAGGGTTAAATCTGCTCTGAAAATTACTTCAGCCCTTTTGTCCCCTGGGGATCATCCCTTCTGCAGTTCAAGCTCTAACTAGAGCCCGTGCTTCTTGTTTTTTGGAAGTGAGAAAAATTCAGAATTGAGTTAATATTTCTTCTTTATATATCTCAGTGGCCCCTGTCCTGAGACTCTGGTTACAAGATGTGTCACCCGCTATTGAAGTTCCCATAGTTACTTTTGTAAGGACACGGTGTCCTCAGAAACACGGCTTTTGTGAAAGATACCAAATCAGGATATAAACCAGCCGGGGCAAATCTAATGGTCTCTTTTTGGTCCTCATCCTGTTTGATTGCTTCTGCATATTTGACAGTCCTGACTCCTCTTTTCATTTCTTTTAAACTTTCTACTGCTGTGGCTCTCTCGATACCAATCTCTCTTGCTTTTTCTTATTTTATTATTTTGGGGGGAGGCCTTCTTTTTAGTGTCCTTCACTAGTTTTCCTTTTTTATTGTGTTACCCTGATGTCTTAGTTTTGGGGTCTCAGTTTTTGGCTAATTTCGTGCTCGCTCCTGGTAGTTGTATGCACTTGGGCGTTTTAACTGCCCTCTCTACGATGATAGCACCTATCATTATCTCCAGCCTAGTCCTTTCCCCTGAGCTCCAGGTTGTGTTTCTAACCAAGAAGTAGATATCACCAGTGTTCCCCAGAGACCTCCACTTCAGCATGTCCAAAACCAACCAATAATGTCTCCTCTTGAACTTTTCTTCCTCTTATGTATCCTGGTTATGAAAGGCATTGCCATCTCAGAACTCCCTCCCCCCTCCCCCTTTCCTTCTCACTCAGCCTTAGTGTAGTCGGTTGCCAGCTTCCATCTGTTACTCTTCAGAAGAGCTGCTTCTTTTCCTTCCTTTCCACCAGTGTTGCCACTTCCCTTAACCTGGGGTCATTTTCTCAGTATGATGGTGGTTGCAGTGTCTTCCAGCCCCATCACCAGAGTGATCCTTTTGAACCACAAATCTTATGTCACTGGTTCACCATTACTCCCGGGACATCTCCAAACGCCTCAGAAGGCCACACAAGGCCCTTCACGTGTGGCCCCAGGACACGCCTTCAGCACCCCTCCAGCCATGTCCTTTCAGAACTGCTGGCGCTTCTCTTCTCTCGGCTGCTCCTTCCACTAGGCATGACCTCTCTCCCCTTTTACTTGGAAGGACTCGTACGTGTTCTTTCCACCTCTAGCTCAGATGGCTCCTCCATGTGAAGGAGGCTTTCTCTGACTCCTTAAGGCAGGTAGTGGCCCTGTCATAGCACTTGTCATGTGGTATGCTCATTATTTATGTGACTACTGTTGGGGAGGAACAAATTTTTCTCTACCCTTTAAGATCCCTGGCTGGGTCTGGAAATTGAACTGACAAAGACAGATTAACAGGAGAAAAGCATACACATTTTACTGAATTTTTATATGCACATGGGAGCCTTCACAAGAGCATGATGACCCAAAGAAGTGACCAGAGCAGGAATCTTTTATACCTTTTAGACAAAGAAACAATACATTTGTGAAGAATTGGCAAGACAATGGAGTTTGGGCTAGGGGTAGTAAAAAGGTGAAGAAGGAACTAGGAAGATAAGGGTTAGGGTACAGGGTTTGTTTGCAGATTCTTTTGGTCCCATCTCTGGGCTGATAGAAACTCTGTCTCCAGTAAAAGAAACTTTATTTCTTACCTTTAGGCAGAAAAGGGGAAACCTTTTCTGTTTCGTTTTTCTTTTTTTTGGCCACGCTGCGTGGGCTTGCGGGATCTTAGTTCCCTGACCAGGGATTGAACCTGGGCCCCAGCAGTGAAAGCGCCAAGTCCTAACCCCTGGACTGCCAGGGAATTCCCTCTGTGTTTACTGCTTCTTAATTGCCTTCAGTTCCAAATTATTTTCACGTCCTAAACCATAATGGAAAAGAATATGAAAAAGAATGTATATATATGTTTAACTGAATTACTTGGCTATACAGCAGAAACTAACACAACATTGTAAATCAACCGTACTTCAATTTAAAAAAATAATTTTCACATCAAAGAGGCATACGTTGGGTTGACGTGTTCTGGTTTCCTTCACTACATCACTGGGCTGCGGCGAATCCCTTTAGGGCTGACTGCTTGTCTTTGTTTCCAGTGCCCATTCCCACACCAGGCACACAGTGGACGGGCTTATAAAAGAAAGTGTTGGGGTTTTTTTTGTTTTTGTTTTTTTTCCTTTTTTTTAAAACATCTTAATTGGAGTATAATTGCTTTACAATGGTACGTTAGTTTCTGCTTTATAACAAAGTGAATCAGCTATACATATACACATATCTCCATATCTCTTCCCTCTTGCATCTCCCTCCCACCCTCCCTATCCTACCCCTCTAGGTGGTCACAAAGCACCGAACTGATCTCCCTGTGCTATGCAGCTGCTTCCCACTAGCTATCGGTTTTACATTTGGTAGTGTATACATGTACATGCCACTCGCTCACTTTGTCCCAGCTTACCCTTCCCCCTCCCCGTGTCCTCAAGTCCATTCCCTAGTAGGTCTGCGTCTTTATTCCCGTCCTGCCCCTAGGTTCTTCATGACCATTTTTTTTTTTTTTTTTAGATTCCATATATACGTGTTAGCATACGGTATTTCTTTTTCTCTTTCTGACTTACTTCACTCTGTATGACAGACTCTAGGTCCATCCACCTCACTATAAATAACTCAATTTCATTTCTTTTTATGGCTGAGTAATATTCCATTGTATATGTGTGCCACATCTTCTTTATCCATTCATCTGTCGATGGACACTTAGGTTGCTTCCATGTCCTGGCTATTGTCAGTAGAGCTGCAATGAACATTTTGGTACATGACTCTTTTTGAATTATGGTTTTCTCAGGGTATATGCCCAGTAGTGGGATTGCTGGGTCGTATGGTAGTTCTATTTTTAGTTTTTTAAGGAACCTCCATACTGTTCTCCATAGTGGCTGTATCAATTGAAAGTGTTGTTAAAGTCACACACATCTGTTACTTTCTGATCCTCATGGACTAATCATGTAAACTCATTTGAAACACATTTCCTGCTTTATTTCCTCAATCAGGCCTGCTTTTCGGAGGAAGGCAGCCTGTACCAGCTTGATCACCACATGGATGTCCTGCGGGAGCTGTGTGAAGAGCTGACTTCACAGAAGAGTCAGCAAGAAGTGAGGAGAGCGCTCAGAGATTATGAACAGAAGATAGAAAGGCTTCGGAAGTGTGCTTCCGAGATTCATATGACACTGCAACCCACGGTGGGAGGCACGTCGAAAAACAAGTTAGTGCCTCGTAAGAATAGCTGCATGTCAGGGAGAAATGAGATAAACCCTCTCTCGAAATCAAATGACACTGAGTATTATTCATTCTCTTCTAGGCTTTGTTTTTCTCCCTGTATTTTAATATGCAATTTTGATTCCTTCCTAGGGGTACCGCAGACACATCTGAGAATGGAGGAAGGAACGCCCTCAGCGAGGTGCCATCTGCAAAATCAGACAATCAGCCATCAGCTGAAAAGGTGTTAAATTTGGATAATGTATTTTAGAAGTAAACCCAATGAAAAAAGCCAGGTGTACAATAATCCACTTCTCATTGAGTGTTGCATTTAATTATCTGATTGTTTCCATCAGCTGAGAATTCCCACTTAAATAATACAAGGAAGATTGCTTTTCAAAGAATTAGAATACAACAAACCAAAGCTATGGCAAGCATAACTTAATCTTCCTCTGAGGATACCAGCAGTTCTTTCCAAAAGAGACCATTTTGAACCATTACGAATGCACGCTGTCTGCGTGTTACTATTGAGAGCACAAGAGGCTGAGCTTAAACTGCACAGATGCTTCAGTGCCATTGCCGTGAACTAGTTCATTTGTCATTTGTCTTTTTCTCATTAAAATGTCTTTTACTTTCCTTGGGAATTGGATTTTCTAAATTCTTAAATTCTAGGAAAGTGGGGATTTGCTGTATGTCACAGCCCAGACTGCCTGTCAGAAGGGGTAGGGAAGGAACAAGGTGTATTTTTTTTCAGAGGTCTGCTCCTGCATGCTAGGCTTCTGTCTGCCTTGGACCATGGCTATGTGGTCACAGGCAGAAACAGCACTTAGGGGCTGGGAGAACTCCTTTATCCTGCTGACATACCAATTAGAAGGTGAGAATCAGTCTAGTAAATCTCCTCTGTCCTATGGAAAGACCTTTCTCTGAGCTGAGAAACTTTAAATAAATTGTATTATCTCCTGGTTTGGGGTATAAAGAATCAGTGATATCCCTTTGTATCACAAAATGTTTATCTTTTCCAGACAATTAAGTATATTGAAGATAATATGTTTACTATTTTGTGTATTTGCTTAGGCAATGGAATCGATGAAGGATTTTAGCCTGGAATCCAAGTTAAAGCCTCAACAGGAGGAAAGTGTTATGGAGAAATATGAAAAGGATCACAGTGCATCTATAAATAGTTTACTAGAGAGGTAAACTTTAAAAAGAAATTTTTTTTTATTGACATACAGTTGATTTACAATGTTGTGTTAGTTTCAGGTGTACAGCAAAGTGATTCAGTTATACATACACACACACATATATATGTATATATATGATGTATGTATATATCCTTTTTCAGATTCTATTCCCTTATAGATTATTACAAAATATTGAGTATAGTTCTCTGTGCTATACAGTAGGTCCTTGCTGGTTATCTATTTTATGTATAGTATTGTGTATATGTTAAGGAGAGGTAAACTCTTTTAAACAACTAGAAAATCTAGCAAAAATCTTTCATCAGTGCAAATGTTGTACTTTAATAAGTAAGTTTTTATTTTCCTTTCGTCATAATTTTTGCATGTGATCCAGTAACTTAAGCAGAAATTCTCTGGGATTTCCTCATAGACAATTGACAGTAATTTAAAAAAAATTTTTTTTAGTCTTATTTTTAAAATTAAGTAACATTGCGTTTAATTTTTTTCCAGGTATGATACACACAGAGACAATTTTGAACTACACCTGCAAAACAGCATTGTCAGGATTATTTCTGATTTCTCTAGTGACAAGGAAAGGAGTAGTGTTTGTCTACAGGATAAACTGACAGATCTACAGGTAAATACTGAAAATATTACTAGAGGAGTTTTATCTTTTATTAGAAAATAATACCGCCATAAGTATAGACTTCACCATTTTTGTTGCGGTCTTATATGCTAGATGTTTCTGAAGAACTCTCTGTCACCGGATTTCAGAAAGACACCCAAACCCAGGAAGGAGTTTGTTCGGGGTGCTCATCTATTGCTCATGCTCTAATTTGATATTCTATATATTGTGACTTGCAGAAGTGTAGATTGTGTTTGGGATGGGGATGAAGGCTTCAGATGAATTGGTTGAAACAATGTGTTCGAAGGCGATTTCAGCCAACACAGCTTCTGGTTTGCTCCAAAATTAACAATATGTGAAAAACCAGCGACTCAGATTTTTGTTTCAGTCATCTATCGTCTTAACCAAATTGTCGCATTATCTGTCTAATGTTGGGTAATAGAAAGGGGGAGGTCGTGGACGGAGTTTTCTCTGTACGTGATGGATGATCTTGTGGAGAGCCATCAGAGGGAGTACTGCATTTGACTCAGGAGCTGCAGAAAAAATAATCTAGTGATGGGCATACCAATCGTTAAGTTCTACAAATAAGTATCTTCCTTATTTTGAAGATAATCTGTGCATTGCAGTGCAACACCCTCGTATGCTTGGATGTGCATTAGAGTGAACCGTTACAGAAAGCCCATCAGGTGGAGAAAAGGTCATGAGTGCTTCCTACAATGCCCTCTCATATTTTCTAGTTATCTTCCTTTCATGATGCCAGTTCCTGAGTCACACTCTACCAAATGGCTCTTCTCTAGTTTCCATCTGAATAAGCAAAATTCATGTGTTAAAATCTCTGTTGTTCAAGTAATGGATGTAGCATGTTTTCATCACAATTAAGAAGCTGTCTTGAGACCTTACTCCTGTGACTGAATAAGTTGGTTAGAAAAACTATACGAATCCTTGGGGAAAGTGAAGAACAAATTATACTGATGAGCACTCAGATTCTATAGCAGTGCCTTTTTTTAAAAAAAAGAACCAAGATAAGGAGTTGGAATAGTATAGAATTTTAGATGTTTAACTATAAATCATAAATTAATTTTATTCACTTCTCATTTGATAGAAATGATTGTGGTTCATTGCAATTTTAGTTTAAGAAGAAAAAAAAGACTAGAGAAAATAGAATATCTAATAGAATATGTTCTTATATCTCTGTGTATCTTTCTGAATTGTATTCTGTGTATCTAACTTCAGGGAAGGGCATTTGGATTCCTTTGAAAGCCATGTTGCTGATTCCCTTGATTTCATTCAGTGGATTCTCCGAGAGCACAGTTAATAGCATTGCTGTCTGAAGGATAGTTTACTTGTAATATATCTTTTCAAATGTATTTTCATGTGAAACTTTGTGTTTGTGCCCACAATTGTAAATGTCTCATTTTGTAAGAACAGAATAATTGTGCCTATTAACCCATTCATTGAAAAATTAATTTACATGTTTCATCCAGGTCTTAAAAAATGAAACTGATGCTTGCTGGAAAGAGTTTGAAGTCACTTCATTGAAGTTAGAAGAGCTGGAAAGTGACATTAGGAAGCCTTTTCTAGTTAAGGCAAGAGATAAATTAAAGGAGAAAGAAAGAGAGCTTCAGATGACTCTTAATACCAGGTATAATTCTGGGATCTATTAACCATGAGTTTACTAAATTTACTAAATTTTAAAAGAGGCTAATATTATAATAAGTATGTTATTTTATTTAGTTGTCACAACAACCATAAGAGAAGCTGATGAGGAAACTGCTGCTGGGGGAGGTTAAATCACATAACCAAGCCACACTACTGGCCAGAGACTTAAGTGGAACTTAAAGTCTGTTGAGTTCCAAAGGCCGTGCTCTTCCCACTGTCTCCCCTTGAGCCTGAATTTAGCCGCGTCACGTAACTTCTCTGAGCCTTGATTTCCTCATTTTTAGAATGAGAGTGCTATTGTTATCCCTTTACATAGGATGTGTACCCCCAGCACATCTCCCCATTTTACATAGGAGGAAACTGAGGCTCAGAGTCTATATGTTATTTATCCAGGGTCACACATTTCAACTTATTATTGGCCTAGACTTTGAATCCTAGTATATTTCCACTAATAAAATAATTAGTATGCATAATGAATTTCTTTGTCATCAAGGCAAGGTTCAATTACATTTAGTATTTTGTATTTCAAAAGAGAGAGAAAGGCTTAGTATGCTTTACAACAGTTTTCCATTTAGCGCAGTATCAGTTAAATTACCGAGAATACTTGGATATAGCAAACAACTCATTCTTTGCCATTGTGGATCACTGGGTTTGGGTTTTAATGTGATGATCTATACATATCATTGTATGTATTTTTATTGAATAATTATTTTCTGTTCTTGGTTAAATAATGGCATTAATATGTTTTATAAGATATCTTTCTGCTGTGTTTTCCCCTCATGTCTGATTTATTTTTCACCCAGAATGGAGTCTTTGGAGACTGCGCTGCATATTGTGTTACCTGTGGAGAAGGAGTTGCTCCTTCTCTGTGACTCAGACCTGCTCCTCTGTGAAATGGCCATTCAAGAATTTAATCTCACTGATGCTGATGACATTTATCGAAACCTGAGGGTAAATATAAATTCTCACAGTGTATTTATAGAATAAACAGTTCTTCGGAGATTTATACATGTTTATGCTTTTTTTTTTTTATTATACATCCATAGTATTTATTTCAGATATAAGCCACGGCAGAAAAATCTTCAATAATTTAGACTTGTTATTTATTTCTCAACTCTTTAATTCCTTGCCAATTTGGAAGTATCAATAGGTACCATGGAGTAAATAATGACATATTTTCTTTGAATTAAAAATGAAGGCTTGCTTATGAATGCCTTCTCCAATGACTGAAATCCTAATTTTCTCTCTGTACTAGACTAAGATGCTTAAATTGTCATATTCTACAGTTTACTTATTCCAAATCTCATCTTAAAAATATTTTTTTTATTTTTCAAATTATAAACAGATGTCTCAATAGTTCAACCTGTAATTATTTTCATTGAATCAATAGACTTATATACCTCTTTTGGGGATTTAAATATCAGGAAGGGTATCAGATAATGAAACAGCTGGGCCATCTGATCATTTGTAATTAAAGTGTTGCTTCTGTCAAAACTGTCAGACTTGGTTAAACTGAGAAGCAGTTTTCTTGATCAAATCTAGTGACATAATTTGAGGTTAGTTTCTGCTGTGCAATTTTTCTTTTTTCTGCCTCAGTCTTTCAGCTTTTCTTACCTTTATTTTAGAATATCCAAGATTCCATAGTAAAACAGATTGAAATATGTAATCATTTGGAACAGTCAGGCAACTTTGCATTAAAGGAATTACACCCGCTTGACCTGCATGCAGCACAGAATATTATCCTGAAACACAGAACACAACTCGAAGAAATGAACCACAAAGTCCAGAGGAGTAAAGATGCCCTCAAAGTTCTGGAAGATTTTTTGGCTTCTCTGAGAGGAGCTGAACTCTCTGGTGAGCTTCTTATAGACCTTTCAGCCTCAGGTTCACAGGTGGTACCAGGAAATACTTTGACGGTGGAAAATAAAGAGGGAAGAATTCATCAGATGAAAGACAAGGCCAGACATTTGGACGAACGTTTGAAGGTGCTCGGTATAAGCATTAAAGATGCTGAACGGGGTGAAAACACCTCCTGTGAAAAACTTCTGAATGCTTTGTCCAGAAGCTTATCTGAGACTCATGGCTCTGGCAGACAGGAGGAACTCACTGAAGAAGATGAATTATTAGAGAATTGTATTTTTATAAATAATGAACTCCTGAAAAATATTCAAGATGTACACAATCAAATCAGCAAAATAGGCCTGAAAGATCCGACCGTTCCAGCTGTAAAACAACGGTAGGTATCGTTTTCGTCCATTTCCATGCAAGATGACGATTTTCTGTTTTCCTTTTCCCAAATATCTATTAGGTGAAACAAATGCTTCCTGTGTCTTTCTACTTCTGTTCCATCCCCCTCTATTCAGGGTTCAGCACTCTTTTTTGTAGGCTTTTTCAAACAAGCTTTCTTTTTGTTGAGATTATGCCTTTACAAAGTGTTATATAGTTTTTTCCTTTAAAGTTTTCATTCTTATGGACAGAAGAAGGGTACAGTAAGATATGTGTGAAGTCCATGAGTTGCTTCAAAGTCTCTTTGCTGCTGTTTATTTATTATGGAGTTCTCCTGATGGGGGAAGACCTGGGAAACTCTACACATTTCATAATAGAGAACAAGTGGTGGAAGATGCACATACCACACCTCGTCCCTACTTCTTCCTTCATTATTTGGTCCTCTCCCCTCCTCCCGGCAGGATTAGATGAGGACTGAGTTTAAGAGGTAGACTAAGGTTAGTGTTGATTCTGGAGACTCAGCAGAACTGGGGTTACCTGAGGTTCGCAGCCATCTGTACGAGTGCTGCTATTGTCATTCTGGCATTCAGCGTCAGCCTCCAGGTCCTGAAAATGAAAATGTTAGCAAGAGTTAGCAAAAGAGTCACTTTTGTGAGCCCCCCTCCCCCTTCTAAATCTCGCCCACTTTCCGTCTCTTCTGCCCACTTCTAATCCCTCAGGCTCAGTGCTCTCCTGAGGCTGTTTAGCTGATTAAGCTCTTCCCTCTGAAATTTCCCTGAGCCTTCCATCTCAATGAGACTTCCATTTCAACAGCGCTCCAGTTCTTCATGAGGTGTGGAACTGGTTTAGTTATTAATTTGACTGTTAATGCATTTATTATAGATTTATAAATAATTAGTAATAAATTAACTTATTAATTTGTAAATGAAAACTATACTTTGATAGATAGTAAATTGCTTTAATTTTTAATTGAGTTACTAATAGAATAAGCCGGGCACTGTTTTAGGTGCTGGGGATACAGCAGTTAACAAAACAGACAAAAATTCTTGCCCTTGGTAGAGCTTATTATCTAGTGGGACGAGGAAGATATGCAGTACGTTTGATGGTGATAAAGACCATGGAGAAAGAGTAAGTAGAGAAGGAAGAGGTGGTTACAATTCACACAGGGTCAGCAGGCACAGTTTTACAGAGAAGGTGATGTGTGAGCCAGATGGGATGAGCGACAAGCCAAGTGACAACCTGGAGGAAGAGCCTCCCAGGCTGAGGGGCTATAGGTACAAAGGGCAGGTGTGGGACTGGGCCTGGCACGTTTGAGGAGAGACGAGGAGGTGAGCAGGTTAACAGGGAGGGGGTCACAGGGGTCACGGGCAGGATGGAGCTTAGCTCCTGTAGGACCTGTGGGACATGTGTTGACTTTGGTTTCTTTGTTGAGTGACATGGGAAGTCATTGGAGGCTTCTGAGCAGAGGGAAATGATTTGGTTTTCATTATAACAGGCTGGCGTATTGAGAATAGACTGTAAGAGTCAAGGGACTCAGGAAGTCTAGTTTGACCTATAGCAATAATCCAGGTGAGGAATGATGGTGGCACGGAACAGTGGTGAGGTGGCAAAAAATATTAAGATTCTGTATGTATTTTGAAAGTAGAGTCCACAAGGTTTGTTGACACATTGGACATGGGGTATAAAAGAAAGATTGGAGTTACCGTTAACTGGGATGATGAAGACAAGTTTATCAGGCATTGAATGGAAGATCAGGTGTGCTCAGTTTTAGACACAATAGGTTCAAAATATTTATTGGATGTTCAAGTAGCACTATCAATAAGACTGTTAAAAATAGGTGGCATCAGATGTCAGGAGAGAGGTCTGGACGAGGTATACATCTGAGAGTCATCAACATTTTAGAATGCTGTTTAAAGCCATGAGATGGATAAGATTACCATGCTGTGTACTCCGGGGCACTCCATGTTAAGAGGTCAGGGAGGTGACAGGGAACCAGCCAAAGATACTGAGGAGTGGCCAGTATCATAGGAGGAAAATCAGGAGCGTCCTGGGGGTCAATGAGAAGGCCTTTCAATGAGGAGAAGTGATCACCTTTGTCACATGCTGCCGACTATTGAAGGAAGGTGAAGATGCAGATTGGGACATAGATTAGCAATGTGGAGGTTACTGGGGATCTTGACGAGCAGTCTTGGAGGAGTGGAGGGAGTGAGAGCCGTATGGGGGTGGACTCAGGAGAGAATTGGAAGAGAGGAAGTAGAGACAGTGAGTATCTGATGAAAGCAATTTAGACCTAGGTGAATAGAGTTAATCCCACCAGGATTAATTTGCAGGTTAAAACCCTTAGTTCAAATGACTCTTCTTTGGTATGGAGGAGCTTTTTGTACACAGGGTAGAAACGTAAGATTTCCTTGCATTTCCCTTTCTTCTTGCCCCTTCTGCCCTGCCCGAGGAGCTTGCAGTGTTCTCCCAGCCGTCTCGTCTTCTCTCCATATCATACTGTCTTCCCCACACGTGTGCACACATACTCTTCCTCTCTTTTCTCTCATATGCATATACACACCCTTTACAAGTGTGTTCATCACTGAGAAATGTTATTGCTCGTGGTTTTGTATGTCTGTTCTATTTAAAACACCAGCTAGTATTCTGGAAATGCAGAGCCTCCTGACCTCTGTCATAGGAATGTGTGATTTAGGCATAAACCTCATGAGGGGGGCTTCCCTGGTGGCGTAGTGGTTGAGAATCTGCCTGCCAATGCAGGGGACACGGGTTCGAGCCCTGGTCTGGGAAGATCTCACATGCCGCGGAGCAACTAGGCCCGTGAGCCACAACTACTGAGCCTCCGCGTCTGGAGCCTGTGCTCCGCAACAAGAGAGGCCGCGATAGTGAGAGGCCCGCGCACCGCGATGAAGAGTGACCCCCGCTTGCCGCAACTGGAGAAAGCCCTCGCACAGAAACGAAGACCCAACACAGCCAAAAAAAAAAAAAAAATATATATATATATATATATATATAAATAAATTTAAAAAAAAAAAAACTCATGAGGACAAATTAAAGTTAGTGTGCTCCCACAAATTACCCATATTTGTGTTGAATCAAATCACCTAATTGGTCATTAAATTTTTCTCTCTCATAATCAAGGAAAAAATCGTTACTCAGACTGGATAAGGATCTAGATGAATGTGAAGAAGAGAAGAAACACTTGCAAGAAATGGTGAATTCTCTTCCACAATTCAAAGACGGCAGAGAGAAAGCTCTGAGTCAACAGTGCCAAGGCACAGCACTCTTGTGGGAGAATACAAAAGCTTCGGTCACTGAATGGTAAGGAAAAAAATTCCTCTCAAATCTGAAAAATTGTCTGTGGCACAATTAACTTTTTGAAATTTGTATGTTGAAAACACATTCCCATGGGCCTCAAAGAGAGGCCAACTTAAGGGCTTCACGCTCGAAGCTCACTGGGCCAACGTCTGGGGCAAGACCTAAAATCCTAGATTATGGACAAATGACGTTAAGAGGTTGTCTAAGAGGGAGGACAAATATGTAGTGTATTTATAATTATTATTGCCCCACCTATATTAGTTTTCTATTGCTCCTGTAATAAATGACCACAAATGTCGTGGCTTAAAATCGGCACAAACTTATCTTACAGTCTGGAGGTCGGAAATCCTAAAATGAAACTGCATTCCTTTCTGGACTCTATGGGAGAGAATCCGTTTCCTTGCCTTTTCTATCTTCTAGAGGCCACCTACTCCATTCCTGGGCTTGTGTCCCCTTCTTCCATCTTTAAGGCCAGCAGTGCAGCATCTTCAAATCTCAATCTCTCTCTGTCTTTCTGTCTCATCTCTGATTTTGTTATCACATCTCCTTCAGACTCTGACCCTCGTGCTTCCCTCTTATAAGGGCCCTTGTGATTATCTTGCACCCATTCAGATAATCCAGGATAATGTCTCTATTTTAAGATCCTTAATTTAGTCACATCTGTAAAGTCCCTTTTGCTATGTAAGGTAACATATTCACAGGACCCAGGGATTAGGATGTGGACATCTTTGGGAGTTGGGGGCATTATCCTACCGTACTCCACTTAAATGGCAGATATTGCCAGTCAGTTACTGCCATCTTTCCTACAGAGCCTGGACAAAGCTCAAAAGTTTTCTTAATTCTGTGGCAGCCCTTACCTATCAGTCCTGGTTGGCGATTCGGCTGAAGAGTCTCCATCCCTGCCTTTTCCCTTTACTCTCTGCCTGGGGGTAGGAGTAGTTGAGAGGGCTGACCCCTACAGGCTGTACCACCCAAGCCAAGGGTTCCAGTTGGGTTAGGAAGTGGGAGGTACTAGTATGAGATTAGTAACCAAGAAGAGAGAGAAGTCGGGGTGGTCTTAACCCCCTCCCTTTTCATCAAGTGGTTCCAGCAGCTCCTACTGACACCTCTTTGGCTTAGGGCACTTTCCCTCTTTCCCCTTGAGCCCAGGTGCTGTACCTATTTTTGGAAGGGTTAGTCTCTGGGTGTCTCAGCTCCTTGGTGGTTTCCCTTAACTTTACTATCAGTGGTCCTTTCACCACAGAACTCCCATCTGTGGAGTTCCTGCTTCCTACTGGAACCTGAGTATACAGTAGTCAAGATGAAGTCTGTCTGTGGATTTGATCTAGTCTACCCTTTGATTTTACAGAGGAAAGAACTGAGGTCCAAAGAGCCTCAAGTAACTTATCTAAAGTCGCATGACTAATTAGTGCCCAACCATAACTAGAAACGAGGTGTCTTAGCTGCCACATCATCTGTACTAAACTTTTTTTTAAAAGGGCTAAATCTAGAATGAGTTGAAATAGACATAATTGAATCATACTGAATTAACACTGAAGCAATCTCTAAGAATAATGCTGGGGAGGCATTGTTTTCCAAGTTATCTTTTAGTTAATGATGAAATTGAGGTGCTGATTCCTTCTGGTTACAAATCCTGTGTTTCTTTCCAGAGCTTACATCTGGTGACTTTTAATATTGACCTGGTGAAAATAGTAATCCAGTGATTATTTGTACCATCCATTTGTCAAATAAATATATATGCCATCATTCTTAGGTTAAATTGTAAAACAATATTATAAACCATGTCTAGAGGAAAAATCCTTCTATAACTTATTAGTCTTACTGTAGGATACTTACAAAGAGAAAGAATGGTTTTGTTATTTTCAGAAATTTAGCTGTTTTACTTTTTTTCATAGCCTTGACCAATGTGAAAGAGTTTTGGAGCTCTTAAAACAATATCAGAATTTTAAAAGTGTCCTGGCAACTTTGATTCAAAAAGAAGAGAATATCATCTCCCTCCAGGCTTCCTACATGGGAAAGGAGAACTTGAAGAAAAGGATAGCAGAGGTGAGTCCAAATTCCAAAGGAAACTTTACATAGCGGCCTCGCTTGCAAGCCCAACAATAGAGAGGATATTATCAATGGAGTCACTTTCGAAACTTAGTTTAGAAGAAGTTACTAGTGACTTTGTTTTACCAGGTATCTAAGAAGTTATTGAATTTATCCCCAGGGCTTGAAAAAAAATTGGTCCCCAGGTTAATGCTGGGTTGCATCTGTTTGGGTTTTGATACTGATGGTGTGGTTCTTTTGGAGTCTGGGGTTGCCCCTGCTGCTACCTCTGAAAGGTTGGAACAGTTTGTGCACTGACTTTCCACATAAAAAAAACCCCTGAGACTTCATTGCAACCTTGAGAGAAAGAAGGTACTAGGAAAATCCCATCTGTTGTTAGTGGATAAAGGAAAAATTATGTTTTTATTTCTTCCCTTTTATTTCTTCTTCAAGATGTGTGAGCTTATCTCCAAGTTGCTCCGTCTATGTTCATAGCCTCGCCAATCACAACTTCATAGTTTAAGAAGAATAACACTTTTGGACACTAGATGTCATTATTTTCTATGATTTTATGTGGTTATCAACCAGAGTGGCAGAAGAATGGACTAGTTAGAAAAGGATACACTACACTCTATTACTGTACACCAGAAAGTTGCTTTTCCTCTTGGTTTTATGAGTACTCTATGCTAAAGTGCTGTCAAAATATCAGAGGCATTGGTGAAATATCATCTACTTGATACACCTGGTTGTTAGAAAGCAATTTTATTAAAGTTCCCAGTGGCTGAGTGCAGCATCAGTGAGGCTTATATACAGACATACCTCACCTTATCACACTTTGCTTTATTGTGTCTTTTACAAATGGAAAGGTTTGTGGCAACCCTTTGTAGAGCAAGTCTGTCGGTACCATTTTTCCAACAGCATTTTGTCACTTTGTGTCTCTATGTCACATTTGGGGAATTCTTGCAGTATTTCGAACCCTCCACCACCAAAAAGTTATGACTTGCTTAAAGGCTCAGATGATGATTAGTGTTTTTAGCAAATAAGTATTTTTAAATTAAGGTATGTACATTTTTTAAGACATAATGCTACTGCACACTTAATGGACTACAGTATAATGTAAACATAACTTTTATATATATCTGGGAAACCAAAAAATTCATGTGACTTGCTTTATTGCGATACTCCCGTTACTGCCATGGTCTGGACCCAAACCTGCAATGTCCCCGAGGTATGCCTGTAGACCAGATTCTTACAGACAATTTAGTCTTTGTCTAGAACTCTTATCCCTGAGGCTGAAGTGACATTCAGAGTCACATCAGTGCCACAGATGAGGAGTAGCCCCTGCCTGCGGCCTCCTTTCTCAGACGCAGTTTCTTGGAACTGACCGATCAGAAAGAGCTCTGCTTGGACACCAGTTGTACAATACGTGACTGTGTAACGGGTTCCCCATCAGATTTAATCAAGGGAGACCACCATGCTAGGAGCAGGCTGGCAGTCGGAATCCCTTAGATGCAACCTGTCTGGTTCCATCCAGCAGAGGCAGCTTCTGGGTTTGGCAGTCTTGGGATCTAGGAGGATCGTGTCCTCATCCAAATGGATTAAGGAGCTTTGGTTCTCAGAGTATCCAACACGATCAGCTTTACAAAATCCCCTCAGCCTTGTGGCCCAGTTCATATAGCTACTTTTCTACTGTGCCCCTGATACCATTTTCCCAGCTTGCACTCTTGTTTCAGGATCCAGGTCTCTGCCTTAGATACTCACAGATCCTGGGTCGTTGCCTTTCAAACTGACCAGATAGTGAATCCCTCTTGACTTGCAGCTGTTCTTGGTTTGTGCCAATCCTCCTCACTCCTGGAGTCCTGTCTTTGTCCCACTAAGTGGGATCCTGTTACCAGCAGAGCTGTTCCTTTCCTGATTAGGTGCGGTAACATCTGTAAAGTGCCTGCAGTGTACCTAGGACTTAATCAACCCATTAATGGGAAACTGCACTTTCTGGACAGGTTATTTATTTGACTAATAAAACTTCTATCACCTTCAGGCACTCGGCCCCTCTCCTGGGTGAGTCTCCCTGATGGGAATCTAGATCCAGGTCTTGACCCCTCTGCTATGATTAGTTCCTCTATGGCTGTTGTCTTTTTCCATTTGGGCTGCTATGAAAGAATACCATAGACTGGGGGGCTTATAAACAACACAAATTTATTTCATACAGTTCTGAAGACAGTTCTCACAGTTTATAACATTCTGCCTTTGACCCCTCAAAACATGTCCTTCTCACAGGCAAAGTATATTCGTTCCTTCCCATCAGCCCTAAAAGTCTTAACTCGCTCCAGCTTAGTCCAAAGTCTCATCTAAATATCATCTAAATTAGTTATGAGTGAAACTCAAGGTGCACTTCATCCTGAGGGAAATTCCTCTTGTTTACCTAAAACAAATAGACTGACAGATATTTCACCAGCAAAGAGGGATTTATTTGGGATCAACAGAGAATTGCATTTCAGGGTCTGCACCCATGGGAGCCATGTGCAAGTCCCCGCACAGCAAGGAGAGAAGGATGCTTTTATAGAGGGGAAAGGGACGTTGGACGGGCTGTAGTAAACAGAGTCCATGGCTTTTCATTGGCTGAGGCCTTGCCAATAAAGGAGCCTTTCTTCTTCCTATTGGGCTCTGCCACCCCATCTGGTCTCCCAACTCTGTTTAATTTAGGTTTCTGTTTATTCGTTTTTTTACACTCTACAGCTGTGAACCCATGAAACCAAACAAATTATATGCTTTCAAAATACAGTGGTGGGACAGGTATAGGATAGACATATCCACTCCAAAAGAGAGAAATAGGAAAGAAGAAAGAAGTATTGGGTCCCAAGGAAGTCCGAAACCTAACAAGGCAAACAACATTAAACCTTAAGGCTTGAGAATAATCCTCTCTGGCTTGATGTTTTGCCTTCCAGGTCCACTGGGGTGGAATCATCACCCCTGGCTTGGCTGGACAGATTAGCAACTTTCTCTGTAAACAAAGAAACAAAGTAAGGATAGAGGTTAAATAACTTTCCGAAGATTATATGGCTAACAAGTGACAGAATCATTATTTAAGCTCAGGTCTATCTGACTACAAAGTCATGTTCCAATCATCATAATATTGCCTTCCCTGAAGACATATTTGAAACATGTATATTATAGAAGTAAAAAATGACTAACTTTGCTTTGTCTGTACCCCTTTCTCAAATGTAAAGGTTTACTCACAAAAATATTTTAAAAATTAACAAAACAACTGTAATTACCTTTAAGAAATGTATAAATGCCCAGGCTTTTATTATTATATTGAGAATCTTGTATCTAGTGTGGTATCTTTGTATATTTGCTGAAATAATATATCATTTTGTATGGAAGATACAGAAGTACACTTGTGTTTAATTATTTTCTCATATGCTTTTTTTAACTGTCTGAAAAAAGCAAATTTTAGTACCAATTGTTAACATAACTCTCAGTTAATTTTGTGATGACTTAGGTACTGTCTTCAGAAACAATCAGTTTCTGGCGTATGTATTGTCATGATGCTCTGCACCAGTGGCTGAAGTATGATACCACTGAGAACTTTCGTCCTTCAAAACCATAGAAACCTGGATGTTTATCTAGGATATGGTGCCAAATTTCCACTCTCTTTAATCAAAGGCAGAAGTGCAAAAGTAAGACTAGAAGGCTAGAATGTCAGGGGACTATTAAAGTTTGGGAAATGTCAGGGGGGGAATCTAGTTTCCTTTATTTTACCCCTTCCATTCATTGTAGGACAAAGCGTGCAGTTCCTGTCAGCGCTAAAAGTATCCTCTCCTTCTCTTTCTTTTCTCTTCACCCACTGGTAGCTTGTGTCAATGTAACAACAAAGTTCTTTGAATGTAATAAAAATTAGGTTACACACACACACATGTACATATATATTTTTTTCATTTAATTGAACAAGCATTTATTATGCCTTATGCAAAATGTCCTGAACTGGGAGAAAAAAAACACCTGAGTCTGTATCTCAGCTCTGCCAGTGTATCAGTCAGCTTCCAGGCAGGAGACAGAAACTGCCCCAGTTATTTTTTTTTTCCATTTAAAACATTTAAGTAATTTTAATTTTTTAAATTAAACTTGTAAATTTGAGATAATTGTAGATGCATATGCAGTTATAAGACATAATACAGAGAGATCCTATGTACCCTTTACTAAGTTTCCCCAACGGAAATATCTTGTAAAACTGTAGTGCACTATTGCAGTCAGGTTACAGACAATCATACAGTCAAGAGGAGGAACACTTCCATCACCAGACGATCCCTGGTTCTGTCATCGGATAGCCCTACCGCTTCCCTCTTGCTTCCACCCCCTCACGACCGCTAATATGTTCTCCATTTCTATAATTTTGTCATTTCGAAAATCTTATATAAATGAAATCATACAGTATGTAACCTTTTGGGATTGGTTATTTTCACTCAGCATAATTCTCTGGAGATTCGTTCAGATTCTTGCATGCATCAATAGTTTGTTCCCTTTTCTTGCTGAGTAGGATTCCATGGTATGGATGTACCACAGCTTGTTTAACTGTCACCTCTGAAGAACATCTGGGTAGTTTCTAGTTTTTGGCTATTATGCATAAAGTTGCTATAAACTTTTGTATAGGCTTTTTTGTGAACATAAGTTTTTATTTCTCAGGGTTAATTGCCCTGGAGTACAGTTGGTGGGTTGTATGTTAATTATGTATTTCATTTTTAAAGAAACTTTCAAACTGTTTTCCAGAGTGGCTGTACCATTTTACATCCTCACCCGTAATGTATGAGTGATCCAGTTTCTGCACATCCTTGCCAGCATTAGATGTTGCCTCTACTTTTTATTTTAGTCATTCTGATAGATATATAGTGGTATCACTTTGTGGTTTTCATTGGCATTTTCCTAATTGCTAATGGTATCGATCATCTTTTCTTGCGCTTATATGCCATCTGTATGTCATCTTTGCTGAAATATCTCTTCGTATCTTTTGCTCATTTTCTAAATAGCTTGTTTGGTTTTTTTTTACTGTCGAGTTTTGAGAGTTTTTAATATATTCTACACAGTAGTCATTTGTCAGATATGTGGTTTGCAAATATTTTCTCCCAAACTGTAGCTTGTTTTTCATCTCCTTAATGGGTCTTTTGCAGAGCAAAAGATTTAAATTTTGGTAAAATCCACTTTATCAATTTTTCCTTTCATGGATTGTGCTTTTGGTGTCAAAGTCTAAGAACTCTTTGCCTAGCACAAGATCCTGTAGATTTTCTCCTATTTTTTTCCTCAAAGTTTTATAGTGTTTTGGTTTACATTTAAGTCCATCATCCATTTAGGATTAGTTTTTGTATAAGGTGTGAGACTTGGATCAAGGTTTACGTTTTTGTCTATAAATGTCCAGTTGCTCCAGCACCATAAGTTGAAAAGGCTTCCATTCCTCCTTTGAACTGCTTGTTCATCTTTGTCAGAGCTCAGTTGGGTGTATTTGTCTGGGTTCACTTTGATCTATTGATCTGTGTGTCTGTCCCTCTGCCAGTTGATGTAATCTTTATTACTGTACCTATATGATGTTTTAAAATCAAGTAGACTGATTCTTCCCACTTTATTCTTCTTTTTTCAAATATTTTAGCTATTATAGTTCCTTTATTATTCCATATAAATTTTAGAATAATCCTGTCTATATCTACAAAAGTATTGCTGGGTTTGATAATAATTGCATTAAACCTGTACATCATTACTATGTTGTCTTCTGATCCATGAACTTAGTATGTCTCTGCATTTATTTAGATCTTCTTTGATTTCTTTAATCAGTATTTTATAGTTTTCAGAGTGTAGTTCCTGTGCATGTTTTGTTAGATTTACACTTAAGTATTCGATTTTTTGAGTAATTGTGAATGGTATACTATTAAAAATTTGTGTCCATGTATTCATTGTTGATATGGAGAAGTGAAATCGATTTTTATGTTTATCTTGTATCCTGTGACCTTTCTGAACCCACATATCAGTTCTAGGGGTGTTTTTGTAGATTCCTTGGGCTCTCTGACATAGATAATCATGTTGTCTGCAAATAAGGACACCTGAGACAGAGGGCTCCTTGTTACTGCTGGTTGGGGGTGGGCATTCTGCTTCCTGACAAGGTCTCTACTGACACCTCCCTGGCTTCTTCTTACAGCTCCCTAGGTAGCCTCCCCTGACATCATGGGGGTGTGTGTGTGTGTGTGTGTGTGTGTGTGCGTGTGCTTGTTACTGCCCAGCAGGAATGGAAGTCCCAGCTCTACTCGGCCTTCTTTTCCCTGGTTGGGGGAGAGTGGGGCTCCTGTTACAGCCTGGAGATGGTGGCTGTCTAGGCTCTACACTTGACCTTTGCTGGCACAGGTGGGCGTTGGGCCACAGTGTTTCCTATGGTATTTTGCTTCAGTGAGTGATTATTTCCTAAAAGTTTTCTGTCTTGGTAGGTTGTCCTATTCTTGGTTCTTGGGCTGAAGAGAGCAGGCTTTTCCTGGTCTGTGTCTGTGGATCTTACCAGCTTCTGACTTCTCCAGCACGTAGTCTGGGATATCCAAGGGAAAAAGAAAATTCAGGGAGCTCACCACCAGGCTGTCTTCAGGAGCTGATGCCCCCAGCCATTCTCCCTCCTTGAACTCCTCACTTTTCAGTCTTCTTAAGTCTGTTTTGTATATGATGTCCAGGGTTTTTAGTTGTGCTTAATGGAAAAATTATGTCTACTGCATATTCCCAGAAATGGAAGTCCCCTGTGGGTGTATAATTTTTAGTTTTTTATTTATGAGAAATCACTATTTTCAAATTTTATATAATCATTAAAAATGCTTGTATAAGATAGGTAAATTGAGTGGAAATATTAAGATTGCATTACTCGACACTCAAATTTTATTTTGTAGTTTAAGATCATTGGCCTTTTGGTAAAATAGTGTTTCACCTTCCATGTTAGAAATGACATGGGAGTTAGAATCATGAAAGATTAAACTAGAAGTCATATTAAAGATGTTTTAAAGTTCTGTCTGTTTTATTCAGATGAGCACTTAGGTTCTTCAAAATGACAAATATGATTCCTATTTGAGGAGTCTAGGAACTGTCATTTTTTTATACGATTGAATAGAGGTGCTTTTTTTTGGTAGAATATTATTTCACATGCACTAGAAAGATGGTTTTAGATCATTATAAATATTTCATCATGCAGAGTGGGACAAGGAATTTGGGTGTAGGATTATTAATAAATCAGATGGTTAGGATTCTAAAACGTTTTCATTGAGAAAGTGGGACAATAAGTCTTATTTGTCTGTATCAATATATCAAAACATGTTTCATATCATTTTTACAGATTGAAGTTGTTAAAGAAGAATTTAATGAACATTTAGAAGTTGTAGACAAGATTAACCAGATCTGCAAAAATCTACAATTTCATCTAAATAAAATGAGAAACTTTGAAGAGCCTCCTTTTGAGAAAGAGGCTAATATTATTGTGGATAGATGGCTTGATGTAAGTGATAATTTAACTGACTAGAAATTCTATTTAATAACAATTAAATTGATCTTTTGTATCTTTAATGTTTTTATCTAATTACAAAATTCAAAAGTGCTCATTATAAAAAATGTTCAAATAATATAAAGTTTATGACTTGGGATTTAGCTTTATGCCCAGAGTTAGGTACTATTGTACTAACAAATGAGTCTATACTCTTTTAGATATACAAGTGTATACTCAACTTATTTGAAATAAATTAGTTAATATATTATCCATCCATGCAGCCAGTTGATGTTCAACATTACATTTATTTAATATTTTAAAAATAATTTTTGGTTGAGTAGTAATGATATTTTTATGAATTATAAATTAAGAATTTGTGCTATATTTTGATCTGGGTTTTTGATATTTAAAATTTTTTTTAAATTTTTTTTTTTTTTTTTTTTGTCTGCGTTGGGTCTTCGTTGCTGTGCACGGGCTTTCTCTAGTTGCGGCGAGCGGGGGCTACTCTTCATTGCAGTGTGTGGGCTTCTCATTGCAGTGGCTTCTCTTGTTGCAGAGCATGGGCTCTAGGCACGCAGGCTTCAGTAGTTGTAGCGTGTGGGCTCAGTAGTTGCAGCATGCAGGTTCTAGGGCATGCAGGCTTCAGTAGTTGTGGCACACAGGCTCAGTAGTTGTGGCTCGCAGGCTCTAGAGCGCAGGCTTAGTAGTTGTGGCGCACGGGCTTAGTTGCTCCCCTGCATGTGGGATCTTCCCGGACCAGGGATCGAACCTGTGTCCCTTGCATTGGCAGGCGGATTCTTAACCACTGCACCACCAGGGAAGTCCCTGCTCTGGGTTTTTAAAAGCATCTTTTATTATTGTGGTTTAGAAAAGAGGAAAACCATTGCTTTCAACTGCATATAAACTGCAGCAAACCAGCTAAGTGTTTTTTTTGTAGAAGAAAGAACTACACAATATGTTAAAGCAAATTTTTTGTTGATGAATAAAGCAAATTATTTAGCAAGTAAAGGTAATCTAAAATTTTATTTTAAAGTTGTGTTTGACTGAAACAATTGTTCTTATGCTTTTTCACCACTAAATGTGTTACTTTTATTTTTTAATTATGATAGATAAATGAGAAGACAGAAGACTACTATGAAAATCTTGGTCGAGCTCTAGCTTTATGGGACAAGCTTTTTAACTTAAAAAATGGGATTGATGAGTGGACTGAAAAGATCCTTCAAAAAATGGAATTACATCAACTGACTGAAGAGGAAAGAGAAAAGCTGAAGGTTAATTAAACAGAAATAAAATATTTGTTCTTTTTGTAGATAGTTGACATTTTAATATCAAGTCTGCTTTCTTGAAGAGGGGTAGAGAAATCACAAAGAAATCTTTTATTTCTTTCATTATTCCTTGAGTGAGACCTGAATTCCATCGTTTTCTTTGTGGTATCCAGGAAGATGTTAGCAGGTATTATTAATCTGTGCTGTATACCTGAAACTAACACAACACTGTAAATCAACTATACTTCAAGTAAAGTAGAAAAATTAGGAAAAAACACAATGCTGAATATCAAAATCTTTATAGAGCTTCAAAAGAGGCTAGTTTTTTAAAACAGTGATCTCAGGTTTTGCCATTTAGAAAGAATTAAACTTATCTCTTGTAATGAAATAATACCATTTGCAGCTACATGGATGGACCTAGAGATAATCATACTAAGTGAAGTAAGTCAGAAAGAGAAAGACAAATACCATGTGATATCACTGATATGTGGAATCTAAAATATGACACAAATGAACTTAACTACAAAACAGAAACAGACTCACAAACAGAGAGAACAGACTTGTGGTTGCCAAGAGGGAGAGGGGGCGGGGGAGGGATGGATTGGGAGTTTGGGACTAGCAGATATAAATTGTTATATATAGAATGGATAAACAACAAGGTCGTATTGTATAGCACAGGGAACTATATTCTGTATCCTGTAATAAACCATAATGGAAAAGAAAAAAATAATTAAAAAATATTTTTAAAGTTATCTCTTTTAACTCTAAAAAGAATTCTTTCTATTGCTGGTTGTTTGCATATTATTAGTTTGGACCATATAAAATTACAATCTTTGTATGTCAAAAAACAGTTAAGTCTGACAGTTATATGTGGTTCAATGTAATATAAAAATGTATGCATGCGTGCATGATGGCTTTGCAGTATGCCACGTCTAATGTCTCAAGTCTCATTTTTTTTTCTCTAATTTTGGTCACTTTATTCACTTTTAAATTCACATATCCATTTTTTTTTATATACATATACATATATCCACTTTTTTTAGATTCTATTCCCGTATAGGTCATTACAGAGAATTGAGAAGAGTTCCCTGTGCTATATTATTTATTTATTTATTTATTTATTTTTGGCTCTGTTGGGTCTTCGTTGCTGCACGTGGGCTTTCTGTAGTTGTGGCGAGCGGGGGCTACTCTTCGTTGTGGTGCACGGGCTTCTCATTGCGGTGGCTTCTCTTGTTGCGGAGCACGGGGTCTAGGCGCGCGGGCTTCAGTAGTTGTGGCACGCGGGCTCAGTAGTTGTGGCTCGCGGGCTCTAGAGCGCAGGCTCAGCAGTTGTGGCGCACGGGCTTAGTTGCTCCGTGGCATGTGGGATCTTCCCAGACCAGGGCTCGAACCCGTGTCCCCTGCATTGGCAGGTGGATTCTTAACCACTGCGCCACCAGGGAAGCCCCACATATCCATTTTTATACTTTTGGAAAAAGACTTTCAAAATGTGTGGAGATTTATGAGTTTCCTGGGTATATTATGACAGTTGTGAAGTAAGATTTTGATTTTCTAAGTGAAATGAATTATCACTAAGTATTCCCTTAAATTTGTCTTGAGGGGCTTCCCTGGTGGCGCAGTGGTTGAGAATCTGCCTGCTAATGCAGGGGACATGGGTTCGATCCCTGGTCTGGGAAGATCCCACATGCCGCAGAGCAACTGGGCCCGTGAGCCACAGCTACTGAGCCTGCGCGTCTGGAGCCTGTGCTCCGCAACGAGAGAGACCACGATAGTGAGAGGCCCGCGCACCGCGATGAAGAGTGGCCCCCGCTTGCTGCAACTAGAGAAAGCCCTCGCACAGAAACGAAGACCCAACACAGCCAAAAATAAATAAATAAAAATAAATTAAAAGTTAAAAAAAAATTTGTCTTGAGATACAGGTTATTTAAAAATTTGAAGTTAAGGATTATAACGGCTACCGTGTGGGCCAAATTCTGCCAACATGGTGTGTGTGTGTGTGTGTGTGTGTGTGTGTGTGTGTGTGTGTGTGTTGGCTTTATATGTTTATGTGTATGTTTATATGTACAGAGCTATGAGATGTCATGCCTTTAGGCAGTCACTGCATTCTGCTGTGGCGCAGGCCTGGCCCCTCTCGTTTTATTGCTAGAGTGTTTCACTCAGTTATAACATATGCCTGACCCATGAAGACACTTAGTTTTGCAACTCCCAGGACTGTATCAAAAATCAAGTGATTAGGGGAAATTCAAAGGCTCTTTCAGTTTCTATATATTTTCAATAGCAATCAGGGGTACCAGAAAATAAGGTATAAAATAAAAAGATATTTTCCATTAACATTGTGTGTTTTAGGAGGAGTTACAAGTCCATGAACAAAAACTTTCAGAATTTTCTAAAAGAGTGGCTAAGATACAGTTCCTGCTTCAAAGCAGTGAAATACCTCTTGAATTACAGGTAAGAAAATTTTTATTTTAAAGTTGCAATTAAAGATGCTCTATATCTTCTAAAGTAATGCTCATAAACCAGAATTCTAAAACTTAAACCTAAAATAAAATTAGGATCATTATTTGATTCATCTTTAGTCATGTCCAACCAAATTTTTAATAGCCAGCAGTTTATCATATTTGTCCCATTTTAGAATGAATAATTTTTTGCATTCTCTTATTCTCATTTCATTTATTTCACAGGCCTCTTGTGCAGTGGGGGAGATGTTACCTTGCTTCCATGTAAAGTAACAAGGGTTTCCTCATAAGTGTCTTGGGCATAGGAAGGAGAATATGGCTCAAGAGATTCCAAGTTTATTAGTTGCTAGATGGAGTAACAGGGAGATTGCCCCAAGTGTGATTTTCTATTGTGTGAAGAGATTTGTTAGACTTTTATTTAAATCAAAGTGCAAAGTGCCTGAATATAAGCTCTGGAGTCAGACTTTCTGGGGGAGGGCCTGGCTCTGCTGTCAGACAACTTTGTGATCTTGGGCAAGTTACTTACCCTTCTTAAGCCTGTATTTTGTATATAAAGTGCTTACCATGATGTTGTGTACGTAATACACACTTAATAAGTGCTGGCTATTTAATTTTTTTTCTATATGTTTTAATATGTTTTCCAATAAGCACCATGAGACAGCACCTCAACTGGTATGCTAAATAAAACTTGTTTTAAGGGGAAGATTCACTTAGTCTCTTAGAAAAAAATAAGAATGTCAATTTCAGTTTTTTTCACGTTACTGTTTTTTTTAAAGGCAATATTTGAATTGTATCAGTGATGTAGAACAAGGAAGAATCAGAAAGAGAGAAGTTATTTCACGTTGAAATGAAACGAAGTTTCAACTCATTCTTCAGCAGTGCAGTTGTCTTATAATCTAGTTAAATCAAGTCCATTACAGTACATCATATGTTTCATGATTTCAGGTCATGGAGTCCTCTATTTTGAACAAGATAGAACATGTGAAAATGCGTTTAACAGGAGAATCCAACTGCAGTGCACTCGGTGGCAGCACAGCTGAGTTAAGGGAGGATCTCGACCAGGCTAAGACCCAGATTGGAATGACTGAGTCCCTCTTAAATGCCCTTTCTCCTTCTGACAGCTTGGAGATCTTTACTAAACTAGAGGTACTTCCCAGCTACTTCTCTTCTGTGGTTCAGATTTATTTTCACACTTGTTTCTGATGGTCTTGTCCTCTTGAGGTTAATAATTATTATAAAAATAGTATAAAAAAATGAAAGTCTGGGGGAAAAACTCAGCAAAACAATTTGTGTATATTTAACTGTTTCACCTTTGAATTGCTTTGTGGACAGTCATTATTTGATATTAAATTGCATTGCATTATACATTTACTAGCTAAGAGAAAGCAGATCTACCCAATAAAAAATCATCTAGATTTTTATAGAAACAATGGATACCTAATATGTTTTGTGTAGATTGATCCCATTTTTAAGACTTCAGTGTTGTTTGTTTGTTTATATATTTAGGAGATTCAACAGCAAATTCTACAGCAGAAACACAGTATGATATTACTTGAGAATCAAATAGGTTGTCTGACTCCTGAACTCTCTGAATTAAAAAAGCAATACGAAAGTGTCAGTGATTTATTTAATACCAAAAAAAGTGTTTTGCAAGATCACTTCTCTAAGTTACTGAATGGTGAGTGCAATGTTTCTCTTACTGCGCCTGGGAATCTTGAGGTATGAATAAGTACTGTGAGCACAAAGGCTAGTTAATCTAAGCTTCACTTAGAGATGGTTGCACACACTCTATTTAAGGAAATAATATTCAGATAAATCTTTTAGGAACAAACACTCACTGATCTATGCCTATCGTAAATAACATCTCTTTTGTTCAAGTACCAGATCTTTTTCTCATGAAGGAGAGTCACGAGGGTCCTAGTGTTTGACCTGCTCCCTGTGGTCAAGAGTCTGGGGACATGCCTGTGAGCGGGCTGCCCCTGCAGGTGTCTTTGGGTGTCCTGTATGCTTGGAAAGGAGGTTTGGTGTAGAAAATATGCCACAATTGTCGCGTCGGCTCCATTAACCCTCAAAATTAGGTTTTAGTTTATTATCACTTTACAGTGACTCGTACCCATGGCATAGGAAGCAAGTTTCAAAATATTTTACTTTAACAAGGTTTGTGACATCTTCCTTGAATGAATATAGCTTCTTTTGTTTTTTTCCTGCAGATCAGTGCAAGAACTTTAATGATTGGTTTGGCAACGTTAAAATGAACCTTAAGGAGTGTTTTGAACCATCACAAACAAAAAAGAGTGTGGAACAAAAACTACAAAAACTTTCTGTAAGAAGACACGTTTAAATTTCAATCAAAATTTATCAAAATTAAAATGCTGGAGATAGAACTATATATAAGTAGATAGGGCAATAATTATTTTGACTTAGTAATTTCCCTACATAGAGATAATATTTCCAAAAAACCTGGCCTTTCCCCAAATACTGGGTTGGCCAAAAAGTTCGTTCGGGGTTTTCCATAACATCTACGGGAAACCCGAACTAACTTTTTGGCCAACCCAGTATTTTTAACACTCTGTGTTTACTGGGTAAGGGTGTAAGTGACTTAAAAAGGTTCTGTTTTCACAACTATTCTAAGATGCTGTTTAACTTAACGATTGCTGGTGAATTCAGTTGTGTTAAAATCATATTTGATTAAAAAAAAAGGCTTTACCTAATTTGGACTTTGAAACTCCTTTACTTTCTATAAGAGATTGCTTGACTTTTTAAAAAGTTTTTTCCCAGACATATTTCTTTTAAAAATTGTAGTTGAACTTTAATACACTGCTGATGGGAGTGGAGGGGAAGATAGCCTGAAATAAGAGGCAATAATGTGGGCATTTCAAATGCTTATGGCACCTTTAATTCTTGATCACTTTATGGTAGATTATCAAGTACTTTAGGCTTTGGTGATAAGTTATGCTCTCAGACTTATCAGTGGCATTAAATGTTCCCAGTTTAATTCCTTGCTTTGATGATACTATTCTTTATTGACAAAATCACCTTTCTTCTCTGCTTTTAAATTATAGTTCCAACTTTTTTTTTAAACTTTGCCCATTGCATGGGTCTCAACAATTGATGCGCAAACCTTGAAACACAAACATTGAAATAAAATTCTGATTTGGACAAAGTTAAATAGAGAATAGGCTGTTTAGTTTTACATATTGATTGCCAGAAAGGAGCAAGTATTTAGGAGAAGCTGAGCAGAGCCAGGATAGGAAAATGTGGCTTTCCCGGTCTAACTCCCACTGACCCACATGGTGGCATCATTTTGCTTGATATGAGTCCCAGAAAGTCAGATACAAATACAAATGTACACACACATTCTAGAACCAACATAAATTGTCTTTTGATCATTTGCTATTGCACTTAGCCGCCTCTCCATAGCAACTTCTTTTATGTAGGATGTTATGAAGATGGCATGTCTATGTACCATCTTGGGAAAGTGTCACTGGGGTGGCAGGGACCATACTGAGACTTGCCCATAGGATATAATTGACTTTTTGTCTTTCTTAAGGATTTCTTGACTCTTGAAGGAAGAGGCAGTGAAATACAGCAGGTGGGAACTGTACTGAATCATGTGAAAAATCATCTGCCCAAAGCACCTGTTAAGAAGCTTAACAGTTGGATCATAAGTCAAGAAATTGAATTAGAAAAAATGGAGTCCATATGCCAGGCACGAGCAAAGGAGCTTGATGAGTGCTTGCAGCAGCTACTGAGGTAGGAAATAAAGGTGATGTCTAATAGCATGTTTGCTGATGATATCTTCATACATACTCTGCCTCAGTACAGCTAGCAGTGGGATACACATACACACAAATTTCAAAAATAAAATATGTAGTTTCAAACCCAAGTTTGGCTCTAGGAATATAGAAGTTTGGAGAGTTCTTCAAATTATGGCCAAGATTCAGGGGAGAGTCCAGAAATATTTTCTGTTTGTTTGTTTGTTTCCTGTTCTTTATGATATATATGTATGGCTCATTAGAATTCCACTATAATACATGTTATTATTATTCAGATTTTAATGTTACAAATTAAATTTTCTCTAAAGAAACCAAAAAAATGTAGTAAAAAACCTGGTTGGCTCACAAGATTTGTGCCAACCTTCTCTTCAGATAAACACTTTTTGCTGATTTTATATTCCAATGTGTGTGATATTGTTTTAGACTCCAGAATGACCACAGAAACCTGAGTAAGTGGTTGACTAATCAAGAAGAGAAATGGAAAGAAATGGAAGGAACAAGAGAGAAAACTGAGCTATTTTGCCAAGCTCTAGCTAGAAAGAGGTATAGCTGATCTTGCATGAAATGTATTTCTGGGGAATATGGTTTCTCAAGTGGTGTCGTGGCTCCTATAAACTTCCAATGATATTTGAAATTTACAGGGAGCAATTCGAATCTATGGCCCAGTTGAACAACTCTGTGAAGGAATATGGGATTACTGAGGAAGAAGAAATAGTAACGGAATCAACACATTTGATCAATAGATACCAGACATTATTGGGACAAGTATGTGAAATTGACGAAGAGGATAAGTTACCTCGTGCCAAGGACCAGAGCTTTAATGATCTTGCACATGATGTAATTCGTTGGATAACAGGGATTAAAGAGTCCCTGATGGTTTTGAATTCATCTGAAGGCAAAATGCCCCTTGAGGAAAGAATCCAAAAAATAAAGGTATAACTGTGGAAACTAAATTTCGGAGGTCAGAGTGAACTCTAATTTTGAAAAGATTTAGCGGAAAACTGCAAAGATTTGTTTTTTAATGGAAAATAGGATCACTGCAGATTGGTTGAAGGAATTCAGATGACTGAGCTTGCAAAAGAGAAGGGCTATGATGGATCTAAACTTATTGTAATGCATAGAGAAGGGAGAAAGTATATCCTCTCTTTGTGAGAGCAATGCCCAATCATTGTCCATCTTCACTGAGTGCAGGAGAAATGAAATTAAAAAGATAAATTAGAGCTGCAGCAGGTGGAAATTTGCTAGGACATTAAAAGAATGTATGTCAGTACATCAGAGGCATCGGCAATGTCAAGGTGAGGGCTGGAGAGGAACTCGTCTTCAGAGTGGATACGTATGGTTCCTAAAGAATATTAGATACTAAGTGGGTTGTGTGGTTCTTAGTTTATCAGATACCGAGTGCAGAGGATGATGCGGTCAAGCCATGAGGGTTCGTTTGACATACTGAAGTAATCAGAATCATTTGGGATTATATCTGAAAGGTTTTCCAGGGAAGGTGAATCTGGAGTAGTGTTTCCAAGAAGGGAGGAACTTGATTGTTTGGAGCAAAAGAGGAAAATAAAATTGCAGGGAATGAGAATTAATTACGTTGTGGTGGAGAAACAGTAGTTGGCTTGAGGCACTCTGCATTTTCCTATGGGAAGCCATAAACCCAATCTTGGGTGTATAGAAGTGTCTTGTTCAGGTTGTTACCCTAACTCTTTATTTATAAATAATGGTACAGATTGGAAGGAGGATTTGCCAGGGATTTTTTGGCATATAATTTCTTTGAGGGCAATTGAGAATCAAGAGAAGAGTAGGAATGCAACCAGATCAATGTGACGAATGCTTACTGAGAACCAGTTCTATACAACTTGAAGGATGTCTTTGTATTTGGGGAATATATAAAAATGAAAGGGTAATTTTGAAATCTACTCTGCAGTTAGAATCTCTGAATAATGTTTATAAATAAAAACATATCATATGAAATATCCCTGAGTGGTATGAATGAGATTTTAAGATCTTTTTTATTTGATTTAGGAAATCATTTTACTGAAGCCTGAAGGGGACGCTAAAATACAGACCATCGTGAGTCAGGCTGAGAGCAGCAAGGCTCCGATGGTTCCAAAGACCCTTACTGACATCAAGAGCCAGTGGGACAACACACTCCATTTAGCCAACACATATCTAAGGTAAAGGGCATGCCTTCACCACTTTCATGGTTTTTCATTGCACAATGAAGCCATAACAAGTATGTTTTGTCTGCCTTCTGGTTGTGGATATAACATATCTGTTGGAGAGAAAGTAAGTAATATCAGGGGCAATCACAGTGTTGAGGCAGAAGCGAAGAATAGTCCTCTGCGTCAGATATGAAACATGCTGTCATAACTCAGTGGCAGTGTTTACTTTGGCTGGTGCATCAACCCGTGGGGCCCTTGGTAACAAATTAACATTGTCTACCTCATTCCACCTTCAACACTCCCCTTCTGTACCAAAACCCCCTTTCCCCAGACAACCTCAGTATCTTCCTGGTATTACTGCAGGATAATTCACGCTTTTAAATATATATGCTAAGAGATTCTTAAATGTGTAAACATTGATAAACGTTGTCTGAATTTAATGGGCATAATTCTGATGAAAATTCTTAATTCATATGTCTTAAATGACACATTTAATATTTGGTGGAAATGTAAATTTTATATTTTTCTAAGAAAAACAGATCAAAACAAATATAAGCTATAGAAAACATAAACTAGTTAGTTGGCCAATATACTGAATGCTTATTTATTTACTTATATGAAAAAGAAAAACATGGAATATTATAATTATATTTAAACAATAAAAACTGGAATAGTTTGAAATCTAAATTATTAAATATTTGTTCTCAGATCAAATTATGTGACAAAAAACAATACTTTTTTAAAGTAATACCACAACTAATTTTAATCTTGATTTCTGAGCTAAACTTAGTGCTGTTTAGAATGTTATAATGCCAAAGAAGTCCCTGGGAATAATGTACAGTAGTGTTATTTTAATGCTTTTTATAATAATGCATGTATTATAAGATTTTGATATATCATTTCATTTGTAAAATACTTTGTTAAATTTAGCCATCAGGAAAAGCTTCTACTAGAAGGCGAGAAGTATTTGCAAAGTAAAGAGGATCTGAGATTAATGCTCACAGAACTAAAAAAGAAACAAGAAGTGGGCTTTGCTCTGCAGCATGGTTTGCAGGAGAAGAAAGCTCAATTAAAAATTTATAAGAAATTCCTCCAGAAAGCACAAGATTTGACATCCTTACTAGAGGAGTTAAAATCTCAAGGAAATTACCTCTTAGAGTGCACTAAAAATCCCAACTTTAGTGAAGAGCCGTGGCTGGAAATAAAGCATCTACATGAAAGTCTTCTTCAACAACTACAGGTGAAATGATCAAAATAAAATTTTAAATGATTGTCCTAATTATGCATAATTATGTAATATTTGTATATAGGACCATTGTTTTGTTCTTTTGGTAAATCAAAAGCTTTTAAAATTTATCAGTTTTAGATACAAATACTAACCACTCAAGATGGAGCAATCAATTTGGTCAGTTTTGCTAGAGAAATCCAGTGTGTATTATTTGATAATAGTGTTATTTCCTCTCATCAAAGTTCCCCTCATAAGGGGTTGGAAGGATTAAGATATGTTTAGGCATCTTTATGTAGGTAACAGTGTCAAAGTTGTCCATGCAGCATCCATCTATCCATCCATTCATCCATGCTTGCATTCATCCGTCTTTCCATTCACATATCCATCCATCTATCATCTATTATAATAGTTATATCCATTATTCTGTATAAACCTTATCAGGTTTCTCCCTTGAGTCTTTCCACATGATCTGCAGTAAAAGAATTAAGAGGTAAAATGTCATCTTGTCATGAGGCATATTATTCTCTTAAGAGAATTGTTTATAATTCTTTGCATACTGAAAGCCAGATTCAATATAAGGATTACCTGGATAAGAAATCTTGCTTATACAGATAGCAGGAGTTGTGCAGGGGTGAAGATTATAGCCACTTGGCTGTAAGTTATTTAGTTTAATAATTGCTGTTCTTTTCTGATCAGGTGCAGTCACCTTATTTTCTTATTCCAGGGAGAGAACCTGAAGGTGGTTTTGCTCTTGAGTTAGGATTACTTTTTCCTAACACACAATTTTGGAGTTTGAGTCTTAGGAAAGGAATCTGAGGTTAGGTTGATTTCACATAGTCTCATTTCCAAGAGTGGGTACTTGGTTGTAGTAAGAAGGATAATTAAGGGAACTGCTTTGTTATGGGTGTTTGTGATTTGATGATATAATTTGTAGTCATTTCATTTTGTAAACCTCTTGACAAATTGTTTTCGGGAGTGAAATGAAGGCAAAGAAACATGGGGGAAACAAATATCTCAACGCTAAAAACTTTACTTGAGAACTCTGGATGATTTATGGCCATATTCCTTTTTCAAGATGAAACCTCATAAAACAAATGTTTATGAACCATTTAATTATTTTCTGAGTGGGATAATTCAGGGACCTAATGCATGCATTGTCAATGTTTTATTTTTAGGAGTCTGTGCAAAAATTGGAAGGTCATGTTCAAGAACATGACTCATACCAGGTTTGCATCACAGACCTAAATACTGCATTGGACTATATCTCCAAGGAATTTGTCGGTTTTTCTGATAAGCCTGTGGATCAAATAGCAGTTGAGGAAAAAATGCAGAAACTGCAGGTATTAAACAATGTCCAGACATGATAGACATTTTTTAAAAATCAATATTAATTACAACTTGACAAATCAGTGTCTTTGATCAAAAATTCAAATGGTGAAAGAAAAGAAATAAAAAAAGAAAAAATTCAAATGCTGAAAATGCTATTCAGATGACTATTGGATAAAGTCCTGACCAGTCATAAAAAGTGGAAATGTTCTTCTTTAGTGAGCAAATCCATTTATAATTCGAGTTGAACAGTACTGTGTGCTCTGGACCCTCAGAGACAATTCCACCCATGAGCAGTCTATAGCTCCTGGAGATCTTTGTTTTAGAGACAGCACAGTGATTACAGGAGATACTGGGTATTCAAAGGATACAACTAATGCAATAAGACCTAGGGGGAAATGATTCAATTTTGCATTCTTCATCATGGGTGGATGGGAGTTGTATAATTTTCACCTTATTAATTTTCATACTCACGGACTACCTTAGAGGTCTCTGCAGATGTAGGGCTTTTAAAATTCTCAGCCTCACTTCAACAACCCCTCTCCTTATACAGTAAGGATTGCAGCTCTTTACCCACATTCTCAAAACACATTCCTTGGATGCTCACTGTTTGCAAGGCCAACATAAACAGGCCCAATTGGTGTCCTCTAGAAGAAAACAGAGTAAAGCATTTTCTTAGCTGCTTCTTTCACAGTTATTTGCCTGGAGATTGCATGAGGTGAGTCTCAGAGCAGCACTGCTGGCATGAGCTTGGGAATTTCTTATCTCTTCTTTTTAGGAACCTGGGAATCAAGCAAGATTTCCCCTCCAGAACAGCTTGACATTGTGACAAGGCTACCTCCCTTTTAACAGTGATAATTTGACAAATGTTGAGGGCTCATCACGTCCAAGGCACTGTTTGGGTGCCTTGGATACTGAGAAAAGTGCAAGACACGAGCCTCACTCTGAGGAGCTCAGGCTGCTGTTGAAAAATTAAAATATAGCCTTCTGCTATACCTAGAAGGAATCTCAGAAGCCGTCAAGTTCAGACTCCTCATTTTTTTTTAAAACACATCTTTTTAAAAATATTTATTTATTTATTTGGTTGCACTGGGTCTTAGTTGCGTCAGGTGGGCTCCTTAGTTGTGGCTCGCGGGCTCCTTAGTTGCAGCTCGAGGGCTCCTTAGTTGCGGCTCACCAGCTCCTTAGTTGTGGCATGCAGTCTCTTAGTTGTGGCATGCATGTGGGATCTAGTTCCCTGACGTGGGATCTAGTTCCCTGACCAGGGATCGAACTCCAGCCCCCTGCATTGGGAGTGTGAAATCTTAACCACTGCACCACCAGGGAAGTCCCAAGACTCCTCATTTTATACATGATGAGCTGAGTTCCAGAGAGGCGAGGAACTTACAAGGTCACCCAGGTTAAATGACAGAGTGGGGCTACAACTTGGGTCTTCTGACCCCACTAGACATCTCTCCTCGGATGTCTCATAGTTATTTGTGGTTCAGCATGTCCAGAAAATAACTCATCATCTCCTTCCCTTTCTCCATACCCCAGCTCCCTACCAATGAGCCTGCTTCTTCTTCTCTGACTCTGTGGGTATCTACACCATCTCTCTAGGCTGCTGGGTCAGAAACCTGGATATCCTTTCCCAGACTCCCCAGTCTAGACAGACATCAAGTGCTGTCTCTTTCATCTCTGGATTATCTCAACAATTTGTCCCTCCACCGTTACCCCCATTACTGCTGCATTAGAGCAGCCCCTCATCTCACAGATCCCTGCATTAGACGTCTGAATGGTCTCCCTGCCTGCAGTATCACCCTCTCTGGTGCAGCTATCCCATGGCCACCTTGGGTCTATCCAAAATGCAATCTGGAACTCCCTTCTTCCAGCTAAAATGTTTCGATGACCTGTACGTATTTGTTAGCATACATCTCTCCATATTCTGTTACAATTATCTGTTTATTTCTTTGTCTTTCTCACTAGACTATAGGATTGTGAAGGGACTGTGTTTTACTCATCTATGTAATTTCAAAACCTATCATAATACTTGCTGTTTGTTAGATGAATGAATGAATATTTATTGTATATTCCATTAGAACAGTGACTAATAAGTACTATATAGTTCACCTAGTAACTTTAAGGCTTATTCTATTTCAGTAGTAACATCAGTAGCTGCTATAGTTTATCAAATTCCTTTTGCGTGTAGAGGTCTCAAATTAGCCTCATCCATTCATGCATTTAGTAAATATTGATTGAGTTTCTAATATATTTAAGATATTGCATTCGATAGATTGATTTAAACTTTGCTCTGAATTTTAAATATTAGCACTAGATTCATGCAGGCACACTCTAAATGATTCGTTTATTCTTTTTAGGGCCTTGCACAAAGTAGGCACTTATTATTTAGTGTTTTGATTGTGTTTGATTTTAGTATTACTTGTATATTATGTAGTATCTTGAACAAAATATATACTCAACAAATATGTGTTGACCATTTCCTATGTTCCAGGAACTGGGTTGTGATCATTTTCTCTGTTACTTCTTATACATTTCTAGCATCTTATAAAATCTGTTAGAGAATTTGATCTGGACTGCTACATTGGTTTAAATTTTGTCCAAAGTTCCTTCTTTGTGATATGGGTTGATAAGTTTTTTATACTTTCCACTAGTGAAGCAGAACACGCTATGATTTACAAAAGTCAATTAACTCTTGTGACAATTGAACAGTGATACTTTTGTGACAATCTTTTCTCCACTCACAGGAACTAGAGAATAGTCTCCGTTTACAAGATGGCACATTAGAGAAGATTTTAGCTTTAGAAAAATCCATCAAGCAAAATACATCTTCAGTGGGACAGAAGATTATTAAAGATGATATAAAATCACTTAAGTGTAAACAGAAAGATTTGGAAAACAGACTTGAATCTGCTAAGCAGGAGATGGAAAATTGTCTCAACAGCATTCTCAAATCAAAATGCTCAACAGAAAAGAAAGAAAAGTTTCCTCTGCCAGGCAGAGAGGAGCAGGTCACTTCTGATGTACAGGAGTCCACTCAGGACTCAGCTGCAGTGGAAAAGTTGGAGGAAGACTGGGAAATAAATAAGGTAAGTGCTTGTGATTGCATCTCTAAGACGTCGTGTCTGCGAATGAAGAGGTGTTGTTGGACTCTGAAAAGAGGGTCGTGAATCAAGCCTTCTGATTTCATAATTAAACCCTCAATCTGCTGGCTATTTATGATGCCCACTTGTCAAAAGAGCCCTTAGAAAACTGTCCAGGATTTCAGCAGTGAAATATTACTGTTCATCTGTTAGAAATGTCAGTCATCAATTTAGGTTTATTATTCTCTCTGATATGTAATCAGATACAGTTTCCTGGATCAGGAGCTCAAAGGCAAATTGGAAAAGGCAAAAGAAAATGTGCTCTACCCACATTTCTTAGAAAAAAATCCAACAGCCCTATTTTTTAGGGTCTTTTTTTTTTTCGGTTGATTTCATAATGAAATCAGAGACTGTTTGAAAGGATAGGGGCCTTTCTTCTTATGTTAACCCTGTACTGCAAATGTATTTTTAAATGTTGTCAGATCATTTGGTGTGAGAATATCGACATTCAGGCTCCTGATTGTCCCTGTGGAGAAGAAAGAAGAATGTTGTTTTGTTTTCACTCTAAACATCCAAATGGGTACATTTTCCTGTAGCTCTTAAAGTGCTTTCTCATAGGTTAGAGATAGAAATGGAAAAGGCACAAAGAGCCATCCAGTAAGCTACATTTGAAAGAGCCTACCTGTTAGTCAGCCTCTCACAATCCAGGGTCCAGTGGGACAGCAGCAAAGGTTAGACCATTCAGGTGTGGGTCCTCATCGGCTTTTTATGGAATACATGATACACAGGAATGAAGAGAGCCTGCACTTCTGTTGTCTTCCTAGAGCAGAAATCATGGAGGATTAGAGGAACCAGATAGGGTTTTCTAGAAATGTGTAAAACAAGGTTAAATGCCAACGGAGCATCTCTCTGGCCATAGGAAAAGACTTCTAAATCCCAAAAACAGTGTTAGATAGAGCTAGGGAAATATGTCTTAAAGGATTAGGGCCCTGTGGTGAAACTCTTGAAGCTGTACATGTGAAAGAAACTTTCTTAACAGTATTTAAAGAGCAGTAAATAAGTAAAAAAGGAAAAATACCTGAGTGCTTTCTATCCTAATTCATGACATTGCTAAAGGGATTTGCTTAATAACTTTAAGATTAGCTTCTCAGACCCATTTTGGCTGTGAACCCTCCAAATTCAATAGAGTATATTGAAAACTATATAAAGATCATAACCCAATAAGATTTTTTTATTTATTAAGATTTCACTTAATGTTGAATGATGAGTTATTGATAATTTATGATACTCCATTAGAATGATTTTTTTTAGAGCAGGTGGAGGGACTTAAGTCTTCAAATAATTTTTGCAGGTCTGGCCTAGAGGAATCTAGTTTTAATTTCTAGCAACATTTTACCGTTTTTTTCCCTCTTTTGTAACATGAATCTTTTTTCTTGAATCTGTGCTTCTTATTTTCTCTACGCTAAGTACTGACTGTATTTACTTTATTCTATGTAACATTAGACCAAGATCAAGAGCAGTTTAAAAAATTTTTTTTAATTTTCATTTTATTAAAAATTTTTTTATTTTTTAAGTTTTTTTAAATTGAAGTATAGTTGCTGTACCATATTATATAAATTGCAGATGTACAATATAGCGATTCACAATTTTTAAAGGTTATACTCCATTTATAGATATTATAAAATATTGGCTATATTCCCCATGTTGTACAATATATCCTTGTAGCTTATTTTATACCTAATAGTTTGTTAATCCCCTATTCCTTCCCCCTAACTTCTCCCCACTGGTAACTACAAATTTGTTCTCTATACAAGAGCAGTTTGAAAGTTGAACTACAACTAGTATAAGAGATCAAAATAAGCATAGACAAATATAATACAAAGTGACAAATATAAGACGCAGGTGTAAATTACTTAAGCAAGAGTCTCTATATAATGAATACATAGAGCACGTAAAAGCACAGTTTACAGAATTATAAATCTGATTAATCAAAAACTATTGTGACAGTGAAAATAACCATTTAATTCATTAAAAACAGTTATTGAGACCTCTTTTGTGCTAGTCATTCAGCTAGAAGTGAGAATACAATTGTCACAGTTTAAAATCTAATACTAATTAAATATCTAATTAATGCTCATTTCATGTGCCTTTTTGGAGCCTAGAAGGGCTTTTATCAGATTATGTAAAATCATCTCCAGAAAAAATTTTAGGAAGTTTTATTTAATTTTATTATTTCTTTAATAAATTGCATTTGGTGTTAGAGTTGCTGATTTTCAGAAATTGCCATTTTAGCATGTATATGTTTGAATCCATTGCCAAGAATTCCATTTTAGTTGAAATTTAGGAGCTATTTTAGATCCGGACCTTTGGCTGAATTTTTCTTTAATATCAAAAATATTAACGCAGACTTAGAGACAAAAGAAATTACAAAATGCAGTCTGAAGGGTGTGGGTGCTTATGATTCAAGATCATACTGATAATTTTACAGAGGTGAATTTCTAAAATTTTTTAAATATGAAAAGGCAAAACTGCCTTCCATTTCCCCCTTTCTATATAGGTTAAGTGAAGTAACAAATTAGGATATGATAAAAAATGAGGACTGACTAATCTCGTAAGATTCCAGGTGTCCATAAAAGGAAATGATAAAAAGGAAACACAGGGAAACTGATACATTCTTCATTTATTATTTTTCTAAAAATTCATAAAGCAACATTACGGCTTAACCTGTATTGAATGATCTTTTTTGCCCACTCCTTCCCAAATGTCAACCTACGTGACATAATTGCTCTTAAAAAAAAAAAAGTTTGTCTATAATTACCTCTTTAATTTCCCTGTCATTAGGTATAATTTAGTATGTCTGAATCATTTTTTATTCTTTTCAACATTTTCTGAGCATTTATAATTTCAATATTTAAGAAGGCACCCATAGAGAAATCCTGGAAAGTGGATGATCACAGATACAAAACATGCAAGGTGTCCAGCTGTGGGTGAGCGACCAGAAACTCAGGGGAGTCAGTACTAGAATGAAAAGGAGGAAAGAGTTTTCAGGCCTGGAGTAAATGATGTTTATTTCTGGTGTTGGTTATCCTACTAAGTCAGTAAAAAAAATTTTGTAATGGAACATGTAGTTGGGCCATGTGTCAACTCTGTCTTCCAAGTGTATTACTTTGCTCTTCTGGCCAGGATGCAAATCTTGTTTCTTACTCTAGAGGTATTTTTCTCAATCCAAGATTTATTTCTTTACAGGACAAGTGACTTACATGGTATACATGGTATTAACATCTACAAGCAGCATGCATTTGAGAACGCGCTCCAAAGTCCTGAAATCTTAGGCTGAGAAACCTTAGAAAATTTCTATCCTAACCCTGTGTTTCAGGTTAGGGAATTAATGTCAGAAGATGTTAATCAGCCAAGTTCTCATTCTAGCAGAGCTGGGACTAGAGCCAGGCGCCTCTACGCAGCCTGATGCTTGGTGGTCTACCTCACAGTTTTACTGAATGTGTTACGTGCGTTGTTCATTGAGGTTTAATATGCCAGTATGCTATTTGACTCCAGTTCTCGTGCGTGTTTCAAACCTTCTCTACTCTCGTTAAGCCCAACCAAGCCCTGTTCCTGTAATTCCTAACAGATCTCTGGTCCACAGCTGCTAGATTGATGGGTCCTCAATTTCTTTCCAACTCTACTTTATAAGCCACAAATTGTTAATCTTGGCAATCGAAGACTAACTGAAATTCTCTTATTTTTTTTTTCTAATGTGAATTCATCTCTACATCCATTCAGTAAAAATTTCTTGAACGGGCAGTTAGGGTTCATTGGTGAGTGAAAATAGACGTGGTCTCTATTCTCATAGAGCTTCTGGTCTAGAGGAGGAGACATACATTAATCAACTAATTAACTGATGAGAGGCTAATTACAGCAACTAAAGGAAGGAACATGTTTCCATGATAATCTATAATAAAGGAGGCTGGCTTGAACTGTAGTTCTCTGAAGTTCAGAGAGCTTCTCTAAAGAAACAACACTTGACCTGAGACCAGCAGGGTGGATTGGAGATAACAGAGCTCAGAGCTGGGTGTCAGGAGCACTCTTGGCAGAGAAAGTAGAATTTCCTCTTGTTGGGGGAGAGAGCATGAGGAGTCAGAAACTGGAATAAGGCCACTGCATAGGGGGAGGAGGAGGCGAGAAGGACAGAGGTGAGACCTGGGAGGCAGGCAGGGCTGGCTGAGTCTCAAGTGTGTTACGGGTCACGTTAACATTTTAGACAATATGCTAAGAGAAAGAGGCAGCCTCTGAGATTAACCTGATCTGCCATTCGGTTTTGTCTCTAAAAGTGATGGATGTTTGCTTATGCTTAGAATTGTTTTTTACTACTTCATGTTGGAATGCTTTAGAGAAGAAAGAAATATATCCTCTAGAGTATGTATGACACTGTCCCAATGTTGGCAGGTTATAAGTGATAGATGTAGCTTCTCACTGTCACAGAATTATTATAGCCACGGGGCCATTGCCCCTGAATGTGAAAAAGGATAGTGAAGCTGTCATGGTCTTTACCTCTTGACTGTGCTGCTAGGTTTGCGCAAGCCAGAGACAATGCTCAGTTACTTTAAGCTGTGTTTTAAATGTTAAAGTAAAATGTTTACTTTGTGAATTAAGGGACATAAAAATGACAGTATCACAGTCCTACCCTTTAGGAGAATTGATGATATTCTTTCTCACCTCCTGTTCTTTTCCAAACAGGCCAAACTCAAAGAAAAGATACATGGTTGAAAAAAAGCAACAGTTTTTAAAAAAGTAAATGTAGTTAGCAATATAACAGAACCAGGCTTTTGATAGAATGGTCATTTTCTACTTTAAATTTATTATTAACTTTGAAAATTCCATTTATGCGCAGAGGTTCAGTACGTATGCTTATTAAGTTATATTTTGTCTTAAGTTTATACTGATCGTAGATTTTTTTTTTTTTTAAAGAGAAATTCCAGGAGAAGTGGAGACGGGAAAGAATCAGATGTCCCGGGGCTTAGAGTTCATAAGGGCTCATGAGAGTCCATGCATTGGAGTGGATACTCCAGAATTGACAGGACCCTTGAAGAGAAAGGGAGAAAGGCCAACAAGAAAATCTCTAACCCAGAGAAAGGACTAGGACCTACTTATTCTGACTGCGGGTGGGAAAAGAAGGTCTCCCATGAGAAATCAGAACCACCCTATATCTCAAACAGGTTTAGAGTCCAAATCTATACTACTTGCATTGTGGAGCAATTCAAGTTAAGAAATTAACATGTAAATCAGCCTCTGTCTATTTATCTCCTTGTGGTACCTGGAAGAAGTAAGCACAAATCTGCGTAAGAGGGGGCAGTCAGTTCTACCAATCAGGCCATAGGGATTCCCACAATGTAGTTTAAAAAAAAAAGTCTGATAACCCTGAGTTAGTATGAATCAGTCAATCAATCAATAACACAAAGGAACATTCCACCAGAAGAGTCCTCATCACTAAAATTGAGAGGAATTAATACACTAGGATAGTGAGAGAGTGCAGCAGTTTGAAAGATATTATACAATAATACGTTTTAAATGGTTAGTGATAGATGGATTTGAAATCATAATGAGAGAATAAAATACTTTGAGAAAAAAAGGTTAGATTTGAAAAAGAACCATATGGAACTTCAATAAAGTTGTTTAAGTCATTGAGATTAAGATTGCTCTGGCCAAGTAGCACACTTGATACAGCTTGAAGAGAGAATTAGTTCGCTAAAATATGTTAGAAAATTACCCACAATCCAACATAGAGCTATAAAGAGATGGAAAAGAGGAAAGAGATTTTAAGGACCCAGTGGCTATAATGAGATGGTCAAACACAATTCTGGTAGGAGTTCTAGAAGGAGAGAATAGAGAGAATGGAGGAAAAGAAAGGCTGGGAATTTTCCAGAATTGAAGAATAATATGAATTCTCAATTTCAAGAAGTACAGAAAACCTTGAACAGGCTAAATAAAAATAAATTATTATGTAAATTATTACGGAAATACATTATATTTTTGAGATCTCAGGGTATAGAAGATTTTTTTCTTAAAAAGGCCCTAAAAGCAGAAGCCCAAGCAGGAAAAGATTGATAAATTTGACTGCATTAAAACATTAAAGTCATATTCAACAAAAGATACCATATATAAAGTTTAAAGACAATCTACTGAGAGATAATAATTGCAGTGCATAAAATGGTTAGAAGACTAGTATCCAGTATATAAAAGAACACCAGAAATTATAAACAACCCAATAAAAAATAGACAATGATTATGCAAAAGTAATCCACAGGAGGTAAGACTCATATGACCAGGGAGCATAAAACAATAATGATGTCAACTTCACACCCAATGTATTGGCAGAAATTATTGTCTGTTAGTACCAAATACCAGAGAGGATTAGGGAAAATACAAATTCTTTTACCATGCTGGTAGGAACAAATCAATAACTGTCTATCGAGAATCAAAAGGAGTAATTTCAGTTCTAGGAAAACGTCCCAAAGAAACTCGCACATATGTGCAAGAAGACCTAAAACAAGGGTGTTTATCACAGTAATATCTATAATAGGAAAAGTTGGAAGCAATGATAATGTCCATAGTAGCCTGACAGACAAATAAGTCGTGTTCATTCAGATAGCAGAACAGTATACAAACGTAAAATGACTGAATGGGATTTATATCTGACACCATGATAAACCTCAAAACATTCCGCTGAGTGAAGAAAGTAAGTTGTAAAATGATACATGTATGATTCCAATTTTATAAGAATTAAAAATATATAAAACAATACTGTATGTATATTAACACATGTAGTCAAAGTATAAAGACAAGTATGTGTGGATTTTAGAATAGTGGTTAGTTCTAGGGAGGAAGAGAAGAGAAAGGGTTGAGGGCTGGGCTTTAAATTATATTTTTAATATAGAAAATTATATCAGCTTTATCTGTGTCATGGGTAATAATTATCTGTTATATTCTGTTGTTTTAAATATATTTGAATTCTCTTATAATTTAAAATAAGATGTTTCAAATGAGCCTGCAAAATAAAAATAACATATAGCTAAGGGTGGTGAGCAAATGATCACTGGTTATGAAATATGAAAGAATCTTTCCAGGAGCCAATCAGGGCACGAGCCTGTGTTCTAACTTCTCGGGCATGAGCAAAGGAATGTTACCTTTTAAATTTAAAATGGTCGTTTGAGGGATTCTGTTGGATTTTCTGCCAGAGTGGAAACATGGCTTTTGGATTTGGTAAACAAATGGTGTTATGGGGTGATTTCAGGTTTTTTAGGATGCTCTCCCCGACCACGGAAGGCAGGTTACAAATGGCAGGTTATAAACGTGGCTAGTCCGTAAGTGACCAGTCCATCAGTTAAGAGAGACCAGGGCTCTGAATTCCTAATAAATTATTGATAAGAAGTAAAGTTTTCCTGGGTTTAGTATCTATGCCTTTAGCTCAGGAGCTCTTGCCCTACAGGTGGATTTGTTGGGTGCTGTAAGCAACAGTAGCCATCAGATGAAAAGGAGGCAGGCGTCCACCTCATAGAATTGCAGTTCATGGCATAGAGCACCCATGAGCCAATGAAATCTGTGCTGTAGCACCTCTGTCCTTTCCTCTCACAGCCTTCCTGGATCTTCCCCCTCCCCCCAACCGGAGATGCTGCCTTCCATGGAGATTTTAACCATAGTTTGCACGAATAAATTGGAAATGGAGGAAATTTGCAAAATCATTTCCATTATTTGCAGCCTTGTAGAAGAAGTGACTTGTGCTAAGTGCCAAGTAAATACTTCAAAACCAGTAACACTGGTCAGCTGAATTTTCTTACCAGTTAGTATTGGTGAAGCTCCAGACAGTATCTGTTTTATTTAAATAAACTCTAATTTTAGAATAGTTTCACATTGACAGAAAACTTGCAAAGATAGTACAGATAGTTCTCATATATCCCTTACCCAGTTTCCTCTATTGTTAACATCTTACATTACTATCTAGTAATGTATCTACTATCTACTACTAAAACAGCAATTTCTACCTTGTTTGGAGATGTGGACACATTTTATTCACAGACTTGATACCGCAAAGATTTTTACTGACATGAAAGTATATGGCAAAATTAAATGGTATTTCACTTATAAAGTAACCTGAAAATAAAAACTAATACCTTAGTAAAATAATGGGAAATCTTTTAAAACTACTGATAAAGTGCCTGTTGTATGTAAGTGCTCAACAAATATTTGCTGAAAGAATGAATAAATGAGTTGAAATGGCGTCTCTATATATCCTACTGAGAACCTCAATTTCTTAGAGCTTTCAGAAAAGATCAGATTACCCCATATATAACCTGTTCTGCCATACCCAGAATTGGAATTCTTGCTTTTATGTAATTTAAGGCATAACATTTTTTTTTTAAGAAGGAAATTCCTTTTTTTTTTTGTAAAGATTTTTTTGATGTGGACCATTTTTTTTTTTTAAGTCTTTATTGAATTTGTTACAATATTGCTTCTGGTTTTTTTTTTTTTTTTATGTTTTGGTTTTTTTGGCGAGGCATGTGGGATCTTAGTTCCCCGACCAGGGATTGAACCCGTACCTCCTGCATTGGAAGGCAAAATCTTAACCACTGCCAGGAAGTCCCTAGGCATAACATTTTTAATATCATGAAATTTTGGTATTTTGGTGTTTCCTTCATCTATCCACTTACTATTTTAAACTACCAGTGGGTACCATTGAATGCCTATTTATTTGCCCAGCCCTCTGCATTATGGTGAATACTAAGTATAAACTTTGGAACTTTTGCTTTTTCCATATCCGTTTTCTTTCTTTAAGACTGTAGATATTCCTCAGTATATAACTGAGCAATGCCAGATCCTATACTGTCTTGTCAAAAAAGTTTCATTTTTCTTGGGATACCAATATTAGCATTAAATATTGCATGGAAAAATCCTCTTTGGTAGTGGCCAGATATACTTGTGAAAAGTCTTGAATCTGAGTAAATAGAAGAAACTGGAATTATTTCATCAAGAAAAATAAAAATTATTTATTTGGAAGGTAGACTATTCAGCAATTAATCTTTTTATGTTTTCAGAATTCAGCTGTGGAAATGGTTTTGTCAAAACAACTTTCTCTTGATGTTCAAGAAAGCATGAAAACCACTGAAGATGAGCAGAAAGTCAATGAGCTGCAAAATCAACCTTTAGAATTAGATGTTATGTTAAGAAATGAACAATTAAAAGAGATAGAGGTATGGAAACAAGAAAAATACTGACAACATGATTGCATCATTTATCCAGTACAATACAATATATTTTAATTACCAAAAAATTGCTTTCACAGAATGAAAAGTCTTATTTAACCTTTGCCTGATGATCAGTTTGGTAACTATATAATTATGTACTAATCAGTAAGTTGTATAAATCTTTCCATTTAAGAAGTGTAAGAGTTTAATGAACATTAGTCTTCTCTTTCACAAAGTTCCTAAAAGCTTACTTATTCAGTAAGAAAATTTGGAGATTCTGACTTGTCATCATTCCTTTTCTTAGTCCTATGTATTTTTCTGATTCTGACAAATTCCTTTTATTTTTCCTGATTATCAGCATTATGGGATACTCCTTCTTTGTTTTTACAGCTGTGTTTACATAGCTATGGAAAGGTATCTAAAAGTCCAATACATGACCATGTTTTTTAAAATGACCCTTACAATTTTAGCTAAGTTTACGTAACAGTAAACATGTATCTAAAACAGGAAAGAGAGGGGATGCATGTAAATAATAAAAGAAGATAAATCTTCTTTAGACATTGTAGAATCTTTTAACACAATAGGGTGACCAATTTGCTATTAAACATTAGACCAATGGTGAGTGTTAGTCTACATTTTAACATGACTCTAGTAAAAAAAAATCTTTTAAATGTCAGGACCTTAGTTTCTCTGTGTGCGAATGAAATATTTAAAACATCTTCTTGGGATAGACTGTGTTACTGAAAGGAAAGAGCAAAGGGAAAAAAATAAATGAGTTAATTAATGAGTGAATGAGTGAGTGTATATTTATTGATTTCCTTGACTTGTTTTTAGGAATTATGTACCCAGTTGGAAGCAAAGAAAGCAGCCATTGAACCACTAGAACAAATTGAATATCTTAAGAAAGCAGAAACAAGTGCCTTGTTTCCCCACAGTGAAAGGTATTCAGTGCAGCACTTGGACAACCTGCTTCAGGCGCTTATTACTTTGAAGAAAAAGAAAGAAAGCCAATACTGTCTCCTTAAAGATTTTCAGGAACACCTCGCAGCAGTTGAATCCTCGATGAAAGCCTTGTTGACAGAAAAGGAAAGTCTAAAAGTGTAAGTATAAGAATTTAGGATGTGCATTCTTTGTATTCGACCATAGGCTCCACTGCCTTGGACAGGCCCAGGGTGTTAAGAGTTTATACTATTAAAGAATATTATGATTTTAATACTACAGTGTGGAAATTAATTTCATATGGAAACCATTGAAGAAAATTCTGTTGGTTTCATGCAAAAAAAAATTCATATTAATTTTACAATTAAATTATATTAATTTTACAAATTAATTTATTAAACTATTAACTCACACTATAAATATCTGCAAAATAAGTTTAAGTTCTATGGAATTTAGCATTTTTTTGCCAAGAGATTATTCTAAACTATGGGAGGGGGGCAGAAACATTATCAATACAATTGTTTAATATTAACATACTTGGTTTAAATAGTTTGGAACATAAGGAATATATATGTATTGTAATGGTTTCTTTTTACATGTATGTACTCCTTCTGGCTATGAAAATGATGGCTGAAGATTGTAGATATAGTCATAACTTGTAAACATTTTCTCATTATTAAAAAGTTTTATTTTATACTTTTGCCTAAATGGGGTTCACTTTCAGTGACATCCTTTGAGGAAACAATTTTATATTTAAAAGATTAGCCTGATGATTGTACCTTCTTAGTCAATATCTTTATCATTATTGTTGGTAAGATGATAACAAAGGGGTTGGATGTTGTAATTTCGCTTTGTCCTAGCCTAACTTTGTACAAGTACTTTACAGGTGACAGAGTACTTTTACATACATTCTTCCCTTTACTTTTCACTCCCTTCCTGTGCTTCTGCATTTTTATGATACTCATTTTATAGACAAGTTTTCTACATTGTCACACATTAATTGAGAGCTACAGTTAACAAGATTCTGATTTTTATTTTAAGGACAGAGTGTTCTTACAGACAACCTCATCTTCTCTTCTGTGAATTCAAAGCAGAATTAATTTCTTTTAATGACAGCTAACCTCATGCTGATGTATAGTAAATATTAATCAGCTCCATTTTTCTTCTTTTGCTAGGGGACCACTGGACAGTGCAACCTATATGGACAAAATTAAAAAATTACTGGCATCAATAGAAAAAGAGAAAGATTCTTTAAGCAAGATGAAAATCGAATGGGAAAATTTATCAAACTGTCTGACTGACATGGATAAGAAGCTGTTGGAAAGCCAGATGAAGCAACTTGAACATGGTTGGGAGCAAATGGAACAACTGGTCCAGAAGAAGTATTCTCAGCAAGTGGTAGGACATGATGAGTTTACGTTTCTCATGAGTAAGATCCAAGACCTTGAGTTTTCTCTGCAGCAGCAGGAGCAGTGTCTGCAGTTAAGGCTGGACTCTCCAGAAGAGGAAGGGAATCAAAGCATGGTTGCCTTGGCCACTGAACTCCAGACTATCAAGCATAGATTTTCTGTGTTCAGGGGGCGAGCTGAACTTCAGATGAAGAGGATTTGGGGAGAAAAAGAAAAGAAGATTTTAGAAGATGCAATAAATAATTTGCAGAAGCAATTGGAAGCATTGGAACCATTAAACATAGAGGTGGAAAATCAGATCAAGAAGTGTGAAACCAGGTACAAGATGAAAGAGGCTATCTTATGGGTCAAAAATCTGTTAGGTGAACTCGTCCCTACCGTTTCCCTTCTCCCAGACAATATTCTTTCACAGATCAGAAAATGCAAGGTGGTGCACGATGGCATTCTAGATAAGCAGCAGGTTGTGGAGTCATTGGTTGAAGAGGTCAAAGATAATATTCCTAACCTTACAGCATATGAGAGCAGTGATTTAAATAACCTCCTACAGGACTTACAGAATCAATACCAAATGCTAGTTTTAAAATCAACTCAAAGATCACAGCAATTAGAATTTAAATTGGAAGACAGAAGCAAATTTGTTTGGGTAATAGGGAAGGTTCAACTTTCACTTCAAGGAAATGAAACGCTGATGATCCCCAAGATGGAAACAACCTCCACAGAAGCTGAGCTAGAACATCAGTATGTCACTTTGACCATTTCTCAGAAGGAATTGCAGGAAATTCAGAGTGTAATCGCAACACATCTTCAGGAACAAACAAACATCTGTAAAGATCTAAGTGTATTTGAAAGATTATTTCTAGATGATCAACTGAAAAATCTTAAGACTAGAGCCAACAGAACACAAAGATTCATTCAAAATAAATGTAATGAAGTAGAACACAAGATAAATTTTTATAGAGAATTTCATGAAAAAACATCTGTGCTTCAGAAGGAGGTTGACCATATACAGCACAATGAACTGCTACTAAATCCAGAAATAAATCCAGATGTTAAAGAGGAGTTATATCGTCTTAAAGACCAAATCACTGGTATTCGATCTAGTATCCTACAAGTATTGAAACTCAAAGAAGTGTTTGACTGTATAGGACTAAATTGGGATTGGTCCCAACTTGACCAATTACAAACCCAAATACTTGAAAAAGAAAAGGAACTTGAAGAAAAAATTAAGCAGTTAGATACATTTGTGGCAGAATATGGCAAATATCAGTCATCACTAGGTAAATTGAGGGCTATGGATCTGCAAGTTAAGAAAAGGGCTGAAGCACTGCTAACAACGCCTAACACCCCACCAGAAAGCAGTCTGCTCAATGCTCAAATTTTGAATCAGAGAATCAGGAAAGTCATGTGCTTGTATCATGAAATAATCAAGAAATTAAGTGAAAATAAGGACTTTGATGACTCATTCAAAGAGAAAGAAATGCTACAAATAAAGCTGTATACAGAAGAAAATGATAAGTTACACAAGGTTCTCCAAAATATAGTCCTGGAATCCCAACCGAAAGAAATGGATGAAAAGAATTTTCAGGACAAACTAGAAAATTCCTTACATGTTTTAAATCAGATAAAATCTCAGTTACAACGGCCTTTACTTATAAATTTGCAAATTGAACATATTCAAAATGATAAAGTTAATTGTGAAATGTTTCAAGAACGAGTTCAGGCAGAAATGGATAACATTAAAGCTGTGACTGTTCTTGAGAAGCAAAGAGAAGAAAACTCTTCTGAAGCTAGTGATGTGGAGACAAAATTACATGACATTGAAGATCTTCACATGCAGCTTAATGCAAGCATTGATTTGCGCACAGTAAGTATTTTAATTAGGTGGTTAATGTATTTGTTTTAATTTCATGATTTTATGTTTTACTCTAGTTAATATCCGCATTTCTCAAGAAGTTACACGTTCTATAGGAATATTCTGCACAGGAGAATAGCCATTTTAAAGAACTTCAAAGGTCCAGTTTATAATCCCAACTCATTCTATATCTAAATACAGTTCCTTACAGTTTGGAAAAAGATGAGTTTGACACCTTTATTTCTATATCCCTCGTAGCTTCTGTTGAGCTCAAAACCAAAAAGTTTGTGATTTTTGTTTGCTTTTCAGAAATAATAGAGTGTAGTGGAAGAAATATGGTATAAAGAACCCAAGATAATAACTCCACATTTATTTAGAACTTACAGTGTCTAGGAAGTGTGCTGAACACTTTTATCTTTAATTCTCATAGCAACTCTGTGAGATGGGTGCTATTATTAGCCCCGTTTTAAAATAAGGAAATTGAAGTTCAGAAACATCAACAGTTTTCTCAAGGTCTTGAAATAGTAACAGAACCAGGATTCATGTTGAGATCTGTGTCATTTTAGAGCAGGGGTCATCAAATTAAGGCCCATGGGCCGAATTTGCCCACGGCACCTGATTTTGTAAATAAAGTTATATTGGAGCACAGCTATGCCCATTCCTTACTGGCTTGTGTATGGCTGCTTTCCTGCTACAACAGCAGGGCTGAGTAGTTGTGACAGTCCGTATGGCCTGCAAAACCTAAAATATTCGGTCTGACCCGTTACAGGAAAAGTTTGCTGATCTCTGTTGCAGAGCGACTACAACAAACTCCCTCCTTTCCTGCAATAATAGGGTAGATATCTTAGGCATCATTTAAACACACTGTTCTTAATATAATGCCCTTCACTGTGTTTTCAGAATTGTCACACTGAATTTCTAGAATGGGGACGTTAACTCCCTTCTTTAATTCAAAGAGTTGTTAGATAATGTATTTGAACTATTTTGCTAAGGTATAAATGCTATAGAAATATAAAGTCATATGAACCCTAATACATTCTTTAAATTGGTACTTAACAAATTCTCTGCTTGATTTTAATACAGTTTCCAGAAACAATGTACATAAATCCCCAAAATGATATGTTTAGAGCTGGACTGGAAGGGACCTCTAAAGTTATTTATTTCAACTATTTGTTATTTCAATGAGAAGACTTGAGGTCTGGAGACATTAAGTGATGTGCTCAAAACTAAAGTCAGTGGCAGAGCCATTAATTTAAAAATACAAGAGGTTTGGTTGGGGGGGGGGTCTTTTCAGTTTTTTTCCCACAGATATTGCTTAAGGTTATATACATTAAATATATTCAATTGTTTTATGTAATTCATAGTCTAATACAAGAGTTCTAGAGCAGGAACATATATCATTAGACATGATTCATGAGATATTTTAAAATTTAGATTAGATTTCTTAGCAAATCTGGAAACCCATTTTCTTTATGCAAAGAAAAACTTATTCATTTTTAACTATTAGTGTAATATTATTAAACTATAAGTGTGAGATGCTCACTCTTTATGACACAGAGACATATTATGAATGTATCACAAAAATTCAAGAATGACAAAAGTTTGACAGTTTTCATCACAGCATTTAATCTTCCATTCACCAGAATGTCTTGAATGATGCTTATGAAAATATGGCACGCTATAATGAAGCAGTCTCCAGGGCCATGGGGATCATCACTGCCCTTGAAGCCATCATTGCATCCCATAGAGTAGACCTTGATAATCCAGAAGAATCAATAGAGATGCCTCGCTGCAAACAAGAGGAACTGAAGTCCACAATAGCAGACATCCAGGACCTCACCGAGAATTTGGGGACTATATCCAGCCCAGAAGCTAAACGACAACTTGAGTGTACTTTACAGGAATTAGTTTCTAAGAACTCAGCCATGAGGGAGGCAGCCAAAGTAAAGGAAGCTGAAGTAGAAAGGTAGGTACTTCTTTCTAAAGGTAATGCTTTAAGAACAAAATATAGATTTGTTTATAATTAACATGTACACATTAGAAATAATTTGGAAAATATGGAAAAGTAAGAAAAAATCACTAAGGAAAACCATGGCAAATATTCTACTGCATTTATTTCATTTTTTCTTAATTAATATTGAGTACTTAAAACAGAATGTTTATAGAAGTCTGAGTATGGTATAAAGAATAATGACAAAACAAACACCTTTGTACCCAAAGGTTCAAAGATAAACATCATGATTTTTGAATTCTCTTGGGTACTCCTTCCTTCTCCTCTCAGAAGTAACCATTATCCTGTTTTTTATTTACCATGCCCTTGGTTTTAAAAATATTTTTACTACGTGTTTGTTTCCTGTTTTCATGTATATGTATTCTTCTGTGACTTCATTTTTTCAAACTTACCATTAGGATCCTGAAGTTTATTCATGTTTTTGTCTGTAGTAAAATATTCACTCACCCAGCTGTTGGTAAACATTTGGGTTGTTTCTAGTTTTTGCATTCACAAACAGTGCTTCTAGGAACATTTGCAAATGCAAGAGCTTCCTTTGGGTGTATAACTAGGATTGTGATTGCTGGGTCAAAAGGTATACGCATCTTAAATTTTTAATTCCAAATGATTTTACCCATTTCTCTCAAACCAACAACATATTAATGTTCCAATTGTCCCACATCCTCACCAACACTTAATGTTGTGAGATTTAATTTTTGCCAGTCTGATGGTTAAGTGATACTTCATTGTGGTTTTAATTTTCATCTGTATTACTGTTAATGAATTTGAGCCTCTTTTGTGAATATTTCTTCATCTTTCATATTTCATCTTCTGAAAAATGCCTGTTCAAGACAATTTTTATTGGGTTGTCTAGCTTTTTCTAATTGATTTGTAGGGATTTATTCTACATTTTGGAGGCTGGTCTTTGTGTTATATGTGTTACAAATTATCTTTACAGAGGGGATGTCCTAATAAACATCCATCCTGGGTGTGCTCCGGGCTTTATCCTCTGTCCCCAGCATTCCAGGTGAAGGTCAACAAAACTGAAACTCGACAAATGTCCTCAAAGTGAAAAACTGGCCTTGGAGCTTAGCTTATTCCTCTGTATTTCCACTTTTACATAGTTTGGGGCCTCTGAATATTCCTTAATTCTTTGCCAGTTTATTATTGTGGTTTTTTTTTTTTTTTTTTTTTTTAGTGTTTACAATTTTTTTTTTTTAATTTTATTTATTTATTTATTATTTTTGGCTGTGTTGGGTCTTCGTTTCTGTGCGAGGGCTTTCTCTAGTTGCGGCGAGTGGGGGCCACTCTTCATTGCGGTGCGTGGGCCTCTTACTGTCGCGGCCTCTCGTTGCGTAGCACAGCTCCAGACGCGCAGGCTCAGTAGTTGTGGCTCACGGGTCCAGTTGCTCCGTGGCATGTGGGATCTTCCCAGACCAGGGCTCGAACCCATGTCCCCTGCATTGGCAGGCGGATTCTCAACCACTGCGCCACCAGGGAAGCCCTATTATTGTGTTTTAAGAATTTTTTAAAATATATCTTTGATACCGAATTTTTTATTGTTTTCAGTGGGGGATTTAGGTTGTATCTATTTTGTATACATAATTTTATTCATAGTGTTTTTTTTAATATAGCACAACATTGTACTATATAAAAATAGGCTGCTTTTGCTTTACTTTATAAAATGAGCTCTTTTCCTTATTGTAACAAAACTTCATATAAAAGCAATTGTAACTGTTATATACTATTTTATAGAACGGATTGTTGTAATTTACTTAACCATATCTTTTGTTAGCATAACGTGGGTTCTGATTTTTGCCATTTTAATTAACAGTCTAATAAGTAAAAAGATTTTACTGTGTAAAAGGTTTTATAAGGTATAGGATAAATTTCTTATGTTAGGATTGATTCCTTAAGATTAATTGCAGAAGTTGGATCAAAAGATATGAGCATTTTTAAGACTAAGTGGTTTTCTACAAGAATTGTACCAATTTACACCTATTAGCAGTGCTCAAGAATGCAGTTTTCCAGTTTAGGTGTTTTAGGAACAGTCTTATCTGCCTGTTAAAGTTTGCATTAAAAGTCTCATGTAGGTCCTGTGAGGAGGAGGTAGTCCTCACAGGACCTGCATATAAATATTTGTTGTATATAAATACAACAGGTATATAAATATATAAATATAAATACAACAGGTATATAAATATTTGTTGAAATACACTGAGTAGCAAAAAGAGAATTACATTCTATTTTTTACTAAGTGTTCAGAATGCATTCTGGGAAGTTCAGAATTTATTGCACTAAATAAAATTTAACATCACTTTTTTTTTTCTAACTGTGTCTCACTAGGTGTCTTGAAAATTACAAAGGCTATAGAAAAATAAAAGAGAAAATTTGCACTAACCTCAGCCAGATGGAGACAGTTCTTGGGCAGTCCATGTCCCCATTGCCAATGTCATACAAAGAAGCTTTAGAGCGCTTGGAACAGAGCAAGGTAATAGAACTTGCAAATCTCAGTAAGACTCTGCAAAAAATTGGCAGAAAGAGCAGGTGGAGGCATCAGGGGATGTGGCTCTGTTATGACACATAGAAATCTTCAACCTGAGTTGTACACTCAACAAAATTCCTAAACCAAAAGCTATGGGGAAAATGAGGCATTGGTTCTGAGAAATTTAATCATTTGGGTTCACAGGACAGTCTTCTCCCCAGTAGCATCCTGTCCTTATTATTCATTCTTTCTAAAGCGTTACCTTGCATGTTGTTTTGTTGGACATCGCTGGATCAATGACAGAGCATTTAATGCAACTTTCAGAAATGCTAAATTCTGGTTACTTCTTATACTCTATTACTGAGCAATTTTAGTTTTTGCATATATTCATCTGTTACAGTGTATGGTATTATGTTATTAGCATTTGGATGAGGACATTCTAAATCATCTGTGCTTATCATCTACCACAAAACAAACAAACACAAAACCAAAAAACATAAATAATGTGTTGGTGGTTGATTACAGTAAGCATTGTACAAATTAGCTATCTAGTAAAATACGAGACTTACGTTAAAATAAGAAAATGAACTTCTAGGATATTTACCTTGGAAAACACATTTTTACTTAGAAAAATTGGTTTATAGGTCATTATTTGTCCCCATAGTTCCAAATTCATGTGCAATATAATAATATAGATGCTTCTCATCTGTCTCAAATTGACTTCCAAAAGGACTAAAAAATGGATTATGTAATACTTATGGATGATTTTAAAACATTATTTGTTCAAGATTAAAATAGTTTATAAGTTTCAGAATAGTTCTGAATTCAGAAAACTTCTATCCCTCCTATTCCTTTTCTTTTCTTTCTTAAGGTCTTGGTGTCAAATCTTACATCAGCCAAAGAAGAGCTCATGAAAGTACGACAGGTCCTCAGACACTTGAGACCCACCTGCACAGATAGTGACAGCCTCTGTTTACTCAGAAGCACATCTGCTCTATGGGAGAGATGGCTGAGTTTGATGGAAGCTGTTAAAGAATGGGAGTTGTGGTGTGAAGAACTGAAGCAGGAGTGGAAATTTATCCATGAAGAAGTAAGTGCTTCATTTGCAACAGTCAAACCATACAGTTTACTAACACATGTCATTTAAATTGTTTTATTATTTTCATTTTTTTTTTAATATAAAACAAGTCCTCAACCTGTACCATTTGTTTGCATCACATGTATGGAACATGTAAATGTTTATAGAGGTCAGGTCCTAGCAAAATAATCTCCAAGGAATGATTCAAGAATGATTCAAGTTCTTTCATGACAGTGGCATTTTTTTGGTGTCAAATAATTCTTAGAAATAAGTGGCTACTTGCTCATATGAACTTTAAAATCTTTATCGTGCAGATAAGCTAAGCCCTCTTAAAAATGTCTCTCCATCACACTAGAGGTTAGAATAAGGTAATATTCATAATAACCAATTAATTTTGAAATTAATTACAGTGGTTAACTGTGGAAATTAACTACTATTGTTAATAAGTATTGACCTAAAAATATGTATGATGTTCTTTCTGAAGACTGTCTCAAAGAAAACCTCCGTAATATATATCGATCACAGATGTTAATTTAACCATGGTTGAGGCCTTAGGCATCCCATACATTTAGAAAGAAAATTTAAAATAGTATAAAAATATCTTAGGGTATTCTTTAATCTTTCCAAAGGACCAGGTATAAATGAGGTACAAATCAGAACATTAAATGAAAACCCTTCTCTCTTATTCCTGTTAAAATTTCTGCTGAATTTACTTAAGACAAATATAATCAATACTTGATTAGCAGTAGGTCACATTGCTTTAGGATTTAAACGTTTAGCACTATCATATTTTCCTGCTTAAAACTTGTTGTTCTTGAAAATGAATATCATTTTGATGGTGCTGTTGGGGTTTGGTTAGTAAATAGTCTCTTGAATGTTAAAACTCCAAGGAACTTTGTAAACTGTCCTTTTAGCAGGGCCGCTAGCCTCCAGCTCTTTCCCATCCACGATGGCACGGTTTACTGAGGTCCTTCTGTGCAATGTGTTCCTGTGTGCTATGCTAAGAAGGCAGTTCAGGGAATTCCCTGGTGGTCCAGTGGTTAAGACTTCACACTCCCACTGCAGGGGGCACGGGTTCCATCCCTGGTCAGGGAACTAAGCCGCAAGGCGTGGCCAAAAAAAAAAAAAAAAAGACAATTCACACATGATGCCGCTGAATCTTGGCATGGCCCTCAGGAGTTACCTACTATCACCATTTTCTAAATGGAGAAGCTGAGTCACTGAGAGATTTAAGTTGGTACAAGCCTCCAAGCTAGTGATTAAACTGGGGCTATGGGCTGGGGCCACATCTATTTTGCTCACACTGTAATTTTAGAATCTGAACAGGGCTTTGCACTTAGTGGGCACTTAGTATTTCTTGAGGGACAGCTCTTATTCACATCCAGGTTTAGGCTAATCCTAAGCTTATTGTTCTTTTTGTTTTATTACATTATCTTTCTCTTGCCCTCTGCCCACTGGCAATCATATTTTAGTAGCTATTTAATAGTAGTTATTTTTGTAGTTATCCGTACAAGCATTTGACAATATCTGCTAACAAAATGTGTTTTTCAAAGAATAACACCAACAAAATATGTTCTCACGTAATAACAATAATAACAACAACTGCTAACACTTAATGGGCACTTAATTGAGCACGTGTCAGGCATAGTTCTAAGCACTTTACATGTATTTACATTCATCCTCGCAAGAATCCTATGAGGATGAGATTATCATTCTCATTTTATAGATGAAGAAAGTGAGACACGGTGAGATTGAGTTACTTGCTCGACTTCATAAGTGATAGAAGATTCAAATGTACACTCTGTTTTTAACCACTAAACTGTCAACTTAAATGACATTTACACATGCCAAATTGATGTAAGTTTTAAAATAGCTTTTATCCATTCAATAAAAATTATATCATCTAAATACCTGTACATGCAAGATTCTATTGGCATGGTTGGTGATTTTACATGTGACAAAATGAATTTCTGTTTTTAAAAACATCTGTACTAATACAACAATCCAGTATCTTTATGGAAGAAAGGTTTTGTGTAAGTAGATTTTTGAAAACTTAAATGCTTGTTTACATTTACAAATTCAAAAATTAATTTAAATTTTGATTTACCGGTTTTTTCCCCCTGAAATCTTACCTCCCTCTTTTCTTAAGCAGAATCTGCTTAATTTAATTATTCATTTCTGGTTATTCAGGATCATCATTTTATGCTTCACTGATCACAGTGTGCTAGAATAAAGGCATGTCTTCAAAGATATGGGAGGGGTAAGGCTGTCTTCTTCCCCTTGTACCAAAGATCCAAAAGTCTTTCCTGTTTTAGTTTCTATTTTGGCTGCTTACAGGTTTTTCCGTCTCCTTCTCTGTGTTTACTCGTGGAACAACTGTGGTTCCTTCTCCCTTTCTAGACTCAACTTTATAACTGACTGTGATCCTAAAAGTTTTATAACCTGTCCAGGGAAAATCTTCCAGGGGCTGAAGAGTGAATGCATAATCTCTGTGGCAACTATTTACTTATTTGGGGACTGCCGTCATTCTTTTTGGTATAAAGTTTGCTGCGTTTTGACAAGTGCATACAGTCACATGACCACCAATGAAATCAAGACTTAGAACATTTCCACCACCCAAGAAAGTTCCATATGCCCCTTTGTAGTCAGCCCCTTCCATTACCTCCAGCCTGTGGCAATTATTAATCTGTTTTGCCATCTTCAGAATGTCATATAAACAGACTCGGATAGTTTGTGGCCTTTTGAGTTTGGCCTTTTTTCGCTAAGCATAATGCATGTGAGATTCATTCATGCTGCTGTTTGTATCAATAGTTCATTTCTTTTTATTCCTGAGTAATAGTCTGTCAGACTCATGTACAGCAGTTAGTTTATCCATTCACAATTTGAAGAATTGCCTGGCTTTTGGATAAAATTATTGTCCTAAAAAAAATTATCCTTCCCCCTTGTGTTCTCCTCCTAATGACTTACCAGCTTTACAGCAGAGAGCAGAACCTGAGAGCAGGGGCTTGTAAGCAGGTGGTTTATTTTGGAAAGTGATCCAAGGGAACAGGAATGGGAGATAGGAGAACTGACACAGGAAAGGTTAGAGCCTTTAGTCGCTTTACTCTTATTGGATCCTGGTTGCTGCAGTTGCCCATTTATGGTTATCGCTGGCCATGGAAGCACCAAGAGATGCTCCATTAAGTCCTGAATTACGGACATAGTTCTTTCAACCCCAGTGTATATTGGAAACCCTAGGTGGACAATTACCTCTGTCAACATAGCTATTCCTTTCTTTGCATGCTGGTTCTTTGGTGGAGGAGTGAGGGGACTGCAAAATGACCCAGTGGAACCTGTATCCCATTCCCTGGTGGAAGTGTAGCTGCCTGCTTGAGAACTAGGACATCAATTCAACTGAATTTAGGTTTGAGGGGATGGAAAGCACAAATTCCATAACTGGGTCTCTTGGAGAGGGGCCAATCTACACATGTAGATTGGGTACACATGTACCCATGGATTCTAGTGATTGGGGACCCAGCTGGAACCTATGGCCCAAGTGACAGGGCAGCTTATGCCATAGCCTGGTCCTGCAGCACTGCCTCCTCAGCACTGGCGGCATTCTGATGAATGGATCTGAGCAATAGTCACCAGTATAGCATACACGGCTGCCAAAATCCCAAAAGGCCCATCCAGTGCTGCACCTCTTTCTTGGCAACAGAGGCGCAAGACTGAACAACTTGATCTTTACCTTATAGAAGTCCCCTGGCATGCCCCAGACTACTGGCCCCCTGGGAACTTAATTGATGCTGGGGCTCCTGAATTCTCATAGGCTTTATATCTCACTCTCTGGCATGTCTTACTGGGCATCCAGGTCCTCATTTATCATTTCAGTTAGCATGATATCATAAATGTCGTTGACCTCTGTGATATTCAGTAATGTCAAGATTGCAGGATGCCTGACTCTGTCTGAACGTAGAGCAGGAATGTTGGCAATGCTGGGACAGAATGTGGTAAATGTACAGTGCTGCTGACGAGAGGGCCAGAGGATTTGAGGAGGGAATAAGAGGGATCTGATTTTCTGTCTCTGTTCTGAGTTTCAGGGCTGGTAGAACTCCACTTTCTAGATATTTGATTTATTATTGATAGGTTATGTATTTCTGAGTTCTGCATTTAGCTGTGGTTGAGAAATACATGAGCAGTCCAGTAATTTGGGCTGCTTTCCCATTGGTGTAGGTGAGTGACAGGGTATTGAGGGCTTACTTTTTTGAGCATTGGATGTGAAAGAAAAGAGACCTGTAGAAAAAATGCCCAACCTCTTCTACTTCATGGATGCAGTTTGGTGGAGCTCATTCTAACTAACTTAGGGGTATCTGAGTCAGGAGAAATAATTGCTTTAATAAAGCAACTGAAATTGGAAGGGGAAAGAAATTATGAAAATATTCAGTAGCATTTCCTTCAGCTCATAACAGCAATACTTCTTTTTAATCACACATATACATGATCAATAGCTGGGAACTATGGGATTGGGATAGTGGAGAGATAATACTCCCAGCTGTAGGAAGACAAATATTACCTTGAAGTGGGATGTGGCTTTGGGAATCCTTTGAAGAGCCAGTATGTGAAAATTGTGATTGCTGAGTCCTGAAGTGGTAAGAGTATATTTTACTTATTTTAGCTCCCTTTTTTTTTTTTTTTGCTTATTGAATTAGATTGAACGAGAAGCAATTATTTTAGATAATCTTCAAGAAGAACTCCCTGAAATTTCCAAAACAAAAGAGGCAGCCACCACAGAGGAATTCTCAGAGCTGCTGGATTGTTTATGCCAATATGAAGAGAATGTGGAGAGGCAGCAGCTGTTACTGGCCCTACTTCTGCAGCGCATAAAAAATATCCAGAACACTCCTGAAGGCTTAAGGGCTATGGAAACTGTTTCTGCATCTCAAGAGATTATGTCTATGCAAGAACGATGCAACAAGTAAGATTTATGAAAAACTATTAAGGAAATGTGCTTGACAACTCAGGAAAAATTGAGAAAATATTGAATTTCTAGAATATAAAATTATTATAGAACAATGACAAATGATATGACAGAATCGAGTTGCATCAACACTGATAGGTATAAAAATGATGGAAAAGATTAATTCTTTTTATTGGAGTATAGTTGCTTTACAGTGTTGTGTTAGTTTCTACTGCACAGCAAAGTGAATCAGCTATACATATACATATATCCCCTCTTTTTTGCTTTCCTTCCCATTTAGGTCACCGCAGAGCATTAAGTAGAGTTCCCTGTGCTATACAGTAGGTTCTCATTAGTTATCTATTTTGGAAAAGATTAATATTAACGGTAATTAAAACAAGCACACATTTTCCATCCTGGTGTTTCAAATTTTTTTAAATGTTTGCTGTTTTTCTAACTTAGTAATACATATTCATTATAGGAAGTTTAGAGAATGTGAATAATTATAAAGATTAATATAAAAACCACCTTTAATTTTACCACTCAGCAACAATCACTGCCAATCACTCATCTTTCTTACTATGGCTGTACTTTTTAAAAAATTGTGATCATAGTACTATACTGTTTTATATTCTGCTGAATCATTTATAAGCATATTTATTTTCCTATGCTATTAAATGTTCTTTAAAATATAACTGTATAATATTTCACCATGTGGATATGCTATAATGTATTTAACCAAGTCCCTAATATAGAACCTTTAAATTATATGTAATTTATTTTACTTTTATAAAAACACTGTAATGAATATTCTTATGCTAGAATCTCTTTGTGCATCTGTGATTACTTCATTGAGAAAGATGCCAAGAAGTATGATCATCAGGTCAAAGGATATATCAATAATATCTTTATAGCTAGAAATACTTACCAGATAGCTCTCAGGAAAGATTTTGCCCACTTAAACTCCTCCAATAATATGATGGCTGCCTCCACAGTAAATGGGGTCAGCTTGGATAGAAAGGCTAATTCCATCGTCTATGACTCCAAGGGCCCATGCATGACTTCATTCACACCTCTGAGTCACGTTCAATTGAACTCAAGGATTACAAGGAAAAAAATATGGCAATTGGAATGTAAAGTGTGAAAAGAAGATATTTTGGGATGAAAGTTTTAGAGAGGTTTTTTTTTCTCTTTTTTTAAATTAATTTTTATTGGAGTATAGTTGCTTTCCAATGTTGTGTTAGTTTCTGTTGTATGGCAAAGTGAATCAGTTATACGTAAACATATATCTCTCTTTTTTGATGGAGTGATAGAATTTGATGTATGTTTGTATATATAGTATATAAACCATTGAAAACTGGTACTTTTCTCTCAGGAAAAAAAAATCTTTTGTGAGCTATGCAGACATTATATTAATTGTTGAAATAAAACTATTACACAGAAAAGCGGGATAGAGGAACAATTTTATTCTGATGCTATATCTTAGGCTTTTCCAGAAGGCTCAAAAAAATAAGGAATTGATGCAGAATGAAATCCAAGAAAGACATGCCTTTACAAAAGAAATAATTACTTTGAAGAATTCATTTCAGCAGACTACAACCTTTTTCCAAAATATGGAATTACAAGACCACCCAGAAAAGTCAGAACAGCTTGAGGTAAGTGAGGAATGAACTAGTGAATGTGGCTGATACAGGTCTGAAATCTTGAGTCCAAAGTTCTTGGAGCAGAGATAACCCTGTGGCTAGTGTAGAGGGAATCTAGAAGAAGAATAAAATGTGGGCAAAGGCCCTGTGGCATGGTGTGGGCAGAGCCACAGGAGATCAATATGGCTGGAGTACAGAGAGCGGAGTTGGGACTAGGTCAGGAGGTAGGCCAGCAGCCCTTTTCCAACCACATTTCAAGTGTGTTTGGTGTACAGGGGTCTCAGACCACTCTTGAGTAGTATGTAGGACTGCTCACTTTATAGGATATAGTATCTAGTCTCTGAGAGGGGTAGAACTGTTTTTACTCACAGCACTTGCCACCAAATGTGTGAGGCCTTTTTTCCCCACACCAACCTATTCCCCAACTGGGACAGGTTTTTTTCCAGACACCAACTGGGACACCAGTTCAATTCTGACACTAACTATAAGGAGTTAGTATCGACCCCCAGGTTAAGGGCTCAGTCCCACAAGTCTGCCCCCACTTCAGATGCCACCCATACTTCTTTTTTTTTTTTAACATTTTGAGAAATGCTTTATTCAAAAAAATCATGTAAATGTTGTCTTCCATAACTTTAAAAAGATGTTCAAGCAGAAAAGAGTTAACTTTAAAAAGCTATTGCATAGAAAATGACACAATACAAATAACAGATTTTACTTTGATATGTAAATATAAACTAGAATAATCTTGATTACAGAGAGACAAAATCATATGCCTCCATAGAAGAAAATTCTTTGGTTAAAAATAGCCAAATTGCTTTTCCCTCATACTTTCCTTAAGACATGAAATCTATTTTTTTAAGTATTTGGATTCCAAGTAAAGAACTTCACTTTTTTCTCTTTAAATAGAAACACCACCCGTACTTCTGACCGACAGGCTATAAAGCAGCAGCTCCCAGGACCCCATCCTCAGGTTTATAAATTTGCTAGAATGGCTCAGAAAACTAGGAAGGCACTTTACTTACTATTACTGGTTTATTATAAAGGATACAACTCAGAAACAGCAAGTGGAAGACATGTATGGGGGAAGGATGTGGCGCTTCCATGCTCTCTCTGGGTGCGCCACTCTCCCAGCACCTTGACGTGTCCATCAATCCAGAGCTCTCCAAACCTTGTTTAAGGGTTTTTATGGAGGTTCCATTAATAGGCGTGATTGATTAAGTCATTGACAGTTGGTTATTAACTCAACCTCCAGCCCTTCTCCCCTCTGGAGGTCTGGAAGTGCGGTTGAAAGTTCTAGCCCTCTAATCACACAGTTGGTTCCTCTGGCACCAGCCCCATCCTGAAGCTGTCACCCCCCAGCCCCACCACCAAGAATCTTCTCATTACCATAAACTCAGGTATGGTTGGAAAAGACTTGTTATAAATAACAAAAGACACTCCTTTCACCCCTATGCAGGAAATTCCAAGGGTGTTAGAAGCTGTGCCAGGAACCGGGGATGAAGGCTAAATGTATTTATTATATCACACTATCTATGCATAGGCTAAGGGTCATTTTCCGAACAATCTCTTCTCATTCCACTAGGTGGTAACAGGCAAAAATGACATTTGGAAGTTCGTTCAAAAGTTGCATGCTGTTATTCACCAGAGCTTTTGGTATCAATGTTGCAAAAGGAAACTTACTCTCCCTCACAGAGGCAGTCTTCATGGGGAAGCCATCTGAGTGTAGCTCTGAATGAAGACCTGTACTCCTGGCTAGGTCTAGATAAACGAGGAGCAGTCTGTACCTCAAACCCTACCTTTCTCTGAATGGCACACTATTCTTTAACTTTTCCTCTAGAGTTGTTCTCTGTTGAGGGCTAAGAAAAGGAAAGCAGTGACACATCTCGGAGTCATTCAAAATTGTAATCATTCTTCAGTGTGGTGACTCAATCCATTAACACAGATAATGCTACTGAACAGCTACTGTAAAAACAAAAGAAAACCCAAAAAGCCACAGTAAAGTCAAGAAGTATTTTTCCACTTGATCTTTGGGAAACTTTCCCAAACAAATGAGTTTCTCCTTTATAATTAGTGCAGGAGTACGTAGATCAGATTCTGTTTCTAGGCCACGACCAATAGACTATTTGTTCAGGTTTCTTTTATCTCCTAAAAACCCACATTCTTTGCAAGGAACTGGAACCCTCCCTTTTGAAAGAAGTTGAGCTGTGCTGGGCTGTCTAATTACATGAAAGCAGACACTTCTGCTTCAGGCACAGGGCTTTTAGTGGCCTTGAATCATTGTGATGATAATGTAGGAAGAAGCAGAAATGGCAACAAGTTAATAATAAAATAAAACTTCTTTGAAACTATTTGCTGCTTGCAGCTTTTTAGATCGAGACTGCTACTGAGATATAACTAAATCCTAGAGGTACTTTAGAAGCAGGAGATGTTGTAATATCTTTTCAGGACAATGGTTTGACACTATGGAGAGATATCAAGTTTAATTCTTACAAATTAGAAAGCATCATCTGACCAAACTGAGTATCTCTCATGCTTAATCAGCTTGTATCAATAGTGAGGTTTTGTCATGCAAAGTTTGCTCATTTAAATCATAAGGATGTGCTGGAAAGCTGCTTTCATTTTTAGAGTTAAACTTTTTCTCTGTCCTGTGAGCATTTGAAACTCTCTTGATTTTTTAGGAGCTTCAAAGCATTCTTAAGAAAGGGAAGCTAACTTTTGAGAATATTATGGAAAAACTGCGAATCAAGTATTCTGAAATGTACACCATAGTCCCTGCAGAGATTGAATCCCAGGTGGAAGAATGCAGAAAAGCTTTAGAAGACGTAGATGAGAAGGTAATAATAATGTTTGTATTCGTATTATTATTTATGGAGGTGAATGAATGTAAAGAAGAACATATCATTTAATATCACATTTACATTTGCCCTGATTTCAGCTATGTCTGTTTTTATAGAGTTTAGTTGAGTGATAATTTTGTGTATTGATACTGAGACGGAGTTGCTCTAAGTAAGTGACACAGGTAACAGAATTAGTCTATTAATTTTTAGTTGTCAAGATGCTTAGTTTTTCTTCTCTTGCATTTAAAAATAGAGTTATATATTGGCTTTTACTTGGCTTTTTTTTCCTCCGGAAAATCACTTTAAAATTTTGGTCATGAATAATACTTCGCTTTTAACATTTTGAAATTGCAACCAAGAACAGTAAGAACACACATTTCATAACTTACTAGGAATAGCACTTAACACACAGTGTCTTTCTAATGATGATGGTAACATAATTCTCACAAAGCATACCCAGGCAAATCTTTATACCTGAAAGTCCAGGTTGGAAGAAAGAATGGGAAATGGTTCATAGTACTTGGAGACATAGGAGTTTAGCAAGACAATTTTATTGCATTATTTAAAGGCTGCCCAAATCCAACAGAACAAAATTCTGTTTGGTCCAGAAGAATACAGAAGGATTTTTGTATTGCTTTTTGAAGCCTAAAGTACCTATAATTTAGTAAATAAAACAGGTTTTAATTGCACACAAAAAATCAGGTTCAAACTTGCGACAGATTTCTTTGGAAAATCTAACCCATGTAAAAAACATGTAAACTCCTAATATATGTTATAACAAATCATGTTGATTTGACATACAAGATAATCTATTATAAGGAACTTCCTCAAGAATCATGCACTATTGATTTTATTTTAAGAGAATACTAAATGTTTTGAGAGAAACTTAATTGGTTCTCCTGACTACTTCATGTGAAAATCCCTAACAAAGTGAGTTAATAATCAAAATCTACCTTTTAAATTTAGGGTTGAAAATTTCAGCAGTAACTTTGATATCTGTGTATATTTGTAACCAATAAAAACTTATTTTTATTGCGTGATGTGACTGTAGGATCCAGGCAACAGACACAATACCATTCTGTGCAATTCAGATGGCTGCATACTTTACCTAAATCATGATCTCTCCTAATATACAAAAATGATAGGCATTTCTGCCAGAAGAGTAACTGCCCAAAATATCAGAAAGCTTCATTTTGTGGTAATTTGTTACGTAGCAATAAAAAGCTAATACAGTAATTAAAAAAAAAAAAACTAATACAGGATTAGTTTTTTTTCTAAAAAATCTTGACTGTGGTATGGTCTGTGGAATAAAAACATTATATAAAAGTATCAACAACCTGATGCTGTGAAAAGAGCCTGGGGCCTTGGTGTCTGGTGGCTCGGGCTTCTTGGGATGAGTTCACCCACTACCTTGATGTATGACTTTAAGCAAGTCATACATGATGTATGACTTTAGCCTGTGTTTCAGTTTCTGTATCTGTAAAGTATCTGCATTGGAAGGTTTAGTCCCAGTGGTTGTAAGGATATAGTGGTTTTAAAAAAGTTAATTAAAAGGATAATACAAAAGCATTAAGTATTTTTTGGTTATTCAGTGGCTGCTTGGAGAAAACCTTATCAACATAGCTTAAAAAAATAAGAATATGAACTAATCAGGCATTTGAAAAATGATACATTCAACATTCATTTATTATCTTTCCTAGCACAAGTTATTTTCTTCGGAAAATCATTCTGATAAAAAAATTACACTGTTCAGCAGCTAGATTTCTAATTGCTGGGAAAACATACACTAGAAACATCCACACAGAGAAAACTAAGATTTTCTGCTGCAAGAAATAGCCAGTTTTAGAAGGTTATTTCACCCAAATGAATATTAAGATGGGAATTACATCTTTTATGTCAAATTGAGAATGTTTGTTTTCATTGAAAACAAATCTGTGCAGAGGATTCTCTCATAAAACATAGAAACTGTATAATAAATAATTTTTCTCCCAGGAATTCTTTAATATCATTTGCTCCCTTGGGGTATCTTTCAGACAGTCCCCTCAGCAGTATTGCCCAACACAGCACATATCTGTAGTATGTACTGTAGATTACATTGAACAGATTTCTGTTGGCCAGTTTTCTTTTCTTTTTTTTTTTTCGGTTGGATTTGAACGGTCAGGTCAGCACAGCTGCCTTTTCCTAGTCTACTAATCTACCCTCTCATTAACGCATTAGTCAGTATGGTTTGGAATTTTCCCCCTAGCCCTTAAAAGATTTGTACAAGTAAAATCTCAAAACACTGTGACTACCCCTTTTATCATTTGAACCTCTGAATAGAGTGCGGAAAACATCTCCATTGTGTCTTTCTCCCTTTGAAACAGATCAGCAATGAAGTCTTGAAAAGCTCACCATCCTATTCAATGAGTAGAAAAATAGACGAAATTAACAACGGGCTTCGGCATGTAGAAAAGATGTTGCAGCAGAAAAGCAAAAATATTGAGAAAGCTCAAGAAATTCAAAAGGTAACATCCTCCCTTAACTTCCTTCAGCATTTGGTATGTTCCCTGTCATCAGTCATCACAGGGATCCTAACCCTGATTTACGGGGCCCTCCTCACTGAGTGTGTCGTCACCTGCAGAGGCTTGGTGGAGAAGGTTGCATTTAAGAATTGTTCTCAGTTTTTCCATGGTGGGAATATGCCCAAACTCCTGAGAGCCTATGATTGGGGACCAGCCTTTTCACTAGGGAAGGAAAGTAAGGATCTTGTCTTGGGAAGACTGATATATAAAAACATTTCAGTAAAATATGAATGGTATTAACAACTTTTCTTTAGACTGCCAGGGGGAAACAGAGGAAAGTAGAAATTCCAAATTTATTTCCCTTGTAAAATGTCTTAGGTAGAACTGTACATAAACATAATATTCTACCTCTTAACTTCCAAGTAAACTCCTGCATGTGGAAAACATTCTTATTCTACTTTATATTTTAAGGAAATATTCTAATATGAATGGAGACTTTTAAAAATAGGGCTAAGAGAATAGATCTTAAAAGTTCTCATCACAGGGAAAAAAAATTTTGTAACTATGTGTGGTGAAGGATTTTTAACTAGACTTATTGTGGTGATCATTTTACGGTAGAAACAAATATTGAACAATTGTGGGACTTCCCTGGTGGTGCAGTGGTTAAGAATCCGCCTGCCAATGCAGGGGCCACGGGTTCGAGCCCTGGTCCGGGAAGATCCCACATGCCGTGGAGCAACTAAGCCCACGAGCTACAACTACTGAGCCTGCGCTCTAGAGCCCGCAAGCCACAACTACTGAGGAATAGTGGCCCCCACTCACCGCAACTAGAGAGAGCCTGCGTGCAGCAACGAAGACCCAACACAGCCAAAATTAAATAAATAAATTTATTTTTAAAAAAAAGAACAATTGTGTTGTACACCTGAAACTAATAAAATGTTATATGTCAGTTATACCTCAATTTTTAAAGAAGTTATCCTCAGAGAAGTCTCACTTATCACCCCCTTTCCCTCTGTTCCCTTCCTCCCTGCAGATAAATCTCTCCTTTGGTTTCTGATTTAACTCGACTGTGTTTCTTTTGGTAAAAATAAACAAATAATTCTAAATATTAAAAGAAATAATTGTACCTATTGTATGTGTCTTTCCTTCATAGAGGAAGACATTAGACTGTGTATACTCTCTTAAAATAAGGTGAACAAGATTTGCTCACAAACAATCATACCTGCCTTTGACTTTGCAGCCCCCTCTAAACCAAACAAATGTGATGTCAAAGGATTAAAAAGATTAAATTGAAAAATAGGTCAGACTATGGCTCGCCATTGGACAAAATCTTGGGCTCTCAATTAGCACTTTAACTAGTCAGATTTTCCCATTTCTAGAAATTATGTTCTTACACAGATATTAAGTAATAATTGAATGTTGTCTTTGAGATTTCCTCTGCCCAGACAAGTGCAGGTTTGAATCCAGCCTATTGGTTTCTTGAGCTAAAAGCAGTTGCTACTAATACATGTGGCTAGAATTTTCTGCCAGTGCATTAGTCTGAGTCAGAGCAGGTATTTTCTTTTTATCAGTTTTATTTTTGCATTTAATAAGAATTGTCTTCTAGATTAAGTAGATATATATACTGGTCTAAATAGGTTAGGTATTTACCCAAGCCCTTTTAAACATAATGTTACCTCATCACTCTTGAAAGATTAGGGTTACGTTGACCTTGTTTGGTGTCATTCATCTCTGGAAATGTCCAGGACTTTCTGCCCCCTTACAGCTAATTTGTACTGAAATGAATACAGTAAGAGTTAAGAGACCTCAGAAAAAGTGTTTTTCAGTTCAGGTCACAAGTGGTTTCTGGGCATAAGTGAAAAACTTTGCCTGGGATGTTGTCTCTGGCATGTCGTTTTGGTAGCATTTACAAGTACAGATACTGTGTGAAAACTTAGAAGTCAACACATCTTCAATCCAAATGGACTTAACGCTTTTCTTCCCCAGACGATGTGGGATGAGCTGGATCTCTGGCACTCCAAGCTAAATGAGCTGGATTCTGAAGTTCAGGACATTGTTGAACAGGACCCAGGACAAGCTCAAGAATGGATGGATAACTTGATGATTCCTTTCCAGCAGTATCAGCGAGTATCACAGAGGGCAGAATATAGAACCTCACAATTAAACAAGGTATGGCTGTAACACGCGATAGCTACACGGAGCATGTGGTAGTAGTGAGATGGGTTTAAAACAAAACAAAAGTACATATTCAGAGGCAGCCAGTTTCCCTTGAATTGCCAGTTTTAGGACCTGAAGCTAGAGCTACACCATAGGTTCAAGTGGGCATTGAGGGGCACTGCTGGCACAGGCAGAAGCAAGAATCCAAAAGTCAGACCACAGTAGGAGTCCGGGTAAGAATTGGGCTTCTCAAACAGGTAAGGGAATTTCAGGCAGGCGATCTCAAGAGTCCCAGCAGGGAGCCAGAGAAAGAACCTCATTTGGGAACAGGACACCCCTGCCCTCCCTTCCAAGTAGGGGTCACGGTGGGTGAGTTGTACATGTGATCTAGCAGCAGCAAGGCAGGAACCTACTCTCAGAGGGACTGGGATACTATAGGACAAGGCCTGGTACAGGAGGACAAAGTGTAAGTCCAGTTTTCAAAGTGGAGCGTAAAACGGGAACCAGACTAGTTGCAAAGCTAACTTGGAACCCTTGCTGAGGCCCATAGCGTTGGGGTAGAACTCCTTAAATCCTTCCCACCTGTGGTCAGGATCAGTTTTACAGGCTGAAGGATCAAAACCTGGAGGGGGTGGGCAAGTGGCCCAGCTGTGGGGTGTGGGGCCCTGCGAGGCCTGACACCACTGACTGACAGCAACCAGTTCTTCATTTAAGAATCCTTCAACTCAAAGAGGAAACATCAGACTGAATTTGGTACTGCCTGTCTTTCACAGGCCACAATTAAGCTGGAGGAGTATCATGATCTTTTGAAGAGTACTGAGACTTGGATAGAAAATACCAGTCGTTTGCTGGCTGATCCTGCAGACTATGACTCTTCAAAGACGCTGAGTCACCACGCTAGCACCCTTCAGGTGAGTGTTCTTTCAGTGTTTCCTGGGTGTCGTAGAATCTACGTAATGATTAGTGGCTTAGCTGATTGTCACGATGCTTTTTTCCCCCTTCTTTCCTGAAAAAACAACCTTATCTTCAAGCATGCCAGATGGCAGAAGGAAGCTTGGGAGAGTGGCAGGCTCTAGATAGGGATTTTGGAGACCAGGATCTAATTCTTTCGGTCCTGATAACTAATTCATGACTTTGGGGATAATTTACTGTGTCCTCCATGGGCCACAGTTTCCCCGATCTCTGAAGTAAGACTGTTGCACTGAATGGTGGTGATGGTTTTGGTTGTAGAATTCCAAGATGGTTCCCAATAGTCCTGTTCCCTGGTGTACACGACCTATATAATCCCCTTCCCTTGAGTGTGGGCAGGAATATGAGTATGTGATGAGATAGTCACTCCATTGATTAGGTTACATCATATAGCTGAGGATATGGGATAGTCACTCCCATGAACACATGACTGATCATGGATGTATAATTATAAGACTCCCTGGTAGCAGACTAGAGTGAGATTCTCCTGCTGGATTGAATAAGTAAGCTGCCATACTATGAGAGGGCCATGGAGCCAAGACCCTAGGGTGGCCTCCAAAAGCTGAGAGACCCACAGTCAACAGCCAGCAAGAAAACTGGGATCTCAGTCCTACAACTAAATTCTACCAACAACCAGAATGAACTTGGAAGAAAAAGTCATGCTCCAGATGGCACCTTGATTGCAGCCTTGTGACATCCTGAGCTGAGGACCCACCTAAGCCATGCCGGGACTCCTGAGCCGTGGAAACTATGAGATAATAAGTTTGTTTTATTTTAAGCTGCTAAGTTTGTGGTAATTAGTTACACAGCATTAGAAAACTAATCTGTCGTTCCTTCCAGTTCTAGCATGCCATGATTCCAAATTTCCTGTCCTTCCTGGTGCTCCACAGGTGCCCTGTGTCTCCATGCTAACCTACAAAGGCAAAACAAATGAAAGCCTTTTCCTACTCAGGGCCATGACTACAAGAGATCTTCTGGATGCCGAATGTTGGCTTAAATTTTATTGTGAAGGCATATTTCCCTTCTCTCATTATTCAGCCATGAGAAAGAATCTCTTAGGGAAAGGTTTATTGTATAACAATTTTTATTTATTTATTTATTCATTCATTCATTTGCTTATTTATTTATTTTGGGGGCTGCGTTGGGTCTTTGTTGCTGCTTGCAGGCTTTCTCCAGTTGCAGCAAGCTGGAGCTACTCTTGGTTGCGGTGCGCGGGCTTCTCATTGCAGTGGCTTCTCTTGTTGCGGAGCACAGGCTCTGGCGCTCAGGCTTCAGTAGTTGCAGCACGCGGGCCCTAGAGTGCACAGGCTTCAGTAGCTGCTGCACGTGGGCTCAGTAGTTGCGGTGCACGGGCTCTAGGGCACGTGGGCTTCAATAGTTGTGGTGCGTGGGCTCAGTAGTTGTGGCACATGGGCTTAGTTGCTCTGCGGCATGTGAGATCTTCCCGGACCAGGGATCAAACCCGTGTCCCCTGCATTGGCAGGCAGATTCTTAACCACTTCACCACCAGGGAAATCCCCTATAACAATTTTTAGAGTAATCAGACCTCAAAGCTGATCCAACTCTTTTTTTTATATCTTTAAAGTAGCACAATGTGTCCCTAAGTAACAACTGACTTCATACCTCCCCTGTGAGACTTCTTGGCACAGTTTTTTCCTGTGGTAAAGTTGTAAAGATACTGCATTTTCACCTACTTGTTTCTTTTCTTCCCCTTGCCTGTGATTTCTACCCCCACCTCTTGGGTTGACTTTCCACATCCCCAAAGCATGTCATCTTTTTATTTTAAATCACCTGTATTTTTCATCATTTTCAAGAAGTTTGCAGACAGAAGAGAGGAATGATGCTTTTTTTTCCTCAAATGCTTATTAGGAGTTTTTAAAAAATGTACAAGAATGAACATATGCAAAACAGCTGAAGTTTTACTGCCGCCTTCTGACACAAATGTAAAAGTGTAAAAGTATCTCTCAAACTGTTCAGGACACCCTCCTTTGCTGACCTTTGTTTACATGGAACTGAGTAGGACTTAGGTTATTAGCTGGAGGAAGTAGGGACAAGGGGATATGCAGGCTGATGTCCACAGAATGTATTCTAATAAATCCCCCAATGGGAAATAAGTCATAAATAAGTAGTCCCATGTGGATACCCCACTTTGTTCCTATTTTGAAAATAGTTGCCCTACTTTAGGGCACCCTTTACCATTTTTCTAACATTACCTGGTATTGATTTTTAAAATGACTCTTAAAGAAGTATCAAAACTCTCAACTAAGGTTTAAAAGTCTGTTTTAATCGCACTATAACCTTCCACCTCGATTGCATTTGTTAAATTCGGTTTTCATAACCTAAAGATGATTCCATGAAGTCTGCTGTTGTAATGAAGACTCAATGAAACATAAATTGTCATTGTAGAAAATAGGAAAACAATTTGTTCTTTAAATCAACTTCATTAAGGTATAATTTACAGATAGTAAAAAACACCTACGTGTACAGCTTAGGTAAGTTTTGATAAAGGTATCCAGTTGTGTAACCACTACCACCATCAATACATAAAGACCATTTCCATCACCCCAAAAAGTTTCTTTATGCTCCTTTGCAGTCAGTATCCTTTTACCTGTGTTCAGCCCTATGTAATCACTCATTGGTTTCTATTCCTATAGTTTTGCCTTCTCTACAGTATCCAATGAATAGAATCATACAGTCTTTTGGGCCTGACTTCTTTTACTTAGCTTAATGTTTTCGAGATTCATTCAGGTTGTTACATTTATAGGTAGTTTATTCTTTTGACTGCTAAATAGTATTCCATTTGTGGAAATATGCAATATGTTTATTCCTTCACCAGTTAATAGACATTTGGGTTATTTCAAGTTTGGGGCTATGTATTCCGTATCTATTGCGTTGTAACACATCATTCCTGAAGTTAACAGCTTAAAACAAGAATTATGGAATCCAGGCATGGCTTACCTGAGTGGTTCTGGCTCAAGGTCTCTCATGAGAATGCAGTCAAGGTGTCAGCCAAGGCTGTGATCTCATCTGAAGGCTCAGTTTGGTGAAGGAAGAGACAGGATGCACTTCCAGGCTCATTCACGTGGCTGTTGGCAGGCCTCAGAAGACCCACTTCCATTCACAGATGTGAGGGCCTCTCCACAAGACTGCCTTATGGCATGGCAGCTGGCTCCCTTCACCATGAACAATCTAAAAAAGAGTGAGAGAGCTCCCGAGACAGAAATGGTCTTTTATAATCTAATCTTGGAAGTGACATCTCATCATTTCTGCCATATCTTATTAGAAGTAAATCAGTAAGCTCAGCCTGCATTCAAGAGAACTGATTATAAGGACATGAGTACCAGGATGTGGGGATTATTGGGTGCCATTTTAGAAGCTGCAACAGCTATTATGAGCAAAGCCTCTGTGAGCATTCATATACAAATCTTTGTGTGGACATAGGTTTTCACGTCATTTCATTTGATGAATACCTAGGAATAGATTGCTGGCTCTTATGGTATTTAACTAAGAAACTGCTAAATTATTTTCCAAGATGGCTTTACCATTTTTCATTCCCACTGGAGTTCTAATGACTCCATATTCTTGTCAGCACTCGATAGTATCTGTCTTTTAAGTTTTAGATACTCTAGTGACAAGTAGTGGTATCTCACTGTGGTTTAAATGGCATTTCTCTAATGACTAATGATTTTTTTATTTGAGCATTTATTCATATGCTTATTTATCACTTGTACACTTCATCTGTGAAATGTCGGTTCAGTTTTTTGGGGTTTTTTGGCCTATTTTTTAATTGGGTTATTTGTCTTTTTATTATTGAATTGTAAGTATTATTTATATAATATTCTAAAATCCTTTGTCACATATGTGATTTACAAATATTTTCTCCTAGTTTGTGGCTTGTCTTTTCATTCTCTTAATATTGTCTTTCAAAGAGCAAATGTTATTAATTTGAGGAGGTCTAACTTATCAATATTTTTCTTTTATAGATTACTCTTTTGTGTTGTATCTAAGAAATCTTTATCAAACCCAGGGTCACAAGGATTTCCTCTTATCTTTTCTTCTAGAAATTTTATAGTTTTAACTCTTACTTGTAGGTCTGTAATCCATGGACTTAAATACACTACCAAATGTAAAATAGATAGCTAGTGGGAAACAGCTGCATAGCACAGGGAGATCAGCTCAGTGCTTTGTGACCACCTAGAGGGTGGGGTAGGGAGACGCAAGAGGGAGGAGATATGGGGATATATGTATATGTATAGCTGATTCACTTTGTTATAAAGCAGAAACTAACACACCATTGTAAAGCAATTATACTCCAATAAAGATGTTAAAAAAAAACAATAAATAAATAAATAAAGTTAATTTTTGTATATGGTATGAAGCAAGAATCAAGGTTCATTTTTTTTCTATGGGATTATCCATGTTTTGAAAAGACTCACTATTGAATTACTTTGGTGCTTTGTTAAAATCAATTGACATCTCATATATGTGGGTCTGTTTCTGGGCTGTCTCTTCTGTTCTATTGATCTTTGTGTCTATTCTTTTACCAATATGACACAGTCTTAATTGCTACAGCTTTATAGTAAATCTTGAAATCAGGTAGTATAAATTCTACAACTTAGTCCTTTGTTCTTTTTCAAATTTGTTTTGGCTAATCTGGGTCTTTTGCATTTCCATATAAGTTTTAGAATCATCTTGTCAATATCTATGCAGAGGTCTGTTTGAATTTTGGGAGGGCATTAAATCCAGATCAGTTTGGCAAGAATTTACCTCTTAACCATATTGGCTGTTCCCATCCAGGAACAGTATGTATCTCTCTATTTATTTTGGTCCTCTTTAATTTCTCTTTAATGTAAATTGTTAAACTTATTCCTGAGTATTTTATGTTTTTTTGATGCTATTGTAAATAGTATTATTGGAAAAAGCATTGGTTTTAAGTTTTGTTTTCCTTTCAGGTTTTCTCCTGCTAGGATTTGGAATAAGGTCAATATGAAATTCTGAATAACCTGATTAATTTTGGGGACTCGTGACTAGAAGTCTGGTTGCATAAGTAAAAGTTCTTTTTCATATCAGTTATTTTTTATGGGATTACCTGAAGACTACATTAGCAGGTTGAATATTTCCAATAGGTGGCTGAGATATTTTGAAATCTTAAGTTTGAAAGTTAATAATTATAATCATTAAAGGAAAAAAAGAAAAATTCTAAGGAAGAATGTCTAAGGAATTCTAAAAATGGATGTTTTCCACTTATATTTGGTTTTATCAGATAGAGCTCTTTTGTTATCAAGTTATTCAAGTCAACTCAAGCTATAGGGGTGTTTCATGGAAGTCAGTGACTCCAGATGGTAAGGCCAAGGAGGACACTGGCACCAGGACTGCCTCTTCGTTTCCCATCCCCACTTCACTTATCTATTTCTGCCAAACCCATTTCCCAAAATTACAAGTCCAGCCAATTGGATGGCTTTTTTTTTTTAACATCTTTATTGGAGTATAATTGTTTTACAATAGTGTGTTAATTTCTGCTTTATAACAAAGTGAATCAGCTATACATATATGAATGGCTTTCTTGACCCTAATTCCAAATTATAGAGGGATGAACTTATAGGTCAGGTGTTTCTGATTCTGTTAACGATGGCTGGAGGAGCAGGGCTACTTGGTATAAAATAGCTGCTGCAAGCCCACCAAAATGGGGTAGACATTCTATGGTCATGTACTGCCATTGACAAGAGAGAATGTTCAATGTTTTATTATGAAATTGGGAATGAACAGGAGTTTGAAATGTTGAGACAAATTCAAATTTTCTCTGATTTAATTTTTTAAGTTAAGGTATAATTCACATCCAACATTTATTAGTTTCAGGTGTACAACAGAATGATTCAATATTTGTATGTATTGGAAAATGATCACCCACATTAAGTCTAGTTACCATCCGTCACCATACATAGTTATAGAATTTTCTGATATAATTTCAATCAACTTGTTCCAGTATCTTGATGTTTCTCTCTCTTTTTTCATGTTTCCCATTATCTAGATGGCTTTGGAAGATTCAGAACAGAAGCACAATCTTTTGCATTCAATTTTCACGGATCTAGAAGACTTGTCAATAATTTTTGACACAGATACTTTAGCACAGCCTATACAAGAGTTAAGTCATCAAATAGTAGCTTTACGACAGAAAATCATAGAAAGCCTTCCACAGATTCAACAAATGGCTGATGTAAGTTGGCACTATAACGATGTGACTTCTTATTTTAAATTTATATTTCATTTAGTAAATTAGAGTTATACTACTAATCAGTTCTATGAAGACACATTGATCTGGTACATTTTTCATTTATGTTATTTCTTGAATTACATTTTACTTTGTACCCTATAGTGCAACTACAACAAAAAATCATATCCCCATTCTCAGTCCAGAAGTGGTCTATTTAAAGGGAGGAATCCTGATCAGATAAGCTCAGTGTTTTCTCTTTGTCAGAGAGGAGATATTATTGATTTTATTTTTTATTAATAAATTTATTTATTTATTTTTGGCTGTGTTGGGTCTTCTTTGCTACGCACGGGCTTTCTCTAATTGCAGCGTTGGGGGGGCTACTCCTCATTGCGGTGCGTGGGCTTCTCATTGTGGTGGCTCCTCTTGTTGCGGAGCACGGGCTCTAGGCATGCGGGCTTCAGTAGTTGTGGCACGTGGGCTTCAGTAGTTGTGGTATGCGGGCTTGGTAGTTGTGGCTCGCGGGCTTAGTTGCTCTGCGGCATGTGGGATCTTCCCGGACCAGGGCTTGAACCTGTGTCCCTTGCATTGGCAGGCAGATTCTTAACCACTGCGCCACCAGGGAAGTCCGATATTATTGATTTTAAAGCACAGATTAGCAAAGAGGGAATTAAAACAGATAACTTCCCAAGTCTTCAGTCACCAATAGCAAATATTTATTGAGGGGCTGCTGTATACCAGCCACTGGATTTTTAAATAATTTTATTTATTTTAGCTTGAAACATGTGAGGCATTTATTTAAGGATGGAGTCACACAGCAAAGGCAGATGCAGTTAGTCTTAATAATTTACCTTTTATTTCTCAGTTACATTCCTTGCACCACACTTATGTAACTTCAGAGAATCATACTTGTTAAATATTCTTGGTTATTGAAGCTTATTCCAAAATTGTTAAATGCTTCTACAACTTTTCATGGAAATTACCATAAAATACATTGTATACATTTATATACTTTCTTAAACGTATGGTGTAGAAAATAATTTCAATGTAATTGAATGTTTCATAATATGAAGATAAATTACTATAATTACTGTTTCATTTGCTTATATGAAGTTATGTTTGTCCTATGTTGAATGGCTCCAAGTTGTGTTATTTTGAAATCCTTTGATGATTTCTATGTAGCTTTTCCTATTTCCTGCATTATTTTTGCTTCAGTTTATCTCCATTAAGCTCTAAAGGTCTGAAGGCCCTCTTACAGTGTGAGTGGACTTCAATATGTAGGTTTTATAGCACATATTCATAAATATGTAAGTTTGAGAGCACAAATTGCAGCATTTTCACTTTAAGTTTCTTGGCCACTTTCTAGAAGTTGACACTGATGGGAGAATAGCCACTGGATAAATCTGTTGTTCATATTAATCTGAGTAGGTTATAAGGTAATTTAGTGACTCTCCACACGGCAAAAGTTTATTAGGGAATTGGCAACAAAAATCTGTCAATTTTCCAGCTCCTTGTGTGTTGGTTTCCCAAGGGTGACTTTATCGTTTTACTTAAAATAGTGGGAATTTTTTCAGCGTTGACCCACTTGTATTCAAGTGTTTAAAGACATTCCAAAGATAAATCGAAAGAGTTTGTAGATATTTGAGAATTTACTTAAAATTTGTTCAGATGCATACTACTTTTGTTCTCATAGCATAAATAATTGAAAATTGGCCCCATGAGGATCTTTTAACTCAGTAAGTATAAGCAATGCTTTATATTGTGGTATGCTATTACTAACAGAACAACATTTTTATTGAAAACAGTCCACATTATCTGTGTAGCACTTGGTTAGTTTTGAAGAGATATAAGTGGCAAACATATTTTGGTTAAATATGAGAATAGAATAAATGGCAGTAAATTGTGTTTTAGAAAGATTATTAACATATAACATATACTGCATAAGTGTGTTTTTCTGTTTCTGAAATTCTAGGATGTGGTTGCCATTGAAACGGAAGTAAAATCAATGGAGAAAAGAGTTTCAAAAATCAAAGCTATCCTGTTATCAAAAGAAATATTTGATTTTTCACCTGAAGAGCATCTTAAGCATGGGGAGGTAAGCATGGATCATTATTAAAAATATTTTCTCTTAATACTTACTATGCCTATTTTAAAATGTGTAATAATATGATGTGATAAAAAGTGTTTAGTCTTGCTAAAGTAAGAGCAAAGTAAAGTTGGGAAATAGATATGAATGACTATAAATATCATGTTTTAAATCATATTTCTAGTGCTATCTATGTATCTATAATTTTCCTATAGGTTATTTTTTCATTTAATTTCTTCCTAAAACTTCAAGGTTTGGTATTTTTCCTTCACGTCAAACCCAGGTGTTTAATAGTCCAAGCACTTAAGCCTCTAAGTCAGAAGAACTGGGTTCCAGCCCCAGCTGCCCTGCTTCCTGGCTGTGTGCCTTTGAGTGATTGGTTAACATTTCTTGGATATGCTTTCATATCTGTACATTGGTATTGTGGTGATTATGTTGGACAATTATAATGTATATGGAGCCCCTAGCACAGGAGCTGGGACATACTAAACAGCATACAGATGTTGCTTACCCCTCAGCCTACCAGTTAAGAGCATGGGCTTTGGGCTCAGGCAGCCCTGGGTTCTAATCCTGACCCTGCCTCTTACAGTGTGCCCTCACCTGGGTCTTCTAACTTCTGTGAACCCAATTTCCTTACCTGTGAAAGGGAAGTTATGATATCTACCTCCTAGGGTGGTTGTGAAGATTAAATGAAATAATACATATGAAGTACTTAGTAAAGTGAATACTCTCTCCTAATTTATTCATTATGTAAATCCAGATTTCTATGGATCAGATGTCATTAAAGCAAAATAGAAGTGTAGTTTTGGGGCTTACGAAATTTGGCAGGACAGTTCCGTTCAATTCAATAAGCATTTTTTGAGGGTCTATTATGTGGGCAGCCCTGTGCTGGGTGCAGTTGCTGTGAAAGTTACTAAGAGGCAGTACCTGCCCTTCCACAGCTTACTGCCTGGTGACAACACACGAAGCACATAACAGTTCTACAGAGAGAGGCGGGAGGGAGAGAAAGAAGGAAAGGGTTGTCCAAATGCATCATGTAATGCTGGGAGGGTACTCTTGCCCCAGGCATTCTTTCCTGAGACATTATTTAACTGCCAGATCACAAGTAATATATTAGTTCTTTTCAACCTGAGCTAAGACACTGTTTTAAAACTCAAAACTATAAAGACTAAAGTTTAATTTTGAATAGAGTTAGGAGTGGCCTTTATTTTTCACTTGTGTACCATGTTTATCTAAGGTCATACTGGAAAATATACATCCCATGAAGAAAACCATTGCTGAAATCGTGTCTTACCAAGTGGAACTGAGGTTACCCCAGACAGGAATGAAGCCTCTGCCTGTGTTTCAGCGGACAAATCAGCTTTTACAAGATATAAAACTGTTGGAAAATGTAACTCAGGAACAAAATGAGTTATTAAAGGTGAGTGGTTTTTGTGATGACAGCCAACTTATTGGATGAAAATGTTCAGCAAAAGCTGGTGTTGTTTTAGTGGTTGGGTCAAATTCCCATGACAATAAGATGCTGCCTGTGTTGATTCATTTTTGGTCTCTTCCAGTATTATTATCCAGGAGGTGGCATTTGATATAAGAGAGTCTCTTGTTGCTCAAATGAGGTTAAAGTGATTTTTCTCAGCTCTTATTCTTGTTCTGGTTGAAGACATTAAAGTCTAGTTTTGTTCTATTTCATTCCATTCTTTAATTATTGAAGATCTACATGGGTAAAATGCTGTGGGAAGAGATTCAACCTGAACAGTGCATTTGCAGTCTCATGAGGCTGACAGACCCACAATAATCTCTTTATACCTCTCAGTTGCTTTCCTATTAATCATTTCAATTTATTACCAACATAATACAAGTAGGGTAGGCACTTTGCCATTTTTATTTTTACACATTAGGAGACTAGTGTCCAAAGGTCAGATGACTTTCTGAAAGACCAGAGTTAACTTATGTTGAGATTAATTTGTGTACAGATAAGAAAAGAATTTGAGTTTCTAGACTCCTAGTATTATTCTTCATATCGAGGTCTCTTCCTTCTAACTGATGACATCTTCTAGCCTCTCCCTGAGGGCTTTTTAAAATTCTTTTGATTGATCTCCTGTCTCAAGTCAGGAATTATCATTAGATAGAAATTACATTTTACTTTGGTTGGTATTCCTATATCAACAACCACTCCTACAGGAAAAGAAAGTTGCTGAAAGAGCCACAAACTTTTCAACCCTCTTGGTAGACACCCCCTCCTGCCTTCTTTTCTTGATTAGGTGTGTCAGGGTAAGAGAAAAGGTTATTTTTCCTCCTTCCCATCCATCCCCTGGTTATAGGAAGAAAACTGCTATCTCTTTCTCCCTCTTAAATTTCATTCACATTTGGTGGTCACTTTGTTCTCCTAAAATTTGAGGATATTGTAATCTCTGGTTTGAGTCTTAGCTCATGTAGTCTCTCTGGCCTGGCTACTGATCAGCTGACATCATTTCCTAACACCCACAGGGAGAAAAAAGATCTGGCACTCAATGTACTATTTTTTTAATAATATAAAGAGAAGAAAAAAAAAAAAAACAAAGAAAATTTGATCTGTTACTTTTAATCTTTTTGTGCTTTATTGGTCTCCTGGTCAGAAAAAGAAAATAACAGTCCTAACTATGCTTTAAAGTGACTCCTTCACAAGATGAAAGGGGGGGCAGTAGAAGAGGAAATTAGGTTTTGTGCCAAGTTAGATATCAAACTGTGCTGCTAAAATTTTCCATCTTATTGTGTTAGTGGAAATCAGATGTCATCTCAGGTATTTCAAAGCTAAGTAAGCCAGTGGTAATGAAAATCATTAGAATATGGTACATTTCTTTTCATTTCTATGTTAGATAATTGTAAGTGCTCTCATTGTAGAAAATAAGACAAATTACTTTTGGGGGGAGTAATGGGATGTAGCTCATTACTGAGGGCTGGGGAACAGGTGTGTGCAGCAAACATAGTTATTCATTTCTAGCCTGCAGCTAAAATTATAGTTAAATATTAAAGAAAATACAAGGAAGAATTCTGTGTTGGCCAGAAACTTTGTAGTTTCAAAAGGCATTTTGTTTCATTGTGAAGCATACAAGGAAATATCTAGATTTTCTTTTGAAGTCCGTTTCTTTATCTTTCATCACACTTTGATCATATCATTTAGCACACAGGTAGTAGGTTCAAGCTCTGCTATTCCCTTAACACTAGATTCCAGGTATTGTTCTGGTTTTGCCTTAATCTGCAAACTCAGACTGCTCTCAAACCTCAACCTCTTACCATAAAATGTATATCACAGATCCCAAGGGGTAACAGGTGAGGATGTGTCTGGACCAGGAAAACCCATCATTTCTCAAATCACATGCCCTTTCCATTCTGAATCAGGATTGTCACCTTTCTATGTATTGAAAGCCCCACAAGGAATATGTATTAAAATGGCATATGTGACACATCAGTAATTTCATAAACTTAGCAACTTTATGTTAACATGCTATAAAATGCTTCCCAGAATAAGCCCGTTAGACTGGGAATACTTAAGAACAAACGTATGTCTAATTAGACTTGAACCCAAGGTGCTCTAGCATCTAAGTGGAGCAAGAAGGTCAGGTGCCAGCTTTGCAAACGTTGTTCTCTGTATTGAGGCTACCATTTCCTATTGGAATCTGTATGGTTGTGTATTGATATAATTGATTGGCGTTTGTGATGGAGATAGACATTGGAAGTAGCCCATTGATCTTCTTTTGGGGGGGGTTATTTTATAGATAGTCATAAAACAGACAAATGAATGCGATGAAGAAATAGAAAAATTGAAACAGATCTTAAATAATTATTCAGCTGAATTCTCCCACGAACATATGTCACCAGACCGAGCTGCCAACCTGCCACAAGTACAGGTATATTTCTTTCATTCATTTTTCCAGCCGTTTATTCAACAATCACTTTCTAAGCTGTTGGTGTCTCCAAGCCTTTTTGATGATACAGTGTATTTCCTACTTCTCTCTTTCAACTGAAGGTATTTTATGTGTGTATTTACTTTTCATTCTTATTACATAAAATAAGTTATTATATAATTATCATAATGGAAGTCTCTTCAAGTGTCTTTAGCCTCAACTTGGTGCATTCTGGCTGGTAGCAAAGAAGCTGATATAACACATGGTATCTGGACAACCTGGCTTTCCAGCTAGCTTTCTGGCATAGGGGTCAGGCAGGCTGGGCTTTAGAAGTAGACTGAATGCTGTTGTAATAAAGAGTTCCGTATACTAAGCAGTCTCTCCATATGCCCTAATTAACAATGTCCTGTGGACCCAGTTACGATGGTTTGCATGTTAACTCTCTACCACCAAGTTGATGTAGGCACGCAATTGCTATGGTGTTCAAAGCCACGTTACACCACTTTCCAGCTGTGAGATGTAGGGCAAATTTCTTAATGTCTGAAGTGAATTACAGAGGGGTCCAAGATGACACACAGCTATTAAGTGGTGGACTCAATAAGGCAGACTCAATGTATTAAAGATTCAGTATTGTAAAAGTGTCAAATTTCCCTTTACATTAAAAAATTTAAGAACCCCAGGGACTTCCCTGGTGGTGCAGTGGTTAAGAATCTGCCTGCCAATGCAGGGGACACAGGTTCCATCCCTGGTCCGGGAAGATCCCACGTGCCTCGGAGCAACTGAGCCCGTGCACCACAACTATTGAGCCTGCGCTCTAGAGCCAGCAAGCCACAACTACTGAGCCCACGTGCCACAACTACTGAAGCCCGTGTGCCTAGAGCTCGTGCTGTGCAACAAGAGAAGCCACCGCAATGAGAAGCCTGCACACGCATTGAAGAGTAGTCCCCACTCGCCGCAACTAGAGAAAGCCCGCATGCAGCAACGAAGACCCAATGCTACCAAAAATAAATAAATAAATTTCTTTTAAAAAGAAATTATTAAAAAAAAAGAGCATACCATGCATGGACAATGATGAAAACATGTTGTGAAGCAGGGAGTATGATTAATCTAATTCTGTGTTTCTGAGGTCCACAAAATAAAATTAAAAAAAAAAATTAAAGGACCCCAAAGAGCTTGTGTTTATATTAAAACTCAGAAATGTAAAATGTAGTGAGAAGAGTGACAATGTTTTACATTTTTGCAAATCTCATTAGTCTGGCTTACTAGGAGACAGCTAGATTCTCGTCTTCTTCTGCATTCAATCTATTGAGGTATGTCGTTTTCTTTGAAGTATATAAAGACAATCTAACCTCTCAAAGACATGTACATGGAAAAGAGAGAAATATTTTAATAGCCCTTTTGAATAATTGTGGACATCCTTTGAAACTACACTAAACTCCAACAAGTAGAATTACTCAGAGGTTCATTGTTAAATGGAATTTGAAGCCATGTCAGTGAACTTTTCATACTCTTACATTAAAATCCATTGGTCTGTCTTGTACTTGGAATGGATCTCCAACCATGCATGATTTTATAACATCATGTTTGATCATTTGGAAAATACTATTTGACTAGTCATGTAGATCCTCCAAATGATGACACATTTCAGTAGCCAATATTAAAAAATTCACATTTATTCTTCAGAAAAATCTTTTTATATATATTACATATATATGTATGTATTTATGTATGTATAGTTTAACAACCGTCTTTTTTTTTCAAGTAAAAATAGTATTCTATGAGAAAAATATGGATAGGTTAGCTTGAAACTTAATCACATGAGTGCTATTCCTCCACCACTAAACTTTGGTATATAGCAGAAGTGCTTTATGCAGGCTTCCCACTTTGTCATACAGAATATTAAAAATACATGTTCTTTATCAAGGATATTCTTAAGTGAAGCTGGCTTTTTTTTTCCAGTTAAATTCATGATAGTGAAGCATCTAGTAACTACTAATATACTTGATATCGCTGCCTTGATTCATACTGTGTCAGTAGCTTTACCCACCATTGCTTTTGCGACATCACACAGAGAAAAATGTCAACACAGTGAGAAAGGCCAGTAACATTTTAGAATTATTATGAAAATGATCTTGACCTCTTGGAGTGTGGATCCCCTAGGGTCTGCAGATGCCGCTTGGAGAATGGCTGCTCTGTGCCCTTCTCTGTCTCCATAATGCTAGTGGCTCTGCAGACTAGTCTGTTTCTCTAAGTGTTATTCTAATGGCTGTAGTATTATGTCTGTTGGGAGGCACTGTACCTCTGAAATTTAGTGTTTATTGAAAAGGGACACACACCACAGCCAACTCAGATTTAATTATCATTTCCCAAAGCAATCACAAGAAGTTTAACTTCAGACAGAATAGGGGTATTGGTGTCGGAATATGTGCAGTAGCACAAGAGCCATGGGGGCTGGGTGTCAGAAGTCCAGGTCTAGGCTCTGTCACTAGCTGCAGCCCTGGAAAAATCACCTTCTTTTTCTGGACTTCAGAACTCTCACTTATAGGTGGAGACATGTTGAGTTTCTTTGTCTCTAAAAAAAATTAATGATTCTATGAATATCTGTAGGATGGATGGATGGAAAGAAAGAAATAAGGAAGAAATGGGACTTCCCTGGTGGCACAGCGGTTGAGACTCCGAGCTCCCAGTGCAGGGGGCCCGGGTTCGAGCCCTGGTTGGGGAACTGGATCCCACATGTGTGCTGCAACTAAGAGTTCTCATGCCACAACTAAGGAGCTGGCGAGCCGCAACTAAGGAGCCAGCCTGCCACTTAAACTAAGGACCCTGCGCAACCAAATAAATAATAAATAAATAAATAAATATTTTTTAAAAAGAAGTAAGGAAGAAAGGAATGAATGAATGGACTCAGGGGTTAAGGAATACATTAGGGACAAAATTCCAATGTGTGAAAGGTTTGCTAAAAAGGAGCAGGTTGTCTTCTGATACAGCACTTGCTGTAAAGCTCAGACTTTGAATGATGCCTTTCAGGGTGCTAAAGAGGAAGATGTCAGACAAGACGACACCTGATATTTCCTCCAAATCTAGGATTCTATAATTCTGTAGTCCTTTTAGACAGACAGTGGGCATCTGTACTTCTACCATGTATAAGAAATTTTATTCCCATGTGTCAATCATACAAAATTTTAAAGTAATCTTTTAAAGCTTGGAATCATCTGTTCATCATTCCCATAACAAGTTACACTTCACAGTACCCTTATTGGCTTATTTATTCCCATTTGTTAGGATACTTGGGCTGTGAGAAAAAAGTAAATGTATTTAGTAATACTAACGAAGGCTTCAAAAGTGATAATAAAAGTGTGAGATTTCTAGCCTCGTTTTCTCTCAGCTGTTCCCAAACATTAGTCTGCGTACAAATCTTCTGGAAGCTTGTTAAAGTGCAGGTTTATGGCCCCTGACCCTGCGGATTCTGGTCAGTCAGTCCTGTGGCCACTGGAGTGGGGCATCCCTGGCTGCACACCACAGTCACCTGTGGAGCTTGTTACAAATTTCTGAGCCACCGCTTGACACCTAGAGATTGATTGACAAGGTGTCAGGTGAGGCTAAGGCATCCTATAAGGGAGCTTATAAACCCACCCCAGGTCATTTAGAAACACAGTCCAGATGGAGAGGAGCTATACTGTACCAGGGACTGGCTCCTGGCTCTGCCAACCACACAGCATAGAAAAATGTTCATCCCTTGTACCGATTGAAGTAGGCTCCTGTGGCAAAGGTATCAGACGTCCCAAAGGAATGCAAACACTCTTTCTGCACAGGGAGAAATCGAAGGTACGGAAAAGCAGATTCTGAGCTTGAACCAGAAAAAAGAAGACCTGTTGGTGGACTTGAAGGCTGCCATACTAAAACTTCACCAGCATTTTCAGCAAAAACAGCAAGAATCAGATAAGAAAATGCTGTCAGCCGGAGCATCAGACGAGGATGGAGGGGCTGAGAGGGATGCTTCTGAATGGAAGGTGGGTATGACATTAGTTAATGCTGGTCCCACATTCCACAAGAGCTTTAAATTGGTAGTATTTTTCACCTGGAAGGCCTGTGGCATCTATGTATATGGCCTATAGTAAAGGAATTTTTAAAAGTGGAAATACTCTGTCTGAGATTATTCACTAGTGAATATTAATCCTCAGGGTGTGTCTGTTCTGGACTCAACCCAGAATTCTTATGCCCGAGTTACTTAAGGAGGTGCTTATGAAATTCCATGGGTAGGTGGGTGGCATCTACCCTTTGAAGTATCTTCCTACTAAACAGCCCATTGCAAACTCAAAAACGGGCCCAGCACCTCTCTAAGCCCACTCTGAATCCACATCAATGAATCACATTCTTGAATTGTTTGACGAGGGGCCACAGAAGGCAGTGCAAATGAAAGAGATCTAAGATTTGAGCGAGTCATGATATTCAGCTGGACGAGCTGAGAGTTGCTAGACCCCGAGGCTCCTTGTGTGGGTGGGCATCTTGGATAAAGTAAGTAAAAAATCAGCTACATAAAAACGCGGCCAGGCCAGGATCCTGGTGACGTTGAATGGCAACCCGGCTGCAAGTCTTTGTGCTGTGCCTTTCAGTTGAACAGAACGGGCTCCATGTTCTTCCTGCCAGCAGTCGAGGAAGAGGCGGAAGAAATCTCCCTGAAGAGCGAAGTAAGGAAAATGATTTTCTCGTTCAAGTTTGTTAGAACAGTAATCTCTAAAAGGTCAATGAGAAGATCTTAAAATGAATGGAAACGTAAGGATTTTTAAATTCAATGCTGGTATTTTGTAAGGGTGATTGAAGTAGTTGTCTTATGTTATTAATGTTTAAGTGCATCTAAACCTACTTCAGGCCAGAGTGGAATAAACGTAATTCAGACACACTTGTTGGCAGAAGGGAGAAGATGAAGCTCTTTGTCGTATCCTGACTTCTGAGTACTTTCTCTGGAGTTTTGAGTACTTTCTGTGCTGTTTGGTTGGCACTCCTGGTGTGCTTTATAGAACTTTATCTTTCCGTATTTGAATTACTTTTTTAAGTCTGAAACAGCATTGCCAAGGACACAAAGAATGGTATTAGCAACTAACCCTACTATGAATCCTTATTACTCCATCAGAGCTGGTTGGATGAGACCTTTACCAGTTGTCTTTCCTGATATCAATTTCCATTTCATACTTTAAGAATTAAAGTGATAGTGGGTCTTGTGCGAAAGGGAAGAAAATTGCAGCAATTTACAGTTTTTAATGTCTCACACGTAACCACCAGACATTCTCCCTGCTCGTTTTGTAGATTGTTCAGTAGCTCCACGGTCACACAGAACAGCCTGTTGTCCTTCAGTGTATCACTAGGACACGTGGGGCTGAGTGGTCGGACAAGGAGAAGTGAGGCTTATTATACACTCTGACCATCAGACAACTTTGTGATCTGATTATGCCCCTTCACAGCAGAGAGAATTGTGAGAGTGGAGGAGGTACCAGGACCAAAAAAAAGAGTGCACTTCAGTGCAGTTCTAATTTGAGACCTGTGTTTTCCTCTGAACTGATATGTTTATAGTATTCATTGTTTGTCTTTGACAACGATCAAAAAATACATGTTCATCAGGCTGTTATTTTAAAGATAGCATTTGAGGTTACATTTACCAAAGCAGATCAAATTCCTAAAGCACTCTTTTAAAGATCCCCTTTGTGTGACGTGAGCTGAATCCCAACTTACAAGAATATTTTTTAGGCTTTAGGAAGAGCAACCACATTTGGACTCCTGTGATGTAGTTAGCCAAAGAAATCGATGACAAATAGGGGGATGGGTGGAATTAAGGGCTGCAGTTATACTGCCTGGTAAGCTGAGTCTTATCTAAAAGAGATGAGGAGGATGCTGTTATGATGGTAGGGAATCACCTCCCTTTGCTAATCAATTGATTGCTGTGTCAGAGTGGAGATAAGAAAGCAGAGCCATCTTCCGGGTCCCCATCTTTACTCTGGAAACATGACAAGGACGTGGAGGAAGACAGGGCCTCCTCGTCCTCTGGAACGATGGTTCAGGTAATACTGGGCATATCACATTTGTTGGGGGTAGGGGATGGGCAGGGATAGTAAGCCAAAGCAAAGAATTTCTTGTTGAAAGAATGCTTCAGGAGGGAACCTACGTGGGTTGAAATTTTTTAAGCTTCTCAGTGTTACCTCTGCACAAAGCAAAGACAACTGAGTACTTACCTATTACTTGCATTTCTTTTGTGCACTCAGTGATAATAGGAGAGTATTTTGCTGAGAAACACTCCATATGTGAAAATCCAAACTGACAAAACAGATAACTGAAAGGAGCACCTAAAAGGTTTACCATAGTGGTTAAAGCATTTAACATGCCACTCTTTGGGGAGCAGTTGGGGTGAGAGGTCTCCGCATCATTCTCTTTTTGAACAAAGTAGTATGGAAGGTAAATTAATAAGTCTTTTTGCTCCTTATGACCTTCTAAACCTTCTCCAGTCTCTCAAAATAGAAGGCAAATGCCCTCACTTTAGAAAATCATTATTACATGCTGATGTGAAGATGATGTTTTTCCCTTGCTCCTGAAAGATCTCTTCATCATTATGATCCATACACCTCCCGCGCCTGCCTCCTGACCAGGGCTGACCCCTCCCCCAGCTCCCAGGCCAGTCCTTTCATTCATCTTTGGCACGGGGCTACACTTGTACCTGCATCTCCAGTCTCTTTCTCTTGGTAGCTTCCTTTCCTCTCTACCTAAGAAGTATTCAGTTTCCCCTTCCCTAACAAATTCCCTCCCCCATGGCCCTACCCCTCCAAACAAGCTGAGGGACCCAGAGCCCAGACCATCTCTTCAGAAACTGCTTTGCCTCCCTGGGGTGCCCTTCTCTCCATATCTGCCTGTGGACTTCCTTCCTACCCATCCACAAAGGCCCATCTCAACTTCCGCCTCCTCCAAGAAACTGCCTGCCTCTTTCCCTTTGATTTCCCATAGCATTTTGAACCTCCGTTATGACCTATCACAGTTTTATGCATAGACCTGACACAGGTTCATGAAAAGCAAGAACTTTAACTTCTACATTTTGACGTCCTGTACTGAGCTCAATATGCTACTTTAATGCATTGAATTTCTTTTTTTTTTTTTTTTTACATCTTCATTGGAGTATAATTGCTTTACAATGGTGTGTTAGTTTCTGCTTTATAACAAAGTGAATCAGCTATACATATACATATATCCCCATATCTCTTCCCTCTTGCATCTCCCTCCCTCCCACCCTCCCTATCTCACCCCTCTAGGTGGTCACAAAGCACCGAGCTGATGTCCTGTGCTATGCGGTTGCTTCCCACTAGCTATCGGTTTTACATTTGGTAGTGTATATATGTACATGCCACTCGCTCACTTTGTCCCAGCTTACCCTTCCCCCTCCCCATGTCCTCAAGTCCATTCTGTAGTAGGTCTGCGTCTTTATTCCTGTCCTGTCCCTAGGTTCTTCATGACCATTTTCTTTTTTTTTTTTTAAGATTCCATATATATGTGTTAGCATATGGTATTTCTTTTTCTCTTTCTGACTTACTTCACTCTGTATGACAGACTCTAGGTCCATCCACCTCACTACAAATAACTCAATTTCATTTCTTTTTATGGCTGAGTAATATTCCATTGTATATATGTGCCACATCTTCTTTATCCATTCATCTGTCGATGGACACTTAGGTTGCTTCCATGTCCTGGCTATTGTAAATAGAGCTGCAATGAACATTGTGGTACATGACACCTTTTGAATTATGGTTTTCTCAGGGTATATGCCAAGTAGTGGGATTGCTGGGTCGTATGGTAGTTCTATTTTTAGTTTTTTAAGGAACCTCCATACTGTTCTCCATAGTGGCTGTATCAATTTACATTCCCAACAACAGTGCAAGAGGGTTCCCTTTTCTCCACACCCTCTCCAGCATTTATTGTTTCTAGATTTTTTGATGATGGCCATTCTGACTGGTGTGAGGTGATACCTCATTATAGTTTTGATTTGCATTTCTCTAATGATTAATGATGTTGAGCATTCTTTCATGTGTTTGTTGGCAATCTGTATATCTTCTTTGGAGAAATGTCTATTTAGGTGTTCTGCCCATTTTTGGATTGGGTTGTTTGTTTTTTTGATATTGAGCTGCATGAGCTGCTTATACATTTTGGAGATTAATCCTTTGTCAGTTGCTTCATTTGCAAATATTTTCTCCCATTCTGAGGGTTGTCTTTTCGTCTTGTTGATGGTTTCCTTTGCTGTGCGAAAGCTTTTAGGTTTCATTAGGTCCCATTTGTTTATTTTTGTTTTTATTTCCATTTCTCTAGGAGCTGGGTCAAAAAGGATCTTGCTGTGATTTATGTCATAGAGTGTTCTGCCTATGTTTTCCTCTATGAGCTTTAGAGTGTCTAGCCTTACGTTTAGGTCTTTAATCCATTGGGAGTTTATTGTTGTGTATGGTGTTAGGAAGTGTTCTAATTTCATTCTTTTCCATGTAGCTGTCCAGTTTTCCCAGCACCACTTATTGAAGAGGCTGTCTTTTCTCCCTTGTATATTCTTGCCTCCTTTATCAAAAATAAGGTGACCATAGGTGCATGGGTTTATCTCTGGGCTTTCTATCCTGTTCCATTGATCTGTATTTCTGTTTTTGTGCCAGTACCATACTGTCTTGATTACTGTAGCTTTGTAGTATAGTCTGAAGTCGGGGAGCCTGATTCCTCCAGCTCCGTTTTTCTTTCTCAAGATTGCTTTGGCTATTTGGGGTCTTTTCTTTTTCCATACAAATTGTGAAATTTTTTGTTCTAGTTCTGTGAAAAATGCCAGTGGTAGTTGATAGGGATTGCATTGAATCTGTAGATTGCTTTGGGTAGTAGAGTCATTTTCACAATGTTGATTCTTCCAATCCAAGAACATGGTATATCTCTCCATCTATTTGTATCATCTTTAATTTCTTTCATCAGTGTCTTATAGTTTTCTGCATACAGGTCTTTTGTCTCCTTAGGTAGGTTTATTCCTAGGTATTTTATTCTTTTTGTTGCAATGGTAAATGGGAGTGTTTCTTTAATTTCACTTTCAGATTTTTCATCATTAGTGTACAGGAATGCAAGTGATTTCTGTGCATTAATTTTGTATCCTGCGTCTTTACCAAATTCATTGATTAGCTCTAGTAGTTTTCTGGTAGCATCTTTAGGATTCTCCATGTATAGTATCATGTCATCTGCAGAGAGTGACAGCTTTACTTCTTCTTTTCCAATTTGGATTCCTTTTATTTCTTTTTCTTCTCTGATTGCTGTGGCTAAAACTTCCAAAACTATGTTGAATAATAGTGGTGAGAGTGGGCAACCTTGTCTTGTTCCTGATCTTAGTGGAAATGGTTTCAGTTTTTCACCATTGAGGATGATGTTGGCTGTGGGTTTGTCATATGTGGCGTTTATTATGTTGAGGTAAGTTCCCTCTATGCCTACTTTCTGGAGGGTTTTTATCATAAATGGGTGTTGAATTTTGTCAAGAGCTTTTTCTGCATCTATTGAGATGATCATATGGTTTTTATTCTTCAATTTGTTAATATGGTGTATCACATTGATTGATTTGCGTATATTGAAGAATCCTTGCATTCCTGGAATAAACCCCACTTGATCATGGTGTATGATCCTTTTAATGTGCTGTTGGATTCTGTTTGCTAGTATTTTGTTGAGGATTTTTGCATCTGTGTTCATCAGTGATATTGGCCTGTAGTTTTCTTTTTTTGTGACATTTTTGTCTGGTTTTGGTATCAGGGTGATGGTGGCCTCGTAGAATGAGTTTGGGAGTGTTCCTCCCTCTGCTATATTTTGGAAGAGTTTGAGAAGGACAGTTGATAGCTCTTCTCTAAATGTTTGATAGAATTCCATTGAATTTCTTGATCCTGCTTTCCAGATCAATTACATGGTGCTTCCTCTTTCATTTATGACTAAATGTCTTTACTTTGGTGCTCCTCTTTCTTGGCCCCTTTTGTAATCAAGATTTTGTCCCTTGCTATGCTTAAATTGCTGTTGACTTCTGCATATCAATTAAGTGCCCTTTTATTAGTCCTAATCCTTCTTGATCTGTTCAGCACTAACCACCTCTTCCTTCTTGAAATGCAGTGTTTCTTTGGCTTTCTTAATTCTGTACTTTCTTGTCTCGTCTACCTGCAGCCCTTCTTCCATCTCCTTCTCTTGCCCCATCTCTGTGATGGTAGGCATTTCCCCCAATGTTTTGTCCTCTTCTTTCTTCTCTGTTTTTTCTCATGGCAATTTCTTCTCCTCTCATAGGTTTGGTAGTCACCTGTATGTCAGGGATTCCCAAATCAAATCTCTAGTCTTGACTTTTCCCATAAATCTGTTCCTCATTTCTACTCTCCAGATAGATTTCTCTTTTTGAATGTATTTTCTTCATTTCAAATCCATTTACCAACTTTCCTTCAATGCTTGCTCTTCCTCCTAATTCCTCAGTATCTGTTAGTGGCACCACTATTTTCTCAGAGTCTGAGACAAACTTCAGAGTCGTCTCAGGTACCTCATTTGTCTTACCTTTCATATGATGTTCATTCAGTCTTTACATCCTTCTGCACCTCCCATTATTTTTGTCCTCATCCTATTCCAGGCAATTGTTAACTTCTTCCTTAAACTTTTAGAGTAGCCTTCTAAGTGGGTTTATAGCCTCTAGTCATTTATATGTCTTATACAATATTAACTGATGGCTTTTCCTAAAACAGTTCATGCTAAGCTCCAGTCTTTCCTGGATTCTGACTATCTGCTGAATAAAATGCCATCTTCTTAGCCTGACTTCCAGACTTATCATGATCCCAACCTACCTTTCCAATTTTATCTAAGCTTTACCTTTGGTTTTTGGTTCATAACTTTCTAATAGCAGTTATTGTTTTCAGTACGCGGAGCAGGAAATTAACGTTTTCTTAGGAACTAGGAGATGCTTTGTATGTGTCATCTTGTTTAATAATCACAGGAATGAGTGAGCTGGGTTATATTCTCACTTTAAAGATGAAGTAAATGAGGCTCAGAAAGTCCAGGTTAACTTGTCCAAGATCACACAGCTTGTAAGTAGAGCAATCAAGATTGGTCGATTACGTCATCCACTTTTCCCACTGCATTATGTTAAATATTTGTGTACATTTCATTTTCCCATTTTTTAACTTTGATTAACCTAGTAAGTGGGTTACACTTACTAGGATCAAAGTGTACATCCATTTAAAATGTGACACACATTGTCAAACTGCCCTCTAGAAAGAGTACATCAATTTTATTTCTACCAGGAATGCATGGAAATGCCTCTTTCCTGACCCTAGGCTGATATTGGACATTTTCAGTCTTAGCCAAACATAGCCAGTGGCTTAAATTGCATATATTCTAAGAATTTTGAGTATCTCTTTAGGTGTTCATTGGCTTTCATATTCTTCTTTTATGAATCACTTGTTCACGCCATTTGACTTTTTCTTCAAACAGACTGGGATGTTTTCCCTATTGATTTATGACAGTAATTAACATATTAAGGATATTAACAGTTTGCAAGATGTTATCCCAGTCTGTTATTTCTCTTTTAACTTAGATTATGGTGTCTTTTGTGGTGCATGTTATTTTATTTTTGTTGTTAATAGTAATATTTTTTTCCTTTATTGTCGTGCTTTAGAAGTCCCTCCCCACTCCTAGATTAGAAATAGATTCACTCATATTTTCTTCAAGAATTTTTATGGTATAACTTTTACATTTAAATATTAGATACAATTAGAATTCATTGTTAGTAGTGAGGCGAGGATTTAGCTATGTTTTTCATGGATAGGATAGTTGTTCCCAATTTTAAAAATTCATCTTTCCCCCATTATTAGAAATGTGGGCTTTATCATATAATCTTATTTAATTTTAATTCTCTTAATTATCCATTTAAATATGTAATTCTCTAGATTCCTTATGTGTCCCTCATTAACTACAGAGCTTTAGAGAATTTGAGTCTTCAAATTAAAGACAAACCTGAGGAAGTTGATTTTTTTTTGCCTAATGAACAAACTTTTTTTTCTCAATGCACCTGACCTCTCTAGACATTTTTTAAGCAGCCGATTTGTAACATGAGCAGGTCCAGGAAGAGGGACTTGCGTGGCAGCAGGGCAGGAACTTTTCTGGACCTCTGATTCTTTTCTTTACAGGAGGCAGCTCAGAAAATAAGCATGTGTGATAGTTCCATCGCACAGATTTTTGCACAAGACTCACTAAACACTGAGCAAGGCCCAGAATTTTCCCTGAGCCCCAACCAAACACAAGAGGTAAGTCCCTGTTGGTGACAAGCCAACTGCCCAGATACCTGGACTAGCCCCCAGAGATGACAAGCTCTCTGTGTTTTGCAATATTTTGTATTACAAACCAAGAGGTCTTTGTGAACTTTAACATCTTCATGTGCGCAGCCAAGCCGGAGCACGGGAAGATTTGACATCAGGTGTTTACGTAGAGAGTAAGCGTGGTGCAGAGCAATTAAAGATTTTTTACTCACTCACTGCTTGTGAGGGTGAACTAGCCTTTCCAGTAACAGCTCCTTCTTTCTTCTGTAGATATAACTTATGGGGGCGATGAAAGTGGAGGAGAGCTAATATTGATTAACTGCCTATTACATAAAGGGCATTTGTATTTGCTGTCTAATCCTCAGATTAAATAAGGTAGGTTAATACCTGCCATATGTTTACGAATGAGGAAATCAAAATTCAGGGAATAAAAGTACAGTTGGTAAATGGAGGAGTAAGAGTCAGACTCAGAATATTCCACTCTGCCTTCCTAATTTGAATATTTAGTATTGAAAGATGTGAAACCAAGGCAGATTTGGCCTCACAAAACAAACTGCCACCACACCATCCCAGTGGCATATTTAGTGTTTGTGCAAATGCATTTAGGTAAGGCACTTTAGCCAGGCAGATTTGCATTTTATAAAATGGGGGGTGGGGTGGGGCGTGTGCACCTGTTTGTAGAATTGACAGTAAAATATTTTTGATGGTTGGTATTTTGGCATGAAATATAGCTACAGCCAGAAAATTCATTTGCCTTTTAAATGGATCTTACTTAGATCAGCGATGCGTTATATAGAAATCAAGCAGTATGACATTCACTAACTGAGAGGCTAACTTGGATGCCAGAGGGTTGACAGAATTATGTCAAGACTTGGGACTTCCCTGGTGGTCCAGTGGTAAAGAATCCGCCTTACAATGCAGAGGATGCGGGTTCGATCCCTGGTCAGGGAACTGGGATCCCACATGCCGCAGGGCAACTATGCCCGCGCTCCACAACTACTGAGCTCACGCGCCTCAACTAGAGAGCCCGCATGCAGCAAACTACAGAGCCCACGCGCCCTGGGGCCTGCGCGCCGCAACTAGAGAAAGAAAAGCCACACACCACAACTAGAGAAAAGCCTGTGCCTCAACGAATATCCTGCGTGCCGCAACTAAGACCCGACGCAGCCAAAAATAAATAAATAAATAATAAATAAAATTTTTTTTTTAAATGTGGACTTGTAGCCCCCAAGGCATAATGAAATCAGGGATTGGATTCTGGTTCTACTTACTAGTTGTGTGACCATAGGCAGTTTGACTAGCTTCTCTAAGCCTCAGTTTCCTCATCTGTGCACTGGGAATAATGGGTTTGGGGTGTGAAATATGAGATTGTCTTAGCACAGTGGCCTAGCTCTAGAGCCCAATAAAAGATTGGGTATTATCAGTTTACCTTAATGCTTTAGAGATGACATAATTCTCTAACAAGAAATACCTGTGGTCATATTCTTTTAGCCCTCCAAAATGTACAGTCATAAAACTTTCACTTAAATAACTTCTACTTTTAGAATTTGGGGTTATCGTTTGGAGAAGATATTCAGCAGGGGTGCTATTGTGGAAAAAAACTGTGGACTCAGAATTAAAAGATCTCAGAGCTGTGTGACCTCGGGCAAGTGATTTATATCTGGGCCTGAGCTTCTCAGAAGCAATGTGGTGGGATGGGAGGGGTGTGAACTGATTAAACATTAAATGTACCTGGATTTCTGTAACTATAAAAAGAGGTGAGTGAACCGATTCCTGGCACATTCCCCAGGCCACCTTCAGCTATTGAAGTTCTACAGTTACAAATAATCTTTTTTTCTTCTGTCACCTTTGGATTCTTTTCAGGTTCAAATAAGTAGCAAATAAAGCCGAGATTAGTTATCCAGCTTCCTTATTTCCTCATTAATTCAGTGAGTTAGTGAGAAAGCTAAGAAATTAAATATTGTCATTTTCTACATCTGTGTGGCAGATATAGGTGCTTGAATGTTTTTGAGTAAATAAGCAAGGCAGATGGTAAATCTGTTATTGCAGATTAATTAATTAATTAATCAATCAGTATCAACAGATTGTTATCTCAGCTGACAAAAAAGAGGATCCCAAAATCTTTGCCACTAAGATAGAAATATCTGAAAACTAGAAAACAATTAATCAGATAACTAGAAATTGGTGTCTGGCAGTAAAATCACATATCTGTTGCTTTTTTAAAGATCAGAATTAAAAAAGAAAATTGAAACAGGTGAATCTAAATATAGATCTGTATATGAACTGCAGAGAAAACAAGGCAATGGGAAGACTTCCTTAGGAAGGTGATTCTTGAAGAAAACACTGATGAAGGCAGGGGAGAAATAGCATTTTGGCAGAAAAGACAAACATATGTGAAGTTAATAGATGGTCAAGGGGAACGAGTACAACTCAGAGGACCCTTCTGCCAAACCAGCTTTCATAAGCCTCATCATTGTGTGCGAAAATGAGTGGTATTTTCATACCCTGCATATTTTTGTTACCACATACCAATTTCATCTGCTTCTGTTGTACTGAAAGTTCTATGTTTAAACAAAATTCCACAAATATTAGGAAATATGCATTTGAGTTGCATATTGCTCACATTTGTGAGCAACTCCCATTTCTCAGTTAGCCAAAATAGTGCCTTATTAGATGCTGAGGTGGAGTTAGCAAAGCCTTATATAGAAAACATTGTCATTTCATCATACTCAGAATGAATAAAATATTTACGGAGATCACTAATTTTGTAGAGCAAAACACAAATCCTTATTCCTAGAGAAATTCCTCTAGAGGGGTCGACAATACTCTTTCACTATTCTGGAAGAAGATGTGGGAAGCAAATATATCTCTGTATCAATTCATCTTTTGCCTCCAAATTGAAAGTATCTATTATATAATTACTAGAATACTTTCACTTGGTACCTGGGAGAAATTTTTCTATCGGATCGATAAGCAACCTAGGTGTTTCAATATTAAAAAGAACACATCACATCATACTTTCTTTATACTATACTATAAGCATCTAGTCCTTAACTCAGTAATACTTGAGTGTTTAGAAGGTGAAAAGTAGTTTTAGAGACATTCTCTGAAGAATAGGAGCAAAGTTTCCAAATTACCCCAGTGAAGCTTATCACTTGACTCAAGTTATTTTTAATAGGGAGAAGTTTAGATAAGTACTAGCGGGGGTGGGGGGGAAGCTAAAATATTTTATAATCTAAACTACTTGAGAAGATGTTAAGTTAAAAGTGTGAGGTATATTTCCTTGTATCCCTGCCAGTGTGTAAAGATCTTTTTTTGTGTTTGAACAGAGCGCACAGCAATGTAAGCATTGCTTAATCATGCATCATGCAACTTTAAACACCGGCCAATTCGCTGAAATGTTTCAGACACACACACCCACATGCACACCCTCTCGCTCACACTCACCTGTCTCCTGGGACCCACCGTTTAATGAACTGCAAGCCTGTTTGCGTCCTCTGTGCCCAGGAACTCTGTACCTGTGTACATGCAGATCAGCTGCTTGGAAACCTGGGGCGCCAGGTCACGTGATCATTGCTATGCCTGTGGAGGTGGCTTTTTCTTTTCTTTCTTACTTCTTCTGCCCTTATTTTTCTTTTAACTGGGGAAATGCTATAAGTTCACAGGTCTTTGCAAGTCCAAATCTGAATGTTTTGGACTCCTAACTTTTCACCGCTGGATTGCCTTTGGATTTATCATAGGGTACCACACCTCCTATCAAGGTTTCAGCTCCGGGCTTTTCTGATGAGCAAGGAGCTTTTGAGGCCACGGTGGAGAAAGCAAGGCCCAAGCCTGCGGAAGTCCTCCATGTCTGCAAGAACCAGGTGGCTGAGCTGGAGCTGTGGCTGCAGCAAGCCAACGTGGCATTCGAGCCGGAAACGTTAGATGCAGACATGCAGCAGGCGGTGGAACAGCAGCTGGTAGGGTGCCAGGTAAGCCTAACGGGTCTGAGCTCAGGGTCTGCCTCTTCGCCAATCACCTTCTGAGACTGGGTGAGTTTCTTTTAAAGCAACAGTGTGATTCTTCCTGTTACTCTGACCCCTGTGTTTATCTTGGCCTCAACTTTTTGTTCTCAGGATAGTTCTTTGAAATGATTTATGCAAGCAGAGTATTTGGGGAGATAGTAGTGGGTAAGATCTCAGAATCTAGAGTTCAGATCCAGTCATTAACTGTGAACTGCTGGGAGTTAACTTCTCACCTCATTTTCCTCATAGAGTAGGTTATCTCCTAAGACTTTGTCAGGATTAAATGAGATAAATTATCTAAATCAGTGTCTGGTGTATGAAGTATATATAAAGTGCTCAATAAATACTAATTTTATTCATAATATTAAATTCTTTGAATTTTCATTCGTCAGAAATGAAAATGAATATCCTGATTTGCAGGATTGCAGATACACTAGAAAAGGGCTTTGCTGCCGTGTTATTACAAATGCTCCTGCTCCTGCTGGGGAGGGGCAGGAATGTAAACTTCCTTGCCTGCGAGTCATTTTGAGTAACATTTGCTGGCACAGCCCAAAGGTTAGGATCTCTGTATTCCTCCAGGGAGAGGCAAGACTGACGACACTGCAGGAGCATAAATGAGCCTCACACACGACAGCCCAGCCCAGCCCAGCCCAGCCCAGCCGAGGCGCCTCCCCCAAAGGCACTTAAGACCTGCCTTGGCCAGATTGGCTCGCTTGCAGTGGTCCCAGGGACAAGGACTTCCTCTCAGAGTACCCCAAGTCACTGGCCAGCCCACAGGGAGCTCCACCCACTATATCCCATTATGGGGTTGGGGAAGACCCACCTGGGCCCGAGGCCGGCACTCCTCCCCTTTTTCCATTCAGACCCACAGTCTTACAACATCCGGTGCCTGTCCAGTGGGACCCAGGTAAGCAAGCTGACTTCCTTCCTTGGGCAGCTCAGCACTTCTCACCCCAAAAGTCAGCTCCGAGGGGGGATTCACTCACATACTGGCACTACGACATGACCTAGCTGACGAGGCACTTGAGAGTCTGGAGAAGACAGTGTCATTCAGCACAGAGCAGAGCTACTCTAATCTGAACCTGCAGTATTCCAGATGTTGAGACCTAGCCACTTAAGGCCATTCAGAAGCCATCTGCCAATTGATTGTCCTGCTGGCTGGGTAGACCCCCAGAGCCAATTCCTTGATCATTACCAAAATCTGGTCCTTGGGCCACTTGTAGTGAGTTCAAGGATGTGAGGGCTGCTCAAGGAAAAAACAGGACCGCAAGGTGGCAGTAGGTCGCCATGAGCTTCATTTGGGCAGAGTTTTGGTGGGACCTGGAGGGACTGGAAAGTCTCTCATGGCAGGGGACCTTCCAGAGGCTTTGGCAAGGAGTGAGGGTGGGACCACCACCCGGAAGGGGAGAGACAATGGAACTCCCAGGAGATGGGCAGTCCAGAGGGGCTCGTGTGTCTAGGTGATGTCAGAGAGCTCTGAAGGGCAGCAGAGGCTGGGGTCTTTAGTGCACCAAAGTTTGTCTTAACCATAGCTAACAGATATGGGGGTCCAGTTTTGAGTCTGGCACTAGTGAAATGTGAGCTGATATTTCTGCTGTGAAGAAATAAACAACATATGGGTCAATATACAGGGGCCAACTTTGGCTCATTTATATAACACCATGACACATACAGTTTAACTTTGAAACATATAAAAAGCCTTACAGTGGTCTGTAAAAACACTAAGTTGCCAGAGGGAAAATGTCCAAAGGACAGGAGCAAACAGGTCAGTCAAGAAAAAATTATATTCGGTAATTTAATATTTGAGAAGAATGTTTAGCCTCGATTATTAAAGACATGTGAATCAAAACAGCTGTTGTTTTGTTCCTGCATTACCTTGACAAAAATTATATCATCCTGGAAAGCTCTGGAGAAATAGATCTACTAATGTATGTCTGATTGGTTCAATGTTTTGGGAAGTCAGCTGTCAGCAGATAAGATGTCCATCTTCTTTGACCTAATAATCCCATTACTTTAAATTTACCCTCTGAAAATAACCCAAAAGGAGAAGAATATTTATGGCTGCATTGATTACGGAAGTGAAGCACTGGAAACAGTTTAAAGGCTTAACAATAGGGAGATTAAGAGAATTATATAGAGTATTGACTTGTGGCTATTAAAACAGGAATCATGAAGTATATGTGTGTAGACACATGAAAATGTATACATAAAATAGCTAAATGGAGAAAAAGTGCAGAATTATAGTATACTTTGTTTATAGCCACTTTAAAATCTATAAGTACATATTGTTTAAGCTTAGAAGAGTCTATATAGAGGATACAAGTAATTTGCTTGAATAGAGAAGTTATAAGTATGTTATGTGAAATTTTGTTTTAAGAATAGAGTTTTCCCTTAAGTTTCTCTCAAAGAACTGAACTTGTTCATAGTCACACACTATTTTAGCCCAAGCATTCACAGTGCCGGCACGTAAGGCTGAATGCTGCTGCTACACTCGTGTGCCCAGCCAGTTGACATGACTTCTGGGGCTCCTGAGCCCCAGGAGAGGGCAAACTTGATCTGTTAGGAGGAAAACAATGATGGTGACTTACTGGGAAACTTACTTCATCCTCCTGATTTATTTTTAGATCCGGGTGTAAGTCAGCCAGTTGTATCAATGACTAAGGGTTTTAGGTTCCAAATTATGTCTTCTGTAGTCGTCTTCTGATATTTGGGAAGCTTATTTGGCTTGAGAAAGCGAAGGAAAAGAGGGAAGGAAAGAATTTTCAAAGAATTCTTTTTTTATTACTACTCAGCACTTGGATTGCAACAGAAAAAGGTTAGGAAGGTGGGAAAAAAAATAATAGTTGGCACAGACTACGTATCAAGCACTGGCCAAAGTATGTGGATTTAACTCTAGCTTCTCAAAATGACCTCAGGAGGTAAGTTCTGTTATTATCCCCATTTTACAGATGACTAGAGACACAACCATAGATAAGGTGCCCAAATTTTCCCAGCTATGAAGTGGCAGGGCTGGGATCTGAACCCAGGCAGTCTAGTTCCTGTGTCTGTGGTCTTAACCACTATGCTATAATGGACATATTAAGCTCTGTTTTCTAAGGTGAATATAGAATCACTTGTTTTAGATTATTTTACAACCAATTTAGATGATTTATTTACAACCGATTTGGAGTTGGTTTGGTTGTACCCTTATGGATAAGCACAGGAATTATGTGGAAGTTGTTTTTCTTTCCCCAGGGTCCCTTCCAACTTGTGTTTCTAGGACTTTATATATACACTTAGGTAGAGAGAGTGAATCTAACTTATTTTGGACTGTAACACTTGTTCAGGACCAAACCTATGATTAATTAAATGATTTTATTTCCTAGGCTATGCTAACAGAGATTGAGCACAAGGTTGTCTCTCTGTTAGAGAATTGCAAAGATCAGGGCCTGGGAGACAGTGGAGCCACTCAACAGGAGGCTGAAGCACTTTCCTTGAAACTAAAAACCGTGAAGTGCAATTTGGAAAAAGTCCAGATGATGCTGCAGGAGAAATACAGCGAGAACCAGGTAAAATATGACTGTGTATAAACATGTATGTAGATACATGCATATGGTAGATCCATCAGCAAAGAGCTCTGGGTGGAGGTAAGGAAACAACTCCAGAGGAATTACAGTAAGTAAGGAAGAATTATGCCTCTTTTTTTTTTTTTTCTTTAAATAAGTTCTGGTGATGTAATGTACAGCATGGTGACTACAGTTGACAGTACTGTTGTACATTTGAAGGTTGCTGAGAGTATATCTTTTTTTTTTTAATTTTTAAAAATTATTTATTTATTTATTTATTTATTTATTTTTGGCTGTGTTGGGTCTTCGTTTCTGTGCGTGGGCTTTCTCAAGTTGTGGCAAGTAGGGGCCACTCTTCATCGCGGTGCGCGGGCCTCTCACTGTCACGGCCTCTCTTGTTGCGGAGCACAGGCTCCAGACGCGCAGGCTCAGTAGTTGTGGCTCGCAGGCCTAGTTGCTCCGCGGCATGTGGGATCTTCCCAGACCAGGGCTCGAACCCGTGTCTCCTGCATTGGCAGGCAGATTCTCAACCACTGCGCCACCAGGGAAGCCCAAGAATTATGCCTCTTAAAACTGTAAGGCTTGGTTACACTGGCTTTTGTCATTGGTTTCATTTCGCTGTGTAGTTTTCCCATCTAGGTTGTCTTTAGTGATGGTGTTGGTTTGGTTAGAGTTGGTTTGACTGGGTTGATTGTTCTTGCTGATAATGAGCTCTCCGTAAGCCTTCTTCATAAAAGAAGGATATATTTTAAAGGAATTGTGTGACTCTGATTGACTGGAAAAATGAAGCCTTTATAGATAAGATTAAAATTTGACAATCAGAAACACAAAAACCTGTTTCCAGGGTACTTTGTTATTCATTTATAAATACTCACATATACTGATGAAAGTGTCATACAGCTAAAGTGTGCTGTGACTTTTAAAAGCATTCTGTGTATATAAATACAAATGTTCATCTTGTGAGTAGGATATTACTATGTAAGATTTGCATCCATACTTATGAGTTGGTGGTTTCTACTTAAGAGGACTTACATTCACAGAAATAAGATTGGCTCCAAATACACAGGCTGTATGGATCCCCTTTTATCCTACTATGTTCTCTCTCTTTTAAAACAACTACTTATGTTTTAGACATAGGGGAAATTTGAGTTCATAAGCATGATACCATGTCTGTTTTTTATATCCGTTTCACTTTGTCCTCAGTAAAAAAGTGCAATCGATTTCTTAGCTTTTAGTAACTCATTGGATGAGTTAAGTTGAGGAATGATAAAACGATCACTTCATCAAACATAGTGGGTTTTGAAGTTGTTATGAAATAAGTACATTAAATCGTAGTGTATAATTATTGTAATTAACAAAATACAGTCATTTACTTCACATACAACTTTTCCATTGTGTAGCCGCATTATTAGAATTGAAATAGGTCACCAGTTTAAATAAATAGTCTGCCATCATAAAATGTTTTGCAGCATTCTACCATGCTAAAGAAATCTTCTGAGCATCAGAAAGTTCTCCAACCAGATAACCTTTCTGAATTTGAATCTATTGTAACTGAAAGGCCACAGTTCAGCAGACAAAAAGATTTCCAGCAGCAGCAGGTAATTTCAGCCCCGAACAGTTATAAAGATAAGAATAAAGCTTTCTGTATGGAATTTCCCATTGAACTAAATACTGAAAGGCCATTGGAGTGTTTTCTTACGTGACTGAATAGAAAGTGTGATGTGTGGGTGTTCCTGTGTGTGCAGCAGTTCTGAGTTTTGAGTGTTTACTGCAGTAGGTCCTTTGCTTTCATCTGCTACAGTTGGGGATACTGGAACTTGGCTGCCTTATTAACTTGCGTCCTATGTCAAACTAAGCAAATATCTTCAGGGTGAACTTACCTCTGTAACTGCAACACTTCTTTCCCTATTGTTTCAAAATGTGTTCGTATATTTTTGGTGGTTTTCCATGTGTGTAGCATATATTTAACAATACTTGGTCATTGTGTGAATATTTTAAATAAGTTTTTGAAAAATAAAAGTTAACGAGAACAAGCAAGCAAGAAAGAGAAATAGTAAATAATGATTTAGGAAGTGATTCCAAATCAGCTGATCTCAACAGAAGAAACCCTTGGGTACTAATTGAAAACCTTGATTGATTGGACTATTTGAATCTTATTCAATTATAGGTTCTGGAGTTAAAACCAATGGAACAGAAAGATTTAATCAAATTCATAGAATTTAATGCTAACAAAATATGGCCTCAGTATCGCCAACATGATAAAGATACAACTCAGACATCATCTGTGAGGTAAAATATTTTTAAAGAATCGGACATTCGGTAGTATTGTGGTTGGGAGAGTTAACAGTGTTTCTTTTAATATCACTTATAAAACATTGTCTGAATGTAATAAAATTTTTGTATGTTGATTATTCTTTTCACCTTTTGTTTTCCCTTAAAAGCAGTAAGGCATCTAGCCCTGAAAATGGTGCTCCAGACTTGATCTTGTCAACCCAGGGCCAAAGTGGAGATAAATGGCAATATTTACATCATGAACTTTCATCAAAAATTCGGCTCCCTCTACCTCAGCTTGTGCAGCCCCAGGTCAGTGTGTATGTGCACACAATGTAAATAAGTGTGTTTACCTTTGAAGATCCAATGAGCATTCATTAAACACACATGTATGTTCTGCATTATTTTCAAAAAGCAGTTTATTTATTTTCAGAAGGCAAAGATGCCAGGTGGATTTTCTTACTTAGCTGTCCTCTTTTCATCTTCCTGGAAATCTGCATTAAGTGCTTCCCTTTTGTGCTTCTATAGCACGCTGGGCTTCCCTGATCATAGCTCTTACTATACTATACACCTGCGTATTTGTCTGTATTCCCCATTAGATGGCATGAGAAGAAAGACCATGTCTGCCTGATTCACATTTGAGTGCCTGGCACAGTAGTAACTGGAACATCAAAAAATCTTGGTTACTATATGTTGAATGAATAAAGGAATGAATAATATATGTAAAAAAATACTTTGAAAATGATACGTTGCTATATGAGTGTCATTCATTCATCAAAAGATTATTTGGCATCTGTAGTGTGCTGGCCCCTATGCCAATGGTACCTGTCTATAGGTATTCTCACCAACACACCTTATCACACCTGATTATTGCCATTACAAGGGTTTATTCATACTGTGCCAGCTACTGATGGATGTCTCTCTAAACAGGGAGCCCATGAGCAGAATAGCACCGTTGCTCCCAGCAGTCAAGCTTCTGCCTTTAACTTTGCACTCAAACTGCCAGGGCAAAGGTTTTCAATGGTTTCCCAATTCCCCAATCTGGTGGGAACTTTTCCGTTCTCTTCTACTCTACCAAGAACCTTATTTGACCGATTAAAGTTGAATCAAATTCATTGGTAGGACTTTAGTCTTGGTTTCTCCTTGTCATATACACTATAACATGTAATATATCATTCTTTTTCCAGCAATAGAATAACATCCCTTGTTCTCCACCCTTTCACCCCAGCAGAGTCATCTACCATCCCATCCTGTTCCTTTATATATGTTAGTTTTCCAATTTGGGAAAGAAATTAACTCTGAATCATTCTCCCTTCTGAAGTCACAGCTCATTTTCAGTACTTATTTAGCTTTTCAATAACAAATCAAGATGCAAATCTGTCCCTGGAGGTGACTGTACTCTATTCTAAGAGTTGGCTGTATGCCAGGAGTCTACCAATAAATGGGAAAAGAAACAGCTAACCTTGGAACACAGATAGATAGCATCCCTACAAATTGAAAGATTAGTGGTTTTATTCTATTTTTCAAATTATACTTTGTTTCCCCTCGTTTTATTATCTAAATGGACCCTCAAGTGTCTGTATAAAGCCTGTCATGACTTTTCAAAGTTGTCCAAAATATTTATATTTTAATTTAATTATTTTTTTCTTATAAATGACAAGATAGACAAAAAACACTTTCCAAGAAGGTAAACTCGGGGGCTTCCCTGGTGGCGCAGTGGTTAAGAGTCCGCCTGCCAATTCAGGGGACACAGGTTCGAGCCCTGGTCTGGGAAGATCCCACATGCCGCGGAGCAACTAGGCCCTTGAGCCACAATTACTGAGCCTGAGCGTCTGGAGCCTGTGCTCCGCAACAAGAGAGGCCGCGATAGTGAGAGGCCCGTGCACCACGATGAAGAGTGGCCCCCGCTTGCCGCAACTGGAGAAAGCCCTCGCACAGAAACGAAGACCCAACACGGCCATAAATAAATAAATAAATAAATAAATTTAAATTTCTTAAAAAAAAAACAAAAACAAAACAGGCTGTTTTCAGTTTAAAAAAAAAAAAAAAGAAGGTAAACTCGGAAGATAACATGTTAAGGCATTTTTGATGTTTTATGTTAACATTCACAGGATCTCAAACTCTTTGTAATAGGGTTTCCCTTTTTCAAATAGGTTGCCACAAATATGAGTGTTCTACCCAGTGTGAGTATATATAACTTTAGATACCCAACAACTGAAGAACTGAAAACTTATACCACCCAACTTGAAGACCTCCGTCAAGAAGCAAATAATCTTCAGACACAGGTAGCAGCTGCATGTTATATATTTTCCTCATTGCAATAACAAAAATGAGGGGAAATGTGATATTGTAAATTGGTCGTAATTTTCTTTACTGAACAAATAATAGGACACATAATGGAATGAGTCCTAGAATTGCAAATAGGATTTATCTCTCTTACTGACTCTGGTAAATTTGGTAGTGGTTGCGTAGAATGCCATGCGCATAGGCTTCTAAACCTGAGTCCAGGATTGGCAGGAACAAGGATCTTGATTGATTAGTACTGTCTGCAGTGGGGCTCTGGGATTGCAGGGTGAGAAAGGAGGGAGGGAGTAGCTGCAAGGTTTCCAACCTTGAGTAGGCTTAACACTGAGGCGGTGTGCGGGATAGCTTAGGTACCCATCAAAGAACAGGGCAGGAAACAGCCCAAATTGGGGTAATCAGTAGCTTCGGCAGGCTCCTAATTTACTTATAGTCACCAGGCTGTACCATGCCTTACCATGCCTACCTTTAAGATGTTGTACCTTTTTCTAACGAACCCTTCAAGTTTCTTGACTTCTTTTCCTTCTCCAGGCCATACTTGATTTCATTACCCCACTTTCTCCTATGTTAAAATATGGGAGGCGGAGAACAGTGGGAAGAGGGATAGTGTGATTTACCTGGGACCACGCTTCCACCTGGATGGCCCCACTAAAGAAGTCCTTCATCTTTTGATTTACCTTTTAATTCCATTCAGTAGTCAACTCACTACCTAACACTGAGTTTCTTAAACTTGTTTCTCTCAGAGTTAACATCTTAATTTTATTTATTTATTCTGCTACCTAGTTCACAATGCATTTGAAATGACTAATTATTAAAAAAAAAAGCATAACATAAATTGTAAACTATAATGGAAACCAGGGAAAATGTAGGCTTAGGAAGGCGAGGAATCTTAGTGATTTTTATTTTTCCTTTTCTCCTCTTGATTTAGGAAAACATGTCAGAAGAAACATATGCAAATTTGGATAAGAAATTACTTGAACTCTTTCTGACCCTCAGTCAGTGCCTGGGCAGTGTGGAGGAGATGCTGCAGACCCCTTGGCTCTTGAGAGGGGATATCGGTGCCCAGCAGGTGCACTACGAGGTAGGGAGCATCCATCAAGCCCATGAGTTGGCCATTACCACAGGCAGCCCACTAGTTAACTAGAGCTGAAAGCTCTCAAGGTCAGACCTTGTTCACAGTGTCTTTCTTCCTCTCCACTTTGCAGACTCTGGCTCTTGAGTTGAAAAAACTTTGCTTAGCTATGAGTGACAAGAAGAATGATATTTCAAAAGCCATGACTTGGCCTGGCAAGAACGCCAGCCTGTTCCTTGACTGTTTTGATAACCTCCAAGTCTACCTGGAGCACATCCAGGCTACAACTGCCTCTAGGAGCAAGTCCCTGAAAGCTGGCCTCGACTATAACCGCAGTTATCAGGTATGGGTCTGGGCGCTTGGCTGCTTTGACACTGTTTTAGGTCATAGCATGGACCTCTAACTTCCATTCATTCCTATTCCGGGCAGCATTCCTGAGTGGGAATTGCTAAGGAAAGCGATGACACTCTTTCTATGAAGGTCTTTAAGTTAGTTCAGCTGCTGATGGTGGGAGACCATTTGAAAGCGAGGTCCTTTCCAAGCTCTCGGGTATGAATTTGTTAGGTTGAGCTAAAGTAATGTTTCTTTCCTGCATTACATTCAGCCACTTAAAGAGCGTCACCTGGCAGGATTTCTAGGTAAGGGGAGCCATTACAGTTTTTGAGCAAAGGAATGACAGTCCACGTACATTTCCGGCAGATCCATCTGGCAGTTGTCTAATGGGGATTAGAGCAGAGACTTGAGGCAGGGGGACTAGTTAGGAAGCTACTAAAAACTATCTAATGAGAGGGAAATGAAACAGAACATCACTTAGGAAGGAGTCTTGCCCATAAAATCAAACCTGAATCTGATCAAGCCTCTAGAATCCAAGTCAAATAGACACAAGGGAGGAACATGTTGAGCGGCACCAAGGGAATGCAGTCAGCCAGGCGCAGGCAGTGGCAAGCTGCATAGAATGTGTGCATATGTGCTTTTTTCCACGACCAGCCCACCACCCCAACACCAAAAAATCCAAAAAAACAAAAAAAGAGAGAGATGGGCAGGGAGCCTGCAGATTACAAGAGACTTAAGACACTTATTAATCCATTGCAACCTATTGGACCTCATTTAGATCCCGGTTCCAACAAGCCAAAAGGAAAAAGTATAGGCAATTAGAGAAATGTGAACCCTGCCTAGGCAGTTAATAATACTAAGGAATTATTATTGATTTGTAGTATTTTTAAAGGGAGGAATCTTTATCTTTTAGGAAATACATACTGAAACATATACTAGTGAAATAATATGATATCTGGGATTTGCTTCCAAATAATCTGAGGGAAGGGAGGTTAGGTACAGTCAGGAAAGCTCAGGGGAGGGTGCAGAAGAGAGACGACCAGCCCCAAGTCAGTAATTGTTAAAGCTGGATGGATGTTGGTAATGCAGGGATTCCTCGTATTCTGGCATATGTTTGAAATTTCTTATAGCAGAGAAATTGAAGGACAACTGAATTTTTAAAAAGGTACTGAAGGCCTAAGTGAGATTCTCACTGTTTCCTGCATTTATCTTTTTATACAGAATGAAATAAAGCGATTATATGATCAACTTACTAAGAATAAAACATCTTTACAACAATCTCTGAATGAAATTAGTGGCCAGAGTATTGATGAACAGCTTCAGGTAATCAAGTCAAAATAATTCAAACTGACTTAACCTTGAACCAGAGAGTCTTGTGTATAAGCTGTGTTTCTGAATCACTTCCCGAAATATAAGTTTGTTTAGTGTTGGGAAGGGTATTGAGAAATGAAACCCTCACCCTCTTTGTAGGAGTGCCAATTAGTCCAGCATCTAGGGATCATTTGGCTACATACCAAAACTTTAAGCCTAAATGCTCTTCCATACAGCAGCTCTTTCACTCCATTCATCCAGCAAGTATTAATTGAGGACCTACTATGTTCAGGCACTTCTCTAGGTACTGCACTTGCACTTATCCTAAAGAAAAAGGCAAGTGCATAAAGATAAATATGTTTATGAATATTCAAGGATGGACCTAGCTGCACTGCTTGAATTAAAGACTCTAAATACCCCAAAAGTCCATTAAGAGCAGACTGCTGCTAAAGCAGTGAGCAGCCTTACAATGGCATACTGTATGTCCGTTTAAAAGGCTCCAGATACGTTTGTACTGATGTGAAGAGATGCTGAGGAGCTGATAAGTGAGGAATGCAAATTACAGAACACAATGATGTGTGCAATCTGTTGTGTTTCAGGATGTGCACTGTACCTCTACTCAGTACATGCTTTGAACACATTAGGAACAAACCGTCAACTGTGGATCTTTGGGGAGAATGGAGAGGATAGAGAAGTGGGACTTTCACTTTTCCCTTAATCCTTTTCTATACTGTTTAATTCTTTTTAAATGAATATATAGACTCCTTATTAAAGGGTTTTACTTTTTTGTATTGTCTCTTGCTTTAGAAAGCAGATGCATATACAGTGGAGCTGCAGAACTCTGAGAGCCGAGTGGCAAAACTAAGAGACGAAGGGGAGAGGCTTCATTTACCTTCTGTTCTACTCCAGGAGGTTTACAAATTAGAGGTATGTCTGAGCAGAAAACATAACTATGAATTATAAAGAGTATTACTCTTATAATTTACTCTCCGTGAATTACTATGATTGTAAAAAGTAAGACTTTTTTCTTCTACCAAGGGAATTTAGATATGTTCTTCATTTGGGTTATTTTCATGGTTGGATGGAAAAGTCTGTGCACAGCTGCTCTTTCTTTTCAGGATGTACTTGACAGAATGTGGGGAATCCTGAGAACCAGGTACACAAAACTCAGCAGCCCTTTCATCACTGAGAGCCAGCAAGATGCTTTGTTGCAAAGCATGGTAGAACTGGTGAATATCGGAAAGGAAAACCTTGCTCATGACCACTTACAACAAACCAAAAGTAAAGTTGCCTTACAGGCTCAAATACAAAATCATAAGGTAAGACACGTGGGTCAGATCACCTTTTCATAGACTTTAAGTTCTTCTGAGTGTGAACTAAGAGCATCTGTTTTCTTCCTTCGTGAAATTTACATCATTCCTTCATTCTTTTAACAAACATCTATTACAGTGCTCACTGTGTACCAGGAACCCTGCTAAACTCGTAAGAATATGATTGTGAGTGAAAACAGACATAGTTCCTAATATTTATGGAGCTTTCAGTTGATTGAGAAGGCATATTTGTCAAGGAGTCATTCAAACAAATTTAAAATTAAACTTGGCATACACACTTTAAGAACATTTAATAGAGGGAATTGAATTCGGGGGTTAGGAGAGGCTTTACTGAGAACTGAAATCAAAAGAAATATTTAAATTACGTAAATGTATGTCTAGCGTAATGCTACAATAAATCCTTTTGTTTTCCATTCATTTCATTAAACAAAACCTCATGATCATCAACAAGAGATATGCAGTAATTAAGTGCTGATAATAAAAATGTATAAGACAGAGTTCCTGCCTTCAATAAGCTGAAGTCTAGGCTTTTGATTAAGTAGACCTTAGTCTAAGAAAAATTCAGAGGTAAATATTGTATAAAGGATGGTGGGGAAGAGGAGAAAATATATTAACTGATATATACAATGTGTCAGACCTTATGCTAGATGCTTTTATAAACCCTTCTATGTATCCTTTTCAAGGAACAAGAGAAGGGATTCACCTAAGAAGAAGTCCCCCCCAAACAACTAGAGGGGGCAGCCGACTATAAATAGAGAGCCATGTGAAGGAAAGCCTTCCTCTTTAAATGTCTTAAAGTGCTATTCTGGGAGCTTTTACCAACCAGAATCCCAATAGACCCCATCAGCGAATTCCCTTTAGTTAACTATTTTATTGTGTAGAAGTTAGAACCAGAGTTTCGGAACCCCTGGCTATTGAATACGTGAGTTTCTTGGGCTCACACAACTATCCATCCAATTTATCATCTTGAAACTAATTAGCCACATCAGTGGCTTTACCACTTTCTGTAAAGTTTCTTAAAACTTGGAATAACTGATATAAGAAGATCTCACTGGAAATTTAAATTGACTAATTAATAATGTTTGCCCTTTAATATGGACTATTTTGTGGAAAATATTACCTAGGGTAATTTTTCTTTGTGATTTGTTAAAATTCCATTCGTACTCAAAGACTATGGACACATAGGCAATTTTTGTTTTGTTTTCTCGTGTGTTTGACTCTACATGGCTGTCCTGGGATTTTGGGTTAAAAAGTAAATGACACTATAACATGTTGAAGTAACTTGAATTTTAAGATTTTTCACAATGTAGAAATAAATAAATATTAACATCTTCCTCATTTCACAGCTTTTTTTCCAGAAGCTTGTTGCTGACATGCTGTTGATCCAAACATACTCCAACAAAATGCTTCCTTCTTTATTGCAAAAGAAAGAGACATTTTGGGCAAAACAAGTAAAGGAGGTTAAATTGCTAGAAGAAAAGTCACACCAGTGTGGAATAAAGCTGCAAAGTTTATTGCAGGTATGTGCCTTTCATAAATTTTGTACTTAAGCCGGGAATTCTGGATTTTCAACCATCGCCTGTAGGTTCGAAAACAAGTATCTGGTTATTATTAAGCAGTAGTTAAGTGGGAACCAGCAGTGAGGAATGTGGAATCCTGTTCCAGCTCTGACTGCTACTTCCGGAATGAAATATTAGCTGAGATTTCTTATAGGTTGATTAGGGATGGCACAGCATCTTTCTACCGTCTAGGTTTGTGTACAAATAAACAAAATGGAAAACACTTTGAGATCTTGAATGAGATCATTTGATGAAATAGTCAGTGGTTCAGAAACTGTGCATCCCGAAGAGGACAAGCCCAGATGTTCTGTTGCTGAAGTGGATTCATGACAGTCCTGCCCCGATTCAAAGAAAAAAATTAAGCTTACATAAAGCTCTTTCTCAATTTTAAGGTTTATTTCCCCTTTAACTTCTTAAACACGGTGGATGTTAGCACATAAAAGAAATAAACAAAAAACAAAGAAATATTCAACTTTTTTTTTTAATTTATTTTCTTTTTGGCTGCATTGAGTCTTCGTTGCTGCACGCGGGCTTTCTCTAGTTGCGGCGAGCGGGGGCTACTCTTCATCGCGGTGCGTGGGCTTCTCATCGCAGTGGCTTCTCTTGTTGTGGAGCACTGGCTCTAGGCTCACAGGCTTCAGTAGTTGTGGCACGTGGGCTCAGTAGTTGTGGCTCGCGGGCTCTAGAGTGCAGGCTCAGTAGTTGTGGCACAGGGGCTTAGTTGCTCCGCGACATGTGGGATCTTCCCAGACCAGGGATCAAACACGTGTCCCCTGCACTGGCAGGCAGATTCCTAACCACTGCGCCACCAGGAAAGTTCCAATATTCAACTTTTTAATGTGATAATAAGCTATGGTATTATTTTATGCTAATAAAAGTAATTTTCTAGTTAGTGTGTCAAGTTGATATTTATAGTAATAGTTCATCGTATTTTAAAAAAAGACTCCATGAGGGACTTCCCTGGCAGTCCAGTGGTTAAGACTCCATGCTTCCACTGCAGGGGGCACAGGTTTACTCCCTGGTCAGGGAACTAAGATCCCATATGCCCTGTGGCACAGCCAAATAAATAATAAGTTAAAAAAAAAAAAAAAAGACTCCATGAACCCAGCGAGTGCCCCTAACAGCCATGTCACCCGCTGTTTCACTAGCTGTGAGAATTACTAAGGTGGTTAATTTTCCAGCAGGTAAGGTTTCATGTCCCTAAGTCAGCTCTGTAGAGTACTGAGACCCTAGGGGTGGGCTTCTATGGAAATGGAGAGAGCTACGACAAGGCAGACTCAGGCTAAGGCAGTAGTTACTCCCCTGATGAAGCGTTAAGCCCATAACTTCTCAAACAGCTTCTTCAAGCAGCACAGTAGGGTAACGGTTTGGGTCATGTTTGTTGGGTAATGTTCGTCGGACTGGGGATTGGAGCAGGGAGCGTTGGGAGCAGCCTAACAGAAGCTTCTGTTGAAAAAGACTTTACAAGTTAGCCCCTTCCTTTCCAAGTAAGAGAAAGGCTCTGAGGTCTCCACAGAGGTGTATGCTGAGAGTATCACTTTAACTTAATCTTATTATTCCCTCCTCGATTTGACGGGGCAAGCATAAAACCCTAATACCAACTGGATTTTTTAAAACCTTCTCCACAAATCAGTGCAAGTGGAGTTGTTTCCCACCAGACACTGAGCTTTTACTAGGGTGGGTTATATCTCAGAAACCCCTGGAGTCTGTGCTTTAATTTTGTATGGTCTCAGAGTTCATTTTTGTTTTTAAGATTAATTTTGTCATTATCTGGAACTAATCTAGAAAAAGCCCCCTGCTGATCATGTGTTCTTAATTCTTTAGAAATGGGAAGAATTTGATGAAAACTATGCATCTCTTGAAAAGGACCTGGAAATTCTTGTATCTACGTTGCCCTCTGTGAGTTTGGTGGAAGAGACGGAGGAAAGATTAATGGAAAGGATTTCATTTTACCAGGTATTTTGCTTCCACTTAAGCCGTCAAAGTCATTGTCTGTAGCACTTTGTATTTTTATTGTGTTTTGACTAAATTGCTTGACTTTGAAGGTGAATGATTTGAATTGAAATGAAATATCATTCCTCACACAACTCACAGTGAGACATATTTGGGGAAACTGCAGATTTACTTGTGGGCTTCTTGACATAACCACGTGTCTGACGTGGGGTCGGGACCTTGGTTTGAGTCCTGGCTCTCACTTATCACTTCGTCAACTTTCTGTCCCTAAGCCTCAGTGTCTTTATCTGTAGCATGTAGGTAATCAAGCTGGTGCTACCGGTCTCTGGAGGTGGATGTCAGTGGGTGTGGACATGAGCTAAAGTATGGGAAGAACTTTGTAAACCACGGGCCTCTGAACGTATTTTTAGTTTTATGACAACAGTGAAGCCCTGACTGGACATAGCCTATGAGACAAACAATAATCTGTTACCTGCCACCAGCATTATAAAGAGACTTCAAACTTGAAATTTTTTCTTGTGTAACGTTTGATATTGTTATTATCAAAGTCTCTGTGTCTCAAATTTCAATGCCATAGAAAAGATAAAACCTTAAAATGGTTTTCAAGTGGTATTGAGAACATGACCAACAAGATAAAAACAAGTTTTAAATATTTTCTGCAGAAACTGAAAATACTTAGTTTTAACTTTAGAATGTATGTGGTCAGAATCTGAGTTGTGCAGCTAGAGGTTGCTATCAAATATCAACTTTAAGACTTCAAAGGCAGGTTTGTTGCCGGACCAGACCGGATGGAAGAAGAAAGCATGGAATACTTGGCAGGGTTCCATCATTCCTTGGAGGCACTTAAGCTCCTGTAAGGAACATTTTCCAGAGGCTGGAATGCTGTCGTTATGCTCTCTAGGTGTCTTGAAAGCTGCCATTGATCTCTTTGCCATCTTGTCATATTGAGCCGAACTCAGAGATAAAGCTGAATCTTATGGGGGCGGGAAGCTGCTCTTTAATTCTTTGTTAGCCTAGGGGTGCAGAAGGTACCATCTGAACAGCTGAAAGAATGCAGCTGAAAACAGATCGGTTTTAAACCTTATTATATTAAGAAACAGTTCATATTAGCCAACCTGATAGAAGCCTGATTATTTCCCCAAGAGTAGCTGTATACCTTAAACTATAACCTGTGATTCTGTTAAGTTTGAAATATTTTAAAAATCAAAATAATTGTTCTAAGACTTTTAAATACATTTGCCAGACTGAAAGAAGACAGATATCTAATAAAGCCCATCTCACTGATAGCGTTCCTTAGGTCGTTATCGTCTTCTGCGTCATGGAGAGGTTTGTGTGTATCTTGATCAGGGGACGTCTGTGGGCCGGGAATGTAGGGTCAGTCCGTTGCATGGCCTCTGGTGTTGAACAAGCCGTGTTCCAATGCCAGTTGACACCTCATTGACCGAGTGACCAGTGCAGTCTGACGCCCGTGTATAAAATGGGAAAATTAAAACTTCTCAGATATGAGGGCAACCCATGAAACAATAGCATTTCCATGTAACTGTAACAAAAGATATTTTGAAAAAAAAAAAAAACTTCTCAGAGATGCTGTTAAGATGAAGTGTCTCACACTGAAGGCTTAGAAAATTAGAACCTTTTTTTTTTAAAACTGATGTTGGACATTTTATTCTAGCCTGTGGAGTCGGGCAGGCAGAAGGAGTTGCAGCTGGGAGTGGTGGAAAGGGCATTGGAGGTAGACTTTTTTATTAATTTTTAAAAAAGCTTAAGTTAATTGGAAAATAGCAAATGTTCTGTTTTGATCATAATTTATTTTTAAAGATTAAATTTAAGTAACTGTCAGGATATGTGTCATTAGCTGAACCCAACTGCAGAAGATAATTGCCTTTAGACAGAGTTCTCTTCAGGGGGTCATTGCATCTGCAGTTCTGAAGAATTTTGGTTTTTTTTTTCATGAAGTTGAATTAGCAATGTGTTGTTTTCATTTATTCTTCTAAAATCCTCTTCTTTTCTCCCTCCTGAATCCTTATATCCAGAAGACTCTCAAAATGAGCTTTTCCCCCTACTGTTTGGGTCTAAAAGATGATAAAGAAATGTTTTCTTATTGATCCCCTTCAGACCTAGGCCGCAATGTAAAATGCTTCCAGGTGCCCAGGCAGGAGAACAGAAATAAGGGTCACTGACTGGGTGGACAGCTGGAGGGCTGGTGGGGACAGTGGTGGAGGAGAACCCAGGAGAACAGCCTCTTCCAAAGGAGCTTGCTAGAGCTTCCTGTTTTCCCCGAGTCACAGGAAATCTTGATTTCTATGTAAAATTTCTTGATTTTCAGAATAAGCTTTAGGTCACACAAAACCTCTCTGCAAGCTCAGTGTGCCCTGTAGACCATCACCTTTTTAGTTTCTAGGTGAAAGAAGTAACCAATCAGATCTAAATCTGTGAATTTTCATGTTATATTGCATGTATAATCTGTGCAGTAGAAATGCATTGGACACTCTCATTGTGAAAGATAATTAATAATCCATTAATCATGTTTGTTCAGCCAGACTGCAAGAGTCTTGAGGGTTTGGAAAGTGTTACTGTTTCTTCAGTAGCCTCTACTGTAGATTTTTCATGAAGTGTTTGTGAATTGACTGGCTGATTTAATTTTTAAATAATTCATTCTATGACTTTGTTTTTATTAGCAAATAAAAAAAAACATCGATGAGAAGCATGCCCGGCTTTACCAGACTGTGAATGAAGGCAAACAGCTGGTGGTCTCCGTGAGCTGTCCTGAACTGGAGGGCCAGATTGCAAAACTGGAAGAGCAGTGGTTGTCCCTAAACAAAAAAATTGATCATGAACTACACAGACTACAAACGCTTCTCAAGCATCTGCTCAGGTGTGGTTTCTTAGGGATTGATTGGCATCAGAAAAAGACCTCAGAGCGATTCTGCAGTCAACCAGATTTTACATGCCGTCCCCCTGTTGTATGGTTTTTGACAATCTAAAGCAGTTGAGTCCCTCTTCCAGGCTAAATGGGAACTAGAGTCTCTGATGCTAGTTTGCAAGACTCAGGATAATGTGTAATCAGTCCTGTGGAAACTAGGAATTATGTTATAAAATTATACACATGTTACCTTTATGCCATGATGTTGCTCTTTCCTACACTCTTCCAAAATTTTTTTAAATCTTAAAAATAATTTTAGCTAATAGAATAGTTTGAAAAAGTCTTTGGAGTTCTTCAAAGAATTTTTTTGCTTTAACTGATCAAATCTTTAAAAAAATTTTTTTTTATTTTGTATTGAAGTATACTTGATTTACAATGTTGGGTTAGTTTCTGGTGTATATAGCAAAGTGATTCATAATACATGTTCAGTAATATATATTCAGGTATATATATAATACATATATTCTTTTTCATATTCCTTTCCATTGTGGTTTATTATAGGATACTGAATATAGTTCTGTGTGCTTTATAGTAGGACCTTGTTGTTTATCTATTTTATATATAGTAGTATGTATTTGTTAATCCCAAACTCCTAATTTATCCCTCCCCATCCCTTTCCCCTTTGGTGGCCATAAGTTTGTTTTCTATGTCTGTGAGTCTGTTTCTGTATTGTAAATAAGTTCATTTTTATCATATTTTAGATTCCACATATAAGTGATATCATATGGTATTTGTCTTTCTCTTACTTCATTCTTGAAACCCTTGAAGAAGGTAGAAAACATAGAACATTTAACTTCATTCTCTTTCCCACCTCTTAGGGAGGCTGTCTTAACCTAAAGAAGTTTAGAAGTTACAAGAGGGACAGCATTTTGCTTGGATATTTTCATTCCATCAGATAAATATATTGGCATCCAGCCAATAGCAATTTGCTATTATACAACTTATACCAATGCTGGTTATATTTTTACTGTACACAAATCTATAGAGGACGTTTGATGAATAAAAATAATTTCTGTCCTTACCTGTGGGTTTACTTTTGTGTAGCTGTAATAAACTTTTAAAAGACTATTTTAGACTTTAAAATGCCTCTTTGTTCTTGATTAGTCATTATAGAGTCGTAGAAAATGACAGGAGCATCAGATTTGGGACCTGGGATTAAACAGGGTATAATTCTTTAAAAAATCATGATTTTTCTGAATACTAGGATTGGTCAACACAAGAAAATAAATGGTGAAACAGAAGAAAATATACGGGGGATGCATATCGTTTCTAATTTCCTTTCTGTCCCACTTTGCTCCTATTAGTTATAACAGAGATTCGGATCAGTTAACCAAGTGGTTGGAATCTTCTCAGCAAACTCTGAACTACTGGAAAGAGCAGTCCCTCAATGTGTCTCAGGACTTGGACACAATCAGAAGCAACATAAACAATTTTTTTGTAAGTTGTAATACAATATGCTCAGGTAATTGTTGGTTAGAAAAAAATATCGGGGGAAAATTAGGAGAGTTGGTGTGATAGTTTCCATAATCATTTGTAGATAAGGGGTAAAACTTGGGCTAATAGCAGCTGCATGCTTCAAACTTAGACCTATTTGTTTATACTATTGATTTATATGCTTATAATAATGATAAAGTATATTTTAAATTGACACTATAAAATATATATGTACTTAAAACTTGCCCTGACATGGGGCATGTTTTACAAGTGCAGAAAATAACTCCCCTACCTGCCCCCAAAACCTCACAGGATTATTAATTCATAAATGTTAGCTAATAAATACATGGTTTTAAATTGTTATATACAGAATTGATGTTTCTACTAAAATGTTATTGTTCTATTGTTTTAAGGGTTTTTTTTTTGAAGAAAAGAAAGTATTAATTTTGTGATATAAATTATACTTTGAGACCTTTTTGTCTTTTCCCTTAGTCTTTTCTCCATTTTTCATATTTTGTAGCTATGATTACTCACTTTGATATTAAAATGTAAATATTTTAAAAATATACTTGGAAAAAACCTGTAAGTACCAGGAAAGATTTCAGATATTTTAGTTTAAAAATTGTTGCGTTTAATTCATTTAATATGAACTTTTAAAAAAAATGAACTTTGTGCTGTGTTCCATATTTTCTTTTTATTGTTGAAATGATGATTTGTCTATTTTTAAAAATATTAATCCATTAGATTATAAGCCACTCAAGGGGCAGGAACTCCATCTCTTTTGTTCCCCACCGTATATCAAATGCCTGGAACAGTGCCTGACACTTAGCAGGAAAAATGTGTGTGTGTGCATGTGTATATGCGCTTACATGTGAGCACATATACACATGCACACATACATACATACACATATAAATATTTACTATTTGAATTGAATTCAGTTATTTAGTTTTGGGCTCTAACCAGTTATTCTGACTCTTAGTTACTCCGTGCCATATTTATTTATTTATTTATATTTATTTGTTTGTTTGTTTATTTATTTGGCTTTGTTGGGTCTTCGTTGCTGGGCGTGGGCTTTCTCTAGTTGTGGCGAGCGGGGGCTACTCTTCATTGCGGTGCGCGGGCTTCTCATTGCGGTGGCTTCTCTTGTTGCGGAGCACGGGCTCTAGGCGCACGGGCTTCAGTAGTTGTGGCATGCGGGCTCAGTAGTTGTGGCTCATGGGCTCTAGAGCGCAGGCTCAGTAGTTGCGGTGCACGGGCTTAGTTGCTCTGCGGCATGTGGGATCTTCCCAGGCCAGGGTTTGAACCCATGTCCCCTGCATTGGCAGGTGGATTCTTAACCACTGCACCACCAGGGAAGTCCCTCCATGCCAGATTTAAATTTTAAAAGTTTCTAAACTTTAAAACTGTTTCCTTTTAGGAGTTTTCAAAGGAACTTGATGAAAAGTCCTCCTTGAAAACTGCAGTTCTAAGTACTGGGAACCAACTTCTTCACCTGAAAGAAGCTGATACGGCGACACTGAGAGCTTCTTTAGCACAGTTTGAACAAAAGTGGACAATGCTCATAACTCAGCTTCCTGACATCCAAGAAAAACTTCACCAGGTAAGTATTTAAAGACCCAGCATTTGAATTAGCATTCACTTGTTAGCTCACAACTCTTTTAAAATCATTTCTCTGACTCAGTAATTTTCATTGACACCACCTATCTTTTCTCTGACACCACTGAATATAGGTCTTAATTACTGGACTCTCCTCCAATGGGATCTTTCTTAAGAGAGAAATCAGGCTTAATTACTTTATTTCCCAGTTTATCTGCATCACTGTGTTAGTTTATGTGAAGGTCATTGTCATTGTTTTGGGGTCACTTATTCTGAGCTTGAATGCTGGGTTTGTTTTTGTGAGTAACCTGCATAACTATGTGGCAAGACCTTTTATCAAACCAGATATTATCTTAAGTGATGCCCTGATTCATTTTGTTAACTACAGGTAATTAAATGGAAATCATTTTGATTTTGCAGCTTCAGATGGAGAAATTGCCATCTCGTAAAGCAATAACAGAAATGATTAACTGGATGAGCAACGTGGAACATCAAACTGCAGATGAAGACTCTGAGCATTCACTGAGTTCTGCATCTCAAGTTAGAAATCTTCTTCACAAGTACAAGGTAATTATACAAAAAAGCCAGAAGCCTTTTCATTAAATAAAGAAGGCAAGTCAGTTGGAAGGGAAATACTGAACAAAGAGACATGTAGGATATTATTTAGAAGAACTAATTCTAAGGGTGGGGAATGGGATGGTGGATGATTCTAGAGAGAGAAGTTAGTATACTTGCTCTTATTCTGCCCAGATTCCTTTGGTAGCTCCCATCACCACAGGACAGAATCCAAGCTTTTAACTGGCTCTGGCCAGCCTCAGCCCTTCATTTCCCCACATAAACCCTGGACTCTGCCTGAACCAAATCCTTTGAGGTCCCTCCACCACTCCTGGTGCTCTCCTGCTCATGCTTTTGCTTTTGTACGTGCTGTACCTTTGGCCTGGAATTCCAGTGTCCCGCTTTTAGCTGTAGGAATCTTCTTAGTCATCCTTCAGGAGTCAGTTCAAGTATCTTCTCATTTGGAAATCTACCCTGACTCTCCCAGCCAGATCAGTTTACCTTCCAGGATTAGGTGTCTCCATGGTGCTATCAATAGTTCCTGTCACCCGGTATTATAATTATTTTCTTACTTGCCTATCTCCCCACCTTGACTTAGCTTCTTGAGAGCAGGGGCTCCTCCTTTACCTCCCTGAAACAGCACACCTAGCCCAATACCTGGCATCCAATAGGTGTTAAGTAAATGTTCTTTGGATAAGAGAACGCGTAAGGAAAAGTTGATATCCTTCTACAAATAGGAATGTGGCCTTCTCCACGATATTTGATTTCAAGTAGATTTAACTAACATTTAACAAGCCACGCACAAACACTTATTGTGTGCCGAGCAAGGTGTTTGCCACTAGGAACACAAAGATGAATGAAGACTCCGGTCATTGCTTTCCAAGACCTCATAGGCTAATGGATCTAGCCTCTGGTAGGCAGAAGATGAATGGCTTAATCACAAAGCACGGTATTAGCAAAGGTTTCCTTTTTATATCCTATCCCATCCTAACTTCAGTGAGTAGTACAATCTGTAGAGGGTCTATGTGTATTTTTCTCACAGGCCCTAGTAACCTAGCACATAGTTTTACCCCTGGATGTCTCCTATGGAGGTGCTAGAACTTGCCAGAATAAACCCAACAAGTATCAGCCTTAACAGAAACATGCTTGGCCCTGGGAGGGTTTAGGATTGCTCTAGAACTTAAAGTCATCCAAACAGGGAGGCCTAGACGGTCCACAGAGGAATAGAGAAGCTGCCTAAACTGGCAGAGCTCCTTAAAGGTGTCCTGGGTTTTCTGGGAGAGTCTTAACTTCAGACTTCCCATCCTGTCATTTCCATGAGCCCACAGGATGGCTCTGAATTCCAGTGGGGCTCTCAGGAAGCCTCTCAAAGGAACCCTTTGTCAGACTCTGGGTCTTGATTTTGGTTCCTATGATGCAACTACCATACATGGTACCATCTTTGGCTTTTCAGTCTGTTTGAAGGTGGTGAGTCTCTCTGTTCCCAGGAATGTGTAATTCCCAAAAAGACTCTCCACTCAAATAAAGCAGATGCGTGGTGGGGTTGGGGGAGGGTAGAACGTAACTCCAGACAGGTGCCCCTTGATTACTGGGTGGGATCCTGGTGCCCCCTACGGTGCACCAAAGGAGAGGTCCAGTTCGCCTACTTCAATTCAGGCTTTGGTGGTTTAATTTTGTTTTCTTTGTTCATTTTAGGAGTTTAGAATGGAAATAGACTATAAACAATGGATAGTTGACTTTGTTAACCAGTCATTACTTCAGTTAAGCACCTGTGATGTAGAAAGTAAGCGCTATGAGAGAACAGAGTTTGCAGAGCATCTCGGAGAGATGAACCGCCAATGGCACCGGGTCCACGGAACACTGAATGGAAAGGTGAGCTCATGGTCACAGCTTGATGTATGATTTAGCCTTTGCAAAATACCACTTTCTGAAAAATTTTAAAAGACATTTGTGGGACCTCCCTGATGGTCCAGTGGTTAAGACTCCACACTCCACTGCAGGGGGCATGGGTTCGATCCCTGGTCGGGGAACTAATATCCTGCATGCTGCATGGAGTGGCCAAAAAAAATTAATTAAAAAAAACAAAAAGACATTTGTGTGGTTAACTTACAGTTAAACCTAATAATCATCTCAATTCTAGCCCCTTTTAAATCCTATCCTCCATTGGTGCATATGAGAGTTGGAAATAGTTTTTATATTTCTTTGCGATTTCTTAGTGGGAAATTGACTTAGGCAAGTGAAGAGGAGAAATGTTATTGAAGGAGATGTCGAGTATTACATGAGGCTACTAAATGGTCAGAAGTTTTGACATTTTCTGTGAAAGTAGATGTTAAAAAGCAGCAAAGCTATTTCAGCTTTAGAAAGATTATAAAAAGGAAGAAAAATGTATATGGCTTCTTGGTAGATTTTCATTCCATGACCGAAAAGATTAAGGAAACTTATTCTTGGGAAAATATTTAATATTTATATACAATAGTGAAAATTGGTTGATTTCTTTATTGTGTGGAGAATGCATACAAATAGATTCATACAGTTAAGATTTGAGTACATGCATGGGGAAAGAACATGAGCAGATAATTCACAAAAGAGAAAATTATAACTGGCAAATAAATATGGAAAGGTTACAACTTTAATTGTCAGACGTTTGAAATAAACATTAATAACATTATACACTTACTAAATTAGAAAAACTTAAGATAAAGATAAAAGCCCAAGGCTTTCACATTCATACATTGCAGATAATGGCTTACATACCCTTTTGGAAAGCATTCAGGAAATTTCAAGAACCATAATAATCATCTTATCTCTTAACCCAGCAGTCTGCTTCTTTTACATTTATCTTAAGTAGATAGTCCTTCAAAAAGGAAAAGATATGTGCACCAAGTGTTCAATTCAACATTATTTGTTCTGGTGAAAAATGTAGACTGCCTGAATTTCCAACTCAAGAGAAATAATTAATCAAATGATATGGTGTCTATTTGATGAAATACTGGGCAGCCTTTTAAGTTAATACAAGTCATGACATAGCAAGTGCCTATGGCATATGAAAAAAAGTATAAAACATTATATATACTATGATTGTAACCTAATAAACATTGTAAGCATTAGAAATGAGAAGAACCACAGACATTTAAAAAATATTACTTTATTAAATTGATGCATTATTTGTGATATTCTTTATATTGACAGTTTTTAAGTGAGTCTAGTGAAGAGAGTCTGGGGAAAAAAAATTTTCTTAAGCTTTACATATATCGATAGACGATGCAATGAAAAAATATTGAGTGTTAGCAACATGATTTCGTTTTGTACAGATACTGTGGAACTCCAGAACAGCCAGCTTTCTTATCAGGTTAGCTTTCATTTCAAATGTTAGATTTTTTTTAAAAAGGAGAAAATAATTCATATTTCCTGACTTACGAATCTTTATTCCAAAAGTTGTTGGGAAATCTTGTGCAAAACGTTAGAAATCTGAGAAGAAACAAAATGATCCTATTAAAAATAACATATCACGACATTTACATTTTAAAGCATGGGGTTTAAAATAAGAAAATTTTATTTTCTTATTCGTAACTGGTAGATACAACAATTAGAACAACTTTTGGAAAGTATCACTGAGAATGAAAACAAAATACAGATTCTGAACAACTGGATGGAGGCACAAGAGGAGAGACTGAACACTTTACAAAAACCTGAAAGTGTGATCTCGGTGCAGAAGACACTCCTGGATTGTCAGGTGAGAAGACACACGGCACCTGTCCAGCGTGGCTTGGTCAGGCTGTTAGTTACCACGCCTGCCCCAGCGAGCAGGGCAAGCTGCTGTAGTTTCTGAGGGTTCTCCTCAAAGCCCCCAGGTACTTACTTTCTTCTATAAAATAGATGTGTCCATGTGTTTTACAGAATTGCAAAATGCTGTTTTTTAATGATAAACAAAAGTATTTTCATGGCTATTGTAGTTCTTAAGAGATTTGAATGCTACCCCTAAGAAAAAAATGTTGGACGTTCCCTGGCAGTCCAGTGGTTAGGGTTCGGTGCTTTCACTGCTGTGGCCTGGGTTCAGTCCCTGATTGGGGAACTAAGATCTCACAAGCCGCACGGTGCGGCCAAAAAAAAAAAAATGCTCCACGGGAATTCTGATTTAGATGTTTTCCAGTTTTTGTGTTTTTATTAATTTCTCCAGTATTTATAAAATTACTCAAGTCTCCATGATTTTTAGTATTTCTTTCTGTTTCTTCAGAGGAAAATGGTTTTATTTTACCTACTGTGTAATGTGTTCTCAAAGGACTACTTTTCCCTCAGAACCACTGTCTAAATCCCATTTGGGCTAGAGCATGTTGGCTGTGCCCTTTTTTCATTCAGTCATCATTTGCCAGGTCACTTGGTCTTTGAGGTGCCCTCACCCAAACGTGGGTTTACTCCTCCCTCCACACCGCCCTGATTGTGTCACTCCTGTTGAGAGCAGGTCCACTGTCCCAGAGCTGTAGATGGCACAGGTTACGTGGGTTCTGCACCGCCTACAGGAAGGCATGGCGCTCTTCACTGTTGGGGCTGGAAAGTCGGCTCAGACCCCCATTCTACTTAGAAGGTTACAGAATGATACTGGATATAATATGTGGGCAGCAACACCTCCATAAGAGATCTTTTCGGATGGTCGTATCCTGTTTCTAACTACCCACTAGCCATTTCCATGTTAGAGTGTTTACAGCCACCTCCTGACTGGAAGCTCAGTGCTATAGCACCCCCAGCCGGCCACCCTGCTTTCACCTGAGTGCTAAGTTACTCAGGCCTGGGATGTCATCACTATTTTCCAGATGGGAAAATGCAGACTTGGCAGTTTGATGACTTAACGCTTGGTCCAACAGCCAGTACAGGGCAGACGTGGGATGGAGACTGTATCTCCTAGACTCTTTCTACTATACCATGATGATAAGGACTTGCTACCTAGACTCTTCTAAAATCTAGAGCCATGTAATAATGGAAAGTATTGTAAAACCTCATATTGTAATATTGTAAATTCATATTACAAAATTTCACTGTAAAAATTGAATTGAGAGTGTGATATGATTAAAAAGTCTTTTGTGTAATGTTATTAAATTATATACTCTATTGGCATTATTACTTGAAAAATGCAGACTCCTACCTCTTACCCATTATTAATTGTTTTGTAATATTGTACATATGAAAACCTTTTCCTCTTGCCCTTCCAGGATATAGAAAATCAACTTGCAATTAAATCCAAAGCATTGGAGGAATTGAGACAAAGTTACCTGACTTCAGAGAGTGGGACAATGCCATTGCTGGAAGATACAGCATCCAAAATTGATGAGTTATTTCAAAAGAAAAACAGTGTTATCAACCAGGTACTAGAATTCATTTACAGTGTACTATTTCTCTCCACGTATCCTTCTTTTATCTTATTTCTTGTTTAATAATGGATACTCGCTCCATACCAAAATCTGAAAAGTTGCTGTGAAAACTACTGAAGTGAAGTAGAGAAAAACATTTCAGATCTCTCTTATTTTTTTCCTTCACTGGATAATCAGAGGCAAAGCCACCAAATTCCCACATCCTTGGCAAGCTAGAAATCCACCTGGTTATCTTTGTTTTGTCTAATGTACTCACACACACAAAAATGTCTCCACCCCCAACCCCAAACCCATCAGAGCATCTGGCGTTGTTTCTTGGCCAGATATTCAGGAGCAGTTATGAAGAAGCAGCTCAGATTCCCCACACCCAGGGAGGTGCCTCGGGGAGGGCGTGATCCTATTGCATGTAGCCTCTATCAAGCTAGAAGCATGGTCAGCATAGGGAAAACTCCAGAGGTGGGGAGAAACAGCATGTGGTGAGGAGAAAGCATAGAAGACTGTGGAAGATGTCTGGTAACTGTATGAAAGGCATGTCAAAGTCTGCATTTACCCCTTCTGGGAGGAAGAACACCAAAAGACAAAGGACAGGCATCCTCAGACACTGCAACTTTGACATTTCCCCACAAATGGAGAGAGAAATTGTAAATACTAACCTATTATAGGTGTGTCCATGTTTCCCAGAGAGTCTTTATTGTGGATTATTTGTCATCTACTAAAATCTACTTTCAACCATTTGTTCCAAGAGAGAATTGGGAATAACCCATGTAAATGAAATCCATAGGTGACCCTCAGCCTCATTCTTCCCCCAGGACTCAGGCAGAAAAGTAGGGGTGAGCTTAGCATATCTGTGTGAGTCATTTGTTAACATATCTTTTGTGAGGCACTGTGCTCACTGCCAAGGGTGCAATGATAAGAAAATAAATAGTTCTTACCCTCAAGATGCTCACAGGCTGCAGGAGGGTAGCTGCAATAAAAAGACAGACAGTAACAAGTGTTGACAAGGATATGGAGACATTAAAACCCTCCTACACTGCTGAGAAGGTTTGTGTATAGGTTTTTTTGTGAACATATGCTTTCAGTTCTCTTGGGCATATACCTAAGAGTAGAATTAGTGGGTCATATGGTAACTCTATACAGTATTTAACTTCTTGAGAGACTGCCAAACTTTTCTACAGAAGCTGCACCACTTTACGTTTCCATCAGCAGTGTATGAGCGTTCCAATTTTTCCATAGTCTCGCCACTACTAGTTATTATCCAACTTTGATTATAGCCATCCTAGTGGATGTGAAGTGGTATCTCATGGTTTTGATTTCTATTTCTCTAATGACTGTGGATGTTGAGTGTCCTTTCATATGCTTATTGGCCATTTATATATATTCTTTAGAGAGATGGTTATTCAGTCCTTTGTCCCTTTTTGAGTTTGGTTGTCTTTTTATTGTTGAGATATAAGTGTTCTTTACATAATATATAAAGATTTATATACTTGTATATTCTCGATTGTGTCAGAGATCATTTAAATGCTTCAATTTTCAACCTTTCATAATTATCAAAACACATTAAAGGATAAAATATGGCCACCATTGCATTTCCTCCTACTTTGCACTTGCCCATCATTTTGGCCAAGCATGATGCTCTCCAAGTTTTGCTTGCTCTCCAGTAGTAACCAGACTTAAGTGCCAGGTAACACAGGTTAACACTTTACATTTACAATGCTTTACAGTTTTCAGAGCATTTTCACAGACACTATTTTCTTTATGTTTTCATTTATTATATCTGTATTGTGGATGAAGAAATAGACTCAAGGATTAATTAACTTGCCCAAGGTCAGAAAGCTAATAGGGTGTCACTGAAATGTATACTCTGAGATTCTGATTCCTCACTCAGTGTTTTTTTCCCTGGGCTGTCCCTCTGTAGGCTGAATTCTCTCTGTGCTGGTTCTTTTGGTCTCAGGGCTCTTTTCCATTCAGCTACTCTAAAACTTAGCCTTCTTTGATATTTCTTGTTCATTGACCCACCCTTCTCACCTTCAGTGAATCACTGACGCTCCACTCTCAAATTAAAATACCTAAATTGGATACAGTGGTAGAGTCCTTAGGAGGGGGAAACAAAAAAGATGAGAGAGCCTCTTGTCGATGATTTCTTGAATATGTTTCTACTTTTTGTATAGGTCAATGAGCTCAAGACCTCCATGCAGTCTGTTTTACAGGAGTGGAAGATTTATGATAAACTCTATGATGAAGTGAATATGATGACGATCCGATTCTGGTACTGCATGGAACACAGCAAACCTGTGGTTTTATCATTAGAGGCCTTAAGATGCCAGGTGCAGAACCTTCAGGTATATTAACCAGATCTTGGCACAATGCATTATTGGCAGAAAATCTCCAATGGAAGAAAGCACAGAAATGAACACAATTACTGTTATGTTCTCCACAGAGAAACACGAAACAGTATTTTAAACAGCAGCATCAAAAGTATAACTTGAAATTTCAAAATGAATGACATGAACCAAATGAGTGAAACTTGGTACAAGTATACTGTGAATTTTTCTTCATCTTTCATGTCCATATTATTTCACAATTTAAAGGTTTGGGTTTGGGGTGTTTTTTTTTTTAAGTATGCTATTTCAAATGCTAGCCCCATGAAAGAATGCCTTCTCAGTTTTCTTCTTCACAGTTCTGATAATTTATCCCTGTCCTATTAAAGTTTGAGTGTTAACATTATTGTGGTACAGCGGCAAGTGTTGACCAGCTGCTGCCTTCTTTGGACGAGGCCAGGCTGTTCTGCAACTGACATTCCTGCTCTGTCCCCTAGACTCTTCAAGACGAAGCTGAGAGCAGTGAAGGGAGTTGGAAGAAACTCCAGGAGGTTATTGGAAAACTCAAAGATTACTGCCCCTCAGTTGCTGAAATAATTCAAGAGAAATGCCAAAATACTCACACAAGGTACACTTTAAGATGCAATTTGAATGGTAGAACAGATATTTTTATCTTAATGACGTGTGACAAATGAAGGGACATAGGCTGGGTAAAGCCTTCTTAATCATCTGAGATAACTGGTTTCATACTATTCTGGTCTCTCCTGCTTTGAAGGATCTCGTTCACGTAAGATTTGACGTTGTGAAGGCTATCACTTGCCTTGTACAAGTGTTTGGTATAATCAATCTAGAAATGTCCTAAGTACAGCCCCAGTGTAGCCACGTTCAGTGGGCATAGGCTAAATGCCCAATGCGATCCTCAAGGGCACCAAAATCAACAGGCAGAAACAGGCTAAGGGGTGGCCAGATGGGCAGTCTGTCTCACTGGAAACATTATAAGGTGGAAGTAAGGAGATGTTAGAATACCTCTCAGGAGATATTTGTGAGGTTGGGAGGAATTCTTTGATGAACTATTTATGATAGAAAACTCCTTCTAAGGAGTGTGGCCCTGGTTGATTGTGAGGCTTTTATATAGCTGGATGGGATATGAAAGTTGGCCCAAAGCTGATTTGTTCCAGACAGTGGTGAAGAGATTAAGCTACCCTCAGTGGCCTTCTCCACCCTTCCTTCATGCAGATTCAGCCTCTCCTATAAACCAACTTTGAATATGTGTTGAACAAGGGACACCACATTTATGTACCCTGCAGTGGTGTCCTCAGCCCTTGATCCAGTCCTTAGTGGAAGAGGGGGAGGAGGGAGGGTAAAGAGAAACACAGACTCGTATCTAATTTCACATACAGTAATGGGGGCCTCCCTCAAAACATATGGTGGTTCAGGTTGCTATTAAAGGGATTCAGTTGTCACCACTGCACATACACATTCAGTTGTTGGCACAAGAATATATCGGAAGGCATATTGAAAAAGACTGAAGAAAATAGCACCAAAATGCCAACAGTAGTTATCTCTAGATTAATGAGATGTCAGGTGTTTTTTTTACTTTCTCTTTATAGACAGGTAGGTAGGTAGGTAGATGGGTAGACAATCTCAATATAGGTGTGGATAGATTTAAACACACATGTTTTGTGGGGGGTTGTGAGCATATGTTGTATTTATAATTGGGGAAAATCTTGTTTAAAAACAGGTGGTTCTGAGAAGATTTGTGAAATACAAAGAAGTAAAGCAATTATGCCATTTGTCACCTTTTTCGCCCACTTAGCGGGGTTGAGGATATTGTGAAACAAGCATTCTCATGTGCTTTGGGTGAGGATGTAAATATTATAATGCTTTCAGAAAGCAGTTTGAACATATACCCATAACCTTAAAAATATTTACATATTTATATTCTTTGACCCAATAATTCTCTAAGAAGTCTAATTTAAGACCAATATCTTGAAATACAGAAAAAAGCCTTTGAACAAAGTTGTATCTGAGCATTATTTTTGGAAGCAAAAATTGAAAATTACTCCAATATCCATACTAAGCTGGAATTTGGTAATTAAACAAAAAAGACCATTTATAGACCGTTATGTACAGCCATTTAAACTTAGGCTTACTTATTTTTTATTAATAACATGGGAAAATTTTTTTAAGTTAAATGGGAAAGAAAGGCAAGATATTACAGTCCATAGCATGGAATAAAAACAAAATTTTTAAATTTCTCCTTTTTTTTACTTTTCAATTTTAATAGAATGAAAAATGTATTACAGAAAATAACTTCTTATTTTTCTTATTATTACGATTTTTAGTTTTTGTAGCAGTTTAACAGTGCATATAAATGAGAATCCAAAAAAAAAATCATATAACCAATGAATGTGCCAGCACCACAAAATTAGCTAATTTTCATGGATGCAGAAATACTTTTAATATTTGCAATTGTTCATAACTTGGTGGTATCTACAAAAACGAGGTCTCTAACTAGATTTCATCAACAGCTCTAGTCAAGTTCACCTGGACTCCAGAGTTGATTTTTAGCCTGGCCCCCCCATGGAGACCAGCTATGTAAATCTGGGGCCTGGGTACTCTGCTGCTGCCTTCCCTCATATATTGTGTGCTAGCATCCTTTGAGGGGTACACAATTTTCTCTTCTCATGTGACTAAGATCAGTTTTACCAAGTGAGTAACTTTCTGATGCAAATTGGCCTAAGTAGAAAGAGAATACACAGGAATTAACTTTTCTCTAAAGAACAAATAAAATATTATCAAGTACCAGGTAATATCTGCCATTTTTTTCTCTCAATCCACAAAGAAATTAGTCCTACAACATACCGTATTTCTACAAAACATTAAAACATTAGCAAATTTAGAACATAATAGAAAATAAATACCCTTTGCTGAGAAGTAGGAAAATATATTGTTTTTTATTTCTACTTTTATATAAGGAACATGTTGCTTTTGTAATTAGAAAATAAATTTGACATAAACACAATTTAAATAAGGCCTACTTAAAGACCCCCTCTATAAAATAGGAGGCCCTCCCATGTGGAGAAAGTTTCATCAGGCAAACAGTTCAGTACTTTCTTCACCTTTGCCTAAGAGACATTCATCATACAATAGATATTTCCTGCCAGTCACAAATTTTGCGGGTTTTGTTGAGAATTATAAAGTCAATGAAGTATCCTAATTTGGAATTCTATTTATATATTAATGATGGCATTAATTTTGAAAAGACATTAACGTGTCTTCTTAATCTATCTGTTCTTAACTTATGGGTAGAGTGTAGGCACTGTGCTTTTGCTGCAAAGGAAAGGATGGATGGGGTTCCTGTTGTTCATGTTGCCCTGACAGGTGGACGCGGGTAAACCAAGATATTGCAGACCAGTTGCAGAGGGCCCAGAGCCCGCTACAGCTCTGGAAGGCATATAACAGTGCTCACGCTGAAGCTGCAGCAAGACTGGAGCAGCAGGAAGCAAAGTACCAACAGCTCGCAAACATCAACACATCTGGAAACAACCTGGCAGAGATCCTGCCCCCAGCCCTGCGGGACATAAAGGTAGGCGTTAAGCCCATTGGGAAAACCAAGGCCAAGACAGCCTGACAGACAGGGCCATGACCCAGGGACTAGACAGATCCCAGGGAGGGAGGAGTGGGTCAGGACAGCTGTGTGAGCAGACCATGTAGGACACAGGCAAGACAGGGATGTGTGGGGTTGGGAGAGCCAGGTGGTGGCTCAGAGGTGAGGGCCAGGCAGCAGGTAGCTGGGTCAGGGGCACCTGACACCACCTCCTTCCAAATCTCCCCTTTCACTCTAGCAGGTAAATCTCTAAAGCCAAAGCTTCATACAGAGTCTCCAATAAAAGCAGAAATATATCAGCTGAATGTGGTCATCTAAGAATTGTAGATGTTGAATCTCTTGATTTAGAAATAATCATGAATAATTATCTAAATAATCATCTAATCTAAATGAATAATCATTTAGATTCACCACCATGTTAATAAGGCTTTTCTGTGGATATAATGATTTTTAGACTATTATTTAACAGTTGTATACTTTCCTCTGTGGTTTTATTCTATTATGTTAATGAATGCCTAGAAAGCAAATACTTTCTAGTTTTAAACTAGGTGACCAGATACATTTTGTATCTTTTAATACTATAGGTCAAATAAAGAAGTATTAACCAATTAAATTAGAGACAAGAATCCAACAGATATGAACCATATTTCTGATCAACTTCTGTCTAATCTGTTGGCATTTAAAAAACAACAAAAACAGAAATTTCACACAGTTGCAATATTTCTGGAGTAGCCCTAAAATCGTCTTGGTCAATGAAATTCTATGCTCTCTGCAAATGAATCCATTTATGTCACAAAGTGTCAGGCAGAGGACGGGGTTGGATTGATTCTTAAAATGCATTAAAGCAGATCCTTAAAGTGTTCACTGATTAGAAATATAACACATAGGGCTGTACCCAAGTCATCTCCAGTTTCTGTAAACTAGAAGCCCCAACTCTATTTATCCATGGTTACTTTTGGTTCTGAACTGACAAATTTCAGAACAGCACCCAGTGATGTGCATCATATAAAGAAGGCTTAGCTTTTTTATCTCTTTAAAATAAACAGTAACAAAAAGCCACACCCACTATTTCAGGGCAGAAATTCTCCTAGATGTTGATGGAGTGGCATGAGTTGGGGATTTTTGTTGGGAAAGGAGGAGGAAATGTTTTGCGATCACTTTTTTCTTCTCCAGGAGCTGCAGCATGATGTGCAGAAGACAAAAGAAGCCTTTCTCCAAGATTCCACTCTCCTGGATCGACTCCCACAGCCTGCAGAGCCCAACACCCACCTGCTCCTCTCTGGTCAAATGCACTCCCTCCAGAGGGCTTCCTACTTGGAAAAGATGCTGCTTATGAAAACAAATGAATTTAAGGTTCATCTTATTTTTCTATTCAAGTTGAAGTCTTGGACATTTGCACACTCCCTTCAATTCCTTATATCTTCCGAAGTGATAGTTATTAGTGCTTTGTGGGCTGCACCTTAGGGAAACCACAGAATAAAGATGCCCTAAACATATCTACCATTTGACATGATTCTTCAGTCATGTGATTCTTCAATCACATGGGCAATGGGCAGATCTTAAGCATACGTTTCTTCTTTATTGAACATGTTAAAGTGATATATTTCATGCACTGTTCAGATCTCGTAGTTATTTGAATTTCCAAGTGGGGTAATTGAGTCATAGAGTAGCTGCTTAAAGCACGGCCATTTGTTATGTATTTTATTCACTTTTTGAAAAGCCTTTAGTGCATGAACTATCAAAAAGCTGAATAGAAGGCCATGGGGCTCCAATATCATACAGCGGGGAAAAAATATTTAGCTAGCAGGATTCCTCTAGGTGCCCCTGTCAAGCAACTGATCTATTCATCCCTGTGAAGGCTTCATACTTTGCCAAAGGCACAAAGTGAGTATCAGGAGTGTTCTGGATTCAAGATAATGAACTGCTTAGGGCTGAAAACAGCTTGGACTTTTATCACAAGGCTGCGCTTGATTCTGTTATAGATGCACATGAAAATTGTTTCTAATGAAAACTTCTCTTGTTCTAGTTTGTTCTATCACAGTTCAGGGATTTTGGGGACCAGTTGGACTCTTTAAAAGGTCTCATTACGCATGAAGAAGAGAATTTGGATAAACTCTACCAGCAAGAAAAAGAAGGAAATCCTGACTTATTCCTGGTATTGCCAATATTTGTCATTCCTAAGGGCTCAGGTTCCCCATAGAATAAAAAATAAGTGAATTACTGTCATCTATGTGCATCTTAACTCTTGAGCACAGTCATTGATATGCCATTCATTCTTGACCTGTTTTCCCTAAGATCTAGAAAAGTATGACAACATAGGGATTTTTTTTTTTTTACACCTTTTTTTTTTGCTTTTTGCTTTTTTATTTTTTTAATATTTATTTATTTATTTATTCTATTCATTTGGCTGTGGCAGGTCTTAGTTGTGGCGCGCAGGATCTTTAGTTGCAGCATGCGGGCTCTTAGTTGTGGCATGCGGGATCTAGTTCCCTGACCAGTGATCGAACCCAGGGCCCCTGCATTGGGAGCACGGAGTCTTAACCACTGGACCACCAGGGAAGTCCCATACACTTTAAATATATACAATTTATTTGTCGATTATTTCTCTTTTTTAATTTTTTAATTTTTATACCTTTTTAAAGGTTACATTCCGTTTACAGTTATTACAAAATATTGGCTATATTCCCCATGTTGTACAATACATCCTTGAGCCTATCTTATACCCAATAGTTTGTACCTCCTACTCCCCAACTCCTGTATTGCCCCTCCGACTGGTAACAACTAGTTTTTTCTCTTCATCTATGAGTCTACTTCTTTTTCGTTATATTCACTAGTTTGTTGTATTTTTTAGATTCCACGTATAAGTGATATCGTACAGTATTTATCTTTCTCTGTCTGACTTATTTCACTTAGCATGATGCCCTCCAAATCCATCCATGTTGCTGCAAATGGCAAAACTTTGTTCTTTTTTATGGCTGAGTTATGGTCCATTGTATATATGTACCACATCTTCTTTATCCATTCATCTGTTGATGGACACTTATGTTGCTTCCGTATCTTGACAATTGTAAATAATGCTGCTACGAACATTGGGTTGCATGTATCTTTTCAAATTAGTGTTTTTGGTTGTTTTTGGATATATACCCAGGAGTGGAATTGCTGGGTCATGAGATCTATTTTAGTAATATGCCTCAGTAATTTTAGTAGACTTTTAAATCTTGAAGTCTTTACTAGTTAGCTTCAGTGAACTAAAATAATCTAGCAGTTGGCTATTGAGATTAATTGAATTTTTCTGGTTAGTTGAAGATCAAAAAGTAAGATGCCCTATTAAATTAATGGTATATTTTTTTCCTTCTTTATTACCGTAATAAATTTAGTATAGTTAACATAGATGAATGGAAGAATTAAAGAATTCTGGATCTTGCAAACTCCTAAGGACCAATATTCATAACCTAGATTAAGAGTCAGCAAACTATGGCACATGGTCTAAATGCAGCCCCTCACCTGGTTTTGTAAATAAAGTGTTACTGGCACAACCATGCCCTTCCACCATTTACGTACTGTCTATGGGAGTTTTCATGCTACGAGGGCAGAGTTGAATATTTGCAACAGAGATCGTATGGGTCATAAAAGGCTAAAATATTTATGATCTCACCCTTGACAGTAAAAGTTTGTTGACCCTGACCTAGACTATTGTGGCAGAGTTCTGTAGTGAGAACATGGATATGGTGAAGGATGTTTGCTTAATATATTGTTGTCCTAGAGGCTGTCCCTGGAATATTGTCTTAAAGATAAAATTTTGGTGAGTTTGCTTTCCTATGATTTCACCATAATATTGATGTGTAACTACCATGCTTTGCTAGGGTTATTTTAAGGATTGAATTTTCCTTTACTTTGTAAATAAACTGCATGTTCTGTTGAAGGTCAAGTTGTTGGCAGACTAAATGCGACTTGAAGGTCCAGAGTGGGTCCTTTAAAAAAGAAGGCTCATTTCCATCTTCTTCAAAGACAAAAATCTGAGATCACTTTCTATTTCCTGAGCTGTTTCAGTTCTGACCATGTGTGCAACTTGTTCTAGAAAAGGCACAGGATTGAGAGATCTGGGTTCAGGTCCGATTCTGACACTAACTAGCTATTTGACTGTGGGCAAGTCATTTACCTATTTAGGCCCCAGTTTTCCCTCTTCTTTGAGATAAGGAAGGTCTGTAGGATTTCTGAAGCCTTTTCCTAATCCAGATATCTTATTGGCATCCAAAAATCTGGAATTTAATTTCTTTTTCACAGAATCATGTGCTGGCACTGACAGCCCAGTCACCTGATATTGAGCATTTGAGTGAAGTAAGCCTCAAGCTCCCACTTAGTGACGTAGCTGTCAAGACATTACAAAATGTGACCCGGCAATGGATTCGGGCCACGGCGACAGCACTGGAACGCCGCAGGTCAGAACAGCCCAGCTCTCCCATTCTGTTTCAATTAAGGCAAAATTAACAGTTGAGCCCAGTAATGTCATTGTTATATGGCTCTGTTTTGCTTGTTTTTAAACCTTCGTAGTGAACTTCAGGAGATTGGATTGAATCAAAAGTTTCTTTATTGCTGTGAAAAGTGGGTCCAGCTTTTGGAGAAGATAGAAGAGATGCTCAAGGTGAACATTGCTGACAGCCTCCCTGCTCTCCTGGAACAGCAGAAAACGTATGAGGTAAATAAACCTGTGCTCTCTGCCACCTTGGACCCCTCACCCTGGGGCAGGACTCAGGGGAAGAGAGATTAAATAAAGTAAAATACAGAGAGTACCTATCAATCCCCAATCCCTAAACACAGAATGTATGTCTTTGAGCAAATTCAGCTGTTGGTTGATCATTTGTAAACTTCTCACACATTTCATAAATTTCAAAATTTTGTTTTGCTGCTCTATTTTATTAATGACAGAACTCCTAGATTTTCTACAGTAGGTGGAAGCTTCTAGCACAACGTTGCTTTTGCATAATGCGAACACAATACCACTTTACCAAGAGCATGGTAAAATACTTCAAGTCATCTTTGCATTTTCACTGAATAGTTTTGTAAAGTATTGAAGCACCCGGTAGAATTATAATTGTAGCATTAATAATTTCACAGAGGAGTTTCCCCATGCTTATGCTGATGTATATTTGAGAGTACTCCTGGTGGTTATAGGCAGATCCTGCATTTCCAAAATGTACATGATTAGTTCATTGTAACTTTTTAGTGTAACTGATTTAAGTCTGCACTATTACATTAAGATCATCCACTGAAAATGAAATCTGTCCAGGCAAAGCTGGGTGACTTTGATAAGTTACCAAACATCTTAGTTTCCTCCTCTTCAAATGAGTCTAATAGTATTTAAGTCGTAAGGTTGAGGAATAAGTGAGACAATGCATGTTTTACTCAGTGCCTAATAGAAATAGAAAAAAGCCCAATAAATGGGCCTTAGATGTAGTTATTATTAGACCTATTTGCTTCTAATTATATTCATAGGTGCTGTTGTGATGGTTAAGCATTTTTTGCAGTTAGCCTCAAATCTTTTGAAAATTAATCACCTCACATATCCTCTGTGAGGTAGATTTTATTAGGAAATTCACAAAAACAATTCCCATATTTTAATTCATATACAGATGTTAGAAGCTGAAGTTTCTATAAACCAGACAATTGCTGACTCTTATGTCACCCAGTGCTTACAACTCCTGGACACAGCAGAAATAGAGAAGAGGTAAGCTCTTTGGGACTCGTAATGGTTGTGGGCATGTGGAAGGCAATGCAGCCTGGCGGGCCTTCCACCATGTGAATCTTGACCACATCAGTGCCTGCGGCCATGTCATTGGTAGACCACCATGGGGCCGGTCTTCTGACTTTATATTAGGATGGAGTCTTGCTTCATGGCCGTAAAAACATCAGGGGCCCTTTCCCCTATGGTAGATGGGTGGGCTTAGCAGACCAGATGCTTTGCAAACACCCATCCACCTAGTACCATTAACTAAGTTTTTACCCCAAAGGATTTTTCTATAGTGTGTTTTCCTCTCTACCTTCAGCCTCATGATGTTTTGCTATTTAAAAAATAAATTTCAAAGTGCTGCTGTTCCCAGTAGGTAGCCATGTCACAGTTGTGAAAGAAGAGACTTCTTTCTATGCTGTGTACATGAGGTTGGGGTCTCCGGGGAGTTCCAGTCAGGCAGAGCAGAGCCCCTTAGGCAGCCTGGTGACAGTAACTGTACCTGCTTGCATAGCTGCTGAAATTGCCGACAGAGCCCGGAGGGGGCCTGGCCTTAAATGACCTCTCCAAATGTCTCCATAGGCATTATTTTCCTCCCCATGATCACCCATATACCTCTGAATCTTCTTTCAACATAACTAAGAAATATAAAATCCATTTTTCCTAGCTCTGAAGTAATAAAATCCAAGCCAATTTCAGGATGATTAACTAGTTTTGATCTGATCAGTACAGCAAAGCGTGACTTTTCCCATAATAAATGAAAGGCCTTATTTATCATGTGAAGGACGTTGTTTATCTGGGAAAGAAATAGTTGAGTAGTTGCAGAAAGCATGTTCTTTATTGATGAAATTATGTAGCATACAACCCTCAAGTAATCGATAACATTACAAGGGACCTACCTGTTCATCTGTTTCCCATTGATCCCATGTTTAGTTTTCCATAACGCACTTGGCATAATCTGTGTTAAAACAGCTTAAGTTTGTTTAAGGCAGTGGTTGTCATGCATGCCAACAAAATACTAGGCCATGTGCAATTATCTTGTGATAAACACCTTTCACCAACCCACACACTGCCCCTGCCCCAGCCCCAAGTTCCCCATCATGTTTACGTTGAATGGTGCTCAGATTTAAAGAAGTTTCTTTCCATGTAAATTGTGCACGTAAATAGCAAATCTAAGTTCCTATTACACGTTGATAGTTATTTTTTCTACACGTTGATGTCAGAATTCTCTAACCATCTATTTTTCCCAAGACCGGAATTTGTTTGGAAGTTCACGAGGCTGAAGGAGAGGTGGCAGAGCGCCGTCCAGGGCGTTCGGCAGAGGAAGAGTGACATCGATGAGCTGGTGAGGCAGTGGCAGTACTTCACCACCTCTGAGGGGGACTTGCTCCGCCTCCTCGCCTACACCAGCCACCTGCTGTCTGCAGTGAAGAGCCAGGACTGCTACAGCCTCCACCAAACAAGAAGTCTGATCCATGAGCTGAAGGTAGGACATGCACAGCAGCGGTGTGGGAACTACAGGGTGCTGTTTATTTGGAAGATGTTCGTCCAGCTCAGGTTTTGTGTTTTCTGTGACGTTCAAGTGTGCTTTCTGCGATGGGGAGGCCAGCTGGTCATGGGGACCCTACTCAGCCTTATCCTTAGCCTTGTGGGGTCAGAAACCCAATCTTATCCATTCATCCAGAAATAGTGAAGCTCTCTTGGGCTGTGGGAGTAGAGACGGACTGGAGATGGGTAGGTAGAGTGGGGAAGTTGGGGGTGACAGACTTTTAAAGCACTGACTAATGTATAAATGACTACCACAAAGTAGTAATTTACAGTGGGACTCCTGCTTACTCTTGAAGGGTGAATTCATTTAGGCGACAACGTTTCCAATCAGAAAGTTGCTTGATGAGCACAGGACTAGAATAATTAGTTGGCAGTTCCCAGGGCATGTTGCATTGAGCTATCGAACCACGCTTCACTGTAGAGCGACAGCTAAACAAAACAGCACCCTTCTGAAATCCTTTGCTTGCCTCATTCATTTATCTAGGCTTCAGATATTAACTGAGCGTCTGATCTTTGCTGGTCACTGTTCTAAGTGCTGGGTATACGGTGTGGACCAAGAGAAGACCTCTCCTCCCGTGGGGGCAATCAGACAAATCAATAAACAAACAAGAAAATACTAATTTGTCTGATTGGTGGGGGAAATCAGACAAATCAAAAAATAAAGGAAATATCAGATTGCAGCATGGCATATGTAGGTCATTAAAACAGGGCCGGTGATGGAGAGGCTGGGTGACTGCTTTAGATTGGGTCCTCTCTGGGGAGGCAACATTTAAACTGGAACCTGAGTGACAAGAAGAAGCCAGCTGTGCAAAGATCTGGGGGGAGAGCCTTCAGACAGAGGGAAGAGTTTTCCCGAGTCCCCAAGATGGGAACAAGTTTAGCAAAGCAGAGGAAGAAAGAAGGCTCCTGTGACGAGTGTAGCCAGTGAGACAGCAGTGATGGAAAATGGACTTGATAGGCAGTCAGGGAGGAGCATTTTGGAGGGAGGTAAGGTAGCTGGATGACCGTCTGGATAATAGGAAGCCGTTCAAGTTGGAAGAGGAAGCAGCTCGATACGATTTGTATTTTTTAAATGTCCTCTGGCTGCTCTGAGGAAGATGGTTTGGGGGTTGGTGGGGGTCAGAGAAGAAGCAGGAATGCCAGTGTACTACTTCTTTATTGCCGCATCACAACAAACATTTCTTATTCTCTCTCACAGTTCTGGAGGTTGTCAGGGCTGTTAGGTGGCTCTTGCAGGGGGCTTTCAGGCAGTTCCGGTCAATGACGGCTGAGGCTGGACTCATCTGAAGTCTCCCTCACTTTCATGTCTAGTACTTGAGCTGGAAAGGCTCAGACAGCCAGGAACTGGAACAGCTGGGGCTCCTTGGGCTTTGTTCCCTGTGGGCTCTCCACTTGGAGGCTTTCGGTAGCCAGACTCCTTACATGGCAGCTCATGGCTTCAAAGGTGCATGTCCCAAGAAAGATAGATCCAGAGAGAAGCTGTATTGCCTTTTTAGACCTAGCCTCAGACGTCAGCCACTTCCACCATCCTCTGTTAATCAAGGCCATCACGCATGCCCACACGGGTTCAAGAGGAGGGGGGAGAGGGAAGGTTCTAGAAGAGCATGTGGGGCTGGTAATATTGTGGCCATTTTGTGAAAAATACAGTCTGCCATAACTCGTTAGGCTATTTCAATGGTCTTGGGTAGTTTTTAGGATGGATAAGACAAGGGTGATCACAGTGAAGATAAAAAGACTATGTTTGTAGGTGGGGTTTACAAGACCTGCTTATGGTTTGGATGTGGCAGGTAAATAAAAATCTAAATCCAGATGACTGTAGGTTTGGGGTTGAGCATCTTGGTGAATAGTGTGCTGTTGACCAAGTCAGGGGAGACTGGACAAGAACCAGGTCTTTTGATGAGTTCAGTTTGAAATGGCTAACAGACATCTATCCCAGTGGCTGTGTTGAGCAGTACTGCATATTAGAAGGACAAGTGTGCAGGGGCAGTGTGTTCCTTGAATTGCAGTTTTTCTTGTGTGTGTTTCTCCTTAGCATTTGGGTTATCCTGAGTATTCTCAGAAATATCTTTATAAATCAATACTCTGTTGATTTCTTTTTAATATCAGCTTCCATTTTGGAAAATGCCCATATTATGTCTCCCTTGAGAAATTTGAAAATAAAGGAAATCATATATGCAACAGAAATAAAAGCTATTTAATTTTTTCTCCTGAAACCAAATGCTTTTGGAAATATAAAGTTTTTACTTCATTTTTGTATTATAAATACCTAGTTTCAGTCCCTTTTAAAGAAAAGCCTATGTGATATCCAAATGGAATTTTTTAAAGCTATTGCTTTAGTATAAACACTGATGTGTATATTTATGTGCTTAAGTGTCTATTTTTATATTTTTACCTTTTTTATTTGTTCTCTCCTTTTAAATTTGTTTAGCATAATGTGCACATTCTAACCTTGTGGGTTAGGAGCAGCCTGACTCTTTATACCATAATGGTAATGGGTATTTGCTCTTAATATCAGATCTAATACTCCAGTCATTTTCTTAATACTCTTGGATCCATTTATCTTGTAGGCTTTTATTCTGTGAAATGTATTTTTAATTTCTCTATGCTTCTAATCATTATACTAAAATCTTATCTCTTACCAACCCTTGGAAATTATTTTAAGAACACATCATTTGGTAGTATGCTGTCTACTCAATAAAAATATTAGCCTTTGATGTGAATGAGTGTGTATGTATGTGTGTGTGTGTTCTAACCAGATTTGTCTAATTTATACCTAGTTTAACATTTAAGAGGAGCTCTGAAGGAAATACACACAAATGCATGCAGAGAGTCACATTTTGATCACATCAGAGGTTTAAGCAAATTACTTTTTCTTTTTTTTTTTTTTTTTTAAGAATAAAGAAATCCATTTCCAGAGGTGGCAGACAACCTATGCACTAACCTTGGAAGCTGGGGAAAAGTTACTGAACACAACTCACCTGGAAACTAAAGAGTCAATTGACAAGAGAATCAGTCAACTTCAAGACAACTGGAAGGACACAAAACTCCAACTAGGAGAGATGATTAAACAGTTCCAGAGCATTGCAGAGGTAAACTCACCATTTACTTTTCTGTTCATGATATTCAAATGCAGTACATAGAATTTTTGTTTGCTGTATGAAGATGGGAATGATTTTAGGAAATCACAATATTATGGGTTTTCCAAGGGACGTTGAGTCCTACTAATCCACAAATCATGGTGGTTACTTGATGTAAAATAATAATACAACATTGGAAAAGCTCAATGTTAATATCTAAATACTTGAGGTACTATTTTATATTTACCTTTATGAAACAGGAAACGAATTCATGTTCAATGGAAGTTCAATACCCAAAGCTAACATATGGTCTGTCTTTGGGTATGGTATATGAAAATAAACACAGTGATACTTCATCTTTCTGCTGCCTTCAAAGAATACACTTTTCCATATAACTGAATTTCCCAAATAATTTATGATTATACCTTTAAGAACCAAAATGCTTTCTTTTGAGTGATTATTAGGAAAATCATTAATATTTTATTATGCTAAAATATCCCAAGTTGTTCTCAAGGGCTCTGAGCTGCTTTGAACCTAGCCCCTGCACTGCTATGCTTTTTGAGTTCTTATGTGGTTTTTATTGTTTGTCTTTCTTTCTATTTAATTTTAAGCTGTCTATTTTTACTTTTTATTTCTCTGAGTATACTTACTCCTTATAGCCCAGTCTTTAATCTGTTGTGTGGGTACCAAAACCAGATAACCAAGCTTGTCAGAGATGTTTTTCTGAATACAGAATAAATACGTGCTGAGTTAGGGCCTGAACATCTCTCCTGTGAATAAAGTATCTGAATTTTATTTGGCGTATACACTGTGAAATTCATTAACTTGCAAACATTTGTTGAGCACCTGCCGTGTTTGCAAAGCAAGGTGGTAAATGCAAGTAAAGGTTTGGTGGAAGAGATAAGGACTCATAGTTTTGTTTTGTTTCTCCCTTCACTTTCTCCTTGGTTATGTTCCAGAGAGTTTATGTTGTGAGATAAGTGGCCTCTCCTTAAGTGAGGTATTAGCGTACAATTGGACCAACCCAAGAATATTTGTGTCAGTAGTACTGAGGAATAGAGTAGTGTTTGAGTCTGTGTTTGTCTATTTTTAGTAACTTCAGGAGGAGGAATTTTAGTAATATCAGGAATAGAAATTTATCTTAATGGATTAAACCCTCTGTACTTGAAAATACAGGCAACTATTTGCTCAGTAATATAAGGTTTAAGGAAAAGAGCTGATATCAAAGAAAGGCATCCACAGGGAAACTGTAGCCTTAGGTCGACTCTTGATTAAGCTACTTCTAACTGCATGTCCTTGGACCAGTCGATTTTCTCTGAGCCTCAATTTTCCTATTTTAAATGTGATAGTAACACTTGCATCTGTCTGCTAAGCTTATTATAATTACAGTGAGATAATGAAGTTGATAAGCTTTGTAAACTATAAACTACTTCAAGCAGGAGGCGGCAGTCAGAGCAGTGGTAAGAAATGGAGAGTGAAACTTGGCTGTGAAAGGGTCGCTAAAGCCAAGCTATTTCTAGAAGGGAGAAGGGAGAGGGCAGAGGGATGACATTAAAAAAGAAGACAAGAAAAGTGCTTGAGTGCTTTTGCTTTTCAGTGCTATTAGAGCATATACCCAAGACTGGAAATGCTGAAAATTAATCCTTCTAGTAGCCTTTTAAATGTGAACTTTTCCAAAACTAAAATAGAAATAAGTTAGCTAGGTCAGAGATGTGGGGAGGGAGGAAGAAATATTTCGAAGCCAAAGGCAACCCAGTGGTTGAGATGAGCCACACGTAAAGCTGCAGAGAGGCGTCGAACCATCCTGCTGTCCCATATGCTCTTTTAGACCACAGTCTGCTCAAGACAAGGAACTGGGTTTCTGCGTGATTTACAAAAACACATTTAATAGAACAATTACATGGATTAAATTAATTATCCTATTCCTACAATTCATTCTTAAACAGCAGAGTACTTACCAATTTTAATACTGTTTTCAAACAGACCTGGGACCAGTGTGAAAAGAAAATCAAGGAGTTGAGAAACAGGCTGCAAGTTTTAAAGGCACAAAGTAAAGACCCTCTTCCAGAACTTCACGAGGAGCTCCATCGAGAAAAAGAGCTGATTAAGGTATTGAAATCTGAAGTAGTGTTCAAGATAATCACTCAGCTGTTTTCTGAGACATTAAAGTGTTTGTTGGCCTTTCGATGTCTGTGTGAAACTAAGTCTTTGTTGGAAAATATTTTGCCTATCTTCTCTCTAATACACCTTCCTGGTCACTAAAGCAATTAGAATCAATGCTTTTTGAGATCCATGTGTGAAGATGAGGAAGATTTTGCAGAACTTCTTCTTAGGATTTTGGGGGTTTTCTCCTTCAGGTCCTCTTTCTGTTTCTCCTCTGTAATTTAAGATGCGGCCTCTAAGATTACATTGAAAGTTGTTCCCTTATCAAATGGCCTTGTCTTTGAAATGAGAGTAAAGTATGACTGAAGAATTCATTTTTTAGAAGACAATAGGTTGGGGGTTTTGCTCAAATATAACAGTTTTTGTAATACCTTCCAAACTATATTCTGCCTAATGGATACCACACTAGCAAAAATTCCTGGGTATGTTAGGACTTAGCAGAAGACAAGGCAAACTTACTGATAGGAATGTGGACCCGTTAAATTCCGAGGTCAGGAACTCCCTACATCTCTTCCCTTTCTGCAGGTTTGATCTTGGAAAGACATCAATAGCCTAATGGAATAAGGTTTAAAAAAAATTTTTTTTCTTCCTTCAGTGACTTCAAGGGTCAAATTGAAAAAAATTAGGAAGAATTGAGTAGTCTCATACTTCAAGCTGTGCTGGAAATTAGTGTCCTCCTTCCTGAACCTTTTTTCTTCATTGTAAAAATTTCTAATGTGCAAAAAAATTCTAACAACAAATAATATGACAAATACCATGAAACCATCAGCCAGCAGAAAAATAAAACATTACAAATACAGTTCAAATGCCCTGTATGATCTCTAATGTACTTCCCCTCCCCAGAGGTATCCACGTCCCTGAATTTGGTGTCCTATCATTCTTATGCATTTCTTTATCATTTTACTACGTGTGTATGTAGATCTCAGTGGAATGTAGAAGTACTACTTTTGTTTTTAAACTTTATGTAAGCAGCACCATTACTCTATACTTAAGTCATAAAGATATACTCCTATGTTTCCTTCTGAAATTTTTCCAATTTTGCTTTTTATGTTTACACCTTTATTCAGTGAAGAACTGATTTTTGCATATGTTTTGAAGTAAAGAGCCGATTTTTGTTTTATTCATACGGATGACCATTATCCAGGTGCCTGTTTACTGATTAGTCCAGTGTCCAATATCAGGTTTCCAGTTATGCATGGTTTGATTCTTGGTTCTCTGCTCTATTCCATTGGTCTGCTTATCTCAGCTTTTATACCAAATTATCCTGCATACTGTGTTTTATTAGAACAGATCTTCATTTCAGGTGTGAGGTACCCATGCCTCATTCTCCCACTCAAGTGTGGATATCCTTGGTTCTTTGATCTCCCACAGCTTTAGAAGCAGTTTGTCAAACTATAAGAAATCCTGATAAGAGTTTTAATGGAATTGTGTTGAATTTATAGAATAATTTGGAGGAAATTAACATCTTTTTGACACTGAGTACTCCTGTTTCTGAATATGGCATATTTCTCCTTTTATTCATGTTTAGTGTTTTATAACTTTATGTAGTATTGTACATCTTTTGTTAGATTTATTTCTTGGTGTGTTACTTTTGAAGCTATTGAAAATACTGCCTTTTTCTAATTATACTTTCTGTTTATTACTGATGTCTAGAAATGTAACTAATTTTTGTGCATTGATATTATATTCAACCATCTTGCTAAACTCTTGTTAATTTCGATAAATTGTCTATCTATTCTTTTGGGGTCTGTGAACACAATCACCATTGATGAATAATGACTTTTTTTGTCTCTTCCTTTTAATTCTTATACTTTTGTTCTGTTCTGTCTACACTGGTCAGTACCTCCAGAGCAGTGTTGTTAGAAGCGTTGATAACTGGCCCCTATGTGTCAGTCCTGATTTTAAAGAGAATGATTCTATCATTTCACCATGAAGTGCGATTTTTGGTGGTGATATGTTAGTAGATGCCTTTATTAGGTTAAGAAGGTTCCTGTCTGTCCCTGATTTTCAAAGTTTACTAGATCAGTCTACTGATCTAGACTTCAGTAACAGATGAGAGGATTTGGAGTCCTTCTCTGAGTCGACACATAGAGTTTCCTTCCATCAAGTCCAGAAACCTGTGCAGAATGGGAACCATAAACCCATGAGGAGGCATAATTTTTCCCAAGTAGGACACATCTCAGTTTCCACTGGGATCTTTTCAACTTCCATAGCCTCAGCATTCTGTTTCTCAGTGGAAAGAACTGGGGAGATAGGCCAAGGGCATTGAGTTCATTCAACCTGTGACCATATTCCAAAAAGATCCCAAGTCACCTGAAGCCTGTCTAGAACAGTGTTTATCATCCCTCAGTCACTTGGGGAGATTCCTAACCATTCGACCAGTCTGACCTTTACTTTCCTCCCTAGGAAATTACATTCCCATCACAGCCAAGTTGATGTATGGAAAAATTGCTTTACATGTTTATATGTGTCTGCACATATATGATTTCTTTATATGTTTATAAAGAAATGCGTGTGTGATTCCTTTATATGTTTTATATACTAACTTTCAGTATTATGAAAATTGCTATCGCTATAGTGGGCATCTGTGTTCATAAAACTTGTCAAATGATTGGGCCCTTAGAACAGTTTTATTTTCTTAAATAATTGTTTACTGAAATATAGTTGATATACACTATTATGCTAGTTTCAGGTGTACTACATAGTGGTTTGACATTGGCATACATTATGAAATGATCACCATGATAAGTCTAGTAACCGTCTGTCCCCATAGAAAGTTATTACAATATTACTGACCATAGAAAGTTATTACAATATTACTGACCATATTCCTTATGCTGTATGTTACATCCCCATGGCTTATCTATTTTATAACAGGAGGTTTATACCTCTTCATAAAATAATTTTTGAATAAGTAATATGGTCACATGGTTCAAAATTCAAAAGGTACACATGAAAAATTTTTCTCCCATCAGTTTCTCTCCACGGAAGCCGCGTTACCAATTTGTTGTGTATTCTTCCAAAGATATTCTATGCATATGCAGACCAATATTTATATATATACACATTCATTTTTTGATCCTCTTTTTACCCAAATGGTAGTGTAGAGAAATGGGACTTGACAATCCCAATAGTAACTGAGTCCACAGGCAAAGACTTAAATGCTGTTGTGCTGTGTTAGAGTCCAGTCAAAGCCTGTGCAACACAACACTTTATGTAGTCAAGTTTTAATCACGTGTCATATGGACAATTGGAATTTTACAGGTACTTTTGCAATGTAGAAAATTTATCTAGTTAAATTAAGAAAGGGAAACTTATCTGACTGACATGTTCTCTTTTGCAATTAGTTTGGTAGCAAATCTGGAGTATTTTAATTTAAAAACAGAAGCACAGTTTTTGAAATGTTTATAGAAATAAGTGAACGTCAGCCTTAATAGACTTCCACAGTAGACCTCACTCTATATATTGTTTCATTCCTTGCTTTTTCACTTAATATTTATGAACATATTAAAGCGCTTGATACATACTGCCAAATTCTTTCCTTTCAATCATACATTTTGATATTTGAGGACTTACTATACACCAGGCCTCTTGGTAGGTGCTTGGTGGGCAATGCATTGGTGGGCGATGCATTGGTGAGCAATGTTGTCATGGCCCCAGCCAGTGGGGAGCCGATAGTCTAGGCTACTGGAGAGAAAGACGTTAACCAGAGTCCCACTGTATGCGTGCATATATATATGTGTGAATAACTGTAAGCATGGTGAGTGTTAGAGGGGAAAAGGACAGGGGGCTGTGAGAGCACAAAACAAGGGTCCCAATCTCATGCGATGACTCAGAGAAGACTCCTCTGAGGAATTACCTGGTCTGAGATCTGAAAGTGTCGGTAGGAATTAACTAAATATATCTGGGGAAGCATCAGGGTGAAGGACTGGGTAGCATTTCAGGCTAGTAACTAAAGAACAACAAATTTAAACAATAACTAGGAGTCATTACACATATTAAACTTGCCCCCCAAATACATAAAACTTGACACCAAACAGGATGTGGAAAAATATAGTCATTCCTTTGAGGACACAATTTGGCAGTATTTATTAAGAATCATAAAATGTCCATATTCGGACGTTCTACACCTGTTAATTATCCTTTCAATTGTGGGAGGAAACCGAGTATCCAAACCAAAATGGATTTAAACCCAGCGGCGGATAACTTACAGACGCCTCCCTCTGTGCAGGTATCTGAGCCCACACTTCTGAGCAGGAAACGCTGTATGAAGTTCAGCGGCCTTCTGGTCTGTAGAGTCAGTGAGTGGTCAGCCTCTGCGTGTGACTTGCCCCCTTTATGTTATGAAGCTGGTAAAAGTGTTCCACTGCAGAATCTGCTCTCATCCTCTTTACTAGAATCATGAAGCTAAAAGTAGGAAACAAAAATTTAAAGTGATGGTTTCTCCTCTGATAAAGGTGCTATTTCTGAATCTCCATGCAACCTTTAAAAAGAATCCTCCAAACCATCTTATTAAATGTAAATCCTTGTTGGCAAGTTATGAAATCATGCCAATGTAGCTTTTAGAACTCTGAAAAGCAATCGGAGTTAACTGATTAATCAGAAATCACACTGATTTCTGTTGTAAATGAAATACTCTCTTCTTTCAGATTTCTATAGACAGGTATGAATAGAGACCCTTAAAATGTGCCAAAATAGAAAGAATTGGAAGCACAATAAAAAACTGGAGATCTCTTGAGTGTTTGGGCTGTTTCATTTTACCTTCTCTCTTGTGAAAGTGATTATCTTGATTAAGTCCTGGAATTCAAAAATGTTTTAATTTGACCAATACTTAATTTTTAAAAAAATAAGTGTTTCCAGGGCCAGAGGAAATTTTCTGCTAACCCATCTCTGGCAATTATTAGGGAACATTTTTTTTTCTTCACTTATGTTCATTCTTTTTGAAAGTTAACCAGAAGAATTCCCTTTGAACAGAAGCTGTTATATGATTGCCATATAGCAACAATGCATTTCTTAAGGTGTTTTTAAAAATGGGAAATCACATTTTATACGACGTTCTGTAACACAGTTTCAGGATTAAAAGTGAGTGTGTATGTGAGAGATTGTTGCTAGACTCCAAAAATACTTTCCTCAAAATAAAGGTAAAGACCTACTTGAGTTTAACATAGAACTATGTATATAAAAGTCTGAAATACCTGAGGAAGTGAAAATAAAGGTAGAAAAGAGTTTTCTTTTGAGAAAATAGGTGGTGAGGAATTGGCCAACCACAACTGCAGACGCTGGCCCTGGGCTGTTTCTCATTCAGAAGGTCCCGCCCCCTTTCCTGGCCTCCCCTCCCCCAGAGTCCAATCAAAGTATTAGCCTACAGGTTTGGAAACAACAGCAGCTTGAGTTGAAGAGTTTTTTTTTTCTTTCTTTCTTTCTTTCCCTTTCTTTCTTGTGTTTAAATGCAGGAACTAGAGAAGTCTTTGGCTAACTGGACTCAGAACTTGAAAGAACTTCACACTATGAAGACCGACCTAACCCAGCACATTCTTGTGGAGGACGTAATGGTTTTGAAAGAGCAAATAGAGCATTTGCACAGACAATGGGAGGACCTCTGCTTAAGAGTAAGTCAGTTAACTGCAGGGCACGGCTGTTCTGAAGTTTATTGAAATGTCTCCGAAGGCCAGACAAAGTAGAAAGAAGCTTAATTTCATTGAACCGGGAGGCCCTTTTCAATTGGAGCCCAGGCCGGCCGCTGCTCCTTTAGAAGGCAGCAACATTGTTTAACAGATTTGACCCTTTGTTTCTCCAGCGCTCAATGCTGGAACTTTGCACACTTTTAATGAGCTTTTTTAAAAATCACCTTAAGTGGTGGGGGAGGGGAGGATTGCCGTCTTGAGCAGCTGCGCTTACTCTGCCCTCTGTCTTGTATGGATGACAAGTACCAGTCGTTGTCTTAGAATCAGGACTTCAGCAAAGAGGTCTCGGCTGGCCTTAAGAGCAGTATCTCTGCAGTATCTGTTCTGGGCCCAACAAACAGTGGGAGATGTACTTAGTGCCAGGCTTGGGGTCATTATATCTGAGAACTCTGCATTCGCATGCAATCCAGTGTTTATTTCAAGTAGCTGGCTTTGAAAACTCTGAAAGAAATGATCAGCTGCTACACTTAGTATCTCAGCAGATCACTTCTACTGATTTAAGAACTGGATTGTGGTTAAGGTGACAGGATCAAGATGGAATTAAAGGGTTCAAATAGATCTTTGTTTTAAGAACAATTTAATTCTAAGAAAAGTAAAGTCCTTAATCTCATTTTTGTGAATTAAGAAGAGGTGTACTTAAAAGTTGAAATTCACAGTTTTGAATGCATTTTAATAAAATAAAAATGTTTTCCTCCTTTGTTTTAGTATTTAATATTCACCATATACCCATAATTTTAAACGTCCTTTTAGAATTTTTATTCAAATTTTATATAAAAGAAAATATTTAGACTATGTGAAAGGTATTCTAAAAGTTAAGGAAAAAGCAGACTGGAGCCCAGATGTTCCTAATTGTTACCATTATGAAGCCAATCAGAATGATGCTGTGCAAAATGCCAGGCTTTTAAAAAGCTGAGATAAATAGATGCTCTGAAAAACAGAAACACAAAACTTGGTGTTTTAGGAATAGTTTTTTGAGCCTTCTTAACACATTTGGTGGGTGGATGTACAAGCATTAGATATTTTTGCCTCACTCTGAAAAGAGCAGAGGGTTGTTTTTGTTTTGTTTTTTTGTACATAGCAAAAAAATCTCCAGGAGTTCAACCTTGGTTTCCCCATTTATAAAGTGGGATGTTAAAAGTTAACCGAAAGAACTCTTAGCTACCCCCTTTATCTCTAAAATTCTAAAGATTTCTAAGACCTGGGAATACCTTTGTACATTTGGAGAGGCTGATTTGCATTCTTTAAATTTATATTTATTTAAGTAATAAAGTTGAACCCTGTAAGGAGGAAGAGCCTTTGCTGATGTTCGCTTATGCGTAACGGAGCGTTGGGTATTTGGGGATCAGCCTGCTCACTGCAGACCAGTATTTGATTCCATTTCCATGGTTTCCATCCAAAGCCATAGTGCATATTGGGAAGGTAGATTAAATGAGTGATGTGTATTGTTTTTTTATTTTATTTTGCTTTGTTTTTGAAATTACCAGTAAGACATTTAAATGACTTTAATTTTCATGATCCATTTGCATTACAAATGTTAGATTTGTGATCAAGATGGTAGTTTTTAAATTAAATAGGCAGGACGTTGGCCTTAAGTAAGAATAAGGACTTGATCATTTTTAAAAAAGAAAGGATTGGGGTCATAAAGTTATAAGTTAGCATATAGCAAGCAGTAAATAAATGTATACTGAAAGAATAAGGAACAGAAGAAATTGGGGTGACGCTTAGAATGCACTCATCTAACCTTCATGTTTCTAACTTTTAATATACCTCAGTAATAATAGATATATATTGGATAATACTGAAACCTTTTGGTCAGTTACACTTCAGGTACAGTCTTCTGTTGTTACTGTCGTTGTTGTTGCTTTTTATGGCATTTATCAAAGGTGTAAGGAACTTCTGTTGAAATTAAACCCTAGGTCTTTAAAAGGCAAAAACATAATAATTTAAGTCTGTAGGACCTCTGATTAAAATGAATGAAATTCATAGTCCTTTTGATGGGGAGAAGGGAAGAGAAACTCCTTCCTTCCTTCCTGCCTATACTCAGCTGCCAAATGCATTTTCATTTCCAGGTGGCTATACGCAAACAGGAGATAGAAGACAGACTCAATTCGTGGATTGTGTTCAATGAAAAAAATAAAGAGTTGTGTGCATGGCTGGTGCAGATGGAAAACAAAGTTCTCCAGACAGCAGATATTAGTATTGAAGAAATGATTGAAAAGCTTCAGAAGGTAAGCAGGAGTCCCCAGATGGGTACGGTTATGACCACCACAGTATTCTCTGCCTTCCTCACTCCTAGGCTCAGAGCTGTATCATGTCGTAGGCCCGTTTCCAATGAGATGGGAAGGGTGGGCATGGTGCTGTGTACTGAGGGGGGGTTGCTTTCTCTTGGTTAGGAAGTCTGGCCAGACAAGGGGCTCGTGTCCCCTTAAGCTTCGGTTCACATCCCAGGTGAGTTATGGTTTCTCTAGTTGTGTTGTTAAGGAGCTCCCCTGGCCAAAGGAGAAAGACCAACAGCAGCGGGGCTCATAATTGTGAAAAGGTCACTGATTCCCACAGGGAAAGGAAGAAAGAGCCTTCTGGCCACGGTCACCCCAAATGCCGCTCAGTTAGCCCTCAGGAAAACTCTTGCTGGTATATTAGGCTAATTTAGTTAGACTCAGTAGTCCTCCACTCCCGAGTAGCTTAGGTTAGAAGAACTCTCTGAGGGAAACCAGGGCTTTTGAATTAAGAAAGTAACTACCGCCTTATATACCACACATGCGCTGAATGGGCGTTGTTTGACTTTTTAGCTGCTCTCTGAAGAGTTGCATTAGCAGCTGTGAGAAGTGTTTTTATTTTTTAAGACATTTCAAGAGGCACAACTGTGTGTTTGTAGCTGGCAAAGAAGTGAATTTTCGGTAGTGATTCCGGCTTTGTGTTTTGGTGCCCTATGCCAGGACTGCATGGAAGAAATAAATTTGTTTAGTGAAAACAAGTTACAGTTAAAACAAATGGGCGACCGGTTGATCAAGGCCAGCAACAAGACAAGAGCAGCTGAGATCGATGACAAGCTCAATAAAATTAACGACCGTTGGCAACATCTTTTTGATGTCATTGGATCAAGGTAAGAAATGGCCTAAAAATGGATTCCTACTCCCTAGGTACAGTGGTTACTTCACAGATCTGGAAACTGAGCCCCATCTTCCTCTAAGGTAACCCAGCAGTTTTATAAACTTACAGATAAAGGCAAAGCTTGGTAAAAACGGAAATTCTTATTTCAACATTATAGGAAGATTATATTTTAGTATACCTCACTTTAAGTTTTTTTTCTTTAGCTTAAAAGTTCACATGACTTAGACTAGGTTTAAATGAGTGTTGGTCCTTGAGGAGGTATTATTTAGCAGTTCTCACACTGCCTTAGGACTTGCGTGTGCCCCACATGACATCATGCCTGCCTGCTCCTGCTTGTGTGCGACAAGCGCAGGTAGGTCAGGGCATAGGCCTGATTTCTAGGTGCTGCTTCTGGAGGTCCCCGACTGCCCCCCATGCCCCCATCACCACCACCACGGGGGCTGGGCACACTCAGTCAAGGCAGGGCTTCTCTGCAGGTTTGCCGGGTGTGCCAGGTCCCCAGTGGGCATCTGGTCCTAAGGTGTGGACTAAGGAGGCACAGCTGTGACTATAAATCAAGGCTATCCAGTGCTTGTCAGAAACAAGACTGATCATTTTATCTCCCCTCACAAAATAACGATGACAGTACCACTCAAACTTTTAAATGTCTTCCGTCTTCAAATTCTCTGTCCAAAGACAGACCCCGACCAAAGTATTTTTCAGTTGTAACCTGGCACACAGAGAGCAGTCACTTGGCTTTGGGGCCGTTCATGCAGCTTTGTTTCCACTGGCCGAGCGAGTCTTTTACATAACAGAGTGCTTGGAAATTTTGAACACATATATAACGTGGACTATACAGGAGAATCCTGCAAGGTAAACGAAGAACCGGGGAGTACTGAAAATAAAATACTCTTAATAATTTGGTATTTCCTTTACCTCATTGTTTACTGTAAACCATAAATGAACCTAGTTCAATCAGCAGATGCACCAGGCTAAGTGCTATGAGAATTACAGACCAGGAAGTAAGATGAGTCAGTTACATTAATGGAAGCAGACGTGCGGGCAGGTGTAAAGCCAAGTGGTCTGAGAGCTCAAATCTCATCTTCCTAGAGTTGGGTGGGGATTGGGAGGAGCCTGATAGAAGAGCAGTGTTCCCAGATGGTCCTGAATAAGGGGTTGGGATTCCAGTGCTACTGGTGGCAGAAGGGGGAGAAACATATGCTGTGAGCAAAAAGGTACAGGGTAGTGCAGAATAGAAACTGTTCAGGAAATTATAAGAAGCTCCATTGGCTCAAGTGCAGGAGATGAAGCTTTTAGAAAGGTAGGTTGGGGCTAAGTCTTAGAAGAGCTTAAATCTCAACTGAAGACTTGTCCTCCTAAATAAAGTTTGAGTCTTTCATGGTATTTTTAGAAGGGAGGGTCTGTCGAAGATAAATATTAGGGTGATTTGGCTGGCAGCATAAGCTGGGCTGAATTCAACTTCTGTCTACTGCCAGTTGGGGGAAAAAAAAATCCATGGAAATCCATGATGGTAACCCAAGCAAGGATTAAGAGCACAGATTTTGAGCCAGTCCTGACTTTACCTGACTTCCACTTAGCATGGAAACTTCTAGTGATTTAACCTTTCTAAGCCTCAGTTTCTAAATCTGCAAAATGTGTCTCACAGCACTGATTACATCAGAGGCTGCTGTGGGGATGAATGACACATGTCTCGCATTTGGCCTGGGACCAGCACGTGGGAGCCAGTATTTATTGAGTGGTTATTATCATTGTCTTTCCCTAAGAAGACTTTGAGACTAAGTAACATGTTTTTTGAGTGGAAGAGGATTCCCTCGCTTAGATCTAATCGTGAGAGGTCTTTCTTCCATGAGAACAGTGTCTTTGAGTATCTTATTTCCAGCGCTTAGAGCAGTGCGTCAGATATTTGTTGAAATGAATGAATGTTCCAGGACATAAGATTGTCATCATTTCTGTTGGGTAAATTGTGTCTGGTATGTCTTTGTCGTCATTGTCTTTGTCTCCAAAGTCTTCTTGGGCACCTGGCACTAATCAAGAGTATGAGGACATCATACCTGTTCTTAGATCATTCAGGAGCAGGATCTAGATTCTGCTTCCTGAGGACTAGAGTGATGATTCATTCTTACTCATTCGTGCTTTGGTTCTAACACTTCAGAGTTTAATAAGCTGCTTGCTTTCCTCCCTCCTCTCTAACTGCCTGTCTTCAGCCAGTTCCTTGGTGGGAAAGAGAAAAAAACAGCAGGTGAAATTTCAATGGTCTCTTTGGAAGGAGCAATTGGCAAAATAAGGAGTTGAAATAATAGCAAATATATTGGCTGCCAGCTGTATTCTTAACAATGTTCTTTTTATGTATGATTTCACTTAATCTTGACTATAATTCTGAAAGGTAGATACCATTATCCCATTTTACAGATGAGGAAACTGAGGCACTGAAGTTAAGTAACTTGCCCATGGTTACATAGTCAGCACATGAGGCAACCAGGATTTCTACTCAAACAGTTGTGTTACCTCCCTGCTAACCCAGACCCTTGTGGCTTGTTACATTGAAATGAGTAGAACATATTGAAAACCTAATCCCTTCAAAACTGAAGGACTAGGGAGGGAATAACTTGTTTTACCTTAAAGCAAAGGCCAGGGTGAGACAGATGACTGATAGTCTAGGAAACTCTTAGTTGACTTTACGCTTTAGGTGAATCTGTGGGTTGAGGCAGCAAGTTTGAACCTGCCATAAATTGGCCTCATTGTCTGATTGCTGACACTCATTGCATGGCCATCAGAAAAGCAGGAGAGCACAGGCTGCAGAATTTGAACCATGCTGATCAGAACCTGCAGCCCTGCAGGGTATACTAATGGCCTCATTTGCCCAGAGAATTCTGGACACCATTTAACCGTTCCTGTCCTGCTCACAGTGTTCTGCTTCATTCCTGTGGCAGGGCACAGCACCTGTTGTTAACAAGAGGGAAGATTGGGAGGGAGACCAATCTTGAAGTTATGAAGCAGATATCCAGCTTCATGACTTCAAGGTTTTAACTACAAGCCTTTGACTTAAAAGTTGGGGATGGTGTTCAGAAGTTGAAGACCTCAATAAATCAGGTTTAATTCACTGGAAAAAAAATGAAAAAAGACCTGTTGTTTTGGGTTCATTCTCAGCAAAATAGAGGTAAATTTCAAAAGAATTGATAAGACATGGAGGACAAGGTTACTTAAATGCACATTAAATTTACTGATCATTTCAGGTAGTAGGCTCCGTTATTTGGTGGATAGGGGAAGAACCCAGTGTTTATTTTTTTAAGGGCCAGGCTCATATATATTATTTCATTTCCTCCTTGCAACAACCCTGCAAGGTCAGTATTCTCCATTTTACAGAGAAGGATGCCGCAGCTCAGAGAGGGTAAATAACTGAGCCAAGGGCAGAAGCAATTCTGCACATGGTGGCACGGAGCCAAGGTCTTTCTGTCCCCCTGCACCATGCATCAGAAGAGCACTTGGCTCCTTTGAGACTTTTAAAGGTGGTTTAGGTCTTCCCTAAGACCTAAGAATCCGCCTGCTAATGCAGGGGACACGGGTTTGAGCCCTGGTCCCGGAAGATCCCACATGCCGCGGAGCAACTAAGCCCGCGAGCCACAACTACGGATGCCTGCGAGCCACAACTGCTGAGCCTGCGCTCTAGAGCACGCGAGCCACAACTACTGAGCCCAGGTGCTGCAAGTAGTGAAGCCCGCGCACCTAGAGCCCATGCTCCACAACAAGAGAAGCCACTGCAATGAGAAGCCCATGCACCGCAACGAAGAGTAGCCCCTGCTCGCTGCAACTAGAGAAAGCCCGCGCACAGCAACAAAGACCCAACGCAGCCAAAAATTAATTAATTAATTAATTAATTTTGAAAATGTGGTTTATCAGAATTTTTCTAAAATCTAGTACTCAATATAGACTTTACTGTTTACTCTAGAGCAGTGGTTCTCAAACTTAAACACTCATCAGAATCCCTGGAGGGCTCCTGAGAACATGGATGGCTGGACCCCACCTCCAGAGCTTCTGATTCCGTAGGACTGGGTAGGGCCAAGAATGTGCATTTCTAACAAGTGCCCAGGTGTTGCCAATAGTGCTAGGGCAAGCAGCAGTATGAGGTGACACAGTGGACTTGCCACTTACGGTAACCAAGTCTTGCAACCTCTGTAAGCCTGTCTCCTTGTTGATAAACTATGGACAAGATTCTGGATGAAAAAGTACCAGGACAACGATGGGTCTGTCCATACACACGCATGCCAGCCTCCGGTGCAGTGCAGTATGGCTGTGTGATAGGGGAGGAGAGGGAGGGTGCTTAGACCCAAACCACTGTTTTTCCTCTGCTTGTAAAGTGTTTTTCAGCTTCTGTAAAATCCTCAAAGAATCTAAAGGACACATCTCCTGAAATAACCAGATGATCAAGGGGACTGGGGTGCCTAAGTCAGTCTTAATGCTGATTTCCTCACATAAGGTCACATGAGGCCCTGATGTGGGCACTAAAATGCACAGAACTGGCTCTCCATCAGAATTGCCGCAGGAGCTTTTAGCATTCCTCATGGGCCCTTGGGCAGCTTCTTGCATTTGTGACATCTGAACTCTTATACAACATGCTATTAATTTCTTCCACAGAAAGGCCATTTGAAGCACTACATATTTTTTGGTGAATGGTGTGATTATTATAGAACCCAATCTGATTTGATGACATATACTAATTGTATCCTACTATGTTTATTGACAGATTAAATGAAAAGTTAACTTTTTTTAAAGGCTGTTTCCTATATTAACTTTATTTTTTAATTAATTTGTATTGGGAGTATAGTTGCTTTACAATGTTGTATTAGTTTCTCCTGTACAGCAAAATGAATCAGCCGTACATACACATATATCCCCTTTTTTGGGAGAGTTAACTTTTTTTTAAATTGTAACTGTTGCCTCCTCCTCTTGCCCATGTTTTCTTAGATAATATCTTTGAAAAGTGACCCAGCAAAACCTGAATGCAGGAGAGATGACTAAAGTACAGAAGTCGTTTTTCAGAACGACCGATATGTGTGATCCGTGTTTTGGAGGCAGCTAGGTTACCTATTAATAAGAACAGCTTAGGCACAGGATGTTGGGTGATGGACCAAAGGATGCAAAGTTGACCTGCTTCAGCCAGCATAGACTAAAGCTCTGAAAAGAGGGTCCCCGGCCATCAACAGGACTGATGCCAAAGAAAGCCTCACCTCGACACATAACCTCACTTATACGTACCTTTGATTTCAAAATCCCAGGAGTTGAACTCCTTAAAGATTCATCTTTTGTTTCCCAGAACCCCCTCCCCATTTCATTAATCAAAGCCTTCACCTTGCCCCGTGAAGCAGGGGCCCTGTGTCCTCAGTGAGTGACCGTCTGATTGTTCATCTTGGCGGGGCCTCTTCAGAGACATGGGGTTGGTGGGCTCTTTTTAAAGACTCTTTCTAGCAGCTTGTGAGGATGATCTGGTCAAAGGTTTCAGTGCCTAAAAGAGATGAGACAACTGAGTGGAAAGACATATCTGTTGGTGTTGGCATCGTTACTGATTTTAATTTTCTTTTTATCTGTATTTACTAAATGTTCATTATGGAAAAAGGAACACGGGAACTCTGTTTTTTCTTCTTAAAAAATGTCATGAATGTTGTTACCTTTCTCCTAATTTCTCTTTGGTGGTAGCGTCATTTAATAGACTTGGCATCCTTAAGCCAGTGTTATGAAGGAGGGACGCACTCAGATGTACTACCTTATGGTCCCTTCCTATTTAGACTAGATAGCTCTCTTGCTATCAGAAAGATCAAGTCCATGAAAAAACTTTTTAACTAAGCATAATTTTCATATTTTATCTACCAATGTGAAAAGCCCACCTGCTTTATAATAGTAGCAATTAAAATGTTGTCATTTAAGCTCAGCAGTTATTACCATGGCAACTGTGTGTTAAGATTGTTTTTCCATCCCTTGAAGAATGGGCAGAGAGATGTGTGCCTTTTTAAGCCGATACATTTTTCATTGCTTTCCTTTTATCTGTATTTTCTCAAGGTTACTTTGGAAGACCAAACAATGCTGCTAGTCATAAAGTTGACTTGCTCTGGTCTTAGCAGGTTGCCTGACCCAGTGGGACTGGAAGGACTTAGAGATTTGTGGCACAGGGAGAGCCAGATGTGAGGTCGGCCTCCCCACTTTCCTTTTTCCTTCCCGTCACAAGTCCCATCGTTCCACCTCTGGAGCAGGTGGCTCCTGCTCCCGGGCCCTGCAGAAATGCCTTCCTGAGGGTCGGGGAGCTTCTCCAAGGAGATAGCCGCCATCACAGGATCAGTGAGCAGTCAGGAGCCTGGTGTCCAGCATCAGGCAGGTCCGGCGTATTGAGCCTTGGGGTAGCACCAGGGACAGCCAAGCATGTGGACACAAGTTAGATGCTGCCTTTGGGGAGAACTATTTCCACATCTTTATTCCTAATTTCACTGGTCTAGAATGTGCTTGGTGTGTTTCAAGGTGGGGATGTAATAATGGCTAAATGTTGGGCTTTGGGGACCCATGAGAAATTATTGATATCATTGAGTCTCCAAATAAGGCTGAGACTGAACCTGAAAGGGGCTTGGACACAAACCAAGGGTGCTTCACTAAGCAGAGCCACTCAGGGTCATGTAGAGAAGCACGGATAGGGACGTGGAGGAATTTTCAGATACTCAAATTATGGTAAAACCTAGGAGGGACTAGCAAGGAAAACTGTAAAATTTCTTCCTCTGCAAAGTGTTGAACTCCATTTGTACTACAAGATAGAATTATTATTATTATTATTATTGCAAAAAAGCAAAGAAATGGACTAAATAAACTCTCTGCTCCTCCCAAGCTAGGATGCACAGGACTGAAAAGGCAGGGCAGAAAACCTCCTGGGGAAATTTCTTCTTTAGGAGGAAGCCGTTCCTGTTGGACTCGGGGCTTCAGATTTCACCATTGCTTTTAAACCTGAAACAGAGACATTTAATTTGATGAGAACAGAAATCCTCGTTCCTGTGCCCCAAATCTTAAATGTTTCTTCCCTGCGTTTATAGCACTTCATAAATAACCCATAGCCAAGATAACACTGGGACTTTCTTCCCCCAGCCTTGCAATCCTGTAGCGTCAGAACAAAGACTGTGTGTGTGTAAGAGAGGCAAGGGCTAGAGATATTTGTTTATTGGAAGGAAGAAAACTGAGATTAAAAATTGCAGTTAGCGGAGAAGCAGGTCTCTTCCCTGCCTACCGGCACTGCTCTGTAGCGGCGAGCGAGCCGTGCCCGCGGGAGCCTGCGGGAGGGCGGCCTGTGCAAGATGCTGAACCAGTGAATGGAGAGGCCGCCGGGCGGGGGAGGGGCTGCCTCATCCCTGGGAGGTGGAGGTGCAGCCGGGAACTTGGAGGTTTCGCTCAACCTAAGGAATGATTTGTTTCTCATCAACAGTAAGTGCCATTTTGGTGATCAGTCCTACATCTGGGAGCGGCGGCTGCTGTCCCTGTGTGTCTCGTTTTCTCGCGCTCTCATGTTGGTTACAATAGAAATTACCGATGAGATGGTGGCTGCGGAGTGTGTGTGCTCGGCCATCGGGGGATGGGTTCTTTCCCAGTGTCAGCATGCGTGTGGTGTCTGCAGCCAGCCTTTGACAAGCAGGGGAGAGAAGTGATTATGCTGTGTGGAAAATGGAAGTCCTCTGGCGACATAAATGCTTCAAAGAGGCGATTAGCTCAAATGTATTGTAATGTCCGTGCCCTCAAATCAGGGCTTCGAGATCGTGGAGTAATTGATTATCTTACTACAAAGATGTTTAGTCATTTACAAAGATGCAATTGTGCAGAATTTGCACAATGTTTTTAGCAACTGACAGCTGCCCACAGATCGGAGTATCTGTTTCAGTACAAATGCAGATACTCTACCATCTCAGTTTTCCTTTTTAAGTTATGCTGTCCACATGGGCACGGGAATTTTTTTAACTTATGCTGGTGCAGGGCCTTAATAATTTAACTGTAGACCCTTTAGCATGGAGAGAATAGGAATGAAATGTAAACTCTTCCATATACATGAATTTGATATTTAAAGCCTCCCTCACACATTGTAAGACTTAGGCCTGAATCATGAAGTGATATTAACCTGGCTTGATTTTTGTTTTGGAGAGGGACGAGGGTTCATAAATATTAAATTCCCATCCATCGCTAGATGAAGATAAAGGATAAACTTTATTCACCTTGATTATTTTCTGCATTTCTACCCGCAAGCCCCACAAAAGAACTTCTAATTTGTATACTCCTTGTCAAACTCCTTATTTTGTTTGGTATCATATAAAAATGTTTTCGTTTTATTTGGGTCTTTCAATAGTCCATACAGGTGAAAAACTTCCTCTTTGCGCCTAAATATCTTGGTTTTCCAGTCCTCAGAACTGGAATTCAGCTCAGGGAATCATGCTTATTTTTTCTGGAGAAATATGATTTGTTGAAATATATGTGTGATTAGTATTAGTCAAGCACACCTGGGTGAAGCACGGGCCAGTACAGAGATGGTGAGCTACTTAAGCTGCCTGGGTGATTGATGTAATGCAGAATTGTGCTTGCTTTCCTGTGCCAACAGTCTGGTTTCTGAATGGATTTCCTTGTTCCCAATATTAACTCGAGATTTAAAATTTTCCAAGAGCTATATTAATAACAAGGCCTAACTAGGAGGTCGGTTGCCTGGGTTGGCAAATGACGTGTACTTCCTGACCTGGGAAAGGTGTTGATTAGGTAATTAGATTAGTGTCTGCACAATCGATATAGACTCAGCAGTACATCTGATGGTTCCCAGAGTAAGTCGTAACATGATTATCTGAGGAACAACATTTATTTATGCCACTGTGCATTTGGGGATATTTCGCCTTCAGTCGGAGGTTGGGACATAGAAGCAGGTTAAGTCCTGACTGGATGAATGTTTTGTAGCTTCTTTTCTTTCCCTCCCACCCTCCCTTCCTCTTTTTTTGCCCTAAGTGTGCGTGTGATGTGTATGCTTGTTTTTAAGTACTTGTCCAGTATGGAACCAATGTCTAGGAGCACGTGTGGCTCATAGTGTGGCAGCAGATTGTTTGCGGCAAGATGGCTCGGAGGTGCTCTGATCGTCACCTTTTTCCTTTAAAATGTAATATGACCACCTCTTTTATGAAAAAGACTAATTTGAGGGGATGTGTGAATGTCACTTGCTCATTCAGAAGGTATTTATTGAGCACCTCCTATAATATTATAATGTCTAAATTAGATCTATTAGATCATGACCTCTGGGAATAAGTTATCTTCAAATCCTCAGGATCTGCACAGGACCCAAGACAAAGTGAGTGGTTAAATGTTTATTGAAAGGAAATCATGGAGGGGCAAAGTGGGCACCCAAAATGCCACACTTGTTGGATGGACTCCTACCCGCCAGTGTGTCCTAGAGCCGTGAGTCTAGACTCCTGATCATATTCCCTGACAGCACTGGAAACCATTCTGTACCCACACCCCCATATGTGCCCATTATCATGTGCAGGTTTATATAGGATACCACAAGAAAAGTGCTTAAGAACAGTAGCTCTGGCCAGACTGCCCAGGTTGGAATCCTTCCTCTGCCATTGAATGGCCATGTTACTATGGGAAATTATTTAATCTCATTGCCTCAGTTACCTCATCTGTCAAATGGGGATGTTATTTTTTTTTTAACATCTTTATTGGAGTATAATTGCTTTACAATGGTGTGTTAGTTTCTGCTTTATAACAAAGTGAATCAGTTATACATATACATATGTTCCCATATCTCTTCCCTCTTGCATCTCCCTCCCTCCCACCCTCCCTATCCCACCCCTCTAGGTGGTCACAAAGCACCGAGCTGATCTCCCTGTGCTATGCGGTTGCTTCCCACTAGCTATCTATTTTACATTTGGTAGTGTATATATGTCCATGCCACTCTCTCACTTTGTCACATCTTACCCGTCCCCCTCCCCGTATCCTCAAGTCCATTCTCTAGTAGGTCTGTGTCTTTATTCCTGTCTTGCCACTAGGTTCTTCATGACCTTTTTTTTTTCCCCCTTAGATTCCATATATATGTGTTAGCATACTCTATTTGTTTTTCTCTTTCTGACTTACTTCACTCTGTATGACAGACTCTAACTCCATCCACCTCACTACAAATAACTCAATTTTGTTTCTTTTTATGGCTGAGTAATATTCCATTGTATGTATGTGCCACATCTTCTTTATCCATTCATCTGTCGATGGACACTTAGGTTGCTTCCATGTCCTGGCTATTGTCAGTAGAGCTGCAATGAACATTTTGGTACATGACTCTTTTTGAATTATGGTTTTCTCAGGGTATATGCCCAGTAGTGGGATTGCTGGGTCGTATGGTAGTTCTATTTTTAGTTTTTTAAGGAACCTCCATACTGTTCTCCATAGTGGCTGTATCAATTTACATTCCCACCAACAGTGCAAGAGTGTTCCCTTTTCTCCACACCCTCTCCAGCATTTATTGTTTCCAGATTTTTTGATGATGGCCATTCTGACCGCTGTGAGATGATATCTCATTGTAGTTTTGATTTGCATTCCTCTAATGATTAATGATGTTGAGCATTCTTTCATGTGTTTGTTGGCAATCTGTATATCTTCTTTGGAGAAATATCTATTTAAGTCTTCTGCCCATTTTTGGACTGGGTTGTTTGTTTTTTTGTTATTGAGCTGCATGAGCTGCTTGTAAATTTTAGAGATTAACCCTTTGTCAGTTGCTTCATTTGCAAATATTTTCTCCCATTCTGAGGGTTGTCTTTTTGTCTTGTTTATGGTTTCCTTTGCTGTGCAAAAGCTTTTAGGTTTCATTAGGTCCCGTTGTTTATTTTTGTTTTTATTTCCATTTCTCTAGGAGCTGGGTCAAAAAAGATCTTGCTGTGATTTATGTCATAGAGTGTTCTGCCTATGTTTTCCTCTACGAGTTTTATAGTGTCTGGCCTTACCCTTAGGTCTTTTATCCATTTTGAGTTTATTTTTGTGTATGGTGTCAGGGAGTGTTCTAATTTCATACTTTTACATGTTCCTGTCCAGTTTTCCCAGCACCACTTATTGAAGAGGCTGTCTTTTCTCCACTGTAAATGGGGATGTTATTATACTGATCTCACGGCATCGTTGTAAGGATTAAATGAGTTGCTGACTTATACATAAAGCACAACAGGCCTGGCACATAAAGATGTCGGCATGTTCAGTAGATGTTCCACTTTAGTAATAAAGTTTGTGAATTTTAAAGCATACCCAATGTAGAAATTTTAAAAGAATTGGATAACAATAGAAAGTCTAATATTTTCTTCCCACACCCCATCGGTTTGGACACCAGTGGGCTTGAGCCCCACATTTGGGATGCCACTGGCCTGGAGTACCATAGTTCTGGGGAAGCCAAGCTAATTATTCATCCACCTTCTCCATACTCCCCCCTCTGCTTATTGCACACCTCACCCCTCGGGATTAACAGGATTCAGGATCACGGCATCTCAGTATTTTTGCACCCAGGTTATTTTATTACTTGTTAGCTCTCTTCATTTAAAAAGTTGCATTCTAGCCCTCTTCTTTCAAAATAAAGAGGCTGAGAGCCTCTTGATGCACTAGGGTCAGGCGCTGGATGAAGCAGTGGGGGCTGCCATTCTGGGAGGAGAGAGGAGGAAGGATGGGGAAGCAGGAAGCAGGAGGGCTGTGCAGAGGCTGCTGGCCTGAGCGCCTCTCCCCACCTACAGGAAGCTCTCAGGGCGGAGCTTCTCCAGCCAGAGTCTCCCAGGAGGGTAGCCCCTTGCAAACGGCGTGCAAGACTTTGTCCCATGGGGCCTGGGGTTCCCAGCTGCTCTGGCATTGTCTGCAGTGTTCCTCCTGTTCCCTGGGCAGTCAGGGTGACCAGACATTGGGGTGAGGAGGGTATAACTTGAAAGCCAGGGGAACAAAGGAAGTATCTAGGTTACAGCTGCATCCAGGCCTGGCCCTGGATTCTGTTACTTCCTTTTTAATAAATCATCTTGTGGCTTTGAAGGAAACTTCTTGTGATATTTGCAGTAAGAATGTAATTTGGAAAATATACCATCTTAAAATCATTACAACCACAGTTTCTGGGCGTTTATCTCTGTCAGGCACTGTGCCAAATGCCTTTCATGCACGTATATCTCATTCTGCCCTCAGCCACCCAGTGAAGGAAGGTACCACTGTTGACGCCATTTGACAGATGAGATTAAATAGAGCCAGGATTCATACCCAGACCCTGACCACAAAGAGTGTGCTCTTCATCACCAGGCTCCATGGCCTCCTTCCAAGCTTGCCTACCTCATGGCACTGTTGAGGATAAAATATTTATGAAAGGACTATGTGAGGGCCAATGCCGTGTAAATGAGGCATTATTGTAGCAGCGTGTGATCCCAGTCAGCAGTAATGAGAACTAGTATTATAGTGAGTGCTTACTTTATGCCAGAGGCTTTACATGCATCCTCTTGTTTCTGTCTCAGAACCCCCTACAAGGTGGATAATTTGAAGATTAACAAGGAAACTGGGAATCAGGACCATGAGGTTCCTTGCCGGGTACACAGCCTATAGATGGTACAATGGGGCTTAGACCTGGGTCTGCTCACCTCCAGAGCTCTGGCCTGAATGTCGCCCAGATGCTACCACCTCCCTGAAGCTGGAGGGACCCGAGAGGCCTGCTAGAGATGAGGGGCCGAGGTAGAAGGATTTTCTCTAAATTATAAAGCTAATTGGAAATAGAGCTGGAGCTAGAAGTCATTCCCCAAGGTTGATTTGGTTGATAGGAGGGTGCAAAAAGATAATAATAAAAATAAAAAATACACACAACTCTCTGGTTTACTTAAATAATAAACACTCACAACCCTGTGGTTTTATTAAATAATCACATGGAGTGGATTATTACACACATTTATTCATTCAGCAAATGCTTGTCGACGCCTCCCGGCCACCAGGCGGTCTTGGGGGTACTGTGCATGCAGAGGGAGCCCCATGCAGCCTGGCCGGTGTGGGCTCTGTCCAGATGGGCACAGTCAACGAGGGGTGCAGACACAGGGCTGCGGGAGCACGTGGGCGAGGGGTCCCCAGCTGATCTCGGAGAGAACAGTGGTAGAAGCTGCAGGAGAAGGGAGGGGAGCCGCTTTGCAGAGTGCAGGGCTGGAGGCAGAGAGGCCACTGACCGCTTGAACTAGAAAGGTCAGGGCGTTAAACTGCCATGTCGGGGTAGGCGAGGACTGTGGAAGAGCTTGAGCGAGAATCAGACTTGCTGTACACTTCGGCTACAGAACCAGAAGCTGGGAGGAGGGTGAGGGGGGCAGCAGGAAGCCGTTCACAGGCAGTCAAGGAAGAGATGCTGCTGTCAAGGAAGGTGGGGCACTTCCTGTGACTTAGAGTCAGTGCCCCAGTTTCTCTTTCCAGTACCGTGGGATGCAGTTCTGATAGCACTTTGTAACATGAGTATCGGTAAGCGGGAATTTTCCATTGTAGCCATTACTTCAAGTCTCTGGGATTAACTAAAAAGCCCACAGATCACCAGAACAAGCCTTCACTCCCTCTGCTTGAGGATTTTCACATTTTCTTTCAGGATCTATATGGAGATCATTTTTCCTCAGCCCCTGCATCATTTCCCCGTGACAGCACTTTGGCATGCCTGGGAGCTCTCCGTGTATACTGACGCCATGTGTCTTAGTTCAGATCCACTCCACGCTGAGCCAGGCAGATTGGTCAGGTAGATGGAGCTGGAACTGTGCTTGTAGATGATGTGTCCACCCCTCCCTTTTTGGCTGAGACAGCTGCCCTAGGATGGGCTGGTTCCATGTGTACGGCAGCCCTAGCCCCTCAGGCTGGACGTGGTGGGGTTTGGCACATGCTCTGTACTTGCTCAAGAAGAGGGTCCGTGAGAAGCATCTCAGGCCAGATACCACCAATGAGCCGGGTGTGTAACATCTTTACCCATCAGGAAAGGTCCCTGGCTGCTGTGATCTTGGTGATACCCAAGACAGAAACTGGACAAGTCACATGTGGTGATCTTAACCTGGAAAGAAAGAAATGGCATCTCCTATCTCTTCTGGAGCCCCAGAAAGATGTTCTGGGTCTCAGGGGATCCCACCCTGAGAATGATAGGACTTCATACTTGCATGGGTAGATTAACTCTTAGCCCATTTGAAAATCAGCCAGAACAGCAATTCTGTAAATTGTCCCACATTCTGTAAAAACTCTTATCTGGTGACGTGAGCATTAGTCCCTGCTATAAAATCAGTAACCAGTGATGATTACTTTTTAACCTCCAACACACTTATGGGTGCATTCTTCTCACCACTAAACATTGTGCTTTTGTTTTCCACCTCTTTTTTGCTGCAAATATGTTTAGGGTGAAGAAGCTGAAGGAGACCTTCGCTTTTATTCAGCAGTTAGACAAAAACATGAGCAACCTTCGCACCTGGTTGGCTCGGATCGAGTCTGAGCTTTCTAAGCCTGTGGTTTATGATGTCTGTGATGATCAAGAGATCCAGAAGAGGCTCGCTGAACAGCAGGTGGGGAAGTGAGAATGGGCTTTTGTCAGAGCCTAGGTGTTCACAGGGTCTGCTAATGCAAACCATCCCCGCACTGGCTATGCATTTTAGTGGGTTCACATTTCATAATACTGGTATGTTTTTTCCAGAGAAAGCTGACCGCCTGTCCATGCTCTTGGCGGTGTGAGGCATCCATCTCTTGAGTGCCCACCCCACCACCACCATTCATGTAGCTCTTTGTGAAATACTTTGAATAATGTTTAAGATGCAGACCTTAATCTTAGTGGTAAATAAGGTTTTTTTAATTTCTGTTTTTGTTACTATAGTTTTGGCAATGAATTGAAAGAAAAATAATTTTTCCAACCAAAGAAGGTTTTCATGGGGCAACACTTGATGGGTCTGATAGAGCTTCAAGAAAAGGGGGGCGCTCGGGGGGGTGGGGAAGAAGGAGCATGTTTGGACCAATAGCTTAGGAAGCCTCTCCTGCAATGTTCTGTGCATTTCTGTCATCAGCTATATCCCCTCTTAGCCAACCCTGGAAATTCCACAATTTGAACACCACCGAATCCTGCCCCTAACCTGGCGGATGCTTTTTGGTCTCACTGACTTGTGCAATCCACTCTCCTACCCTCCGTGGGCTCACGTTTACATGCTCATTCTTATATGCAGTGCCTGAGCTTCTCTTTATTTTTAAAATAGCTAAGCTTATATTATTCTTTTAGTAGCTTTCCTTCACTTGTTTTTCTCAGCCCTGTGAGCAGATTCTGTTTTAACCATATGAGCAATATGGTCGCTACCAAGTTCACAGCCTTGTATCTGTTTTCTTCATGTTTCCTCCAAAGCCTTGGTGTTTGTTGTCTGTCAACACACCGGGGCGATTCACTCACATATCCCAGCTGCTTGGAGACAGAATTGGGGGGCTGAAACTTTTTCATCAGATTATCAAGGCCAGAAGGCCACCCCTTGATGATAAATTCTCTTGAGGTCAGGTCAGTCCTTCTCATGATAATAAGCAACATCTCATGCTACCATGAAAAAGAGCTAAGTATTTGATAATACTCTGGACTTTGATCTTTATTTAATCCTATTACAAGTACTGTTTGAATAATGCCTATTCTCTGATTTTCAAACTAGTATGATTTAGCAATGCTGCAAAGTAAAAATACTGGTTTTTCCACTTAGCCTCAGAAATTTAAGTATGCCTTTTTCACTGAGGTCATCTATATTCTGTCTTTGCTTTGTGGAGAAATGAATATTGATACAACTACCATGCTAATGGACACTGCAGAGATTTTAATGCCCTTATCAGTAAAGGGCTACTGAACATTATCAGCTTTATTATCAGCTTTATTTACAAGATTGATCCATTAGGTTGAATTTCTTGAATAGTCTCTTCATAGACAGGCCTTGCAAATAACCATTTACCCTGACTGGTGAGTCTTTTCAGGTAAATAGAACAAAAGCTGACAACATTTTTCCCTTTAGCCCCTGGCTAAATTTGGCAGGGGCTAATAACGTGTGTTAACATTTTATACATCTGATGTGTGACAAAACATCATTAAATTGCAGGGAATTTATTCCCAAGAGTGTACAATTTGGAGCAGCTGCCATTCTCTTGGCCACGTGTGTTCCTGTACTGAAATGGTATATAATTTCAGTCTGGTTGATTTGAAGGTTTCCAATTTATAGAATTTAGAATCACCATCGTGGAATTCTTATAAAAAAAAAATTATGGAGTTAGTATTCAGGACCATTTAGCTGTGAAGAAGTTGGATGTGTTAATTTTCTATTGCCACTGTCACAGATTACCACAAATTTAGCAGCTTAACACAAATTTATCATCTTATAGTTCTGGAGGTCAGAAATCTGACACAGGGCTGAGGTCAAGGTGTCAGCGGGGCTGCTTTCCTTTCTGGAGGCTCTAGGGGAGAATCCATTTCTTTGCCTTGAAGTCCTAGAGGCTGCCTGCATTTCCTGGCCCATGGCCCCCTTCCGCCATCTTCAAAGCCAGCAACGGTGCATCTCTCTGAGCCTTTCTCCCTCTGATTGACTCTTCTTGTACTTTTAAGGACCCTTGGGATTCCATTAGGCCCACCCACGTAACCCAGGATAGTCTCCCTATCTTAAGGTCAGCTGATTGGCATGCTTAATTCTCCTTTGCCATGTAACCTAGTATAGTCACAGGTTCTGGGGATAAGGACATGGTTCCGGGGATGCCAATATTCTGCCTACCACAGATGTCCTGAGGAAACCTGTAGTATGTTTATTAAAAAAACAAAATTATAACTAAACCTAGACCTTAAATGCTCCACCAAAACCAGAAAATGTGTCACACAAAATAGTTATTTATGGGCCATTTTTTAAAAACCTTGCCTGTGTTTCTGTCACTGACTTAAATATAATAAATTCCTTGATTGCTTCCAGAAATAAGACCCAAACGCTTGGGATCATCTAGTAGTGCCTTCTGCAAAAGCCCTCAGGCCCCAAAAATGATAAAGCGCCATGATGTCCCTGGACCCTCATTATAACATCCTTGGGGGCCTGGTGCAGAAGGGGTCAGACCTTATAAAAGTATTTTTTGCTTCTCTTCTTTATGTGAAACTCCTTAGGTTATAAGTGTTGTATTGTTATTCCTGTAGAATAGATCATCTTCAAAATGCAAAGGAAGTGGTGGCCACCTTGTGACACGTTTAAACCATGGACCACTTTCATTGAGTCTTCAGCATCTCTCTCCAGTTTTCTTTGGTTGCCTGGTTCCCAGGCATCCCAGGGGTGGCTGATGGTGGCCTGGGGGGTTCGTTACCCCCACACCCTATAGTTACCAGTAGTCCCCTCCCCAGTGGCCAAGTCAGCTTCATGCCAAAGCCCCATCCACTGCCCAGCACCACCCTGCTGGACTTACCTGACACCCCCAGCCCCTCCTACGGAGACACTCTGGAGCCGCCATCTGGGTTCCCACAACACACTACATGGTTTTCTGCCTTCTCAGCCTGGTTCTCCTTTTTTCCCCTCTGTATCTCATTTTTTCTAGTTCCTTTTGTATTCTCATTCTTCCTGGCTGCCTTCTCGGCTCTGGTTTCCTGTTTCTCCCCATGTCCTCTCACTGCTCCTCAACTTCCCTCAGCCCTTTCCCAGCTTCAGTGCTCTGTGTCACCTACTCAGGAGCAGAAAAACAAAGTAAACAGGCACTCATGTTTCCAGAACCGTTGGCAAAAGTCTTTCACGTTGTTTTACGTTGTTTCTTAAGTCGGATTCGTCTCTGCGTTTGAACACTTTTGAAATCCAGTCGTTGTGCAGACTCGGGCCTCAATGGGTACTAGTGGTGGGATCATTTCAGTTTGCAAAATGTCACTTGTCCAGTACTTCATTGGTTTGTGTTTTAAAATATGGTCCACTACTTTATTTTATATTTTACAAGACAACTAACTAGTTCATACTACAGTATCAGTAGGCCATTTTGTGGTGTATTAGAAGTTTGTTTTGGAAATTTTGAAAAACTCTGGACTCCTTTTTTAGCCAAGATGTTCATGGTCTTTTGTAAATTATCACAGAGCTCATTTCTTGCCATCGTTTACCCTTTATATTAACCAGTTTTCTTTAGCTGTTTCATTCAATAAAAGCTGAGTGAAAAATGTAGAGTAACTGCAAAGAGGCTATTAAAATACATGGCATTCGTGTTTATCCATAGACTAGACTTTCTCAGTGCTTTTCAACCAGATCCCAACCCTACCAGGTGAGGTCAGGGGCAGATACCATTTTTCAATGATAATTGTCAATATTACTTATTTAGCACCAGCGTTAGGATTCCTTATTTATTATTTTGGCAAAAAAAAGTTAAAAAGGTTGTTTATCAATACCTGTAAATTTTAGGAAAGCCTGTGGCAATTCTGTGAACGGGTAAGAATTCTTAAACCTGGAATTCTATTTAAACCTATTAATTATAAAGCTAGTCCACGGACCCCAAGATGACTGCCCCCATTGCAGCATTTCAGACATTTGTCCTAGACTGCAAAGCTTAAAAAAAAATCACCTGCACATCTCTCTTCATAGGACACACAGGGTGACAAACTGAAAAGCACATTTTCTTCTGAATATAACTTTGAGGTGCTCATTTTTCATCCGTTAGGATCTGTGTTGAGAACTGCTTGATTTAAAACTTGATTTGAGTGTTAGCATTTTATTCTTTCATTTCCACCTGGACACAGAATTATCCAAATGTGCCTTTATCAGATGAAAAGTAAGAAAACATTAGTCCTATCTGGTAATCCAGTCATAATCTCCAAAATTGTTAAATATTGAGGTGACCTGGAATGAACTTCATGCTGCTTTTCTGTAGACAGTGGCAGCCACTGTTTATAAAATAATCCCTCCTGTAAAATGAACTATGTTGAATCCAGGGAACTTGTATAGTTAGTAGCGGCTTATTTAACTTTGTCTGTTTCACAGTGTAATTTGGGTACTAAGGTGAGTGGTGTGGTCTCATGTCACTCGTCACAGAATTTGGACATCAGGAGAGGCCTGGCTCATCCAGAAGGACAAAACAGACTGGCTCCTCACCTCGCCCTCCCCCCAGCCCTGCCCTTGTGTGTAGAAGAAACACTCCCTGGGTGATAACTGGAAATGCCATGTTTATGCTTAAACAAGTTTTCCATTTCTTCCTATGACCGTGCATGCTTTTCTTGGTGACCCTTCGTTTTCCTGAATCAGTAGCACGCTCCCCATCATGGGACAAGACTCCAGAGACCCCGCCCCCTCCCCGAGCTACAGCCGTGACCGGACTCCATCGGCTGGAGGGCAGCGTCTCTACCCCTTGGGTCCATGGAGCCCTAGGATAGACTCCTGGGGAGGCTGTGGACACCGTGCAGCTGCGAGCACAGTTTTCGGGGTGGAGGTGTATGAAGATAGTACAGAGGTCTCAGGAGATTTAAGAATTCTGTGACCCATAAAAGGTTAAGAGTTTGTGTTGCTGAAGTTTTAGGTCCTGTTGAAGATAAGTCAGTTTTCCAAGGAAGACCTCCCCAGAGCCAAGTCTAAATTGGAGGCCCTTGGGATCAGGTGGTAGGGAGTAGATCCCTTGCCTCCCCAGAGTCTGGGGCGGGGGGGGGTGGGCTCTCAGGGGAGGGAATCCCCACTCTTCCTACCCCCTCACATAGTCAGTTCAACAGATCAATCCCATAGTTGCCCGCAGTTAGGCCTTGTGTCTGATACTGTCGCACAGGGGTTGCCCAAAGGTGAGAGAGACTCAGCCTGTGTTGCCGAGTCCCAGGTAGAAATGCACGCAGGACCGTGCCCCCCCGGGCTGGAAGAAGGGTCGGGGGGAACCTTCCCACTACCGCCACCAGCACCTCAAAGTGCTTCCTACTCTCCCATCGTTGTAGGACCTGCAGCGAGACATAGAACAGCACAGTGCAGGGGTGGAGTCTGTGTTTAACATCTGCGACGTCCTCCTGCACGACTCCGATGCCTGTGCCAATGAGACTGAGTGCGACTCCGTCCAGCAGACCACCAGGAGCCTGGACAGGCGCTGGAGGAACATTTGCGCCATGTCCATGGAACGCCGGATGAAGTAAGGACCGAGCTGCCCCTGGATGCCGGCCGCGTGCTCCCGACTGACCTCCGTAACAGTGACTGTGTTCTGTTAGCCTCACTGAGGGGCGTGCCAAGTATTGGCGGGGAAGGCTCAGTAGGTGTGGCCAGTCCTTATTAAGGGGATCATTCAAGGAGAATACAGGCAGGGTCATGTCTCTCCCCAGCCCTCCTGTGTCTTGGGGTGTAACGGCGGGTGGCCACTATGCTGATGTGTCCCAGCTCTGAGTAGTGGAGGACGCCTGTCTCCTGCTGGGTGACCTCTGTGAAGCAGGAGCTCTGAGGGGCCTGGCGCTCCCAGAAGGGGGGTGTCCTGACCACAAAGTGATGTCTCCAGTTATTTCCTGGACGGGGTAGCAGGGTCTCTCCCCCTAAATATTTAGTGCCAGTGCAAGGGGGGCTGGGACCGGGACCAGTCAGGGGAGAAAAAGCCATGTAAAAGCTCGGCTTGGAGTGGGTGGCTTGTGCTGAGTTGCTTTCCTCCTGTTAGAATTGAGGAGACATGGCGGCTCTGGCAGAAGTTTTTAGATGATTACTCCCGCTTCGAGGACTGGCTCAAGTCCGCCGAGAGGACAGCGGCCTGCCCGAATTCCTCCGAGGTGCTGTACACCGTGGCCAAAGAAGAGCTGAAGAGGCTTGAGGTGAAGGCCCTCCCCAGCCCAGTGGCCCCGGTAACCGAGGATGCGGCGGGCTCGGGGCGGGCTTAGATGACTTCCCATAAGTGGCAGGTGTCCCCACCTCTGGCCGCAGCCGCCCAGTCCCCAGCCCGCCATCAGCTGCTCCAGCGGCTTTGTGGGGCGTTACCGATTTATGCCAACCGCAGGCCATGAACTTGAAAGTCTGTTCTTCAGTAGTGTCAGAAGAACGGGTGAAGCCAGCCCTCCGTGGCCATTCCATTGGGGGATGGACGCTTGAGGCAGGTGGTCTGGGGCCTGGAAGGGGTGTCTCGGCGCCCTGCAGCTATGGCACTGACAGGGCCCCCCCGTGCCACAGGCCTTCCAGCGGCAGATCCACGAGAGGCTCACACAGCTGGAGCTCATCAACAAGCAGTACCGGCGGCTGGCCCGCGAGAACCGCACCGACACGGCCAGCAAACTGAAGCAGATGGTGCACGAGGGCAACCAGCGCTGGGACAACCTCCAGAAGCGGGTCACAGCCATCCTGCGGAGACTCCGAGTAACCTCCTCTACGCCACCGGGTCATTTGTAGATACTGGGGAGGTGGAGGGGGTCTGATATGTGATGTCAGGCTTGTAACAAAGCAGCGGGTAGAAGATTTCATTTGAGGCCTAAGCTGTCTTGACATTCTTCCAGTACAGCCTTCCCTTTTGTTTAAGCCCAAAGCTGCCAAAAAGCGTTTTTTTTTTGTTTTTTTTTTAAGTGAAGTTATTTGCCTTGGAATAGGCTTCTCAGGCAGAGCTTATTCAAGGGATTGTGTTACCAACACATCGCTTTTTTTTGACTCCTGTCACCCCTGAGGGTGTCACGTCAGCCCACACACTGCCCAGAGTCTGGGGCGCTGCTGTCACCGGGTCTGGCGAAGGTACCTCTTAGTCTGGGACGAGGCCCCCTTTGCGCATCTGCCCGCTTTTGTGTGTCCCGTTGGTTCTTGCACTGTGAGGGAACAGGCAGAGCCCCCCGCTCTGTACTGGGGGTTGGGGACAGTGACAGTTCTCCCAACTTCAGAGCAGCTGTCTAACCTCAAATGATGCGTTTGATTCTGGGGTGTGAACCGTCACCTTAGATTTCTGTGATTCAGAAGACATCATATGTCAACCTTTGTGAGTCCAGGTGTAAACTGACAGGACCGGTGTGGGTTGTGGCTACAGGAAGTAATTTTAATCCTTGCTTCCGTTCTTAAGGCAGAGCACTCTTGAAACCATTCTAAGAAGAGGAAAATCTGGGTTTTTTGTTTAACCCTCTCAGGAAGAAATGGGCTAGCTTTTCCACAGCCCCCTTGCATTAATTTCTTTATCTCCTCCTGACTTGATTTGACTGTGACCAGCCTAAACCTTCATTGGGCGCTATGTTTGTTTGAGAATCAGCTGCCCATCTATGAGGTGGTAACCCAAGAGGCCTCCTTCATTGGAGGTGATAAATCTGGGTTTTCTTTTTTTGAAGAAATACATTGGGAATTATATCAGTGAAGGCAAATGGGGCACTAGTCCAGGCTCAACCCCGAGATCAATACTTTTCCATCCTGAAGCTACTAAATCCTTCTGTCAAGCAAAAGCTCCCACAGGAGGCTAACAGTTGAAAATAGACAAGTGCCTGGCTGGACTTTGAGAGGGGCGTGTTCCCCAGAGGACAGACTGGGAAAATCACTGACTTAGACTAGAGAATTATAGAATTTCAAATGCTGCACGAACCTTAGAGATCACGGTCAACATTCCCACACCTCGTTTACCAGCAGATGCTGAGACTCAGGGAAGTTTAGGGGGCTCGTTGGTATCCCACAGCCAGGACCAGACCCCAGGCTCCTGGCCGTGTGGGCCTCCGGGGGTACCCTGGGCTCCCTTTCCCCTCTTCTGAGAGTGACCTTGCTGTCTGCCTGAACTCCCGTTATGCCATCAACACAAACGTGATTTTTTCACCCTTTCGCAGCATTTCACCAACCAAAGGGAAGAATTCGAGGGGACCAGGGAGAGCATTCTGGTGTGGCTCACGGAGATGGACCTACAGCTGACCAACGTGGAGCACTTCTCGGAGAGCGACGCCGACGACAAGATGCGCCAGCTGAACGTAAGGCCTGCTTCCTTAGCTCCTCCCCACAGAGTGCCCCTAGGCAGAGGAGAGCTGGCCAAGTACAGACTTCACCTGATACCCTGAGAGCAGGTTCCAGAAGTGTCAGAGCAGCCAGACTGCATCCACCTGTGTACTGCCAGGTTATCACAAGCAAGGATACTGTTCCTTACGGTCAAGGGGTATTGGAACGAGGCCCTTTATTCTCTTTGTCGTATGTAATCATCCACGGGGAGAACGCTCTTGCGGTTCCAGACAGAACTTCATAAGATGCTGTTTCTCCAGCACTTGAGTCTGAGTGCAACGTGTGGGCTGTAGCAGGAGGAAACTCTCTCTCAAGAGTGGGGTCAGGGCACTTCCCTGGTGGTCCAGTGGGTAAGACTCCACGCTCCCAACGCAGGGGGCCCGGGTTCGATCCCTGGTCGGGGAACTAGATCCCATATGCTACAAGTAAGAACTCACATGCCGCAACTAAGACCCGGCACCACCAGATGAATAAATAAATATTTTAGAAATAAATTAAAAAAATAAAAGACCTCTCATTTAAAAAAAAAAAAAAAAGAGTGGGGCCAGGAACAGGTATCTTCTCTCCCACTGTCACAAATGTCTGTACTATACTTTAATCGCACTATAATTCCCTCCTTGGCTAAATTTTATAAGCGGTTGAGAAATGGAAATTTGCCTTCCGTGGTACAACGGCACCAATGAGCATTATTACTGTGTCAGCAGAAATGCCCGGTGGAGACTCACTATGGGAAATTTTCTGATTCTACCAAGCGTCAGTAAGACAAGGTCTGTCCCTCACACCCAGTAACAGTAAAGGTTCATCCATGTCAGACCTTTAGAATCATTTTAACTGGAAAAGTCAGTGCCCAGAAGGGGGAAGAAAAAAATACATATGTATGATCATTTTAAATTCTTAAATCTTTGGAGTCACTTAGTTAAAAACTGATGAAGCTAGAGTTTGAAATCCTTTCTTTCTCATATTCTAAATAGGGTTTCCAGCAGGAAATTACATTAAATACCAACAAGATTGATCAGCTCATCGTTTTTGGGGAGCAGCTCATTCAGAAGAGCGAGCCCCTGGACGCCGTGCTGATTGAGGATGAGTTGGAGGAGCTGCACCGCTATTGCCAGGAAGTGTTTGGCAGGGTCTCCCGATTCCACCGGAGGCTCACCTCCCACGCGTCGGTAAGGGGCTGCCCCTCACGCGGGGCTGCTGGGCCACCCGAAGTTGATGTTTGACTCCACTTTTAAAGAATTGGGAAACTTACTGTGCGTGGTTAACAATGATTTATTCTATGGTTAAAAACAAACAAATAAAAACTATGTTTTTGTTTTGCTGAAGTATAGATAGATGCTGTACAATATTATATAAGTCACAGATGTACAGTATAGTGATCCACAATTTTTAAAGATTATACTCCATTTATAGTTATTATAAAATATTGGCTGTATTCCCTGTGTTGTACCGTATATCCTTGTAGTTTATTCTATACCTCATAGTTTGTACCTCTTAGTCCCCCACCTCTATATTGCCCCCTCCCCAGTTCCCTCTCCCCACTAGTAACCTCTAGTTTGTTCTCTGTATCTGTGAGTCTGCTTTAAAAAGCTGAGTTGAAAAGTGCTCTTTCCACACTTACTAATATAGAGCCAATACTTGCTCAGAAGCCGCCAGTGCCCAGTGGTTAATTCTGAAAACTGGATACCCCCATTCTAGGGCTTGGAAGATGAAAAGGAAGCCTCTGAGAATGAAACGGACGTGGAAGACCCCAGAGAGATCCAGGACGACTCTTGGCGTAAAAGGAGAGAGAGCGAGGAGCCCTCGTCCCCTCAGTCCCTTTGTCACCTGGTGCCCCCGGCGCCAGGGCCCGAGCGCTCCGGCTGTGAGACCCCCGTCAGCGTGGATTCCATCCCGCTGGAGTGGGATCACACAGGTGACGTGGGGGGCTCCTCCTCTCACGAAGAAGACGAGGAGGGCCCATACTACAGTGCGCTGTCAGGTATGGACCCGCACGGCTAAGTCCTTAGCACCTGAGCAACACGGCCAGCTCTCGGTGGTCAGAGTCCGGGCTGTGGCCGACCCAGACTTCCTGTGGCTTCCTGTGTCTGCCCTGCCCGCCTTTGACCTACCTGAGAGCTGGCTCATTCCTATTCCTGGTGGAATGAAAGGGAAAAATAAACAGAGTCCACGTCGGGACATGAAGGCTGTTTGCTGATGGCCCTTGATAGACGGGAGGCTCATCAGTGGCCTTTTCAATTGAGTTTTTCAGAATATCGGTAGATTGAGTGTCTCTGTCCTTTCTACGCAGTTCCCCTCCCGCGCCGCTGTTTCGGACGGTCAGGAGTTAACTGAAAAAATCCTTCTGGTTCTTTAAAGCTTTTTAATAAAACAGATAAAGGGTAGTCACTTTTCTCCTCCCAGGTGACAATGTTTCTACTGTTTTAACTTAATACTTGGGCATTCATCTACAGACGCCTGCAGTGAGGAAAATGACATTGTTCTTTTTCAGATGTAGAAATCCCTGAAAATCCTGAGGCATATCTTAAAATGACCACAAAAACTTTGAAAGCGTCTTCTGGTAGGCCCCTGCCCGTGCATGCGTCTCAACATGGCAGCGTCCTGTGGTGCACACTGCATCCTAAACCTCGCTCCCGTGTCATGTCTGACCTCTGCCTTCTGTGGACACCATGCGCCTTGGTCCTTGTGTCATGGTGTATTTGCACTGCCGTACTCACACATAGCTTCGTGCTCCATACAAAACCCTCCCAGACCAGAGCAGTCTCCACGCCTTCCCTCTCCTCCCCTTCAGGCCTGTGCAGAAGGGAATTTTTCAGGTGCCTTTTTAAATTTTTATTTTTCTCTCCATCTCACTCAAGCCTTTTGGCATGGGCCAAGCTTTCTTCATGGTGGCTTGGTTTAGAACTACTACCCTGCTTACGGTGATTTCCTGGGAAGAGGGTGGGGAGGTGGGGGGGTGAGGGTACTGTTGCCTTTGCCGCAGGAGAAGACACCTCCCTTTCCTTGACTTGCAGCTCTGACCTTCATTCCCTGCCCCAGCCCCACCTGCAGTGGTTGGGGAGAGCCACGAGTGGCCCTTTGGTCCCCTAGTCCATCCTGATGTTCACTCTTCCCTCACTCCTCAGAGGCCTTCAGTCCTCTTGGCCCCCAAACCCGGCCTTGCCGCCAGTGCCCCCCACCGCTAGAGCCCCCGGCTCCAAAAGGCCACTCATCCCGCAGCAGATCATGTGTTTGTCGTGCTCCATTGTGAATCCATCTAGTGAAGGCCCAGTGTCGCTCAGTTGCATGAGTCTCATTTCATTCCCTTCTGGGACATACTCACATTTTGCAAACATGCATGCTTTGCAAGGAAAGCTGCAGAACTCATGTTATACTATAACCTGATGCCATGTTACCCATGACCTTTTTTGTGTAACTAAATATGAATGCTTTGGTTGGAGAGAATGGACTGTCACTTGCTATTTTTTTGTTTCAGGTAAATCCATTTCTGAAGGCCACTCGTGGCATGTTCCTGACAGCCCTCCTTGCCGCAAGCGTCGCTACAAACAAATGGGAGGTGACAGGAATGTCCAACCCATCCCCTCCGATTCCAGCACCCCTTATAAACCAGCCTACGTAAGTCTTGACCCCACTGAGAGCACAACCCAAGTGCATGAGTAATAGTTAAAATATTTAAAGAGAGGGAGCTTTGGGTGTATGCTGTATGTGCTCACTCCCCAGGCATATTTTCGGTTGGTTTTCCCATGGTGACATACTTCATGAAAACTCTGGCATAACTGACTAGACTTAGAGATAGCTGTCTGGCCAAACACCGTCTTTGAGTGTTGATGCGCTATGACAGGGATTATTACTGTTGAGTCAGTCATCGTGCAAACAGCGGAGAAACAAAGTGCTGGCCTTCCTGAGCCGCTCCTGAGCCCCCAAACCTTTGATATATTTACCTTGACTACACATCCTATTCAGAAAATTGTGACTTCCTATTCAGAAAGGTTTGACAGTGTGCAGTGGTAGACCTGGGTTTGATTCCCTGCCCTACCAGTAAATGGCTCTAGGACCATAAACACTTTACCTTGCCTCTGTAAGCCTTCCTCACCTGAGGATAAACCTACCTTACATAATTGTTGTTAGGATTAATGTGTATGAAGGTATAAAGAAGGCCCTCGAAGTGGTCACCATTATTGTTATTGTTGTTATCACTACTGTATATGGTTTGTCGTTGTTGTTAAACCAGTGACTGTTCCCTCTTAGTTGCACTTTCCTCAGGCAACATGAGCCCTTGCCATGCTCTGGCTACGCAGCTATTGCGGGCCAGCCTGCGGAGGATTTAACGTTGGCCCCAGATCATTCTCGGTACAGACAGTTAGTGACGAGCAAGTTGAAATTAAGACGTCTCGCACATTTTTTAGTGTCATCTCTTAGAGAAACCAGAAGTGATGTGAGCATCACTGGATTGGTTGTCAGAGTGCCCTCTGTGCGGAGGAGTGAACGTTGCTAGATAGTTGGAGAAGGTTCTGCCTAAACACGGTCAGAGCCCAATCATTTGATAATGGGTGACCCGTGCCCAACTCAGAAACTCTTCCTCTTGCTTAGCAAGCAGTTACCATTTTTAATCTGTCCCTCTGTGGTGCCGAGTAAGACCTGACAGTCCCGGAGAGGGAGCCCCCAGCACCTCACCTTTGCTTTGCATCCAGGACCATGTAGTTTGGCCTCTTCCGGTAACTATGCTTGTGTTGCCTACCTGGCCACTTTCAGAAGCTCAGCCCTTTGTGTGTGTGTGTCTGCAACCACCAATCTGAAGGTTTTTTGTGTTTTGCTTTTCATTCCACACAAATAGGCCATATGGACACAATCCAAAAAACATGAGTTTTCTTAAAAAAAAGATACATTTATTTTTGGAAAGTCCTGAGATAACAGCCCAGTCAGCTCTGTGATAACACAAGAGTCAATATGTACAGTGAAAGATAAACGCTTGGTAATGAATGACCCTAGGAGGCAGGTTTGTGCCCTGTTTCCGATTCCCGGTGATAATAATGCCAACCAGCTGTACGGAGTGACTGGGAGGGATAACTAAAATTTTGTAAAATACTGTGCAAATGTAGAAGTGCTGACACAATAACAGTCTGGTAAGCTCAACGATTGTTTTTAAGTCTTTTTGCATGGTTGGATTGAGGAGTGTTAGGAAGCCTCAAATTAAATCAGGCCATTTTATTCCCAATATTGACATCTTACCTGCTTACCCCTCCCACTGCACCTTTGCTGAAGCTTTATTTCTGCCATCAGCTCTGCTGCTTATAAATGCTACCCATACACTAAAGTGCCTCTGTATTACCAGCAAGTTACCCTTCGAAGGAAAGGGCTCCTATATCTTCATTTCTTACCTGTTAATATGAACCAAGACGTTCTTCAGACAGCCTTTAAGATGTATAGATGGTAACATAAAAATTGTCTCATTCTAGGTAAAGCTGCTGTTGTCTCCAGGGACTGAAGGTGGCAAAGAAGAGCCAAGCGTCCCGACCGGCGGCCCACAGCAGGAGGACGAGGGCCTGGCTTCTCTCACCGGGCAGCAGTCAGGTACAGTTAGATTGGGCCATTGTTATGAGGTAGAGACGGTGTTTTGGGTTAGCTGGACATTTACTTTAAGGCACTGCTCAACAGAACATTGATTAGGAATTGACCAACTACATAATTCACCAAAACTGCTGAACTTGGCCTATAGCAGCCACTGTTATTTTAGAATCAGCTGACTTGTATTTATGAGCAAATTCCTATCTGTTATTTATTCTTTAAATATTGACAAAATGAGCCTCATGATAAAGGGTCTGTTTTCACCTGCATGACTTCGCTTGTATGTGAAGATCAGACACGAAGATGATGATCAAAGAGTTGTGTCGGGTGTCTCCTCGAGAGACCAGAAAAGTCATGACTCAACTGAGCCTAAAGTCAAGTGCATAGCATCGACCTGATCGTTCATGGACAGAGGGGAGAGTGCCTTAAATACAGCATGAACTGGAGTGCTGAACCTGGGACCACAGTGCATCTTGGCAACACGTTGGGCCTCCTAGCGGCTCCCTACTTCGTCCCGGCCTGTGTGGGAGCGCAGCAGCACAGGCCTTGAACCAGAGCGAGGGAAACATGCTGTGCCACACTTGGGGGAAGTGATAACCCCCAAACCCCAAGGCTCCTGCATGGAGCATCCCCTGCAGGTTTTATCACTGTGACACTGAATTAGTTGGAAGCAGAGAAATCTGTTTGCATTATTGCTGCTTTTTATTGGCGGCTTTTTATTCCAGGTGCCTTTGATAGATGGGAGTTGATCCAAGCGCAAGAACTTCACAGTAAACTCAGAATAAAACAGAACTTGCAGCAGCTGAACTCTGATATCAGCGACATCACCACATGGCTGGAAAAAACTGAAGCAGAGCTGGAAACATTAAAGCTGGCAAAGCCTCCCTCTGGTATGCAGGAAATGGAACTCCGAGTGAAGAAGCTGAAGGTGAGTGAGGGCGTGGAGGGGAAGAGGACTTCAGAACGCATGTGCACATCAGATCCTCTGCCAGCCGCGTCGGGGGCGGCTCGCACACGGTGTGTGGTTAGTAGCCTCTCGCACTTCATTTCTGTAACTGGCAAGGACACAGGTGAAGATTTGTATTTTCATTCAGAGGAGCATCTCCAGATGATCCCAAAGCCCAGAGCAGTGCTGGGGAGGTGTGGCTCCCATCTGACTGCTGAGGGACCCCTAGACTTCTATGGGACCCCCCCAGTGGCCATGGACAGGCAGCCTAAAAACACCCTTCCAAACTGTATGCAGGCAAGACGGGGGGTGGAGTGCTGAGGGTGAGAAGGAGGACAGCGCACCTACTGACCGACTCTGCGGCCTGATCGGTTACTCTGCTACGCAGTTAGGAGCTGTCACCCCCACAGCCAGGGAGCAGGGGAGGGGCAGTTTGAGCCCTGCACTTTGGGGGTGCTCTGAACATGAGCCTGGGCTCCCCAGAAGACCCAAGATAGGAGTTTTGGGGTATCCAGGCAGTCTTCACATTTGAACTATTGTTTTACTTTGTGCACTGATATATCAGGGGTTACCATTCATCCTAAGGAATAACACTTCTGTGATACTCTGGGGCGAATGCAGGATAACTATGTGTGCTTTATGTAGAAGACTTTTAATCTGATCCAGAAATGTTATTAAGCCAGACAGAGGCCAGCAGGGTCTATTCAGGCCTCCGGTGTAGTTGGTCCACGTCTCTCAGCCCAGTCATCTGGCCAGCCAAGTCGTGACCTTGTAAGGCAGCTCCCTTACCTGAGGCTTCCCAGCCAGTGACAGGCGACGTTGCTCTTGTATGCCGGGCCACGGCTTAGAGAAGTGTTTGGAAGATCCGTTCCCCACTGAGGTTCAAAATGAACCCCACATCACTGTTTACAGAGTGCCTGACCCAGTCTTTTCCCTCTGCGGTAGGAGATACTAAAAGCCTTTGACACCCACAAGGCCTTAGTGGTTTCTGTCAACGTGAGCAGCAAGGAATTTCTGCAAGCTGAGAGCACCGACTCCAAAGAGCTCCAGGATAGAGTCGGCCAGCTGCGGCTGCGCTGGGACGCGGCCCAGGGTGCGGTGGAGAGCTGGAGAGAGGGCTTACGGCTGTCGCTCATGCAGTGCCAGGTACGGCAACTCAGCACCCAGCCGGTGCCCAAGGCCCAGTCCCGAGCACAGCCAGGCCCACGTGGGCGGGAGAAGAGATATGTTTATCATCTTCAGGCTGCTTTCGCACAGCCAAATATGGTTTGTGTTAGGAAGCATGTGCTTTACCATTTGTTTCCAAAGCGGCCCGCCCGCTGTCTCAGAGACCCGATGCTTGCCCTGCATTTATTTCCCACTGTGTTGCCCAGACCCACCCGTACTGAAATGGTTCCAGCAAGCGTTCCAGTAGGTTGGAAGTGTTACACCAACATTGCCCTGTGTCTGTCCTTTTGCCAGGAATACTGGATAGCAGAGTGTTAAGAGACCGCGCCCTAGAACAAGGAGCAGTTTAACCCAGCTCTGTAGTTTTAGTAGCCGTGTGACTGTGGGGAAAACACTGCACCTTCTAGACCTCAGTTTTCTCATCTGGAAAATGGGAATAATTCCAGGGCCTTTTTAGGAAAGGGTTCTTTTTAGGACTATGTGCATGTAACCTTGACCCAGCACCGGCCACACAGTAAATGCCCAACAGGTGAGCTCTAACCCCATCTAGGAAACAGGAGCCCACCAGCAACCACATGCAGCACTGTCTTTGGGCCATAGTCTGTCCTGTTGGGGTGTCTCCCTTGACCAGTGAATCCAGCAGATGTGTTGAATAATTTGTGTGCTCTTCCTAGTAAGATCAGGTGGGGTGTTCTGAAGCCCCACCTTTCTGCCAGCACTTTTAACGTGGCAGAATTCAGCGTGCCTCCTGGGACAGGGCCGAGTGCTCTCCTGCCCTGCTTTCCCTCCTTTGGGGGCCCTGGCATTTAGTTTAAATCTGGCCCTTGTATTCACTGGATAAGGACCAGCAGAGCAAATGACAATGATGGATTAGCAATGGCACGCTGCTTCCCAGCACACCTGCCTTCACAGTCTAAGAAAGGGACATGCTCTGACGTCTGCTGTTTTTAAGGACTTTCACCAGCTGAGTCAAAGCCTGCTGCTGTGGTTAGCGAGCGCCGAGAGCCGGAGGCAGGAGGCTCGTGTCACTGACCCAGAGGCAGACCCCCGGCCCCTCCTGGCATGTCGCGAGGAGCTCCTGGTAAGTCTCCTCCTAAGGGGCCCTGCGCTACCACTGGCCTCTTCAGGAGGTCAGTACTTAGGTGGCCTCGCCTGGCGTTTCTGGAAACAGCGCCCACATGGTGTTCTGCCCTCGTGTTCTGGTTGGTGTCTACTGAGCATCCCTGCACTGTTCCAAAGCAGGGTGAGTGCAGGAACGAAGAGCCGTGGTCCAGAGCAGGAAGTCTTCAAGACTCTCAGGAACCGGTGATGGAGGCGTTTGTCAGGATCCTGAGAAACTGAAGGCCCTCTGAAGTATTTTTCCCTTGTGAATACAGCTCATTTGGGAGGAAACACGGTGTTCAGTCACCTGGCAGTCATGATGAGCTTTATGGGTTTTCCATAGCCACATACACAGTCTTTCTTCTGGGAGGGTGGTTGTGTTTTCATATATTTATCTCACCAGCAAGCCAAGGTGAGACCCATATATTCTCACTTGCACTCAAGGTGACATTTTTATCCATATATTTGTATGTGGTTTAGTTTTAAACATTTTAAATTTAATCAAAACACTGGTCATTGCTTTAAAGATATTTTTTTGTTCTAAAATCTTTGTAAAGCCCCCGTGTCCAGAGCAGCTCTGTCTAATAGAGCTTTCTGCAGTGATGGAAATGTCCCATAGCTGCACTGTCCACAGTAACAGCTCCTGGCCATGGTAGCACCCAAGTGCTTGACATGTGGCTGCTGTGACTAAAACTGAGCTTTTAATCACATTCAGTAGCCACACGTTGTCCAGTGGCTACCACCTTAGACATCGAGCAAGACCGCACAAGCAGATTCACGTGATTCCTTATATTTCTCAATTTGTCCACTTTAGACTTTCCCTCAACTTCCTGCCATCGGGGATGAGGGCCTAGTCTTCCCACACCACCCCCCTCACTCCTTTCCTCTAACTTCTCCAGCATTGCTATTGTCTTCAGAATGAGAAGGAATTAAAAAAAAAAAAAAAAAAATAGGGGTAGAGTGTAACCAACTTGCTATCTAAGTGATGCCAGGCTTGAGGACAGGCAGGCAGGTAGAAGAAGGTGGTTCTGAGTTGGGTACCAGCCACCACTCATCCTGGAACTTCCCTGGCACGGAGAAAGCTTCTTCCGGCCACACTAGCTTCCCTTTCAATAAGCAACTGTTTGACACACGTTTTTATTTTTAGCAACTGGAAAAGGAGCTAGTGGAGCGTCAACCTCAAGTAAACTCCTTACAAGAGATTTCCAGCAGCCTGCGTATCAAGGGGCACAGAGAAGACTACATTGAGGCTGAAGAGAAAGTCCACGTTATTGAGAAGAAACTCAAACAGTTGCTTGAGCAAGTGTCCCAAGACTTAGTGTCCTTGCAGCGAAGCCAGGTGAGTCCCCTTGTAGCTTCTAAATATAAAAATGTATGCAAATGGGAAAGCAGTGTGGCAGCCCTGCTTGGGGAGGGAGGCCGCAAGCACGTGGCAGCGGTCAGAGAGGAGTCGTGCCCCTTTGTGCTGTGTGGCCCTAACAAGTTACCAAAGCTCTTCAAAGCCACTTTGTCATTTGTAAGAGGGAGGCAGCGACGGTACCCATCAGTGTGGCTGGGGGTATGGAAAACAAGCCGGGTCCCGCCGTCGTTTCTGCCTTCATGCCTTCACTGTTCTCACGTGATGGTTTCTGGTCCTCTCCCTGTCCTGGTCACTCTCCTCTGACCACTCTCTCCTTTGTCTACCTTCTTCTCTTAAAATGTGATCCAGCTCAGAACAAATGGACTCACCAGACGTAGGGCAGCCCCTCCCCTCCATCCCAGAGTATATATCTTTCCTCCCGTGCAGCCCAGACTATGTGGCCACGTGATTACATCACCCGCCACTAGTTCACTGTCCAGCTGTTTGTGTCCCCCTCCTAATGTGTGCTCTGGGTTTTTAATGCAAGTGGCCGGCCTCACCTTGTTTCCATCCCCTGTCGTCTGAGAAAGGCCCTGTTAGAGGGGGGAGTGAGCGCACCAGAAGAGCCCCTCCTTTTAGAAGGATCACAGTGGGGAAGGGATGAGCGGTGCAATGGAGAACCTGCAGGAACCATGTTTTTGTGCTCTTGAGACTATTCAGAGCCTTCTGTTTCCCCGAACTGAACTCTTGGGGTGTGGATTTCAGAACCCAGACTCACCTCTGCCTAGCTTGGACGAAGCAGACCCCGGAGAGCCTCCAGCAACACCTCTGCCAGCTCCCCAAGCCAAGGTGAGAGCCCCCTTCTGCCAGGCAAACGACACTGGTTATTCTTGAAAGTTATTGAGATGACAGGGACTTGGGCCTCCAAGGCCCCATCCAGTATTTCATGATAGCACAGATTTCTGCTTTAACCTGCTGGTCACTAGAGCGGCTTACTCCAAAGATTAAAAAAAAAAAAAAAAAAAAAAACTTTTAAAGACCTAATGGAAAGGCTGTCTTGTGCTCAGTACTCTTCCCTGGTGGGATTGTGCTGGCTGTGGAAGCTGGGAGCCCTCCTGGCACTACTGAAGGGGCTTCCTGATCTCTCCGTGGCAACAGGTCAACAGGCTGGAACGTGAAACTCTCCCTAGTTTAACTGAATTATTTCTTACTTCAGAGAGTGTAATCTCAAATGTATTACTCTAGGCTCAAAAGCTTGGCAGGAAGACAACCTAAGAAAGATGTATAATTTAAGAAGGAGGAACGTTTTATCATTGACAGGACTAAACTGTCTTCAGTTTACTAATTGGATTATTTTTATCTAGCAGTTCAGAGCAGAGATAACTACAAAAGACAAGAACAAGACAGCCAGCAGGTAACAGCATTACAACACCAGCAATGGGTTCCCTGTCCCACACTCCTCTCCCCTCAGCAGGCTTGCCAATGCCACTCTTAAGGTCTTTGGAAAAATTGGTTTGCTTGTTTTCTTCCATTTGGAAGGGGCTGGGCTTCCCTTCCAAAGCTGAATCCCAGCCGTTGGCCCCATTTTAATCTCAGGTCCTGATGTTTGTCTTTACGCTAGCAGGGGGGTCAGGTCACGGGAGTGGGGTTTGCCTCCGGAACCTCCGGATCAGCTCTCGACCTCCTCTGTTGCCAGGGCGCCCAGCCCCGCCGGCCCTGAAAGCTCGCGGCCCGCGCGCTCCTTCGTCTCGCGGGTGATCAGGGCGGCGCTGCCCCTCCAGCTGCTCTTGCTGCTGCTGCTGTTCCTGGCCTGCCTGCTGCCCTCCTCTGAAGAGGACTACAGCTGCACTCAGGCCAACAACTTTGCCAGGTCCTTTTACCCCATGCTGCGGTACACCAACGGGCCACCCCCCACCTAGAGGCCGCCCGGCCGCAGCACCGCCCCCACCAGCCTCTGCGCAGTGCCCGACTCACAGCCCCAGACCCATCTGTGGGTGACTCTGAGCATTGGTCCAGGGACCACCTGCTGCGGACACCTCCCTCTGGGCGTGACTGGAGAGAGCTCTCTCAGGACCCAGGGCAGCTTTCAAATGATCTTCCCCCAGGGCAGGGAACCTGGGCGGCCCATCATCACCACGGGCAGTTTGGCAAAGCTTAGTTGATTGGTTTCGGGATCTCTGGAAACTGCAGTTTCCCGAAGAGCCAAGCACTTTGTGAATTCTGATTTGTCAAACCACATTATTAACATGTAGTGAATATGGTCAGTGAACAGTAGTGTTCATCACATAATACACGTTACAGAAACAAGCAAGCAGAGTCTGCCTCAGAAATGGTTCAGAAACTCACACGCACCCTTGGCTGATTGATTGAAACAATCATATTTAAAATGTTTAGAGTTAATTTTACTTCAGTCAGCAGCAATCTTGGAGCTACAGGTTATAAAACCAAAATGTTCTGCTCAGTACTTAGGTCTGCTCTTTTGTATTGCTTTAAATTTTTAAAGAAATTATATTGCATGGATGTGGTTATTTGTGCATATTTTTTAACAATGCAGAATCTGTATGAATAATGTAAACTTTGATTTTTTTAAAAAAGTCAGATTTTAGCTTGAGCTTTTTGACTAATGTACAGTAAATGCCAAACAAACAAACTACAGACTTGATAGGGACATTTTTGTAAGTTAATTTTATAAGACTTTTCACATTTAAAAAGTGGTGCTTCAGGTTTTGTTTAACTGTTTGGCCACGGGGGGGTGGGGGGGTTGGTCCAGAGACTTGAAGCTCTTTGTGGTATGTACAACTCAATGTTTGTTTCTCATTAAAAGAAAACAAAAAAGCCATACTTTTGTCGTACTAGATTATATTACAAAGCAGTTAAACGTTATGTGTAATCTTCCATAGAGCAAAAATTATTTTTTAAATATTTGAGGGGATTTACGGGTTTTACAGATTTTGAGCTAAGCTTTATACTCTACTTATTTATCTTTGTACAGAATAACTAACTTCTTATGAGATCTAGAAACCAACACCTGTATAGGAGGTGATTACCCCGTGCCTGAGCCTCCAATGCTGTAGGAGGCGATGAGAGCAGCACAGTGTGGAAGGTGAACGTGAAAGGATCATTTCACCCAGATTTTCGTATTCCCAGCTCCCTCCAGAGTGAACTAACACATAGTGTTTAACAAACGTTACAGACAAAGCCGTCTGCTTTCCATTTCCAGCACCACTGTCTATTTCCCACCCAAACAAAGAGTGTGATTAGAAGTTACTGATTCAAATGGAACAGAATTGAGAGCCCAGAAATAAACCCACACACCTACGGTCAATTACTCTTCAACAAAGGAGGCAAGAATATGTAATGGGAAAAAGACAGTCCCTTCAGCAAGTGGTGCTGGGAAAGCTAGACAGCCTCATGGAAATCAATGAAGTTAGAACACACCTTCTCACCATGCACGAAAATAAACTCAAAATGGCTTAAAGACTTAAACATAAGACAGACAGGACACCATAAAACTCCTAGAAGCGATCATAGGCAAAACGGTCTCTGACATAAATCTTACCAGTGTTTTCTTAGGTCAGTCTCCCAAGGCAATAGAAATAAATAAAAACAAAAGGGACCTAGTCAAACTTACAGGCTTTTGCACAGCAAAGGAAACCATAAACAAAACGAAAAGACAACCTACAGAATGGGAGAAAATATTTGCAAACGATGAGACCGACAAGGGCTTAATTTCCAAAATATACAACAGCTCATACAGCTCAACAACAAAAAAACAACCCAATCAAAAAATGGGCAGAAGACCTAAACAGACATTTCTCCAAAGAAATACAGATGGCCAACAGGCACATGAAAAGATGCTCAACATCGCTAATTATTAGAGAAATGCAAATCAAAACTACAGTGAGCTACCACCTCACACTAGTCGGAATGGCCATCATTAAAAAGTCTACAAATAACAAATGTTGGAGAGGGTGTGGAGAAAAGGGAACCCTCCTACACTGTTGGTGGGAATGTAAGTTGGTGCAGCCACTGTGGAAGACAGTATGGAGGTTCCTCAGAAAACTAAAAATAGAGTTGTCATATGACCCAGCAATCCCACTCCTGGGCATATATCCAGAGAAGACTATAATTCAAAAAGATACATGCACCCCTATGCTCATAGCAGCACTCTTCACAACAGCCAAGACATGGAAACAACCTAAATGTCCATTGAAAGATGAATGGATAAAGAAGATGTGGCACATATATACAATGGAATACTACTCAGCCATAAAAAAGAATGAAATATGCCATTTGCAGCAACATGGATGCAACTAGAGATTATCACATTAAATGAAGTAGCAAGTCAGAAAGACAAATACCATATATCGCTTATATGTGGAATCTAAAATATGACACAGGGACTTCCCTAGTGGTCCAGTGGTTAAGACTATGTGCTGCTAATGCAGGGGGCCCGGGTTCAATCCCTGGTCAGGGAACTAGATCCCGCATGCCGCAACTAAGAGCCTGCATGCCGTAACTAAAGATCCCAAAAGCCGCCACTAAAAGATCCCGCATGCCGCAACTAAAAATCCTGCATGCCTCAACTAAAGATCTTGTGTGCCACAACTAAGACCCAGCACAGCCAAATAAATAAATATTTTTTGAAAAATAAAATATGACACAAATGAACATATCTATGAAACAGAAACAGAATCACGGACATAGAGAACAGATGTGGTTGCCAAGGGGGAGGGGTGGGGGAGGGATGGAGTGGGAGGCTGGGGTTCACACGTGTAAGCTTTTATACAGAGAATGGATAAACAACAAGGTCCTACTGTATAGCACAGGGAACTATATTCAATATCCTGTAATAAACCATAATGGAAAAGAATATGGAAAAAAAAAAGTTACTGACCCAGTTCCTCAGTTACCTGCTCCTAACCTGCATCTCTTGACACTCGGGAGACACCATGGACTCGAAGCAATCTCGGTCTCTCTCTCCTTCTCTGCAAAGTGCAAACCTTGGGGAAGCCAAGGAAGCTTGTCAGTAGATGAAGGCCAGACTTCAGCACTGGTGGCCCTTCTGTGAGTCAGACACCCCAGGATGTGTGCAATTCACCAGTAGCTTTATGTAAAGGGACCAGCTGAAGAGAACTGTCTTCACTTTACCAAATTGTTGGAAGTGATATGGACCAAAGGTACTGCTTTACCATGCAACCTCAAAGTCTCTTTTAACTCTAAAATAATCCATCTCTTTTCATGGATTACAATAACCGTAGAGGGAAATTTAAGTGAAAATATTACCCAAACTTTTTCTTTAAGCCATTGAGTTGGTTAGAAGGTCCTTGCTCCTGGTTCTCCAGAGGCAAAAGGCAGAATCTCTACCTCCTTCCCTTCTTTCCAGCCCAAAGGAGGTGACTATTCTAGAGACCTTTTCTGCCTGTAAGGAGGGATTCTGGGGCAAGTCCAAGTTGCCAAGAAAGGAGAGTGTTATTTGCATTTTCAAGTCTAATGATGCACACCAACTCTCAGGATAGAGGCCTTTGAGTCTTGAGTCTGTACTCCAGGCTTCTACCCCAGGGAAGCCTTCCTTCACCCATAGCTCAGTGTGTTCCCCAGCTCTTGTTATGAAATAATCTGTGTTTTACACCTTCAAGAGATTTTGCATCTTCCATTCCCCACGTGCAAGAGAAATTTTCAGGTGACCCTTGGCATTAAGTTAGCGTCAGTATGAAGGAATTACTTTTCTCTCCATCCCTCATGGGGTATAATACTAATTGACTCAAATGAGGTAATTACAGAAAATTACCCCCTAAACTGATGCATTCCATATCAGGATTTTCATATTTGTGAGCTGCATTTTACTTGAGCATACAGTGCCTTTGGTCATAAATCACAGGTGTGAGATTAGCTGACTAAAGATTAAATTGCTGCTGTTTAAAAAGTCTTCAGCAGTTTAAGTCAGAGATGATTAACTCTTGAGATTGTATGTAAGCATTTTGTTTATGTACCTTTGTCCAGGAAGAGTGTCTGTGCTTTTCATCAAATTCTTAAAGGGCTCTGCCAACCTAAAACAGAATAGAATGCAGAATAGAATGGGAACACTGACTACTTAGCCTAATTACTGAAAGTTCTTATACTCCCAACAAATACATTTTTAAAACCAAAATTATGAAAAAACACTTTATTTAGCTTATGTCACATTAAACTACTTTCTGCAACAGTTCCATAGACATTAAAGGCACACAGCAAAGAAAAAGTAGTACCTGGAGGAATGGAAAGCAGGTTTCAAAATCTGCTTTCACACAACAGCAGACATTCATTTGTCAAAAGGCCCAAATTTAAAAGCCTGCTTAATGGTACAGAGCATTCATCTGAAAAAAATGACAAGTTATAGCCAGCCAGTGGGCTCTGAGGTACACAGGCCCACTGAATAACAACGTTACAGGACCTACAGTCATGGCACTTAGACACCCAGCACAGAAAGAGAAACGCAGCAGCACAGATTGTAGAGTTACAGGAACTGTTCTGGGCTAGCATATCGTCAGAGCTTTGTCCTTCCCTTAAAGGAAGCCCACCATCACATAACACCGACTGGCCCCACAAGTGAATAGGACCCTCAGCATTCAAAAAAAAAAAAAAAAAAAAAGAAAAGAAAAAGGATCCTTGACTCCAACGCAACAAAAAGGGTTATAAGAATAACACCGCAGAGAATGCACATCTTTGAGCTGCCACTTTGAGCCAAAGTTCCAGCAACTTGGAGAGCTGTAAAGAATAAATGCATGTGTTTTGCACTGCAGTAGACTAGACTCCACGGGGAAGCATCAGTGCCTAAAAGGTGTGAGAATTTTACACGGGTAAGTTTCCAGGGAATCTACTTCACGGCAACACATCTGGGGAAAATGATGACAGGAGGAGGTGATGGCAGTGCCACCCACGAGCTTATGAGCCCAGGATGGGAGGGTAGGAATGATATAATTCATCTTATTTTTTCCCACCTGTCACGGCTGCTATTCTGTAAAGGTTCACGCAGACCCCATCTAAGCTGAGAAGGCAGAGGGTACAGTAGAAGGCAACCATAACGTAACCGTCTCTCCTCTGTGCACCGAGACTCAGCTCAAGCAGCAGACCCCTACGGAAGCAAGTCTGTAGCAGGAGCGGTGCTGGCCAGGCAGGCAGAAGACCTGAATTCTGGTCCCAGTTTTGCCGTTAAGTAGTTTTATGACCTTCAGCAGGTCCATTTACCCCTCTGGGCTTTAATTTACACGTGTACAAAAGATGGGACTGAACTGTCTTCTACAGGGTGTTCTGGAAATGGAGCCATTTAAACCAGAGTAGCCGCGCATGTCGGATTGCATTTGATGAATGGATTCTGCAGTCTAAAAGTATTCTTCCTTTAGTTTTTTTAAACTGCATGATTACTTTCAGCTCTGTCACTTACTCCCTGTGTGACCTTGAGCAAGTTTGCTTAGACTCTAGGTTCCAGAGCCAGAAAACTGGGATAACAGCAATTAGTGTGAAGATTAAATATGAATGTATGAGGCACTGAGCACTGTGCCTGCCACACAGTCAATGTTCCGCAAATACTATTTTTGGGTACTAAACAATGTATTTTTATCATTTCCTTCATATAACCTTTATTATGTCTTTTTAAGATTTTTGAGCAGTTTAAAGAAATGTGTCAAATCTTAAATAAAAATGTTTCGTTTCAAAATAGACTAGAAACTGAAGGTTCACCTTTGAATTTGAAAAGGTGTCAATATATGCAAGTTTCTTAGCAGATTTAAATAACAACCAAACTCGGTTTTCACATGCTAGAACATTCTAGAATTGCTTCAACATAGCTTATAGATATGAATATATAACGTAGCTCTGCCAAGAATTGGGAACTGATATTTTTTAAGTGAAACTGAAAATAATTGGTCTTCCAGCTGAGTTAGCAGAGGAAGTAATCCAGATAAAGACTGTCTCACCGAAGAGCTTTTGATGATTTTGCATGGTTTTGTTTTTAATAGTTAAGACCCTCCAGAAACGTTCTTGAGCTGACAACTTAATCTGCTGCTCCCACCACAATTTTTGAAGATAAATCTCTTCAAAAATTATTTTAGGGTTGAATCCTTTGTAGTTAGTCCTGGTGGACAATTGAGCATGTGACAGGCCTGAGGCCACAAGGAGAGGATGTGGTGGGGACGGAGGGAGATGCAGTCGGAACGTGGACAACTCACTGCGCGGCCCTCCTCGGGTGGCCCATGTGGGTCGCTTTCAGCGGTTGCCAGCTCTCCCAGGAACCTGCGTGAACACTGCGCTAGGGGTTTCTGTATTAAGAATATTCCATGTTAATTATCATTAAAATTTGTCTCTGTGATTCCCATATTAGACACTTATGTTTTTGGAATTCAGCTCAAATCTCACTCATCTCCCACAACTAAGTTTGGCGTATTAAATGATCACTTACAAACCAAAATGTAGGAAAGGAATCTCACCATACGAGTCTAAGGCAAAGCTGAGCATCCCTTTTCCACGATACATAAAATGTAGTTGGGTGGGTTATTTTTTTTTCCAATACTCAATTTAATTCTTGTTTACAGTTGTCAGGTCCTATCCTCTCTAGTTAATTCCTTTTAAAAACTGAACTTGAAAACACTGTGCTTAGCTATGGGAGAAATTTAAGTTGCCCATGGACCATTTGGGTGGGTAGATACCCTCCCCCAAAAGAAGACGTTTAAAAGAAAGCACTACGTTTTGGTTTTTTTTTTTTTTAAGAAAGCACTATTAACGAGAAATGGCTAATCTTTAAAATGGACATGGAGGTTTTACTCAAAACCCAGAAAAACAGCAGCCTGACTTTGCACTTTGTCATCCTTAGAAGACACGTTTGGAGCTGCTGGGAACAGAGATTCACACACTTCATCTGAAAGGGGGAAAGGGCCCTAAAATACTCAAAACAAAACAAAGAACACCTTTAAACTATAGACCTTATTATCTCAGTGGCCTACTTGGCCCAGACCCCAGTCTAAGAGACAGCCTTGCACCAGGGCGGCATCTCAGGTTGGACTGACTGACCGGGTTCCTCAGCACACCTAGGTGAGACCGCAGCCAAGAAGAAATGACCAAAAGTGTTACATGCATGCTCCTCATGGGCTAAATCCAAATGCAGTGAAACAAGCAGCCCCAAGAAGCATGCAGGAGTGTCTGTGGAAAATGGGCAGTGGGCACTGGAGGAGTTTTCATAAGAGCGTGCACTGTGTGGGTGACACACAGGGTGCGGTGCAGATAGGTGCTGGGACACCTGAGACAAATCGGTTGCCTACCTTGGCGTCCAAATCCAACCTGCAAAACTTCACTGCATAGTAATGGGGTTGCGGCTTCGACCTCATTCTGTGTTGTTTTTGTTTTTTTATTTTTGCTTTTTCAACCTGGGAGTCTCTTTTATAAATACAATTAAGAGAATTTCATTGGCAAATAACTGTTCACGGCTGCCTTCCTTTGCCTCCCGCTTCCCACTCTCTAGCCTCCATCCCCTTGTTTGTCATGGGGGCTCCTAAACTGGCTGGAAAGAAAGAAAATTGACCTGCTGAAAAATACTGGTTCCCTCGTTCCTACAAAATCAAATATATTTGCTGTACTCAATCTTGCTGAGGCTGCAACATCGAGTCACTAAGAATAATTTCAAATCACCTCAGAATACAGACAACAGTGTGTTCTCTAGGTACATGGCCAAGAGTTTCTGATACAGCTTTGCTCAACTTTTTTAGTAAAACTGCATTGATATCAAAATTAAGAATTATTCAAGATCACACTGGCAGAAACCAACCTTATGTTATTGAATGTAATCTTCCTAATGACTTTGGTTTACTGTGGCTAGCACATTTCTGTATTTACTATTTTCAAAAAGTGTGTTTAATCTCCTATTATCAGGTAATTTTTAAAAACATTGCAAAAATCACACATGATTATTTAACTACTCTCTTCCAAAGTATAGATGTAACTCATTTTATGCATTCACTATGTTCCTGAAAATTTGTATGAAAATTTCAGTTTTTAAAAAGTGAGTTAAAATTGTAATTTCAGAGGTGCTTTGTCACCGTGTCCTATTTATGTTCCACTTGGAATAAGAACTAATATCTTACTTTTTATTTCACCCAGCCCACCATATAAATGTTCTGATAAGAAAATATTCTAGAAGAGCCCTAGGGTATAAAAGAATTTTCTTGCTATAAATACTTACCCTAAATATTCCTCTCTTTTAAATAGAGTTCACAATCTTGTTCAAGTGGTATGCTCACCCCGTCTATACGGTTTGGCCCTGAACCTGACACGCTGACGTGTGTGTAGCTGTTCATCCTTCCGTGCAACAGCATGCCTCACACACACAACCTGAAGTGTCCCTGTCTCCCCTGGGTGGCTGATGTGGCAGTTGTGGCTGCCCCAGGGGAGCACTGTGGCTGTGACCCACACCCACAGGAGAAACCCCATTCCTGCAAACACTGGTCCTTTCTCTAGCACACACACTGGGCCCCTTGGGACAAGAGAGTTTTAACAAAGGGCAATTCCAGGGGTAGGGGTATTTAAATCTCCACACTTCTCCATGAAGGTGATCACACACACACACACACACACATCTCCACACTTCTCCATGAAGGTGATCTCACACACACACACACACACACACACACACACACCAAGTAATTTGTAGGCTTTCTGAATGCAAACCAAGAGGGGTAAACCTGCATGAAGGCGGCAGCAAGGTCTTGGGGGATGAACATGGCTCGCATCTCAGCTTGACCACTGGTTCCCTAGGTCACATTCCCTCTGGCCTTGGATAGAGTCACAGCAATACGTGACATCTGTCCTCACAGGCCTGTGAGGTAGGTGTGTGGAACCAGTTAGTTGACTGCCGTCGTGGTTTTCAATCCTACAATCAAGTGGTCCAGAAGGCAGCATACAAAGGACTAATTCTGCGGGCAGGTTAAGTGGCACAATAAAGCTTAGTCCCCTTCCTGTGCATGTGCCACATTCTCTCCCCTTTCTACTTGACAACGCTTCCAAGTCAGATTTCCACCAGTCATTCCAAAAGCTGTAAGAAGATGTTTTCCAAAGGGTGGGAGGGAGATGGGAAGTGAGAGGGACCACAATGAGATCCCATGAGGCCAAGCAAGACATAAACTCTGCACTCAAACGTGCCCCCTGGTGACAAGGAGCACTGGCTTTCTCACCCGGACTCCTGGGAAGTAGGGAGGTCGGGGAAGGATGGTCTTGAGGGGCCGTATGAGGGATCACACAGCAGAAAGCCGATGAAGCCCGCCCCCTCCTGGTGGGGCTCACGATTTGTGCTGGAGTTCACGCTTCAGCCTCTGCCCTCCTCTGCAGCCTGACCACACCTCAGGGCTTGGCATCACTGAGCCTGGGGGTTCTGGGAGCCCTCTTTGCTCTCACTCTCCTCCACCAGGCTGCACTCGGACCCTGTGACCGAGGACTTGCTGCCGCGAAGTGTGTGGGCATTCAGCATCTCCAGCAGCAGGTCGTAGACGGGGACCACATTTTTGCACTTCATGTTGAGCAGGTGTTCCATGCCCTTGTTACTAGGGGGACAAAAAGGTGCTGAGATTCCTTCCTGAAGCGGCCCAGGGAAGTCTGACATCTTCCCCGACAGAGCCGGTCCTCCACCCCCGCCCCTGCGCTTCTTCCAGCCCTTTGCTAGCTATGGTTCTTGCATCTGTCTCCTCCAATGATCTACATGTAAGGACAAGTACAATGTCCTATGGACCTTGGTGTCCCACCACCCACCCACAATGGCCTGATAGCACCAGCACATAGTGTGATGGGGTCTCGCTGTTCACCATAGTTATGTCTACACAGTCTTTGCAAACGCTGAACCATTGCTACTGGGAGAAATACAGGGTTAGGTTCTGAGAGGTCCTGGTCCCAACATTTTCATCAGCCCATGAATACATAACCTTGTTTCTTCTGAGTTATTGTTATAAAGACACTTTAACACATACAGTCCATTCACTAACATTTAACTCACGGCCTATAGCACTAAAATTCATGCCTGAACAAAGTGTATCTAACACGTATATTTTTTCTGTAGGGACATCACAGGTTTCTTGCACTTAGGAACACTAGAGAGCACTTCAGCACTATGCTTGGGGTCATTTTTAGACAGTGAAATCCCCAACAAAGCACAAAAATGGCAAAACAAGGCACTAAATAGACCACGTAATGGACCCTTGTTTACAGTATGAGAGCTGGTAACGTAAGTATGGGTAACTCAAATTTTTTGCCATGCTGCACGTGTCCTCGAATGACCTCAAAAGTGCCATGAGTATTGATTTGGGGGTTACCAATAAATTTTAGCAAGCAGGCAAATTCACAAATAGGGAATCTGTGATTAATGAGGATGGACTGTTTCTGCTCTGCAAATGGTCATGTGCTGAGTAATCATTAAAGAGGAAACAGAGGCAGAGGTCATTTCCATTTCCTCCCCCTTGGTAAAATTCTTGAGGTGTGTGTTGTCCTTTCTCACCACCCCCAGACTTCCCTCCTCCTCGAGGGAGCACCTACCTTCCATCCTCATCTCCCCTCTTCCAGCCCCATGGCAGGGCTACCCTGCTCCTGGGTGACAGCAAGCACTGAGCCACATGGTACCAGCATGAAACCATCATCGCACACCATCCCCCCCCACGCGCACACAATTTCCGTTTCCTGAATACCCTCTACCCACGCCCTGCCTTCCCAACCTACTGGGCTCACTAGTTCTCTTAGGTCTCACTCTTAACATCCTGATGCTGTCGTAAGAAAAGAACAGCTCTTAGGGAAGCCTTTGTGTACCTCCCCAAATCACCAGCCTCAGAGCTGACCTAGAGGAGCTGGGTTTAACCTCTTCAGGAAAAGACCTCAGGACCCCAGCCCTGGGTAGTGCAGAAAGAGGTGACAGTTCACTCTAGGAGAGGAACTAACTGCCCCTTTCAGAGCTCCATAAACAAGCTAAAAGCCCCAGCAACTGAAAACCAGACAAGCCACACAGGACGCCATAAAAAGCTCCTATGAGGACCATGCCACATTCAGTGCTCGCTGTGGCCGGTCTTTGGTTACAGGTGTGTGCACTGATGATGCACCCCCTTCCCTTTCAGGGGTTCATTTTCCCTTAAAGGTGGCAGTTCTGCCTTATCCATCTCAAAGTTGCAAAACCCTTCTTCCAAAGCTCTTCACCCTCCTCTGGGCATGTGCACAGCCCCCTCCCACCACGCACACCGTGGAGCGGCCCCCGCAGGGATTGTACCTGGCGTGCCTGACGTGAGAAAGGAGCATCAGCAGGTTAGCCAGGCGGACGGACTGCTGCTGGGAGGGGATGCCACTCTTGGCGATCACCCAGACCAGAGCATCCGTCACAGCGTTCAGTAGATGAGCCAGTTTCCGGCTGCTGTCGGCCTCCTGGGGTGCTGCAGCTGTAGGGTACACACCTGGACAAAGCATAAAAAAGCCGCGAGTCACTGCCCTGAGAGGAGAAAACGGAAGTCGTGTGCTCAGCCATTAGGCGTGCATACGTTCTCCAGAAGGGAGGCCAAAGTGATCTGGGTTGCTCTGACATCTGCCTGTCTGGTGAGACCTTAAAAGCATGGCTTCACCTGTGCATGGTGTCCTTGTCCCCCAAGAGCCAGCCCTGTCACTGAGCTGCAAGGGAAAGCCTTCCAGCTGAATGCCGGATGAACGCAGGCAGACTCAACGGCCTCTCAGAGGGCCCCCTGGCCCAAAAGTGCGGCCTTGCCAAGCAGGAAATGTATCTAGTTGCCTCAAACCACGACATGGTGTATCTCAGCTGCAGCAACAAACACCCACATGGAGATGGTCAGAAAGTGAGATTAACTCAACTCCTAGTCCCTAAGAGGGCCCCTCATCTACGGGGAGTTTAATAAACATAAACTAATCACCACTGCTATGCCGCCTCCCCCCACCCCTGTGTGCCACGTGCAGACGGCCACGACAGGGCCACTGCCACCTCTGTCCAGGCCCTTGGCATCTCACTTCAGGTAATGCCTTGTTGGAGCGGGAAGATCACCGATCTGGAATCAGACAGACCTACTCTATATCCACCGTCTCTCGCTCTCTGACCCCTGACCAGTCACCCAGCTCCTCCAGCCTCAGCTCCTCACTGAGCAAAGCTTACAGGCACATGTCTACCTCCCCACGAGGTAGGTCGCTTCCCCCTTCCTGCCTGGCCCGGTGTTTAATTCCCCTCTGACTCTAAGAACAGAGATACTTGGCCTCCCAAAGGTTGCAAAACAACTGCTCAGGTAAATCTTGCCCTACTACCCCATCGCCCACCAACCCTGACTCCTTGATTCCTGGCAGCAGGGAATTAATTAGCTTCTCTTCCAGGCTTTCGATTTCAAAGAATAAATAGCAAATACGTGAAGTCAACGGGGGAGCTGCCGAATTTTGACTGTAATGAGAACGAAGGATGGCTGGCACTCTATCATCCACAGAATTGGTTTTGGCAGTTTTTGTTCTCTACTTTTATTGGCATTTTCAGTTCAATTAATGCAACTCAGTTCAACACAGTTCAGTTAAGGCAAGGGACACACTGAACCACAACCATGCCAGTGCAGCGCTTTGCCACATCCCTAGGGGCATGTCCCTCCATGATGTCTGATGATGCAGATTTAAAATATTCATCTTTGGCCCAGAAGCTGCTGCTCTAACACATCTGCTCACCTTGTTCCTCACAGTGACTCTTCCAGACTCCCTGGCATGCTGGGCTCAAGCCTCCCATTGACCCCCATGGCAAATGACCTGCCCTCTCACTGCCCCCACCTTCCACTCAACATGCCCTTGAGTGTCCAAAATGAAAAATGCAGATCATGTGGCGCCCTTCAATGAGTTCCCAGCTCTTGCGGTAGAGTCCAGACCACTTGGGGCAGTTATCAACGTACCAGGCCTCTCTCTGCTCTTCGCATCCTCAGTTCCCCGCACACCTCACCTTGAACACTACTTTCAATTCCTTTAACAGGTGATGCCCTGAGCATACTGAACTTCCTGCTTAGGAATGCTCTTCCTTCCCTCCCCTCCTCCACCCCATCTCCTCCTCCTCTCCACATCCCCTCCTCTTGCTTATCTACATCCATTCCTCCTTTAGATTCCAGTCTGGTTATGAACTTCCTTGTGGAAGCTTCCCTGACTTCCCTCTGGTTTGGGCTCTCCTCTGAAGCTCCAAAGGTGCCCTGTGCTTCCCCAGCAGAGGGCAGCACGTTGTCCTACACGCTGGATGTCCTCATACACACGCTCTGACCCTCAGTGAGACTGGACATAAGTACTGTGCAGGCACAGACCCTGTCTATTTGTTTGCCATTATATACCCATCACCTATTACAATGACTGGCATGGAGTAAGCACTCATAAATGGAAGAATTAGACTGAATTTACATAGGTTCAAATTTTTAGCCAATCACACCATTATAATTGAAATGATAAATATGCATGTTGATGCATATTTTAGGTACATACACAGAAAATTATTAATCAAATGAAAGCTTAGAGAAAATTATTTTAAGCTTATTTTCCCTTAAAATTGACCCTGGCTGCATTCACAAGTACTTTCCTTTAACTACCCTTTAGTCTATTCTGCTACATGGAATGTGCTCCCTGTATTTCTACTGCCATAAAGAAATCTTACGTCTTTGGATTCTAAAAGGAGTCAAAATTATGTACCTGTACATATGTCAGTCTAAAGTGACAAAAAGTGAAAATATAAAAATATTTGGCCGGCTTCCCTGGTGGCGCAGTGGTTGAGAATCTGCCTGCCAATGCAGGGGACGCGGGTTCGATCCCTGGTCTGGGAAGATCCCACATGCCGCGGAGCAACTCGGCCCGTGAGCCACAATGACTGAGCCTGCGCGTCTGGAGCCTGTGCTCCGCAACAAGAGAGGCCGCGATAGTGAGAGGCCCGCGCACCGCGATGAAGAGTGGCCCCCGCACTGCGATGAAGAGTGGCCCCCGCTTGCCACAACTAGAGAAAGCCCTCGCACAGAAACGAAGACCCAACACAGCCATACATACATACATACATAAAAAGAATGTAAGCAGACAAGAATAGCATTAAAAAAATTTTAAAAAAATTAAAAAAAAAAAAAAATTTGGCTAGTATACAAATGTTCACAGCAATATTACTCATAATAGCCCAAAAGTGGAAACAACCTAAATGTCCACCAACTGATGAATGGATAAACAAAATGTATATCCATACAATGGAAGATTCCTGAGCCATAAAAAGGAATGAAGCAGGGCAGAAATAGAGACACAGATGTAGAGAACAAACGTATGGACACCAAGGAGGGAAAGGGGTGGGGGGGTGTGGGATGAAATGGGAGACTGGGATTGACATATATACACTAATATGTATAAAATAGATAACTAATGAGAACCTGCTACATAGCACAGGGAACTCCACTTCGCTGTACAGTAGAAACTAACACAACACTGTAAAACAACTATACCCCAATAAAAATAAAAAATAAAAAATAAAATAAATAAAAAGCAGAATGCCAAAAAAAAGGAGTGAAGTACTGACACATGCTACAACTTGGATGAAACATCATACTAAGTGAAAGAAGCCAGCCACAAAGGTCTACATTTTTATGATTCCATTTATATGACCTGTCCAAAATGGGCAAATCTATACAGACAGAAAGTAGATTAGTGGTTGCCCAGGACTATAGGTGGGACAGAGATTGGAGAGTGACAGCTAGATTGGGGAGTACAGGATTTCTTTTAGGGTGATGAAAAATGTTCTAAAGTTGGTTTTGATGATGGCTGCACAAGTCTACGGATATACTAAAAACCACTGAATTGTACACTTTAAATGGGTGAATTGAATGGCATATGAATATCATAATAAAGCTGTAATTTTAAAAAGTAATAAAGTGAATCTTCAGAACCAAAATTGCAGTAACATAAAAGCTCCTCAGTACCTCCTTATGTCTGACCAAGGCTCCCCTCAGATAACCTGTGTTGGCTATTGGGTCACCTTCTTCATAAACGAGCAGTCATTGCCAAGGGTGAGCCCTGGATCTTCTACAGGCTGTGGGGTCAGCACAGCTCCATACAGGGCTCAGGGTCCATCACTGATGAGGGGTTTGGGGATAGGGGTCACTGCGGTTCTGTAAAGGCATGTGCCGTATCAATTTTACATATGGGGAAAGATTTTACGTACAAAAAGATTAACCTATATAAAATCATCCTGGGAAGGAACTGGGCTGTAGAATACCCATTTTGCTGGCTGCCTCTCTCTTCAGTCAGCAGTGCTGTGCCTGCACTTTGGCCATTCACGTACCCTCTTGCTCATCAGACACGTAGGTACAGGGTAATCACTAAGTGGCAGGCCCCAGGAGGGGCAAGAGACAAGACACAAAGTCCCCAGGATGCTCACTGCCCAGACACACAGGAAACGGTAAGGATTAACTCCTTCCAGCCCCCAAGAGTTAAGAACATCAGATTTCATTTTAGAACCAAATTAAATGACTTTTCCTAAAACTAAAGAAATACAGTAAAAAAGTCAAGATCTTGGCACACCACAACACACATACCAAAGAAAGTAAAATAAAATCAAGGACACAATTTCCTTTCCTCTTTATCGCCTGGGAACAGCTGTGTGCTCCTTTCACCAGCCCACCTGATGACATTCTGAGCAGCACATGGGGAGAGATGGGCAACCCCCCAACATCTGCCACGTCCTAAGGGTTCAAAGCATGAAGATATAAGCTCGCCTCAATTGAAAGCAAATAAATCAGAAGAGATAAAGTGTTTAATAAAAATTCCAGAATACTAACCAAAGGAAAAATGTTCTGGCTTTTGGGAGATGTATGTGGGGTTTTGTTTGCCTGTGTGCTTTGAGGGAAGAACCTCTAGCTATGACCATCCCCTTTATCACCACCTCCTAACCCAGCACCATAAGAACAGACTGATGTTGGAAAGGTGTTGGTGATATGGACCCAGGAGGCTGATGCCTACAATGCTTTGCCCCCATGTTCTCCATCAATAGAAAAGCACCCATCTGGCCTCTTCGGCATCCTTCTGTGTGTCCTTTTGTATCTTGGCCTTCTCCGCCCACCCACGTCATGGGAACCCTCCCCATAAACTCAGAGTGAACCAGGGCTTGAGTTGATATCTCTTAATAATTTTCTTCATGTAAAATAGGATTACCTGGTTCTAACTATTTCTTTCATTTAATGAAAAGTTTCATCCATATGAAAACTTTGTAATGAAAAGTCATAAAAGTTTGCAAAGCCCTAAAATTGTTTAGATAAATAGATCTTATTCCTAATTTTAAATATTTTAAAAGACTAATTATTTGCAGATTGATTCCACTCTGTTTCCTAGATTCAGTAGCCTCTAATGCTATCCAAGGGAGGACTTCCCTAGTCTCCAGGTTTCTGGATGACAAGATGGCTGGTCCCAGGACTCTTAATTTGGATACGCTGTTACATTAAGTATAACACTCACAAAACACCCTGGAGTTTCTAAAACACTTTAACAAATATTGTAATAGGTTGTGTTAAATGCAACATTTTCTGTTGTCTCTGAGTTTCAGGAGCCATATCAAAGACTGAGTATATATAATACAGTAATACCAGGCACCCTCATATCTTACCTATGCACCGCGGAAGAGGATTTGCTGAGAGGGAAGTTCGGATGGTGCTGCCCTCACCCCATCTCTCCCCAACAGAGAGGAACATGCTCTTCTAAGCCTGGTAAGGATCAGACCCCTCATTAACTGTAAGAGTGTATATCCCTATTCTGGACCAAAAGCATTGTATCTAGTTCATTACTGCTAAGATTTTTATTAGGATCAAGTTGAATTTACAGACTATCTGTGGGGAAGATTGACCTCTTAACATACTGAATCTTCTAACCCATTAACATCTCTCTCCATTTATTTAGGATTTCTTATTTCTGTCAGCAATGTTTTGCAGTTTTCAGTGTGTGGTCTCACATGTTTTGTCAAATTTAACCCAAGGTTTCACAATTTTTGATGCTATTGTAAATAGTATTGATTTTTTATTTCAATTACCAATTGTTCATTCCTACCATATAGAAATAAAATTATTTTTTATATATTTCCCTTATATCCCACAATCTGGGTAAACTCACTTTTTTGTAGACTCTTTGAGTTTTCTACACAGATTATCACATTTTTCAAATAAAGAGTTTTACTTCTACCTTTATAATCTGGATGGATGTCTTTTATTCTCTTTTCTTGACTTATGACACTAAAACTTCCAGTAAAACATTGAATAAAATTCATGAGAGTGGACATACTTGCCTTATTCCTGATAACAAGCAAGTATAACATTAGCTGTAGATTATTCATTAATGCCCCTGATTAGGTTAAGGAAGTTTCCTTCCGTTACTAGTTTGTTGAGAGTTTTTAGAAGGAATGGGCATTAGACTTTGTCAAATGCTTTTTCTGCACATATTGGAATAATCAAATGGTTTTTCATTATTATTCTGTTAATATGGTAAATTATGTTGATTTTCTTTTTTTTTAATGAATATGACATGGTTTTATTTTTCTTATTTATTTATTTATTGACTGCATCGGGTCTTAGTTGCAGCACATGGGATCCTTCGTTGCGGCATGCAGGCTTCTCTCTAGTTGTGGCGCACGGGCTCCAGAGCACAGGGGCTCTGTAGTTTGTGGCACACGGGCTAGTTGAGGTGTGCGAGCCCAGTAGTTGTAGCGCTCGGGCTTAGTTGCCCTGTGGCATGTGGGATCTTAGTTCGCCGACCAGGGATCGAACCCGCGTCCGCTGCATTGGAAGGCGGATTCTTTACCACTGGCCCACGAGGGAAGTCCTTGTTGATTGATTTTCAAAAGTTAAAGAACCTTGTATTCCTGGGAAAATCACACTTGTTCACAATATATTATTGGATTCTATTTCTAAAATACAAATTTGAGAATTTTTGCATCTGTATACATGAGAGATACTGGTCTGCTGTCTTCTTTTCTTCCAATATGTTGGTCTGGGTTTCCTATCAGAGTAAGGAGTTGGAAAGTATTGCCAGCTCCTCAGTTTTCTGCAATAATATGTATAAGCTTGGTATTACTTATTCCTTAAATGTTTTGTAGAATTCTTGCAGAAAAGCCATCTGGGCCTGAAGTTTTCTTTGTGGGAAATTTTTTAACTATAAATTCAATGTCTTTGATAGATATATAGCTGTTCAGAATTTTTAAGTTTCTTTTTGATTGAATTTCAGTAATTTGTATCTTTCAAAGAATTTGTCCATTTCATCTAATATTCAAGCGAATTGGCATAAAGTTGTTTATAATATTACATTATTCTTTTTAATATCTGCAGAAAAATAACACCACCTGTCCCACTACTGATACTGGTAATTTGTATCTTCTTTCCTTTATTCTGATCAGTCTGGCCAGAGGCTCATCAATTTCATTGATCTCAAATAATCAGCTTTTGACTTTCTTGCTTTTCATCTACTATTTTCTCTTTTTCTGTTCCATTGTTTTCCACTCTATCCTTTATTATTTCTTTTCTTCTGCTTATTTGGGGTTTCATTTTCTCTTCTTTTCCTGTTTCTTTAAGGTTGAAAGCTGAGGTCCTTAATTTCAGACCTGGCTTTTTTAATTGAAATATAGTTGACGTACAATTCTAAGTCAGTTTTGGGTGTACTACATAGTGATTTGACATTTGCATACATTATGAAATGATCACCTCAATAAGTCGAGTAACCATCTGTCTCCACACAAAGGTATTACAATATTTTTGACCATATTCCTAATGTTATATATTACATCTCCATGGCTTATTTTATAACTGGAGTTTGTATCTCTTAATTCCCTTCAGTTACTTCATGCACTCTCTCTCCCCTCCAGCAACCACCTGTTTGTTCTCTGTATTCATTAGTCTATTTTTGTTTTGTCTGTTTTGTTTTTTAAATTCCACAAATAAGTGAGATCATACAGCATTTGCCTTTCTCTAACTTACTTCACTTCACATAATACTCTTTAGATCCTTCCATGTTGTTGTAAATGGCAGGATTTCCCTTTTTTTAATAGCTGAGTAATATTCCATTGTATGTGTGCATACACACACACACACACATACACACACCACATCTTCTTTATCCACTCATCTATTGACGGACACTTAGGTTGCTTCCATATCTTGGCTATTGTAAATAATGCTGCAGTGAACACTGGTGTACATGTACACCAGGATACACATTCTTTTCAAGTGCACATGGAACATTCTCCAGGATAGATCACATGCTAAGCTACAAAACAACTCTTAATAAATTTAAGAAGGTTAAAATCACATCAAGCATCTTTTCTGACTACAACAGTGTGAGACTAGAAATCAACTAGAAGAAAAAAACTGCAAAAAACACAAACACATAGCATACTACGAAAAAAATCAATGGGTCACTGAAGAAATCAAAGAGGAAATAAACATATACCTGGAGACAAATGAAAATGGAAACACATGATCTGAAATCTATGGGATGCAGCAAAAGCAGTTCTAAGAGGGAAGTTTGTAGCAATACAAGCCTACCTCAAGAAAAATCATGAGATATTCCTTTTATTGGAATATGGGCCTTGAATGCTATAAATTTCCCTCAAACTATTTTTTTTAATTAATCTATTTATTTATCTTTGGCTGTGTTGGGTCTTCGTTGCTGTGCACAGGCTTCCTCTAGTTGCAGCGAGCTGGGGCCACTCTTTGTTGCAGTGCGCGGGCTTCTCATTGCAGTGGCCTCTCTTGTCGCGGAGCACGGGCTCTAGGCACACAGGCTACAGTAGTTGTGGCTCGCCAGCTCTAGAACGCAAGCTCAGTAGTTGTGGCGCACGGGCTTAGCCGCTCCATGGCATGTGGGATCCTCCCGGCCCAGGGCTTGAACCTGAGTCCCCTGCACTGGCAGGCGGATTCCCAACCACTGCACCACCAGGGAAGCCCTCCCTCAAGCTACTGCTTTAGCTGCAACCCCAACATTTTGCTGTGTTCTACTTTCATTTTCAGTTAGTTCAAAATGCTTTCTAATTTTAATTTTGATTATTTTTCTGTGATCCATGGATTATTTAGATATATGTTATTTGGTTTCCAAACATTTGGAAACTCTCCAAGATCTTTCTAATATTGGTTTCTAATTTAGTTCCATTGTGTCAAAGAAAATACTTTGTATGAATTAAATTATTTTAAATGTATTCAGACTTGTTTCATGGTCCAGAATATGGTCTATCCTGGTAAATATTCGATGAATACTTGAAAAGAATGTGTCTTCTGCTGTTTTGAGGTTGAGGGTTTTTAACATGCCAATTAGGTAAAGTTGGCTGGCAGTGTTATTCAAGTCTTCTCTATATTTACTGATTTTCTGTCTACTTATTCTATCAATTACTGAGAGAGGGGTATTAAAATATCCCACTATAATAAGGGATTTGTCCATTTCTCCCTGCAGTTTTATCAGATTTTACTTCATAAGGTTTGAGGTTCTCTTATTTGGTGCATAAATGTTTAGGATTGTTATGTCTTCTTGACAAATTGACTCATTTATCATTATGAAATTACCTTCTTTATTCCTAGAAATATTCTTTGCTCTAAAATTTACTTTTTCTGATATTAATGTAGCCACTCCAGCTTAATACTCTGTTCATTTTTTAAACCCTTTTTTCTTTCTATTATTTTTTGATAGTTTCTATTGCTCTTGCTTAACAGGCACTATTTTTTCTTCTGCTATGCCTAATCAGATGCAAATCCATCAAAACATAGTTTTCACATTTAGAAATTTAATTTGTGTGTGTTTCATATTTTCCATGTCTTCCTTAACCTGTTCATGCTTTCCTCTACTCCTTGGACATATGGAATATAGTTATATTATATTATATAAAAAAATTGTTTTAATGTCCTTGTCTACTAATTCTATCATCTGCATCACCTGGTGTCTTTTCCAATTATTGTCATTTTCCTCATAATAGGTCATATTTTCTGCTTCTTTCCATGCTTGCTAACATGTGATTGGTTTACCCTGTTAAGTGCTGGATATTCTTCCATTCCTTTAAATAGTCCTGAGCTTTATGCAGTTAAGATGCAGTTAAGTTACTTGGCAATAGTTTGATCCTTCAGACTTGCTTTTTAAGTTTCATTCAGTAGGACCAGGGCAGCCTTTAGTCTAGGGCTTACGTTACCTCACTACTGAGGCAATACCTTTCTGAGTACTACAGCCAACATCCAGTAGAGCAAAAGGTTTTTTCCCTGTGGCTGGTGAGAACATGAACTATTCCTGGCCCTGTGTGAACTTCCAAGTGTTGTTCTGCCTGCTCCTTTCTGGTGGTTCTTTCCCTGTCCTCGGTTAGTATCATAAGCATGAAATCAATGCTCAGCTGAAGACCTGAAGGGGATCCTCTGCAGGTCTCTAAAGCCTCTCTGTCCAGCTCGTTCCTCTCCAGTTCTCTCCCCTGAAAATCCTAGCCTCCCCAAATTCACAACTCTGCTCCCTCAATTCAGGGAGACCACTGGTGTCTACCTGGGTTACTTCTCCCTGTGTTGCAACCTGGAAACTGGCTCCGGGCAGTAAACTGGTCAAAGGGATCACCTTGTGTCTATTCTCTTGGGAGTCACTGTCCAATGTCCAATGTCTGTTTTACATATTCTGTAGGGTTGTTTAAATTCAAGGTGGCTAAGTGGATTCTGTCCCTGTGTTTGTTTTCAAGTTAATGCTATAAATAATCAAAAAGAAAAAAGCCTGTAACTTGAGATGCTTAAAATCTAGCATGGAAAAGACTCACCTCTCCTGACAGTGGAAATTTTCCAACAGAAACAGAACCCCATTTTCCTAACAGCAATGCTGAACAGAATAAATTCATTTTGAATGCCGTTATGACTACCAAGCCAAAAAAAATTCTTAAGAAAAGATTTCTTAAATTTGGATTTACTGTAAACAAATCCTACTCACTTACTGTCCCAAGTGGTAATTACATCACATGCCTACCTCACCCTCTGTAATTCTCTCTACATGGCAGTTCTGCCAGATGCTGCAGGAGGAATGCCGTAGCCTTAGGCTTTCCCATTTGCATAGATGTTTCTAGTTTCCCAACAACACAATATGATGTCCAGAGGCTAAAATGACTGTGAGGAGCCTTGCCAAACATAAGGCTTTACACTGCAAAGTGGTGTAACAAGAAGCAAACTGCTTTCCAAGGAGCACTTTGCTGCACAGAAAAGAGTCCTAAATTATTTCTGCAAGTAAGAGAAGCCCCATAATCTGGCATTTGATGATCCTCCTGTACCAAGGTGGGAATGAACTTTCCAGGGAAATCTTTCCTTTAACAAAGACAAATGACAGCAAAAATCTGAGGTAACGTCTGTAGGTAGATTCAAAGAGAAGGTCAGAAAAAGTTGATTTTCTTCCACAATCAGTTTCAAATGTCCCACCTGGACATTTCCTATATGCACATCAACTTAATCACTGATGTAAGCTGGGCCCTCATATTATTTTACAGAAGGTGAATGGTAACAATCAATGTCAAGAGGGAGCCAGAAGCTCCAAAGCATTTAGGAGTCTTCTTGGCTTTCCCTACAATTTTCATTTGTCCAACAACTTACCATTTCTACTCACAAATGTCTGCTTTCTAGAACTGGGGTAGGGAGTGTACTGGGTGTGGGGGAAATGTCTTGTCAGGCAAGTAAGGCCAGATTGAGATCCAACCAGGAAGTACCCAAAGGTTGTCTTCAGGGTCTCTGAGTCTCACATGACCTTCAAATTCCTTCTTCATTCCCCCTCTCCTCTCCTTCAAGACCTAACTTCCTCCCCCCACCCCCACCTCCTGATTCAGCTATCTCCCGGACAGCTCTCCATGCTCTATACCAGGGTTACTCAAAGTATCGTCTGTTACCAGTTCACAAAGAGAGAAGAAGAAATTGAGGGTAAGCATTTGGAAACTTTTACAGTAATTGACAGAGTAATTTTAAATCAGTTGAATGTAACAACAAAATACTAGGGCTTGTATTTTGCACTTTTCTTTTTCTAGTACTTTATTTTTATTTTACAAAAGTAACTATCTATATGGAAGGATATACCATGTTCTTGTATTAGAAGAATCAATATTGTCAAAATGACTATACTACCCAAGGCAATCTATAGATTCAATGCAATCCCTATCAAATTACCAATGGCATTTTTCACAGGACTAGAAATAAAATTCTAAAATTTAAACGGAAACACAAAAGACCCCAAATAGACAAAGCAATCCTGAGAAAGAAAATTGGAGCTGGAGGAAATCAGACTCCCTGACTTCAGACTATACTACAAAGCTACAGTAATCAAAACAGTATGGTACTGGTACAAAAACAGAAATATAGATCTATGGAACAGGACAGAAAGCCCAGAAATAAATTCACGCACCTGTGGTCAACTAATCTATGACAAAGGAGGCAAGAATATACAATGGAGAAAAGACAGCCTCTTCAATAAGTGGTGCTGGGAAAACTGGACAGCTACATGTAAAAAAATGAAATTAGAACACTCCCTAACACCATACACAAAAATAAACTCGAAATGGATCAAAGACCTAAATGTAAGGCCAACACTATGAAACTCTTAGAGGAAAACATAAGCAGAACACTCTTTGACATAAATCACAGCAATATCTTTTTTGATCCACCTCCTAGAGTAATGAAAATAAAAACAAAAATAAACATATGGACCTAATGAAACTTAAAAGCTTCCACACAGCAAAGGAAACCATAAACAAAACAAAAAGACAACCCTCAGAATGGGAGAAAATATTTGCAAGCAACTGACTAGGGATTAATCTCCAAAATATACAAACAGATCATGCAGCTCTATGTCAAAAAAACCAACAACCCAATCCAAAAATGGGCAGAAGATCTAAATAGATATTTCTCCAAAGAAGACATACAGATGGCCAAAAAGCACATGAAAAGATGCTCAACATCACTAATTATTAGAGAAATGCAAATCAAAACTACAATGAGGTATCACCTCACACCGGTCAGAATGGCCATCATCGAAAAGTCTACAAACAATAAATATTGGAGAGGGTGTGGAGAAAAGGAAACCCTCCTACACTGTTGGTGGGAATGTAAATTGGTACAACATTATGGAAAACAGTACGGAGGTTCCTTAAAAAACTAAAAATAGAACTACCATATGATCCAGCAGTCCCACTCCTGGGCATATATCCGGAGAAAACCATAATTTGAAAAGATACATGCACCCCAATGTTCATAGCAGCTCTATTTACAAAAGCCAAGACATGGAAGCAACCTAAATGTCCATCTACAGATGAATGGATAAAGATGTGGTATATATATATACAATGGAATATTACTCAGCCATAAAAAAGAGTGAAATAATGCCATTTGCAGCAACATGGATGGACCCAGAGATTATCATACTAAGTGAAGTAAGTCAGATGGAGAAAGACAAATATCATATGATATCGCTTACATGAGGAATCTAAAACAATGATACAAATGAACTAATTTACAAAACAGAAATAGAGTCACAGATGTAGAAAACAAACTTATGGTTACCAGGGAGGACGGGAGGAGGGATAAATTAGGAGATTGGGATTGACATATACACACTACTATATATAAAACAGATAACTAATAAGGACCTACTGTATAGCACAGGGAACTCTACTCAATACTCCGTAATGACCTATATGGGAAAAGAATCTAAAAAAAGAGTGAATAGGGACTTCCCTGGTGGTCCAGTGGTTAAGACTCCATGATCCCAATGCAGGGGGCCCAGGTTCGATCCCTGGTCAGGGAACTAGATCCCGCATGCCGCAACAAAGATCCCACATGCAGCAACGAAGATTCCCCCGTGCCGCAACTAAGACCCGGTGCAGACAAATAAATAAATAAATATTTAAATATTTAAATGTTAAAAAAATAAAAAAGAGTGGATATATGTATATGTATAACTGATTCACTTTGCTGTACAGCAGAAACTAACACAACACTGTAAATCAACTATACTCTAATAAAAATAAAAATAAAGTAACTATCTATAACAATTTGGAAATTATAAAAGAAAAAGAAACCTGGTGCTTCACCATAGATAGTTTGAGAAGCACTGCTCTATGTGTTTCCCTTTCATCAAAACTAGTGCCAATGTCCAAGAGTACCTATTAGAGAGGAAATGAATATAGGCTGGAGGGGGAGAGGTCAGCTGCTCCCACATCAGGAGACAGCCTGCTACCCATGTGGCCACAGGTTCTGCATTGAGTTTTGGCTTCAGGAACTGCTGCTTGGTCTGATTTAAAATAAAGTAGCATAATACCATCTCACAGATTTCTGCTGTTTCAAACACTAAGCTCTAAAATTGGATAAAATCTAGGTAATAAAGCCCCATACATTGCCCAAATGAAGTCTGTAAGTCATCACTTGAGAATTAAAACCTGGACATACATATTATTTGAGAAAGAAAGAAAAAAAAAAAAAAACACCAATAACCTAAAGGCCCAACAAGAGTAAACAGCTAGGGCTTCCCTGGTGGCGCAGTGGTTGAGAGTCTGCCTGCCAATGCAGGGGACACGGGTTCGAGCCCTGGTCTGGGAAGATCCCACATGCCGCGGAGCAACTAGGCCTGTGAGCCACAACTACTGAGCCTGCGCGTCTGGAACCTGTGCTCCGCAACAAGAGAGGCCGTGATAGTGAGAGGCCCGCGCACCGCGATGAGGAGTGGCCCCCACTTGCCGCAACTAGAGAAAGCCCTCGCACAGAAACGAAGACCCAACACAACCAAAAATAAATAAATAAATAAATAAAATTTTTAAAAAAAGAGTAAACAGCTAAGCAAAGCAATCAATACCTGGTACAGCAGCTGGATTGAATACCACCAGGTAGACAGCAAACTTAACAGGATGAAAACTACACAGAAACTTAGAAATGTGTGCAAAATAATACATCTCTATTAATTGTAGCAACGTTTATAATGGTAAAAAAAATAGAAAATGTATATTAAAAAAAGGCCCATCAATAGAGAAAAGGCTGAACGATATAGACAATGCCCTTGCTTCAAAGACTGAGTTAGATCTCTCCTCACTGTCCTGAAGGGATTTCACAGCATTCTGAAAAGGAAAAAAGCAAGATGCAAAGAAGTATTTGTATGTAGTGTCCCAAGTTTTTTAAATGGGGGAAAAAAGGTCTATCTGTGTATATACCGGAGGTGAGGTATTATTTTAAATGATTATTAGAGGATGGAAGAAGGTATGAAGGCTACCCTCTGGTTGTTAAGATTAGCTACTTGGTGTCTGGGTGGAAGGATCACGAAAAAATGGGATCAAAGCAAGCCTCTTTCAAAGTTTCCATAACTTTTAATACAAGATGCTATGCTGTTTATGTAAAATTTTATATATGAGCATATGTGTACATATCTATCACTATCTCTCTATTAAGAGCTGTTAAAGAACAGTCACCAAAGATATGGTGGTTATCTAGGGCAGAGAGGGGGGATCCTAGTGATTTTTATTTTCTTCCTTGTATGTTTTTCTTTTGTTTGAATGTTTACAATAACCAGGTATTATTTATACAATAAGAAAAAAACAGCAAAGCTACAACATACACACATCTTAGATGCTTTCCTCATTTCCCACCTCTAACCCACATATTTCCCTCAAATCAGGTCCCTTCCTCCCAGGCCCCTCCACACCAAGTTAGTTCTGGCTCTCATTGTTCCTAATAACTCCTGTTAGGCCCCTTGCCTCAGTCTCTCCCCTCTCCAGTCAGTCCTCCGCACGGAAGCCAGAATGACCTTTCAAGAATGCCTATCTGTCCATGATACTTCCCTGCCTGACCCTCTTCTAGGGCTGCTCAATGCCCCAGGCAACAAGTCTCAACAGGAGTTACACTCAGTAATCTTCAACACTGCATTTTACAACCTTGTCCACCTCGCCCTGCTCTTCTACTGTATGACTTGCAGCTCCTGGCTTACCCCCATCCTTTCATTCTTCCCTGCCTACCCCTCCCACCTGCCCATCAACTCATTCAACACCCAAACATCGTTCCCTTCTGCAACCACTTCAGCACCTCTCCTCCTGTCTTCCCAGAGTACTCAGTGCTCTGTACACACTTTGTGATAGCACTGAGATCATTCTTTTTAACGAATTTGTTTTCTCTCTCTCTCTATGAGCCATGGGAGGGCAGGAATATATATAGCCTCAACATCTTTAGTGAATGAATGAATGAAATGAATGAATAAATGAACTTGTAAAAGCAGAACCCAAAACAGTAAATATAAATGCATGTTAACCATGTAAAAGGTCCGTATAAACACTGAAAAGGGGCTGAAAGTCCAGTTATAAAATACATGAGTCATGGGGATATAATGTACAGCATGGTGACGATAGTTAATAATGCTGTATTGCATATTTGAAAGTTGCTAAGAAAGCAGATCTTAAAAGTTCTCATCACAAGAAAAAAGTTTTGTTAACTATGTATGGTGATGGGTGTTGACTTATTGTGATCATTTCTCAATATACACAAAATTCAAATCATCTGGGACTTCCCTGGTGGCGCAGTGGTTAAGAGTCCGCCTGCCAACACAGGGGACACGGGTTCGAGCCCTGGTCTGCAAAGATCCCACATGCCACGGAGCAACTAAGCCCGTGCACCACAACGACTGAGCCTGCGCTCTAGAGCCCGCGAGCCACAACTACTGGAGCCCGTGTGCCACAACTACTGAAGCCTGCGTGCCTAGAGCCCGTGCTCCGCAGCAAGGGAAGCCACCACAATGAGAAGTCGCGCACCACAACAAAGAGTAGCCCTCGCTTGCCGCAACTAGAGAAAGCCCGCGCACAGCAACGAAGACCCAACACAGCCAAAATTAAATAAATAAATAAATAAATAAAAATTTATTAAAAAATTCAAATCATTTATGTTGTACACCTGAAACTAATACAGTGTTATATGTCAGTTACATCACAATGAAATAAATTAAAATGTCAAAAAAAGAAAAAAGGATGAGAGGTTAACATTTTGAAGTTCGTTTTTTCCTTTTCCAGTAGAGTGGTTTCAGCTACTTTTTAAATTACTACCGGTAATTCACCCAACGAATAATTTATATTCAAATTACCAAAAGTTAACTACAGTTTAAATCCCTATAAAATGAAACAGAAAAGTCCGAAAGAAAGCCATTTTCCCCTTTTGAAATAAAATAAGAAATTCAGAAAAAAAAAAAAAAGAAAGAAAGAAATTCAGTACTCCTCAACACCATGCCAGCTCTAGAAACAGCATCTCTCCCCCATAAAACATGGCCCAGCTGTGTGGTTACTTACTGGAGTTGAGGAGGATCATGGCCTTGACACAGAGATACTCTTTGTGTTGGAGTTTTAACTCGCGAAACCTTGAAGTCGTTGCCAGGAGCATGTCAAAGATTTCCAGAATTCCTTCTACACATTTCCCTTCATCCCTACAAAAGTCCATTTAGAAATGTAAGGAACATACAGCTTCCGGTAACCATCGAAAGCAATAAGGAGTATTTTCTTTTTAATCTCAAGTTTCATCTTGTACACCCTTTAACTATAACAAGATAGTAATGAGAGCACACCCAGAAATGTGAAATTACTAGAATTATTTTTATATAAGGAAGACAGGGCATCTCCTAGAAGTCCATAAAGCAAACATTTGAATATATACTCTTTAGGCAACAGTGTGCACTGGAAGTACATTTTCCTCCTACCTATTCACCAAATGTTTTCTTAAAGGAATACCATTTCTGTTCATTATTTTTGATCTAAACTATGTCAGCCAACCAGCCCTCAATATGACACATATTACTAAAATGATACAGTCCATGTTCTCATCAAAAAACTCTGAAGTATTAATGAGGAAAGACTGAACATTACAGAAGCAAATATCCCTAGAAGAAATATTACTTTATATCTAGGGCTTAACTCTCACATCCTGCTGGTCAACTAGAAACTGGTGGGGCAGCTAAGAGACATTTAAATGCAGTTTGAAGAAAAGCTAATATGACATACAAAGAAATCACAATTACAGAAGATGGATTAGAATCAGGAAAGGAAGGTAGAAATAGAGACATGGTAATTTTGATGTGCCAAAGATTATTTTTAAGCAAAAGTTTTAGACAAACTTTGGACCATGTAATCGAGATTCTTTTGAGCACTCCTTACGGAAATGAATGTTTAAGCATACTTTTGAAGTAAATTACTTGAACTGTACCTAGAAGATACCAGCTTCAATTCACTCCAGCCAGACACACATTATTGCACCTCACTGCTCCCAAAACAACTTCTATTATCATCAGTCATAGAGCTATTGGAAGTCCTTGACAAGCAAGCAGTTAGATGATTTCGCCACAAAACATTCATTTGCTTCTAAAAGCCTGCAGTACATAGCAAAGGGCAGCTATGGTAGCCATGAGTTTCTGCAAGTTTCATTTTCAGTCTCTGTAGCAGCCCCTGAAGGAGACCTGAGATCTTCAAAGAACTGGCTGGTCCCTCCTCCTTCTCCCAACCCCAAGCCAGGACATTTCCAGTGATGGTAGTAGTTGGAGAAAGGGCCTCTGTAGAGTTCAAATGAACTGACACCAGTGGGTACTACCAATCCTGCTAAAGCCTTTCCTATTTGGTGCTATGCTTGGATGGCCGCTTACCAGGATCCTGCAGTCCACAGCGTTCACACCCCCGCAAGCTCACTGCACAAAGCTACAAGTATGCAAACTGCACACACTAGCAAACAAGCGTGGTAACTTTGGAAACCAGTTGAGACTTTCTGAAAGCGCACAGGTTAAGTGATAAAATGTCAGTGCCCCCTAGAAGTCACTCCTAAGGGAAAGGCCACCTTGGAGAATCAGAGCCCTGGGCAAAGGGTGCCAAAATCTATAGGAAAGCCCCAGCCCTCCATATGCCATCTGCCCACCTCCCCTGCTCTGGGCTTTCCCAGGCAGCCTGCTGCTAGTGTCCAGTAAGGACATGCATGCCCTGCACATAGCAGAGGCACAAGAAATACTTATTCACTTATTCACTTGAATGCCCCTCAAGCCAATCATCAAATCACTCGGCCTAGGACAATTAATTATTGGAAACTGTAATTGGTGGGTTTAAGGACATCTGATACTGAGAAAAGCTAGTTTTAAAATATCTCTGGGGGCAAAAACAAAAAATCCAACAAGTCCTGCATTGACAATTTAATAGTTTGGCTCTTTACTCTTTTGTGAGACTCAGAGGTGGGGTCACGGGCACACATGTGCATGCACACACATGCACGCACACACACACACACACATAGGCACGCACACACACACACACACACCTCCCCAAGTAGTATGATAAGGGGACTCATTTGAAATCAATCCTATTTTGCAGAAGCTGCCACCTGTGCCTAAAAACACGTCTCTAAATACTGAAGTTAGCACCATTTCCTCATCGAAATACATACCATTTAAAATGTAAATTCATATTTCAAAAATGGAGGTAGAGGGACTTCCCTGGTGGTCCAGTGGGTAAGACAGGGGGCCCAGATTCCATCCCTGGTCAGGGGAACTAGATCCCGCATGCCACAACTAAGAGTCTGCATAACGCAACTAAGACCCGGTGCAGCCAAAATAAATAACTAAATTTTTTTTTTTTTAATGGAGGTAGAGTTTATATTGTAGGGTATCTTAGGCTTTGATAAATGCTGCAGCGCAAAGTAATCAGAACATATGTAGCGCATGGAAAAAATGAATTTCTCAACCAGTTGTAAAGAGCTAGGTCTGATTGCTTTCTCCAGCAGGTGTGAGAGCCAACCATCTCATTCAAGGGGTGGCAAGGTTAGAATATTTTTATTCACTTTACAGGCTGTAGAAAACAAATACATTTCTAGAAAATAAATGAGAAATACAGGGGCAATAAGGTACAATATCTTATAAAGGACACGCTAATAGAGTTCTACTTTAAAATGAGTTATACAGAACAGAGTGAGGAAGGACTTTACAGTCAATGAGACCTATTTCATTTATTCAAGTAACTATGATTGACACTGAATTACGAGTAAGAAATTAGGACAGATTTAAAAGATCTGAATTCAACCTAGTGGGTATATGAGTTGGATGTTAAAATACTGAAACAATATATCAATCAGACCAAACTACTCATGGAAATTTACTTTTACACTCCATTTCCCCATAAACCAGTGCTAAATAAAAATAAAAGTAGTAGTTCCATGTGGACTATCTTATATTTGATAACCACTCCCTTTATAAAAGAAAAATATTCTGTTTGATACCAAGGACAACGTGTTGAAAGAGTGAGCTTCCCTTTGGGGTTCACTGTTTTGTACTGACATATATATATATCTGCTGGCAGCACACATGTGGCTAATGGACCACAGTTTGTCTATCTTTGTGTGGGTGGCAATAGGGTTGGGAGAGCTTAGCACATGGGAAGGACTTAAATATTGAACTCAGGTGAAATGATCTGAGTACAAAAGGGAAATACAAATTCAGAAGTGAAAATTCTGTCAGTCTCTTGAAGAAAATTCAATATACAAATACCTGAGGTGAATGCAAACTCAGTACATTTACACTTGTGAGTCCACAGAACTCCATAAACATCCACTTCCTCTGACTTTTTAATAACATTTGACAGTTTCCTATTGATGCTAAGGACACATAATGTCTTAGCATATATGATTTTTTGAGCAAGTAGAAGTTCAGATTCTGTGGTAGATCTTCACATGAATTGGGATTCTAGTGATTACTAAAAGAACTACCTTGTTAGAAATAAGCTGAGATACCCGGATTTTCCTCTCATCCTCAGTAGGTTCAAGTTTTCTCGCTGCAGAAGCCTCAACAAGAATAAAGGGAAACAAATTATAGTCTCAGTCTCCACAAATAAATAGGCTAATTTAATTGTATTCACTGCTTACATGGTCATACCACCACTTAAAGGAACTCTGACAGGACAATCTACCAAAAGACAATTATTTTCATGTAGTGTGAAAATTATTTATTCACATTGCAAAAAAGATTCACAATAGAACACTTTTATGGTGCATGATCCCTGACTTTTGGAATAAGTCACATTTTGAACATTTTTGAATAAGCAACTCCTCCAGAAACATACCCATTACATTAAAATGTATTTATCTGTATAAGAGATGCACTAAGAGTCTCGGACTTGAAATTCTATACTTTACAGAGTGCTCAAATCAAGTAGGGACTGCAACAAAAAAATAACCACTAGTAGGCACTCCAAAAATATGCCTGTTCAATGTGAATGCATTTACAATTCCCAAGAACTCCTCTTTTATCCTCAAATACACTCAATTTCTACGTTGTAAAAAATAAGACATCCAAATATTTATAAAGTAATGTGAGTCTATTAAAATAACATATAAGAAAAATTACTTTTTTTTTTCTTCTATTACTTAACCAACAGGTAAGCCTAAAATTTATCTGGGATTGGTGTCAATTTACAGTAATTTACATACACATGGGAGTTAAAGAACCCACACAAAGAGGTAAGTTAGTTGTACTAAAAACCAGGAATGAAACAGTCACTGAAAATAAACACTAAATGTGGCATCAATTTAGAAATCAAGACAAAAAATAAAATAACCCAGTCCCAAAGTCTGCAAATTTATTGGTTCACCAAAGGATAGAACTTCTTCCTAGCGCTAACTTCTAGGGAATTTTATGTGTATATTTGTGTGTGTGTGTGTGCGCCTTTATTTAAATGCCAAGTGGAATATAAGGAGTGAATGAATGAATGAATTAGACTGATGGCTTGGCTGGGTGCTTGGCCTTGCAGCCCGCCTTGCACCATGGTACCCTGAGATGAGGGCAGGAGGAGCAGGTTTCTGAGGTGCACAGAGAGTAAAACAGAGTTGTTCTAAGATCAAAGAATAAAGTAGAAAGTTACTTTGCCTTTCGGCCTCCTCCTCTTTCCTCTTCCAGTTCTCTGTCCCGCTGGGAGGCATGTACTGTTGTAGGTAAGAGTGTGAACTTCGCAGCCAGCCCCTGTGCCCAGCTCCGTCACTTGCTAACTGCAGGTAAGTTACCTACCTCCTGTTTCCATATCGGAAGGACAGGGATAATAATGGTGCTCACCCATAAAGGGCTGTTGTGAAGATGAAATGACTTAACACACATCAGTGCTTAAGACGGTGCCTGGAAGCCAATAAGTCAGCTATTGTGATTGCTACTGAAGGGTCTGGGCTTCCAGAACCTCCCTCTGGGCTTGCTCCTACTGGAGCCACAGTCCATGCTCCAGCTCTTCCCAACGGCCCTGTTCTCCACCAACACACCTCTGTTACTTAGAACAGTGTTCTTTGTCAATGCTGTCATCCATGACAACGGACAGAATGGGTGCTAATTCCCTGGGCTATTACTTTTCATCTGAGTAAGGTGTGCATGGGGATCTTCTGATGATCTAAAGAGGCAATGCCAAGGGGCAGATCCTTTCCATTCATAACACTAGGCATCCTTCTTTGTGCACAGAGTCAAATGTGACTGAATATTCAACACTAGCACTTTTTTCAATATAAGGAATGTGGAAATCAATTTCCATGGAGATTTTCAAACTGTTCAAATTTTCCCCAAGAAAGCATTCTACTTTTCTCCTAAAAAGCCTGAGTGTTGTACATTCCAGCTTTCCCTCCATGAACAGTTCACCTAAGTCAATTAAAAATTGGTTCCTTTTCTGCACCATCTTTAAAAGAAAACTAAATGCAACCAAGTTATCGCATTAACACTATCATTCCCCAGTTTCCGTTAACTTTCATCTGGTTTTAATAACCATTCCTTCCACGGCTATTGCCAAAAATGCTATATGGTACATGTAGTTAGAGTGAGTTAAAGCATGTTAAAATAAACTTGGTAGATTTGTAAGAATTTCATCACCTGTCCAAATAGCTGGAGATGTACAGGGTCCCTACCAGTGGAAAAAAACAGCAGGACAGCTTAAAATTATAACCTGAAAATGGAGTTTTTTAGTGCAGAAAAATCTAAGTTGACGTGTACACTTAGTGGCCACATACCCTGCAGGACACAGGCCCCCGCTGTGGTCTGGCCAGTGAATGCTGCCACACTGAAAGAATAGGTAAGAATGAGTCACAGGACACTTAATCATTGTGCCCATGCTCTCCTTCTTGGGTTCTTGACCCAGTGAAGGAACTCATGACATTATCCTCCTCTTACCTGCCCTCTCAGGAGTAAGGTTTTAATTGCAGAACCCAGGACTCTGTCCCACTTCACTCAGCGCCTCACTCAAACCAGTCGGAGAAGAAACACAAAGTATTTTTTTCTCACCTGTCCAGAATGAGGTCTGGAGCGAAGATGAGCTTGCCGGGGTGGTCGATGGAGCGCCACATCAGCCCCACCATGAGCACCTCCAACCAGCAGCTCTCCAAGAGCCGCACTTGGTCGTACAGGCTGAGCTCCACGAAGCCTGGGGAAAGCAAGAGGCCGTGAGCACACCCCACCCTCCTCCTCAGCTCCCCCGTTCCATAAAAACAGAAGAGCAAGTTTTGAAAAGCTAAGAAAACACAAATCATACAGGGGGGAAAAATCAATATTTTAAAGACATTGCTAAATGCTGACAAGTGAGAAAATCTTGAACTCAAAGTGAGTACTCACTATTTTCTAGTCTCAAACCCCTTCAGGAGAGAAATGTACTTCATTCAGAATTTCTAAAGGACTGACACCTGGGCTTATACAGCTCCCCAGACAGATGCTAGGGAAGAACAGAAAGCTGGCACTGACCTTTGTTGGTTATATCCTAATAATCCCTCTGCACTACTGAGAAAGACAGAGCTCAGCTGCCAGTCAGAGGGGCTGCCAATCTGGCCCAGCCCATGACTGGGGCCAGGAGGAGTGGGGGGATGGGATAGTGGGGGTGGCGGATGGGAGGCTTGCAGAGAGAGCAGGGCCAACCCCTGCAGAAAGTCAGAGCTCCAGCTGAAAGAGTTTCTTCAATTGCTTAACATTTCCCATCTAGCGTTAGAATCATTCTTCTGAGTAGGTGTGCTGTCTCTAAGCTACTCTACGCTGAAGAGGATAGGTAACAACTGAAGCAGGTCCCTAAGGGAGGTGAGCACTTCAGAAGCAGAGATCACCGGTGCTTCCTCCATAAGCCACCATAGGAGGAGGAGGCAGTATAATATAAATATAGTAAATATAAACAAATGGCCTTGGAGTGCAATGCATTCTGCTTAGAACCCTGCTCGGCTTCATCCCAGCTAGTTACTTAATCTCCTATTAAGTCTTTGTTTTCTTACAGGAAAAATGGGGGCAACAAGGCCTATCTCTGAGAATTTCCTACAGCCAGGATCTCTCATCATCCTCATTTCACAGATGAGGAAACTATGGCACAGAGAACACACATGGTTCAAATCTTTGAACAATTATAACACAAATCTGCACAAAGGATAATTTAATAGAGTAATGAATGGAAAGATGGATAAATCCTTTCCAAAGCCACGTCCTACACTCAATTCCGGTTCCTGATATGTGTACACGTTTCAATCTCACCCACAGTTATAGACAACAAGCCTACCCAAAGGAGATCAAGCTTTTCATACTTGTACATATTGAACAAAACCAAGGCTAGGTGATATTCTAATTTTTTTTTGGTTTAGACAATGACTATATTAGCTGAGAAAGGGAGAAAAAAATCCCACAGCTTCAGACTATGCCTAAGCTTTCTGAAAATTTTCCAAAATAGCAGGCTTGAAGAGGGACTAATGCAGCTTAAGAGTTTGGTTTTGTTTTGGCACAAAGAAGCTGCACAGCTCTCAGGAGTAATTAATTTCACCACTATTCTCCACGTGGGATCTTGAAAACTAGGCTTGGAATACACGTAGAGCAAAAGCTAGAGGAAATTGCATCAGTATTGTCTCCTATGGGAAAGAGCTGAGAAAAAAACAGCATTCTGGCAAAGGTAAAGATGCTAGACTATCAAAACCAAAGTGGAAAACCCGAAAATTCTCAGAAAACTCAGAAGCAAACAAATGATCCCTATGGATACTATTACCTGAGGCTCTTACACCCAGCTGCTCTTCACCCAGCTTCATGCCCCCTTCTCAATCTTTAAAATGTGCTTAATGCAGTTGCTGACCTCCAGGCCATGGAAATTGTCCCTAGTGGCTTAGAACTTGGAGAGAGACCTCATTTCTTAGACAAATGTATAGATGTACATGGAGAAGCCCTTCCAGGGGAATGGTGGGTTGCTGTCATTCTATGTTAGAATCCTTGATTCATTCTTTCACAGAAACACCAATTCAAATAATAATTAGATGGTGACAATGCAGTATATGTTACAAACTGGTCTTGGAAAGTGGACACATTATCACAGAAACACCAATTCAAATAATAATTAGATGGTGACAATGCAGTATATGTTACAAACTGGTCTTGGAAAGTGGACACATTATAGGATAGAAAATGAATGTTCTAAATGACAATTTACAAATAACCAAACCCATTTTTAACTTTATCAAGTTAAAAAGCATTCCAGGTTTATTGATGATTCATGTTACTTCTACAGCTGATTTACTCTATTTATCCATATATATGTACATACTACTGATTCTTTCTCTATTGGAACAAAATTTTACAATTCCTATTTAGCATCTGAGAAACGTTTCACTTTCATACTGGTCATACTGAGCTCCACCCCTCTTCCCAAGGTGAGAAGTCCACAGCCAAGAGATGGGTTAAGGTGGAGCCCAGATCCCTTCCTTTTAGACCATGTTCCAGGTCCCAGGACCCTAGAATTTCCTGCCTAAATGGCCTCATATCCACTTCCAGAGCCTGGGTGGGTCTCTTCCCTGGGTCTCTCGTCCCAGACCAGATCTAGGCATGAGATGTGGCCAACGGGCTAGTGTCTGTAGGAGATATGGACAGGTAGAATGGGGTATGTGCAAGGTGGTGTGGGATGGATCCAGGAGTGGGAGAAGAAGGAAGAGAAGGGGTCCACCATATACAACTCTTTCTGCACTGCCATGTCTGGTACAGAACTCAGAGGAATTCAAGAATTCTAAATTGGAACCTGGCCTTCCAGGATGTGTTGAAGGCATACATGTCAAAATAGGAAGAAAGAACATATTTCATTTAAAGGTCATAAATCAAGCTCGCAAACTGCTAAATACCCAAGACACAATGTGGAACTCCATTTTGTATTCTTGCCCCATAAATGTTAGAGGCAGCCCTTTCCACAAATAACTTTAAAGCTAAGACCCAGAAAGCCCTACCCGGAATTTTCTTGGCCCAGCCGATCATGTGTACCAGCTCCTTGTCAGCCAGCTTGGTCAGGGACATCATCATGGAGGCCTCGGTGAAGGGCGTGCTGGGGCGGCTCACGAGCACGTGGGGCGGCTCGGCCTCGAGGAGCGTGAGCACCAGCTGCTCTGGGCTCAGGGCACTCAGCAGCAGCTCCTTCACTCGGGTCACGTGTCCACCGTTTTTCTTGGCTTTGCTCAGGCAGTGCAGCTGCTCATCAGAATTTCTCTGCCTTCGAACTACGCGGTACCCACACCTTTCTCTCCGGGAGCCTAAAGCAGAGAGCAGATGATAACACACTGCTTTCCCGTCTCTTCTCCAACCCAGCAGTCAAGTTCCCCCAGTCGCCGGGTAAAAATGAAGCAATGATATCACTGGAAGACCTGAGTCTATTCACAGAATGTGCCTTAGAACAGGAGCCTGACTTTTATTTCTAGAGCCTGTGGGGCACGTACTAAAGATTATTATATTTGTGACTGACTGTACTGGCAAAATCAGTAATGACTTTTTAGGGACAAAAGCCCAAATGATCTTTAGGTTTCCATTTCAAGGTCATCTATTCCATTTCTAAATCTAAATCCATTTCTCTTTTAAAGTGTGCTGGTGTACCTCAGTTTACAAACCATGAAATTAAGAATCTTCTTCAGGCAGAAGATAAGGAAAAGGTAGAAACTGAATATAAATAATGCACTTTTAATAATACATCCTTAAATTCTTTTGCGTGTGTGTGTGTGTGTCTGTGTCTGTGTATTCTTTTTACATACTTAACACAAATAAGTTTGTTTCAAACAATAAAGTAATTGAAAAAATCTGGAAAATATAGACGAGCACAAAATTTGGCTTAAAGTCAGTTTTCTTTTAATGCTTTTATACTTTTCCATATTTTGTACACAACTTTAGGACATACATAGTGTACGTATATATGTGTGTATATATATAATTGTATAACCTCCCTTTTTTTTTATTAAAAATGTATCATTTTATAACAATTAAAAAATCTGTATAGCATTCTGTTCTATGAGTATAGCACCACTTATTTAAAGTGTCCCCTGCTGATGGAACTCTAGGTTGGTTCCAATTTCTTTGCTACTATATTACACATTACAATGAAAATGCAACTTTGTACCTGTATCCAATTACTCCCTTATAATAAACAGAAAGAAGTCAAGTTGCTGAACCAAGTTGCTCATTTAAATTAAAATTTAAAATTTTGATACATATTGATAGATTGCCCTTCAAAACTATTTTAAAATTTATAATCTAAATAATACTTTAAGGGCTACCTATTTTCTTATAACACCATTGGACATTAAAAATCATTTTTAATCTTTGCTAATCTGGCAAGTGACTAAACAATCTCATTTTACTTTGTATTTTTTCAATTACTAGCGAGGTTGACTAAAATGTTTGCCCTTCATTTTCTCTTACTTGTATATTGCCTATTTGCTTCTTTTGCTCTTTATCTCCTTAATTACCTACAAAGGCTCTTTATATAGAAATGATAACTTTTGCTGTATTCAATATTTGTCTTAGTTGTTAATATATCTTTTAACTCTGCTCATGGTGTCTTCTGTCATAAGAAGATTTAGTACATAGTCACATCTGTCTTTTTGTTTCACATAAAGATTACACAAATATTCTCCTATATCTTTTTAAAACACTTTTGTGGTTCAAACCTATTTGAAATTTTATGTATGTTTCTATTATGTCATATTGATATTTCATGTTATGCTTTTCCAAATGGATGTACAACTTTCCACATACCATTTATTAAATAAGCTTTTCCCATTGATTTTTATAAAATGCCTTGTCATTTAATAAATAATTGTGTATAAAAGTATCTTCTTCCAGAATTTCTACTCTTTTTCATAGATCTATTTTTCTATTCCTGTGCTGGTACCAAAACGTTTCAGTTACTGTAAGTTTATATAGCAGAACACAATGGGATAATGTCTTTAAGAAAGAAGCTTTCGGGCTTCCCTGCTGGCTCAGTGGTTAAGAATCCACCTGCCAATGCAGGGGACACAGGTTCAAGCCCTAGTCCAGGAAGATCCCACATGCCGCAGAGCAACTAAGCCCATGCACCACAACTACTGGGCCTGCACTCTAGAGCCCATGAGCCACAACTACTGATATCTGTGAGCCACAACTACTGAGCCCGTGAGCCACAACTACTGAAGCCCATGTGCCTAGAGCCCGTGCTCCACAACAAGAGAAGCCACCACAATGAGAAGCCCGGGCACCGCAATGAAGAGTAGCCCCCACTCGCCACAACTAGAGAAAGCCCGCGCACAGCAACAAAGACCCAACTAGCCAAAAATAAATTACTTAAAATAAATAAATTTTTTAAAAAAAGAAAGAAGCTTTCAATTCAGAATTATATTCCCAGCTAACCTATCATTCAAGAGTGAGGATAAATTAAAGGCATTTTCAGTTTAAAAAGATTGGGAACATATATCACTCACAGCCCCTTTGAAATAAATACTGTGTTCTTTGGGATGGAGAAAAATGAACCTGAAGGAAGCAAAGAAAGTCAAGAAGCAGTGGTAAGAAAATAAACTGGTAAATATGTGAGTAAATCTGAAAAACACTGAATAAAATAATAATTTTTCAAGGTACAGAAACAAGGTAGAACCAAAATACCAGACAATAACATATAACATATAAATATAGAACATTCGAAAAATTTTTATTTAGGAAGAGAGATATCTATTAGAGAGAGTGGCTTGATTCTAAAATTAATCAGGAATGCATGCTAAAAATAGAAATAGTGTCACTAAAAGAATTAAAACAGAATGTATGATTTCCAAACTGGCAGAAGAGAAAAAAGAAACCAGGAAAATATGATCAACTCCAAAAAGGAAAAAAAGTAGAAAATACGTGATGAATTCTTTTTTTAAAGCACAAAATAAGATGATAGAAATGAACCCAAATACTAATGATCACAATAAACATAAACAGGCTAAATTAATCAATTAAGAGCAATTCTGAGATCAGACATTTTTTAATCTAGACATAGACTGGTTATAAGGAATACATCTAACATGCAGAAAAACTGAAAGTAAAGGGATAGAAAAAGATACAACAGGCAAAAATTAACCAAATAAATTGGAGTTACTATCAATATCAGACAAAATAAACTTTAAGACGAAATCATTATTAAGGTCTCATAAGTAGATTAGAAAAGGAAGGTAAATAATTCTAAGCTCATATACATCAAAAAAACAACAAGAAAACACAGCCTACAAACAAAACACCAAAAAGTGATTGAAAGAAAAAGAGAAATTGACAAATACACTATTATCAATATAATGGGATGTTTTAATATATCTCTCTCAGCAACTAACAAAATAGATGGGGAAAAAGAATATAGAACATTTGAACTGCGCAATTAAGAAGTTTGAGCTATAAAAACTCATGGAATTTGCAAAAATTATCACATAACAAGTCATTAATAAAACTTTAACTAAAACTGATATCATATAGATCATATTCTCTGACCACAATAAAAATAGAAATCAGTAACAAAAATATAACTTCCAAAGTCCTATGAGCACAAAAATATTTCTAAATATTCATTGGTTAAAGACAAAAATGTAAGATGGAATTAAAAAAGACATAGTCAAGATGTTGTTAGCATGGGCACAACATTTATATGAATCTTCCCTAAAAAAAAATCTAAAATTTAAAATCAGAATGCCTAGTTTCTATACTCCCACCATTGTGTTTGTTCACGAAGTTCAATTGTCCACATTTATACAAAGAAATATTACTTAGGAGGTATGAGCAAATTTTAATTATTTGCTTCCAAGAAAATTTATCTGAATTTCCCTTATCCTTGGTTAATTGCAGTAGAAGAAAGGGCTCTATTCATCTAGGGATAACTGAATCAAAATTTTCACGAAAAGAATTAAAAGTCTAAAATATAATTCATTTTATCAGTAATCAGATAAAGTGCTATTATTATTTACATTATATATAATATTATAATTATATTATTAAAGGTCGATTATACCTCCAGGGTAAAATGGGACAAAACGTATGGTTAAGAAAGTATCTTTCTGATCACACATTTCTCTTTTGTGGCGTATATGAGGATAAGGAGTTTACAAAACAGATTTCCATACAAAGTAAAAGGTTTTGATTCCACACATTCAAATTTATTTGACCAAATTTCCCCAACAAAGTTCTATGTACTAGACCCTGTTCTAAGTTAGGATCAATAAAATAAAGCCCCTAGAATCTACTGATAGAGTTCCTAGTTTTAACTGGTAAATCAAGTTGTATTCTATACACTGGAATAAAATGAAATTGAGAAGGTCAAAAAATAAAGTCATTGACAAAGAACTCACATTTTTCTACCAAGGACATTCCTAGTGTTATGGCTTTGACACCGTAATCCAAGCAGTCACTCAGTGTGCCTCTGAGTGAGCTTAATGAGAAAGTACCAAATAGGAGTGCTCCATATTAGAAAGTGCCCCAGCGAAAAGATGATGACAACAACAACAATGGTAAATGATGATCATGCAGCTAATATCTACTGGAAGCTTCTGTATGCCAGACATTGTGTATTATTGTACATAGATTATCCCATCCTGACAACCACCCTAGAGAAAAGGTGCTATTACTATCTCCAACATACAGGGGAGGATCCAGGAACAAGAGAGCTCAAGTAACTTGCCCAAGGTAGAAAAGCTAGAAAATAGCAGAAGCAGGATCTAAAACCAATCAGTGGTCTGAATCCAGAGCTGGTGCTTTTAACAACAATTTTATATCACCTCCCTATCAAATCACTTTCAAGTATCTATACAGCAGGTGAATAAAGAGATGGCATCCGAAAGATGCTGAGCTATTGTCCCAACACAGGGATTTAGATCAGGTATACAGTTATTCAGATTGGCTTCCTGCCTATTTGCATTTCAATGTATTCTTATAATGAAGCCTTGTCCCTGAAGCTAGTCTGGGTGGGTACCCTCCTACCATTTAAACAACCATATTAATACCTCAGCAGAAAGGATTGGAAATGCAGAAGAAAAAGGTGATGACAAAAGGGACAGGATTTCTGAATAAAACAGGGAAGCGGAATTATGCAGGAGGATCCAGAATGCAGGGAGAATCCCTAATCCTCTAAGACTGGATAGAAGGAAGAATCTAGATCAAGGGTTTTCTCAGGAGGGCAGACAAGAAGAGGGCTGGGAAAGGAGGGAGGCACAGTTAAGAAAATTCACTCCTAATCTTCTTTTCCCGTGGTCAGTAAAGGGCCAAAATATCCATCTGTTTGCACATCAATCCATCTCATTCCTTCTGTAATCTAAGATAATGAAATATTTTTTCTTAGCCCTATACAGTGACTTTTTGGTCAAATTCAATGACTTTTTCCAGGAAAAATTCAGGAACATCTCTGAACTCTGCTTTCTGAAACTGTATTGTATCGAAACTCCTAACTTATATGAGCCTTTCAACAAGGGAGAAAGGAAGGAAAAGCAAAATTTAACGCCAGGCACTGTGTTAGGTCTTTATTCCTCACAAAACTCAATGAAGCAGATACCTCTGTTTCAGAGATAAGGAAACCGAGGGCCAGAAATGTTAGGTCGTTTAAGCATAGTCACCGTTAGCAAGAAGTAACGAGACAAAAAAATGAGATTCCATCTATGTGGGGGGGTCCAGTCTTCCTATTCTCACCGCATACACTGCCTCCTACAGCTGGAGTGTATGTGCTACTGCCCTGGTCCCAAACCAGGAGAACCACAGCCGCTAACAGACTCTAGTACATTAAAAGCATTTCTAACCTAAGGTTAAACTGGAAATCTTTTTTTTTTAAAGTATACAATTTAAAATATTGTTTTACTTAAAACATGATATATTTATTTGCAGTCTTTGGTCAGAGGGCCAAGGATTTCTCTTTAAGCACCTCTGCCAATTTAATTACAAGTTACCTTGTCTCTGGATTTTCAGTTTCAGCTTCTTTAAAACAGAGCAAGAACTTAGGCACTCCTAAAGCAATCTGAATGCAGACTCTTCATAGGTGTATAATGGTTTTGCCCCAATCTCACCCATACCTAACCCAATAGCTATTAGTCCTCTACAGTTTCAATCAAAGCTTTCACAGGAACAACTATCTTTTCCTACTCATATTTCATATGTTTGCATAAAGTTTAATTAAATTAAATAATTTAACAATTACAATGAGTAGAAACAGGTTGGGAAGAAGCCCATTGGTTACTGATAAGGATATAACTGAAGTGGCGTTTATGAAAGTAACCAATACCCACTGGGAGGTCATGGGCATTGGCAGGATATTTTACAGAGGAAATGGAGAACAGAAGTGATTTTAGGAAGCCAGAGAACTGTGATTAAATTAAGAGAACTTCTGCTGTAATTCTGAACTAGGGGAGGGAACAGAGAATGTTCAAGGGGCAGAGCTACTAAGAGACTGTCAGGGAGAAAAGAGAGAGGATTTTTTTTTTAAATTTTTCAAATAGTTACAAAGAGAGAAATTACAACAAACCACTGCTAAAATACTGGCTGGCAGAAGAATAAGAAAAGTACAGGCAGAGCTGATATGACTGTATATAAACAAGCAAGTATGTACAACAAGTGAATCAAATTAGCCAGGTGGAGAGAGTGGAGTGTAAGCATCGTCGTTAGTTGTTATACTAATGTTCTCATTTCTCTTTGTTTCTTCATGTATGTATACCTGTGTGTTCACATATATATGCACACATACTGTCTTAGAACAAAATCCATACTCCATGTGCTTTCCATAGGTCTATCATGTTTCTGACTCCTATGCATATTTTTTCCACTGCTAGAAAGTTAATGGAGGGATAGGCACGAGTCATCCCAAGTAGCCCACAAGATAGTCGACTTTCTTGTCAGAGCTTTAACCGTGAACATTTACCTGAACTTCATCCTTAGACTTTTCAAGGCCTCAGGCAGATGGTCATCCAGCCCATTTGAGCACCTCAGTGGCTAGAGTTCTCTAATTCATCAGCAGCCTATTCTGTGGTCAGACCACTTGAACTGTAAAAAGTTCTTCCCTACATTGGGCCAAAATCTGCCCCTTACAACTTGCTCCTGTTCACCCCAGCTCTGTCCTCTGCAGCTTTAGAGAATAAGTCAACACCCCTGCAATGGGACAGCACACAGACACCTGAAGATAATTACCACGTTCTAAATCTCCTCTCATCCAGGCTACATGTCTCCAGGTCCTCAAACTGTCCCCAGTTTGACATGGCTCTCAGCATGTCCCACATATCACAGAAGGGGAAGGGAACACTCACCACACTTCACCATTCCGACTTCATAGCACTTCCGAAGTCGGCAGGCCTGGCAGCTTTTACGCCGGTTCTTATCTATTGTACACTGATTTGTAGCTGGACAAATATAATCATTATGTCCTACAGCAGAGCAAAAAAAAAAAAAAGGAAGTTTATTGTTATAATATTTTGGCTAAATCTCTTCCTTGTCAACAACACAACTAACAGTACCCAGCTGAGAGACAGGAGACATCTTCTTAACCACAGGTACAGGTATAAAAACCAAGTTCAGCCTCATCAGTGCCTTGTTCGTGAGTAAAGGAAACCTAAGAATATTTCAATATCCTACTCTTTTTGAATAGGTTATTCTCTGCATGTTCTTAGAATTCTCAAGAGATACATTTAGAAATAGTCTCCTCTAGACATGGAAAGTGAGACAGTCACCTGAAATTGACTTGCTCCAAGTCGCAGGACTCCTTGAGAGTAACACTTGTATCAGGTCACCAAATTCAACTGCCTGTACTCTTTTACATACATTCCTCTGTGGTATTTAACATGACATTTTAATAGGAATTCACAGCTAAATAAGAGAACTAAACTGGTCAATAAGAGAATATAGAAATCATCAAACAAAACAAGGACAGAAAGAACTGCCAGTTGATAATGGTTGTGGTGGGTTAAATTATTGTTCTTAATTCTTCACTCCCTCCCTCAGCCTGTGACGTTACAGTGTATTACAGCAGGCAGAGTACACCCCCTCACCAACTCACGTCGGGCTTGGCCGTGGGACTTGCCAATGGTATGGAAGTAGATGTGATACTCCAAAAGTTTGGCTTGGCCTCTTGAGTGCCCATGAGAAGAAAATGCCTAGGGTAGCCACTGGTCCAAGGAGAATGTGGAGACGTGTGGTGCAGACCAGAACTCAACCCAAAGCCCAGAGCCAAGCCTTATGAAGTAGAGCCACCCTAAACAACTCATAGACCCATAACTAAAAAAATAATGCAAACTGTAGTAACCTACAGCCTAAATAGAGTTGTATAGCAATATCTGACTAAGACAATGGTACTTCTTTTATGTAAAGAAGAAACAAGAAAATTTCCATTTCAAAAAGCAGCACTGGGAGTTCCCTGGTGGAGCAGTGGTTAAGAATCTGCCTGCCAATGCAGCGGACACTGGTTCAAGCCCTGGTCCGGGAAGATCCCACATGCTGCAGAGCAACTAAGCCCACGCGCCACAACTACTGAGTCCACGCGCCGCAACTACTGAAGCCCATGCACCTAGAGCCCGTGCTCCGCAACAAGAGAAGCAGCCGCAATGAGAAACCCGCGCACTGCAACGAAGAGCAGCCCCTGCTCGCCACAACTAAAGAAAGCCCATGTGCAGCAATGAAGACCCAACGCAGCCAAAGAAAAACAAAAATAAAAACAACAAAAGCATTACTTCAGATGCTGTATGGAAAATAGATTAGAGGCAGCAAAATTGATGAAGGCCAGGAGACTAAGCAAGAACCCACTGTTGCTGTGCAAACCAGAAAGGAGGCTGCCTGCCTGCCTGGATTGGTAATGATAGGGAGGATGAAGATAAATAGAGAGACCCGAGAGATTTAAGGAACAGAAATTATAATAAAATATATAAAAAGTGGAAGTGAACAGGGTATTATGGTGCCTTTATTTCTTAATTGAGTCTTTCAATAGGGCCTGAACTTCTTATGATAAAACCTATAATGGCCCATAATTTCAATGTGGGAAATGGATGAATCTCAATGATAAATTAAACGAGCAGGTCATAAAACAAGTCACAAAAGAACATAAAGGAGAGGATTCCATTTATATAAAGTTCAAAAATAGGAAAAACTATATTGTTTAGGGTTACATGCGTAGGCGGTAAAAACATGGCAAGGAAGGCAGAAGTTAGAACTGTCTTACCTCTGTAGGGGGAGAAGGTGCTGTAACTGAAAGGACCACCCAGAGGGATTCTGGAGATAACCTATTTCATGGCCTGAGCACTAGTCACACAGGAGGTTGCTCTATAATTCTTTTCTAAACTGAATATAAATATGAAATTTTATATATTTTATACATTATATATCTTTTATATATGGGTGTGTGTGTGTATATATAATATATATATATATACTAGAATAAATACTCTATCCTCTGAGAGAGACTGGAAGCAGAGATATCCCAACAGCAATGAGTAAACTAACACCCAGATCTTGGTTTATGAATATCATTCTCCACTCACAGGAAACTGGGAACCTTGGAGAAACAGTTTATTCCAGCTTAACCCACTGGGACAGGGAAAGTACAAGATAAGCCTGAAACATCTTGTTGTGCCAGGAAGTAAAGAAGTGTCTAAAGAGTTAGGGGCACATGTCAAAAAAGATACAGAAGCCAGTTTAAGGGAACACTACTGGCCAAATCTGGGATAATTTGGACACCCAAATAAATAATTATATATACTGGAATAAATATATTCCCTAACTCTATCCCCCGAGAGAGCATGGGAGCAGGGACATCACCAGCCTCACAGACATCACCTTAACCAAATACTCAAAGTGTACATCACTAGTATTGGGACAAATTGAAATCAGGCACTACATGAAAGGAGCCAGTCAGAAGAATATAGCATCATTTCTGTGATATTCCTGCCAATAATGTGTAAGCTGAATCTAATGATGAGGGACCATCACACAAACCCACAGTGAGGAGCATTCTGCAAAATAACTGGCCTATAAGATTCCAAATTGTCAAGATCATGAAAACCAAGGAACAACTGAAGAACTGTTCTGGACAGAGAGAGAAAGGCTAAAGACCTAACAACTAAATGCAAAGTGTGATTCTAAACTGGATCCTTTTGCTGGATCCTTTTAACTGGATACAGAAGGATCCAGCGACTTTTGTAGAGGGCACTGTTAGGACAACTGGGAAAACTGGAACAAGTCTAAACATTAGATGGTAATAATGTATCAATGCTAATTTCCCAATTTGACCCTTGTGGCTCTACCGGAATACATGTTAAGTGTTCGGAGGTGACGGGGCATAATGTTGGCAACTCATGATTTCAGGAAAAAAGGTTCTTTATATTGTATATGCACATTTTCTGTAAGTTGGAGACTCATTTTAAAAATGCTCTTTAGATAAATGCTCTCATAGATAAATTTCTTCCTAGCCTGACACACCAACATCCCTGATCTCCTACTGATTTCCAGGTAGTTTTCATCAGCATCCCATTTAGTCCTATAACTTCCCTTATAAAGAGCTATAATCCCCATTTTACAAATGAAAACACTTAAGCTCAGTTCAATAATCTCCTTAAAGTTATTGTTTTAGTTTTCCATGCCACATAATAAATTTCTACAAACTTAAAAGCTTAAAATCAAACAAATTTATTATCTCATAGTTTCTGCAAATAAAGAGTGCAGACACAGCTTACTCTAACTCAGGGTCCCAACAAGGCTGCAACCAACGTACTGACTGGGCTGTGGTCTCATCTGAAGCTCAGGGTCCTCTTTCAAGCTCATTTCAGTTGTTGACAGAATCAATTCCTTGCAGTTGTAGGACCGAGATTCCCATTTTCTTGCTAGTTATAGGCTGGACACTGCTCTCAGCTCCTAGAGGCACCTGCAGTTCCTTGCCCAGAAGCAGTTCACAACATGATGTTTGCTTTCTTCCAGGCCAGGAGGAGCACATCTCTCTGACTTCCAGTCTCTCCCCAGTCTGCTATGATGGAGTCTTATATAATCACAGCATAATCACAAGAGACTATCCCAACACCATTTGCCATAAAATGTAACCTAACCAAGGGAGCGACTCTGTCATCATATTTACAGGTTCCATACACACTCAAGAATAGGTGGTAATATAAGGTGTGCTATAAAAAAAATTTAAAGGAACAGATAATTATCTTGTTATTGCTTTTATCCTCACTTACAATATTCAAAAATAAATTTTAAAAGCCAAAATATATTTCTAATCAGAAACTTTCTATTGTACTTTAGAATAGAATGCTTTATACTTAGAAGATAAATGTAGTCCCACAGTACTTTCCATAGCAGGAGCAATCTTTTAAGTATCTTCTAAAACCTCTAAGAACTATACATGATGTCATCCTTATTGGTTTTATAATGAGGTTCATAACAATAAGCATTTAAGGGACAAGTAGAGGTTGGCTTTTATTTTTCTCTCAGAGTTTATTGTAAAAGATCATTTTACTTTTAAAAAAGGATCAGAAAGCACAATAATATGAACACGCTCAATAAAATAGCCTAGAAAATGTCTTATGCAAGAAGGTCATGGTAATTCACTTCATTTCTGGCAAAAAGAAAAAAGTCCTCTTTGAACTGCACCAAATGCCCCATGTATTAAAATGGCTTTCTTGTTCCATGCAACAGTCTGCTACTCCACACTAACAGAACTAAGAGAAAAGTTCAAAGCAAAATTAAAGGCAAAATAGGAACCTAATTCTTTTAGTTAAGATATAAAACTTTATAGGAAAATATACTTTTTATAATACAAAACAAAAGGTTATCTTTGTTCTCTGCAAAATTATTGAGTCTGTCTGAATATGTATTATCATTCATACCCAACTGCATGGAGGGAGACACAGCACTGGACTTGAAATCAGAAGACCTGAGTTTAATATCAGCTCAGCCTCCCGGTTTTCTTATTTTAAAAACAGAGCAATTAAGGACTTCCCTAGTGGCGCAGCAGTTAAGAATCCGCCTGCCAATGCAGGGAACACAGGTTCGAGCCCTGGTCTGGGAAGATCTCACATGCTGTGGAGCAACTAAGCCCGTGCACCACAACTACTGAGCCCGCGTGCCACAACTGCTGAAGCCCGCGTGCCTAGAGCCCCGTGATCCACAACAGAGAGAAGCCACAGCAATGAGAAGCTCGTGCACCACAACAAGGAGCAGCCCCCACTCGTCACAACTAGAGAAAGCCCACACACAGCAACAAAGACCCAATGCAGCCAATAAATAAACACATTTTTTTAAAAATAAAATAATGTAGCTCTTAAAAAAAAAAAAAGAAAGAAAAAAACAGAGCAATTATTACCCATACCCTCCCTGGCACTCTTATACTTCAATAGCAAGCATCTACCTTGTGGTTTCTTCCCTCAGGATATCCTTCCTGAGTTCAAGACCAAATAAGTCCCAAGTAATGGAATATATGCCTTGAAGGTAAGAATATTTTATACAACCTATGGGCTGTTACAGCTTCCCATTTAAAGCTTAGCCTATAATGTCTTAAGAAACAAGGAGCTGAAGATTCACGAGCACCAGTCAAATGGATTTTAACTTTCAAATGACAATGATAAAAGGTTATTATAAATACCAAAATGAAAGTGCATAGTAGAATATAGTAGTAACATTACTATTATATGTGGATATAAAATAAATAGCCAGAAGGATGAAATTTATGGAAATAACATGAAGAAGTGGGCCAAATACCTATCAAAAAAATAACAAAATTTTATAAGAGATGTAAAAGACCTAAATAGATGGAGTCAACGTGTTTCTTGATGTGAAGACTATTACAGAGCTTCCTTCCAAAATAATTCTTAGGTTTAATAAAATATCCACTTTTCTTAACATTAAGGATGGGAGGCCACTTAATAAAATTATTTTAATGGTCCTGTGGACAAATAAACATGAGAAAATAGCCAAGACATTTTTAAAATAGGAGGAACTTATACTGGCATGTATTAAAATTCACTATAGGGCTTCCCTGGTGGCGCAGTGGTTGAGAATCCGCCTGCCAATGCAGGGGACACGGGTTCGAGCCCTGGTCTGGGAAGATCTCACATGCCGCGGAGCAACTAGGCCTGTGAGCCACAATTACTGAGCCTGCGCGTCTGGAGCCTGTGCTCTGCAACAGGAGAGGCTGCGATAGTGAGAGGCCCGCACACCGCGATGAAGAGTGGCCCCCGCTCGCCGCAACTAGAGAAAGCCCTCGCACAGAAACGAAGACCCAACACAGCCAAAAATAAATAAATAAATAAAATTTAAAAATTTAAAAATTCACTATAAAACTATAATACTTAAAATAATATGGCACTTATACAAGAATGAAGAGATAGATCAACAGAACAGTCAGACTAAACAATAGTATATATAGAACTTAATATATATCATATACATAGAAAAAAATTGATGAACACAAGAAAAGATGCTCAAAATCGTCAGTAATCAGAAAATGCAAAATAAAACCACAGTGAGATAGAACTACATACCAATATAAATGGAATGGCTAAACTTTAAAAGACTGACAATATCAAGTTTTGATAAGGACATGGAGCAACTGGAACGCTCATACACTGCTGTTGAGAATACAAAATGGTTCGACCACTTTGGAAAACAGTTTGTTAGTTTCTTATAAAGCTAAACATACATTAGCTTATCATACAACCAGCCATTTTACTCACAGATATTTACCCAAAAGAAACAAAAAGATGTCTACACTGAGAGATATGCATAAATGTTCATAGCAGTTTTACTTAAAATAGCACAAAACTAGAAACAACTCAAATGAATAAACAAAATGGGGTACACCTACTGGAATATTAGTAACAAAAAGGAATGAACTACTAACGCATCCAACAACACAGATAAATCTTAAAAGCATCACGATAAATGAAAGAAACCATACATAAATGGTTACATACTTTATGGTTCAATTATATGACATTCTAGAAAAGGCAAAACTATAGGGACAGAAAATAGATCAAGAGTCACCAGAGCCTGGGAGGTTGGGGTGAAATTGGCTGCAATGGGCATGAAGGAATATTTTGGGGTTATAGTAATGCTCCATATCTTAATTTTGGTGATGGTTACATGACTACATGTATTTTCAAAATTCATAAAACTATAAAAATAAAATAGGGGAATTTTACTGTATGTAAATTATATCTCAAACAAAAAATTAAGCTCCTATATTCAAAAAAAAAACAATGAAAATGGATTTATTCAATAAAACAATGTGGATAAAATTGACAATTTGTGAAAATATATTTGATTCTTATTTCATTCAACATACCAAAAAAATTGAGTAGCCATTTTCAGTTATTGCAATGCATTTATACCAGAGGGCACCAAAAATATGAAGAGTCCAAAGAAATAATCATTTAGGCATGAAGCAATTGTAAGAGCACTAACTCTTTCCCATTTGCACTTTTAGGATATGACATTCCTTTTCCCTTTCCCAGCAGTTCCTCTGCTGATGCAGTAGGAAAGAATGACATGGGGAAAGCATAGGAAACTTACTTTTTATTGTTTTCAGCTACAGTCTCAGGGTTCATGAAGTATCATGAAAGATATTCCATGCAGAGATTTTTCCCAAACAGCAAATAAGAATTCTCTTTTTTAAGGATGTAGTTAGTTGTTTTGGGTCAAAATTTCCTTAGGAGATAAAATTCTAGAACCTCAACAAGATAGAGAATTGTCATCATATCAAGAGTTTGGTTCTGAATTTCAGAAAATCTGAATTGTTCTTATCATATATCACAGGAAACTGGACCTGGCCTTATAATCTACTAGTACAATGATCATAAACAAAAAATTTTAAGCACTGAATATGTTAAACATAGAATGAAAAGCTCTGTGTATGTAAAAGCAAAAATAAGCAACCGTGATTTATGTTTTGATAATATTTGATGACATCAGCTTCCTTTATCTGTGCTGTTTTTCCTTTCGGTAAGAAAAGTTTGGAAATGGCAGAGGGCCCTCATCCACCTAACTATGAAGATTTTGGAGGAGGAGGGTTTAAATGAGATTAGGATTAGAAGAGAAATACAAGGAAGAAAGAAAAGACGTTGATATCTGAACTGAAAACAGAAGAGTTAAAAGAAAAACTAGAATAACTTGAATTTGCAGGTTGTTTATAACTGACCAAATATTTTCACATAAGCAACCTCATTTCCTTTTTAGAACAACTCTGTGAGTATCTCCATTTCACAGATGAGCAAACAGGCTGGGAAGTAAAGCCACAGAGCTACTAAGTGGAGGGTCCAGGATAAACAGGTGGTCATCTATGAAGGGTGAATTTCAGGGGACTCAGAGGAAGGTGATTCCTTATCTACCAACATTCTACCCCTCACCTCCCTCTGGGTTACATCAGCTTCTCTGCTCGAGGTAAAATGCTCTCTTAATCTAGAGTTATCATTGGGTGAATTAACTCAGTAAAATGCCATTTGCCACTTGCACACTATGAATTGCTTTAAGGTTGCTTTCCTTAACCGGATAAGAACAAGGCACTGAGGCCTTGGCAGAAAAGGGAAGGGAGCTCTGAGATGGGAACATAGGACATTGCCTGGGAGTAGGGCTACCGAGGGAGGGGTTAAGGGGCAGAGAGACAGCCAAGAGCACGAGTAAGCAGGAAAGTGCCTTCAGCAAATTAGGGCCAGCAAGGACATGTGTGGTAAGGGGCTGACTGGCCTTGAAACCAGGTGTGCACAGTTTGAAATTGATTTAAAAGGCCACTAAAACAAACAAACAAACAAAAACCCAGCCCAGCAGAAATTTGGAGAAGGGTAGGGAAATAGTCTAAACCCAGACCAGGAAACGGGATTGTGAAGGAGGTTCCACTAGTTCAGGGCAAGACATGCCTCTAGATAAATTCTCAAAGACCACTGGAGTTGAACTACTGACTTCTGATCATTTCCGTAAAACATGTTTATTCTCTCTTCCTCAGGAGCCAGCCCACCATCATGACTGTTACTTATGCCAGATATTAAACATAAGACAAAGGAAGAAACAATCTTTGCAGTTCCTAATGAGCACACATTTTTTTGCAAGCTTTATCTTCACAAGGGTTGTAGGTAGACATCTTCTCCCAAGAAGACGGCGATGCGTGATGATGGGGTGAGACCCATTTGGGTTCTGGGGTAGAGAGCTGCAATGAAAGATAAAGTACTCTACACCTGAAACAATCCACCCCACCCGCAAACACACATGATCCTCTGAACTGCTCATCAAGTACTCTGTGTACAAAGCAGGCCAAAGGTGAAATTTCTGCCAGGTCATCTGAAAACTTGTTTAAAAGCAAAAGTGGAAAACTAAAGAAGCAGCTAACAATACTCTTGTACCTTGAATGCTTCTTTTAAAAAAGGCCTTACATCCTTCACACGACCAGACTCCATAGTGATATCCCGATGCATAATCGCTGCAGACCGCACAGAAGTGGGCATCCCTCTTTGAACTTGGACTAGTAACAGGGCTGGCACAACTGCTTCCACTAGCCTTCCTTTTCAATGTCTCTCTAGGGGCAAAGAAAACATTCATTGTAAAAGAGCATTAAAGGTAAAACAGGGCCTTTCTAGAAAAACGAACAGCATGAACATTGCCTAATTTATCTCTTTGCCCTCAAGGGTTCGTGATAAATATATTGCAAGAAGTCTGATCAAGCAAAACCTTTGTTACTGATATCAGATCTATGAAGAGTCACCCTGTTGGGATGACTGATGCCCGAAAGTGGTTAAGCAAGTTTATGCCCGCCCGTGCAGTGCTGACGAGCACCAGTAACCATGGATGGCCAGCTGTAGCCATCAGGGTGTACAACTTTGAGTGTAATAAGTGACCAGATCCAGTCTGGGTGGAAATGGTGGGAGAAGAAAAGGGGAGAGAGGAAGAAGAGAGAAGAGAAGGGGAGAGCGTGAACATGTGCCTGTCCTTTGAGAAGGCTTTGGAGGAAGGTGTTCAATGCTGGGTAGAGGGAGGGCCAGGGCTTCCACAGAGGAAGGGACAGCCCACAAGGGAGCACCAACAGGCACCAAAAACACCTGGTTAGTTCCTAATTTTGCTACGGCATGTTTCTTTCAGAAAGGAAATAGTAGAAGTACGATTATTTATAAATTAAGGTAATTATACTATGGTTTAATTTACCCAAATATTAGCAGAACTCTGATTAGAACTTGTGCTCAGAAACAAAATATTTCTTCCTTTAAACATTGAATGAGAAAACATTATTTTTAAAAAGTTATCTACAATTTTCATATTCTCTTTTACCAACAAACAAGAAGTATTTTTTTAAAGAAGAAAAATAAAATTACTGTGTAATACGGCTTTCTCAAAGTTTTACGATATTTGAAAGTAATACATTTCAATACCAAATATGCTGTAACTTAGTACTTTGGTTGTTTTGGAAATTTATCTCCCCTTCATGCTTCTCCCTATACTACCTCTGCTCTCCGTAGCCATAATTATCATTAAAAAGATCTGGGTTTGATCCCTGGTCAGGGAACTAAGATCCCACAAGCCGCGCAGAGCAGCCAAAAAAAAAAATTACAAATTGAATGGAAATAACCCATTATATTACCTTGCACTTAGAGTTTAAGAAAGGTCAACTAAAGTCCACATTTAAATAGTTTCCCATCAATCTTTATAAAATGTTATTATTTTAGTTCATTGTTTAAAAGCTTATACCAATGTCTGTCTCTCTTTTCCGGCTTCACCTGTCTAGTATTTCATTAAGTTGTAATACCGACAGTTACTTTTATCTTGGACACAATTTGTCATGAACACTAAATTGTGATTTCACTGCAAGATAAGAAGGATCTAACTTGAAAGTAAAGTAAAAATTTCTTTTTCAAACCCAATCACTTCATCAAGAAGAAAGTGATTTAAGCTAAATTCTTTATTTTCTAAAGACAGTAGTCATGATAGTGAATTCTCCCCCAAAACACAGATCTGTAAGCTCAACTTTTTAGTAAGAACTAGAATATCAGATTAGATATTTTAGAATTCAGAATTCTAGAATTCAGAATATCAGATGTTTTAGGTGCTCTATTCGATCTATGTAATAATGAAGACCTTGTATAACACATATCTTTCTTTTCACTAAATCGTAAAGCAATCTGAATAATGGCCATGAACTACAATTCAGAATGAAGACTGGATTTACCTGTTCCCAGGTAAGGTGTGTTCTAATGATCTCGTTTCACACCAAGGACTCTTTTGAGGTTCTGCATACAGAAGTGACGACTGGCAATGGATGGCTAAAGGAGAGAGGTGCCCAGGAGTTGGCCACAATACATTTGGGCTTGTGGTCTGTCGACCAGGCCCACCTTCCGAGTTATTGGGAATACTGTAATTCATCACGGCAGGGCTATAGAATGTCATGGCTGAATATTCATGGTGGTTCTCTACATAGGAGGAAGGTATATATATGGGACCTGGCTCCAGGGGTAGGATGGATTGACTGCAGTTGTAGGAGACAGGAGAGTTAAGGCTAGATGGTGAGTTTTTGATATCCATGTCTTGAATAGGTAACAGCTAGGAAAACTCCTTGTGAGAAGAGGCACAAAGGGACATTATAACGTTCTCAAAGAATCATAGACAGGTATGGCTGTGAAGAAAAAAAAAAGACATTTCTAAGTTACAGATACAAGCATACTATTAAAAAGGTTGACATATTTCTATTAAACACACACACACACACACACACACACACATTTGTATGGGCCTAGAAATACATCCTGAAAAATATACACAAAAATATTAACCTCAGAGGGGTAGGAATGTAAGGCATGGAACTCATTTTCTACTTCATTCACTTCCAAAATGCTTTTGTTGTTAACCATGATAATTTTTTTATCATGAGAATTTAATATAAAGTGTTTTTAAAACTTAAAAAACACAGGGAGTTCCATGGTGGCCCAGTGGTTAGAATTCTGGACATTCACTGCTGTGGCCTGGGTTCAATCCCTAGGAACTGAGATCCCACAAGCCACATGGCACGGCAAAAAATAAATAAATAAATAAAAATTAAAAATAAAAAAAATTTAAAACACAGGATTAAATCAAAATGCCATGCCAACCAGTTTTCTTTTTCTTTTTCTTTCTTTTTGAACTAGATAAGTTCATTTTTAAATTCTTACAGAAAAATAACCAGGAAAACCCTGAAAGCGCAGATCAACATGCAGGACTAGCAATAACAGATCTTCAAACACACTATGAATAGCCAATAATGAAAAAGGAATAGACAGGCTAATGTACCTGTATCAATGATCAATTTATTGCCTTTCACCTAATACACTCTTCAGTATATGTTCTATGGCAACGGAATTCCTTAAGCATTTAAACTGAGCCCAGTGCTAAGCTTTCGCAGTTGAGGCGCTGCAGGGACCCTGCAGGAGGAAGAGGCCGCAGTGATTTCTGGCAGGGGCAGAGGCTGGCAGTGTGGGTGTGAGAACATCCAGTGGAGCCTGTGCCAGCCATAAGTCCAGAACGAGGTCCCACTGCAAACTTGTAGCCCTGGCACGGCGAGAACCTTTCTGCAATCACCTGTTCAGACTATGGCCTGAGGAGTTACACAGAAGTTGTTCCTTGTGCAAGTTTCATCACCAGCACAGGCACACTCTGAAGGTCTTCTGCCCCCACGGGCACCTGGACTCCCAGGGCACGCCCACACCACCAGCTGCTGATCGCCCGCTCCCCACCTGCAACTCCAGACCACTTTTGTCCAGCTACACCAGTTAACATTTCTGCTAATTAGTGGCCAAACCATTTTTTTCCAAGGAGGTCTGAATCCCCCAAGTTTGTCCGTCTTTGGGTACTCTACCTCAGCTCCATGTAGAGTTTCTTATATCTTATACTTAATCTCTCATCATAGTTGGTAATTCTTATATTAGACTTCCCCTGTTGAACCTACTGTGTAGTTTCTATCTCCTGATTGGACTCAGACTGCTATGCAATAGAATGGAAAATCCCAAAACAGCAAATTCAAAAACTCAAGGGACTTCCCTGGTGGTCCAGTGGTTAAGAATCTGCCTTCCAGTGCAGGGAACGCAGGTTCAATCCCTAGTCGGGGAAGTAAGATCCCACATGCTGCAGGGCAACTAAGCCCACGTGCCACAACTACTGAGCTCACGTGCTCTGAAGCCCGCGTGCCACAGCTAGAGAGCCCATGTGCCACAACTACTGAGACCGTGCACTCTGGAGCCCACTGGCCACAACTAGAGAGAAGCCCGTGCACCACAATGAAAGATCCCACGTGCCGCAACTAAGACCTGACAGAGCCAAAAATAATAAATAAGTAAATATTTTTAAAAAGTCAAAAGATTTTGGAAATTGGTCATAGGATAAAGGTGGTATCTCAAATCACTAGGAAAACATTGGACAACAGAATTATCATTGGAAAAAGAATGTATGCCAGAATAAACTCCAAATGTTAAAGACCCGAATGTTGAGAGAACTGGAAAGAGGAAGGAGAGGGAGGAGGAGAGGAGAAGGGGTAAGACAGGAATGGGGGAGGAACAGGGGCTGCACAGGTACTAGAAGCAAATGTAGATAAATTCCATTATAACATGGGTGTGGGGACAATCTTCTTAACTATGACTCAAAATCCAGATGCAATTTTAAAATGTACATAAAAGTACATAAACTCATGAAAGTAAATATCTGCATATCATAAAAACACCGTAAGTCAAAAGAGTAATGACAAATTGGAAAAAAAATACTCCCAACTTATATTAGAAACAAAGGGCTAATTTCTCTGGTATATAGCAAGAACTCTTAAATTAAGATGGAAAAGAAACCCCAAATATTCACTAGAAAAATAGGCAAAAAACACAAACAGAACACAGGAAAAGGAAGGCAAATGGCTCTTAAAACACATAAAAATATGTTCAACCTTGTTCAATAAAGAGATACAAATTAAACTGCACCAAGATACCATTTCTCACTTATGTTTGCAAAAATTCAAATGTTTGACAACAGACTCTCTTGGAAAGGTTATGGAAAAAACATGGACTTGCTCCTACATTGCTGGTGAGAGTGCAAAATGGCACAACTTCCATGGGTATTTGGCAATAAATAGCAAAATTACATATGCTTTTTACCCTTTGGACTATGAGTCCATAGTGATGTTCAAAAAAAGAGGAAAAGAAAAAGAGAATCATCTGCCACCACTGTATCAGTTCCTCACTCTGAAAATTAGTAATTAGGGGAAAAGAATTAAACCTGCACTCTGCCTTTTTAAGAGAACCCGTAGTTTATCCCAACGTAGAGGGAAAACCCTTCTTTACCAAAGAATGCCACTTAATAAATAGTTCAGAAAAATATTCAGATGGGTAGACAGATAGGTAGATACATACATAGATACATAGGTAGAGCAAATAAGTCAAATTGTCAGCAATTACTGAATCTAGATGGTAAACATACGGACATTATATTAGTCTTTCAACTTTTCTGTAACTTTGAAATTTTTCCTGATAAGAAGCTTTGAAGGAAAAAAATCAAAATAAGAAATTAAAAATGGAAACCTTTTTTTAAAAAGTTAAAATATATGCAATAATATAATTTCGGGAAGGGAACAATGACCATTAATAATGAGACTGGTTGAGAGAGATCATTAAGAATCTAGCCTGGAGAAGTTCTCCATCTTCAATATTTTCTGCTCCAGCTGTCACCTACTTCCATATGTAAGCGACTTGGCTCTCTAAAGCTCCCAATTCCTTACTCCTTTGAATGACATTTTCCTTTGAATGCTCATTCCATTTGTCCTCAAAACACAATATATCTATGATGGTTTTTTAGAATGTCCATAAATTCTTCAATATTCCTCCCTTCAAAAGGTGGTGCCTAGCCTCCCCCTTGAATATGGGCTAGATATAGTGACTCCCTTCTAATGAATAAATTATGGCAGAGGGATGGCATGTACTTCCATGACTAGGTTATAAAAGGCATTGCAGCCTCTTCCTGGCTTGCTCTCTTGGATCACTCTGGGGAAAGCCAGCTGCCATATTGTGAGGACACTCAAGTAGCCCTACGGTGGCCTCCTGCCAGCAGCCAGCAAGGAACTACAGTGAAAGAGAGATTTTGGAAGCAGATTCTCCAGCCCCAGTCGAGTTTTCAGATGACTGTAGCCCTGGCCAACATCTAAGCTAAGCTGCTTCTGGATTCCTCTCAGAAACTGTGTGAGATAATGTTTGTTGTTTTAAGCTGCTAAATTCTATGACAATTTGTTACAGAGCACTAGATAATTAATATAATACCCAAGGCAAAATTCATCATTTTCCTCCCCAAACCACTCATTTCCTATTTGTGTTAATGACGAAGCCTATTACAGTTACCTCTGACTTCTCCCCTTCATCCAGCTACCTTTCATCACCAAGGCACATTGGGTTTTTCTCTCCATGGTGCCTTTCCCCATAGTTATGTCTTTCGCCAACCTTGGAGCAAGCTCTTGTTACTTCTTATCTGTGCACCTTAAATAGTCTCCTTACTGCTCCTTGCCTCCAGTTAGCTCTTTCTCCAGGGCCACAGAGCAGCCAGATTAACATTCTTAAAAACCCAGCTCTGAGCAGCCCACTGCTTCCCACCAGCCTCTTAATAAGTCATGCTCTTTTAACATTCAAGACGTTCCACTATGTTGTCCCAACTCATCATTCCACTCTAATCTCCTGATATTTTCCTACAGAAAACCTGCCATGTTCATAAGAAATATGCAAAGTGCATTGTGAAGCGGTTGGCATTTTACACCTTATCACTTTTTTCACTCTAGCACCCCTATAGTTACTTACATAGAAATTTAACCCTCCTTATTAGAAGAGAACTACACCAAATCCTTTTTGGAAATGGTAAGGTGGGGTGGGAGAGTAAGAAGTAAGTACAATTAGATTTTAAGATCCTGAAGGCACACACTGTATTTTATTCACCTTCCACTACAACGCAATAAATATTTGTTATAAGAAAAGAATATGAAGAAATGTGTTGAAAATATATGATTTCATCCAGTATAGAGTATGAATCAAAGATGGAGCACTTGCAGTAGCCATGGTACTGAGCTGAGACAGGGGATCTAAAGGAGTTTCAAGACATGCACTCTGCCTTCAGGGAGCCACTGTGCCCAGTAAATGAGGCAGGTAGACCAGGTAAAATAACAAGGAATGAATACAAAGGTGCTACCACTTCCAATCAACATTGGTTGACCACAAGGGACAGGAGAGAGAATGGTAGCTGGAGACAAATATAAGATCAAGGAAGTTTCAAAAAAAATATGCATTTATTAATCATGAGGACAGGATTCCATATTTCAACTACTTAGATTCCCAATCAATATATACAATCCCTGATTCCTAATAGAAAATATGTAGGATAAAGCATATAATGCTAACTAGCAATTTCCAAACTTTTTTTAAAAGTTGTAGTAAAATACACATAATAAAGTTTACCATATTAACCATGTACAGTTCAGTAGTGTTAAATACATTTTCACTGTTGTGCAACCAATCTCCAGAACTCTTTTCATCTTGCAAAACTAAGATTCTACACCTGTTAAAAACAGCTCCCCCATTCCTCCCTCCCCCAGCTCCTGGCAACCACCATTCTACTTCTGTCTCTACAGACTTGACTATTGAGGACCTCATATAAGTAGAATCATACAGTGTTTGTTCTTTTGTGACTGGCTTATTTTATCTAGCATAATGTCCTCAAGGCTTACCCATGTTGTCGCATGTATCGGAATTTCTTTCCTTTTTAAGGCTAAATAATATTCCATTGTATATGTAGACCACATTTTGTCTATCAAGGAAGGGTTTTAAATACAGATGCTTGAAAACATTTACAGAACCATGGAAATGATCGAAGTTAGAGCAAGTGGTTGAATACAGGAGTTGGTAATTAGGTCATCAGTAACCTTTAGATGTCAGCTCCAGAACTGACAGAATTATTAGGAGGCTTTTATCCCTCAATCTGTCCTGAAAACACCTCTCCTATTTCAATCCACCTACACATACACCTGTTCACTGTGCTTATGTTTTCAATATTGTACCTTGGTGATTGGATTTTAGTGCATTATTTTTGCTAAATGATCTGAGCATATCTTATGTAGCCAAATATTTAATCAAAAGACATTTAAAGTACTTTAACAGCACAACTTAAACAGTATGTAACAATTGAGAACAAAATACTTAAGGTAACATGCATAACAAATTGTATTTATGCATAATGTAAACTGGAGGTAATAAATTTTATATTTCTTTTTTTAATTGAAGTATAGTTGATTCACAGTATTAAATTTTATATTTCTTGAACTTAAAGAAAACAAGATGGCTTACCCAATTTAATAAATAAAAAGCATATCCAAATGTTAGTGTAATCACCATGGTGAGTATCCCAACGTTCTTCTACAGAGCACTGCTCAAGGTAAACTTACATAAGGATAAACTCTACACTCTCAATCACCAAATGAAGATTAAATTATATTCAAGAAATTAAGAAGCAGGAAAGCAGTGGATTTTAGAATAAGAATTTGAACAAGAGACTTCAACTTAATAATCAATTTTAAAAAATCAATTGAATTGTTTAAACAAAAAATCATTCTCTGAACATTTTGACCAATCAAGGTTTTACTGAATTTCATGTTGTCTCAACTTTACATTGCCCAAAAGAAATGTATTTGGCGTTTCGGCTTAAGTATCAGTAGAAAAGCCAACACACCAAACTATCAGAAAACCACCACTATCTTTTCCTTTCATTAGGCCTCTTAAAAACGTAAAGCTTCTACGGACACAAAGTAATGAATAGTAGCATGGAAATTCATGAACTTGAAATAACACTCCCCATTATTCAGTTGGAAAGGGAAAACACCATTTAAAATGAAGATCATCTCTCTCTCAGGAGCAGAGAATCAATCCCATCACTTATTTTCACCTACAACTGAAATGTTCATTCTCGGCCCAGAAATGCTGAAATGACCTGTCAGACATATACCGCCAAATGGCAAATGCCAGGATTCATCCAGGCAATAAATCAGGTACCACAGTAACTTTGCTTAGAAAATATGCATTTCACACATATATACCAACTTCTCTAGAATTTCCACACATCCCCAGTACCATGATAATTAATGTGAGAGAACTGGTTGCTGGACAATGATTAAGAGGATATACTGTTTTTTGGTTGGGTATCTTTTAAATTATCCAGATTCACATGACAACTATTTGTCAGTGGAGTCTTGGGTAACTAATAACTTGTTAGCCAATGCAAAGGGTTTTTCCTTCTTAAGCAAAGACACAACAAGGAGTAATGAACTTAAATCACGGCAGTAGACCTGGGAGACAAGAGAATACGTAGCAAAAGGAAAGCCTTCTCCACTGGAGGTCTAGAAAAGTGAATAAACAACCTGTGGTCATTTAAGTAGTTCTGCTCTAAAACAGTGATATAAACTGATCGAAGGAAAGAATTCCAAGAAGAATATATTTCTCCAGCACTGTACTACAGATTTTCCCACACATTCGTTTGAACACCCAAGCATTGCCTCTATGACCACAATCTCTGGTATCACAGGGAAAAAGAATCTCTAAACAATTTAATTGTTGGGCCTGGAAGGCATGGAATTTCACCTGGCCAACAAAAGAACATGTACCCGGACATCTTGATTCTAAGAATTAATCATTTCTTTGCGTGACAATTTTCTTTAATTACTCATCATAGCCTAAAATAGTTGGCCCGTATCCTTCATGATGAACAGCCCTTGTCTTCTGCCCAAAGATGTCTCTCTCACACTCCCCCAGCACACACACCTGTGTGGAGCCCTCTTGGGTCACATCTATGTCCAGTGGGAAAGCTTTTTGTACACATGGGATTATTTGTAGTGTTCTAATGTACTGGCTGGGAAATACATTATGGCTCTTAAACTAAAAAAAAAAAAGTTTTAAAAATTCCAAATATTGACAGTGATTCCTTGAAGAAGAAAAAGGCATGCCCTAGAAATGGCAGAAAGACATTCTAGAAAGAGTAGACTGATTTTATCAAAGTGCCTATCAAATCTAGTTTAAAAAATTCAGAAGGCAGTCACCACCAGGCCTGTTTTTATGTATATTCTTGCCCAGTGGACAGAGCAGGACACCAGGTCCCAGGCCCAGCTCTGCCTGAAGGCCAGGTGATCTTAGACAAATCAGGTAAACTCCCTGAGCTCCTACATCTCCTTCAGGAGAAACGGGGACCTAATATGGGTTCCCCTTTCTCACAGTGTTTAAGGATGAAGTGAAATGATGTACATGAAAGCATTCTGCAAGGTATCATTACATATGCAAGAGGATGAAGTCAGTCTATCGGCATGACACTGAATATGCTTAGAGTGTTAGGCAGGATTTCCAGACAATTTAGGTTAAGACACCTTTATGGCCACGCTGAAGATTTTTGCCTCCTAATTTTACTCTCTTAACTTCTTCTTGACAATCCATCACCACTGTCCAAAAAGCTGAGCTGCTAGTAGGCTGTGTGGAACACAAAATGCCACATTCTCCTATGCTGTATTCTTAAGCCTGCCCATCACACTTCCCCAAGCATTCAGTTCGAACACCTCACATCTGTGTGCCCCTCAGAAGTCATAAATTCACATTCACAAAGCAGACAATAGAAGGAATTTCATGGAAAAGATAAAAAATATGTCTTAGGTGTCAAGCGTCCTTGATATGTATAAGTGGCTATTTGCCAATCATTAGCCTTAAATATTAAGAAAAATATTAAGAGTCTCAATCAGTTTAATATTAATTAGAAATAAAGAAAAAACACTCCAAAATCATCATGGAACTGATCATTAATAATTGACTCACATACAACTCTTAAGAACATGTACATGTATTTTCCAAAATGAGAAAACTAACTCCCCTAATAGCCTACTGAGCTGGTTAGGAAATAGAATTTTGAGGGCTTGAATATGGGAAGAGGATAAAGCCTCAGCCCCAGGGTTATCACACTCTAAGGCAGCAGTGTGGAGGGAAAGCCCATCAATCTTCTCTTTCATCAGCAAATCTCTGCTCCTTCCCAATACCAAGTCAGTGACAATGCTCCACTTTTAGGAAACAGAACCATATTCAAATATTCATTTGGGGCAGGGTGAGGGACAGTTGTGGGTGAAGAGATTCAAAAGGACATGACCAATGTAGAAGTTAAACGGAATACATTCAACTTGCCTGCCAGTCTGGGGTTTGACAGTGAACACAAAACATTCACTAACAAAACTTGGCAGTCCTGCTTTGAGGAAATATATATGAGTCCAGTAACTTGTCTTTCCAGGTGACCCTCATTCTTCTGTCCTCTCTCAAGTACACCTGCACAAAGATTCCCTTCGTAAAGCCCTTAATTATTATCAAGAGCTGTAACCGTTCCAGTTGGAAATGCCAACTATCCAGTTTGCTGGTGCCTCATAAACTTGCCACTCTGCATATCCTAGTTACTGCCATTGTAGTTCTCTGAAAGGTACGTTGTGTATGTATTTAAAAGACAAGCTCTTGTTTTTCATAGCACAAAGGAAAAAGGCAAACGACATCAATCTGACATATCTTCATTAGGAGTGCCTAGCAATAACAGGCTCCTTAGTGTTTACTGAATTGAATAATGTATTAAACAGTAGAAAAATATTGGTTTATAAAAGATTTTACATCTATGTCCTACAGGAAAATCTAGATTTCAAAACATGGGCACAGGAATGAAAAAACTGACATCTACAAATAAATTGGGCACAGACTTTAACTCCTATTAAAGAGAGTATTTTAACTTAAGTAGCCACAATCACTCTATATTGCATTTTAAATGTCTACAAATTGTCATTTTCAATCGTTCTTAGGCTTCTCACTATTTGATAATATGTAATTTCAGGTAGCTTTCTTAATCTCAAATATAATAAAAGTATCTCTTAAATGCCAAGATTATAAAGGAACCACATATTCTATTAATATTACATAAATAACAAATATTTTTTTAAATGCCCTTGTATTTCAGTTTGGGATAACTAATGATGCACACCGTAACCAAAGGCTTATACCACAATGGGACCCAAATTTGCTAAAAATTAAATCTATTAGCCCAATATGAATCTAACACGTATTCCAAGCCTCTGGTTTCCCATATGCAAAACAGTTTTGTCTTTTCTTCAATATACCCCAAAGTGTATAGGATTAAAACAAAAATACCAGAACCTGGCTCATCCCAAAAAAGAAAGGGAACTGAGGTTTTCTTTTGAGAAAAGGGAAGGAAGACAATTATTTCTAAGTAAGAATATACTGAAGAGCAAAACTATATAATCAGCAGACAGACAGTGATTTCCAGGGGTTGGGGTTGAGTGGAGAGGGCTGACTACAAAGGGGACTTCTGGGGGTGATGGAACTGTTCCATGTCTTGATCATGGAGGTGACTGAGTATACCGCTGTGTGCAACTGTCAGAATTCACAGAGCGATACACCTAAAGAGGCTAGATTTTACTCTATGTAAATTATACTGCAATAAGCTTGACTTTTCAAAAATGTTATGTCTAAAACAGTGTGCTAGGCACTGAATGATGAAGCCTAAATTCAAGTATACATTTCTCAAGGGCTCTAGACATAATTATCAAAAAATTTACCAGTAAATGGTTCAAGTTCAGCCTTCAGCATTCTACATAATTATTTTATTATTTATAGATATTATAAAATGATTCAAAACATGAATTAACATTATTACAAGATGTATTTTGAATCATTACCTGTTGGATACACATATATAGAAACCTACATGTAATATTCTTTAAAATGGACATATCAATATCTATTAAATGCTAATTATATTTTTAAGGGTTGAATTTACCACTAAATCTTACCTATTCCATATTATAAATAAACTGAGAAATGTAAATGGTGATTAGATTCATTCACATCCCTCAGAACCACTATGAAAGATGTCCTAAATGTGTTTTTAATTGACTTCAGAGACTTATAGGACTTAAATGTTACAGGAGACTGGTGACTTCTGAAATAAGAATGTTTCAGTAATTCAACTGAAAAAAAATGCTTGAACATAAAATGGAATCCTAAGGTTTATGCTTTAACACTTGTTGATAAACAGATCCTAACATTTCCCCCTCTTCTAGAATGTATGCAGAAACATAGATTCTCTGCAGAAAAAAAAAAGAGCCAAAGAATAAGTGTGTAACGTTCTTTTCATAGTCACAGTACATTTACTTTTTACAATACTCACAGCACAAATCTTTCTTTCCACATGTTCACTTTATAAATAACAAACATCCTTCTCCACACACAAAGAAAAACAGCCACTGTGAGTTTAGAAACTTAGAACAAAAATAAAAATTCCTAATGGAATGCCCATGTAAATACTAGAAATCTAACAAGACAAAATCTTTCCTCAAGTGTTGTGTACCACACCAAAGCACAAAGTTGCTTTTTAAAAAGCTAGTAAAAGTGAGTCAATCTTATTTTCCTAAATAGAAATTCACCCGAATCCAAAGTTTTGCTTTTCACACACACACAAAATATATATATATATACAGATTCCATTGACTTAATTTTATATCCAGTATTAATTAGGCAGGAACGGGAAAACAACGGGTTAAGAGAACAGCGGCTGGGGTTCCTCTTCAGCAAATAAACAGCCCAGATGATCTCAATCTTACTCAATCCGCCCAAGAAAGAAGTATCTCTGCTTTCTGATATGATTAAGGTTTGCCAGTTAATACATTTAAAAATACTAGTCACCTGCCTGATACATGTACATCTTCCCAGGCCCACAAAACTCAAGCATGAAGTGCCCTGGTCAACTTTCCTACTGTCACCGTTTCATCCACTGTAAGGAAATCCGTAGAAAATACAGAGGAGTTTTGCCTTTTAAAAAACATGTATATTAGCATAATCAACCCGGAGTTTACAGGCACAAACTAATTAGTTAACTTGCCAGCGTCTTGAGTGAAAATATTTAGTCAAAACATGAAATTTCTGTTTCCAGTAGTTTTCCAGACTGGTGGATTCGGCGGGGGGGTTGAGGGGTGTCTTTTATTGTTCTCAGTATTACTGTTTTCCCATCGCTGGATTTCAAACAGAAAATCAGACAAATCGCACCTTGACCGAAGGGGCACTTACCCTACTTGTACACACCCGCCTAGCAATCACTGAAACGCGGCACGTGCTTTTCCCGGACTAGTTCTGTTCCCCGCACCCGGCTGCGGCACCAGCTGCGGAGAGTGAGCGCACCTCGCGCAGCCCAGATCCCAAACGCAGCACTGGATGCCAGTCGCAGCCTTGGACGGTCCCGCTCTGGTCCGGCTCCCGCCGCCTCTTCTCTGCCCTGCAAGTTTCCAGAGGCGTCTGTCGCAGCCTCCGCTCTCCCGGCGGCCTAGCAGCAGGGGCGAGGGAGTGGGTGTCAGAAGGTCCAGTAGCCGGAGACACTGCAAAGATCACAAACGACTTAACGAGGAGCCTCTCCTTCCTTTTAAAGACGCGAGGGGCGGGAGGGGGAGGGGGGGAAAGAAGCCCAGAGCCCACGTGACCACCTAGCCAGCGGCCGGGAGATCTCTGGAGGACCCGGACTACCCGCCTCGCGATCCATACTCACCTGAGCGACGTAGGAAGCTCCAGGGTAGGGGCTGTCACCGTCGAGCGCCTCACAGTCACCCGCAGGAGCAGCAAAGCACAGACGGCGCCCCTCCCCCGGTCTTGGATTTGGGAGGTCTGGGGCGGGGCCTGAGAATGTGCATTCCTAACCAGGTCCGGGGTGATGCTGAAACTGATGCTGCCGGGCTGGGGGCCACGCTTTGAGGGTCGGCTCCCCAGACCCTGAGCCACATGAGTCTGAGAGGAGCTGGATGCTTTGGCGTCATTAAATACAGAAGTCTGACTAAGCATCTAGAGGTGAAACTATTTGCCCAATCCCCAGCGGCAAGCGCAGCCTCGAGCCCCGGGAGAGGCAAAGCCGCGCGGCATGGTCGGGAGGTGGAGGGTGTGGGTTCTCATCTTTCAAGGGCTGGCGGGGAAGGCCTTTCGCTCTAGAGCAAAGATCCCAGGAACCTTCTCAAACTCACCTACTGCAAGGAAGCGCGGGGGTGAAGGGCGAGGGAGGGGAGGTGGTTCTGTGCTTCTCTGCGGAGGCGCCCCTCTTCCCTGGCTCCGCCTCCGTCAGACTCTCTCCGCAGGCGAGCGCCCCCTGGTGGCAGCTCCTGTTTCCCCAGGTCTGCACGGTCCCTAAGCTCTCTTCACCCACCCCACCCGGCAGTGGCGCCCAGAGTGAGGACTAATAAGACTATTTGATAGTCACTAAGAAGCAACTGGCATCTTGATGGCAAAAATCGAAAAGAACGTAGCAGATGTCCCACAGGGCATTGTGAGACCCTAGTGCCACATTTGTGCCTAATTAATCATCAAACTACGGTTCTTGATGCGGTTGTGACTCCAGATCTCTGATGCAGGAAGACCAAAGGGGCATATGGAGGGAAACTTTTACAGCGTTAAGTGTTGGGGTTTAACCAAAATAGCCTAGAGGTATGCTAGTGTGCTCTGGGTTTGTAAGAGTGAAGTCCACAGGTAGCGGAGACAGTCTCCAAATGTGGAGAGCCACCTACCTTATAAACAACGGTTATCAAATATTTGTACCCTCCCCACCTCCAAGGTTCAGTAAAGCCTGGACTACTGGATTCTTACAAGTTGTAGGGCAGAGTTTCCTGATCCTTCAGGCTGAGAAGTTTGGACAGGAGGGTGTAGAGCTGACAAGATCCACCCTGTGGAGGATGGTAGAAGACAAGATGCTTATCTTAGCCAATCTCTGCTCCCCTGTTCCCTTTCCTGGGTTTTTCTCCAGGTGCCCAATACCTGTATTCTTTTTCCTTCTTTCCACCTTAAGGAGAAAATTTTAAAGGATGGTTTTTAAAAATCAGTTCCATTTGGTAGTACTTGTCAACAAGATACCTCTGCAATGGAAATTATTATGAAGGAATTTCAGTCATGAGCCAACAAGCAGACAAAGATGATGTGAGGGTTAAGAAAACTGACATCTACTAAGTATCTGCATCATGCCAGAGAGTGTGCTAAGTGCTTGCACAGCATCTCATTTAATCCTCATTGACCCCACTTCTCAGATGAGGAAACTGAGGCTCACAGAGCTTATAACAGCTACCTGAAGCCATGCATAGTGAGGAAAGAACCCAGTAGCGACAATGCTTTCATAAACAGCTACCACTTACTGGGCATTTAGCCATGCTCCACTTTCTACATATTATCTCATTTTATACACAACAAGCCTCTGAGTCAATTCTGCTATTAATTAACCCCATTTTATGATTGAGAAAATGGCCAGTCAGTGACTGAGAAGAACTTGAACCTAGGCCAGAGCCCAAGACTCTGTTTTCTTCCATAACGCAGCTGCAATCAATTGGAAATGAAGATGGCTTGAATGTCAGGACATTATATCTCTTGCAGACAAGTCCCACCTTAAAGCCTCCTGCCACCTGTGAGAAAAGCTTCTGCTCAACCCTGGAACTAGAGCTCCCTGTTTGCTGTAGTGCTTCCTTCAGAAATCATTCCACTCACAGGAACAGCATGTTCTCTTTTTAAAGACCCTCAAACACCCACAGAAGCTGTTTGTTACACAAGGAAACCTCATTGCGGGAAATATTAAGCAAAGAGAATGAATGGGAGTGAGTACATTTTCTTCTGACTCACCCTGTGGATCGAGAAAGATAATGGTACCTTAGGGATGGAACCTTTGCCAGGTTGAACACGGAGAGTGGGGAGGGTGACTATTCCAACTCCCCCAAACCAAGACGAAAACTAAGAAGGGATTCCTGAAACAGTTAAGTACCATTAGCTAGGCTAAAAAGCACCTGAAATCTAGTGTTGAGGACGTGCCTCTGTTCAGCTGGGTCCCAGCCTCATTTCCATCTCACTCATGACCTGCCTAAGGAAGCACCCACATGGTATGACATTGAAAGGCTTTCCTCTCCCCCAAATATCCTACAACAAGGACTGAAGTCCTCACCATTCAGTCATCCTTTTGGGTTAAAGCATTGGATTGTTAAAATTCAGTTATGTTATATATGATGGGTAATATTAATTTACTAGCATTTATAATTACACTCATGAGATGAGCTTGCAAGATGAGCTAAATGTCACCTGGGAAATCAAAGGAAGTCAGAGAGGCACGTTTTGCTGTAGGAGAAAGGAAAGCATCTCCATTGGGGTGTACCTTCCTCATCTTTTCATCCCACCCCTTCTCTGTCTTGAGAAGCCAAGAGCCTAAGTAAAGTGAAGACCGTGACAGCCCAGCAGAACGTGTACACTGCCTCCCCCACAGTGGTCAGCTTGCCTGTCAACACCGCCTGCACTGTGATTGCACCGTGCACGTCTTGTGTCTCTAGTACCCGCGTGGTAGCACGGTGCCCATAGCACCCACCTAATACAACTCAGGCATTCAACAAATACCTGCTGAAGGCTTCAACTTGGAAAGATCAGAGGAAAAGGGGAAGGATTTTCTGTAGCAAAGAAACTAGCAAGAGGCTAAATAAATAAAATCCTGTTGAAGACAAGAAAGCAAAAGCTGATGTGCAAAAGTGTATAGGTGGAGGAGTCTTACAAATGACTAGAAGAGTGTCATGCTATAGGATGGCTTGGGATTATCACTCTTTCTCTTCTCAGGCTGAGGCCAAGTGGGAGGATTTAGGTCCTGGGATGCTCCTACCTGCTCCAAAGTATAACAAGATCAGGCTCCTTCTTCATATTATGTGGGTATAAATTGCTGTTTTAAGAGGATCTGAGAGATAAAACCCTAAAGTTATGGAATTAATAAAAGAGAAGGGAAAGATTCATTGCACCTGCAATAGCACATTTATTTGATGTTGATTAATTGGGAAGGTAGTATCACTAATGCAATGTATTAGAGGTTATCTCAGCTGCTCATGAATCAGGGTTCGTAAAATAGAATTTGATATTTGAAAGTTGAATTTGGGTAGAGCTCTTCAGGATCATGTCTTTTGTAGAAATAAAAATGAACCTAATATTTATGCAATCTTTCCGGCCCCAGTACCACAATAGGCAGGCCTGCACAGATTGGTTCATTTTATTCATTTAATCCTCATAACAACCCTGTGGCCACCTCTGCTTTATAGATAGGGAAAATGAGGCACAGAGAGATGACTTTTTTGGTGAGATCACCCATGTGCATGTGGCAGAGTGAAAGTTCCAACCCAGTATCATCTGTCTACCTGCTAATCCTTTGCTTTCTCTGCTGTTATCCTGTGATGTTTTTCTTATTTGTTATGTAAACGGAGGCATATTTGTCCTTTAGAGCCTGGTTATTGCTGAATGAATTTTTGCCAAGTTCTTGTCTAGGTCTGACCACCTGTGTGCATATTTACATAACTTTATTCCTTACTGACATGTGTTTGACTGGAGCCTCTAGTAAGGTGACCAAGGACATAAGCAGCAAGGTAGACCTAACCTGATACCTGGGCACACAGACCACAGGACAAGGTTATTCTGACCCGCAGTTGAAATGAACCACCTGGGCAGCCAGCAAGTGCAGCCAACTCCTTATAAGTCATCTTTATTTTTTTCAGTCTTGGTCTTTGACATTTGCAAACATACAGGTAAAATAACTTTTTGTCCTTCTACTGCTCCTTGGAGGTACTTAAATTCTGCACAGATCTCTTGCATACCTTGAGTTTCTAATTTTCTATCCACTGAAACCAAACAATGTGAAGAATATACGTTCCTGTCCTCAGCCCCAACTCTGATTTAAGAAATTCTCTCTTGAGCTAGAAAAGCAACTAGCCCCTAGAGGTCACTGACATGAATTTGAATATCCAGTTGAGAAAGAAAATGTTAAAGAACTGTTAGAAATGGTGGGAAATTGTAATATGCAATTTCACAAATGACTCAAATGCAATTCTAGAAATGCAGCTTCCTTACCTCTTCTGGCACAGAATAATATAATATTAATAACAGGTCAGACAGTGTAATATTCCCAGAAATAAGGTCAAAAAGGAGATAGGGTATAGACATACATGGCTTAAGGGACCACAGATTCTAATAAGACTGTCTGATTCCAAAGAGTTTAGGATTCAAAAAAACAAATTTTTTTTTTACTTGTAAATGTATTTGACATTTTCAAGTTCTTTGTTCATATCGTGGAAAGTTACTAGAAATGTCTCACATTGTCCTTTAGACCCACATCAACTAACACTCCAGTGACGCACATTGCATTAGTGGCTTTTTTTTTTAACATCTTTATTGGAGTATATTTGCTTTGCAATGGTGTGTTAGTTTCTGCTGTATAACAAAGTGCATTAGTGGCTTTTATTAAAAATATAGACCTTGTCTTTTGTGTACAGAGAGAAGGTGCTTCTTTCACATATGTTACTGCTTGAACTGATGAGCCTAAATGGAGAAAGAAATGGTCTTCTGCAGTATTCAATCCTGTCCTTTGCTGGGAATTACAGCCAGGAAATAAACTTCTCCAGATAGTTCGTATAGCCTCTGAGGTATCGCCAATATTGTCTAATGTACTAGTACTCCTGCATTTTTCCCTTCTTTTTACAGATCTACATTTTTTTTCCTATCCGTCCAGGCAGTTTTGCTCACTCATCTCTCCTTCATGGTTCTGCCCATGTCCAGGCCACAGGCTTCCTCAGCTTGCTCCCACCCACCAGCCACAGCTTACTAAGAACTGCCACCCTAGGTGAACATTGACTTTTACTGTTAACAGATCACTTACGTGGCCATGTAATGCTTCATTTTCACACCAACTCTGTGACAATGATTTTATCCCCATTTTGCAGATGAAGAAACTTAAGTGAATTCTCAAGGCTTACAATTATAGGAACCCAGGTCATCTGACACGTCATGTAGATCCATACATGCCTCCCCTCGACAGATTCATTTCCTGCATTCCAAGCACTGGGGTCTCTGAATGTCCTTCATAATACTACTGCTGGTATCCCTAGGCTTATGTCAGCCTGACCCCATCCCTTCCCTCTACCCTTCCCACCCTATGTCAGTCTAAAATACCATTCAAGGGAGAACATTATTGACAGCTTCTTTAGTGTTTTTTCACCTTAAAATTATTCTGACACTCGACATTACATTTTTCTTTCATAAAACACTCTTTTTCTGAGAATGCTTCTTGACGTTTTGCATTTACATCTTTGTGAAAATGCCCCATTCACGCTAAAAAACAATAATGCTTTAAGTGCCTACCTGAAACACAAAAGCATATGAAGGTGTCTACTCACAGATGATGACAGGAGATGGAGGAGATGGAGGAGTCTATGACTACCATTCATTCAACAATTCATTCAAACCCTCTATCTGCACTAATTCATTTAATCCTCAAAACAATCTCACAAGGTAGGTACAATTTATGTTTCCATTTAACAGAGAAGACTAAGGCTCAGAAAGTTTAAGTAACTTGCCCAATATCATATAGCTAGTAAAGTATGGGCAGAGGGGTCAAACCAGATCTGTTTCAGTCTAATGCCCATTCTCTCTGAACTGTTGATCTCCCTGAGGCTTTACACTTTAGTTAAAAAGAGAAGACAAATGCCTAAGAAATGACCTACAAGACCTGTTAAAAATGATAAGGGACAAATAAATGGTGGAGACCAGGAGTTTTGCGGGCATTCAGAGGACAAGAAGTCACTGTCCTGTGTGTCTGAGCTCCTCTTAGAAAGAGATTTACATTAACCCCCCAACCCCACCCCAGAGCTCACTACCTGAGCTGGCTGAATTTCAGACACAGAGAGCACTGATCTCCGCTGGGGGCTCCTCCGAATTCTACAGGTGCCCAGGCCCAGCTTTGCACTGTTCCCTCAGAATCCCTCATTATTCCACTCTGGCCTCTGGAATCTGCATTCAGAGCACAGGGCTTCCACAGATAGGACAGTAAGCACAAAGGCACCAGTGCAGGCAGGCCGCAAGAGCCCACAGCAGGATGGAGCCCAGGCTTGGGGGTCAGTGGGTCCTGGGATGGGTTTTCAGCCCGACCACTTACCAGTTGTTTGCCCTTGAACACTTTTCTGGCCTCTTTGATCTTCCTCTGTAAAATGGGAAGAATATAAGAATCTACTTCAGAGGTTTGTTGTAAGGATGAAAAGAAAGGATGAATTGTATCAGCCTGACACCTGGTGAATTCTCAATAAATGATAACTTTACACAGGGACTTCCCTGGTGGTCCAGTGGGTAAGACTCCGAGCTCCCAATGCAGAGGGCCCAGGTTTGATCCCTGGTGGGGGAACTAGATCCCACATGCATGCAGCAACTAAGAGTTTGCATGCCGCAACTAAGAAGCCCACGTGCCACAACTAAAAGATCCCGCATGCCACAACAAAGATCCCGTGTGCCACAACTAAGACCCAGCGCAGCCTAAATAAATAAATAAATAATTTTTTTAATTTAAGAAAAAAAAATAAAACAACACAGCAGTCCTTGGAACAAAGGGCTTCACAGATATAAGGAAGACTGGGCCTAGCAAAGGGCAAGGAGCCATTTTTCTGATATGAGATGTTTGGGATCGGAGGGTGGAGGGGTAGTAGAGAAATTATATGCCCTGCCTGGAGTTAGTCCTAGAACTCTGAATACATCTCTTCAGGCAAACCCAGTTGTGAAGTAAGTCAGAGAAAGACCTACTGACAGACGACCAAATTGTAAGACCAATTAAGAGCAGTGTTTCCCCACATTCCTGGATCATAAGAGTTACCTGGGTCGCTTGTTTAAAATACAGATCCCCAGCAGAGGTCTGAGATATCAGCTAGGAAGACCCTGAGCTCATCTCCTCCCAGGGACATGCAAAATCTGCACCTACATATAGAGTAATTCCTCCTGAAGACGACCTGAGGGCTGGTTGAACATCTATTGCACATAGAAGAACCTCACAGTAACCTGTAGAAAAGATGGAGACACCTTCTCCATGGGAACACCCCCCTCACATGGAAACCTGCAATAAGGAGGGGTATTGCTGAGAGGCGCAAGTGCAAGCTTGCCAACCCTGTGACACAGCAAAAAAAACAGCACTTTAAAGGGTACCTAGATGATACTGGAAGGAAATTCATTTACTAACCCTAGAGCTTCTGCTAAACAGGCAGGGAACTGCTGGAGCCCTCTCTGGGGTCAGAGGCGCTGGCAAATGTCATTATTTAAATTCCCCCAGGACCCCCTCATGCCTGTTCCAGCTCCAGATGTCCTACTAAGGCAGCCTTGGGTGCAGTGCACCCCAGGACAGCCCCAGGTCTGCACTCACTCCAGCTCCAGATGTCTCCCTAAGCTGGCCTCAGTGCAGTGCTCCCCAGGGAATTCCCTGGGCTGCATCCACTCTAGCTCCAGCTGGTCTGCTAAAGCCACCAGATACAAGCAGTCTATACAGGGGACACTCCTACACAAGGCCACTCCTTCAAGACCGGGAGAGGTAGCTGTTTCACTTAACTCATAGAAACAAAAAAGTCAAACAAAAGGAAGAGATAGAGAAATATGTTCCAAATGGAAGTACAAAATAAAACCCCAGCCAGGGCCGGGGGGGGGGGGGGTGCGGGCAGGAAGCCCTAATGAAATGGAGATAAGTAGCTTACCTGTTAAGAGTTAGAAGAAATAGTCATAAAGATGCTCACCAAACTTGGGAGAAGAATGGAGAAACCCAGTAAAAACTTTGACAAAGACATAGAAAATATCTAGGAAAGAACCAATCAGAGCTGAAGAATACAATAACCGAAATTAAAAATACACTGGAGGGAATCAACAGCAGATTAGATGATTCAGAAGAACAGATAGGCAAAATGGAAGATAGAATAGTAGAAATCACTCAATCAGAACAGCAAAAAGAAAAAAAAATTAAATGACGAAAATTTAAAGGACCTCTGGAACAACATCAAGCATACTAAATTCACATTCTAGGGGTCCCAGAAGAAGAGAAAGAGAATGGGACAGAAATTTTATTTGAAGAAATAATGCCTGAAAACTTCCGTAACCTGGGGAAGGAAACAGATATTCAGGTCTAGGAAGCGCAAAGAGTCCCAAGCAGGAGTCCCAAACAAAATGGTGTGGAGCTCCCAAAGAGATCCACACCAAGACATATTATAATTAAAATGGCAAAAGTTAAAGATAAAGAGAGAATCTTAAAGGAAGCAAGAGAAAAACAACCAATCACATACAAGTCTCAACCCATAAGACTATTAGCTGCTTTTTCAACATAAACTTTACAGTCCAGAAAGGAGTGGCAGGATATATTTAAAGTGCTGAAAGGAAAAAAACTTACAACATAGAATACTCTATCTGGCAAGGTTATCATTCATAAATAAAGGAGAGAAAAAGAATTTCCTTGACAAGCAAAAACTAAAGGAGTTCATCACCACTAAACTGGCCTTATGAGAAGTGATAAAGGGTCTACTTTAAATGTAAAAGAAAAGGTCACAACTAGAAATAAGAAAATAAATGAAAGAAAAAAATCTCACTGGTAAAGGCAAACATATAGTAAAGGGAGTGGATCAGCCAGTTAAAAGCTAGTTTGAAGGTTAAAAGACAAAAGTAGTACAATCAACTATAACTACAATAAGGGATACACAAGATGAAAAGATGTAAAATATGGCATCAAAAACATAAAACGTGATGAGGGGCATTAAAAATGTAGTGCTTTTAGAATGCCTTCAAACTTAAGCTACTATCAGCCTAAAATAGACAGCTATACATACTGGTCAATATATATGAACCTCATGGTAACCACAAAACAAAAACCTACAATGAATACACAAAAAATAAAGAGTAAGGAATCCAACGTAACACTAAAGGAATTCATCAAAAGAAGAAACCAATAGAAGACAGGAACACAGAAGAACTACAAAACAACTAGAAAACAATTAACAAAAGGGCAATAAGGATAAACCTATCAATAATTACTTTAAATGTAAACAGACTAAATGTTCCAATCAAAAGACATAGGGTAGCTGAATGGATTTTTTTTAAAGACCTATGTATATGCTGCCTACAAGAGACTCACCTCAGAGCTCAAGACACACATAAACCAAAAGTGAAGGGATAGAAAAATATATTCCATGCAAATGGAATTAAAAAGAAAGATGGGGAGTGGGTAGCAATACTCATATCAGACAAAATGGACTTTAAAACAAAGATTGTAAAAAGAGACAAAGAAGGGCATTACATAATGGTAAAGAGATCAATCCAACAAGAGAATATGACATTTGTAAACATTTATGCACCCAACACAGAAGCACCTCAATATATAAAGCAAATATTAACAGAAATAAATGAAGAAATAGACAGCAATACAATAACAGTAGGGGACTTTAATACCCCATTTATCAATGGATAGATCATTCAGACAGAAAATCAATAGGAAAACACTGGCCTTCAGAATATACAATGGAGGAAAGACAGTCTCCTCAATAAGTGGTGCTGGGAAAACTGGACAGCTACATGTAAAAGAATGAAATTAGAACATTCTCTAACACCATATACAAAAATAAACTCAAAGTGGATTAAAGACCTAAATATAAGACTGGAAACCATAAAACTCCTAGAGGAAAACATAGGCAGAACACTCTTTGACATAAATCACAGCAATCTTTTTTTGGATCTGTCTCCTAGAGTAATGGAAATAAAAACAAAAATAAACAAATGGGACCTAATTAAACTTTAAAACTTTTGCATAGCAAAGGAAACCATAAACAAAATGAAAAGACAATCTACAAACTGGGAGAAACTATTTGCAAACAATGCTACCGACAAGGAATTAATTTCCAAAATATACAAACAGCTCATACAGCTTAATATCAAACAAACAAACAAACACTCCAAACAAAAAATGGGCAGAATACCTAAATAGACATTTCTCCAAAGAAGAAATACAGATGGCAATAGGCACATGTAAAGATGCTCATCATTGCTAATTATTAGAGAAATGCAAATCAAAACTGCAATGAGGTATCACCTCACATCAGTCAGAATGGCCATCATTAAAAAGTTGAAGAATAATAAATGCTGGAGAGGGTGTGGAGAAAAAGGGACCCTCTTCCACTGTTGGTGGGAATGTAAGCTGGTACAGCCACTGTGGAAAACAGTATAGAGTTTCTTTAAAAAACTAAAAGTAGAGTTATCATATGATCCTGAAACCCCATTTGTAGGCATGTATCTGGAGAAAACTCTAATTTGAAAAGATACATGCACCCTAATGTTTATTGCAGCACTATTTATAATAGCTAAGACTGGAAGCAACCTAAATATCCATTGACAGAGGAATGGATAAAGAAGATGTGGTACATATATACAATGGAATATTACTCAGCCATAAAAAGAATGAAATAATGCCATTTGCAGCAACATGGTTGGACCTAGAGATTACCATACTAAGTGAAGTAAGTCAGAAAAAGACAAATATCATATGATATCAGTTATATGTGGAATCTAAAAAAATGATACAAATGAACTTATTTACAAAACAGAAATAGACTCACAGGATTCCAAAACAAACTTATGGTTACCAAAGGTGATAGTGGGTGGGGGGGAGATAAGTCAGGAGTTTGGGATTAACATATACACACTATATATAAAATAGATAAACAACAAGGTCCTACTATATAGCATAGGGAACTATATTCAATATCTTATAATAACCTATAATGGAAAAGAATCTGAAAAAGAATATATATGTATATGTATAACTGAATCTGCTGTACACCTAAAACTAATCTAACATTGTAAATTAATTAGACTTCAATTCTTAAAAATCGTTAAGGAAAGAAAACACTGGCCTTAAATGACACATTAAACCAGATGAACTTAATAGATATACATAGAACATTCCACCCAAAAGCAGCAGAATACACAATCTTTTTAAATGCGCATGGATAGATCACATATTAGGTCACAAAACAAATTTCAATAATTTTAAGAAGACTGAAATCATATCCAGCATCTTTTATGACCATAACAGTATGAAATTATAAATCAATTATAAGAAGAAAACTGGAAAAAACACAAACATGTGGAGACTAAACAACATGCTATTAAACAAACAGTGGGCCACTGAAGAAATCAAAGAGGAAATGAAAAAATACCTGGAGACAAATGAAAGTGGAAACACAACTTTCAAAAATCTATGGGAAAAAAAAAAAAAAATCTATGGGACACAACAAAAAGAAAAGTTCTAAGAAGGAAGTTCACAGTGATAGGGGCCTACCTCAATAAACAGGAAAAATCTCAAATAAACAATCTAAATTCACATTTAAAGAAACTATAAAAAGAACAAGCAAAGCCCAAAGTTGGTAGAAGGAAGGAAATCATAAAGAACAGGGTAGGAATAAATGAAATAGAGACTAAAATAAAACAATAGAAGATCAGTGAAACTAAGAGTTGGTTCTTTGAAAATAGAAAAATACACAAAATTGACAAACCTTTAGCCAGACTCATCAAGAAAAAGAGAGGGCCCAAATAAATAAAATTGGAAATGAAAGAGGAAAAATTACAACCAATACCACAGAAATACAAAAGATCATAAGCAAATATTATGAACAATTATATGCCAACAAATTAGAAAACCTATAAGAAATGGCTAAATGCATCAGAACATATAATCTTCCAAGACTGAATGATGAAGAAATAGAAAATCTGAATAGACCAATTACTAGTAATGAAATGGAATCAGTAATTTAAAAAATTCCCCCAAAACAGAAGTCTGGGTCCAGATGGCTTCACAGGTGAATTCTACCAAACATTTAAATAAGAGTTAATATCTATTTTTCTCAAATTAGTCCAAAAAATTGAAGAAGAAGGAACACTTCCAAACACACTTTACAAGGCTGACATTACCCTGATACCAAAACCAGACAAAGACACCATACACAAAAATGAAAATTACAGGCCAATATCACTGATGAACATAAATGAAAAAATAATCAACAAAAGATTAGCAAACTGAATTCAATAATACATTAAAAGAATCATACACATGATCAATCATACACATGATCAATTCATTCCAGGGATGTAAGGATGTTTTAAAATCCATAATCAATCAATGTGATACATCACATTAACAAAATGAAGGGTAAAAATCTTACGATTGCCTCAATAGATGCAGAAAAAGCACTTGACAAAATTCAACATCCACTTATGATAAAAACTCTCAACAAAGTGGGTATAGAGGGAACATACCTCAACATAATAAAGGCCATGTATGACAAATCCACAGCTAACATTATGCTCAATGGTGAAAAATTGAAATCATTTCCTCTAAAATCAGGAACAAGACAAGATGCCTATTCTCACCACTTTTATTCAACATAGTATTGGAAGTCCTAGCCACAGCACTTAGGCAAGAAAAGCAAATAAAATTTATCCAAATTGGAAAAGAAGAAGTAAAATTGTTACTATTTATATTTGTAGATGATATGATACTGTAATATATAGAGAAAACCCCAAAGATCCCACCAAAAAAAAAAAACAATTCAAACTAATAAATGAATTCAGTAAAATTGCAGGATACAAAATTAATACACAGGAATCTCATGCATTTCTATACACTAATAACAAACTATCAGAAAGAGAAGTAAAGAAAACAATCCCATTTACAACTGCATCAAAAATAATAAAATAGGTGAGGTCTAGGCAAGATGGCGGAAGAGTAAGACGCGGAGATCACCTTCCTCCCCATAGATACATGAGAAATACATCTACACGTGGAACTGCTCCTACAGAACACCCACTGAACGCTGGCAGAAGACGTCAGACCTCCCAAAAGGCAAGAAAATCCCCACGTACTTGGGTAGGGCAAAAGAAAAAAGAAATAACAGAGACAAAAGAATAGGGACGGGACCTGCACCAGTGGGAGGGAGCTGTGAAGGAGGAAAGGTTTCCACACACTAGGAAGCCCCTTCGTGGGCAGAGACTGCGGGTAGCAGAGGGGGGAAGCTTCGGAGCCACGGAGGAGAGCGCAGCCACATTGGTGCGGAGGGCAAAGCGGAGATTCCCGCACAGAGGAGCGGTGCCGACCAGCACTCACCAGCCCGAGAGGCTTGTCTGCTCAGCCGCCGGGGCGGGCGGGGCCTGGGAGCTGGGGCTCGGGCTTCGGTGCTAGCCGGGAGGGAGTCCGGGAAAAAGACTGCAGCTGCCAAAGAGGCAAGAGAATTTTTCTTGCCTCTTTGTTTCGCGGCGCGCAAGGAGAGGGGATTCAGAGCGCCGCCTAAACGAGCTCCAGAGTCGGGCGCGAGCCGCGGCTATCAGCGCGGATCCCACAGCAACAGGGACGCAGAGGGAAAAACGGAGAGATTCCCGCACAGAGGCTCGGCGCCGAGCAGCACTCACCAGCCCGAGAGGCTTGTCTGCTCACCCGCCGGGGCGGGCGGGGGCTGGGAGCTGAGGCGCGGGCTTCGGTCGGATCCCAGGGAGAGGACTGGGGTTGGCTGCGTGAACACAGCCTGAAGGGTCTAGCGCACCACAACTAGCCGGGAGGGTGCACGAGAAAAAGTCTGCAGCTGCCGAAGAGGCAGGAGACTTTTTCTTGCCTCTTTGTTTCGCGGCGTGCAAGGAGAGGGGATTCAGAGCGCCACTTAAACGAACTCCAGAGACGGGCGCGAGCCGCGGCTATCAGCGCGGACCCCAGAGACGGGCATGAGACGCTAAGGCTGCTGCTGCCGCCACCAAACAGCCTGTGGGCGAGCACAGGTCATTCTCCACACCGCCCCTCCCGGGAGCCTGTGCAGCCCGCCACGGCCAGGCTCCCGTAATCCGGGGACAACTTCCCCGGGAGAGCGCACAGCGCGCCTCAGGCTGCTGCAACGTCACGCCGGCTTCTGCCGCCGCAGGCTCGCCCCGCCTCCTCCGTACCGCTCCCTCCCCCCGGCCTGACTGAGCCAGAGCCCCCGAAGCAGCTGCTCCTTGAACCCCGTTCTGTCTGGGCGGGGAACAGACGCCCTCAGGGGACCTACATGCAGAGGCGGGTCCAAATCCAAAGCTGAACCCCGGGAGCTGTACGAACAAAGAAGAGAAAGGGAAATCTCTCCCAGCAGCCTCAGAAGCAGCGGATTAAAGCTCCACAAACAACTTGATGTGCCTGCATCTGTTGAATACCTGAATAGACAGCGAATCATCCCAAATTTAGGAGATGGACTTTGGGAGCAGGATATATTAACTTTTCCCCTTTTCCTTTTTTTTGTGAGTGTAGATGTGTATGCTTCTGGGTGAGATTTTGTCTGTATAGCTTTGCTCTCACCGTTAGTCCTAGGGTTAGGTCCGTCCGTTTTTTTTTTTTTTTTTGGCTTAAAAATTTTTTTTTTCCCTAATAAATGTTTTCTTAATAATTTTTTCCTTATTTTCTATTTTTAAAAAAAATTTTAATAAGTTTTTTCATATTTTTATTTTAAAAAATTAAAAAATTTTTTTTCTTAATAAATTTTTTCTAAATAATTTTTTTCTTATTTTTAGTATAAAAAATTAATAAATCTATTTTTAAAAATTAAAAAAAAATTTTCTTCTTAATAAATTTACTCTTAATAATTTTTTTTCTTATTTTTTATTATAATTGCTTTATTTTATTTTATTTTATCCTCTTTTTTTCTTTCTTTCCATTTTTTCTCCCTTTTATTCTGAGCCGTGTGGATGAAAGGCTCTTGGTGCTCCAGCCAGGCATCAGGGCTGTGCCTCTGAGGTGGGAGAGCCAACTTCAGGACACTGGTCCACAAGAGACCTCCCAGCTCCACGTAATTCCAAACGGCGAAAATCTCTCACAGATCTCCATCTCAACATCAAGACCCAGCTTCACTCAACGACCAGCAAGCTACAGTGCTGGACACCCTATGCCAAACAACTAGCAAGAGAGGAACACAGCCCCATCCATTAACAGAGAGGCTGCCTAAAATCATAATAAGGCCACAGACACCCCAAAACACACCACCAGACGTGGACGAACCCACCAGAAAGACAACATCCAGCCTCATCCACCAGAACACAGGCACTAGTTCCCTCCACCAGGAAACCTACACAACCCACTGAACCAACCTTAGCCACTGGGGACAGATACCAAAAACAACGGGAACTACGAACCTGCAGCCTGTGAAAAGGAGACCCCAAACACAGTAAGATAAGCAAAATGAGAAGACAGAAAAACACACAGCAGATGAAGGAGCAGGGTCAAAACACACCAGACCTAACAAATGAAGAGGAAATAGGTAGTCTACCTGAAAAAGAATTCAGAATAATGATAGTAAGGATGATCCAAAGTCTTGGAAATAGAATAGACAAAATGCAAGAAACATTTAACAAGGACGTAGAAGAACTAAAGAGGAACCAAGAAACGATGACAAGCACAATAAATGAAATTAAAAATACTCTAGATGGGATCAATAGCAGAATAACTGAGGCAGAAGAACGGATAAGTGACCTGGAAGATAAAATGGTGGAAATAACTACTGCAGACCAGAATAAAGAAACAAGAATGAAAAGAACTGAGGACAGTCTCAGAGACCTCTGGGACAACATTAAACGCACCAACATTCGAATTATAGGGGTCCCAGAAGAAGAAGAGAAAAAGAAAGGGACTGAGAAAATATTTGAAGAGATTATAGTTGAAAACTTCCCTAATATGGGAAAGGAAATAGTTAATCAAGTCCTGGAAGCACAGAGAGTCCCATACAGGATAAATCCAAGGAGAAACACACCAAGACACATATTAATCAAACTATCAAAAATTAAATATAAAGAAAACATATTAAAAGCAGCAAGGGAAAAACAACAGATAACACACAAGGGCATCCCCATAAGGTTAACAGCTGATCTTTCAGCAGAAACGCTGCAAGCCAGAAGGGAGTGGCAGGATATACTTAAAGTGATGAAGGAGAAAAACCTACAACCAAGATTACTCTACCCAGCAAGGATCTCATTCAGATTTGATGGCGAAATTAAAACCTTTACAGACAAGCAAAAGCTGAGAGAGTTCAGCACCACCAAACCAGCTTTACAACAAATGCTAAAGGAACTTCTCTAGGCAAGAAACACAAGAGAAGGAAAACACCTACAATAACAAACCCAAAACATTTAAGAAAATGGGAATAGGAACATACATATCGATAATTACCTTAAATGTAAATGGATTAAATGCTCCCACCAAAAGACACAGACTGGCTGAATGGATACAAAAACAAGACCCATATATATGCTGTCTACAAGAGACCCACTTCAGACCTAGAGACACATACAGACTGAAAGTGAGGGGATGGAAAAAGATATTCCATGCAAATGGAAATCAAAAGAAAGCTGGAGTAGCAATTCTCATATCAGACAAAATAGACTTTAAAATAAAGACAATTACAAGAGACAAAGACGGACACTATATAATGATCAAGGGATCGATCCAAGAGGAAGGTATAACAATTGTAAATATTTATGCACCCAACATAGGAGCACCTCAATACATAAGGCAAATACTAACAGCCATAAAAGGGGAAATCGACAGTAACACAATCATAGTAGGGGACTTTAACACCCCACTTTCACCAATGGACAGATCATCCAAAATGAAAATAAATAAGGAAACACAAGCTTTAAATGATACATTAAACAAGATGGACTTAATTGATATTTATAGGACATTCCACCCAAAAACAACAGAATACACATTTTTCTCAAGTGCTCATGGAACATTCTCCAGGATAGATCATATCTTGGGTCACAAATCAAGCCTTGGTAAATTTTAAAAAATTGAAATCGTATCAAGTATCTTTTCCGACCACAACGCTATGAGACTAGATATCAATTACAGGAAAAGATCTGTAAAAAATACAAACACATGGAGGCTACACAATACACTACTTAATAACGAAGTGATCACTGAAGAAATCAAAGGGGAAATCAAAAAATACCTAGAAACAAATGACAATGGAGACACGACGATCCAAAACCTATGGGATGCAGCAAAAGCAGTTCTAAGAGGGAAGTTTATAGCAATACAAGCCTACATCAAGAAACAGGAAACATCTCGAATAAACAACCTAACCTTGCACCTAAAGCAATTAGAGAAAGAAGAACAAAAAAACCCCAAAGCTAGCAGAAGGAAAGAAATCATAAAGATCAGATCAGAAATAAATGAAAAAGAAATGAAGGAAACAATAGCAAAAATCAATGAAACTAAAAGCTGGTTCTTTGAGAAGATAAATAAAATTGATAAACCATTAGCCAGACTCATCAAGAGAAAAAAGGAGAAGACTCAAATTAATAGAATTAGAAATGAAAAAGGAGAAGTAACCACTGACACTGCAGAAATACAAACGATCATAAGAGATTACTACAAGCAACTCTATGCTAATAAAATGGACAACCTGGAAGAAATGGACAGATTCTTAGAAATGCACAACCTGCCGAGACTGAACCAGGAAGAAATAGAAAATATGAACAGACCAATCACAAGCACTGAAATTGAAACTGTGATTAAAAATCTTCCAACACACAAAAGCCCAGGACCAGATGGCTTCACAGGCGAATTCTATCAAACATTTAGAGAAGAGCTAACACCTATCCTTCTCAAACTCTTCCAAAATATTGCAGAGGGAGGAACACTCCCCAACTCATTCTACGAGGCCACCATCACCCTGATACCAAAACCAGGCAAAGATGTCACAAAGAAAGAAAACTACAGGCCAATATCACTGATGAACATAGATGCAAAAATCCTCAACAAAATACTAGCAAACAGAATCCAACAGCACATTAAAAGGATCATACACCATGATCAAGTGGGGTTTATTCCAGGAATGCAAGGATTCTTCAATATACGCAAATCAATCAACGTGATACATCATATTAACAAATTGAAGGAGAAAAACCATATGATCATCTCAATAGATGCAGAGAAAGCTTTCGACAAAATCCAACACCCATTTATGATAAAAGTCCTGCAGAAAGTAGGCATAGAGGGAACTTTCCTCAACATAATAAAGGCCGTATATGACAAACCCACAGCCAACATTGTCCTCAATGGTGAAAAACTGAAACCATTTCCACTAAGATCAGGAACAAGACAAGGTTGCCCACTCTCACCACTATTATTCAACATAGTTTTGGAAGTGTTAGCCACAGCAATCAGAGAAGAAAAGGAAATAAAAGGAATCCAAATCGGAAAAGAAGAAGTAAAGCTGTCACTGTTTGCAGATGACATGATACTATACATAGAGAATCCAAAAGATGCTACCAGAAAACTACTAGAGCTAATCAATGAATTTGGTAAAGTAGCAGGATACAAAATTAATGCACAGAAATCTCTTGCATTCCTGTATACTAATGATGAAAAATCTGAAAGTGAAATTAAGAAAACACTCCCGTTTACCATTGCAACAAAAAGAATAAAATACCTAGGAATAAACCTTCCTAAGGAGACAAAAGACCTGTATGCAGAAAATTATAGGACACTGATGAAAGAAATTAAAGATGATACAAATAGATGGAGAGATATACCATGTTCTTGGATTGGAAGAATAAACATTGTGAAAATGACTCTGCTACCCAAAGCAATCTACAGATTCAATGCAATCCCTATCAAACTACCACTGGCATTTTTCACAGAACTAGAACAAAAAATTTCACAATTTGTATGGAAACACAAAAGACCCCGAATAGCCAAAGCAATCTTGAGAACGAAAAATGGAGCTGGAGGAATCAGGCTCCCTGACTTCAGACTATATTACAAAGCTACAGTAATCAAGACAGTTTGGTACTGGCACAAAAACAGAAATATAGATCAATGGAACAGGATAGAAAGCCCAGAGATAAGCCCACGCACATATGGTCACCTTATCTTTGATAAAGGAGGCAAGCATATACAGTGGAGAAAAGACAGCCTCTTCAATAAGTGGTGCTGGGAAAATTGGACAGGTACATGTAAAAGTATGAAATTAGAACACTCCCTAACACCATACACAAAAATAAACTCAAAATGGATTAAAGACCTAAGTGTAAGGCCAGACACTATCAAACTCTTAGAGGAAAACATAGGCAGAACACTGTATGACATAAGTCACAGCAAGATCCTTTTTGACCCAGCTCCTAGAGAAATGGAAATAAAAACACAAATAAACAAATGGGACCTAATGAAACTTAAAAGCTTTTGCACAGCAAAGGAAACCATAAACAAGACCAAAAGACAACCCTCAGAATGGGAGAAAATATTTGCAAATGAAGCAACGGACAAAGGATTAATCTCCAAGATTTACAAGCAGCTCATGCAGCTCAATAACAAAAAAACAAACAACCCAATCCAAAAATGGGCAGAAGACCTAAATAGACATTTCTCCAAAGAAGAGATACAGATTGCCAACAGACACATGAAAGAATGCTCAACATCATTAATCATTAGAGAAATGCAAATCAAAACTACAATGAGGTATCATCTCACACCAGTCAGAATGGCCATCATCAAAAAATCTAGAAACAATAAATGCTGGAGAGGGTGTGGAGAAAAGGGAACACTCTTGCACTGTTGGTGGGAATGTAAATTGATACAGCCACTATGGAGAACAGTATGGAGGTTCCTTAAAAAACTAAAAATAGAACTACCATATGACCCAGCAATCCCACTACTGGGCATATACCCTGAGAAAACCATAATTCAGAAAGAGTCATGTACCAAAATATTCATTGCAGCTCTGTTTACAATAGCCAGGACATGGAAGCAACCTAGGTGTCCATCATCGGATGAATGGATAAAGAAGATGTGGCACATATATACAATGGAATATTACTCAGCCATAAAAAGAAATGAAATGGAGGTGTTTGTAATGAGGTGGATGGAGTTAGAGTCTGTCATACAGAGTGAAGTAAGTCAGAAAGAGAAAAACAAATACAGTATGCTAACACATATATATGGAATCTAAGGGAAAAAAAAAAAAAGAGGTCATGAAGAACCTAGTGGCAAGATGGGAATAAAGACACAGAACTACTAGAGAATGGACTTGAGGATATGGGGAGGGGGAGGGGTGAGATGTGACAGGGTGAGAGAGTGTCATGGACATATATACACTACCAAATGTAAAATAGATAACTAGTGGGAAGCAGCCGCATAGCACAGGGAGATCAGCTCGGTGCTTTGTGACCACCTAGAGGGGTGGGATAGGGAGGGTGGGAGGGAGGGAGATGCAAGAGGGAAGAGATATGGCAACATATGTATATGTGTAACTGATTCACTTTGTTGTAAAGCAGAAGCTAGCACACCATTGTAAAGCAATTATACTTCAATAAAGATGTTTAAGAATTTAAAAAAAAAAAAAAAAAAAAAAATAATAATAATAATAAAATACCTAAGAATAAATTTAACCAAGAAGGTGAAAACCCTGTACTCTGAAAACTATAAGATATTGAGGAAAGAAATTGAAGACAACACAAATAAATGGAAAGATATACTGTGCTCATGGATTAGAAGAATGAATACCATTAAATGTCCATACTACCCAAAGCAATCTATTGATTCAATGCAACCCCTATCAAAATATCCATGGCATTTTTTACAAAACTAGAACAAATAATCCTAAAATTTGTATGGAACCACAGAAGACCCTGATTGCCAAAGCAATATTGAGAAAGAAGAATAAAGTGGATATATCACTGTCCCAGACTTGAAACTATACTACAAAGCTATAGTAATCAAGACTGTATGGTACTGGAACAGAATTGACAGCCCAGAAATAAACCAATACACATATGGTCAATTAATCCATGACAAAAAAGGCAAGAAAATACAATGGGGAAAAGACAATCTCTTCAATAAATGGTGTCAGGAAAACTAGACAGCTACATGCAAAAGAATGAAACTGGACCACTTTCTTATACCAAAATACAAAAATAAACTAAAAATGGATTGAAGACCTAAAACCATAAAACTCCTAGAAGAAAAAGTAGGCAGTAACCTCTTTGACATCCATCTTAGCAATATTTTTTTGGATATGTCTTCTCAGGCAAGGGCAACAAAAGTAAAAATATGGGACTGCAACAAACTAAAAAGATTTTGCACAGTGAAGGAAACTTCCAACAAAACAACAAGGCAGCCTACTGAATGGGAGAAGATATTTGCAAATGATATACCCAATAAGGGGTCAATATCTAAAATATATAAAGATCTCATACAACTCAATATCAAAAAAACAAACAACTCATTTCAAAAATGGGCAGAGCACCTGAATAGACATTTTTTCCAAAGAAGACATACAGATGGCCAACAGCCACATGAAAAGGTGCTCAACATCACTAATCACCAGGGAAATGCAAATTAAAACCACAATAAGAGGGACTTCCCTGGTAGTCCAGTGGTTAAGACTCTGCACTTCCACCGCAGGGGGCATGGGTTCAATCCCTGGTTGGGGAACTAAGATCCCGCAGGCCATGGGGCACAGCCTAAGAAAAAAAAAAACACAATGAAAAACCACCTCACACCTGTCAAAATGACTATTATCAATAAGACAAAAAGCAACAAGTGTTGACAAGGATGTAGAGAAATGGGAACCCTCATGTACTGCTGGTGGGAAGGCAAACTGGTGTAGCCACTATGAAAAACAGTATAGAGGTTCCTCAAAAAACTAAAAATAGAAGTACCAAATGATTCAGCAATTCCACTTTTGAGTATTTATCCAAAGAAAATGAAAACACTGATTCAAAAAGTTACAGGTACCCCTATGTTCATTGCAGCACTATTACAATAGCCAAGATATGGAAGCAACTGAAATGTCCATTGATAGATGAGTGGATAAACAATAGAATATTAGCCATAAAAAAGAATAAAATCTTGCCATGTACAGCAACATGGATTGTCCTGGAGGATATCATACTAAGTGGAGTAAGTTAGAGAAAAACAAATACTGTATGACCTCACTTACATGTGGAATCTAAAAAATAAAATAAGTGAAAAAACAAAACAGAAACAGACTCATAGATACAGAGAACAAACTGGTGGTTGCCATAGGGATGGGGTTTTGGGGGACAGATGAAATCGGTGAAGGGGATTAAAAGGTGCAAAGTTCCCACTATAAAATAAATGTCATGCAGATGTAATGTACACATAGTGAATATTTAGTCAATAACATTGTGGCAACTCTGTATGGTGACAAATGGTAACTAGACTTATTGTGGTGATCATTTCATAATGTATATAAATACCGAATCACTATGTTATATACCTGAAACTAATACAATATTGTTTGTTAATTATAACTCAATTAAAAATTAAAATAAATTAAAAATAAAATAGATTCACAGGTCCCTCCTCCCCAGCAGGCTCTGAACCAGGAGCTCTGGGACAGATCCTGGAAATGTGCATTTTCCACAAGCCACTGGGTGATTTTATAATTCGGATGTTTGGGGAATATTGCTTTAAAGTGTTCAAAGTGCTAAAGTGTCCACTGTATAATGGAATCTGCATAATGGGTTATTTATTGTCCCTATTTTACAGGTAAGGTAACTACAGCCCAAGAAGGCACAGCACTATGCTGGAGCCTGGTCACACTCAGGAGAGCTGATTGTTAATTACCCAAGGAATTTGCAATTCAGTTGTTAAACCAAACACAGCTTGAAATCAGCCCGGTGAGTAGTTACACTATGTCCCTTGGTCAGAGAGGAGCTTAGGGGTGCTCAGGTCTGTTTCCTTCAGAACAACACAGTACTTGACAGATGAACACTTCTTGACTGTTCTCTGGTTTTTGGCTCATGGCTCACTTTGAGTATTATCTTTTTCTCTAGGGAATCTGTAAACACTTACAAACAAGCAGGATTTTTTTGTTTTTTTCAGGAGCATGTTTATTGTGTTTGAGATGATACATCAGGTGCTCTCTGAGCTACAAAGGGTAAAAGGAAATCCTCTCGTTACAAACTGACAAAGGTAAAAGGTAAAACATTTTTCACAACAGCGTGAACCACATACTCAGAAATAGATCTGGGTTTAATACAAATGACATAATTCCTAGTCATCTACAGCTACTATTATAACTTCATACAGATAATGAATTAGGCTAAAATGCACTATAATATTTGGTAGACTTCAGGACCAGTATCCTTAGTACATCACAAAATACATTTTGATATCCCAAAGAAGCAAGACTTGTAAGTAGGTGTTTTAAATGTAACTAATCTACAGCTACAAAGTTCTACTCTTGATAGCATTTACCTTTCTGGGGAGTCTCCCAGTCTCCAAAGGATAAAAGCAGAGAGTAGAATCAGTATAACATATACCCAGAAGTCCGTATTGTAAAGGCTATAAAGATTTGCAGCACAGTGACAAGCAAGCAGGATTTTTTTTTTTGAGAGCTGGTTTACTAGCACAGCACCAAGCAAAGGTGATGAATTTGTCTTGCTATTAGTAACTGAGCAGAGTTCAGCTGTGTCCTCACTCCTGGTCTTCCATTTTCTCCTCCTGCAATTAATTTCCTTTATCATCCCAGATCCTGCGGTCCTGGATAGCTTTATTAAGGGCTCAAATTCTACAAAGGACCACGTGCTGTAGAGTTGGTTCAGATTTTCTAGTTAGAGAATCTAACTGTTGGCTTTACACAACAGGTTCATGTCTCCCTCTAATGGATAGGAAAGAATAAGACAAGTCAGATTTCTATTTGTTGTTAGATCAGACTTTGTATGATTTGTCTATGTCATGTGTGATATGTGTAACATGTGTTGGAACAACATATAGTAGCTTATTCAGCTAATGTCTAAAAGCAGCACAAAAGTGTCCTTTTGTTTTCATTCACTCAATATTTATTTAACTATGTGCCAGATGTTAAGGTATAAAGATATGAATAACACCATGCAGTGGCAAAAAAGATTGAGAAAACTCACTATATACTGAGATAGAAAGATTGCCAAGATATATTAAGGGGAAAAATTCAGAGTACAGGATAGTACGAATAATATGCTACCATTTGTTTATAAAGGGAGAAGAAAGAATACACGCACACACACATTCTCTCTCTCACGTGAAACATCTCCCAAAATATATTTTTAAAACTATTAACATTACTTGGTTCCCTCCTAGAAGGGTAACACTGTATCTAGAAAATAAAGGCAAGAAAGAGTTTTCACTGTATTCCTTTCATATATTTAAAATTGTGAACCATGTAAAGATATGTCCTAATCAAAACCAAACAAACATTGAAAATTAGTAAGACAGAAATGAATGAGGCAAATCCTGTGTTCAGTTACTTGGGAGGAAATTCACATACACATACAACAGAGGAAAGGTCATCAGAGGCCAGGTCAAGGAGGATCTTCTATGCCAAGCTAAAGAGTTTTCACTCTGTTCTGGAGGCAACGAGCCATTCAAAGACTTTAGCAGGAAAGTAACAAGTAGATTCACATTTCATTCTAGTGGCAATGTTGAGGGGAAGATTCAAGGAAGTCTATACTAGAGCAAGGTAGAGTCAGACCCCTTTTGGTAATTTTCCTGCTTCAAAGACCTGTTATCTAGGGTCAGAATGCCTCGGGGTAACAACAGAAATAGGCTTGGTTGAGCCCAGGTTAAAGATGATTTGTGGAATCTTTAGTCAGATGACTTGGTCTGGAGAGGAGAGTAAATTATCCAATAACTGTAATTTACTTAGAGTGTGCTAGGCACACTAGCAAATACTTCTCAAATGACACCTCATTAGTCCTCACAATAATCCTATGAAATAGGTCCTAATTATTCTGCTAAATTTTACAGATGAGAAGACTGAGACCCAAGTAGGTTAATCAACTTGCCCAAGGTCAGATAGCTAAAAACTGTCAGATGGATTTGAGCCCATCTGTCTGATTCAGAAGTCCATGTTTTCAAGTATCAGCATACACAAGGTCCCCTCTTAGCTGTTCAACAGAATGCCTAGCTCCCTCTCACTGCCAAAACCTGACTTCCAAAATACTCCCCTTCCTTTCAGTCCTAGGCGAAATAGCTGAAAGGGCAGTTGGACTTTCTCCTTCTCATCTCCTTTCCCAACTCTACCCCGCTCCCCTCATCTCCATCCACCTCCTCTCACCTCCTTCCAATTCCACTATCTCCATCACATCTCCCCTCATTCTCTATCTCAGCTCCACTATACTCTGTGGTTCTTCTTCCCTGTTGCCCTGGAAACACAGGTCCTCTCTGCTTCTTTTCCAAAATCAAACTTGTTCGCAGGAAGAACGAAAATGCTAAAAGATAGAGAATAATTGAAATTGAAGATAAAGTTCTAGGAGTGGAATTTTATGCATCCTCCAGCACTGAGGAGAACTGGATGGGGACTAGGAAGTCAGCCAGTTCCCTTGCAGTTCGATGCATACAGGAAGGTCTTCCCAAGTGCCTCTTTTGCCACTCCAGAGGCTCCTCACCCACTGTGAGTCTTTCTTGGAAAGAGAAAGCATACAGACTGATCTCCAGGAGATTCTTTCTCCTCCTTGCCCAGTTTTCAACAACAAAAACAAGAGGGAGAAAAGGAAGGAGACTAGCCAAGGTTGGCTCAGATCAGGTGTTTCCACAGCGACCACAGAAGCAGCTTCAAGACCTGAAAAAGTCCCTCCTTCAGGCTGTCCCTAACATCTTCAGGACCTCAGACAAGCATACAAATGAAAGCTCACATGCCACAGTTTAAATTTTTAAACATAAATAAGCTAATAAATTGTTAAATAAAATGTATTTTATTGAATAAATATATTTTGAAAATATACCTTTGAAATAACAAAACTGAAAATTATGTGTAAACGTAAGGTTTGCTAGGACTGAAGGTTGGCAAAATATCAAACGTGACTAAATTTAATTATTATCGTGCATGTTTAGGTTCTGTTGACAGGGCAACAATGATTGGATGAATAAAAACACCTGAATTAGTAATAACGTGAAAACATACATAATTCACAATTACTTCCTAAAAGTTGTGATTTTAGTCTTTTTGGGCTACTATAACAAAATACCACAGACTGGGTAGCTTATAAACAACAGAAATTTATTCTCACATCCTGGAGGCTGGAAATCCAAGATCACGGTGCAGCATGGTCAGGTTTTGGTGACAGTCCTCTTCTGGCCTGCAGACTGCTGACTTCTCACTGTGTCCTCACAAGGCGGAAGAGGGGAGAGAGCTCTCTGGGGTCTTTTTTTATAAGGGTGCTAATCACACTCATGAGGGCTCTACCTTCAAGATCAATCACCTCCCAAGGGCCCAACTTCCTAATACCATCACCTTGGGCATTAGGTTTCAACATGAATTTGGGGGGGGGGGACACAAACATTGAGACCACAGCAGTTATATTTCTTGCCTTTGTTTCAGAAATCCACCAATTATCTTGCTACAATTGAATTTTTATATAATTTGTGTTTTATTATCTAAAAAATAAAAAATATAGTATAATTATTTTTTAAATTGTAACTTCAAATGGAACAAAATATGGATATATATTTACCCAAAAAAGTAAATTAAAATATTAAAATAGAAAAGTTAAAATTGTTTTTAAATGCTTTCAAAAGAGCTATTTTCTTCTAAATTACTTTTAAAAACTGCTTATGAAAATTAACAGGCAAAATACAAGGCAATTTAAAAATATCAAGATTTTAAATTAAAATTATTTAAACTTAATTTAAAATTAATTACATCATATGAAATATTTTATAAAAATAAAACATCATAACTCAATGTCTATCTGGCTGATGCAGTAAAGAAGAATGCATGTTATGTCTAGACCTACCTATATACAAATTTAAAAGTTAATTTGGGGAGAAGCTCAAGATGGCAGAGCAGGAGGATGCTGAGTTCACCTCCCCCCACAAACACATCAAGAGTACATCTACATGTGGAGCAATCCTCACTGAAAACAAACTGGAGACTGGCAGAAAGACTATTATGCAACCAAGGCTGTATAGAAACATCCACACAGAGTCGGGTAGGAAGGGAAGAGAAGAGATCGGGGAGGGACCTGTGCCCCTAGGAGGGGACACAGAAGAGGAGGGGGATTAGATGGGCTTCAAGATTCTCCCTGGGGCATGAGCAATTTGACCACATATTGGGCACTGTAGCCCTGGGATCAGGCACCAGGAAGAGGAGTCCCCTTAGCTGGTTTGAAAAACAGTGGGACTAACAGGAGGGCTGTAAGAAACCTAGATTCAGCTCGTGAGGAATGGACATATGCCTGCTTACTCCCAGTAACAAGGCGGAGGAAGCAGGTTGAAACTGCCCAGGGCTCTGGCCAGTTTCCCATGACCACCCCAGTGCATGTCCCAGCCCATGTTGAGCGCCCACCCTGACACCTCTTGTTCCAGTGCAGCTCCCCATTAGGGTGAAGGCTGAAGGCTGCCAGTGCCAAGGAGAGTGCTCATTTGTGGCAGCCAGAGCAGGCTTGGACCTGGTACTGCATGTGAAGGGGGTGAGGGTGGCCATTACTGGCACTCACAGAGGCAGTGGATTGGGAGCTGTCCAGAGAAATCAAAGAGGAAATCAGAAAACACCTCAAGACAAATGAAAATAAAAACGCAGCTTTCCAAAATCTACGGGATGCAACAAAAACAGTTTTAAGAGAAAAGTTCACAGCGATACAGGCCTACCTCAAGAAACAAGAAAAATCTCAAATAAATAACCTAACCTATCATCTAAAGGAATGAGAAGAAGGAGAACAAACAAGGTCCAAAGTCAGCAGAAGGAAGAAAATAATAAAAATCAAAGAGGAGATAAAATAGAGACAAAAAAATGATAGAAAAGATAAAGGAAATTAAGAGCTGTTTTTTGAAAAGATATACAAAATTGATAAGCCTTTAGCCAGGCTCATTAAAAAAAAAGGAGAGAGAACTCAAACAAAATAAGCAATGAAAGAAGAGAAATTATAACTGATATCACAGAGATATAAAAAATAATAGAATACTATGAAAAACTTGGAAAACCTAGAAGAAATGGATAATTTCCAGGAAATATACAATCTTCCAAACTGAATCAGAAAGAGACAGACAATCTGAACAGACCAATCAATAATTCAAGGGATTACTTGAATTAGTAATTCAATTAATAATAGAATTAGGGCTTCCCTGGTGGCGCAGTGGTTGAGAATCTGCCTGCCAATGCAGGGGACACGGGTTCGAGCCCTGGTCTGGGAAGATCCCACATGCCGCGGAGCGACTAGGCCCGTGAGCCACAATTGCTGAGCCTGCGCGTCTGGAGCCTGTGCTCCGCAACAAGAGAGGCCGCGATAATGAGAGGCCCGCGCACCGCGATGAAGAATGGCCCCCACTTGCCACAACTAGAGAAAGCCCTCGCGCAGAAACGAAGACCCAACACAGCCATAAATAAATAAATTAATTAATTAATTAATTTAAAAAAAAATAGAATTAAATTAGTTATAGAATTCAATTTTTTTAAAAATGAATTACTAATCAAAAAACTGCCAGCAAACAAAAGTTCATGACTGGATGGCTTCACAGAGGAATTCTACCAAACATATAAAGAAGAGCTAATACCTATCCTTCTCAAACTATTCCAAAAACTTGAAGAGAAGGAAGCACTCTCAAATTCATTCAATGAGGCCACCACTACCCTGATACCAAAACCAAAGATATGACTAAAAAAGAAAATAACAGCCCAATATCTCTGATGAATATAGATGTAAAAATCCTCAAGAAAATATTAGCAAACTGAACTCAACAACATATAGAAAGAATCATACACCATGATCAAGTGGGATTTATTCCAGGGATGCAAGGATAGTTCAATACCTGCAAATTAATCAATGTGATAGACCACATTATCAAATCACATGATCATCTCAATAGACACAAAAAAGTATTTGACAAAATTCAACATCCATTCATGATAAAAAAACTCTTATCCAAACTGGTATAGAGAATAGAGAATCCCAAAGATGCTACCAGAAAACTACTAGAGCTAATCAATGAATTTGGTAAAGTAGCAGGATATAAAATTAATGCACAGAAATCTCTTGCATTCCTATACACTGATGATGAAAAATCTGAAAGAGAAATTAAGGAAACACTCCCATTTACCATTGAAACAAAAAGAATAACATACCTAGGAATAAACCTACCTAAGGAGACAAAAAACCCGTATGCAGAAAACTATAAGACACTGATAAAAGAAATTAAAGATGATACAAACAGATGGAGAGATATACCATGTTCTCGGATTGGAAGAATCAACATTGTGAAAATGACTGTACTACCCAAAGCAATCTACAGATTCAGTGCAATCCCTATTAAACTACCAATGGCATTTTTCACAGAACTAGAACAAAAAATTGCATAACTTGTATGGAAACACAAAAGACCCCGAATAGCCAAAGCAATCTTGAGAAAGAAAAATGGGGCTGAAGAAATCAGGCTCCCGGACTTCAGACTATACTACAAAGCTACAGTAATCAAGACAGTATGGTACTGGCACAAAAACAGAAATATAGATCAATGGAACAGGATAGAAAGCCCAGAGATAAACCCACACACATATGGTCACCTTAGTTTTGATAAAGGAGGCAAGAATACACAATGGAGAAAAGACAGCCTCTTCAACAAGTAGTGCTGGGAAAACTGGACAGCTACATGTAAAAGAATGAAATTAGAACATCCTCTAACACCATATACAAAAATAAACTCAAAATGGATTAAAGACCTAAATGTAAGACTGGATACTGTAAAACCCCTAGAGGAAAGCATAGGCAGAACACTCTTTGACATAAACTGCAGAAATATTTTTTTGGATCTGTCTCCTAAAACAAAGGAAATAAAAGCAAAAAAAACCAAATGGAACCTAATTAAACTTCAAAGCTTCTGCACAGCAAAGGAAACCAAAAAGACCTACAGAATGGGAGAAAATGTTTGCAAATGATGTGACCTACAAGGGATTAATTTCCAAAATATACAAACAGCTCATACAGCTCAATATCAAAATAAATAAATAAACACCCCAATCAAAAAATGGGCAGAAGATCTAAATAGACATTTTTCCCAAATAGACGTACAGGTGGCCAACAGGCACATGAAAAGATGCTCAACAGGGACTTCCCTGGTGGTGCAGTGGTTAAGAATCTGCCTGCCAATGCAGGGGACACGGGTTCAAGCCCTGGTCCAGGAAGATTCCACATGTCACGGAGCAACTAAGCCCGTGAGCCACAACTACTGAGCCCACGTGCCACAACTACTGAGCCCACGTGCCACAACTACTGAAGCCTGTGCACCTAGAGCCCATGCTCTGCAACAAGAGAAGCCACCGTAATGAGAAGCCCACACACCACCACGAAGAGTAGCCTCCGCTCGCTGCAACTAGAGAAAGCAGCCCACGTGTAGCAATGAACACCCAACACAGCCCAAAATAAATAAATTTATTTTTTAAAAAAAGATGCTCAACATCGCTAATTATTAGAGAAATGCAAATCAAAACTACAATGAGGTATTACCTCATCCTGGTCAGAATGGCCATCATCAAAAAGTCTACAAATAATAAATGCTGGAGGTGTGGACAAAAAGGAACCTTCCTACACTGTTGATGGGAATGTAAATTGGTGCAGCCACTATGGAGAACAATATGGAAGTTCCTTAAAAAACTAAAAATAGAGTTACCATATGATCCTGCATCCCCACTCCTGGGCATATATCCAGAGAAAACTCTAATTCAGAAAGATACATGCACCACAATGTTCTTAGCAGCACTAGTTACAATAGCCATTTATCTTTGTTCTCCAACCTGATCACCCATACACTGTAAAAGCGCTTAATGATGCCCACTCAAGCAGGCTGGCCCAGAGCTCGGGCTCTTTAACCATCAACCTGTGTGACTTCTCCCATCACAGTTACCTCTCCTCTGCACCATCACGTGTAATCCGGAAACAACTGCAACCACATCCTTAAAGGCCTGCTTTCTATAGTCCTTTGGCATGAACTTTTTTCTTTTGGGTGAAAGTCCTGAGGATTTTTTAAAGCTATAAAACAACTTTGACTTTAACTCTTTTTATCCTTAATAACCAGTATATCATGCTAAATAAAATGGAATCAGCAAAACTAGGAGTACAAGTTTTATTAAAAAGAGACTTCTGCTCAGTTCTTTACTACCTCTTACTAGCTTTTTACATTGGGCAAGTAGTTTAAACTTCCTGAGCTTCAGTTTCCTTATTTGTGGGGGGAAAAAAAAATGGTGGAAATAATACCTAAGCATTTTGTGAGAATTTAAAGCATCTGGCACAGTGCTCAATGTACAGGATTCAGTAAATAGTAACTATTATTGCCAAGTTCTTTCTTTCCCCACAGTGGTGTAAAAGTGGAATTATTTAGCATGTCTAGACTCCCTAAAGAACACAAGGAGACATCCCATGACTGATATCCATTACTGCTTTAAAAAGTATGTTTTCTAAGTGGAAGATGTTACATAAGCCAAGGGTGGTATAACATTATCTTCACAGGACCTTTTCAGTTTCAAGTAATAGAGAATCTTGACTGAATGACTAAACAGAGGGACATGTAACATCACTTAACAAACCTAGGTGTAGGGCAGCTCTAACTTTCATTCTAAATCAGAAACTCAACATCGTCATTGGGTCTGTTCTTTCCATCTGCTCTGCCATCCTTGGTGCACCCCACTTTGTCCTCAGGTCAGCCCATCCACAATTCTAGACAGCAGCAGCAGCTCAAGGGTCACATTAAGGCATGGCATTCAGTAGAAAAAAGGATTATCTCCTCCCTCTGTCTTTTTTTGAGAGCAAGGAAGAGTTGAGTTTCTCTAGCATATTTCTCATGATTCCTTGACCAAACTGGTTCATACTCACACCTCTAAACCAATCACTGGCTAAGGGAAAGGGCCATTTTGACTAGCTTATACCTGCTAGGCTTCATCTCTTCTCTGAGCACAGGACTACAAAGAAAGGGTGGAACCCTAACATATATGGGGCTCTAGAAGCAAACAAAAAGGAAATGGCTATTGGGTATGGAACCAAAAGTATCTGCTACACTTGGAATACCAATTCCTTGAGATCTAGTCAGGGCTGCTTAGAATCCCTGCATTTGAATGCAGCATAATAAAGGATGGAGTAACCTCAGTAAGTTTGTGTCCAGCCAAGAGCTGTTAAGGAAAACCCCAAAACAATAATAATAAACAGACAGTAAGATGTTACAAGATGAAAATTAGCAGCATGTATATTGCAATAGTATTTAACGTATAATTATTTCATATACAATTATAAACACCTGGTTCTACAGGCAAACTCATATGAGTACAGCTTGCCTTTTTCAAGAGATTCTGGGGAACTTTTACACACAGGACTTCCCTTTGTGTTAGCAGGGCTAAACAAAGCAGTATTACATCTTTCCATCCTGCCTCTGTCCTTTAAAAGTCCGTATCAGATACAACAAAAATGGCATATTGATTTCAAAATCTCATTTACAGTGCATTCAAAATACTTAATTCAATCTGTCTGACCTACTCCTACGTCCATGTTCCTGGTCATTCTCTGTCAATTACCTAGTACACCCTTCTCCGCAAAATGAAGCTTTTTTTTTTCTTTTGGTATTAGATTTTTGCTCACAGTTCTCCAAAATCATTTCAACTTGCAGCTATGCTTAGGAGACTGGAGGCTGCTAAAATTACAGAGAAAGGACATTGACTTTAAAATAATTATGGAGCACTACTGGCTTAGAGGGTGTTAAGGGATACTAAAGAAAATTATATTAAAAGGCATTAAGAGGAGAACTTATTTCATAAAACTCTAACTTAAATTCATATTTGGGCCTCTTGACACTCCCAACTAGTAGAACACTTTTGCTTATATTTTTAAAGCCTACATTTTTTCCTAGCCTCTATATTCTCTACTAACCATGGCACAATGATACAATTAGTGATGATTAACGTTGGAGGCTTCAAGAGGTCTCACACCTGTGCCGTGAAACATATATACCAATTCGAGGTGTATGACAATGCATTGTTTATGAAAACACTGCTATAAAAGCTATGTGAACACAGAGGGGGAAATTATTAGGAAAAAATAGAACATGGACTTTTTCATAGGCAGAATAGCCACATTTATTCCATAGAAGAAGTGTGTGTGTGATATGGTTACTCCCTCTGACTAAATTGAAAGGATTTTAAAATACAAACTAACAATCTCAGACCATTTATTTCAGGTTACTGGACCAATCAATGTAACTACGAGAAATAGGTATGACATTCTTGTCAGGAAACGCTGAAGACATAAATTTAATTATTAAAGTTGTTATTTGAATGCACATTTACACTCAATTGCTTGCAGTGTTTCTCTTCTACTTATTCATTTGTCTGTGAAATCAAATACGTGGTTGAGACACCTGTAATTATCCAAAAGCAGATCTGTCTGTAAACTGCCTTTGAAGAATTAAATGACCATATTTTATTTGTCAAATAAACTTTTATGTACAAATACCTACTCACAAATGAAATTAGGGCAAATCTTTTGCTATTATAGAAATAGTCTGCTCTAAGTCAATACTTAAAACATTTCCACATGTTCAAAAGTCATATTCACCAAGCACCTCAGGCCACTGAATGTAATTAAGATTTGCCAAATGGACAACAATGATTTCATAGTAATAGTGACACTTTATCTTGTCAAAAATGATTTGGCCACAATACCTTAGCAATACATAAACCACACAGTTATATCAAAAACTTAAGATGGAGACTTGCACTCTGGGAACATAGGGTAGATATACTTTTCCCTATTCTTCCTGCTACTTAAGTACAACTGAAACTCTGGACATTGTACATAAAACAAACATAAGAAGACTCGGAAAGGTGGAGAGAAGAAAACAGACCAGCTAGGGACCTTGGGCCCTGAGGAACAACATGGTTAGTTGCCTGGGTTTTCTTTTATATTTCATGTATCCCAGAATTGGAACAGAAGAAGTCAGCTGCCCAGAAATGCCCACATCTAAAAAATAACAAAGGAATATTATTCTCTTAGTTCACTTGGGTTGCTATAAGAAAATACCACAGTTTGGGGAGCAACATAATTTTATTTCTCACAGTTCTGGAGACTAGGAAGTCCAAGCTGTGTCCTTACACAGTGGAAGGAGATGAGGTATCTTGCTGGAGTCTCTTTTATAGGGGCACTGATCCAATTCATGAGGGCTCTTCCCTCATAAGCCAATCACCTTCCAAAGGCCCCGTCACATTGGGCATTAGGGCTTCAACATATGACTTTGTGGGGAATGCAAAATTCATACCATAAACAATTACAAACAACTCCACACATATAAACTTGAAAACTTAGATTAAATGAACCAATTCTTTGAAAACAGAAACCACCACAACTCATCTAATATTAAATATATAATATTAATTGCCCTATAAATATTAAGGAAATTGAATTTATAATTTAAACCCTCTTCCCCCCAAAAACCCCCAGGTCCAGATGACTTAACTGGAGAATTCTGCCAAACATTTAAAGAGAGTTAACATCAATTCTACATAATACCTTCCAAAAAATAAAAAAGAATACTTCCCAATTCATTTTTAAAGTATTTTTCAATCTTTTTTAAAAATTTTGAGATGAAATTTTCATATGCCATTGTTTTAGGTATAAAACACAATGATTTATTTGAGCTAATTCATTTTATGAAGCTGGTATTACCCTGATACCAAAACAAGACACAGACAATACAAAAAAAAAAAACTACAGACCAATATGCAGCATGAATAAACACAAAAATTCTTAGCAAAATATTAGCAAATCAAATTTAGCAATATATAAAGAATTATATACCATGACCAAGTGGGGTTAATTCCAAGGATGAGAGACTGGTTCAACATTCAAATATCAGTGTAACCTACCATATTAACAGGCTAGAAAAGAAAAATCATGTGATCATATCAATAGACACACACAGAAAACATATTTCACAAAATTCAACACTCACTCATGATAAAAACTCAGAAAAATAGAAATATGAGGGAACTTCCTCAACTTGATAAAAAATTATCTACCAAAATATAAATCTAATATTATATTTAATGGTGAAAAACTGAATTCTTTCCCTCTAAGATTGGGAAGAGGATGTCTGTGCTCATCATTCTTATTCAACACATCTAGCTGTAAGATCTAGCCAGTGCTGGAAGATGTAGCCAGTGCAACAAGTCAAGAAAATGAAATAAAATGAATACAGATTGGAAAGAAATAAAACTGTTTTTGTTGATAGGTGATATAATTGTCTATATGAGAATCTCAATGAATCAACAACAACAACAAAAAACCTCCTGGAATTAATAAGCAGTTATAGCAAGGTCACAGGATACAAGGTTAACATTACAAAAATCAATTGCTTTGACCCAGCTCCTAGAGAAATGGAAATAAAAACACAAATAAACAAATGGGACCTAATGAAACTTAAAAGCTTTTGCACAGCAAAGGAAACCATAAACAAGACCAAAAGACAACCCTCAGAATGGGAGAAAATATTTGCAAATGAAGCAACTGACAAAGCATTAATCTCCAAGATTTACAAGCAGCTCATGCAGCTCAATAACAAAAAAAACAACCTAATCCAAAAATGGGCAGAAGACCTAAATAGACATTTCTCCAAAGAAGATATACAGATTGCCAACAAACACATGAAAGAATGCTCAACATCATTAATCATTAGAGAGATGCAAATCAAAACTACAATGAGATATCATCTCACACCGGTCAGAATGGCCATCATCAAAAAAGCTAGAAACAATAAATGCTGGAGAGGGTGTGGAGAAAAGGGAACACTCTTGCGCTGTTGGTGGGAATGTAAATTGATACAGCCACTATGGAGAACAGTATGGAGGTTCCTTAAAAAACTAAAAATAGAATTACCATATGATCCAGCAATCCCACTACTGGGCATATACCCTGAGAAAACCATAATTCAAAGAGAGTCATGTACCACAATGTTCATTGCAGCTCTATTTACAATAGCCAGGACATGGAAGCAACCTAAATGTCCATCATCGGATGAATGGATAAAGAAGATGTGGCACATATATACAATGGAATATTACTCAGCCATAAAAGGAAACGAAATGGAGTTATTTGTAGTGAGGTGGATGGAGTTAGAGTCTGTCATACAGAGGGAAGTAAGTCAGAAAGAGAAAAACAAATACAGTATGCTAACACATATATATGGAATCTAAGGGAAACAAAAAAAAGGTCATGAAGAACCTAGTGGCAAGACAGGAATAAAGACACAGACCTACTAGAGAATGGACTTGAGGATATGGGGAGGGGGAAGGGTAAGATGTGACAAAGTGAGAGAGTGGCATGGACATATATACACTACCAAACGTAAAATAGATAGCTAGTGGGAAGCAACCGCATAGCACAGGGAGATCAGCTCTGTGCTTTGTGACCACCTAGAGGGGTGGGATAGGGAGGGTGGGAGGGAGGGAGATGCAAGAGGGAAGAGATATGGGAACATATGTATATGTATAACTGATTCACTTTGTTATAAAGCAGAAACTAACACACCATTGTAAAGCAATTGTACTCCAATAAAGATGTTAAAAAATAAAAATAAATAAATAAATAAATAAATAAATAAATTGCTTTCCTATATGCCAGTAATAAACAGCCAGAAATCAAAATTAAAAGCTCAATACCATTTAAATTAGCACTAATCAAGGTAAAATACTTAGATATAAATCTATCAAAATATGTACAAGATCATTCTGAGGAAAACTAAAATCTTTGTATGAAAAGAAATCAAAGATCTAAATAAATGGAGAGATATTCAGTGTTCATGCATAGGAAGACTCATTCAATATTATTAAATGTCAGTTTTTTCCAACTTAATCTGTAGATTCAACACAATCCCAATCGAAATCCCAGCAAGTTACTTTTGTGGGATCAGCAAACTGATTCTGAAGTTTATATCAAAAGGCAAAAGACCCAGCACAATACTGAAGGAGAAGAAAAAAGTTGGAGGACTGATACTAACCAACCTCAAGATTTACTATAAAGCTACAGTAAACAAGACAGTGTGGTAGGGGTGAAAAAAATGGACACACTAGAGAGCCCAGAACAGACCCATGCAAATATAGTCAATTGATCTGTGACAAAAGAACAATGGCAATTCAATGGAGAAAGGATAGTCTTTTCAACAAACAGTGCTGGAGCAACTGGATATCCACGTGCAAAAATAAGTAGATAAATCTAGACACAGACCTTACACTTTTCACAAAACTTAAATCAAAATGGGTCACAGACCTAAACATAAAACACTAACTCTAAAACTCCTAGAAGATAATATGGGAGAAAATCCAGGTTATCTTAGGCTTGGAGATTTTTTAGATACAACACCAAAAGTATAATTCATGAAAGAAAAAATTGATAAGTTGGGGACTTCCCAGGTGGTCCAGTGGTTGAGACTCCGTGCTTCTAATGCATGGGGGCGTGGGTTCAATCCCTGGTCAGGGAAGTAGGATCCCACATGCCATGCAGTGCAGCCAAAAGATTAAAAAACATTTTTTTTGTTAAGTTGGACTTCATTAAAATTAGAAACTTCTGCTCTATGTAAAACACCAAGAGTGAACCATAATGTAAACTATGTACTGTGGATGATTATGATGTGTCAATGTAGATCCATCAATTGTAATAAATGTACCAATCTGATAGGGCATGTTGATAATGGAAGAAGCTATGCATGTGTGGGGCAGGTGATACGTAGGAAATCTCTTTATCTTCCTCTCAGTTTTGCTGTGAACCTTAAACTCTTCTAAAAAAGTAAAGTATTAATTAAACAAACTTCTGCTCTGTGAGAGACACTGGTGAGAAAATGAAAAGATAAGCCACAAATTGGGAGATAATCTTTGCAAAATACATATCTCATAAAAGATTGGTATCCAAAATATACAAAGAAATCTTAAAACTCAACAATAAGAAAACAAACAACCCAATTTAAAAATGGGCGAAGGTTCTGAACAGAACCTCACCAAAGAAGATATACAGATGGCAAAGCAGCATATGCGAATATGCTAAACATCATATAGCCTTAGGGGATTGCAATTAAAATAATGAAATACCACTACACAACTATTAGAATGACTGAAATCTGAAACACTGAGAACACCAAATGCTGGTGAGGATGTGGAGAAATAGGAGCTCTCATTCATTGCCAGTGGGAATGCAAAATGGTACAGCCACTTTGGAAAACATTTTGACAGTTTATTAGAAAACTGAAAATACTCTTACTATATAATTGAGCAATAGCACTCCTTGGCATTTACCCAAATACATTGAAAATTTATGTTCACACAAAAACCTGCACACAAATGTTTATAGTAGCTTATTCATAATTGCCAAAATTGGAAGCAACCAAGATTCACCAATGGGTGAATGAATAACCAAATTGGCATATCCATACAATAGAATATTATTCAGTGATAAAAAAGCAATGAGCTATCAAGCCACAAAAAGACATGGAGTAACCTTAAATGCATATTGTTAAGTGAAGGAAGACAGTCTGAAAAGGATACATGCTATATGATAACAAATATATGACATTCTGGGACTTCCTTGGCGGTCCAGAGGTTAAGACTCTGTGCTCCCACTGCAGGGGGTGCGAGTTCGATCCCTGGTGGGGGAACTAAGATCTCACATGCTGCACAGTGCGGCAAAACACAAAAACAAAAACAAATATATGACATTCTGGAAAAGGCAATATTATGGAGATGGTAAAAAGATCACTGGTTGCCAGAGGTTTGGGGGCAAGGGAGGAATTAATAGATGGAACACAGAACTCTTTTAGGGCAGTAAGACTATTCTGCATGATACTGGAATGGTGGCTACATATCATTATATATTTGTCAAAACAATACAAAGAACTTTAGTTAGTAACAATGTATCAGAATTGACTCATCAATTGTAACAAATACACCACACTAAAACAAGATGTTAATAATAGAATAAACTGGTGTGTGTAGGGTGGGAGTATATGGGAACTCTAATTTTTTCTGTAAACCTAAAACTGCTCAGAAAAATAGTCTATTAATTTTTTTAAAGTGTGGTATATCCATACAATGGGTTACTATAAAGTAATTTTAAAAAGCCCAAAATATTGACACATGCTACAACATGGGTGAACTTCAGAAACATAACCCTGAATAAAAGAAACCAAACGCAAAGGTCTACATATTGCAGTCATTTATTTCTATAAAATGTCCAGAAAAGGCAAATCTATAGACAGAAAGCAGATTAGTGATTGCCTGGCACTAGTAATAGGAGGGGCACTGACTGCATATGGGCAAAAGGGATCCTTTAGGGGTGATGGAAATGTTCTAAAACTAGATTGTGGTGGTGTTTGCACAGCTCCATAAATTTCCTAAAAATCATTGAATTATATATTTTCAAATGAGTGAATATTATGACATGTAAATTAAAACTGAATGGAGCTGTTTTAAAAAAAACACATAAATAAAAGGTTAGTCATTAAATACATTCAACTGATTATGGGTGCAGGGAACAAAGCAAAAATGAGTAAACAAATGAAACAACAGATATACCTTTTGAGGCTCAAATGATGAGACACGAACTAAGGAGTTTAATTCAAACTTCTGCACCAAGAATTTTATAGTTTTAGGTCATATATTTAGGTCTTTGATCCATTTTTAGTTAATTTTTGTACACAGTGTTAGGTAAGGGTCCAACTTCATTCTTTTACATGTAGATATCCAGTTTTCCCAGTACCATTTCTTGAGAAGATTGTTCTTTCCCCATGGAATGGTCTTGTCACTCTTGTCAAAAATCATTTGACCATACATGTGAGGGTTTACTTCTGGGTTCTCTATTCGGTTTAATGGGTCTATGTCTGTCTTTATGTCAGTACCACACTGTTCTGATTACTGTAGCTTTGCAGTAAGTTTTGAAATCAACAAGTGTGAGTCCTTCAGCTCTGTTATTTTTCAAGATAGTTTTAGCTATTCAGAGGCCCTTGAGATTCCATATGAATTTTAGGAACTGTTTTTCTTTTTCTGCCAAAAAATATCATTTGGATTTTCATAGGGATTATATTTAATCTGTGGGTCACTTTGGGAAGTATTGATATCTTAACAATATTAAGTCTTCCAATCCATGAACTTGGTTTGTATTTCCATTTATTTGTGTCTTCTCTAATTTCTTTCAGCAATGTTTTGTGGTTTTCATTGTATAAATTAATTATATAACTTATAATTGTATAAGTTAATCTTTGGTTAACTCCTAAGTATTTTTTAATTTTTATTTTTTTAATAAATTTATTTATTTATTTATTTATTTATTTATTTATTTATTTATTTTTGGCTGTGTTGGGTCTTTGTTGCTGCATGCGGGCTTTCTCTAGTTGTGGCGAGCGGGGGCTACTCTTCATTGCGGTGCAGGGGATTCTCATTGTGGTGGCTTCTCTTGTTGCGGAGCACAGGCCTAGGCATGCGGGCTTCAGTAGTTGTGGCTCACGGGCTCAGTAGTTGTTGCTCGTGAGCTCTAGAGCACAGGCTCAGTAGTTGTGGCGCACGAGCTTAGTTGCTGTGCGGCATGTGGGCTCTTCCTGGCCCAGGGCTCGAACCCATGTCCCCTGCATTGGCAGGCGGATTCTTAACCACTGTGCCACCAGGGAAGTCCCAGTACTTTATTTTTTTAATGCTATTGTAAATGTAATTGTTTTCATAATTTCATGTAATTGTTTCCTTTCAGACTGTACAGTTAGTGTACAGGAAGGCAACTAATTTTTTCATGTTAACTTTGTAGCCTACTACTTTAGTGAATTCATTCATTAGTTCTAACAGGTTTGGGGGAGAAATCTTTAGGGCTTTCTACAAAAAAGATCATGCCATCTGTAAACAAAGATGATTTTACTTCTTCCTTTCAGATTTGGATGCTTTTTATTTCTTTTTAAAATTTCTTTTCCTTGCCTTACTGCTCTGGCTAGAACTTCCAGTACTATGTTGAACAGAAGTGGCAAAAGTGGACATCCTTGTCTTTCACAAGGAAAGTGCTGTAAATTTTTAAAAACTGGTGACTCAATAAATATCAAATGAATGAATAAATCAGCCAGTGAGGAGCAAAACAAACGAGTATGGTCGCTTGATCTAAAGAAAGCTAGCTGCCATGGTGTAAGCAGCCCTATGGAGAGGTCTAGAGGCAGCCCAGTCAGGCATCCAGATGACCGCCTCCCCAGCCAACTTATTAACTGCAACCTCACAAGAAATCCTCAGCCAGAATCATCCAGCGCAACTAAGCTACTCCTGAATTCCCAACCTTAGAAACTGCATGAGGTCATAAATGTTTCTTGTTCTAAGCTGCTGAGTTTTAGGGTCATCTGTTATGTACTAATAGATAATATAGACAGCAAATTAGTGAGTGAACGTGAAATGACACTGCATAGCAATTGTCAAAACAGTATAACATAGGTTTGGGTAAGACATGTAGTTTTCTAAGGAGGTAGTGAAACAGTATCACGATCTCCCAAAAACAAATGATAGCACATCCTACTTCCTATCCTGTTTGAGCAATGACCTTGTCTTTACAGAGGCAAGGAAAGAAAAAGTAGAAAAACAATGATCTACATGGCCATTATTAAGAGATATCATCAAAGACCCCCCACCCAATACCCACCATATCTAGGTACCACAGTGCCTGAAATTCCACTATTAGAGAATCATTCTTTTGAGTTCCTTTTCCTAGAGTCTTCCTATAAGTACATTAACAATTATATATAAATGCTCTCACAACAAATACCAAATATGTACACAATGAAAAAGTACAAGATATGAAAAAGGGAAGGCTTTTTGGTAAAGATAGAAGCATCACTTTAAGGATTTATAACTGTTTTTCTTCCCTTTTTCAATCATAGGTGAAATATAAAGTTTTATCAGTTTTCTACAATAAACAAAATTAAAGTTATTAATATTACAATAATATATGATCATTTTCTTTGTCCAAATTAACATCTATCATACAGGAAAGTCTTTTTTTAATCTAAGGTAAATCTTCCTTGAAAAAAACTTATGGAAAGCAATTTTTCCATTCAGATATATCAAGGGTCTTTATTGTTCCCTATACTTTTTTCAGCCTGGGATGATTCATAAACACTTTATTCATAAAGATGGTGCAGCTGCTCTATTTGCTGAGTGAGCATCTGAATTTCCTATGAAGATCTTCCTTTCTCTATAGCAAAAGAAAAAAACACTTCCTGATAGTTATCAGTTATGTTTATAGTGACAAAATCAAAATTAATATTCAGAACCACAGTTTACCAAATTGGCTAATATCAAAATCTAGATTTTTAAAAAGAAACAAATTTGAAAGAGTAACTCATCTATCTGTCAATATACTTACAGACTTCCAAGATGGCTCATTTGCACCAATTTCCTGAATCCTCTCTTTCACAGCTTCCTCCATGGCTGGTATGGGGACAACACTGTTGCTGGGAAGAGTAAACAACTGACTAAGGAATTTCTGATAGTGGGATCACACAGTTTTAGTTTTCCAGTGGAATGAACACAGAGGTGTGTCTGATTCAGATATTTGTTTTTCCTTATGGATCAAATCTTGTCGACATTTATCCCAAATTTTCTGCCCATCTTTTGGTCCTTCAAAGTGAAAAATGTTGTATCTTTCAAAGTTCTTGGCCAGGAGAGCTTCATCTTTATCCTAAATATACTGACACACATGTTAAACTCCCATTTAGAATTTAATATGAAGACATATATTTCCCTCCTTTTGAAATATAAATACAGTCATAGTATGAAACCTTAGGACAGAAAACCCCACATAGAAAGAAAGACTTATGCAGTCATCAAATGAGAATGGTAACAGGGGTTGAAATGATGGTACTGGGAAATCATTTCTAGAATTCAGTAACTGAGCATAGAGAAGGAAAATTTTAAAGGAGATCAAAAAGATGAAAGTTAGAAGACAGTAAGTTTTAGCTTAAAAAAATAAGAATTTTCTTAAAATTAAGGCTGTCTGAAAATGTAATGGCTTTTGGAGGGGGTGGGCAGTAAGTCCTTGTCACTGGAAATATTGAAATAGAAGTAGATAAATACCTGAAAAGAATGTTGACTGAAAACTTGGTTTATGAACTTTAATATTGCGTCCACATCTAAGATTTTGTATTTCTGTGCTACAGATAAAAAAAAAAAATTACAAGTTCAGGATCACAATCACAGTTCATGATAGAGTTGAGGATTAGAATACTAATCCTGACTAAGACTTCTAAATCCTGACATAATGCTCTGAACCAGAGTTTGATGAATGTCATGTAGCTTAGCAAAAGTGTGCCAAGGAAGCAAAAGGGTTTTTCAGGTCTGTATTAAGTGAATAAGTGAGAGGGGAATAAAAGTTCTCTAAAGCAAGAACAGGGTATGAGAGGAAATGTCCAAAGAATAAGAACGAACAAAGCAAAAGAATTTATCATTATATTTTATTTTAATTTCACATATATTTATTTGGTGTGCTCTGTATACATAACGTAGTGCTACATATTCCTGAGGATAGAAATAAATTAGATAGTATCTACTCACTATGTTAATAAGTACAATAATAAGACAAAATATAAGTGTAATAACAAAGGATAAACATTTTCTATGTGAACTGGAGAATAAAGAGATCATCTGGAATAGAGATGACCCAAGGAACAAAAATAAATTTCCAAAAAGAGATGGTATTTGAGATGGTTCTTGAGAAGTGGATTCATTCATTCAACAACCAAAAAATTCACCACATTGCAGGTTTGGTCATTCATTCATTCATTCCATAAATTTAAGTATTTTAGACATATTTACTGAATTCTGCTAAATTTCAAACATTGTAAGTAAGTATTCAGCAGTGAACAAAATAGATAAAAATCTCTGTCCTCAAAGAACTTATACCCAGCAGGGAGTAAGGGTGGAAGAGAAAATAAGTTAAACCAATAAATCATATATATTCGACAGAGATAAGTACTATGGAGAAAGATAAAATAGGGAAGGGGGACAGTGTAGGAAGGGTGAGGGAGGTGTTGCAATTTCAGAGTGGTCAGAGAAGGCTTCACCAAGAAGGTGATATTTGAGCAAATACATGAAAGAGCTGATGACAGAGTGAGCTCTGCAGATATCAGGAGGGAGAGCTATAGGAAGTAGGAAGAGTAAATGCGAAGGCTTGATGTGCAAGTGAGAATGGTGTGTTTGAGGACCAGTGCAACTAGAATGAGAGAGAGAGAAAGCAGATGGGGATAAGGTCCAAGGAGATAGGAACTCTACTTGTAGGCCAGTCTGAGGCCATTGTAAAGACTTTGGATAAAATTTCCACAGGAGTGAGTGTAATCTAGGTAGAGGGAAAAGCAAGAACAAAGATGGAGAAGCAGGGGAAGGGGGGAAATTCTGAGGAGCACAAGAACTCTTTCCAGGATCATAGTATATCTAGAGGAGTAAGGGAGATAAATAAGGGTGGAAACTATAATAGAAAAGGCCTAGATATAACACAGAAGCACTGGAATTTAATTTCTGAGTCAATGGGAAAGCATTAAAAGCATGAGTGAAAACACTGAAGCTGTACTTTACAACAATTAGGATGGTTAGAATACCAGAGTCTGGCAGCCAATAAAATGCAGAACAAATACTATAATTTTTTTAAAAATTTTATTGGAGTATAGTTGATTTACAATGTTGTATTAGTTTCTGCTGCACAGCAAAGTGAGTCAAATATACATACACATATATCAACTCTTTTTTTAGATTCTTTCCCCATATAGGTCATTACAAACTTATGGTTACCAGTGGGTAAGGTGGGGGGAAGGGATAAATTGGGAGACTGGGATTGACATATACACACTACTACATATACACACTACTACACACACACACTACTATATACACACTACTATATTCATATACTACTACTATACAAAATAGATAACTAATAAGGACCTACTGTATAGCAAAAATTCTATATTTTAAAACATCAATATTTTGCCATTCCTAGTGAAATAATTAATTCAGGTAAGGCTCATCAATGAGCACTAAAGCCATTAAGTGAAAAATTGATGGGAAACTAGATAATCTCACAGTGACTTAATAATGGTTACAAGACATCATGTAAATAACAACCTCAATGGTGTAAAAGTAAAAGTTTAAGTGAGAGAAGTCAGGAAGTAGAACAGGGAAAGAGAATGAAAGGGAAGAGCAAGGACAACAAAAATCTTCACTTTACTAAACTAAAGGTCAAGAGGTATCATAAAGATTTGAAACAGCAAGAAAAAGAAGCATCAGTATATTAATTTAAATCACAAAGATCACCTATGGAGGAACTAAAAATAATATAATTCTACTGCGAAGATGAGAGAAAGGCAATGAAGAACTAGTGCCAGTTATCTAAATCTTCTGCCATAGGTGGAAGTCAAGAGACAATTTCTAAAGTTGAATTCAGAAAGGAGAAAGCTCTTCCTTGCGGCAGAATGCCAGTAACACAGAAGTAATGATGGAGTTAGGAAATAGATACATGGAGGAAAGTTTGATGAGAAACAGAATATTTAATATTATATATATACAAGGATATGTTTCTTTTTATTATTTTAATTGACATCTGAAAATTCTTTGAATTCTTTTAGTCTACTGACACAGGGTACATTTGGTTGAAAGAGAAAAGGCAGAGTGAAGAGACCATTCCAGAGTGAAAAGAAAGAGAAAAGTCAGAGTAAAAAGAAACCAGGCCCTATGTGAATATGAAAGGACAAGAAGATACCATGGCATCATGTAGAAGCTGGAAAAGGCAAACACATTATCCCCTACAACCTCCAGAAGGAAGGCACCTCTGCCACCACCTTGATTTTAGTTTGGTGGACCTGTGTAGGACTTCTAACCTACAGAACTGTGAGATAATACATGTGTGTTGTTTTAAGCACTGGGTTTGTGGTAATTTATTTATTTATTTATTTATTTATTTAGGCTTTGCTGGGTCTTAGTTGCAGCACATGGGATCTTTGTTGTTGCATGCGGGATCTCTTAGTTGTGGCATGCGGACTCTTAGTTGTGGCAAGCAGGTGTCTTAGTTGCGGCATGCAGGTTTCTTAGTTGCAGCATGCAGACTCTTAGCTGCGGTATACGAACTCTTAGTTGCGGCATGCATGCAGGATCTAGTTTCCCAACCAGGAATCAAACCCAGGCCCCCTGCTTTGGGAGCGTGGAGTCCTACTCACTGGACCACCAGGGAAGTCCCTGTGGTAATCTGTTAGAGCAGCAATAGGAACCAATACACCAGCTCTCCTCCATTCACTCCTGCAAACATGAATGTCAATTATATCTGAACCCATACCTGGATTCAGATATAATTTTATGCCACAAATGTTAGCTCTTATATTTAGGTCTATGATTCATTTTTAGTTCATTTTTGTATATGGCACAAGACATGAATCAAAGTTTTTGCTTGTTCTCTCTCTTTTCTTTCTTTTTTTTCTTTTTGGCATATGGATCCAATCGTTCCAGAGTCATTTGTTGAAAAGACTCCCTTTTCATCACTAAATTGTCCTTCTATCTTTATTTGAAATAACAACACAACAACAACAGATGTCCATATATGTGTGGTTCTCTCTGAACTTTCTATTCATCCCATTTATCTTTACACTAATATCACACTGTACTGATTACTGTAGCTTTAAATAAATCTTTGTTTTTAATAAATCTTGAAATCAGATAGTGTTAACCCTTCAACTTTGCTACTCTTTTTCATAGAATTTCAACGGTGTTTGGCTATTCTAGGTCCTTTGTATTTGCATATGAATTTTACAATCAGCTTGTCATTCTTATTGATGATAGTACTCTTCTCCCAAACAAACTTTATAAAAGTAAAATGAAAATTATTTGGCACCTTGAAGTAAAAATGGAAAAACAGTAGTGTAACTCTTTACTTTCCTGATTAATAAAATGAAAACACAAAGGGGATTTCATCAAACACTAGAAAAGCATTAAGAAAATGCTTTACCACGCAGACGTAGAGAATGGACTTGAGGACACGTGGAGGGGGAAGGGTAAGCTGGGATGAAGTGAGAGAGTGGCACTGACATATATACACTACCAAATGTAAAACAGATAGCTAGTGGGAAGCAGCCGCATAGCACAGGGAGATCAGCTTGGTGCTTTGTGACCACCTGGAGGGGTGGGATAGGGAGGGTGGGAGGGAGACACAAGAGGGAGGGGATATGGGGATATATGTATATGTATAGCTGATTCACTTCGTTATACAGCAGAAACTAACACACCATTGTAAAGCAATTATACTCCAATAAAGATGTTAAGAAAAAAAAAAAAAGAAAGAAAGAAAAAGAAAATGCAAAAACTCCAAAATGTGAAAATCAAAGTTTGGGTAATTCTTCTGTGAAATTCTTAAAATAGCCCAAATTTTTGTTCTTCAATACATACTTACCCCTTCAGGGAAGAAGCATAAATAATAATTCCATTGTCTATTCCTAAAACAAAGATTAGTTATCTCAAAAATTGGGACTCTAATTCCAGGGAAATGCTCTTACAGCAGTGCAAGTATATCCCAATTATGTATTAGTCATAACAGAATCAATAGGAGAAAGCTCAAAGATCATCTAGAAGTTCTCAACCCAAATGACATATTAGAATCTCAAAGAGAAGTTTAAAAAATACGTATGCCTGGGACGTACCATGAGTTCTGATTGATCTTAACTGATCTAGGATGGAGACTAGGCATATATATTATAAAAGCTGCCCAGATAATTCTAATGGGATGATAGAGAGGGACTGTCCAACTATTTATATTTTCTTTTATATATTTTAAAACTAAGACAGGGAGAAATTGACTTTCTCAGGAACGGAACTAACAAGTATTAACTAAAACAATAGAATGTAATGTTTACCAAAAATTGTTATTAGTTATTTATTGGTCATAACGATACTACCCCCAAAACATAGTGCCTTAAAACAACAAAAATGTATTATCTAACAGGATTTTGACAGTGACTTACTTGAGTGATCTGGTTCAGGGTCTCCTGTGACATTGCTGTCAAGTCACATGGAGATGCAAACATCTGAAGGTATGACTGGGGCTGGAAAAAAATGCTTCTAAGGTGGCTCATTCACATGACTGTTGGCAGGATGCTTCAGTTCTTCCCTGGCTATTGGGAGTAGACCTCAGTTTCTTGCCACAAGGGCCTCTCCAAAGTACTGTTTGATATGTCCTCAGGATAGGGCAGCTGGTTTACCAGAATGAATGATCCAAGAGACGGAGCAAGGAGGAAGTCATGATGCCTTTTATGACCTATAGACATGCCTCCACTGTTGCCACATTCTACTCATTAGAAGCTAGTTACTAAATCCAGCCCACACTCAAGAGGAGGGGAATTAGCCACCACGCTTTGAAGGAAAGAGTATCAAAGAATTTGTGGTCTCATTTTAAAACCACTACAGGAATACTGTCTGTTTGGGTTTTTCATGTAAAACAATGTATTTAAAAATTATATACTCCTGAACTGGGGATACAAAGAAAAGTGACAGAGGCAAAAATCTTACAGAACTTACCTCCTATGACAAGAAGGACAGTAAATAAGTATAAAAATTAATAAAATACTTTTAGATAGTGATAAGTGCTGCAGATAGAAAAGAATAATGTAACAGTGATCAGGGAAGGGAAATGAGGAAGTAACTCTTGATAGTGTGATCAGACAGGCCTCCTATGGATATACTAAGATAACAGATCATACTATACATTCTATTAGAAAACCTGACTTTATCATCTAACGAGGCGAGGGTTGCTAACAAAATACCATAGATTGGATGACTTAAACAACAAACATTTATTTCTCACAGTTCTGGAGACTGGGAAGTCCAAGATCAAGGTACCAGTCAATTCAGTTCCTGGTAAGCCCGCACTTCTTTGCTTGCAGTGTCTTCACTCAGATCTCTTTTCTTCTTCCTGTAAGAACAAAAATCCCAACATAGGGCCCCACTCTCATGACATCATCTAAACCTAATTATCTCCCAAAGGTTCACCTTCAAATAACATCACATTGAGGGTTAGTTAAGGCTTCAATATATGAACTTGGGGCAGACAAAATTCAGTCTAATATACATACTACTATATATAAAATAGATAACTAATAAGATCCTACTGTATAGCATAGGGAACTCTACTCAATACTCTGTAATGGCCTATATGGGAAAAGAATCTAAATAAGAGTGGATGTATGTATATGTATAGCTGATTCACTTTGCTGTACACCTGGAACTAACACAAAATTGTAAATCAACTATACTCCAATAAAAATAAAAATAAAAAATTCAGTCTATAGCAGCTATCTTTCATATCTATACATTTCAATCTTTCCTTTAAAACTACATCCATCTTGACGGAAATCTGTATCCTTTTTTTTTTACAACTGTAAATAATGCTGTGATAAACACCTTTATACATATATCTTTGTGTACATGTATAAATATTTCTGTAGGATGAACTCCTAGAAGTGAAATTATTTGGTCAAAGTAAACACATATTTAAATTTTAGATAATATCAAACTGCCCTTCAAAAAGGTTATAAAAATGTACACCTCCTCAAAAAGGAAGAAACACTGTTTCTGTAATTACTGCTGGTGTGAACATTTACATCAAAAGATTTTACTTATCTCTCTTACAAATGGGCCATTCTTGGTCTTCATTTTATTTGATAAATCTGTAACATGTGACATAGTTAATTACCCTTTCTTCTACAAAACACTTTCTTCACTTGTCTTCTAAGGCTGAATCCTCACCTGTTTTCCTCCTAACACAATGGACTCATCTTTTTGATCTTCCTTCCTGGTTCCTCCTCATCTCCTTAAATTCTAGACATTAAAGTGTCATAGGGATCAGTTCTCAGTCTTCTCTCTACCTACACCCATTCCCTTGGTCAGATCACAACCAATCTCATGGATTTAAATACCACATCTCCACTTGGATGACTAAGGGGCATCTAAATATATCTAAAGCTGAATTTATCATCTTAACCCTAAAACCTGGTCCTTCCACAGTGTCACCTAATATATTTCAACTCACTAAATGGCAACTCCACCTTTCCAGTTGCTCAAGCCAAATCCTTGCTTTCTTTTTCTTACGCCCCAACTTCCTCTCTACTTTCAGATTTCTGCTCATATCAGATCCTGCCTCCCATCACCATTCCCTACACTCTTAATTTACCTATTTTTTCTAAAATAGCATGTCTTGGGGATCCCCTGGCAGGCCGGTGGTTAGGGATTCGCGCTTCCACTGCAGAGGGCCCAGGTTCAATCCCTGGTCCGGGAACTAAGCTCCTGCAAGACGTGCGGTGCGGCCAAAAAAACAACAACAAAAAAAGCATGTCTCAATATGTAAAATTAGAGTATATATTCCTTCAATGGATCATTGTCTCCTCATCAGAATATTAGCTGAAGGTAGAAACTTAGCTGGTTCACTATGGTGTCTCCAGCACTTAGAGCAGTGTTTTTGGTTGTTGTTGGCATAGTGGCCACTCTATATAATATTTGCTCGATAAATGAATGAATTGTACAGGTCATACATAGATAATATAATTGGAAACCAGGCCGATGAGGTGGCAAAGGCAGATAAAGCATCCAAGGTTGGGGCCTAGCCTAGGCACAAATATGGAGCTGTAAGCAACTTATCCTCCAAAGTCTTTTTTCATCTGTAAAATGGGGTTTATGCCATATTCTTCAGAAAACAAAGACACTTGGAATGGTCACTATCTACTTGGTATTACAATACACAAAGTTTCACTACCTGCAACTTCTAGGAACATTTGCTTCAATTCTCCTCTTAATTTCACCTGCTCAGGTATAACACGACTTGAGCGTAGATTTTCAGAGGCTCTTAGGTTGTATTGCCAAAATGTCCACTTAGACAAACTTTTGAGACTTGTAAAGGCAATTACCAGGAAAAAAAAATCGCCTAATTCCATTATGGTGATGGTTGCAGAGCTCTTTAAATATGTTAAAAATCACTGAGTCGTACACTCAAAACAGGTTAATTTCATGGTATGTAAATTACATCTCAATAAAACTGTTAATAAGAAATTAGAGAGTCTCTAATTCCATATATGGGGCTCCCGTAAGATATCATCAGAATTTAAGAATAAGGTAAAAGCCATCTACCAAAACCCCAAAACAGAAAATGAATAAAGTTCAATAGATGAGCTCTGCCATTGACTTACACCATCCGAAGAAATGGTCTGTAAAAGAAACCCAGATATTTGGTGCTACCTGAGTAACAGATAAATTAGAGAACTGCATCGGGATAACTGTTTGTAAGCTGAGCGCCTAAGAACCAGCCAAGTTCCTCGAGCAGAGACAGCACTCAACGAACTCAACTTGCAGGACCAGAGGACTGCGCCCCAGTCCTGCAGTCCCGCTCCCCAAGCAAACGCCCAATCTCACTTCTCCAGAGTGGACGTCTACGAGGAGTGTCCGCCCTCGTTGGTCACTTGGCATCTAACCCCAGATGTGCGTGGGGGATCGGACAAAGCCTAGACTCGCAAACCTGACGACCCTCCCCGCACTGGCCAACCTGGGGTTACCCCGGACGCTGAGGGAACCACGCGGGCTGGGCTTCAACCTTGGCCGAGCATCAGATTCGCCTGAGAAGGCTTTAAAAACTGTCAGGGGCATCACCCAGTCGCTCCGATTCAGTTTCGGGGTGGGGGCCCTGACACCAGTCTGACGGAGCCGGGGAGCGACAACGCCGGACGCCGCCCCACACTCTGCAGGTCTACCCCCTGCCGGCCAGCCCGGCGTCCGCCAAGCTCCCCACGCGGGAGCCGGGCCAGAACGCTCCAGCACAGGTCCTACGCCCTCCGCCCGCGCTGGCCTCCCGCGCCCGCCAAAATAGTCTCCCGCGCGACCGCCCCTCGGCTCCGCCCCCTGCCCCGCCACCGAAGGGCTGATTTTCTCTCCACCTGGTTCCCCGCCCACACGAAGGCGAGATCTCGAACGGCTCTTTCCACCAGCCAATCATTTCCGTCAGCCAGTCACCACCAGTTCCTCCGCATCTCCTTCGCCCTCTTCCGTCCGCAGTGTCACACGGAACTCGCCCTACAGCTAAGGGTTACCCGCGTTCCCGCCTCAGTGGGCTGCGCAGGCGCAACATGGTTTAGCGGAGCGCAGGCGCAAACTTGCGAACGGCTGTAAGGAAGAGGAATGGATGGTTCCGCGTGTCTGGGGAGGGAGTGGCTCCTCCAGTTTGGCTAAGTCCGCAGTGGAAGCTTGAGTAGGAGTGCTGCACAGGAAGGTGGAGTTCGCCTCTGCAGCTGCACTTGTCGCTAGGGTGTGTTGGAGCGCAGGCAAAGGTTCAGAGTAGAGAAGGGGCCCTAATAGCCTTTATTTCGCGGAGGGAGACGTCTGTAGTTGAAAGTGCCGAGTCTGGTAGACTGGGGAGGAGGGGTTGTTCCCAGTCTGTCAGACCTGCACACAGGCGCCTTGCAGCTGAGGAAAGGGTCCCTGGGCAAGAAAGTACCTGGTGGCTGTGCCTGCTGGCTCCTGTACTTCTGTGGCAGCAAGCTCCATTAATCTGACCCGAAAATGTTTCTGCCAGGATAGTTGAGGTTGCCTGGAATCTAGAGTCGAACCCAGAAACCCAAACCTTATTTCCTCTAAGAAAATTCGAGTTCAGCCCAGGACCTGATCAAGGGTTACGATGCTGGTTAGAGACAGGTGTTCAACAAGAACTAAAGTCTTCTTGCACGCCGTTGCTATTTTCCACCGTGCTGAGTGGAACACATGCTAAATGGAGCTCCATAAATTTACCATTTCTCCTCAAACTCTTGCTCTCCTCCATATGTCATCTCCCCAGTCGTGGACCTAGGGTCAGTTTCTTGTATGGCCCCTAAGAAAATTCAGCATTCCAGTTGACCTCTCCCTGTCCCACACCTGAAGGAGATCTAAATGCTTAATTAGTGGATCTGGTTGTCATGTTTACTTTTGGTCATATGGCTAGTTTCCAGTTTGGGGCAATTATGAACAATGCTGCCATGAATAATTTTGTAAATGTCTTTTTGTAGAATATATATACATATTTCTGTTACCTTTATATGTAGGAGTGGAGTTGCTGGTTCATAAGGCATGCATGTGTTCAATTTTAGATGCGAACCGTGGGAGGTTTCTAGAATAATGGCTCCCTAAAAGCGTGCTTGTCCTAATCTCCGGAACCTGTGAGTATATTGGGCTACATGGCAAAAGAGAATTAAGGTTGCTAATCAGCTGACCTTAAAATAGGGAGATTATTCTGGATTGTCCAAGTGGGCCAAATTTAATCACAAGGATCCTTAAATGAGGAGGGAGGCAGGAGGAGGAGAATAAGAGAAATAGTCATATGAAAAAGACTGGGCAGACTTCATGACCCTGGCTTTGAAGATGGAAGGAGGCAATGAGCCAAGAAAGTGGGCATCTTCTAGAAGATGGAAAAGACAAGGAAATGGATTCTCCCCTCCCCAGAAAGAACTTAGCTCTGAGACCTCCAGAAATGTAGGATAATAAATATTTGTTTCAGCCACAAAGTTTGTGATAATTTGTTACAGCAGCAGGAAGCTGATAACACTGCCAAACTTTTCCAAAGTAATTTTATCAATTCATACACTTTGAGAGCTTTGAAAAAAATGTCCATACTTTACCCTCACACCACACTCACTGAACTGGAATCTCTGGATAAGCCCAGAAAAAAAAATGTTTTTTTAATGAGGTGATTCTGCTGCATCTTGAAGGTTGAGAACTATTTGTCTAAATCCTTAAATCTAAATTCATTTCTCATCATTGAAGAACAGAGTGGCAGCGATTTGGCCACAAGATAAAAGCAGTTCTAGAAAAGATTTGTTCCAGGTAGTGGAAGGGTTCCTCTCCCTTGTCTGCTCAGAGTTAACATAGCTAATCTTTTACAGTTAACTCGTTGAACAATCAGTTTCTACTAATACAATTCATAAAGGAGCATTAAGACTAAGAAGATTGCAGAAGATTTTTCTTTAACATGCTTATGAAGTGGCTCCTTGAGACACTGCCGCATCTTGGCACGTTCACCTTCGTGGAGAACTTGACCCCAAGAGCTGATAGTACTTGCAATTCCTCAGAAAGAAGGAGTTGGAGAAGCGGGGAAACAGCTAGCCTCGCTCGTTGAGTTGTGCAATCCTTCCAGCTCTTTGTGCTGAGGCTGCAGCAGGCAGCTGACCCTTGGGCCATGACCCTGGGGGAATCCTGAACAAGAAGGTGGTTTTCTTAGAGGTTGGGCTGCAGGTGGAGGCTCTGGACAGGGTGTCCCTTCATTTCCTTAAGGATATTCTTCAGAAGAAAGGTAAGTGAACTTCTTACATTGCATCCAGGGATCCTGGAGTCAACTTACTTGGTAGTGATACCACCAACTGCTGGGCCCCCCTTGGCAACAAATTCAAAAGTCCTGAGAAGCCCTGGGCAGTTTTCATTAAAAATATGTCATCTAAAAAGAAACAAAGTTGAGTTACTTATAGTGAGGTGGATGGACTTAGAGTCTGTCACACAGAGTGAAGTAAGTCAGAAAGAGAAAAACAAGTACTGTATGCTAACACATATATATGGAATCTAAAAAAACAAAAAAACAAAAAAAGGTTATGAAGAACCTAGGGGCCGGACAGGAATAAAGACGCAGACGTAGAGAATGGACTTGAGGACACGGCGAGGGGGAAGGGTAAGCTGGAACAAAGTGAGAGAGTGGCATGGACGTATATACACTACCAAATGTAAAATAGATAGCTAGTGGGAAGCAGCCGCATAGCATAGGGAGATTAGCTCGGTGCTTTGTGACCACCTAGAGGGGTGGGATAGGGAGGGTGGGAGGGAGACACAAGAGGGAGGGGATATGGGGATATATGTATACGTATAGCTGATTCACTTCGTTATACAGCAGAAACTAACACACCATTGTAAAGCAATTATACTCCAATAAAGATGTTAAAAAAAAATATATATATATATATATATGTCATTCAAAAGGAATGAAGAGTGAGCCAGTGTTCAAACTATAAACTAGTAGGAGCTAACAGTTCAAGTACTTTCCTGACTAGTGTCAAATGTCACTGTTTCCCTTTAAAATTTGAAATACTCCATGGCATGCTGAGCTCCAGAGTGCCCTGGCACACATTTGAGACCCATGGCTGTCATTTTAGAAGTTGTTCTCATCTTTTCCTTGAATGAGTATTCAAGATAACCATTTTCTTCCAAAGTGTTACTTTTATAAGGTCCAGTGAAACTTCACACCTTCCACCCTGAAGATCCCTCTAAAACTAAGCCCCACAGGAGTCCTTTTCAAATGACCACAGCAGGCGCTGAGTGTCCACAGGCCTGTTCAGATTCTGACCTGTTCCTACAGAGGACATCTTGGATAAATCTAAAACTACCTTGGAAGATGAGCAGTTTCCTATTCTAAATGAAAAAAATTAGAGATTACATATTTAAAAACAGTCCATTAACTTAGATATCGGCCTACATCTAGGAAAACTGGCAGACACTATTAAATACTAAGAAAATTAAAAACACAATATAGTCTATTGCACATTTTTAAGAATTCTTAATGACTTTCCTACCCTTCAACATTTCATATCTGATTTTCAAACTCTCAGTGAATCAGATAAGATAGATTCAAATTATAGAATATAACTTTACCTAGATTCATAAGGGGGTATACCCAAAAAACCACTCATTCTAGAAACAGACCATTAACTATAGATATAAATATTCCAACTAAGAACAAGTTTTGATTAATAGCCTGCTTAAAATACAGTTAATAAATATAATTAGATACTATATATTACAATTAACAATCCAGACTAGACCACAAATAAATGTACAAAACACGATTACAACAAAGAAAAGTTAATTGCCAAATATCAAAGGAGAGAAGAGATTTAAGTGAAAAGTTTCAAATGTGTTTTATTCATAACATAGCCATATTCAAGATGCTGGAGGAAATGTCCATGTCTGCTGAGTTCTGGTTGGCAGAAATTCTTTATTCATTAGCCTATCCAGTCTCACACGCAGAAGCAATCTTTGATTTGTCAGATGCTTTGTATACTTGTATAATAAGCCTTAGGTGATTGATGATTTTCTTGTCTGCTGTTTTCATGTTAAATCCCAACATCTTCATAATAGTTTCTCTAAAGTCAACAAGCTACAAAGAACCACAAAAATCAAGACGTCATTAGTTTTGGTCACCTACTTAACTATGTACAATGAAATTGTTATTAGAAATTTAGTTTTATTAAACATTTCTTTATGAAGTGTACATTATTCTACGTTCAAATGTATTTTTAAGCAAAAAAAAATTACAAGAAATCTAAAATTACCTTTGCATTTTAAGATTTGTTTTCATTTTTACAATCTTATAGACTAAACCTAATTTTATTGCTGCTTGTTTTTCATACATGAGATAATTATTTTTTGGACTTCTGATTTGCTGTAGGTAATAGCCGTCCCCTAAATACATATCTCTCCAACCATTCTCTAAAAACTATAGTGATCAACAAGGAGAGCAAATAAAACTCTCCATAAATCATGCCTAAAGCGCAAGTAAAGAATACCACACTTCAATAAAGATGTTTAAAAAAAAAAAAAAAGAATACCACAGACTTCAGTTTTCATATAAGTGGGGAAATAAATATTCTAAACCAACAGAGGCAACTCCAGAGCCCACGCTGGAGTATGCAGTTAGTTTCCTCTGGTGCCCCGGAAAAGGGACAGTTCATAAAGGGGGAAATACGAAGAACAAGTCTGAGACCTGATGAATCAGAATACCGGTAACTGGGGAAGGAAAAGAAAGGGGCTTAGAAGCATGTGAGAGCAGAAATGGCCGATCTAGAGGGCAAGGTTTCTCAGCAGAGAGGGAGCTACTTGGAAGGGTGAGGTGTTCCCTAGAGGCTTCGTGACAAGGGAAAAGAAAAAAAGCAAGCACTGGAAATTAAGGGACCTATATAAACAAGAGAGTATTGCAAAAACAGACATCACATAAAGCCCCACCCCAAAATAAAAGGCTTTACTTCCTAAGTAAACTTTAGCAACTGCACTCACCGTGTCAACAGAAGAGGATGGTACTGAGTTAAGAAACCCAGTAAGTATACCCTGCCCCCTAAGTACCCTGAGGTAGAAACACCTGAAATTGAGAGGGCAGGGCAATCAAAGGGATTTTAAAGTGAATAGATAAATGGCAAATATCCATTTTAAATTGTTATGAGAAGAAAACAGAAAAGCAGTATCATCCAAACTGTTCAGGTGGTGAAAATACTCCCCCCAGAAAAACTGCCATGAAGCAGAGGCAACATGTTTGACAACACCTGATATGAATTAAATATCAATTAAACAAGGATTTGCAGACATGGGGAAAAAACACCTTTTGAATCAGAAATGCAATAATTTGGAGGGACTTCCCTGGCTGTCCAGTGGTTAAGACTCTGCACTTCCACTGCAGGGGACAGGGGTTCGATCCCTGGTCGGGGAACTAAGATCCAGCATGCTGCTGCAGCCAAAAAAAAAAAGCAATAATTTGGAATAGAAATGGACAAAAAAAATATCTAGATGCCTAATGGATAAGAAAGATATGATGATTAAACACAAGCAAGAACAAGACACCTCAGAAATGAAGAGTAAACTACAGAATGCCCAAAGAAGAGATAAGAATGAAAATATAATAAGGGAGGGACACTGAGAGAAGAATAAAAACAATTAAGAAAATGAATATGCAGAAGTTAAAAAAGAGAAAAAAAAGAAAATGGTAATATCATGACTTTTGGTTTTAAGAATCTCTTAAGGAAATTCGTTAAAGTTTCATGTTTCATAAGAAACATGTATGGAGGTGTGACATGTAATCCCACAATAGCCCCAAATTATCATTTAGGCTTTAGAAAATTCTCTTAAAATATCTGCTTTATAAATCTAGTGAGAATCTAAGCAAGTTTAGAAGCACTACCCTCTTGTCCAAGAACGTGATCCAGCCCCCAAAAAATGGTTTCCCCTGAACTTTCATTTTCTCTCATCCCTACCCTCCTTGTCTTTGGTTAGTCAGAGGATGTGTACACAAACCTAAGCTATGAGAATCATATATCCCACCCCTTGCCACTGTGAATTCACTAAGGATAGGCATTTGACCTAAGCTGGGCTTATAAGACCCTTTCTTGGGATTCTCTCTCCTGTCACAGAAAATCTAACTGTAAAACTCTGTGGCTGTCAGTCAGACAGACAAGTTGACAGAGAGCTGCCAAGAAGAACTTGAGAAAGGCCTTATATTGAAGATTCCAGGTGCTGATCCGTGGCCCAGGTGCATCCCTGCCTTCTCAGAGCTCTGGTTGTTTAACTGCCTTTGATTCCACAAGCCAATCAATTCTCTTTTGTCTAAGGTAGAGTCTAAATTGAGGTGGGTGTTTATCACTTCAACTTAAATAATCTTAATATAGTAATTAAAAAAAAAACAAACCTCTTCTTGTTGTCCCGGTACTTCTTCAAGTGTGCTCTTTGCTGTGCAGAGCTCAAGAGTGACAGTTTCTAACATTTGATGGGCCCTCTCTTTGTCCCACCTTACGTCTTGCTCAGCAGAGTCTACTGTAGTTTTCAAGTCTGTTTCCATAACTGCCTTCCCTTTCATTGCTTCAACTTTTGTTAAAGATTGCCTGAGCTTCTCAATTGTTTTGTCCTGTGAGGGTATAAGGTTGGGGGAAAGGGAGATGACTGTGATTAAAACTCCTCTAAATAACAGGCATGATACATAATAACTCATACTTTTTTTTCTTCTTTTTCTTTTTTCTCTCTTTCTTTTTTTTTGGAAGAGCTAGATAATGGAAAAGAAAGAAAATGCCACAATTTATGAATTAAGAGGACATTTCTCCACCATCATGCTCATCAATAACCAACAGTTACTGAGCACTTTTATAAACTAGGCACTTGGGATTTAAGGAGGTTTAACACATGTTCCACGTCCTCAAAAGTCTTACAGTCTGTGCTAATCAAACACAGAAACAGAGAAAATAACTAGCTGCAATAAGAGAAATATTCTTGATAATCAACTGGCAAAAAAAAGTTGATCAGCAAGTATCTAGTGTATATTTGGTTTCAGGCATAAAATGTATGTTTGAAATACTACAACTGAAGCTTGATATAAAGAAGATCCAAAGAGCATCTGCCCCAAAAATCACTAAAACTTTTAACCATTAACCCAATAAGAAAGACAAAAGTATGACTGAAACAAAAAGCAAGGGATCTAGATACCTAACATTTAGAATACCAGTTACCTTTGAGGAGGATACCTGGGGGCTTCAGTGGGATCGATAATACTCTGATTCTTAACATGAGTGGTAGATTTGCGGCATCTAATTTTATTATTCTATATGCTTAATATTATATATGTATAGTCTTTTATATGTATGTAAAATAATTTTAATGTTAATTTTTAAAGTTCAATGAGAAACATGCAGCAAAAATAGAAACAGACCAAAGCTTAAGTGAATTTTTGAAAGCCTCATTTCTTTTACTTACTTTAAGGACATTTACTCTTGTCAGTTGAGTTTTCATATTTTTATTTGACAATTTCAAGTCACTGAGCTGTTTCTGAAGTTTATGAATTTTCTCCTCTAATCTTTGAGTTGTAACAACCTTCGAATTCTGCTGAATATTCAGTAATGTTTCTTGCTTGTTGTCTTTCTCTAGCTGCTTGAATGTTTTGCCATGCTCCATCTGGGAAATCTTAGTCTGGGAGTTTTCCTTTACAGAAATCAACAGTATTAGAATAAAGAAGTTATGCTTTAAGATGGTGTTCTACACTAGCATACCAGATCTACTCTAGACTGATAAATTGTAGACTTAATTCTTACATAAGTAGAATAGTTTTCACCATAAATATGCATTATTAAAATAATCCAAAAAATAAAATATGACAATAAAAGTGATGGCTTAAGGCTAACAAGGGTACAGTTAAGTAGACAATGTTATAAACACCAGGTGATAGCAGAGATTAGTTCAACTTTTCTAAGAATGTATTATAAGGAAATAATAAAATATTTAGATAAAGACTCAAGCACAAAGATATTCTATACAACATTACCCATAACATGAAGAAATAAAAACAATGCAAATGTCAAAAAAATAGTTAAATAAATTACATGTGATTGATTATACATTCATTATAAATAAAGTTTTCAAAAATATTTACTAAGAGAAAGTACTAATGGTATAATTAAATGACAGAAGCAGGATGAAGAAAAAATATGCTATCTCAATTATATTAAAATATTCTTGGAAAATAATCATAGGAAGATATACCTATATGTTAACACTGGTTATCTCAAAGTGGTAGAAATACTGGTTGTTTTAATTGTATTCTTTCTACTATTCTGTACTTTATAAAGTTACTACCAGAAGAAAAAAAAGAGAGAGAGAGAGAGAAGAGGTGTAGATTTAATAAAGATACCACATATTTTCATTATATACAAACTAAAAGTTAGTAAAATATATTGAAAAGAACCACTAGTTCTTTCAAAAAAAGAAAACAGATACTCCAGGCAAGACTGGTTAAAGAAGGAAGAGAAAGTGAAAATACACAGTATTAGGAAGGAGATATATACAGAACTAATGTACATAAATTAATTTTATTAAGAGAAAAAAGTTATTTAAAATGTTATTACAAATGTCTTAATCCATTAAGAGAAATAAAACAAGTAACATATTAAGGAACATGAATGAGAATGGCACCATTTTTCTCAATAACACACTGGAAATTAGAAGACAGTGGAGTAATGCCTTCAAATCTCTGTGTGAAAATAAAGTCTAAATCCAACTATCAATTGAGCCTGAAGTTTAAAAAAAAAAAAAATTGTCATTCATGCAAGGATTCAAAGAATTTTTTCTCTCCAAGACACCATTTCTTAGGAATCTGTTAGAGGATATACCCCAGCAAAATAAGAAAGTAAACCAAAAGAGAGGAAGACAAGAGATTCATGAAACAGTGCAACCTAACCAGGAGATTGGAGAAGAAAAGTCACAGGATTATAGCTGTGCCCAGGCCGACAGAGCAAACAGTCCAGACCAACACAAGAGAATTAAGGACTTTGGATGAGAAAGAATGGGAGATTTTTATAGATTAGAAGATCATCCGATGCAGTATTTTGGGAAAAAATTAATAAGTGAATGTTGAAAATTATACATATGAAAACACAAGAAAAGTATTAACTCCAGGAAAAATAACATGCACTACAAGAAAGAAAAGGTCACAAGAGTATAATACTTGGCATTTTGTAAACACTTTTTAGTGTCATAGTGAACTAAAGGCTGATTATGGATTTAGCTAAAAATATTGATATAACAATACTGGGAAGATGGAAGGGAGAGCTGGGAAAAAGATAAAACTTCATCTGTCATATAACAGGAAGTCAACAGATAATGTCTAAAATAAATAACTCAAGATATAGCAATATAAGCAAATTATTTTAAAAAATGGAATTTACTACCAGAGCAACAGATAAAGGGGTTAAAAGTAGTTCCCTCTGGGAAATAGGATAGGTGGAGGTACAGAAGTGGGCTGCTGCTTTTCAATAGAAGACTCTTGGTATATTTAATTTTTTTTAAATGTACATATGTATAATATATACATATAAGTGTAAAAGGTAAAAAAAAAACTCAAATAACTTCAGCTCAAAGAAGAAATGGAAACCAATAGTAAAATTATAAACATATAAAACATAGTAAAAGGACACTTCTTATTAAAATGTATTGGACAAGCCACAGAGGAATATTTATAGGCTTTGCTGCTTTTATGATTTAAAACAAAGGACCAAAAAAAAGCATATTTACATAAAGAAAAAGAGAAATTAGGGGTGTAGATTTAATAAAGATACCATATATTTTCATTACTTATACACAAAAAATAAACTGGTAAAATGTATAGGAAAAAGAACCATTAGTTCTCTAGAAAGATAAAATAGATGCCCCAGGTAAGCCTGGTTAAGGAGGAAAGAGAGAAAGTAAAATATTGGAAAGGAGAAACATACAGAATGCATAGATATAGAAAAGATGAAAATAATTCTAAACACTACTTTGTACCTCAGTGGCAATAAGTTGAAAACCTAAAAGAAATACATTGTTTCCTAGAAAACAATATAATATTCAACTGTGTCCAGAAAATCCAAGAACTCTAGTAAAGAAAACTATTGGACTTAATAAGTAAATTCAGTAAGGTGGTAGATAATTTTTAAAGATATAAACATATCAAAGGCTTTTATCTATATTAGTAATAATCATTTCAAATAGAAGTAGGGAAAATATGCCACTCATAATGGGCAGGAAATCTATAAGAGACCTAGGAGTAAATTTTACAAGAAAAAATTACATGAAGGACTTTTATAGGACTTATATGAAAGAACATGACAAAATCCTATTACAGTACATAAAATAAGATCTGCTAAAGGGAAAGAGGACGTGTACAAAATTATCAAAAATTATCAATTTTCAAAAATCATATCATTACAAAGCCAACTGAGTAAACTACAAACAATATTTACAAATTGCTACTTTGACAGGTATAAAATTTATATTGAACATTCAACTCATACAGTGTAATCATTAACCTACTTTATTTTTGTCCTCTGTTGTTCCTTTAAATGTATTCTGTGGAGCTAATTCTTCATTTGCCATTAACTGAAACTTAGGGCAAGGCCATGTTTTTCCTGATCACTTTCAGTTTAAGGTAAAAATTATAACATTACCTTTACTAAAAGGTACCTTTACAATGACAGGTCAAGAAATTATAAAGTAAAAACAACCAGATAGAAATATTAGACATGACAAATATAATAGCTGAAATCAACACAATAGATGAGATAAATAGGATGGATAAAGCTGAGAACAAATTGAGTGAGTTGGAAAATCAGACTGAGAAACTCTCTGAGAAGGTGGCAATAAAGGCAGTACCAATAGGGGTGTGTGTGTGTCTGTATAAAGAGAGAAAGATTTGGCTAACACAACTGTGGGGTCTGGCAAGTCCAAAATCTTCAGGGCAGGCTGGCAGGTTGGAGGCCCAGGGAAGAGCTGATGTTGCAGCTCAAGTCTGAAGGCAATCTAGAGGTAGAATTCCTCCTCCTCAGGGGACCTCAGTCTTTTCTCTTGAGGGCTTCAACTGCTTGGATGAGGCTCACTCACATTATGGAGAGTAATCTGCTTTACTCAAAGCCTTCTTGTTATGTTAATCACATCTAACATGCAACATCTAGACTGATGTTTGATCAAGCATCAGGGCACCATAGCTTGGTCAAGTTGACACATAAAATTAACCATCATGCAAAGAAATGAAGGATAGAATTAGAATTGGCAACGTTCTGTTAAGAGTCACAGAAGGAGAAAGAGTAGAAAAAGAAGAAAAGTAAAAACAAAACAAAAAAAACAAAAAAAAAACAAAAGAAAGAAATCAAAAGAAAATAAAGAGAGGAAAATGTTTAAATAAATAATGGTAAAATTGACAGGTGAAAGACTTAGATTTAAAAATTCATGGAGTGCCAAATAAGAGAGATAAGGTAAAACAATATACCTAAGCACATTATAGTGAAATTTAAGAACATTAAAGCAAATGAGAAAAATTTTAAGGTTTCCTGAGAGAAAGAACAGATCACCTACAAAAGAATAAGAATCACATTGTTGTCAGACTTTTCAACAGTAACAGAGGATGCAAGGAGATAATTTAAAAGAATTTAATGAAGAAACTTTGAACCTAGAAGTTTATATCCAGCCAAATTGTCATTCAAATATGAGGGCATAATAAAAGTGTTATCAGGCACACGTGGTGTCAGAAAGTTTGCCACACAAAGATCCAATTTTTTAAAACTCTCTTGTGGAAATACTCAAATGAGGAGAAAAATCCAGGAGGAAGCTTCAAGAAATATGCAACTAAGAGTAATCAAACACGTTGGTCAAATTTGGTGGTTGTCTAAAAAATTAGGACCAAGTAAAAGAAACCAAATAAAAGATATATCATGCAACCATGAACCCCAAAAAAAAGTGCATTAGTAATCATAATTTCTGAAAACAGAATTTAAGGCAATATTTTATAAAGGACAAAAAAGAGAATGTTTTATAGTGCTTAAAAGAACAGGATAGCAAAATCATCGTAAGTGCATATGCTCCAGTAATCTATAAAACAAAAACTGATAGAACAGCACAGACAAATGGATGAATCAAAAATTATACTTGGAGGACTTCCCTGGTGGTCCAGTTGTTAAGAATCTACCTGCCAATGCAGGGGATATGGGTTTGAGCCCTAGTCTGGGAAGATCCCACATGCTGCGGAGCAACTAAGCCCGTGTGCCACAACTACTGAGCCTATGCTCCAGAGCCTGTGAGCTGCAACTACTGAGCCCACATGCTGCAACTACTGTAACCTGAGCACCTAGAGCCCATGCTCCAAAACAAGAGAAGCCACTGCAATGAGAAGCCCGCGCACCTCAACGAAGAGTAGCCCCTGCTCACCGCAACTAGAGAAAGCCCACGCACAGCTATGAAGACCCAGTGCAGCCAAAAATAAATTAAAAAACAAAAACAAAAATTATACTTGAAGAATGTAGCATATCTTTTCCAGAATCAAGTAAACAAAAATAATCAGAGGTACAGACAATCTGAATCATACGAATAATATGCTTGCGCATTAGCTATTTATAGTGCTTTATACCCAACCAAGAGAGAACACATTCTTTATAAGCACACGTGGCACAGCTACCAAAACAGATCAGTCACTGGCCATGTAGGAAGCCTCAATAAATTCCCAGGGATCATAAAATACTTCTACCATGTTGTAATAAAATACAAATTTTTAAAAAATCCTATACATTTGGAAACATAAAAATTATTGCTATATTTAAAATAAAAGATAAGGGAAACAGTACATGTCAATATTTGTGGAACAAAGCAAAAGTAGTTCTTGACAGAAAAATTATGGTTTAAATGAATGCATTTATCAGGATATTCGAAAGGTTAATCATAAACCAGTTGCTCTTATTTTTCTTCCTCCTATTCTTCTTCCTTTCCTTCCTTTCCCCTTCTAAACAATTCAGTCCTAAAGCCATAGGCATTTGCACAGAATGAGAAGGGAAATGCTGAGGCTTATAGCAGGCCTACAGAGCCCAAGCAAGGTGACAAAAGTGTCTGCAGAAGAGGGCTGCCCTGCAGAGGGACTCAGAGCCTGATCACATATGGAGAGGTGACCTGTCATGGAGTGTTAGAGCCTGAACAGGGCAAGGAAGATGTGTATACCGTTCTGGAAATCAACAAGAACAAGACAGGAACCCAAATAAGAAGACGGGTAAAGGAAACAAACAGGCAGAGACTAAAAAGCCAAAAGACGAAAAACATTAAGGAAATGCGAAACTCATTGATAATTAGAGAAATGCAAATTAAATTAACAATCATTTTATACCTGATGGAATGGCAAAAGTTAGGAAGCTGCTAGTATCAAGAAATGACAAGAATGTGGAGATTCAAAAACCCTCCTGTATCTCTGGTGGGACGATTTATTGTTTTGTGAGAGCTGACTGGCAGTACTTAGTCATATTAAGTGTACGTATACACTATGAGCCACCAATTCCAATCCTGACTTAACACCCCTAAGCAATTCTCTCTCAGGTCCATAAAGGGGACTTGTACCAGGATGCTAACAGTGATGTTGTTTGTGGTGGCATAAAAATAGAGGTAACAAGGCTATTTACCACTAGAGGAAGAGACAGGTAAAATAAATAAATAAATAAAAAGAAAAAATTAAAACCATGGCAGATATGAACACTGTAGTACTCCATGCAGTAGACAGAAGCAATGAATTAGATGAACAAATAGCAATATTAAGTGGCTCTTAAAAATACAGTGCTGAGTAATAGAATGAGATTTTTAACACAATACCACTTATGCAAATTTAAAACACATGCACAAAAATTACATTTAAAGAAACACATATAAACAAAGAAATACACATTAAACATATTAGATTGACTTCCTTTTGGGGAGGCAATGGACAAGATCCAAGGAAAGAATAAATAAATAAGAGAGAGACCTTCCGTGGCCCAAATTAATGCATTAAAAACCATGGACTTTGATTAACTCAACCTTCTGTATCTGAGGTCCAATTGTGAGGAGTGGGGAGGCAAGGGAATCCAAGTGGTCAACAGCATTAAAAAAGAAAGTTATTCAACCTTACTAGTAGTAAGGTAAATGTAAAAACTGTACCATTTTAACCTAACTCGCACAAACACACACTCTAAAAGGATGACAGCAACCAATGCTGGCTAGGATGTGAAGAGAAAACACTCATATATTGCTATTTGGAAAGTGAACTCCTGCCTTTTGCAAGGTAGTATTCTGGCAATGGGTATTAAACTTTAAAATACTCAGGATATTCCCTGGCGATCCAGTGGTTAGGACTCAAAGCTCTCACTGCCAGGGCTCCGGGTTCGATACCTGGTTGGGGAACTAAAATCCCACAAGCCATGCAGCGCAGCCAAAGAAAAAAATTAAAAAAGAAAATACTCATACACTGTGATCCTATATTTCTACATTTAGAACTCAATCCCATAGGGGGAGGAAGCATCAGTGTGGAAAGATATATGTATAAACATACTTATTTCAGCATTATTTGTAGTGGCATAAAAAGTGGAAATAAGAGAAGGACCATCAATAATTCTTAATAGGGAATTGGTTGAATAAATAAGTTATATACACAGTATGGAATACTGTACAGCTGTTAAGGGAATAAGTTAAATCTATATCTTTTGACCTAAGGAAAGACCATGAGGTACTTCTTACCAAGTAAGAAGAGTATTTTGACTGGCACAGTCCCAGTTTTGTAAAAATACCAACACCTACATATATATATTCATATACTTCCATAATCATTGCAATAGTTTTAAAAGATATAGACACATTGGTTACCAACATGAAATAGGCAGAAAGGGGGTTAGAGAAGATTATTATTGTTTTCTTCAAACCTTTTAACATGGTTTCAAGGGTTGTGGAAAGCATGCGCTATCTGTATATTCTTAAAATTTAATATAGTATTTTAAAAATTTGCATGGAAATGAATCATCATCAATTACAGATTCAAGAGCAGAGGTAGAAGCTGGATTCATCTTTGGACTCTGTGGAGTACACTGTCGATACCACTTCACCAGGTGCTGGAAGTTTTTAAAAACTGAGTGATCAGGATTTCCCTGGTAGTGCAGTGGTTAAGAATCCGCCTGCCAATGCAGGGGACACGGGTTCGATCCCTGGTCCAGGAGGATCCCACATGCCACGAAGCAACTAAGCCTGTGCGCCACAACTACTGAGCCTCCACTCTAGGGCCTGCGAGACACAACTACTGAGCCCGTGTGCCACAACTACTGAAGCCCGTGCGCCTAGAGCCCATGCTCCGCAACAAGAGAAGACACCGCAATGAGAAGCCCGAGCACCACAACGAAGACCTGCTCGCTGCAACTAGAGACAGCCCACGTGCAACAACGAAGACCCAATGCAGCCAAAAATAAAATAAAATAAAAAATTTTTTTAATGTTCTATATTTTAAAAAAAAAACTGAGTGATCAAAATATATTGGATCAATGAATGAATGAATGGAATAAGAGACTAACTGAGTGAGTAGTGAGTGAGTAAGTTTATGCTTTGGGGCACAGTAATTATAGAAATAGTATAATATAGGTATGGGTATGACAAGCAATTCTGTGAAGAGGTAGTGAAATAGAATCAAGATCTCCTGAAAATCATCCTACCTTTTCCCATTCCACATTTAGGATTGACCTTTTCCTTATAGATGCAGAGAAGCAGAAAATAGAGAAGGAAATTGTCTACAAGATAATTATTGAGGAATTTCACCAACAGCCCCTTCCCAATGCCCATCATATCTAGTTGACACAGTACACCTGAAATTCCCCCTTTAGAGAGTCATTCCTTTGAGCTCCTTTCCCTCTAATCCTCTTTTAAAAGTACATTAAGAAATATGTTAACAATGCTTACAATAAATATCAAATATGTACAGTAGAGAAATGGGAGATATGGAGTAAGGAAAGGCTTTTTGATACAATCAGAATGTTCAAAAGTTTGTAGCAAATTTTCCTCCCTTTCCTAATATTAAGAAAAGTACAAATAGCATTAACAGCTTTGAACATTAGATAGTATAATAAAAGATGATCATTTTCATTGTCAAAGAAACGCCTTATACTTCAGGAAATTCTTACTTTGTTCGTGTCCAAGTCTAATCTCCCTGGAAAAAGGTCATTAATAGCAATTTTTCCTTCCAGATGTTTCAAGGGTCTTTTTTGTTCCATATACTTTTCCTCAGTATCGGATGATTCTCCAGCAGTTTCTTCACAGTGATGATACTGCTTCTCCAATTGCTTAGTGAGCATCTGAACTTCCTGCTGGAGGCCTTCAGCTCTCTGCAGGGAAAAAAGATAGATAGAACATCCTGATGGTCCATGATTTGTATTTTTCAAAACTATTTGCAAGTTCTAACTATATTGACATTGTAGTAACATTAAGTTACTAAAATAGATGAGTGGGGAAGACATTTAAGAAGATTTGACATGTATAAGCTAGTTTTTAAAAAAGAAACAGAAAGGTTTGATATACAAAAATAAGACATTTTCGTGAGTACTGAGAAATAAAACTGTATAATGAATTTTAAGAGAGCAGAGTGTAAAAAATTTGTAACTGTACAATAAACAGACTACTGTGTAGTAGGTTTTACTAATATTGAATTTAAGCAATACCTATTTTTATCTGAATTTTAGGGTGAAGAGTCATGAAATTTTACTAAAATGATTTGGACATAACAAGGAGATATATACACTTAAACTTGCTGGATCAATCTTTCGATAGACTTCACCAGTAAATTCAAACAAATGACTGACTTGATAATTTATTTTACTGCACTGACTGAACTGACCAGTGTTTGATCATGATGGAAACATTATCCTCACCACACCACTATTTTTAAGCTAGCATTCATTGAGCTTACTGAACTGAAGCATTTATCATGTATTAATCCATTTAATCCTTACAACCATTCTGTGGGACAGGAAATAAACCTACCCCAACCCTACCCTCACTCCTGCCAAAATTTACAAATGAAACTGAGGCACAGAGAGCATAAGTAACCTGCCCAAGAGCACACAGTTGCTAATGGCAGAGCTGGGATTCATACCAGGCCTCTCGGCTCTTAACAAACACACTATACTACCTCTACTGTGATAATGGACATCCTCTTCCCTTTTATCACTGTAGTCATAAAAATAAACTCAGAGCCACAGAGTTTACTAAATCAGCTAACATCAAAACCCACATCTTAAAACTAATTTGAAAGAGTAACTCATCTGTCAATACACTTACGGACTTCCAAGATTGCTCATTTGCACCAGTCTCCTGAATGCTCTCTTTCACACCTTCCTCTGTGGCTGGTATGGGTTCAACACTGTTGCTGGGAAGAGTAGACAACTGACTGAGGAATTTCTGATAGAGGGATGGCGCAGTTTTAGTTTCCCAGCTGAATGAATACGGAGGTCTGTCTAACTCAGGTAATTGTTTTTCCTTATGGATCAAATCTTGTTGACATTTATCCCAAATTTTCTGTCCATCTTTTGGTCCTTCAGAGTGAAAAATGTTGTCTCTCTCAAAGTTCTTGACCAGGATAGCTTTATCCTTGTCCTAAATATGCCAACACACATGTTAAACTTCCCATATGGAATTTAATATTGAGACATCTACTTCCCTCCTTTTGAAATATAAGTATAGTCATAATACAAAGCTTCAGGAGAAAAGGCTCTCAATAGAAATAAAGAGTTACAGAGTCGTAAGAGAGACAAGGACATACTCAAAAGAGTAAACTAGAACATCAAGAGGTATTAAAATTTTATGTGGGGGCAGGTGGGGAGGGCAAAAAAAAAATGTTCTCTACTTTGAGAACATAGGAAATTTAGCTTAGAGAAGCAGCTAACCGAACTGCTCCAGTTTATGGAGGAACTGTTTACAGAATATTTTGAGCTAATAAATGTAGGAATAATGATAGAATTTTAAAACTCAGCATTTTACTTCTCCTAACAAAATAACTGATTCAGGCAAGGATTGTCAATGAATGCTAAGACTATTAAGTGAAAAGCTGGCAGGGAAATGGATATTTTCATAAAGACTTAATTATGATTATAGAACATCATTTAATAGTAACAGCTTTGATAATGTAAAAGCATAAATAAGTCACATTTCTTTCCCCCAACCTTTCCCTTTTAAGCACCCTGCTTCCACTGTAAACAGGAAAAAAATAAAAGATAATGCTTGTACTTCTCCTTCCCCCCACTTCTCGCAAGAATATTCTGGCTTTATAAATTCTAGTCTTCTTTTCACCTCTTGCCACATTCTATTCTGAAAACTGAGTAATCAAGTTTAGTTTCTGGGCTTTTTGTCATGTGAAACTGGGAAATAGAAGGGGAGCTAGAGTTGTTGAAGTAATGATGGGTTTGTCTCACTAAAAGCCCAGAAAAAAGAGGTAGAATAAAAGAGCAGTGGAAGAAAAGGTCAGAGCTACATGGACTCCGGTGTGGGAGAGTTTTTCGGAGATGTGACAGATAAGTCAGAGAAGAGAAAAACATGGAAAGTGTTACTGTGAATTACTTGAAAGAGGTGATTAAAAATTGGAATTACTTTAAACTCTGAAAGTAGTTGCTGAATTTTTTTAAGTGGAACTCCTCACATTAAGGGGATCATGATGGGCCTTATTTTACATTCAGAATATATAATAAACAGTTTGGGTCCATGGATTTCAAAATAAACTTTTACCACTTCCTTGACAGTAGTCCATCTCACATCCTCCTCCAACATTCTTCCATAAAACTTCCATTCATCCTGTGAATTGCTATCTACTAGGGACCAGGATAACCTCTTCCTTCTAAACCCAACTCATTCCATAATTCTAGATTTCAATGTCCAGTGTAGATGATCCACCAATTTAGTTTTGTGACTCCTGTGCTTCAGTTTCAATGACTTTCACCTACACCCCTATTCAATCCTTACACCCAAATCCAAAAACCCAGATGTTGTCAGCAGCAGGAACTAACCCATACCAGAAATTTAAAACTTGAATATTTCACTCTCTAACCACCACCTCCTCCCATTTCTCTCAAAGCTCCATTCCCTCTATCCTTTACTTTAGTATCACAGAGACCTTCAGATCTGCCTTGCACTTTTTCTCCATACCTCAGAAACTCTTCCAGTCAGCCATGCTGTACTGCTTCCTTTTATCCTCCATAAGAAGAGGACCAATAAACCACTCAACATTTGCCAATTATCGCCTGGAGTAACACAAGGTAATAAAAATCCTGTTTCTTCAAAAATCAATCAAAATTTGTTCTCACCTTCATCATGAAACTGTCTTCTTGTTCTTTCATACTCATATAAGGGGTGAATCTGTTAACACCTGCTAACTTTTTCTCCAAAAGGTCTACTTTTCGCTCTGCTTTTTTTCTTTCAATCAGATGTACTCTGTGTAAGATATTGGCAGGTAACGATATCTTGAAACCAATTTTCAAACTTCAATTAAAATAATAAAAAGAAATATCCCCCATTTAAAGTATATTAAACATGTGTATCAAGTAAAAATGTATTTCTTATGAAAAGAACTGTGCAGTTACCCAACTATTGCTAGGGAGAGATAAGAAATGGTAGAGAAATGAAGAGAACAACAATCCAGTGTTAAGTCCTGTAGTAGTTCCCCTGGGGGAGGTCAATTTTGAAACCAGCCTTTTCAAGAGGAAATTTGAGTATGAATATCTGTCTGCTACTATGGTAATATTGTGATGATCAGGAGGTTCCACATGTGTACAAGCACAGTGGGCCTCTGTATTTGAGGGTTCCACATCCATGGATTCAACCAACCATGGATTGAAAGTATTCAAAAAGATTCTTTTCAGAAGGTTCCAAAAAGCAAAACTTAAATTTGCCTCACACCAGCAACCATTTACATAGCATTTACATAGTATTAGGTATTAGAAGTAATCTAGAGATGATTTAAAGTACACAGGAGATGTGCATGGGTTATATGCAAATACTATACTATTTTATATAAGGGATTTAGCATCTGCAGATTTTGGTACCCTCAGGGGTCCTGGAACGATCCCCCGTAGACACTGAGGGACAAGGGATGAGGGAACAAATGTACTCCCATTTTAGTAACACTTGCATGGGTTCTTCAACTGAATCCCTGAATGGGGTTGCACGAGGGGTAAAGGAATTAGAAATAATAATACAGCAATAGAGAATAGCATATGTAAAAACTTGTTTTATTATCAAATATACAAACAGTTAATTATTTGGTTCTTGTTTTGATTAACCATTGGTAGGTATTGGTAACATTTTCTACCTTGAGGCTAGGTTAAAGTTTCAGTCCATCTTCCATGTTTTTTATGTTCTCTTCTATCTAAGATTTGCATCCTACAGAATTAGTGAATTTGAGTCAGGTCAAAGAAACTATCTGAATTATCTAAAGAGAAAATTTTAATTAAAATATAAATATTAGAAACATGTAGGTCACACTCAAAAGGTCTAACACCTGCAACTGTAGTCTTAGAATGAGAGTAGACACAGAATGGGACAGAAACAATATTTAAAAAAAATAATTCCCAAGAATTTTCCAAACCTGATGAAAAACATCAATTGATAGATTAAGTTCTGCAAATTCTAAGCAGGATAGATACAAATAAATAAATAAATAAAAGGGACATTTTATAATAATAAAAGTGACAATTCAACAGAAAGATATAGACATCCTATATTAGAATGCAAATAGTTTCAAAATACATAAAGCAAAAGTTGAACTAAAAGTGAGAGACACAAATCCACAATCATAATTGGAGATTTCAACATACCTCTTTCAGTAACCAATAGAACAAAAGCAAAATGTGCTGGGTCTGAAAATTTATTCCCAACTGCACTAAATGCAAAGAGAGGACAGCTAAAGGGGCTGGGGACCAGATACGGCCTAAGAACAATCCTTTGTCCCAAGTCTCCTCCAGAGTTCACTCCATAGGAACAGCTTCCAATTCTCTCCCTCTTCAACATGAACATAAATATGAAAAAAAAAGTGTATGGTATGCCACATAGCCATCTTCCTTGTTGGCATCAAAGACAAAACAAAAAGTCCAGAGTGACTCACTCTACAGCCGTATTAAAAATTGTGCTGAAGGGACTTCCCTGGTGGCGCAGTGGTTAAGGGTTCGCCTGCCAACACAGGGGACACGGGTTCGAGCCCTGGTCCGGGAAGATCCCACATGCCACGGAGCAGCTAAGCTCATGTGCCACAGCTACTGAGCCTGCGCTCTTGAGCCCACACGCTGCAACTACTGGAGCCTGCACGCCTAGAGCCCGTGCTCTGCAGCAGGAGAGGCCACCGCAGTGAGAAGCCCGCACACCACAACAAAGAGTGGCCCCCGCTCACCGCAACTAGAGGGGGCCCCTGTGCAGTAATGAAGACCCAACACAGACAAAAATAAATAAATAAATAAATTAATTAAAATTTATTAAAAAAAAATTGTGCTGAAGAGTCTGCAATGCTTGGTCAGCTGTTAGGAGTTAAACTATAGACCAACTTCAGGTGGTAGCTTATCACTGAGAAGATAATTATTGGAATGATGAATTTCTTTTAAACAGTTCTTCATTTGAACTTTGTCAGTCTTTTTTCATACACTGCACAACCAGAAAAAAAGGAAATCCTACTCTCCCTCTTGCTAGCCTTTAATTTTAATAATTTCTCAGCCTGAGTAAAGGTTTGTTTTATCACTTAGTTTTAAGATCCTATATATTTTCTTTTCAAAAGAGATTTTTGGAAATGCAAGACCCGGAAGAAACTTCAACCTATGCATTGAGGCAATATATACTAACTAATGTAGAATAGAAACAGCTTCACATCTGAATACAATAGCTTTTCATATTGTATGACTTACTTAAATATTATTCATATTATAAGAGGGAAAATTAATGACTTTGTTTCCCCTCCTATCAACTAAGGGCACATGATCAAATATCTCCTCTGTCTGTAAACCAATTAAGTAACCACGGGTCTACGAATAACACATTGTATAAAGGACAAAACCACACAATCATCCCAATAAATGCAGAAAAATCATTTGACAAAATCCAACACATTTTAATGATAAAAACACTCAACAAACGTAGAAGGGAATTTCCTCAACCTGATAAAGGGCATCTACAAAAAACCCATAGCTAACATCATACTTAATGGTAAAAGACTGAACCCCCCCCCCCCACCACCACCTAAGATCAAGAACAAAAGAAGGATGTCTGTTTCTCACGACTTTCTTTCAATAATGCACTGGAAGTTTGAGTCAAGGCAATAGACAAGAAAAGTAACTTAAAAGCATCCAGATTAGAAAGGAAGAAGTAATACCTCAACATAATAAAGGCTGTATATGACAAACCCACAGCTACACACAACATCATACTCAATGGTGAAAAGCTGAAAGCATTCCTTCTAAGATCAGGAACAAGATAAGTATGCCCACTCTTGCCACTTTTATTCAACATAGGTTTGGAAGTCCTAGGCACAGAAATCAGAGAAGATAAAGAAATAAAAGGAATCCAAATTCAAAAGGAAGAAACAAAACTGTCGCTGTTTGCAGATGACATGATACTATACATACAAAATCCTAAAAACACCACCAGAAAACTACTAGAGCTCATCAATGAATTTGGTAAAGATGTAAGATAAAAATTAAAATAAAGAAATCTGTTGCATTTCTATACACTAAATAAACTATCAGAAAGAGAAATTAAGGAAACAATCCCATTACCACCACATCAAAAAGAAAAAAGTGCCTAGAAATAAACCTACCAAAAATTATGAGACACCGATGAAAGAAATTGAGGACAACACAACAGATGGAAAGATATCCCATGTTCTTGGATCAAAAGAATTAATATTATTTAACATGAGCGTACTAACCAAGGCAGTCTACAGATTCAATGCAATCTCTATCAAATTACCAATGGCATTATTCACAGAACTAGAACAAATAATTTAAAAATTTGTATGTAAACACAAAAGACCCGTAATAGCCAAAACGATCTTGAGAAAGAAGAACGGAGCTGGAGGAATCATATGCCCTGACTTCAGACTATACTACAAAGGTACAGTAATCCAAACAGTATGGTACTAGCACAAAAACAGACATGTAGACCAATGGAATAGGATAGCAAGCCCAGAAACAAATCCATGCGCTTATGGTCTATTAATCTACTACAAAGGAGGAAAGAATATACAATGGAGAAAAGACAGTCTCTTCAACAAGTGGTGCTGGGAAAACTGGACAGCTACAGGTAAAAGAATGAAATTAGAACATCCTCTAATACCATATATAAAAATAAACTCAAAATGGATTGAAGACCTAGATGTAACACCAGATACCATAAAATTCCTACAGGAAAACATAGGCAGACGCTCTTTGTCATAAATCGCAGCAATAATTTTTTGGATGGGTCTCCTACAGTAATGGAAATAAAAGCAAAAATAAGCAAATGGTACCTAATTAAACTTAAAAGCTTTTGCACAGCAAAGGAAACCATAAACAAAATGAAAAGACAACCTACAGACTGGGAAAAAGTATTTGCAAATGATGTGACCGACGAGGGTTTAATTTCCAAAATATACAAACAGCTCATATAGCTCAATATCAAAAAAACAAAAAACCCAATAAAAAAATGGGCAGAAGACCTAAATAGACATTTCTCCAAAGAAGACATACAGATGGCCAATAGGCACATGAAAAGATGCTCAATATCTCTAATTATTAGAGAAATGCAAACCAAAACTACAGTGAGGTATCACCTCTCACAGGTTAGAATGGCCACCATCAAAAAGTCTACAAATTATAAATGCTGGAGAGGGTGTGGAGAAAAAGGAACCCTCCTACACTGTGGGAACGTAAATTGGTGCAGCCACTATGGAGAACAGTATGGAGGCTCTTTAAAAAACTGAAAATAAAGTTACCATATGATCCAGCAATCCCACTCCTGGGCATATATCTGGAAAAGATGAAAACTCTAATTGGAAGAGATACACGCACCCCAATGTTCATAGCAGCACTATTTACAATAGCCAGGACATGGACAACCTAAACGTCCATCGACAGATGAATGGATAAAGAAGATGTGGTATATATATACAGTGGAATATTACTCAGCCATAAAAAAGAATGAAATAATGCCATTTGCAGCAACATGGATGGACACAGAGATTATCATGCCAAGTGAAGTAAGTCAGAAAGAGAAAGACAAATACCATATGATATCATTTATATGTGGAATCTTAAAAAAATGACACAAATGAACTTATTTTAAAAACTCACAGCCATAGAAAACAAACTTATGGTTACCAAAGGGTGGAGGAGGGGGGATTAATTATGAGTTTGGGATTAACTGATGCACACTACTGTATATAAAATAAACAACAAGGACCTACTGTATAGTACAGGGAACTATAGTAATATTTTGTAATAACCTATATGGGAAAAGAATCTGAAAAAGAATATATATATATATATACCTATATCTATATCTATAGCTATATATCACTTGGCTGTACACCTGAAACTAATACAACTTTGTAAATCAACTATACTTCAATAAATAAATAAATAGAAAGGAAGAAGTAAATCTCTTTGCCGATAACATGGTCTTGTATAGAGAAAATCTTAAGGAATACACACACAAACACACACACACAGAAAAACCTATAGGAGCTAATAAACAAGTTCAGCAAGGTTAGCAGGACACAAGATTGATATAGAAAAATCCACTATATTTCTATTCTCTGAAAATGAACAATCCAAAAACAAAATTAAGGAAACAGTTCTCTTTCCAATGCATAAATAAGAATAAAATACTTAGAAATAAAGAAATAAATTTAACAAAAGAAATGTAAGACATTCACTAAAAACTGCAAAATATTTTTGAAAGAAATTAAAGACCTAAATAAATGGAAAGATGCCCCATATTCATGGATTGAAGACTTAATATGACAGTATTCCCCAAATTGATCTACAGATTCAACACAATCCCTATCAAAATCCCAGCTCCCTTTTTTACAGAAACCAACAAGCCAATCTTAAAATTCATATAGAAAAGTAAGGGACCCAGAGTAGCCAAAACAGTCTTGAAAAAAAAAGAAAAAGTTTGAGGACTCACATTTCAAAACTTACTACAAAGCTACAGTAATTATGACAGTGTGGTACTGGTATGAGAATAGACATATAGACCAGTGGAATAGAATTGAGAGTCCAGAATTAAATGAATACATTTATGGTCAATTGATTTTTTTTGCAAAATTGTCAAGACAACTCAATGGGAGAAAGAATTATCCTTTCAACATGTGGTCCTGGGACAACAAGTGGATCTTCATATGAAAAAGAATGAATTTGACTACTTTATATAAAATAGATAACTAATAAGGACTTACTGTATAGCACAGGGAACTCTACTCAATACTCTGTAATGACCTATATGGGAAAAGAATCTTAAAAAGTGTGTATATGTGTATATGTATAACTGATTCACTTTGCTGTACAGCAGAAACTAACACAACATTATAAATCAACTACACTCCAATAAAATTTTTTTAAAAAAAGAATGAATTGGGACCCCTAACTCACACCCATAGAAAAATTAGTCAAAATGCATAAATCGTACCAATGTTTTCTTAGGTCAGTCTCCCACGGCAATAAAAGTAACAGCAAAAATAAACAAATGGGACCTGATCAAACTTACAAGCTTTCGTACAGCAAAGGAAACCATAAACAAAATGAAAAGACAACCTACAGAATGGGAGAAAATATTTGTAAATGATGCGACCGACAAGGGCTTAATTTCCAAAATATACAAACAGCTCACACAACTCAACAACAAAAAAACAAACAATCCAATCGAAAAAGGGGCAGAAGACCTAAATAGACATCTCTCCAAAGAAGACATATAGATGGCCAAAAAGCACATGAAAATATGCTCAACATCACTAATTATTAGAGAAATGCAAATCAAAACTACAATGAGGTATCATCTCACACGGCTCAGAATGGCCATCATTAAAAAGTCCACAATTCATTAGGATTTACACTTAAGATATGAAAAACTATTACATGTATATTTGTCTCCAATAAAAAGTTAAAAAAAAAGTCTACAAATAACCACTGCTGGAGAGGGTGTGGAGAAAAGGGAACCCTCCTACATTGTTGGTGGGAATGTAAATTGGTGCAGCCACTATGAAAAACAGTATAGAGGTTCCTCAAAAAACTAAAAATAGAGTTGCCTACATGATCTAGCAATCCCACTCCTGGGCATATATCTGGACAAAACTATAAAAAAGAATGAAATAATGCCATTTGTAGCAACATGGATGGACCTAGAGATTATCATACTAAGTGAAGTAAGTCAGAAAGAGAAAGTCAAATACCATATGATATCACTTATATGTAGAATCTAAAAAAAGGGTACAAATGAACTTATCTACAAAACAGAAACAGATTCACAGACATAGAGAAGAGACTTGTGGTTGCCAAGGGGAAGGGAGTGTGGGGGAGGAATGGACTGGGAGTTTTTGATTAGCAGATGCAAACAATTATATATAGAATGGATAAACAAGGCCCTACTGTATAGCACAGGGAACTATATTCAATATCCTGTGATAAACCATAATAGAAAAGTAAATAAAAAAGAATGTATGTATATGTATAACTTAATTTGCTGTACAAAAAAATTAACACAACATTGTAAATCAACTATACTTCAATAAAATAAAAATTTTTTTAAATTAGTCAAAATGGATCAAAGACAAAAATTTAAGTACTAAAACAATAACTATTAAAAGAAAACATACATGTAAATCTTTGTGATACTGGATTAGGCAATGGTTTCTTTGATATAACACCAAAGACACAAATGACAAAAAAAAAAAAAAGATAAACTTCATCAAAATTAAAAGATTTTGGAAACCAGCCTGGAAGTTGCTCAGAAGTAACCTCAAAAAGTTAAACATAGAGTTAGTTACTTTACGACCCAGCAATTCTACTCCTAAGGCATATACCTAAGAGAAATAAAACATACAGTCATATAAAAGCTCATATAAGAATGTCCATAGCAGCTTATTCATAAAGTCCCCTGCAAAGGAAACAACCCAATGTTCATCAACTGATGAATGGATAAATAAAATGTGGTGTATCCTTATGATGGAATATTATTCAGCCATAAAAAAAATGAAGTACTGATTCATGCTCAACAGTGATGAATCTTGAAATCATTGCGCTAAATGAAAGAAGTCAGACACAGAGGCCGTATATTGTATGTATTATTTCATTCATATGAAATGTCCAGAAAAGGCAAGTCCACAGAGAAAGAAAGTAGATTGCCAGAGACTGGAGAGAGTGGAATGGGGAGTAACTGCTAACAGACATGGGGTTTCTTTAGGCGTTGATGGAAACATTCTGAAATTAGAGAGTGGTGATGCTTGCACAACCTTGTGAATATACTAAAAACTACTGAATTGTATATTGCAAAAGGGTGAATATTAATGAAATGAAAATTATATCTCAGTAAAAAATATTTTTTTAAAATATAATTTTGAGTCTGTATGTAAAATTCCATTAGATTTAAATTCTGTGATCAATCAGGATATGAGGTTCATATACTATTTGCAAGCTTATGACAAATGACATTTTTGAAAACAAACTAGAAAATTCCCTACCTTAGAAGGTTTTCTAGTTCTATAATTCTTCTAGTTAGATCCCAGTTGCCTCTTTCAAGACTCTGAATATTGGTGTTTTTCAAAGATTTAATTCTGGTTAGAGAAGCAATAAGTTCTTCTAGGTCCTTGATATCATCTTTCAGGGACATTATCTGGAATGACTGTTGCACATTATTTTCTTTGTAACTTTCTAGCTCATTCTTCATCTCTTGCAATGAAGTTTCTTTTATGAAAAGTTTGTTTCGAAGATTTCTTAGCTAATGAGAAAGGGAAAGTGTTATTTAAAAATCATTTATAAATTTGGTTTTAGAAACTTCATGATTTTAAATCATTATGAGTATTTGTGTGTGTGTGTGCGTGTGTTAGTTTCTGCTTTATAACAAAGTGAATCAGTTATACATATACATATGTCCCCACATCTCTTCCCTCTTGCATCTCCGTCCTTCCCACCCTCCCTATCCCACCCCTCTAGGTGGTCACAAAGCACTGAGCTGATCTCCCTGTGCTATGCGGCTGCTTCCCACTAGCCAACTATTTTACGTTTGGTAGTGTATATATGTCCATGCCACTCTCTCACTTTGTCCCAGCTTACCCTTCCCCCTCCCCGTAGCCTCAAGTCCATTCTCTAGTAGGTCTGCGTCTTTATTCCCATCTTGCCCCTAGGTTCTTCATGACCATTTTTTTTTTTTTTTTTTAGATTCCATATGTATGTGTTAGCATACGGTATTTGTTTTTCTCTTTCTGACTTTCTTCACTCTGTATGACAGACTCTAGGTCCATCCACCTCACTACAAATAACTTAATTTCGTTTCTTTTTATGACTGAGTAATATTCCATTGTATATATGTGCCACATCTTCTTTATCTATTCATCTGTTGATGGACACTTAGGTTGCTTCCATGTCCTGACTATTGTAAATAGAGCTGCAATGAACATTTTGGTACATGACTCTTTTTGAATTACGGTTTTCTCAGGGTATATGCCCAGTAGTGGGATTATTATGAGTATTTAAATTATACATTATTATACAATAAAACGAAGACTTCTGAATCTCCTAACAGTAGATTCCAATGTTAAATACATTTCAAAAATCATGTCAAGGGCTTCCCTGGTGGCGCAGCGGTTGAGAATCTGCCTGCCAATGCAGGGGACACGGGTTCGAGCCCTGGTCTGGGAAGATCCCACATGCCGCGGAGCAACTGGGCCCGTGAGCCACAACGACTGAGCCTGCGCGTCTGGAGCCTGTGCTCCGCAACAAGAGAGGCCGCGATAGTGAGAGGTGCGCGCACCGCGATGAAGAGTGGCCCCCGCTCGCTGCAACTAGAGAAAGCCCTCGCACAGAAACGAAGACCCAACACAGCCAAAAATAAATAATAAATAGATAAATTAAAAAAAAAAAAAAGTCAGGTACCATATTAAAAATAATAATAATAATAATGTCAAATTGACACATAGGGTTTGGAATAAGTGATTTTATTCTCATCAACATTAACTTTGTTTAAATCTTGTTATAAAAGTAAATTAGACAAATAATGAATTTTATAATTTCTAGCAGAAAAGAAATACTTGATGCTTTGGCCGTGGATGTTTTGTTTTATGATGGGTTGTAAAAGGGAATGTGGTCACAGGCCTCTCTTCTAAAGAGCAGCCTATGTTTATACCACTTGGTTCCTGGCCTTATTTGTGCTGATCAGAGAAATGGGTAGAGGGAAGAGTCAAGAGAAAGAGCCAGGCTTAAATTGATTATATATATATTTTAAGGCAACTAAAGGAAAGAAGAGATCATAAAGCTATAAAGAGAACCAAGAATGATATGAGACATCACATGACATAAAAGAGCCACCAATGGCTGCCACTGGGGGAAGAGTCCAAAAAGGATTGGAGAAGCAAGGGGTGCAGCTGCTGTGAGGTAAGTTATTTACCTCTGGGTAGCATGTAAAAAAATCTCTGCTCTTCTATCTGATAAGTGAAAAAAGTTCACTAGATGAAGAAAATTGAGGCACTGCTGACATTCAAGGGTCAATTAACTTTTAATTTAATCTAATTTGTTCAAATTTCTTAATAGGCTGTGTGTAAACCTGATGAACCAGTAAGAAAGTAAAGCCAAATTTCTTCTTTTTATTGTTATTTAAAAAAAATTTTTATTGGAGTATAGTTGATTTACAATGTTGTGTTAATTTCTGCTGTATAGCAAAGTGAATCAGCTATATGTATACATATATCCCCTCTTTTTTTGGATTTCCTTCCCATTTAGGTCACCACAGAGCATTGAGTAGAGTTCCCTGTGCTGTACAGTAGGTCCTCATTAGTTATCTATTTTATACATAGTATCAATAGTGTATATATGTCAATCCCAATCTCCCAATTCATCCCACGCCATATTTTAGATTCCACGTATAAGTGATATCATATGGTATTTGTCTTCTGACTTACTTCACTTAGTGTGATAATCTCTAGGTCCATCCATGTTGCTGCAAATGGCATTATTTCATTCTTTTTTTATGGCTGAGAAGTAGTCCATTGTATATACGTACCACATCTTCTTTATTAATCTGTCGATGGACATTTAGGTTGTCTCCATGTCTTGGCTATTGTGAATAGTGCTGCTATGAACATAAGGGTGCATGTATCTTTTTGAATTATAGTTTTGTCCAGATATATGCCCAGGAGTGGGATTGCTAGATCATATGGGCAACTCTATTTTTAGTTTTTTGAGGAACCTCTATACTGTTTTTCATAGTGGCTGCACCAACTTATATTCCCACCAACAATGTAGGAGGGTTCCCTTTTCTCCACACCCTCTCCAGCACTTATTTGTAGACTTTTTTTTTTTAACATTTTCACAATATTGATTCTTCCAATCCAAAAGCATGATATATCTCTCTATCTGTTTGTGTCATCTTTGATTTCTTTCATCAGTGTCTCATAGTTTTCTGCGTACAGGTCTTCTGCCTCCTTAGGCTTATTCCTAGGTATTTTATTCCTTTTGTTGCAATGGTATATGGGATTGTTTCCTTAATTTCTCCTTCTGATCTTTCTTTGTTAGTGTATAGGAATGCAAGAGATTTCTGTGTATTAATTTTGTATCCTGCAACTTTACTAAATTCATTGTTTAGCTCTAGTGGTTTTCTGGTGACATCTTTAGGATTTTCTATGTATAGTATCATGTCATCTGTAAACAGTTTCAGTTTTACTTCTTCTTTGCCAGTTTGGATTCCTTTTATTTCTTTTTCTTTGATTGCCATGGCTAGGACTTCCAAAACTATGTTGAATAATAGTGGCAAGAGTGGGCACCCTTGTCTTCTTCCTGATTTTAGAGGAAATGCTTTCATTTGACTTTGCAAAACAGCATATGCTTTATAACCAGAAAAAAGTTCAGGAATACTTTGTTACTGAATAAAATTACATTAATTAGAAATGCTATAATTCCCAGCAGCAAAGGAGGTACGAAGATCAAGCATTTAAAACTAAATTTTTAATCCAGTATGTGTATAAGTCGGTGTCTAAAACATTCTGTGGAATTCAAACAATGAAATAAACCTTATTGTTCTCAAAACATACCTTTATGTATTTTCTAATCATACTGCTATTTAAAAAACACACGCCTGTGAAGCCAGTAATTTTATAGAGAAAGAAAATATGGAAGAGTGGAAAGACCTCAAAATCTGGAGGAACAAGACAGACTGTGGCCAAGACAAATAAGTTAAATTTTCTTATCCGCCTTACATTCTGGTTGTAAGAAATAAAAATAACATATATCAAGGGCCTAACATAGTGTCTGGCACATATTAGAATATAACTATACACTAAATTATAAGCATATGCTAAATTGCAGATGTACACTAAATTGCAGTTTGTGCTCCCTTGGAACTTGAAATTAAGTCATCCAAAAAAGCACTCCACAAACTTTGCTAATTAGCTGCAGAAGCAACTAAAGTATCTGAAATGGAGCAGGGTGGTGCTCAAACAAGGTCGTGAAGATGAAGTGAAAGATTTGAGCTCAAGCTAAAACCCATTTCTCCTCGTCATTGCCCAGCCACACTGATGGTAAGAACACTCTGTGCTCATTCTTTATCTACTATAAATCAATTTTTATATCATTCCATCTCTCATCCCTTATGCCTCACCATGGAAACTCTTCTATTGTGTCAGATTCAACATTTCTTTTCAGTTGTCATCATATTCCACATGTCACTGAAGCTTTTGACACCATTGGCCATGCTCTTTTGCTGGGTACAGTCATTGGCACTTGGTATCCATTCCCGTTCCTGATGTCTTCTTGTTCCATAGAAGTAGAAATAAAACTGTTATTTTCCAGACTCGTTTTTGGAGGCTGGGATTCTCTAGGCCAATGGTTCTCAAACTTTAGCATGCTTCAGAGTGACCTGGAAGTCTTCTTTAAAAACAGATTGCTAGACCCACCCCCAGAGTTTCTAGTTTGGCCTGGGACTAAGAATTTGTATTTTTACCAAGTTTCCAGGTGATGTTCATGTTGCTGATCTGGAGAACTACACTTTGAGACCCATGCTTTATGTAAACTGAGCTGCACCAAAGAGAGATGCATTCTCATTAAGTTTAAATTAAAGGAGAAAAGACCATCTTCCCACTGCTATTTCTGCTGCTAAGCAAGTTCAAGGAGTGGGACAGAAAAAACATTTCATTACCTATTTACCAGTTTTGTGGAAGTTGAAAGGCAGCTGTGGCTGTGCAAGAAATGCTCAATGGCAGTAGCAGCAACTTCTGGACCTTCGGATCTCATCTACAGTGGTGTGTCTTTGCACACATTCATCCAACACTGGCCCCAGCTCCCACACAAAGACTTTCCAATCATTTTGTATACATGTAATTCTCTGTATTAAATAATTTTTTTCGGAAAAGTCAGAGTGGTTTCTGTTTTCTGCAGTGACTCCATGACTGATCCTTGGCTTTCATGAAACCATCTGTCTCCTTTTTATCTCCCTCCCTGATTTTCTTTCCATTAGTGCTGGTATCAAAGAACAATGCAAAACTGGATGTGACAAATCCTATGTCGTGTTTTGTTTTCCTTTAAGTGACCATAAAAGAGGTAAATTTTTTAAAATGAATTTTACAGTTTAGAAGCCAGATAAAGCTTCTCAGCATGAAGAAGAATCTTCAGAATTCAATAAACTCTTCATGGTCAGCACCATAGCCTCCAGGGTTGCACTGACTTCATCATTTAGATTGCTTTTTAATGCCATTTCCAGCACATGACCAATCTTCTTTATAAAATATTGTTTCATTTCCCCCAAAATATGCATATTAAAAGCTGTTCTATAGTTTTGATCCTTGAGCAATCCTCCTAGAATAAATACAACCTTCCTACCATAGAGGAAATGGAAATGGCTTATAGTCTAAAGTTGGGTTTTTAGGATATTCTGGCAAAATTCTAAAGAGAAATCGGTTTTGCAGTATAAAGTAGTGACGACAGGAGTCCTTAAAAAATTATAGCATTATTAAACTAAAACTTCTTAGAATAGAATAGAATCATTAGTGAAATAAATTTAGCAAATTCTCCCTAGAGAAAAAAAGTGAAGTCACTAGTTAAGAGAACTCAGCGTCACTGGTTGATAACGAAATGTTTTAAATCTTTTTACCTTGTACTAAACTCTAGGATCAGATTTTTTACCCTCTTCTTACTTTTCACACAAGTGAAACTTTTACTCCTTGTGTAAAGGAACTATTCTTTTATGGCATTTCTTGAGCACTTCCACTCTTCATTCATTTGTCAGTTTCTATTTATTATCAAAATATGTGATTTGCTTCACCTCTGAGTCTATGTATTACAAATCAGATCCTGTCTTAAGACCTATTTATTTAATCATAAATTAATTTACTTAAAATAATGGGTTAAATATTCTATGAAAGATCTATTTAGAAAATACCTCTTAATAGCAAGATCAAATGTTTAAAAAATGGAAAGTGGGAGCCCCCTGGTGGCCTAGTGGTTAGGATTCTGAGCTTTCACTGCTGTGGCCGGGTTCAATCCCTGGTCATGGAACTGAGATCCCGCAAACAGTGCAGTGTGGAAAAAAAAAAAAAGTTAAAAATTCATTTATATGTAAATTCATTCATTTAAAAACATGTTAATTAGATCAGAGTCATTTTTTACTCACCCTTTTGTTTTTAACTCTCCCCCTCAAGTCATTTAGTCTGTTCATTGTACTTCTAATATGTCTTTCATATCTACCCCTTTTTCCCATTTGTCTTTGTCTTGTTTCAGGGCTTCATTGTCCATCTCATGCACTGTTTGTTGTAAGACATCGTACTTGGTCTTCCCACCTCCAATCTAGCAACCCTCTGAGACATTCTTTATTCAACAAACAAGCCTTTAGTGTCTTCTATGTTCCAGGCATGTGCTAGGCTCTGGGGATCCTGAGAAGATTAAGAACTCTCAAAAATTTCCCAGCTCACTAGGGAGACCAATTTGGAAACAACTAGAATATACCATAACAGGCGCAATAACAGTGGTATGAACAGAATGTTCCAAGAACACAAGCAAAGAATATCTATTCTGCCCTTAGCTGTTTCAGATCATATAATATCACTTCTCCTCAAAACCCTGTGTTGGGGACTTCGCTGGTGGCGCAGTGGTTAAGAATCCACCTGCAGGGGACACGGGTTCGATCCCTGGCCCTGGAGGATCCCACATGCTGCAGAGCAACTAGGCCCATGCGCCACAACTACTGAGCCCGCGTGCCACAACTGCTGCAGCCTGCGCGCCTGGAGCCCATGCTCCGCAACAAGAGAAGCCACAGCAATAAGCCCGCGCACCGCAACGAAGAGTGGCCCCTGCTCGCTGCAACTAGAGAAAAGCCCGCGTGCAACAACGAAGACCCAGTGCAGCCAAAATAAAATAAAATAAAATAAAATAATTAATTAATTTAAAAAAACAAAACAAAACACTGTGATGATTCCCCATCAACTTCAAACTCATTATAGCATGTTATTCTGGCTACTTCATTGACTCCAACCTACTTTTACAGTTCTACACCCCTATCTTCAGTTATTTATTTATTTTTTTTTTTGGCCATGTCGCACGGCATGTGGGATCCTAGTTCCCCAACCGGGGATCGAACCTACGCCCCCTGAAGTGGAAGCGCAGAGTCTCAACCACTGGACCACCAGATTAGTCCTCCTACACCCCTATCTTCAACCTCTATGCCCTTCAAGTTTCACCTTAACTGCCCCTACCTCCAAGAAGCCTATGCTCAGTTTACCTGGTATTTCCTTTCATTGTATATGCCTATCTCCCCACCTTCTAATTTTTTTGTGGATGAGAATCATGGTTAATTTATTTTTATATCCTCACCTCCCAAGTGCCTTATTTTAGTAATTTTCACATGGCAGAACCTCAACAAATGCTGAGCTGAAACTTGATTCCTATCAAATGATCCCAATTTCTGGTAATCACAATAATTGCTCAAGTCTGTCAGCATTATCTTCATTATTTTAACCAGTAAGTTAGGGGGTTCTCTGAACTGCAGTGGTTCAGCGGTACCGTGTAAATAATGAATGTCCCCTGGAGTTGTGTAATGCAGTGGTCCCATTTCCCTGTACTAGGATATAAGAACTATGTTTTAAGATCTTATTTTTAGTTATCTTATTGTTAGGGTATTTTTAAGATAATGTTAGGTAACAGGTTTCTTGAAAAGTACTTAAGGTAGCATAAGTCTCAGACTCACACAACATTGATTCTAGATCTAGCTTAATTTTCCTTTTAATGACCAAACTTTGTCAATTAGTCTTCCAGAGGACTTGACAGTTCTAGTTTTTACTTCCTCCAGATAAACAGTGATTTGCAAACTCTAAGATTTAAAAACACTCCTTCATGAGAAAGACAAATATCATATGATAACGCATATATGTCGAATCTTAAAAAAGGGTACAAATGAACTTATCTACAAAACAGAAATCGAGTTACAGATGTAGAAAACAAATTTACAGTTACCAGGGGGTAAGGGGGAGAGGAATAAATTGGGAAATTGGGATTGACATATACACACTGCTATATATAAAATAGATAACTAATAAGGCCCTGCTGTATAGCGCAGGGAACTCTACTCAATACTCCGTAATGACCTATGTGGGAAAAGAATCTAAAAAAGAATGGATATGTGTATATGTATAACTGATTCACTTTGCTGTACACCTGAAACTAACACAACATTGTAAATCAACTATACTCCAATAAAAATTAAAAAAAAAAAGTCTGACACATGTAGTGGAATATTTAGGAAAGTCCAAAAAAATTACAGCTTATATAACAAAAAACTGGCATTGAGCAATATTTTATTGTGATTAAAAAGTCATGATTTTATGAATTACAAAAAAACCCCCCAAAAAACAAAACAACAACAAAAAAAACCCACCACTCTTGCATTACAGGCATACTTCAGAGATACTGCAGACCACTGCAATAAAGCAAATATCACAATAAAGCGAACCACATGAATTTTTTGGTTTCCCAGTGCATATAAAAGTTATGTTTACACTATACTATAAAATGTGCAATAGCATTATGTCTAAAAAAGCAATGTACGTACCATAATTTAAAAATACTTCATTGCTAAAAAATGCTAACCATCATCTGAGCCTTCAGTGAGTCATAATCTTTTTGCTGATGGAGGCAATTGAAATTGCCTCCATGCTGATGGCTGCTGACTTAAGCAGGTGGTGGTTGCTGAAGGTTAGGATGGCTGAGGCAATTTCCTAAAATAAGACAACAATGAAGTCTGCCGCATCAATTGACTCTTCCTTTCACAAACAATTTCTCTCAGCATGTAATACTTTTTGAAAGAGTTTTACCCACAGAAATCTTTTTAAAAATTGGAGTAAATCCTCTCAAACCCTGTCCCTGCTTTATCAACTAAGTTTATGTAATATTCTAAATCCTTTGCTGTCCTTTCAACAATCTTCATAGCATCTTCACCAGGAGTAGATTCTACCTCAAGAAACCACTTTATTTACTCATCCATAAGAAGCAACTCCTCATCTGTTCAATTTTTATCATGAGATAGCAGCAATTCAGTCACATCTTCAGGCTCCACTTCTAATTCTAGTTCTCTTGCTATTTCCACCACATCTGCAGGGACTTCCTCCACTGAAGTCTTGAACACCTCAAAGCCATTCATGAGGGTTAGAATCAACTTCTTACAAGTTTCTGTTAATGTTGATATTTTAAACTCTTTCCATGAATTAGAAATGTTCTTAATGGCATCTAGAATGATGAATCCTTTCCAGAAGTTTTTCAATTTCCTTTGCCCAGATGCATCAGAGGAATCACTATGGCAACAATAGCCTTACGAAATGTATTTCATAAATAATAAGACTTGAAAGTCGAAATTAGGGACTTCCCTGGTGGTCCAGTAGGTAAGACTCCGCACTCCCAACGTGGGGGACCCGGGTTCTATCCCTGGTCGGGGAACTAGATCCCGCATGCATGCCACAACCAAGAGTCCACATGATGCAACTAAGAAGTCTGCATGCTGTAACTAAAAGATCCCGTGTGTTGCAACTAAGACCCAGAGCAGCCAAAATAAATAAATAAATAAATAAATAAAATCTTTAAAAAAAATGTTGAAATTACTACCTGATCCATGGGCTGCAGAATGGATGTTGTATCAGCAGGCATGAAAATAACATTAACCTCATTGTATATCTCCATCAGAGCTCTTGGGTGACCAAGAGCAGTAATATTTTGAAAGAAATCTTTTTTTCTGAGCAGTAGGCCTCAACAGCAAGTTTAAAATACTCAGTAAACCATGTTGTAAACAAATGGGCTGTCATCCAGGCTTTGTTGTTCAATTTACAGAGCACAGGCAAAATAGATTTAGCACAATTCTCAAGGGCTCTAGGACTTGGGGAATGGTAAATGATCACTGGCTTCAGCCGAAAGTCACCAGCTGCATTAGCTTCTAACAAGAGAGTCAGCCTGTCCTTGGAAGCTCTGAAGCCAGGCATTGACTTCTTTCTAGCTATGAAAGTCCTAGATGGCATCTTCTTCCAATAGGAGGCTGCATTGAAAATTTGTTGGTTAGTGTGGCCACCTTCATCTTGATCTTAGCTAGTTCTTCTGGATAACTTGCTGCAGCTTCTACATCAGCATTTGCTGCTTCACCTTTTATGTTATGGAAACAGCTTTTTCCTCAAACCTCATGACCCAACTCCGCTAGCCTCAAACTTTTTTCTGCAGCTTCCTCACCTCTCTCAGTCTTCCTAGAATTGAAGAGAGTTAGGGCTTTGCTCTGGATTAGGCTTTGGCTTAAGGGAATGCTGTGGCTGGTTTGATCTCTATCCAGATCACAAGAACTTTTCTCCATATCAGCAATAAGGTTGTTTCACTTTCTTATCACTCGTGTGTTCACTGGAGAAGCACTTTTAATTTCTTTCAAGAACTTTTCCTTTGCTTTCACAACTTGGCTAACAGTTTGGGGCAAAAGGCCTAGCTTTCAGCCTATCTCAGCTTTTGATACGCCTTCCTCACTAAGCTTAATCATTCCTAGCTTTTGATTTAAAGCAAGAGATGTGCAACTCATTCTTCCACTTTAATACTTAGAGGTCATTGTCGAGTTATAAATTGGCGTAATTTTAATATTGTTGTGTCTCAGGGAATAGGGAGGCCTGAGGAGAGGGAGAGAGATGGGGAATGGCAGTAGGTGGCGTAGTCAGAACTCACAACATTTATCAATTAAGCTTGCTATCTTATATGGGCACAGTTTGTGGTCCCCAAAACAATTACATTAGTAACATCAAAGATCACTGATCACCACAACAAATATAATAATGAAAAAGTCTGAAATATTGCGAAAGCTACCAAAATGTGACACAGAGGCATGAAGTGAGCAGATGCTGTTGGAAAAATAGTGCCCATAGACTTTCTCAAAGCCGGCCTGCCACAGACCTTCAGTTTGTGAAAAACACAATATCAGCGAAGTGCAATAAAGTGAAACACAATAAAAGAGGTATGCCTGTTATCTTTTATATTAAAGAATCCAAATTTTTGAATAGTTTGATGTTGCATTTGGACATAATGAACCAGAAATATATTCAGAACTTAGCTAAATTTAGGTAACCCCCAAATTCAGATACAGCTTGTTGATAAAAATTGTCAACAAAGGACTTATGTCTAGAATATATAAAGGACTCTAAACTCTCAGAAAACAATCTGATTAAAAAATGGGCAAAAGACTTGAACAGAAACTTTACCGGAAAGGATATGTAGATGGCAAATAAGCACATAAAAATAGGTTCAGGGACTTCCCTGGTGGTCCAGTGGGTAAGACTCTGTGCTCAATGCAGGGGGCCTGGTTTCGATCCCTGGTCGGGGAACTAGATCCCACATGCATGCCGCAACTAAGAAGTCCTCATGATGCAACTAAAAAAACAGATCCCACATGTCGCAGCTAAGACCTGGCACAGCCTAAATAAATAAATAAATAAATAAATAGTTTTAAAAAATAGGTTCAACATCAACAGCCATTAAGGATATGCAAATTAAAGCAACAATTTGATACCACTACTCACATATTAAAATATCTAAAATACAAAATAATGACAACACCAAATGCTGGTGAGGATGCAGAGAAACCAGATCACTCATACGTTGCTGGTAGGAAGATAAAATGGTCCAGATACTCTGGAAAATAGTTTGGCAGTTGCTTTTAAAACTAAATATGCAAATACCATATGACCCAGCTACTGTATTTTGGGGCACTTATCCCAGAGAAATGAAAAATTATGTTCACACAAAAACCTGTACATGCATGTTCATAGCAATTTTATTTGTGATAGCTAAAAAACCAACAAGTCAACAAGTGAATGGTTAAACAAACTGTGGTACATACATACCACAATCTCAGCAATAAAAAGGACCAAACTATTGATACAACAGTTTGAACAAATCTCCAGGAAATTATGCTGAATGAAAAAGCCAATCTCAAATGGTAACATATGCATGATTCTTTCGTATAACATTTTAAAAACAGCTTTATTAGGATATAATTCATGGATTCATCCATTTAAAGTATACAGTTGAGTGGTTTTTAGTATATTCATAGACTTGTGCAGCCATATTGAACAATTTTTTACTTTTTAAATTGAGATATAATCCACATACCATAAAATTCACCCTTTAAAGTGTACAATTCAGTTTTTAGTATATTCGCAGTTGTGCAACCATCACCATGATCTAATTCCAGAACATTTTCATTATCCCCTAAAGAAACCCCATACCTGTTAGTAGTCACTCCCCATTCCCCCCTCCTCCTAGCTCCTGGCAACCACTAATCTGTTCTCTGTTTCTGTGGATTTGCCTATTCTGTACATTTTATATAAATGGAATCGTACAATATGTTGCCTCTTGTGACTGGCTTCTTTTCATTTAGCATAATGTTTTCAAGGTTCATCCATGTTGGAGCATGAATCAGGGCTTCATTCCTTTTTATGGCTAAATAATATTCTACTATATGGATATACCACATATTGCATATCTACTCATCAGCTGATGGATATTTGGGTTGTGTCCACTTTTTGGCTTTATGAAAAATGCTACAGTGAACATTCATTTACAAGTTTTTATGTGAATATATTTCTAATTCTCTTGTCTATTTACCCAGGAGTGGGATTGTTGGGTCATATGATAACTCTATGTTTAGCTTTTTGAGTATATAACTTTTTTTTTTTCAGTATATAACATTTTTGAAATGACAACATTTTAGAAATGGAGAAGAGATTAGTGGTTGCCAGGAGTTGGGGATGGGAAGGAAGTGGGTGTGGATATCAAATGGCAATGGGAAGGATCTTTGTTCTGTTAAAACTAATTGTTCAGTATTTTGATTGACTGTTTAGAACTTGATACACACAAACACACAAATGAGTACAAGTAAAACTGGGGGAACCTGAATAATATTGGTGGATTGTATTGTATCAATGTCAACATTTAGGCTGTTACATTATACCATAGTTTTGCAAAATTTGGGAGAAACTTTGCAAAATTTACAGTGGATCTCTCTGTATTATTTCTTAAAACTGCAAATGAATCTACAATTACCTCAATAAAAATTTCAATTAAAATTAATAACTGGTTCTCATATATTTTTCTTTAGCTGCAAAATTTATATTGCCTCCATTCGTCCTTCCAGAGCTGGATGCATCTACCAGCTTTCTACTATTTGCCTTTTTACTACACTAAGGGAAGAAAACATCTTATCTGCAAAAAACACTGTCATATCGCCCTCACAAATAAAAGTTTCCATGAAAATCAAATTAAAAATACTGGCAAAACACATTAAATTTATCTTAAATTTAAGACACTAGCCCTTATTATACATATTATCAGTAATTTTTTTTACAAGTTGTTTAACTTTTTTTTTTTTTTTAATTTTTCCTTGGCCGTGCCGCATGGCTTGTGGGATCTTAGTTCCCCAGCCAGGGATCGAACCCTTCAGTGGACGTGCCAAGTCCTAACCACTGGACCACCAGGGAATTCCCTGTTTAACTTTTATTACTACAGCAGCCCACCTAGCACTATGCAAGAGTTTTAGCTCAATATCATATTGCCTAAACTAGACAACACAATCACCAACTGAATACTTTAATATTTATCCCTTCTATACCTGGCTTTTCCTAAATATAGCTCTCTTTCACCTGTTTCTCCATCATTGGACAGAAACACATGATAATTATTTTTGTATGTCCCACAAAGAGATAAAGTTAATTATAACAAAAGATTTACATGTATGCAGTGAAGAGAAAAACTGTCTCATCAAGACAATTGTGTTCCTGTAGGATTAAATAATAGGTTATTGGAAAAGGGAAAGATGACTCATGCTGAAGGTACTCTACTGAAATCAGTAGACTTTTTTTTTTTTTAAATAAGTTTGACACAGTTAAACTGTCACTAATTTTTATTAAATTCAGAAAATGCCAATATGAGCTATGGAATACTTTTTAATGTATATAGTATCTAAAATCAAGTCAAAATGAGACCTTGTAGAGCCTTTTAGATATCTGTTTTGACAAATAGATGAAAAATATGTATAGGTACCAAATGCTTTATGTACATGTAGAAAATTGCTTTTAAAAAGTACTTGGAAATTCTTGAAAATAGCTTACATATTTTCTTTAAACAAGGTTTAAAACCTGTCTTTTTTGACAATTTGGTTTAAAAGGTTTTTTATGAATTAGGCATAGACATAAACCCTAACTGAATCCAAATCCAAATTATCAAAAATCCCAAACTTCAGAAGTATTAGTAGTAAGTTATTCTGTGGAGAAGAACAACAATGCTACCCATAGTAAAACTCCTACAATTTTCAGGGATTTGCATCACATTTTTTTCCTGAAAGAAAAAACAAATTAAGAAATGTCTCCAAAGTGTCATAAGATTTATTGTATCTATATAAATTATGTTTAAATTTAATTTCTATTCACCTCTCTATGCTAAAAGAGGGAAAATGTTAGCATAAAAAATTGAAAGAAATTATCTATCTATCTATCTATCTATCTATCTATCTATCTATCTATCTATTTACATGAAACCTGGAGTCAGGCTATTGATGAGATAGCAGAAAAGAACTTTAATGAGGTCCTGAGCAGAAAAGAGGTCTCAAGGAATAAAGCCACTCTTATGGGCTGAATGTGTCCCCTCAAAATTCATATGTTGAAGTCCTAACCCCTAGTACCCCAGAATGTGACTGTATTTGAGGATAGGGTGTTTAAAGAAGTAACTATGTTAAAATGAGATCTTTAGGGTGAGCCCTAATTCAACATGACTGATGTTCTTAATGAGAGGAAGAAATTTGGACACAGTGACCAAGCGAAGTCACAGAGAACAGATGGCCATCTACAAGCCAAGGAGATAGGCCTCAGAAGAAACCAACTGTCTCATGATGAAAAAAAAAAAAAAAAGTAATTATGTGAGGTGATGGATGTTTTAACCAACCTTATTGTGGTAATATTTTGCAATACGTGTGTATATCAAATCACCACGTTGTACATCTTACATTTACACAATGTTATGTCAGTTATATGGCAATAAAGCTGGGGAAAACATTAAAAAGAAGAAAGTAGCCCTGCTGACACCTTATGTTGGACTTCTAGCCTCCAGAACTGTGAAAAAATAAATTTCTGTTATTTAAGCCACCCAGTCCGTAGCACTTTTTTATGGCAGCCCAAGCAAACCAATACAGACACCATAGATAGCTACTTATTCAAAAGGCTGGTCAGTGTCCCAATAAAAGCATTTAGAACATTTTACTTAAAGGTAACCATAGAGGCAATACAGACATAAGCAGCCACATCATGTTACCTTTAACAATGACACTGGCCTTTGGGATTCCAAACTTGGTTACCTATCTCTTGCAACAAATATTTTAGGGTACTTGAGTTCAACTACAGAATTCCTATAGGCACTCTCTAGTTCATCACAGGGTGTCAAGGGAAAAGTCAAGGCATTTCCTACAAATGTGGTTTCTTTTTCATCTGTTGATATTACTCAGATGTTTCATTAAGTATTTAATAAGAGCAGTGGGTATTTGCCATTTGGTACTATATTGGAAAGTGGGAACTCACCCTTTCCATTGAAAAATGCTTAATACATGTAACTATTATTATTATATACATTTTGAGCATGGCAGTTCCTAAGCAATGTTCTAATACTACAGCATTCAGCAGTAACTCAAAAGCGGCACTACGTATTATACCATCTTCAAAGGGACTTCTCTGGCAAAAGACAGATTTGGGTCTACATTAGTGCTCCTCGGTGATAAGAGGCTTCGATATTGAGAAAACAGCAAAACTGAGTTCAGATAATACTTTGAGCCTTTTATCAGAATGTTTCTCTCCCTACAGAGGATATAATTTCCCATGGTGTTTTATTTTCAGGTAATCCATATACCTCAGCTAAAAGATTCTTGTATTTCACCAACAAACCAGCAAGGTCAGGATGGACTGGGTCAGCTGCCCTTTTGTTGCACGTGATTGGGTTCCTGGTGGGAACCACTTCAAGAGGTGGATCAAAACAAGCCTACAAAAAGAAATTTCAAATTAATTAATTAAACATATAACCTATAAATCAAAAACCGCAATGTTTTAGCCCACACAAACTCAAGTAAGTAACTCTAAATAAAATACAACTTTAAAATATTCATTTTGAGGTGCTATCCTAACAAATAAAATAGGTCTCAAGAAAGTAGCAAGTAACATGTTAACCTAAAAGGCTACTTTACATTTTTCTAAAAATTCTTACCTGACAATTTACAACACCAGCGATAAGTAAATGCAGCACATCTAATAAACATAATTTCTGAGAGTGTAGGAATCAAGAAAACACATATAAAATGTCTGGGGAAATTTTAATTCACATCTAGTAAAACCTTTACAGAAACTTGAACTATTATAAGGTCACTGATGAAAGATTTACCAGTATTTGTTTTATTTTTGATTATAAATCAATTCCTACGCTTCTATCATTACACAAAGTGATTTTTTAAAAAAATCTGATTTCAGTAAATCAACATCAATTTTGTGTTTCTTTCACACCTTACTGAGGGTAAAAATTAGGGAGATTTACCTGTATTGCAATATCTCCTCCTATTGTCAAAAGAGTGTATAATGTTCTAAATTTTAATTAGCATAACTGGTTAAGAACAAAGTTTATATGATTCAAATGAAGCCAAGAAAAATGTGTTAATCTAAATCTCTAAAAAGTATAAATATATCACATGGTGCTTAATGTATTAAAGGAACAAAATACATTTTTCTAAAGTTATCAGGTTTTAGAATTTTATGCTTACCAAGATACTAGGAACATAGGCCTGCACAAGAGAATACAAAATAACTATGTTTAAATGTTTAAAAAAACAGAGAACTTTTGAAAATGTGATTAAGTCACAAGAGACCACAAAGAATTAACATATTGGAAAACATGTTGGAAAAACAACCAAATAAGACTCTTAGAAATAAAAAGTGTAATAGTTTTAATTTGAAAACTGAATGGACACATTAAAAAGCAACTTAGACATAGCTGAGGAATGACTGAACTCAAATATGAAGGAAATTATCAAGCATATAGGAAAAAATAAATGGTGAAAGAGAGTTTAAAGGCAGAGAGATTGAAATGAGAAGGCCTATCATACGTCTATTTGGAGTCCAAGAAGGCTACATTCTAGAGAATGGGGAAGAGACACTATTTGAAGAAATAATGTTTTGATAAATTTACAGAATTGTTGAAAGATACCAATCTAAGTGGTCTAGCAAATCCCAAGAAAAGTGACTAAAAAGAATTTCTTTACCTCCACACTCATAATGAAACTGCAGAACATCAAAGAAAGATCTAAAAAGCGGATAATAGAAAGGACAGATAATTACAAAGAAATAGCAGTTAGACTGGTGAGTGACTTCTCAATAGTAACAGAGGCTGAGAAACAGCAAAATGATATCTGTAATGTACTAAGAAAAATATATCATCTTTTACTGAGTCAAGATGCACAAATTTTCACATCTCTGCAACTGGGCTGCAGCTTAAAGTTGATGCTAATTCATATATGGATAGGTTAGCTGAAAACATACTTTTGAATTTCAAAATAGTGGATAAAATAGTAGTATTTCTTCAAATCAAGGATATAAGGTAACTGCCAACCAGAATTTTATACTTAAATTATGTTTTAAGATTAAGAGTAAAATAAAGATATTTTAGACAAACAAAAATTGAATTTACCACCAATAGGTCCTCACTTAAGAGTATTCTAAAGGATGCATTTCACATAGAAAGAAAATGAACTCACGAAGTCTGAGATACAAGAAAGACTAGTAAAATAAAGAACATACAGTAAATATTATGTGGGTATATTTACATAAGCGTTAATTAATTTAAAAAGTGTGATTTATGGGATTGAAAATAAGGAATAGAACCAATGCAGGACAAAAAAAGCATATACACTGAGAGGAGAAAAGCAGTTTAAAGCACTATAAAATATTCATATTTCTCAAGAGTAACCATACAGATTTCAGTTAACTTTGCTAAGTATATATGTTAAAACAGCTAATATAACTAGTTAAACGATAGTCATACAGCATATAACTTATCAACTAGTAGAAAAGGAAAAAATGGAATGAGAAAAAAGAAATAAATGCAACACGACAAAACAAAAACAATCAGTTTTTGGTATGATAGAAGGAGGGAAGAGGAAACAAAAATAATGGGACAAATAGATTACACATATGATGATAGAAATACACCCAAATAATCAGTAATATCAATAAATGCAAATGGACTAAACTTTCCAGTTAAAAGCAAAGATTATCAATGTTATTCAAAAAAGCAAAAAACTGAAAACAACCCACATGTCAAATAAGAGTTTAATGGATAAGTAACTTATGGTATATTTGTACAATAGAATAATTATTGAATAATTGTACATAGATCAACACAAATCTCATGAAGTAAAAGAAGTAACAAAAACACAAAAGCAGTATAATTCTGTTAAATAAACTTTTAAAACAGATAAAATTAATATTTATTAGGGATACATATATGAGTGATAAGACTAGGAAGAGAAGCAAGGGAATGATAGACACAAAACTCAAATATCCACTATTTTTAAGTTTAGGTGGGAGTAAAGGGATTCAGTTAGTAAGGGGCACACAGGAAGATTCTAAGGTAGTGGCAGTGTTTTATGAAACTAGGTGATGGGTTCATAGGTATTTGTTTTATTACCTAACCTGTGTGTATACATTTTATAGTTCTTTTCTATTTTTTTATTCTATTTTTTCTATATTCTTTTATTCTTTTTGTTCTATATTTTAAAAAATCCATTCACAAAACAAAACTACATATTTTTTAAGATGCATATATATCCAAAGACATACGTCAAACATATTAGACTGAGATGAGATAGAAATGGAGATGGAGAAAAAAATAAAGTGAGAGGGGCCTTGCACAGAAAGATGATACTGTACCATGAACTAAGCATGATTAACTTGACAGTGTACCTGAGATCTAAAACAAAAGGGCAAATTGATTAAAATGTGCTAAATGTCTTATTTTTAGTACACCACAATATCACTAAGATTTCAAACACCAATAATAAAAAGAAAAAAATAATACTATGTTCAATTAGGTTTTTAATTTATAAAAGTAAGAAATATTCAACCAGCAATTAATTTTTGTAGTCAAGTTCTTTCAAATACAGCTTGAAAACTTTTCTTATTTCATAGTTTAGAAGATATGAACAAGGAGACATGCTGTACAAGAATACTCACTGCAGCTTGTTTATATAAGAAAAAACTAAAATGTATAAAAACTGATATATTACTATAATTTGTAATGGAATTCTATGCAGCAGTTAACATGCCCAGACTAAATTTATGTGAATCAAAAAGAACTACTCTCAAAAACATAAGATTGAGTGCAAATAGCAAGGTAGAAAGTTATGTCTAGTAGAATATCATTTATGTAATTTTTAAAATCCCCAAAACAACATAAGAAGCATTCACATATATCTAAAAACATGGACATAAAGGCTATACACTTAGTTCAGAAGTTATCTCTGAAAAGGAAAAAAAATGGTCCAGGATGGTCCAGTAGTACTTTCACATAGACTTGTAATAGCAGCTGCCCTAACACCCTCATCTCTCACCACCCCAGACTCTGGGTCCATTCACTTCCCTTACAATCCAGTAACCAAGATGACTAATGCTCAGCAGCAGAGGCCCCAGTGCTAGGAGTGGCAAAGATCCTTACTGGTTGATGTCTGATCCTACTGTAAAATTTATTTATATCATCCATCCCAAGAGTGAAGAATGGGATCGGAGGTTACAAAATGGTCTTCAGTTTTGTCAGTGAAGTTTTATTTCTTCAAAGAACAAGTGAAGCAAATTTGGAGAGAAATGTCAAATTTAAATCTGCGTGGTAGGTACGTGGCGTTGTATTAGTCTCTGTACTTTTCTGTATGCTTGAAATTAAACACACAAAAACTAAAGTTTACAAACATAATCCAACTGCCTTTTAAAATCACAAACTATAAGGACATTATCAGAGGATAAGAAAAATTTTATGGTACTATATTATAGTTATAATTCAATTTAGATTTTAATATATATTAGTCCCAAAGAAAACATACGATATTATTTTTAAATTTACTGTTGCAAACTCAAGCTTTTTGTCTTATAATTGATTTAAAATAAAGTTCATAGTTAAATGAGGACATGTTGAAAATAAGATAATTATTTTATTAATATAAACTTTATAATTTTATAATGTACCAATATTTAAATATATTTTTATGGTATTATCATATTTCATGAAAAATGGTAAAATAATTGTGGGAAAAAAGTGGCATTTAGAAACTGTGCACTGGAAGGGCTGCAAGTAAGTGGGGTATGAGTTTCCTTTGCTGGTGGTGTCTCCCAGGAAATGGAACAGCCCCAGAATGAGAGGAATTTTTATAAGAGGAGGAAAAAAAAAAAAAAATCAGGTGGGTGTGATTTGAAGAACATGGAACAGAAGTATGAAGCCCTGGTTTTCTTTACTAACCCTGAAATCGGTTTTGAAATTCCTCTATTAATTTATTCTAGATTTATTGATACTGAAGACACTTATTAAAGAACAATTGTCTTTAATGAAACTTTAGTCTCGTCCTCATTTTAATTATTTGATACTTAAAATCATTACTATATCAATTCCTTTTCTAAGAACCAAAGAAGAGACTTAAAAGAACAACTAAAATTTTGGTGAATTGAAAAGGGAGAATGAACTGCTCCTCAGTCCTGGCACAAGAATCATACTGGAGACAAAGGTCTTCTTAAGAATCCTATCCTCTGCTTTTATTTTTATTTCCTTACCATTTTATGAATCTTATGCTCTATTAAAAACTTGTTAGTTTCACTCACATTGCCTCTAAGAAAAAAGCTACTATGTGAGCCAAAATATATCCCCAGTAGCATGAACTGATCCTGCAGTATCTCAAGTACCACCTCCTTCCTTGATTCACGCAAGGTGAGGGTAATCTCTCTCTCCTCCTAACTCTTATAGTATACGATCTATACTTTTCCTTTGATCGTTATCTCATTCAATATTGTATCATGGGGACTTCCCTGGTGGCACAGTGGTTGAGAGTCCGCCTGCCAATGCAGGGGACACAGGTTCAAGCCCTGGTCCAGGAGGATCCTGCATGCTGCGGAGCAACTAAGCCCGCGCACCACAACTACTGAGCCCACGCGCCACAGCTGCTGGAGCCCGTGTGCCTAGAGCCCGTGCTCCGCAACAGGAGAGGCCACCACATGAGAAGCCCGCACACCGCAGTGAAGAGTAGCCCCCGCTCACTGCAACTAGAGAAAGCCCGCGCCCAGCAACAAAGTACCAACGCAGCCAAAAATAAATAAATAAATAAATTTATTTTAAAAATATATATTGTATTATGTAAAAATCTTAGGTCTCCTACTAAATTAAAGGTACATTAAGAGCAGAATCTATTTCTGGTTTATCTCTATCATCCCATATGAGGAACAAAAACTACAGATTGAACAACTAAAGAACCCAACAGGTTCTTTCAAAAAAACCACCCTTATATACATATACAAAGTTAACTTATATAGGTGATAGTACTGTTCTCCCAAACTTACCTTATAGAAATATAATAAAAATATAATAGGAGTCTGAAGTAAAAAATAAAATATGGCAATATGACACAATTATTCTGTGAATTTAGGTTTCTACATAACTTTATTTTTTACACAGTCATAAGATTTATCAATACTCACATTAGAGGACTTCCCTTGTGGCGCAGTGGTTAAGAATCCGCCTGCCAATGCAGGGCACACGGGTTCAAGCCCTGGTCCGGGAAGATCCCACATGCCGCGGAGCAACAAAGCCCGTATGCCACAACTACTGAGCCTGTGCTCTAGAGCCCACGAGCCACAACTACTGAGCCTGCGTGCCACAACTACTGAAGCCCGTGTGCCTAGAGCCCACGCTCCACAACAAGAGAAGCCACCGCAATGAGAAGCCTGCGCACCGCAACGAAGAGTAGCCCCCGCTCGCCACAACTAGAGAAAGCCCGTGCACAGCAACCAAGACCCAACACAGCCAAAAGTAAATAAGTAAAAAATAATTAAAAAAAAAAAATACTCACATTAGAAAGATACAGTATGCTATGCTTCATTTAGTGGAAAGTAAAAACCATAAATTTTTACCATATCAGGCACAAGAGAAAATTCCAAATCCAAGGTCAATTCTAGAAGAAACCTGAATTGTCCAGTATGAGTGGCTGCCCTGCACTATTTACGAAAAGAATGTTTGCACATCAAAGGAGCTGTTGCTAGGAGAACGTATCACAGAGGTCCAGGGAAGGGCAAAGAGACCTCCTAAAGTGATAAAGTAAGGCCTGTGGGTCTTTATTTCCCTAATTAATGAAGTGAAAGCATAAAGTGGTTTCATCAAGCATGAGCGAACTTAACAACTCTTAGGAAAGTGATCCCACTGAAAGTAAACATTCCAGCAAAGGTAAAACTTATATTTTGGGGCTTTCTCTTGTGAAATTCTTGGAATAGGTCAAATTTTTGTACTTCAATTCTTACACCTTATCAAGAAAGAAGTATTTTGAAAGGAGGAGAAAAATAATGATTCCATCTACTATTCCTAAAGCAAAAGATGATTTGTCTGAAAAACTGGTATTCTAATTCTAAGAAATTATGTCCCTATTATGTATTCTTGATACCAGAATCACCAGAATTATACTTCAAATATCATCTAATCTAGTGGTTCTCAACCCTGCCCACCCATTAGAATCTCAAAGATAACTTCAAAAAATACTGATACTCTGACACTACCCCAAGTTCTGACTTAATTGGTCTGCAGTGGAGAGCCTAAGCACAAATATTTTTAAAAATCTACACAGGTAATTCTAGTGTGACTTTAGGGTTGAGAATGACTGTTCCCCTATCTTCATTTACATATGATAAAAATGAGGCAGGGATAAAATTAGTATTAATAGAAATGAGAGTAATAGTTTAATAACTAAACCAGGAAAATAAGAAATACCCATTTTTTCCCTCTAAAACTAGATTTTAAAAATTACATCCCCAAGCAGCAGAAACATAACTATGAACAAGACAGGAAATTTCTTATAAAGCTGAAATTCTGGTGGAAAAAGAAAAAGATAGTAAACAAGTATATAAATAAATAAAATCATTATAGATAGTGTTCAGTGCTGTGAATAAAATAGGCTAATGTGATAGTAACGAGGAGGTAAGTGAGGGGGCAGTTTTTGATAATGTAATCAAAGAAGGCCTGCTTTGAATATATTAACATAAATCATATTATGCATTTTACTGGATAACCTGCCTTGATCATTTAACAATTTGTGAAAGTTATCTTACAGTGCATCTATAGTATATATCCATTGTTCCTTTAACAACTTCATCCATCCTGATGGAGATTTTATTGTTTTTTCCTATGGAAATTGATGCTGTGAGGAACACTTTTATACATATATGTTTGTATATACGTGTACTTATTACTCTAGGATGAATTCCTAGAAGTGGAATTACAAGATCAAAGAAAGCACACATTAAAGTTTTGATAGATATTATCAAATAACCCTCAAAATTTTTGTAAAAACGGAACTTCTGCAGAAAGGATACACATTTTTTCAAGCAACTGCCATTAACAGGATTTGAATAAAAATATTTTATCTTTCTATTCTCTGTGAAATGATCGGTTCTCAGTCTTTATCTTATTTGACCAATCTGCAATATACTCGGCAGAATTAGTTACCTCTTATTTCTGTGAAACACTTTCTTCTTCACTTGTCTTCTAAGGCTGCATGCTCTTGGAGTTTTTTCTCATAACACGCTGGACTCCTCAATCTTCCTTCCTGGTTCCTCCTCATCTCTTTGAATTCTAAACATTGAAGTGTCCTAGGCATCAGTCCTAGGTCCTCTCTCTACCTACACTCATTCTCTTCCTGGGCGCTCATCCAATCTCATGGATTTAACTATCGTATCTCTCGTTTATATGAATATCACTGAGACATCTGGATGTCTAAGAGGCATCTAAAAACATCTAAAAACTTATTTCATCTCTGTAATGGCAACTCCATCTACCAGTTGCTCAAACCAATCCCTTGCTTTTTTTTTCTTACACCCTACCTTCCTCTCTTTATTGAGGTTTCTGCTCAAGTCAGATTCCCCAGAGAAGCCTCCCTTAGCACACTTCTAAAACAGCACTCTCCTGCCTCCCACCACCATTCCCTATCCTCTTAGCTTGCCTATTTTTTAAAAATGCTAGGTCTCAATATCTAAAATTTGAGCACATATTTCTTTAATTGATCATTAGCTGATGGGGGGGCAACTTTATTGGTTCACCGTGGTATCTCTAGCACCTAGAGCAGTGTCTTTTGTTGTTGACACAGTAGCTACTCAGTAACTATCTGCTCAGTGAATGAATGAATTAATTGTACAGGTCACATAGAGATATTATAGTTGAAAACCAGGCCGTTAAGGTGCAAAGGCAACATATTTGAAACATCCAGTTTTGGTCCTAATTCTAGGCACAGCTATGCATCTTTGACTAGTTATCCTTCAGAGTCTATTTCTACATCTGTAAATCGGGGTTTATGTCATCTCTCTCAGCAAACAAGAAGCTGTAGTCAATATCTATTTAGTATTACAATCACAAAAGTTTCACTACCTGTAATTTTCCAGGAACATCTGCTTCAATTTTCGTCTTAATTTCAGTTGTCCAGGTATAACATAATGTGACGGTATGTATTCAGAAGTCCCTAACATTTTAAAGTTATTATACAGTTGGCCCTCAGTATTTTTGGGTTCCGCATCCTCAGATTCAACCAATCCTGGGTCAAAAATTATTTAAAAAAAAAAAGTTCCAGAAAGTTCCAAAAAGCAAAACTTGAATTTGCAGCATACCAGCACCTATTTATATAGCATTTACCCTGCATCAGTAATCTAGAGATTACTGATCTAGAGTAACCTCGGGAGTATGCACGGGAGTATGTGCTTAGGTTATATGTAAAAACTACGCCATTTTTTATAACTGACTTCAGCATTTGCGGATTTTAGTATCTGTGGGTCGGTCCTGGAACCAATCAGAAACTTGCAGGCCCAGTCCTCGCAAACACCCCAGCTGCATTCCAAGAGGCAGGAGTGTCTGCCCCTGTCAGTCACTAGGCATCCAGTTTATGTAAGGCCCGCGTCCTTTCTCCAACCCCAGATCTGCGTGGGGGAATCTGGCAGAATCTAGACTCGCAAAGCTGACGACCCTCCCCGTACTGGCCAACTTGGGGTTATCCACACCCTCAGGGAGCCACGCGGCGCTCCAGCTCCACCGACCTGAAACAGCGGGTTGGGTTTCAACCATGGCGGAGCATCAGCTTCACCTGAGGAGATTTTAAAAACAGAGGCGCCACCCAGAATGTCCGATTCAGTTTCGGGGTGGGGGCCCTGACACCAGTCTGACGCAGCCGGGGAGCGAGAACGCCGAACGCCGCCCCACACTACGCAGGTCTAAGCCCCTGCCGGCCAGCCCGGCGCCCAGCCAAGCTCCCCACGCGGGAGCCGGGCCAGAACCCTCCAGCAGAAGCCCCGCCCCCTTAGCCCGCGCAGGCCTCCCGCGCCAGCCAAACTGGTCTCCTGCGAGACCGCCCCTCGGCTCCGCCCCCTGCCCCGCCACCGAAAGGCTGGAATCGGGGGTGATTCCCTCTTCAGCTGCTTCCCCGCCCACACGATGGCGCATTCTGGAAAGGGTCCTTCCACCAGCCAATCATTTCCTCCATCCAGCCTTCCACAGAGTTCCGTCATCTTCCCGTGGCATTTCAGACCCTCCCTCTACTCAGCTTCTCGCTGCCTGAGGGGCCTATGTCTGTCTGGACCGCGCACGCGCGCATCCAAGTCCAAGGGGGCGCACGCGCAGTAGCAGGGTCGGCCTGGGAGGTCGCTAAGCACGTGTGTTGGGCAGTCGCGCGCCGCAGTGGCGAGAGTTGAACCTCGATTTTTGTCGGTGACCATTGTGGGCAGCGGACTTACAGAGGTCATGGCGCCGGCGGAAATCCTGAACGGGAAGGTCATCTCCGCGTAAGGACCTGTCATTGTTGTTAGGGCGTGTTGGGCTGCTGGCGAGGGCTGTGAGCAGGGTGTGCAGGTCCCTAAGGACCCATTTTTTTTTTCTTGCGGGGGGGAGAATTGTAGCCTAAGAGTCTGGCCAGCCGGGTGGGGAGGGAGGACATTGTCCTGAGCCCTTCACACCTGAAGACCGGTTCCCTACAACCAAAGAAAGGGGCCTGGTGGCTGTGCCCGCTGGCTCCTATGCTTCTGGGACAAGTCCTCTTACTCACCCCGACGACTATGCTCCCAGAAGTGCAGCTGCCAGACGAGAGAGTAGTTTGGGTGCCTGCAGCATCCCAGTCAGAACTCAGAAATCCAGTTAATTCCCTTGCCCTGTAATTTGGAGGTGAGGAGACTGAGATTAGTGAGGTAACAAGGTTACAAGGCTGATTAGTGGCAGAGGGTCTCCTTCCAGACCATAGCTTTTCCCACTGCACCAGTCATCATTTGCTAAGTGGAACCCACTAAACGTTTTCTTTTTCTGTCAATTTCATGCCCCTCTGACAGCTATCGCCTGTGTCGTGGTCCTAGATTTACTTTCTAGTTTGGCTCTTGAGTCCTGACAGTATTTTCTATTCCTTTTGACCTCTGCCATTTCTACCTTATGGGAAATCTGAATGCTTCGCTAGTGGATATGATTGCCAGACTTAATTCCCTGGGAGTAACACCTGGCTGGGAGGTGACTGGTGGGGAAAGATGAAAGTAGAAAGGGAAAGGATATATTTTGTGTGATCCACCTGGAGGTTGCTCTTGGGACCTTGGACTCACCAGTTATTTAGTAACAACTGTAGCTGGCAACAATAATTGCCCCATGAAGCCCTAATTTTGTGAGCAGAGGTTTTTGAGTGAATTGTAGAGTCACTGGCAGTGAAACCCACCTTGGGTTTCCTGGAAGATAGAGATGGTGGACAAAGAAGGTGAGATGTAAATTAGATGGTGGTGAATCTTTCACATTGGTGAGGAGGAACCCCAAACGTTTACATTGGAAATCACAATACTTACATCTGAGCGCTTTTCTGCATGTGGTTTGCTAAACTGCATTGTTTGTGCTTGACCTTCGTTTTTTGTTTGCTTATATTTCAAACCCAGTCCCTTAATCAGTAGCTTTTCTTGATAAAATCTTCTATTTAGAAAGACTGGTTGTGAAGAGATAATTTAGGTTTGCTTCTTGGCAGGCTACTGAGAATAGGTGCTTACTGGATATGTTTTGGTTGAGTGGAGAGCAAGTTAAATATACTTGTAAGCTCCGTAAGGGCAAATACATGCATTCTCTTATTTGTGTCTATATCCAAAACACCTAGAAACTTTCTTTCACTCCTTACTAGTTTTGTGGCATTAAGCAAATTAGCTAACCTCTGTGCCAGAATTTTCTCAAATGTAAAATAAAGATAATATCTAGGCCATTGAATTGTTAGGAGAATTAAATGAGTTCCTAACTGAAGAGCATTTAGAATTGTTCCTGGTACATAATAAGTGTTCAGTACAAGTTAGCTGTTAACGATTAGTAATTAGTTAATGTATACAGAGATGATTGATTCATTATCTCTTTGACAGTGATAGTTGCCTTGAGATTCATTCCTTTTTTTTTTTTCTGATATTTATTTATTTATTTGGCTGCGCCAGGATCTTCATTGCTGCCTGCGGGGTCTTCGTTGCGGCATGCAGGATCTTTAGTTGCAGCGTGTGGGATCTAGTTCCCTGACCAGGGATCGAACCCAGGTCCCCTGCATTGGGAGCGTGGAGTCTTAGCCACTGGACCACCAGGGAAGTCTGGCCTTGAGATCTGTTTCATTGGTTCTCAACATTAGCTACAGATTAAAATCACCTTGGGAACTTTTTGTTTTTGATATTTCTTTTTATTTACATATGAATACATACAGAAAAGTGCACCTGTCGTCGGTGTACAGCTCAATGAGTTTTTCATTACTGAACTTGAGTAGCACCCAGTAAGAAATGACATTGTTGGCATTCCAGAAGCCCCTCTCTTACTCCCATCCCATCACCATCCCCAACAAAGGTAATCACTATCCTGACTTCCAACACTGCAGATTAGTATTGCTTGGTTTTGAACTTTATATAAATGACATCATACAGTATAAAGTCTTGTGTGTCTGGCTTCTTTCAGTCAATGTTGTGTTTCTTAAATTATTTCATGTTGCAGGTAGTTGTAGTTCATTTACTCTCATAGCTGTTTTGTATTCTATATGAATATGCCACTATTTGCCTATCCATAGACATTTTGGTTTCTAGTTTTGGGTGACTATGAATAGTGCTATGAGCATTCTTTCATATGTCTTTTCGTGGAACATATAATATATACCTTTCTGTTGGTTACATCCCTAAGAGTAGAATTGTGGAGTAATAGGACATATATATGAGCAGTTTTATATAAGTAGAAATTGCCAATCTTTTCCAAGGTAGTTTTACTAACTTATATTCATAGGAAGCTTCAATGCTTGGTACCCACACAGACTGATTTAATTGGAATTGCTAGCAATAAGCCACTGGACTCAATATTTTAAAAATCTTTTAAAAGCTCATCCTTTGATTCTAATGCATCTTGAAGGTTGAGAACCACTTATCTAAAGCCTTAACTCTTTTTTTTTTTAATTTTTTTTAAATTTATTTGGTTGCGCTGGGTCTTAGTTGAGGCACACGGGCTCCTCAGCTGTGGCATGCGAACTTAGTTGCGGCATGCGTGCGGCATCTAGTTCCCTGACCAGGGATTGAACCTGGGCCTCCTGCACTGGGGCCACGGAGTCTCAACCACTGTGCCACCAGGGAAGTCCCTAAAGCCTTAATGCTTAAGTCCAAGTTTCATCAATGAGGATGAATAGGGCAGTGATTTGGTGGCAGGTACTGAAAGCATTCTCTGGAAATGACTGTTCCAGGTACTGTTCCAGGTACTGTTCCTCTCCCTTGTTGGCTCAGAAGTAACATAGCTAACCTTTTACAGTGCCCCGTGGTTGAGCAATCAATTGAACTAATTGATACTAGTTCCTACTAACACAATTCATAAACAAGCACTAAGACTAAGGACTTTGTGCTTACAGAAGATTTTTCTTTAATGTGCTTATAAAATGGCTCTTTCAGATGTTGCCACAGCTTGGCACCTTGACCTTCATGGAGAACTTGACTCCAGGAGCAGGTAGAGCTCACAATTCCTCAGAGAAGAGGAGCTCTAGAACGGGGGACAGCCTGCTTGGTTCATGAAGTAGTGCAGTGCCTCAGCTCCCCATGCCGAGGCTGCAGCAGGCAGCTGACCCTTGGCCATGGCCCTGGGGGAATCCTGAACAAGAAGGTGGTTCTTAGAGCTTGAGTAGGTTGGGCTGCAGGTAGAGGGTCTGGGCAGGGTGTCCCTACCTTCCTCTTTTACTAGGCCAGGGACGCTCTTGAGAGGAAAGGTAAGTGAACTTCTTACATTGCAGCCAGGGATCCTGGTGTCAAAGGGAAGGGTCCCTCATTCCCCAGATTTGCAGGTCAGCTTCCTTGTTTGCCACCACTGTTGGGCCTCTCTGGGGACCAATCTGCAAGCCTTCAAGCTCCCTGGGCAGTTTCTTCTCTGATGTAGTATTTGAATTGTAAAATTTCTTCCTTGGAGGGAGGAAGGATGGGGCAAGTCAAGAATTCCACAGTCAGAATTTCTCCAGAATCTAGTTCACTGCCCATCCTATCCTGCAAGCTGAGGAAATAGTTGAGGCAAGAAAAGTGATGTGATTTGGCCAAAGGTTACTCGGCTGGTTAATGGCAGAGGCTCAATTAGAACCAAGGTCTTCACCCAGTACATGGTGCTTCTTACTTTGTCAGGCACTTACTACTTTTGCTGAAAGGAATTTCATAAACTAATTTTTTTTTCTTTATAGCAGTCTTCCTCTTGTTGCCATCCTTCCCATTCTGCTGAGAAGGCCATCCCTGACTTTTCTCTACTTTTATTTATTCTCCCTTTATATCTTTCTGGTAGCCAGGACTGGACAAAATTCATCATTCCAGATTCCTTCTCTGCCTATGGGAAACCTGGATCTAGTTGCCAATTGTGTCCCTTTGGAAGGAACACTTCCATTTCTTCCTTAGGGGAGTTCCAAAGTTGTAGGCTGGATTTGAAAATTGGGGGGAGATCTGAGGGTTAGGGACAAATATGTGTTGCTGGATATTTATTCACTTAATAAATATCTGTGTGCCTCCTATATGCCAGGCACTCTTCAAAGCCACGAGACTATAACAGTCAACAAAACAGCCCACATCCCTACCCTCGTGGAGTCTCCGTCCTGATACGTAGAGACAGATGGTAAAATTGGTAAAACAGAATGTAAGGTAGTGAGAAATGCCAAAGAGAAAACCAGAGCAGGGAAGAGGGACAGATTTCTGAGGCATGGGGGTTATAATTTTGAATATGGGAATTAAGCTCATACTCATTGTGAAAGGAACTTCTGGGCAAAGATTTGAAGGAGGCGGGGCCACGAGCCTGCTAGTGTTACAGGGAAGAGAGTTCACTGCCTTGCATGACTTAAGATAAATGATCTTTCCTTTGGATTTTGGTGCCCAAGTACTAGTCCCTGCTTATTTAGTAAGCAGCCTTTTGGACCTAAGCCCTTTCTACCCAAGATTGTCCTTTAGTCTTCTCTAAAAGCAGAAAGGCCAGGTCTCTGTTAGTCTTTTCTCAGATAAGAGCTGTTGGCCTGCTCTTCCTTTTCAAGTGGATATCCCAGTTTTCTACAGTTTCTCGGCATTCCCCTTGGATGATGATCCAGAGGCCTGCTTGAGATTAGGGCCATAATCTGCTCTGATGGCCAGATCTGTGGTTAGATACTCCTGAAATAGGAGTAATTCTGGGTGTTGGGCCGTCACTTTCGGATCCTGAGGCTTGGGGCCACCCCATCATGTCTCATAACTCTTGCTACCAGCTGAAGATTACAGAATGGTAACCTGGAGGCCAAATGTAGTTATGTTTTGTTGGGCTTACAGAGTTATTTTTAAAAATTGAATTACCTCCTGACACATTAGTGTGTAATTACACATAAGAATCTGGATGCCTGACCTTTTGAAAGGACATGGAAAGTTTAGCAATACCATGCTCTCTGTTCTTAGTGCCACCAATTTGTTGGATCTGAGTAGAAGCTGCCCCCACTCCCAAGTGAGGGCGGGGGAAGGTGGGACCAGTTGTTCAGGCATCCTACCGCACCTTGTTGTGTGCACCTGGACACTGACAATGCTGTTTCTCTGTGTGACCTTTCTCTAATGCTAATGCACTTTTAGGCTCTTTTTAAAATCCTATCTTTTATGAAGCCTTTCTCCACCAATCAACCTACTTTGCAGCTCCATTTGTTTCCTCTAGATCAGTGGTTCTTAGACGGGGGCAGTTTTGTCCCTCCTTCCACCCCAGCCCACGTTTGGACATGTCTGGAGACATTTTTGCTTGTCATATGGGGAGTGGCTGTGTGCTGGCGGCATCTAGAGGTAGAAGCCAGGGATGCTGCTAAGCATCCTACAAGGCACAGGATGTCCCCACAGCAAAGAATTATCTGGCCCAAATGTTAGTTGTGTTGAGATCGATAAACCCTGATCTAGAAGTTTAAAAAGCATTTATTCTGTCACTGTGTATGTGGATTAATGATGACCTTTACATTCACTGGGAATTGGGGGGTTCATTAGAATTTTACACATTTAGCTATTTTCATGTCATAAATATCAGGCAATTCACCTTTCCCTTAGGTCTTTGAGAGAGTTTGAGAGAATTGGATGGAAGAATTTTACATTATAAATTTTCATTGGAGCATAAAATAGATTCACATTAAGCTTTCAAATATATATTTGAGGTAACTGTCAAGTTTAGTAAATATTTGCATTAAATTATAATAATTCTTTTTTTAATAAATTTAGTTTATTGAAGTATAATTGATTTGCAATGTTATATTAGTTTCTGCTGTACAGCAAAGTGTTTCAGAGATATATATATATATATATATACACACACACATATATATATATACACATTCTTTTTCATATTCTTTTCCATTATGGTTTATCACAGGATGTTGAATATAGTTCCCCGTGCTATACAGTAGGACCTTGTTTATCCATTCTATATATAATAGCTTGCATCTGCTAATCCCAAACTCCCAATCCACCCCTCCCCCACCTGCCCCCCTTGGCAACCATAAGTCTGTTCTCTGTGTCTGTGAGTCTGTTTCTGTTTTATAGATAAGTTCATTTGTGTCATATTTTAGATTCCACGTATAAGTGATATCATATGGTATTTGTCTTTCTGACTTACTTCACTTAGTGTGATAATCTCTAGGTCCATCCATGTTGCTGTAAATGGCATTATTTCATTCTTTTTTTATGGCTGAGAAGTAGTCCATTGCGTATACGTACCACATCTTCTTTATCTATTAATCTGTCGATGGACATTTAGGTTGTCTGCATGTCTTGGCTATTGTAGTGCTGCTGTGAACATAAGGGTGCATGTATCTTTTTGAATTATAGTTTCGTCCAGATATATGCCCAGGAGTGGGATTGCTGGATCATTTGGCAACTCTATTTTTAGTTTTTTGAGGAACCTCCATGCTGTTTTCCATAGTGGCTGCACCAATTTACATTCCCACCAACAATATAGGAGGGTTCCCTTTTCTCCACACCCTCTCCAGCATTTATTGTTTGTAGATTTTTTGATGATGGCCATTCTAACTAGTGTGAGGTGATTCCTCATTGTAGTTTTGATTTGCATTTCTCTAATTAGTCATGTTGAGCATCTTTTCATGTGCCTGTTGGTCATCTGAATGTCTTCTTTGGAGAAATGTCTATTTAGGTCTTCTGACCATTTTTTTGATCGGGTTGCTTGTTTTTTTGTTATCGAGTTATGTGAGTTGTTTGTATATTTTGGAAATTAAGCCATTGTTGGTTGCATCATTTGCAAATATGTTCTTCAACAAGGAGGTAATTTAATCTTTTAATTTGACTTAACTAACTAGGAATTTGAAATATATGCCTTTCTTGGAACACTAGGTGGCCTCAATTGTTTTTACAAGGAACTGCATGTTAAGTTTTTCAGAAAATTTGAAGAATTTTTTAGCAGTGTAACAGTTGTAATGAAACATAAAACAGCAAATGAACAAAATGAAAATAAAGCAGATGAAATCAGACATTTGTGTTGTACTGCATTGTAAAATCTTATAACAACAGTCCCCTTGGGGGGGTGGGGGAGGGTGAGAAATGTATGTCCTTGTTTAGAATACCCCTGCATGTTGAAGATGAATGTTCTTGATTTTTCTCTGATTAGTTACTAAAGGCCTATTCTGTGGACCTTTTGAAGATCATTTGCAAATTCCTCTAAGCCTGTGCTACATTTCAGTGTTTGTTGACTGGGCAGCTTTTTTCTCGTCATGTAGGTTTCTTAGCCATGTAGCTAAATACCCTTTACCGCCTCCTTTTCCTACCTGTAGCTTCTGTTGAAATGTCCTTGTTACGTTATATTTTAGCAATGCTTTTTTTTCTCAGTCATAAAATGTCCAAAATTTGAAAATAGGCCATTATGTAAAACAGAATGAGTTGGAATTCGTAATGGACTTTTTCAGGAATAATTGTACAAGACTTGAGGCAAGAGATCTGGGTGACTGTTAGAGATATTAGGCTCTGACTAGTACTGTTCAAGGGTGATGCGATTCTGTAGGGATGTACACCTTTGACTTTTGTTGACTAGGCTCTTTGACAACTATATGTGGGAGAAGTCAACTTGGAGAAAACTGATAGTCACGCAAATAACTCTTATCCATAGAGATTCAAACAAATTTTGACAGGTTGAGCTATAAATGATTTCCACTGTGATTTTTGCACCTTAGAAAAGATAACCCCAAACATTGCATTTTATTGGCCAGTAGCAGGGTTTCTCATCCTTGGGCACTATTAACATTTGGGCTGGATAATTCTTTGTTGTTCTTTGTCCCGTGCATTGTAGGATATGTAATTGTATCCCTAGCTTCTACCCACTAGATACCAGTAGTAACTTAGTTAAAACTGCATCTGTGTCTGTTCATGTTTAATTAGCTACAACTATTTTACTAGTATCTGTCCATCAGGACCAGAGAGACTTCAATGGTTTACTGCTACTTGGTCCTGCTACCTTCATTGGCACTCTAGTACTGATTTCTCCTACATCAAGATTGAGATATGTCTTCCCTTAGATTTTAGAGAATGTTGATGGAAGATGGTGTGACTGGCATGTGTAGTTCTATTCAGGGATCAGGGGTGTTTCTCCACATGCCCACTTCTGCCTCACTTTGCCCCCAGAATCTTTACCAGGATGGTATAACTCATGGGGCCGAGGATAGGAATGGGAGGCATCTGCAATTCAAGGAAGTTTCTGTTTATTTAGGAGGTTTCAGTGATTCGAAAGTTGTTCCATTATAGCATTTATACTTTCTGGAAGTGAGCTATAAAAATTAAAGGGGTTCCCACCATTTAATTCATCACAGCTCTATGACCCTAAAATAAAGATAGACGAGGGAGGGAGTATTAATTTTTCTCTCCATGTTCTTCTTCTGTAGTTTCTTCAACTTCAGACACACCTGACACTTGGCTTTTGTTATTCCACTTTTCGTTTTAAGGTGCTTTGGTTAGTGGCCAACCAAGAAAACCAGGCAGGAAAAAAATTTTAAGGGACTTAACGGAGACGTAATTACAATTGTCTTGATTTTTTTTTTTTTTCCTCACCAGGGCAGAAGATTTTCCACTGGTTGCTTTAGTGTTCTGGGCTGTCTAGTTCTTGCTGATTGTGGTTTATGCGCACTTAAAAATGTCTCATTGCTATTCTGGTCATGTCTCAGAAAGAGGCCCAAGTGTTAGCTTTTAAACAAATCTTTGTAGTTGGAAGAATGTCCCTGCTAATGCAACTTTTAAAACAGTCCTGCTTCTTAGAAAAAGTTTAAGGGAGTCAGTATAACTGATCTCAAGCTATAATCTTTTTTAGGGAAAAAAAAATGCGAACTTAGACCCATTTAAATTATAGCATAGAAAATACAGAACATTTTGTTCTTTGCTCTTAACCTACTGGGCTGAAACAACATTTTCCACCTATACCACCTTGTAGTACTGGGTTCCTATAGCTTGCTACCTGCTGGGTATAAGTATTATTTTTATTTGTCCCTAGATTCCTTCCTTTTGGGTCTCAAATGCTTACTTATTCTACAATCCTTATAAGATTTGGTAAATAAAGTCACTGTATCAGTATGAAATCTGCTCTGTTCTTAAAGTATTTGTAGTTGTCCGTCTTCCCAGCTCCATTTCACAACCCCCAAAACCTGAGAGTCATCTGTAGCCCTGGCATTTCCTCTGTGTTTCATGTTTAGTATATCTAGAATACATTTACTTCTTGCCAGCTTACCACTGATACCTTAATCCAAGCCACCATCACCTCTGGCCTGGCCTGGATTTTGCAATTGCAGTGACTTCTTGCTGCTGTCCCTGATTCTCACTGTTCCCTCTCGGGTCTGTTCCCAATTCAGCAGCCAGAATAATCCTTTAAAAATGTAAGTCCGGTGCTCACTTTGGCAGAACATATACTAAAATTGGAATGATACAGAGAAGATTAGCATGGCCCCTGCGCAAGGATGACATGCAAATTCATGAAGTGTTCCATATTTTTGGTGCTGATGAACCTAGTTGCAGGGCAGGAATAAAGAGGTAGACATAGAGGATAGACTTGAGGACATGGGGTGGGAGGGTGAAGCTGGGGTGAAGTGAGAGTAGCATCGACATACGTACACTACCGAATGTGAAATACATAGGTGGTGGGAAGCAGCAGCGTAGCACGTGGAGATTGGCTCGGTGCTTTGCGATGACCTAGAGGGGTGGGATAGGGAGGATGGGAGGGAGGCTCAAGAGGGAGGGGATATGGGGACATGTGTATGCATATGGCTGATTCGCTTTGTCGCGCAACAGAAACTAACAGTATTGTGAAGCAATTATACTCCAATAAAGATCTATTTTTAAAAAAATGTAAGTCCAATCATGTCAGCCCTGTTGAAAACCCTCTAATGGCTTCCCATCACATTCCGAATAAATGACTGTATACCCTATTTGATTACTGCTTCCCCTTGGGCCTCAATTACCCACTCAGGGCCTTTGCACTTGCTGTTCTTTCTGTAAATTGGCCCTGGGAAAGCCACCCGACCTGACTGCTTAGAGCCTGTGTCTACATCTGTGAGCAGGAATAAGAAAGCTTTTTGTCCCTCGCATACTTCAGAGGGTTATTGAGAGTCTCAGACGTGTTCACTTCTTCTCACTGTTGTGTCTCCTTACTGTCTCACATTGTGCCAGGAATGGCGGGCTCTTTACCCCCACCCCCCACCCCAAACCGTGGGTTTTGTTTGGGTCGAGAGGGTTAAGGAGAAGCAGTGGAAACCTTTGCTTAGCACTTTGTGTTCATACAGTGGTTGGGGGAAGGAAGGGGAGAGGAGAGAGTGGCGTCTGGAAACTTGGCCCCTGGGAGAGACCTTCTGCAGCTCCCCGGGCAGCACTTCTGATCATCATGCAGGAGAAACAGCTGTGGCTGGAACTGCTGGGGAGTTTCAGTGGCAGCCTAGGGAAAACTTGGCAGCTATAGTATCTCCTGTTATCTTGTGTCAGAGCAGAATTGTGGCCTCTGTTCAGGTCAAATCCCAGTAAAAGGAAATCCAACAGTCTATTAATACTTCTTTTTTTTTTTTTTTTAATTTTATTTCATGTTCAGAATATTCTGATAATGTCAGTGTTTTATTAATTTATTTGTTTTTGGCTGTGTTGGGTCTTCGTTTCTGTGCGAGGGCTTTCTCTAGTTGCGGCAAGCGGGGGCCACTCTTCATCGCGGTGCGCGGGCCTCTCACTATCGCGGCCTCTCTTGTTGCGGAGCACAGGCTCCAGACGCGCAGGCTCAGTAGTTGTGGCTCACGGGCCTAGTTGCTCCGCGGCATGTGGGATCTTCCCAGACCAGGACTCGAACCCGTGTCCCCTGCATTGGCAGGCAAATTCTCAACCACTGCGCCACCAGGGAAGCCCCATTAATACTTCTTTTGAACGATATGATTTATAGAATACTGATTTGAAAAAACAAGGCTATTAGCTTAGAAGATTTTGAAGTCTTTGGTATGACTTCTTGTATCGTTCAACATTCTTACCATTTACTAGGCTAATACACATAATCTATTTTTGTGACTCCTGTGCCTTTTTATGCCAGATATTTGTCAAGTGTGGAGAACTGGGGAAGGGAGTAACCAAATTAGGATGAGGGAAGAGATGCTTACTAATGTCCGGGTATATTTGTTTGTCAAGTGTGGTTCAGATGAAAAAAGATAAATGACAAAACTGGTTCTTCAGGAGAGACAGAGCCTGTTCAAGTTAATTAGTAACTGTCTCGTAACTGGACAAGGTTGGACTACTTTGAATGTTTACTTATAGATGTAATGTAATTTATTTGATGTCGTCTTGTATTGTTGAGAGTTGTGTGTTAGTAAATTGACGTATCTTTGTTTCACAAGAGGTTATACTTTCAACCTTGAGTAAGGAAAATTATTTTGTGAATTAGGATATAATTTGTAAATTCATATTGAATTCAGAGTGGGATTCATTGATTTATCATTCAGCCTTATGTGGATACCCTGTGATCATCTTACTAGGTAGGGTAAGTTGAGCAGAAGGTGTGAGCTTGAGTTCTTTCCTGCAGACTTTTTTCCTAAGCACCTGAAGAGTGGAAAGGCTGAAAAAGATGAGGATTAGCAGCCTTCCAGAAGTGTTGGTCCAAGTTTTTATTTGTTCACTGTATGATTTTGAATGCCATCAACTAGTATTTTTTTTTAATTATTTTTAATTTTATATTGGAGTTAGTTGATTTACAGTGTTTCAGTTTCAAGTGTACAGCAGAGTGATTCAGTTATACATATACGTGTATCTATTCTTCAGATTCTTTTACCATTTAGGTTATTACAGAATACTGAGTAGAGTTCCCTGTATTATACAGTAGGTCCTTGTTGATTGTCTATTTTATATATTCAACTAGTATGTTTTAAACTGGCCCATACCCCATGGCCCAGTCAGTGTCAGTAAGAGTTAGAAAAGATCCATGTCTACTTGAGGCCTGGAAAATTGATGGGTGGTACAGGGTACATATTATATCAGATAATGTCTGTTAATGAAGGTGTTTTTAATTTAAAAGAGAAATACATCCAGTAATACACATTGCTTATTTGTGGCTTGAAACATTAAATGTTAACTCCAATTTTTTCCTGTTTGTCTAGGCAAATAAGGGAGAGACTGAAGCACCAAGTCATTCAGATGAAGGAGCAAGCACCTGGTTTCACACCAGGCCTGGCAATTTTACAGGTATTGTGATAGTGTATTTCTACTAATATCTTTCTTCCTTTCTCAATCTCTCGATAGCATTTAAGACAACAGGCACATCAAAGCTCTTCCTCTTTTTTTTTGGCTTCTGTGAAACCTCAGACCTTTTCGGTTTCTCTTTGCAGGCTCCTCCTCTTCAGCTCAGCTTCTATGTGTTGGCCTGTCCTGGCCCTCTGCTCTTCTCTGTGGGTACCTTTCCCTAATCCAGTATCTCTTGACCTTTGGTCTTAGGAGCCCTTCACACCCGTAAACTTTCATTTATATGGATTTATCCATTGATATATACTATTTAGAAATTAAAACTAAGAGGTTTAAAGACATTTGTTTTTTTTTTTTAATATTTATTTATTTATTTTTGGCTGTGTTGGGTCTTCGTTTCTGTGCGAGGGCTTTCTCCAGTTGCGGCAAGTGGGGGCCACTCTTCATCGTGGTGCGCGGGCCTCTCACTATTGCGGCCTCTCTTATTGCGGAGCACAGGCTCCAGACGCGCAGGCTCAGTAGTTGTGGCTCACGGGCCTAGTTGCTCCGCGGCATGTGGGATCTTCCCAGACCAGGGCTCGAACCCGTGTCCCCTGCATTGGCAGGCAGATTCTCAACTACTGCGCCACCAGGGAAGCCCGACATTTGTATATTTAAAAATGCCAAGAGTAAGCTCACTGTGTGTTAGCATAAGTAACATTTTTATGACAAAGTAACTTTTAGAAACAAAATTGAGTGAGAAGAGGGGCATTGTTTTACATTTTTGCAAAACCATGTACTGTCTGGCTTAATGGAAGACAGCTGGATTCCCATCTACTTCTATATTCAATCTCTTGCTATGCTGGTTTGATTGAAATATATGGAGAACATCTGACCTTATAGAGACGTATGGTTGTAAAAGGAAGAGTTCTTTTAATAGGCTTCCCAGATAATTGTGGATATTTTTCTTTAATACTATAAGGACTCAGTAAGTAAAGTTTTTAAAAGGTAGTTGCAGTGTGGACTCTGAAACTTGTTATCAGTGAACTTTCGTACTTTGTTAAATCAAAATCTTGTTTTATGTTGCAGTTTGAATGGCTATTTACCTGTGTCTGGTTTTGTTATGTCCTTCATTCCCCATTTGGAAAATAATGGTTCACTGAATTATGCAGGTCTTCCAAATGTTAACACGTTTCATTATGCAATATTTTAAAAATCATAATCATTAATATCACCAACAAACTTATCAGAAAAGTCTTTAAGTGTTGAGAAGTTGTCAAGCTCACAGGAGTACGTAAGTACCAATTTTTGCTTGAAAGCTCAAATTTTGTCATTGGTAATTAATACTATTAGTTATTTTCCTTGAAGTAGCAGGCTCACTTTATCCAATTTTGGGAAAATATTTGCCAAATATTCAAGCCCAAATAATCATTATTTGTCAGTTGTTCTTTTAAGTAAAGATGGTGTTCCATTTAAAAATCTGCTAGTTCTGCTTGCAAGGCAAGTAAGCTCAAGTGCTTTTCCTGGTGACAACCACTTCTATATGCGGCAGAAGTGCTCTGTGATTGCTTCCCCATTCTTTATGCAGAATATTAAAAAGACATGTACTCAAGGGTCAACGTTTAATAAAAATAATTTTTACTGCTTCATCAAGAGCACTTCTAAGTGAAATTGGTGTCTTTTTTTTTACTGAGACTGTGTGACTAGTACAGATTGGTGCCATTGTCTTGATTTAGTGCTAAGTCATCAGCAGTCTTACACAGCCTAACTTGTGCAGCCTCAATACAGATGTCAATACAGTGAAAAAGGCAAATGACATCATAGTATTATGGCACTCGCAAATCTTCTGAAAGGGTGTTGGGTTTCCCGCGAGAGTGTGTGAACCGCACTTTGGGAACCATTGCCTCATGCAGTTTTATCTGACCCCAGATATCAGCTGTAGGTCAGGAACTGGTAAACCTGGATCTCTTCTGGTTCTAGGCTCTTGGCTTCTAGGACATCACTCCTTCTCTAATCTTTTTTGCTTGTTGTTCCTGATACCTTCCTGATACCTAGACCACTCGAATACCTCAATGCTCAGCCCTCAGACTTCTTTTCTACCTTATTTTTTCCCTAAGTGAGCTCCCCCAGTCCCATAGCTACATGGGAGAATACTTTCTGTCTGAGGTTTCTTTCAAGAGCTCCAGATTCATCCAGTAAGAGGCCTTCAATAAATAGGAGGTATTTAATAAATATGAGTCATGTGGCCAGATGTACAAATGAATGTTTGAAGGGTTGATTGGGATGACAGGAAACTGATAGCTTGCATTTGAAATTCCCTTCAGAAACACCTGCTTCCTCACTTCACATTTCTCTCTGTATGTATGTCTCCATATATATCATTTAATCCCTTGCTAAGTTTCTGTTCCATGTTCATCAAGAATTTCAGAGTGAATAGTACTTAAATATTTTCCCCCATTGCTATTCATTATCTGAGAGGCCTTAGTTGAGAAGAAAAGCACAGAAGGCCTGTCGTTCTGCCTGGTATGTCCTGTGCTGTGGTGGATTTTCCATTTTTGCAAATTACTAAGAATCGAAGGTATATGTTGTGAGTGTCCACTTGGTACTTTTGTGGGACAGTTATTTCTTGGCTTATTCTTGTGAATTGTTTGTTGTAGGAAGAGTAAATGTCGTAGACAAGAAATCTGTTTCTGTAAACCTTTTTGTAGCAATATTGAGGGTTTTTTTTTTCCTGCTTTTTTAAAATTGACTTCCAAACTCCTATTTTAAATTTATTGATTGCAAAGTGTTTTTGTTCCATAAACACTGTTCTGCAGCTTGTCTCTTATGTCCTTGCAATAAAACAGTGGTAGAATATTTTAATCTTGTACTTTAGCACCAGAATCAACATCTTTCTATGATGCAAGGCTCACAGATTATGTTGTAATCACATCTGTGCCACCTCAGACCTCTTGTTTTTTTTCCATCCTGGTGACAGGCACCACCATTTTCCCACACACTCAAACTAGAAACCTGAGCTGTCTCCTTTGGGCATCTCCCTGCTCTCTACATCCCCTTAGGGACTAAGGTACTATTGGTAATGCCTCTCATAAGCTCTTGGGATATCTTCCCTCCTTTTGATTTCTACTGCTCCCACCCTCTGGGCCGCTAGTCAACTTCGTACAGGCTTCTGATCTGGATGCTTCCAGTTCTTTTAACTGCAAATGTAGCCCTTGTCAAAATGCAAATCTGATCACAATCCATCCAGCTACACCCACTCTCCCCATCCTTTACAGAAGGAACAACAGTACTGCTTATGTAGAGTGACTCCTGGAGTTCAAATGATTTGTATATATTACTAGTTGTTCTGATTTTTATACTACCCCTACGAGATGGGAGCTGTATGAAACCGAGCAGGACCCTGTGGGGCCCTCGCTGGTACAAATCCTTCCTGTGTCCCCCATATCTTGTTTGTTGGAAATAGGCTTCGTTCAGCCTCCTTAACCTTCCCTGAGTTCCATAGGACATATTCAAACAGTTGCTAATCAGGGAAGGGAGGGGATGCAGAAACACAGGAGGAACAGTCTAGAAACAGTGGTGCAGCACAGCCTTGGGGCAGGGTCCTAGTTCCTCCTCAGGGAATATACATAACAATATCTTTGAGTTCTTCTGCAGAACTGAGACTCCCAGGTGGAGGATGGCAACTTCAGGCTGAGCACAAGATTCCTGGAATACCACCCTGTTACCTCACCATCAACCAATCAAAAGAAAGTCACATACCCTGTAGCCCTCAACCCAAATTTTGCCTATAAAAACATTTCCCTCAAAACCATCAGGGAGTTTGGGGTTTTAGAGTACGAGCCACCCATTCTCCTTGCTTGGCCCTGCAATAAACCTTTCTTTGCTCCAAACTCCGACGTTTCAGTTTGTTTGGCCTCACTGTGCCTGGAGACCCTAACTTGTGTTCAATAACAGTAACTGGTGGTCAAAGATCTTGGGTAGCTTGCCCAAAGCCACAGACATGAAGGTACTGAGTCTGAATATGAACCCAGCTCTATCTGTCTCCAAAATCAATTTGCTTTTCCCATTCGTTTTTCTAATTCATTAGCATTAAGGATATTCAGGATCTGGTCCAGGCATATATACCTACAAGTTGGAATTTCTTTTAAAACAGCAGACTGATAACTTCCAAATAGTTAAATATTTAACGGAAATTAAGACTTGGCTTTTCATCACAAGAGATACAAATGATGGACTTCCCTGGTGGCGCAGTGGTTAAGAATCCACCTGCCAATGCAAGGGACATGGGTTTGAGCCCTGGTCTGGGAAGATCCCACATGCCGCAGAGCAACTAATCCGTGCGCCACAACTACTGAGCCTGTGCTCTGGAGCCCACGAGCCACAACTATTGAAGCCCACACACCTAGGGCCCATGCTCCGCAACAAGAGAAGCCACCACAATGAGAAGCCCACGCACCACAATGAAGAGTAGCCCCCGCTCACTGCAACTAGAGGAAGCCCGCGCATAGCAACGAAGACCCAACGCAGCCAAAAAATAAATAAATAATTAAAAAAAAACAAAAAAGATACAAATGAGGCTGTATTTCCATAAAATAGTTATTAATAATATAATAACACTTGCTTCCTACCAGGTATTATTTAAAGTGCTTTTTATAAATTTATTTATTTTATTTATTTTATTTTTGGCTGTGTCGGGTCTTTGTTGCTGCACACAGGCTTTTCTCTAGTTGCAGCGAGCAGGGGCTACTCTTCCTTGCGGTGTGCAGGCTTCTCATTGCAGTGGCTTCTCTTGTTGCAGAGCACAGGCTCTAGGCATGCAAGCTCAGTAGTTGTGGCTTGCGGGCTGTAGAGTGCAGGCTCAGTAGTTGTGGCACACGGCCTTAGTTGCTCTGCAGCATGTGGGATCTTCCTGGACCAGGGCTTGAACCCGTGTCCCCTGCATTGGCGGGCGGATTCTTAACCACTGCACCACCAGGGAAGCCCTAAAGTGCTTTATATATAGTAACTTATTCAGTCCTCACCAAAGACATGGACAAAACAAAAAAATAAACTCAATTGGCCTGAATGTTTACAAAAGGCTCCTGGAGCAGAAGAAAAATTAATCAGTAGACCAATACCCAAGATATTTTATGGTGTAAAACAGGGATTGGTAAACTGTGGCCCATGTCCAAAACTGCTCAGGTTGTAAATGGTTAAAAAAGAAGCTATGACAGAGTATGTGGCCTGAAAAACCTAAAATATATGCTGCCTGGCCCTTTGCAGAAACAGTTTGTAGATTCCTGGTGTAAAAAAAAAAAAATCCCTAACTTGTTCCAAGATAGTGTTGTAGGAAAAATGGGGCGCAAGAGGATGGTCATATCCCAGGTCTCGGGTGAGTCCTTCAGACAGGCCACCAGGTGAGGGTCCTTGGCTTTGCATAGGAAAGAATTCAAGAGTGAGCCATAGTGAAGTGAAAGCAAGTTTATTTAGAGAGGTACACGTTCCATAGACAGCGTAGACCATCTTAAAAGGAGAGAGTGGTTCCGTGGTGTTGGGGTGGCTAGTTTTTATGGGCTGGGTAATTTCATAGGCTAACAAGTGGGAGGATTAGTCCAGGTATTTTGGAGGAGGGGCAGGGACTTCCAGGAATAGGGCCACCGTGTCTGCTTTTGGGCCTTTTATGGTCAGCCTCGGAACTGTCATGGCACCCATGGTTGTGTCATTTATGTTGTTGTCATATGCTAATGTATTACAATGAGTGTATAATGAGGCTCAAGGTCCACTGGAAGTAGACTCTTCCGCCATCTTGGACCTAATGTGTTCTAACCGATTTTTGTGGTATCCTGTTCTTAATGGTTGTGTCATTCTTGTAATGGTTATGCCCCGCCCACTTCCTTTTCTGTCTCAATAGGACGTTTTTTGGATGATGTAATTCACCTCCTTCAAGGAAGAAATTGGTATTTCTGATAAAATGCTTAAGTGATTTTTTTTTTTTTTTAATAAACTATAATGGGATTAAGATTTGTTCTGGGAAACCAGTAGGCCATCCACCCACTTGCCTGTCAGTCAAGAATCTACTGTTCTTCAACTAAACATTCTTTTTGCATCCAGTCTATCAATGATTATATAACCATTTTTCCCTATGAAATGCCTATATGAGAATACTTGAACTGGATCTTAAGAGGTCTTTTTCTTTGCATTAGGATTACAGTAAGATTTTGACATATGCTCATAACTGTTAAGCTTTCTGTTAAAAAACTGGTGATAGTTTTGGAGTTTCAGAAAAATTCCTTCAGAAACATTCAGACAGAAAAGTTACCTATAAAGGAACAACAACAAAAGACTTCAGACTTCTGTCACACTAGATGCCAAAGACAACAACTCTGAAGGAAAATGTCATGACTCCAAACTCAGCCAAACGTGCCTTCAAGTGCAAAGACAGCAGAGAAATATTTTCAGGTGCACACAGACTCAGGAAAATGCCCACACACCTTTCCTGGAAAAGTAACTTACAGTTGCATTTAGCTACATGAGAGGTGAAGATAAAGTATAGAACAGAGAAGTTGTAATTTATAAAAAAAAAAAAAAAAACCCGGCAGTGAGTGATAAAACCATTTAATCTCCGAGTTAAGTCGAAATAACTAATTGTAGTTATAAATATTGTCAACTTAAAAAACGTACAACGTGAGAGCTGTGAGTTGAGTTTATTCAATGTCTTACTGAGGGCTATAGCCTAGGAGACAGTGACAGTCTCTAATTGCTCAGAGAAACTGTTCCAAAGAGGTAGGGGAGGAGCCAGTATATATATATGTGTGTGTGTGTGTGAATTTGGGCTGGGGGATACAGGCAGTCAAGATCTCAGTGAAAGGCTGCTGCTGGTCACAGGATCAGCTATCTCAGTTAATACTTTTTTTTTTTAAATAAATTTATTCATTGTTTAATTTTTGGCTGCATCGGGTGTTCGCTGCTGCACGCGGGCCTTCCCTAGTTGTGGTGAGCGGGGGCTCCTCTTCGTAGCGGTGCACGGGCTTCTCATTGCGGTGGCTTCTCTTGTTGCGGAGCACGGGCTCTAGGTGCGTGGGCTTCAGTAGTTGTGGCACGCAGGCTCAGTAGTTGAGGCTCACGGGCTTAGCTGCTCTGCCGCATGTGGGATCTTCCCAGACCAGAGCTCAAACCCATGTCCCCTGCATTGGCAGGTGGATTCTTAACCACTGCACCACCAGGGAAGCCCCCTCAGTTAATACTTTTAGGGCTTTTCTATGTGTGGGAAGATGCAAGAATCTGGGGTCATTGAAATTCTTCCTAAGACATGCATTTGAACTATCTAAGGGGCTCATATATTCCAAAACATGGAATGCTGCACCCTGAATTCCTTTCAGGGTGTACTTGCAGGTCAGCAACTGCAGGGGCTAATGACTTGATCCTTATAGAACTGAAATGGCAGGCAACATTCTTTGTTTACAATATTAATAAAAATGAAAAACAGTACTCTATTTCCTACTTTGATCTAAAAATCCCATAGTGTATTAAATCTGGTAACTGAATCAATGAAGGTTGGATGATGGGGCAAAGATCATATATATAAAATGACGAAAACGAAACATGAGAGGCACTAAAATTCTAGGGAAGCCCCACAGGAAGCACCTAATGCACTTAGGTGCAGATAACCCATAGAAAAATCAAATTCCCCTCACCGCATTCATCTGGCTCTTGAAATTCAAATTAGCACTGGCAAAACTGAGACTTCTCTATAAAGGTCACCTGCAGCTAAGAGTAAGGCCGTGTTCTGTGAGCCTGAGGGGAGCTTCCAGTAACAGCATCAGCATGACCAGACCTGGAGATACTCCGTTCCTAGGGCCAACTTCTTTCTCCACGGTTGTCCTGTTTAAAGAAACCATGCATCAGTTACCTTTGGTGTCAAGGACGTACCGTTTTTCCCTCTGCAGTTTTGGGAGAAACCAAACTTATTGTGGCATATCACCCCGAGAGGACGTTTCAGCTTTGAAAAGGACAAATGTCAACCACCGAAACATGGAAAAATATTTGTAAAGGAAAATTTTAGATAAATGATTACAATGGAAAACTAAATATGTCTGTGATTAAAGAAACAGGGAACATAGTGAGACCTAGCATGGTGGGGCAGGGGATTTGGCTTCTGCGTGCTTCTTCCTCTGTCTTGAGGGCAGCAGACTGCCCTTTGCCTGGCGTGGGCGTCTGTTCCGTGTGAGCTAGGATTAGGTCCACCCTAACAGGAGTCTCGTGATTAAATATTCCTTTTATCAAAACTAAAATTTTAGAAGCTTTTCCATACACTTTGCCTTTCCCTAATCGTCTGATTTGCATGTCTTTATTATTCTAGGTCGGCAACAGAGATGATTCTAATCTTTATATAAACGTGAAGCTGAAGGCTGCTGAAGAGGTAAAGCCCAGAACAGCGGCGCCGACGCCCCCCCTCTCCACTCTTACCCTTCCCCCTCCCCAGGTCCTGTCTGCCACCCCTTCCCCTTTGTGCTCCCCCCACAAAAACTTTTATCACCCACAGCAGACTTCAGTTTATGTATTTCGCAAGTTAGAAATGGGTGACAGAGCTTCAGCCTCTGGTTTGCCCTGGAATGTTTTCTAATCAGTGATCCGCTTGCTTCTAAAGAGCAGGAATAGTGGACATAAAACTGCTTAAGTGCCGTGGTGACAGTTAACAAGGAAACGATGGATGGGTCAAAGTGAGAGACTCATTCTTCAGGGTATATGAGGGTGAAATGATGCCTGCCACCTCCTGGTTTGTCTTAGTCACATCTGTAGAAGAAATGGGCCCATGTCTCAAGTCCTTTTGCCATGTACCTGTTTTAAATGTTCATTCTTGCAGATCGGGATCAAAGCCACGCACATTAAGTTACCACGAACGGCCACAGAATCTGAGGTGAGCTGTTAAGAATCAACTGTTAAGTGATTACGAAGTTACGAAGTGCTTTCCTCTCTGGTTTTAGTTTAGTGGAACTTTAGGGACTGATGCATTCAGCATACAAGAGACCTCCAGGTAATTCTTTCTTCACAGACTCAGCCTTCAGGAAATCTTTGAAAATACCCGCAGAGTAAATGAGGCAGTGCTAGGTATGAATGTTTGGTACTCACAGTGTGATTGCTGCATCATTTGTTTGCAAATCACCTGCGACGTTCATTGAAAACTGATCACTGGCCTGTTGTTACCTGCACTTGAAAAACGAAATGTATATTTCATTTCTATGATGTTCAAGAATAGGCAGAACAGATCATGGGTGAGTAAAGTCAGAACTGTGGGGGATTAACTGGGAAGCAGCAGGAGGGAAAAGGGACTTCCTGAGGTCGTGGAAATGTTCTACATCTGCATTGTCCAGCAGGATAGCCACTAACCCCATGTGGTCATTTAATTAAAATGAAATAAAGTTTAAAGTTCCGTTCCTCAGTTGAACTAAGCCACATTTCAAGTATTTTAGTAGCCACTATTGTAAGGTACAAATTACAGAACATTTCTGTCATCACAGAAATCTTGATTTGGGCGATGGTACCATGGATTTTACTGTTGCAGTAATAGTTTATTAAAGTTCTTAGCTCTTTTGTTTGTTGGATTTCTTGCAAGGCACCTGAAGGTTACATTCTGTGTTAAAGTAGAGTTGCTCTCAGGATCCAAGGCAAGGTACATTCCGAGAGGACTACAGTTAAACTCTCGGGGGGAAAATGGGACTTCTGACTTGGAAAGTGTTTCTCCACCCTGTTGATTTCTATGTGGTATGTAAGTTGTATGTGGTATTATTTTTAGGTGTTAAAGTGCATTACATCTTTGAATGAAGACTTCACTGTGCATGGTTTCATAGTGCAGCTACCTTTAGATTCAGAGAATCCCATTAACACTGAAGCATTGATCAACGCTATTGCACCCGAGAAGGATGTGGACGGGTGAGTGTGACTTGGCTTTCTGTACCACATTGCATGATTGCGACTATAATATATTTCTACTTCAGGAACACATCATTTTGGTTCTAAAGAGTAAAGACACCTATCACTTTCCTTGTTTTAGATTGACTAGCATCAGTGCTGGAAAACTTGCTAGAGGTGACCTAAATGACTGTTTCATCCCTTGTACACCCAAAGGATGCTTGGAACTCATCAAGGAGACAGGTAAAAACAACCAGACAAAAACAAAGCACCATTTCGTGGAGCCTGGTCTTGACCTTCAGAGGTATAGGGGAGATACACTGTGAGCCCTAAATAAGTGGGCTTGATTGGTACAAGGACCTGTGTGCTAGGGGCTTCTTTACCTAAATTCTCAATTTTCTCAACAACCCTATGAAGTAGATAGGTATTCTTATTGTTTAATAGCTGAGAAGACATTCTCAGAGAGATTGAGAAATTTGTCCAAGAGGCAGCAGAGCCAAGATTTGAACTCAGAGTTATTTGAGTTCAAAGCAATTTATTTTGTGTGAAAAAGTAACCTATATGATAATAAAGATTCAGATAGTCTGTAGGGTGCAAAGTGAAAAGTCTGAATCCCAGAATGGGCCCCGAGTCACCATTGTAGATCTAGGAAATGGATTCCTTGGATAATTGGCCGTATTACCCCGTTACCTAGTCAGCCTCTTGGTATTTTAATTTCATCATGAATACTTCTTAGCAGAGGTTATTTTTTACAAGGAAGTGTGCCCTGTTTAAAGGAAGTGGATCAGAAATTTCAAGTGGAAAGTGTTAGCTAACGTAAGTGAAAATTTTCTGTGGCTGGCAAGGAAAGGTCAATCTGTAAGCCTTGGGACAGCTATTATTGTTCAGTCCTACAGCTAAATTTATACTCTATGGCATGTTTAGCACACAGTGTGTTCCAACTTGATAGAAAAAAATCCCATGAGCCGTGGCAGCTGTAGGCTCCCCGCCTCCTCTTGTTGATATTGAAGCGACCATTTGCCCTAATGCAGCTTCAGGTCCTTTACTGTACCCTAAAAGGTATAGAAAGTTACCTTCTAAACACTTCACACTTTGAGGGTTTTACTTCTAGATGTTCATGATGTTAGCATTATATAGAAACTCACCTTTTTTGAATAGAGTTAATGTTACACAAGAAGCACAGTTTAAACACAAACTGCCTTAAGGAAGAGTTCGCTTCAGTGGGGCTGGGTAGAAGGGCTCAGTAGAGTCCTCAGGACCCTATTTCTGCTCCCCTTTGCGTGGTGGCTCGCTCTGAGCTCTGCTTGGTGGCCCTGAGCAGCTCCAGCCTGTTGCATCCTTGTGCCTAAGAGTCATGGGATGGATCTCATTGGCCACAGGATGAAATATGGTCACTTGTTCACTCTTGGGTGTTCACCCACACCATCTCTACTGAGGAGAGTATGTCAGTCCTGAAAAGGACATTGGGATAATGCCAGAAGAATGGGTGCTCAGTAAACAAAAAGAAAATTTTTTACTACAGTTAAGTTCCCCTTTATCACTTCCCTGCAAATAACCCTGTGGCTCAGGCCCTAAGCCAAAAGAGAAATTTGGATGAGGAACTAAAGAGTTACTGATACTAATCTAATTTCCCTCCACCCCATTACGTTCACCCTGTTTCTTATAACTGTTTTTCCCATGTAATGTAATATGTCCTCTTCTTCCATATGGCTGTTTAGCTGTAGGTCAGGGTTTCTTTCTGATTTGAGTGTAGGTTTTCTCCCCACTCTCCTATGACTCAATGAATGGATCTTGGCTTAAGCTCCTCTCAAAAACCCACAGCAAGAAGGACACATGTACAAGTCCCAACTTGTAGCTGAAACCCTGAGTAGCCAAAGAAGGGATGGTTTTAGGAAGATTGCTTTTTGATGCTAAGAACCTGCTTTTGTGCACTTTTCCTGAGTTCTCCCATTTAGGTGGCATGCGAAGGAGGGCAGCTTCCCCCAGTTCTCTGATGCACGCTGGCTTTTCTTTCAGGGGTGCAGATCGCCGGAAAGCACGCTGTGGTGGTCGGGCGCAGTAAAATAGTTGGTGCCCCAATGCATGACCTGCTTCTGTGGAGCCACGCCACAGTGACCACCTGCCACTCCAAGACTGCCCACCTAGGCGAGGAGGTAAGGGGTCACGCGCGTGCGTTTGCATGCCCGTTCCTGCGTGTGGCAGGGGTTCTTGCCTAATGGGGATGGTTCATATTTAAGTGCCAGAAACTGCCATGTACTTTATTACCACATTACCGCGTTTAACCCCTCTAACAATTCTGTGATTCTTGTCTGTTTTACAAGATGAAGAAACAAATTCAAATTTAAAACTTGTCCAGGTCTATGCAGATTTTCGTTTGGACTGTATTCTTTCTGTGCCAGTCCATCTCGTGGTAGATAGGGGTTAGCAGTACAGGAACTGGGGTTGACCCATGGCAGCCAGATCCCACATATGCGACAGTGGGTGGTCTCAGAGGTGGAGGTGTCCAGAGCGGGTTATGGACAGTGGTCCTGTGACCTCAGTCACAGCTTGTTCTTGACCCCTGCATCAGATTCCTGAGCCCAGGAATTCTCACGTGGACACATCCCACTGACAGTGCAGTCTCTTACATGTGGGGAGAGACCGGGAGAGAGGCCCAGCACCTCTTTAATCCTCCCCAAGCAATGCCCTGCTGAAGGTGGTAGTCCCCACATTCCGGGGAAGAGGGGGCAGTCTCCAGGTGTCATGTAATTCAGGGACGTTGTCCCAGGCCTGTGGCTCCAAGCCTGTACTCCTCCCTATCTCAAAGGTTCTCATCAGGTTCCCCATTCAGTAAAATATCTAGTGAAAGGGGAGGTTTTGACGTGTGTAGGAATGAGCACAGTATATGAAGAGCTGTCAGAGACAGTGTGTGGCCTGCATAAAATAGCTGATGACAATGAAGAATTTCATACAAAGCTTACGGATGTCCTTTCCACTTCTAGATTTTTTTTATGTTTCACTGTTTAGTTTCTGAAGTCAGAACTGTCTTTCCCTAGGTAAGTAAAGGTGACATCCTGGTAGTTGCAACTGGTCAGCCTGAAATGGTGAAAGGGGAATGGATCAAACCTGGGGCAATAGTCATCGACTGTGGAATCAATTCTGTCCCAGGTGAGTGTTGCTGGGGGAAGAAGGTGGTTTCTGGAGGCGGGCTGGGCAGAGGAAGATGAAGCCCAAGCGAGAACCCCTTGTCCCATTTTAGGCTTGAAGTGCTAAGGTTTAGAGTGATCAGCCTACCCATGGGGGCATGAAGTTAGCAGACGGCATAGTTGCGCCTTGCAGGAAGAGCCTGTGATTTTAGCCACTGTGCCGTGCAGTCCAAGGTGACCTTGTCCAGGGAGAGGGTGGGAGAGGAGGCAAGATGATTTCTCGCTTTATCATCATGTAGAGATGGACTTTAACAAAGGATGGTTAAAATATAGTGTGATCTTTGCAAAGTGCTGTGAGACTCCAGGAGAGGGACACGTTGTGTCAAGAGTCCTCTAGTTAGGGCTTTGCAAAGATGTTTGGCCTGGGCTCTTTCTAGGCCAAGGATAAAGCCAACATTATAGTCATGTCCAAAACTGTCCTTGCATCCTCATCCCTAAGTTACTGCCCTGTTTTGGTTAGTGATATCATCACCATTCTTCCTTCCCACAGGTCTGAAACCTTTTAGTTTCCCTCCCAATCGTTCCATGTATGGATCCGTTTTTAAATCTTATGAGTTTTTTCCCTTTCTTCTCTGTTCTCAGTGTCACCACTGAGAGTCACCCTCTCTGCTGGATGCACTGCTATAAATTTCTCCTTGGTCTCCCTACCGCCAGCTGACTCCCACTCAGATCCATCTGTGCGCTCTTGCCATGTTTATGGGTCTTGATGTGGACCTGTGAGCCTCTTTCTTCCATGTTACCTGCCAGACTCCTTAGCCCCATACTAGTTTCAGCCACCTCTGTGGCCTTCTTTCTCACACACACTTTGTGAATACCTGTCTTAAACTGTTGTAAAATGGACCACGTGCTCTCCTGCACATGCCTGTTTGTACTTTGCTGCTCTTCTGCCTGCATCTTTAGTGGGGCAGGCTGTTCTTTCCTCATGAAGTTTTCAAACGTAAAATCTGAAAGGACAATTCAGTGAATACTTGCATACATACCTCGTGGGGTCAAAAAAGGAACAATTTTTAATCAAGCGACTGTTTCTGTGCATCAGGCACCACTCCAGGCCTTGGGCTACACAACTGAATAAAGCTCAACCGTGATCTTCACTTTCAGTGACTTCCTCCCCACCTCCTCTCTGTCCAAAATGTCCATTCTTCCTTCCAAACCTTGTCTGATTTTCCTTCAGCAAGAAATGATCTCTCCTTCTTTGAAAATCCTTCTCTCCCTCCCTCCCCTCCCGCAGAACTTGGTGTTTCTCTCATTGTATGTCTCTCATGCTTGGTGTCCTGTGCCTTTTCTCCACTAGTCTGCCTATAGGTGCCGTGTCCAGCTTGTGCCTTCTGACTGCTGGCACCCATATCTGTTGGAATGTTAAAAAGAGTTATAGCAAGAATATTCTTTTTCCTCCCCTCCCATCTCAAGTTTGAAATATAGACACTAAGCTGCCAGGAACATGAGTCACTGTCAAGCCTTCACCGTTTTTAACCTCCCTCCCACTCTCCGTACCATGTTTTTAAGACAGTAGCTCATAATTGATCACTCATTTTCTTGTAGTGTAATTATCTGATGGGTGATAAATTGCTCTCCTACAACTCCTCACTTTCAGTACTTGCAATGTGACATTCAAGCTCATTCTGTTTAAAACCTTGCATCTTCTGTATCATATTTCTGCTTTTGACCTTTTTTGTTTTAGACTGGATTTGAGAGAGGGAAGAAGAAAAACCTGGGTAGGGCTCTTGAGTCTCGTATGAAATGAAATGTTGACTTACACGTGAAACTTAACCTCCTATTCACATTTATTCCTCATGCAGAAGGCAAAATATGAATAAGGTCAGAGCAGTATCTTTCCTCCTGGTCAGCTGTACTTTTTCTGATCCTGGGGATATAGGTGAATAAGTATCGTTACTGTTCCCCAAGGAAGGCAGGATCACTGCTACAGACCCGAGGGTGAGCAGGAGGACCTGAAGACTGCTCTTTGCAAGTGTTCATTCCTTTTTTTTTTTTTTTTTTTTTTAATTGTTATTGATGTATAGTTGATTTACAATGTTATGTTAGGTTCAGGTGCACAGCAAAGTAAATCAGGTATACATATACATATATCCACTCTTTTTTAGATTCTTTTCCCATATAGGCCATTACAGAGTATTGAGTAGATTTCCCTGTGCTATACAGTAGGTCCTTATTAGTTATCTATTTTATATATAATAGTGTGAATGTGTCAATCCCAGTCTCCCAATTTATCACTTCCCCCTTTACCCCTGGTAACCCAAAGTTTGTTTTCTACGTCTGTAACTCTATTTCTGTTTTGTAGGTAAGTTCATTTGTACCCCTTTTTTTAGATTCCATATATAAGTGATATCATGATATTTGTCTTTCTCTGACTTACTTCACTCAGTATGACAATCTCTGGGTCCATCTATGTTGCTGCAAATGGCATTATTTCGTTCTTTTTTATGGCTGAGTAGTATTTCATTGTATATATGTACCGCATCTTCTTTATCCATTCCTCTGTTGATGGGCATTTAGGTTGCTTCCATGTCCTGGCTATCATAAACAGGGCTGCAGTGAACACTGGAGTGCATGTATCTTTTTGAATTATGGTTTTCTCTGGATATATGCGCAGGAGTGGGATTGCTGGATCATATGGTAGCTCTCTCTATTTTTAGTTTTTTAAGGAGCCTCCATACTGTTCTCTATAGTGACTGTACCAATTTACATTCCCACCAACAGTGTAGGAGGGTTCAAATGTTCATTCTTGAAACACCACTTTCCACAACTGGGCCACTTCTTGGTTCATATTTTGATTATTTAAATCATTTGCATGGTCCTTTCAGGGATAACATCTTAAGTTATTTTCCAAATTAAGGATGAATTAAGGTATGTAGTTTTTTGTTGTTGTTGTTTTGTTATGGGTTTTTGTTTCTTTTTTTTTTTTAGAAATTTTTTTTTTTTTTTTTTTAATATATTTATGGCTGTGCTGGGTCTTCGTTTCTGTGTGAGGGCTTTCTCCAGTTGCGGCAAGCGGGGGCCACTCTTCATCGCGGTGTGCGGGCTTCTCATTATCGCGGCCTCTCTTGTTGCGGAGCACAGGCTCCAGACGCGCAGGCTCAGTAATTGTGGCTCACGGGCCTAGTTGCTCCGCGGCAATCTTCCCAGACCAGGGCTTGAACCCATGTCCCCTGCATTGGCAGGCAGATTCTCAACCACTGCGCCACCAGGGAAGCCCGAGGAATATTTTTTTAAGATTCAAGTACAGAGCAGAAAGTATTGGCCAGAGAAACATGTAAAAGTGTTCTTCCTGGTGGTTTACTAAAGATAATTTGAAAAGGGCTGGATTAATAGTGTTTTATTTGGAAGGGTTATAAAAGGGGGGAACAGATTCCTAACCCCCTCAATCCAGTCTCAACCTATCCAGCGTAGTGGCTTCTATACAGGACCCTGTTATTGGGGCCCCCAAATTACATGTGAAGGACTCAAGGCTCAGCTGGATTGGGTTTTTTTTTTTCCTCTACCGCGCGGCTTGCGGGATCTTAGTTCCCCGACCAAGGATTATAAACCCATGCCGCCTGGAGTGGAAGCGCAGAGTCCTAACATTGGACCGCCAGGGAAGTCCCTCATCTGGATCTTAAGTAGTTTTGCACTAATAGTTCCAGATGAAAGAGAAATTCTAGGGCTGGGATAGATAAGCAAAATGTTTGTTGGTTACTGAAGCCATGTGCTTAGAGACGGGGTCACTTTTCCACTGACCACATCACACCTTCCGTGAAACCCTGTACGTACATCAGAGGGCACTGAAGCCAGCCCTGATAGCGTTTGATTAGGGAGCAGAGCTGAGCCCACCCAATGCAGCGTTAGGTTGTGCAGTAATTGACGTGTCTCCTGTATATGCAGAAACACACGGAGAAAGTGACTAACATTCATAAATAGAAGGAGGTACAGGGGTATTTTTAGCTAACTTCGTGTTAGACAATTGAAACCCATACAAGGGCAACCCTCAACCGTTATTTCCCTGGCATTTTGAAACGACCTTAGTGATTATGAGAGGAAATGTTCTGCCATTGCCGTAGCTTGCTGCCTTATAATCTAGAAGCCTGAAACCATCACAAGGGGTTGTGTTCACCAGCTCCTGAGAGTACATATAGAAAATATCTAATGTATCTAGGGTGGGAAGAGAAACCCTTATGTTTGGAGAGTGTTTTTTCTTTTTTTAAAAAAAATTAATTAATTTATTTTTGGCTGCGTTGGGTCTTTGTTGCTGAACGCAGGCTTTCTCTAGTTGCGGCAAGCAGGGGCTACTCTTCGTTGCAGTGCGCAGGCTTCTCCTTGCAGTGGCTTCTCTTGTTGTGGAGCACGGGCTCTAGGTGTGTGGGCTTCAGTAGCTGTGGCTCGCGGGCTCTAGAGCGCAGGCTCAGTAGTTGTGGCGCACGGGCTTAGTTGCTCCGCGGCATGTGGGATCTTCCCAGACCAGGGCTGGAACCCGTGTCCCCTGCATTGGCAGGCGGATTCTTAACAACTGCGCCACCAGGGAAGCCCGGAGAGTGTTTTTTCAATCTCAAGAAACACACACAATTTCTTACTTGATTCTCCTCAAGCTTGTGAAATAGGTAGTGTTCATCCTTCTTTGCCCCTTTGGACTTTTGATCAGTAAGGAGCCCACAGGGGCTGCAGACTCGAGGTTAGTGAAAGAGCTGATCCTAGCGCCAAAGTCGCTTAATTCTGGCTTTTTGGCTGAATCCTGAGGCTTCCTTTCTTAGTTGTGGCAGTCTAATCAAAGAGGTGAAATGGCTAAGATCTTACCAGGTCCTGCCTTAGAACCAACCACAAGGTCTAGCCCTGTCCCCAGCCCCTCCTGGAAGTGCACTGAAGCCAAGTGTAGGAGTGAGTGAGCAGTGATGCATCATGGGGTTTTGTTCTCTTGAATAGCTATTCTTTGCTGCTAAGATTTGTAGTTGTTCTTGTATCCTTTTAACGGGAGTGTAATTATATTCTTTGCCTTTTTGCATACATTTAAGTAGCTGCTCGTCTTTGGAACTGGATGTTGAATTGTTCCTCCAGCTCATGCCTGGAGCTTACAAAATGCTGACAGTTGCTGTAGAAACCGTATCCGGCAGCTGCGATAAAGCTGGAGCTTTGTGCACCCAAAAAATTCCTTTGAAGGCCTTGGCAAATTAACATTTTAAAAGGTGCTCATTGTATACTTGGTGGTTGGCTTTAAGAATAAAAAACAGTTGGTATTTTATTTGCCACCTGACAGAAGACAAAAGGATTCTCCTGGTTATGAAAAACCACTTAAGCATCTTGTGGAATTTTGCAGGTAAAGTAAGTTTCTCCCTAGGAGATAGCAAACACCTGTCATCCCACAGCTTTTTTTTTTTTTTTAAACATCTTGATTGGAGTATAATTGCTTTGCATTGTTGTGTTAGTTTCTGCTGTATAACAAAGTGAATCAGCTATACGTATACATATATCCCCATATCCCATCCCTCTTGCGTCTCCCTCCCACCCCTCTAGGTGGTCACAAAGCACCGAGCTGATCTCCCTGTGCTATGCGGCTGCTTTCCACTAGCTATCTGTTTTACATTTGGTAGTGTATATATGTCAATGCCACTCTCACACTTCGTCCCAGCTTACCCTCCCCCTTCCCCGTGTCCTCAAGTCCATTCTCTCTGTCTGCGTCTTTATTCCTGTCCTGCCCCTAGGTTCATCAGAACCTTTTTTTTTTTTAGATTCCATATATATGTGTTAGTGTACAGTATTTGTTTTTCTCTTTCTGACTTACTTCACTCTGTGACAGACTCTAGGTCCATCCACCTCACTACAAATAACTCAATTTTGTTTCTTTTAATGGCTGAGTAATATTCCACTGTATGTATGTGCCACGTCTTCTTTATCCATTCATCTATCGATGGACCCTTAGGTTGCTTCCACGTGCTGGCTATTGTAAATAGTGCTGCAGTGAACATTGTGGTACATGACTCTTTTTGAATTATGGTTTTCTCAGGGTATATGCCCAGTAGTGGGATTGCTGTGTCGTATGGTGGTTCTATTTTTAGTTTTTTAAGGAACCTCCATACTGTTCTCCATAGTGGCTGTATCAATTTACATTCCCACCAACAGTGCAAGAGGGTTCCCTTTTCTCCACACCCTCTCCAACATTTATTGTTTGTAGATTTTTTGATGATGGCCATTCTGAGGGGTGTGAGGTGATATCTCATTGTAGTTTTGATTTGTATTTCTCTAATGATTAGTGATGTTGAGCATCCTTTCATGTGTTTGTTGGCAATCTGTATATCTTCTTTGGAGAAATGTCTATTTAGGTCTTCTGCCCATTTTTGGATTGGGTTGTTGGTTTTTTTTTTTATTGAGCTGCATGAGCTGCTTGTATATTTTGGAGATTAATCCTTTTGTCAGTTGCTTCGTTTGCAAATATTTTCTCCCATTCTGAGGGTTGTCTTTTCGTCTCATTTATGGTTTCCTTTGCTGTGCAAAAGCTTTTAAGTTTCATTAGGTCCCATTTGTTTATTTTTGTTTTTATTTCCATTTCTCTAGGAGGTGGGTCAAAAAGGATCTTGCTGTGATTTATGTCATAGAGTGTTCTGCCTATGTTTTCCTCTAAGAGTTTTATAGTGTCTGGTCTTACATTTAGGTCTTTAATCCATTTTGAGTTTATTTTTGTGTATGGTGTTAGGGAGTGTTCTAATTTCATTTTTTTTACATGTAGCTGTCCAGTTTTCCCAGCACCACTTATTGAAGAGGCTGTCTTTTCTCCATTGTATATTCTTGCCTCCTTTATCAAAAATAAGGTGACCATATGTGTGTGGGTTTATCTCTGGGCTTTCTATCCTGTTCCATTAATCTATATTTCTGTTTTTGTGCCAGTACCATACTGTCTTTTTTTTTTTTTTTTTTTTTTTTTTTAGTACCATACTGTCTTGATTACTGTAGCTTTGTAGTATAGTCTGAAGTCAGGGAAACTGATTCCTCCAGCTCCATTTTTCTTTCTCAAGATTGCTTTGGCTATTTGGGGTCTTTTGTGTTTCCATACAAATTGTGCAGTTGTTTGTTCTAGTTCTGTGAAAAATGCCATTGGTAGTTTGATAGGGATTGCATTGAATCTGTAGATTGCTTTGGGTAGTATAGTCATTTTCACAATGTTGATTCTTCTAATCCAAGGACATGGTATATCTCTCCATCTGTTTGTATCATCTTTAATTTCTTTCATCAGTGTCTTATAGTTTTCTGCATACAGGTCTTTTGTCTCCTTAGGTAGATTTATTCCTAGGTATGTTATTCTTTTTGTTTCAGTGGTAAATGAGAGTGTTTCCTTAGTTTCTCTTTCAGATTTTTCATCATTAGTGTATAGGAATGCAAGAGATTTCTGTGCATTAATTTTGTATCCTGCTACTTTACCAAATTCATTGATTAGCTCTAGTAGTTTTCTGGTAGCATCTTTAGGATTCTCTGTGTATAATATCATGTCATCTGCAAACAGTGACAGTTTTACTTCTTCTTTTCCAATTTGTATTCCTTTTATTTCTTTTTCTTCTCTGATTGCTGTGGCTAAAACTTCCAAAACTATGTTGAATAATAGTGGTGAGAGTGGGCAACCTTGTCTTGTTCCTGATCTTAGTGGGAATGGTTTCAGTTTTTCACCATTGAGAACAATGTTGGTTGTGGGTTTGTCACATTTGGCCCTTATTATGTTGAGGTAAGTTCCCTCTATGCCTACTTTCTGGAGAGTTTTTATCATAAATGGGGAGCTTTTATCACATCCCACAGCTTTTAAGTAAAGTAGGCGCTTGAACCAGATGGGACTACACACCCTAAACTCGACTTAGTTTTTGGAACAAGCTGTTGTAATTGATCACATAACTTAGAAATAAACACCAGCATTGTTATTCTGAGACTGTGCTTTGATTTTTTTATCTCTTTGACCAGATGATACAAAACCAAGTGGGAGGAAAATTGTGGGGGATGTGGCATACAAGGAGGCCAAGGAGAGGGCAAGCTTCATTACTCCTGTTCCTGGTGGTGTCGGGCCAATGACGGTGGCGATGCTAATGCAGGTAAGTGTGAATGGACGTTTCTGTAATAGTTCTATGAAACTGATAGAATTCCAGGTACTGCATTTCTCCCCAAGTAGAAATGTCATAGAACCTACTCAGAATCTAAGTAAGGATGTGAATCTTTTGAAGAAAAAAAGGAAATGAAAGTAGAGAGAAGTAGAATCAGTCGTATTAATAGAGGGAAGTAGGGGTAGCACAATTCTGATTTACTCTGGAATGTGATAACTTAAGGGGAAAAAAGTGCGAGCAGCCTGGCTTCACTCAGTATGTTTTGGTTTCTTGCCCTTTGTAACACACACCAGCTGGTGCGGGCGAGGCACGCAGCCCAGGGCATCCTGCTGCCTGTAGACTCCGGCCTCGAATTGAAGCATGTTAACAGGCGGATCCTGAAGCTGTTCATTTTGTGATTGAACTTGAGTGACCAGGACTAGGAACTGAGGTGGAGGTTAAAATCATCATGTCTTCTCAGTTCCATTTGTGTCATTTTGTTTAGAGCACGGTAGACAGTGCAAAGCGTTTCCTGGAGAAATTTAAGCCAGGGAAGTGGATCATTCAGTATAACAAACTTAACCTGAAGACACCCGTGCCAAGGTAAAAAGAAGCTTTTGCTGTTTTTCACACTCTGTGGATGGTGGGGTTTTAGCTGATGGATACCATGGTTATGTGTATGCCCCCTCCGAACGTGGTTGAGGTGGGTCATTACTAGGACGGCATTGACTGAGTCCCGTGAATAAAGGTTGATACATATTTTCTATATTTCTCCTAAGTGACATTGATATATCACGGTCTTGCAAGCCAAAGCCCATTGGTAACCTGGCTCGAGAAATTGGTCTGAGCTCTGAAGAGGTAGAATTGTATGGTGAAACCAAGGCCAAAGTCCTGCTGTCAGTACTGGAACGCCTGAAGCACCAGCCCGACGGGAAATACGTGGTGGTGACCGGGTATGTTTTTTGTCCATTTGCCAATTGAATCTTAATATTAATCCTGATTATTATTACCAGGGGTTGCAGTTGCACTTAGCCATGTATATGTGGAGGTTCCTTTAATTTGGTTTTAGCATTTTCATATGTATTTTATCTGATTTGATCCTTAGAGCGACCCTGTGAGGAAGAGTAGATAACTCTAGAGAGGTGAGAAAATTTGTCAAGGTTATTCATCTAGTAGGTGGAAGAGTTTGAATCTTAAAACCTGATCTTCAGATGGAATTGCCTTTTTTTAACCCCAAATCATTAATTCTGTAGATCTGTTGAGCATTCATCTATTTTTTTGTTTGGCTGAGTTAAAAGCTAGTTTTTGAGACTAAATTGAGAAATTAAAAGTATAGCAGTGTCTCTTACAAGGTAGAGTATATTTGCCCCTAACTGTCAGAAGAGCTAAAATGCAGAAGTCTTTTTAAATTTAAAACTGGGGGGAAGTTACAACTAAGACCCTTGAAAAGATCCCTTTCATGTCTTTCATCTTTCTGGTTATTCAGATTAAGAGTCACTCTCTAAGATCAGAGCTGACTTAGTGATACACATGAATTTAATTTACATAAACGTAATTTTCCTATTTTCATCTTTCATCTTGAAGAATAACTCCAACACCCCTGGGAGAGGGGAAAAGCACAACCACGATTGGGCTGGTGCAGGGCCTCAGCGCCCACCTCCATCAGAACGTCTTCGCGTGTGTGCGACAGCCTTCTCAGGGCCCCACCTTCGGAATAAAAGGTATTAGTGAGACCAGACCTGGGTGGCCAGAGGGCGCCTGCACCTCCTTCAGTCCTCCTGGCCTACTTGGCCCATGAATGTGTGCGGGGTCTTCAGCTCATTTAGACACTAGGAACAGCTTCATCACATCCCAGAAAAGCATCATGGTGCTTTTGGTGAAGGCTTTCATTGGATCACCCCAACTCCTGCTGTCACTGTCTGACACTGCACAGGGATTCCCTGGGATGGGTAATATGTAGCCAGGGGTGCTTTTATATGACCGATAGTCGACTGTCATAGTAACAATAAAGGTAATCACAGCTGCTGATCACCATGCTGACTTTCTAGAGACAAAGACAAACCCTACAGATGTTTCACACTGAGGGAATAAGAAAAGCATATGCTTATTGAGTATAGGCTTTGTGCCAGGTTTTGTGCTAAGCAGTTTATGCCTATTACTTTATCTTCTAAGATGGTTCGTATTATCACCACTTACAGTAGCAGCAACTGGGATTCAGAGGTAGCTTGAATTCAAGGCAGTATCATCAAGTACCAGGGTGAGTCCCCATGTCTACTTCAAGCTCTAAGATAGTACCATCAACCCAGTGTTTCTTCTGATTAGATGAAAACACAACATCAGTAACTGTACTTCACCTTCAGTTTTTGATAGCTGCAGTACTGCAAACATGTTCATTTAATTAAAATTATTTTTATTAATTAAAATAGGTTCTCAGAGTTAGCTTCATCATTTGCTTGGCGATAGGGTATCACATATCCTGCTTGTTGTAACAGTTACTACAAATGTTGACACGAGGTACGCCTTTGCCCTTCTTTAGCCTATTGTTTTGATATAAGTGCGTTAACTTAGTTCTGCTTTTGAGCTTAATAACCCCCTTTTATTTCAGAATAAGCCTTTTCCCCCTTATTGAACCCAATATGCTCCTTTTCTCCTTATCACAAATTGCCCCATTTTCATTGCGTGATCTCTGCCCCACAAAAAAACCCCACACAAAACCTCTACCTCAGATTGACATTTATCTCACTGTTAACCTGATAACCTGGACATTTTTAACTGGATTTTGGTTAGTAATCCAAATGGGCCAGCAAAAATCTAGCAGTTAAGCTGTTTTCTACCATATGTGTCCTATTTAGGAAGAATTGCAGTCTCTGTGTTTGTGTTGCTGTGTTTATTTTAAATATTCCTTTTTTAAAATGCCAGAATAGCATTTATGAGGGTAGGAAATTGAACAGGTTTGCCTTTATGTAACTGTAGGCTGGGTTTTTTTTAACAAATGTTAGGAATCAAGGGGAACCTGTTTCTAAAGATAATAAGTAGGTATGTTATGTGTTTATGGTTTTGTCAGTTAGATTCAGATTTCAGTTGAGAGACTTCAGAGTGAACAAGATCAAGCAGTTTAGTTTGGTCAAGGAAATTAGAAAGCACTTGATCAAATCTGTCCAAATGGTTGTAAAAAGTAAATAATATGCAGAGCAGTTACAAAACCCGATTTGCTTTCATTTGATTTGCAAGTCGTGGTGAAACATGCTTAACATGTGTCTTCAACCTTGACCTGTCCTCCAGGTGGTGCTGCAGGCGGCGGCTACTCACAGGTCATTCCTATGGAAGAGGTAATGTGGTCTGGGATTTGGTTGAATCAGACCTTTTATTATAGTTTTTCCTTCCTGGGATTAAAGTTTATTGTAGAGATCTTAGTAGGCAAATGACTTGTTTGCTCAACAGAAGCAGTACTTCAGACAAAAACATCTTAATTTGCCAACTTTTAAACAGCTTACTTTTTTGACATGACAAGGACTTCAAAGCCTGGCTTGCAGTGAAAATAATAAGCAAGTGATTAAATGAAGCATGAGATAGGGAAGAACAAACATGAAGTGAATTCAAATTAATAACCACAGAAGTGGGAGCAGCGTATAGGCATGGAGTTGGGTCGCTCCAGTGTACTTCTTGCTCACTGTTCAAAGGACGTGAGTGTGTTCTTACTAATCCAGTGTTGCTGTTGCTCCCAGGGGTGCGGCGTTTATGGTTATTGGCCATGTCTCTTAGGGAAAATCAGTGTTCCTTCCGAGGACAGATAGTAATTTGTTTTCAAGAGACAGCTGTGTTGGTGTTTGTCCACTAGCTGTGCTGCCATCAGTTTTCCATTGGCTTTAACATAGGGATCGGTTTGGTTGCAATAGAATGAATGTGAAAAGATGCAGAGAAGTTGGAAGACTGATGTGGCTTCTACCTTTTGTAGTTTAATCTCCACCTCACTGGTGACATCCATGCCATCACTGCGGCTAATAACCTTGTGGCTGCGGCCATCGATGCCCGGATGTTCCACGAACAGACCCAGACAGACAAGGTGGGCTGCTGAGACCCCCACGGGCACTTTCGAAAGGTTTGAAGCACTCGAATTAATGTTGGACCCTTGGGTACCAATAAGGCAGGTAGCAAGGCAGTGGCGTTCCTCTCTCTTAAAAGCCCTCTTCCTCCTTTTCTCTAAGGCCCTCTTTAATCGTTTGGTACCATCAGTAAATGGAGTGAGAAAGTTCTCTGATATCCAGATCCGGAGGTTACGGGTAAGCTTTTCCCTTGTTCATTTTTGATATTGTGTGAAATTAGGTGATTGATAAGGAGGTTATAATCTCCTATCAGCCTATTTTGAGTAGCCTATTTTGGACAAGGTCGTCCATAACCATAGTCATAAGGTTATGATATACATAAAGATGGGTGGCAGAGGTTGTTTCTCACTTATCTTTGAATTTTTAGTGGTTAGTCCCAGAATCAATAGAGCACTGATGACCTGCTCTCAGCTAAGAAGAATGACACTTCTTTATAGCATGGATATAGGAGTCAGGATGCCAGCATGGCAGCATAGCAGCTTCTGGAGTTTGAATACCTGCTCTTTGCAGCATCAGGGCCTTAAGCAAGAGTGGTTACTTCTGTATTTTATTTGAACTTCTATTACAAATATGTAGTTATTAAACATACACTGTACCATATGACCCAGAAATTCTACTCCTAGGTATTTACTCAAAAGAAATGCAAACTTGTATTCATATAGAAACAAAATCTACAAACAACCCAAATATCCTTCAGTAATAAATGGATAAACAAACTGGTACATCCATACAGTAAAAAGGAATGAACTGTTGATACACACAACAACTTGAATGAATCTCAAAGGCATTATGTTGCTTGAAAGAAGCTAGCTGCAAATGGTTGCATACTGTATGCTTCCATTTATATGACATTCTCAAAAGACAAAGCTATAGTGATGGAAAATAGATCAGTGGGTGCCAGGAGTTATGGGTCGGGGAAGGGTGTGGCTATAAAGGGGTAGCACAAGGGAATTTTCAAAATAAAATTCAAAATATATTCTTGTGTCACTTTTACATATGAAAGAAAGGTCATATATCTGTAAATATTCTTTAGACTGCCTGACACATATAAGCATTCAGTAAATGGTATGTGCTACCTTGTTATCAATAGTAGTTACACTCACCTTATTTTTAATTTTTTGAAACTTTATATTTTAATGCTGTAAGAATAGTACACAAGCTCCAGATGCAGTAATGATTTACATTTTGCCCTACTTGCTTTACAGTTCTGTCACTATTTATATATATGCATTTTTCTCTGGACTTGAGAAAAAGTGACTTTTACACAGTTTGATATTTTTTAGCTTCTCTTTTTCTCACATGCCACAAAAAATCCTTGCATAAGGTAAGTCAGCTATTACCTTGTTATGTAAAAGAATTGTGTTCTGCAAGGCAGCAAGTACTGTAGAAGAGCAGGCAACTTCTAATCTTACCTTTGCTGATGGAACTTTATGTCACATGTGGGGAGGGGCTGGACTCAACGTTTAAATGATCCTTTAAAGAGCTCTAGGATTTGAGATCAAGGGACTTGTCCATGGCCACAGCACCCCTCACCAGGTTGGAACTAGAACGTCAGTCTTCTGTTTCCTGGTCCCCAGGCATCCTCTCTTGTGCTGTGTTATCACAGTCTACCCACCAGGTACTCAGTCAAGAAGGGTTGTCAACAGCAAATTCTCAGCTTAGTGACTGAGGGTTTTGCTGACTTCTGTAAACAATGTCATGTTCCAGGCTTGTGACGCTATTTGACAAGCCAGTGAGCACCAGCTCTGAAAACACACCTGAGGTTTTAAAACAAAGTCCTCATAGCACAGGAAGGGAACTATGGGAAGAGTAGGGTTTGCTGGGGCCACTCGGATCTACCATGAGTTAAGAGAAAAAGAGAGTACATTTTAAAGGCATTTTCCATTTCAGTATTTGACCATGGTACACATTGTAAATAAACAAATTTCCAAGTTCTGTGAGGAGGAAGAGACAAACCCTTCTTGTGCCTTTTGGAATAGTAAGAAGGCAGTGAAAGGATAGTACTACTTAAAAAGCATGTACTGTGCTAGAGCAATGTCTATTCTTTTCTTCTGCATTGAAAGGACTATTTATCCCTTTAAATATATTCAAAAGGTCAGCATATTAGTTTTAAAAAAAAAGCATTAAAAGTGATTTACATTGATTTTTATTGATCGATATTTGTTTTTACCCTTCTAATTTTGCATTTGACTTGGGCTTCTCAACTGTTAGATTGAAAAAGCTTTTCCTTTCAATATGTTTGCATATGGTGAGTTAGGTACAACACTTTTTGGTCACTATGTTTACATAGGGCTTCAGTTTAGGGAAATGCCTCTGGTGCTCAGTGATAGGGACAAACATGTTAATAATACCTTTGTACATGTGTGAATGGGAAATAAAGATTTAGCCAAAGGGATCATAGTTTTCCCTTCTGAATTTAACATGGTTTATATTTCCCCTATCTGGAGATAGGGATAAAAAAATTTTTTTTTTAATCTTATCCGCTTTTGTTTGGTTTGTCTTATTTTTGTTTTAATTTTCCTACCTCTTCAGAGACTAGGCATTGAAAACACTGACCCTACCACACTGACAGATGAAGAGATAAACAGATTTGCAAGATTGGACATTGATCCAGAAACTATAACTTGGCAAAGAGGTACCAGAGCAGGGTGTACACCCCATTGGTTTGGTTATACTGCACGCCCCATGCCCTCCCTTAGAGTTGGTAAAATGGGAGGTCCATAGCTTGTGTGTTGGTATTTTCATGGTTAAGGCCTGACTAAGATGGCGACTCACTCGTTTTCCTGGGCACCTCCATCAATCTCTCCTTATTAGCTGTAATCAAACCTCCTTTTGTTCGGTTAGTTGGACATTTTGCTGGCTCTTCAGTGTTCATTGGCGTGAGGAGGGTTTTAAGGAAGTTCATACATAAACCAAAAATAACATTTTGCAACTTTCATTTTATGCAGAAAGTTTTGGTGTCATTAAGTAGAGAAGTGATGTTTAATCACTTCTTAAATCTTGTTGCCCTTTATTCTTTGAACTCTTGTCTGGCATAAGTGACTTGATTTTTCTTGTAGGTCTGGAGCTTGCCTACTCACTTTTACGTCATTTTCTTAAACTCTCTTGTAACAAAGTAGGTAGCCTTCAGGGTTTAAACATTCAGCAAATTGGTGAGTGAGTTGCCTGGTTTCACTGCCAGATGTTACTTTTCTCTATGTCAACCAGCATGGCTTAGAGTTTTATTTTGTACCAACAGTGTATGCATCTAAACTCTGTCACTGCTGAGAAGAAATTTTCATCTAGATGCACGGAATGCAGCTAACAAGCAATTTATTGACTGTATTTGTGACTGTCATTGGCTCAGTAACTGTGCTAGCTAATGGCATTTTTAAGGCAACTCTCCTAATATCTAAAACCACACTGATATTTCTCTTCCTTTGCTTCAATAGCTTTAGACATATGGTATAATATTTTATGAGGAATAAGCTAAAGATCCATTTTGAAAATTTATTATCGCAATCATTTTTCCTTTGCTTTATATGTAATTCATGCTTTCTAAGAAAGTAGAAGCAGACAAGGGAAAACATGGATCATACCCATTGACTGGCTGTTTTATACACAGAAATTAGATGCAAGGAACTAGACACTATTTTTTTAAAAAAAATAAGGACAAACTCCAACAACTCATTACATCCTTCACTTACCAAATGGGGTGGTGTGTGTGTTTCTCCAAGGGCTGCACAAGACACTGCTTTTAGTGTTTAAATTATTACAGTCTTTAAGGAAAATAACTTGGCATGTTATCAAGTACCTTGAAAGTGCCTCTCCTCTTTGACCCACCCTAAAAGAGTGTGAACTGGTTTGCTGCTGTTGTTCATTTTGTGTTTTGTTGTTAATTTTGGTATGTCATACAAAAAACAAAATTGGGAATACACTAAAGTGTTCACCGTAGTTAGACCTAGGAGGTGGGATTAAGATTAGTTAGTAGGTTGATCTTTGCCATGTTTTCCAAGGGTATGCAATTGGAAAGATGTATTGTCATCAGAATGGAAATTACTTCTTCTAAGTGTGCTAAAGGAAAGAGCAGGTCTGTTACCCAGCCTGCTTCAAAAGGCATTGCCTTTGCCCTGTGTTTATGGACCTTGTGTGTCTCAGGGTTATGTAAGATCAGTGAGTCATCCCACAGAACAACATAAACCTCGGCCTTTTGAAAAACTGGCCTGCTCTGTTTTTTGTGGAGTGTGGAATATGCTTTGAAACAGATTCCAGATTTCTAGTTAATTATTTGAATTCTCTAGGAAGAATAAACCAAGCCACTCTACAGTCCTGTCTTTAATTCCTGCACATTAATGGTATGCAAACATCATTTCTAAACTTGAACCCATATTCTAGCTTTACCATAAATTTTGAAATCAAATATTATAGTCATTAAGTTAGACTTGTTGCTTAAAATTCTGCTGGTTCCTTTGACTTTATGGTCCTTTTCCCTCTCTACTGTATCTGCTGTATTTTCCCTCTACTGTATCTTCCTTTTCTACCCTAGTGCTGGATACCAATGACAGATTCCTGAGGAAGATCACAATTGGACAGGCTCCGACGGAGAAGGGGCACACACGGACGGTAACTGCCTGTTCCTTTCTAAGTAAATCAGTTCATGGGCACTAGATCCTTGCTGCTTCTATCCTCCTCCATCCCCTCTTGATCAACTGATACTGCCAGGTGTTGTTCTGCCTTCTCCCTTGTAAAATGAGAGCGAGTAGGTGTGTGGTATTGAGCACTCCTGACAGCTTTTGCAGTAAATCCCATGTGTCACCTGTGTATTTTTCCCCCAGTATTTTTTCCTGGAGGTGGAGTGCCCCAAGTGAATATCCTTGTACATGAATTGATTAAAATTGCTTCTTTTTTGTGGCCATTTTGCAGTATGTCTCTTCGGTGTAAGAGCTTCTGAGTTAGTCCCTTGTAAGGGAAACCATAATCACATGATTACAAGCTGCCTTCACAGGGATTGTTGGTCCTACTAGAACATTTATGTGTAAAAATCGACTACTCAAGGTCTTGGAATAATTAATTACAAATTTTTGCTGTTGGAAGGTTATTTTCATTAAGTTCTTTGTGTACTGTTCTTTTATTCTGTCCTTTTAAGCTATTTGTTTAAGCCTGGGATGCAAACAAGGATTACTTTTGCAATCCACGCTTCTGTTTAACACAGTTTTCCCTGATGCGTCTTTTCCCTGCCAACAGGCCCAGTTTGATATCTCCGTGGCCAGTGAAATCATGGCTGTCCTGGCTCTCACCAGTTCTCTAGAAGACATGAGAGAGAGACTGAGCAAAATGGTGGTGGCATCCAGCAAGAAAGGGGAGCCCATTAGTGCCGAAGATCTGGTGGGTACCCAGGCACTCCAGACTTGGCGATCCATCTGTGTCTGTTGTCCCCGCATGTCTCAGCAGTTACCACTAACAAAAACGGTGGCGTACTTAAGATGCTGCAATTAACTAATAAATTCATATGATCTTGCTACTTACTAGATAATTATGAAGTTTATAAAAAGTACTTCATGGTGAGTGATAGGCGGTATGCTCCAATAATAGACCACAGGTGGTTTGAGCAATATCTTCAGCCTGTGAGTATTTCCAAGAGAGGGTGTCTGACTTCGGTTTCAGAGAGCATCAGGCGTCCAAGCGAGGCCCGTAGAGCTGAGCTTCAAGTCACCCCCCGGCCCCTCCCCACGACAGGCCTCCCTGCACAGAGGCCTCTCATCATGAGGCTCGGCACCATATCCACGCTGGTGACCACACTGGGGACAGCTCGGCCAGTTCTTCTGATGGTCCTGCTATATTCATTGTCCACATCAGGATTATTTCTGAACTATCTACATGGTATTGTGGAGTTTGAAATGAGATAATCTTATAGATTACCTTTTTTTTTTTTTGGCTGCGTTGGGTCTTCATAGCTGTGCGCGGGCTTTCTCTAGTTGCGGCGAGCGGGGGCTACTCTTCATTGCAGTGTGCGGGCTTCTCATTGCGGTGGCTGCTTTTGTTGCGGAGCACGGGCTCTAGAGCACAGGCTCAGTAGTTGTGGCTCATGGGCTTAGTTGCTCTGCGACATGTGGGATCTTCCCGGACCAGGGATCGAACCCGTGTCCCCTGCATTGGCAGGCAGATTCCTAACCACTGCGCCACCAGGGAAGTCCCCTAGATTACTTTTTTAAAAGCCTGTTTGTGTTGACATACACACCAAAATGGTTGGCCTATGATTTAGCGGTCTGTCAGATGAATCCAGAAAAGGGGGGAAATATTAATTTCCTGTTTTCACAGTTAATGTGTATAAGAACGGAAATTGTTTTAAATTTTTACACCAAGGAACTTAGAAACTCATTAAAACTGAATATAAGTGGGATTCATAGCTTTATCTTACAGTGATACCAGTTTGTTCATCTGTGGTTGGATGGCTTAAAAAGAGGGACCTGATATATAAGAGTTGGTGTTGAACTCCTGGGTAAATTTTCAGTTTAAGGTACAGGAGAGACATATTAAATCAGGTTTACAGCCATTTCTGCCCAGACACCAAAGTTACCTATAATTCAGTACTCTTAGGAACTAGCATTTCCATACCGTAAATGAGTTTAAAATGGATTCTCCACATCGATCAGCAACAGAGCTTCACTGAGATGCTTGTTTCCAGGGTTATGTATTTTTCCAGAATTTACATATGGATGTCATTTTCATTCTCTCGTCTCCCTTAAGATAATTGGCAACTTTATTGTATATCCTGAAAAATAAATAAACAAATGAATGGGTGGTCTAGTTTAGGTAAAAGTACTCATTGGTCCAAGATGGCTAAAAAAGGAAGACCTAAGAATGTTGAATTTTGGCTTCAAAAGGTAGGTTTTTTGCTGGTGGGAATCAACCCTTCGTGCCTTTGTTTTGCAGGGAGTGAGCGGGGCATTGACAGTACTCATGAAGGACGCCATCAAGCCCAATCTCATGCAGACATTAGAGGTGAGCAGGGTGACTCCTGCCTTCCTGGATTGGTTGTAAAGCAGATTGTTCCTGGGGAGTCAGAGACCTTCTCTCCCTGGTCATCTCTTTCTTCCCATTCTTTCTCATAGTTGTGACTGGGACTTTACTGAAATCTAAAAGAGGCGGCTTCATACTTTCCCTTGGGAAGTCTTTTTCTTTTGGATTCCAGCTAATTTTGGTCCCCTTACCAAGTGGTCCCTTTTGAAGCAGGATGGGCAGCTTCGCTCATGATGTCTTGATTTCCACAGGGCACTCCAGTATTTGTTCATGCTGGGCCATTTGCCAACATCGCACACGGGAATTCCTCCATCATTGCAGACCGGATTGCACTCAAGCTTGTTGGTCCCGAAGGGTTTGTAGGTGAGTGCTTTTGCAAAATCAATGATAGACTGTTTTTTTCTTTTAACATCAGGGGAGTTGGGATGGCATTTTTACAGTTGCTTTTCTCATGACAGTGACTGAAGCAGGATTCGGAGCAGACATTGGAATGGAAAAGTTCTTTAACATCAAATGCCGGTATTCTGGTCTCCGCCCGCATGTGGTGGTGCTTGTTGCCACTGTCAGGGCTCTGAAAATGCACGGAGGCGGCCCCACGGTGAGGAACAGGAGTTGGAAGAGTTTGATTCTCAGAAATGTTCTGAAGGCTAAAGGGAAACTGGATGACTTGTGCCACTTTCTTCATTAAGCTGCTCTTGTCCTCATGATTAATGGGTTGCCAGAAGCAGGGGATGTTCAGACGGCTCTTGTGCTGGCCACCTTATCACTCCTAGGCAGTACCAGCTCTTGGCATTTTAAGAGGGCCAAGGTTGTCTTCATGGCCTACCTTTCGGAGCAAAACACCTGATAATATCAAAACCCCTCCAAGGACATGTGCTTGGCTATATTTACAAAAAACTCCTTTATGTTCAGACTGTTCTTTTAAAATCTGAGTCCCTTTTCCCTCTAATGGTGATGCTGGCAGCCAGCCAACCAAACCATTTAGCTGAGATAGAGGTCAGCCCCTTATTGGGAGGTGGGTGCTGGGCAGGATGACTAACAGCTTGGAGTCGGGGGAGAAGGAGCTCCAGACTGCCTCCAGGTGATGGGGAGAAACAGGTGAGCATGGTTTATCTTCAGCTCCAACCTGAACTTTGTGTTTTCCTGAATTCATACTGCTTAGAAATTGTACTTTTTGCTCTATTATTTTAACACCTTTTCTTCAGCACCTGCATATGAAGACATGGTGCTCGTTTTCAGAAATTAGTTGAAGAAGTATTAAATTCCTGTCCTCCGGGAGCTGGTCTAGTAACTTGATAAATAAGACCTCCCTCACCGACAGAAGAAAATCCCTGTTTCTTAGTGTAGTGATCAGGGGTTTTCCTGTTACAGCAGTTCTCAAGAATGTTGGTCTCAGAACTTCCTTATGCTCTTAAAAATCATTAAGGGCCTAAAAGAGCTCTTTGTTCAGGTGAGTTACGTCTGGTGATATTTACTATATTAGAAATTAAATATTGACATAAATATTAACATAAATAACATTTTTTAAGTGAAAAGTGACTATATTTTCCAGAACAACATTTAGGCATTGTACGTTTTTCAGATCTCTTCAGCATCTGGCTTAATTGAAGACCGATGGATTCTCATCTTTGGCATTTGATCTGTTGTGATACCACATGTCACATAATCTTTGGAAAAGTCCATTGTATACTCAGGAAATAATGAGAGTGAAAAGAGCCATAATGTCTTAGAATTATGGAAATAGTCTTGAACTCTTGGACCCCATGAAAGGATTAGGTCCCCACTAAGGGGAGAGCCACTGCTGTCACAACCCCAGCACACCTCTCCAGCCGTACTCGTCCCCGAGGCACTCCTAACTCAGGATGCCCCTTTCTGCTAGGAGTGCAGGACAGACTCCCTTTTTCTTGCTGATCATAACCAACATTTCTCTCTCTTGCACCCCCTCACTCACCCTCACGCCTTTGCACCTCCTCTCCTCCTGATCTCATGTCTGGAAAACACTGTGGGCGCGTAAGCTGGCAGCACTGAGAGGAGAGCTTTGCACACAGCTCTGCCGGGACCCTCGCCTGCTGCTCCTGCTACCTGCTGGAGCCACGTGCGGCCCGGACCGTGGGCTCAGGTCCCTGCTTCCTGCCCCGCCTCTCCGAGGCCCCTTTGGAGTTGGAGCACCATGGTGTCTCTGAGGAAAGGGAGCAGAGCAAGCTGAAGGCCTCTTAATCACTGTTCATTGCCCAGTGGGGTCCCTGGAACTGGCGCCTTCACCCCTGTTGCACTTCCCTGTGGATGCAGCAGGGCTGACCCACCAGGTACCTCTGGAACAGTGAGCACCCATAGAGGAAGAAAATCCTTGTGTGTTGTTTCCCTCTTGTTCATGTTGCTCACGTGCCCCATTCAGCTCCACAAAGGAGTGGGCTGGCTCCATGGACCAGCTCACGAACCCATCGCAGGGCATCTCAGACTTCACGGCAGATGTCTCAGGGTGGCTTTTGCAGGGCTCACAGCTGCCTTTTTCTCTACACTCAGCTTTACTTCCACCCCCACTGCTGTGTGCTTCACTCGCTGGGGTTATTGCCCCTGCCAAGGACACATCCCTTCCCTCACCTGCCTTCATAGATTCATCCCTTCTCACCTCTTCAATTCAGGCCATGAAGGTCTCCCACTCTGCTCAAAGCAGTCATTTTGGTTCTGTGCCGTAGTATTGGTCATAGCTCTAAATCTGTAGGGCAGAAAACAACCTTCTACTGCTGTGTATCACCCAAGCATGCAGCTTCTGGCCTTTAACACATGGCAAAGCACTGTTTGAAGCTGAACTCTAATTGTAAGTAGAAAATGCCTCTGACTTTGCTTCTTTTCCTTCCAGGTTACTGCTGGACTTCCTCTGCCCAAGGCTTACATAGAGGAGGTAACTTCAGTCACTTCTAATTACTTGGCCTAGAAAGCACCACATGCTGAATCAGCATTTCTCAGCCTGGCCCATTTAGAAATGACTGGGCTGTCGCTATGACCCAAGGTTGCTCTTGGGAACAGGGTGTGCTAACAGGCCTGCAGTGTGCTGAAGAACTGTACTAAATGAAACAGAGAAGAAATGCCTCATAAAGCAATTGCCTGCATAGGATGTCAGTAAAACCACTCCCCTAGACCAGTGGTTGGTTCTCAACCAGAAGCAATTCCCCCCATCCCAACCCTCACCCCAGGACATTTCGCAATGTCTAGAGACATTTTTGATTGTTGCAACTTGAGGTGGGGAGTGCTACTGGCATTCAGTGGGTAGAGGCCAGGGATGCTACAATGCATAGGACACTCTCTCCACTATAAAGAAATATTCAGCCCAAAATGTCAGTAGTGCTGAGGTTGAGAAACCCTGCACTAATCTCATGGAAGTTTCCTTGTCTTCCCTGCATTAGCTCGTTGATTCTCAAATGACGTTCATATCAGAAGCAAGTAGGGGCCTTTTTTGAAATGCTTTTTCCTCTGCAGAGTTAAATCCATATTAAGGGGCCAAGATAGGGTCAGCATCCTGGTTATTTTTCTAGGCAGTTTTCATAAACTGATTTGGTTTATGGCATTAAGCAGGAGCTCAAGGAATTGTGAGCTCAAACCTTTTCACATTTATATCATTTACCATCGAAGAAACATCTCTAGCACCAGTTTGGGGTTATCATGTGAGAGATTAGGCCCCCGAATGAGATGGTAAGTTCAGCTGCTATCACTGTTGATTCAAGTTTTCTGCCTTTTTTGGAGGCTTTTAAATTGTCAGGCAGTACAGGGTCACTTTTCAGCCCCCAAATGAAGTAATTCAAAAGCAGCTAGCAAAGAATTGCTGGTGCCTTCAGTTTGCCTGTCTTCTGAGTTATGATTTGCCTTTTATGGTCATTTGTCTGATTCATGCGTAGGAGGGGAATTCACAGTTCTGGCCCTCCTGCCACCCCGCAGCCTTTCCTGCATCTAATTAGAGCAACTGCCCCTCACTGGCCCAGCTGGTGTCTTCATTTAAGAAATTCTACTTATTTAAAACTGTTCTCAATCAATCTTACGTATTAATTGGTTTTCATGTGACTAGAGGTAAGGAATTAGCTGTGCTCTTTAGAATGTCAACTAAATTCTAATCTCAGTTTTCAGTTATTAAGGGGGGAAAAAGCATAAATCATGTTTATAATGATCTCAGTTGTTTTCTATATCTTACCTTTTTTCTGCTGTTTTATGGAATCCACAAACCAAGCACTATTACTGCTGGGTTTTACTCACAATCTAGTGTACTTATTTTTATATAAGACTAGATGATATTTTCATTTTTAAAATACTTAATGTATTTTAAGCTTATATAATAATATACCCTTTGTAAAAAGAATTAAATAATACAAGAATATAATATATATATGATTTGAGTCCCCTGTTAACAGTTGGTGCGTATCTCTCAACATTTAAAAAAAATTCCATGAATATGCACATGTATTTTTGTATTTGTCCAAAAATGGGATTAATTAATCTCTTCATAGTTTTGCCATTTCAGTACATCTTTGAGAGGTTCCATGCTAATACAGATTTTCACACTTTTCATAACATGTACCTGATACATATTTATCGAGTGTGTATATCATGATTCACTGGCTCAATCCCCTATTGAAGGAGCTTTGTGTTGTTTGCAGTTTTCCCATGCTGCAAGCAGTGCTCCAGGAAGCGTATTTTAAAATATTTTAAAATGTGTTTCCTTAATTACTTTCCTTTAAATTTCGTAGTATTTGGTTCTTAAAAATGGTATTTATCTCATTTCTGACACAAGAAGGTTTATGGTTCTAACACAACATTGTAAAGCAACTATATACCAATAAAAATTAATTAAAAAAAAAAAAGGTTTATGGTTGAGATCATTTAAACCCGTGAAAGCATCACTGATGACTCCATGTTTTCTGACAAATGCCACACACTATGTATGCTAGGCCCTGTCTTCTGATGGCAGGGTCTGTGCCATGCTGAACAGAGTCGATTTGTACTGCTGTACCATATAAGTACATACAATCTATAAAACAGGGGTCATAAATATAATTTATTTAAAGGCAGCTGATTCCGTTCAAACAGCAAATAAGCTATTAAGGTACAGCACGATGAGGGCAGATGCACCAGCAAATCTCACCCTTTCAGGGCAGCCAGGACAGGAGCACAGCTCACTCCAGGGCTGCAGGCTCCAGCATGTCTCTGTTGGCTTGTCCTGACAGTGAGTGGCTTCTGGGTCAAGGAGACAGTTTCTCTTTTAAGAAGAACCTGCAACTGTTTTCAGTTCTGCTCTCTGACCTCACAGACCTTCCACTGTTGTTTCTGCAGAACCTGGAGCTGGTTGAAAAAGGCTTCAGTAACTTGAAGAAACAAATTGAAAATGCCAGGATGTTTGGAGTTCCAGTGGTAGTGGCCGTGAACGCCTTCAAGTAAGTATAAAGTGTAAGAGTCGAGGGGGCCTGTGGAAAACGGCCTGCAAACATCTCCTGGTGCTGATTGTGCAGCCCAGCTTTCAGCTTTGTTCTCTTCTTCAGTTACTGCTATTGGTTATTAAGTCTGTGCTTTGGGAGCTGTTGATGAGAGCCTGCCATATGACAGGCACCACATATGTCACAGGGGACTCATCACCTCACTTGCTGAGGGTCCAGAGTCAGATTTGGCTCCTGTGGGTGCCCTTCTCCACCAGGTGAAGTGGGTAACACAGGCTAGAAGTTAACTGTTCTTTTTGGTCTTTAAAGGCCTTTTGTGCTAAGAGAAGGTCATAGCCCTACACAGTTCTATTAGTTCACCAGGTCTGGTAGGATGTTGTCTTGACAATTTGTTAAAAGTATTGAGCTGGAAGTGTTCCTGTAAGAGAACTTGTGTGGGTTGTTTAGTTATCGTAATGCTGGTTTTGGTCTTGTTCTGATGGTCTAACCACAGCAAAATAGGAAGCAAAATTTTTGAAAAGCTAGTATTTATCGATTCCTTATGATGTGCCTAGAATGTTTTAAGTACTTTGCATGTATTTACCATCTAAGCCTCATAACATCCCAATGAAGTAAGTGCTATGATTATGCCCATTTTACCCATGTGGACACCAAGGCACATAAAGTTTAAGTAACTGGCTGAAAGTCACCCAGCTAGTAAATTGTGGAGCCAGGGTTCAAACCCAGGCAGTATTACTTGATTAGTGTCTGTTTATCAGTGGGTAATTCACATGGGTTTTAATGGCAAAAACATGACAGATTCTGTCCTCTCCAGCCATCATCAATGCTTTAACATGAAGCGCTGCCTTTACAGGACAGATACGGAGGCTGAGCTGGACCTCATCACCCGCCTCGCCAAAGAACATGGGGCTTTTGATGCTGTGAAGTGCACTCACTGGGCAGAAGGGGGCAAGGGCGCCCTGGTGCTGGCTCAGGCCGTCCAGAGGGCAGCTCAGGCACCCAGCAGCTTCCAGCTCCTCTATGACCTCAAGGTGGGTTACCTGCTGTATACAAAAAAACAAAAAGCACAATGCAGTTTCTGTGTGGCTGCTTCTGCTTAGAGCCTGTGTTTAGCAGCTTCAACCTGTGGGTTTGATTCCCATGTAGGTGAGTTACACGACCACAGCCTGGACTCGCAACTCCAGACAGCTTTCTTATCAACACACGTTGCTGCTTGCTGGCAGAGGAGGGCGTCCAGGCAAGAACACCCCGGGAGGTTGGCTCACATCCTAACTTTGAAAAGGCTCACAGTACAGTCCCTTTGCTGGCAGGAGAGAGGGTTACATATAGAAGCAAGAGTCATGGCAAATTGGCAAGGGGCTACATCAAACTCAGAAACATTTTCCCCAATATAGGGGAAAGCAGTGTGGTCCAAAGTGCACTTCCTGGTACGGACGCTGCCTCAAGTTCAGAGAAGCACTCAGGTGCAAAACCAAAGCACCTTGGCAGGCTTCAGCATTCTTTCCATCACTGAGTAAATTATGGTACATCTGGCTCAGGCAGAAGCACTGCTTATTCTGGGATGCAGTAAAGATAGTTCACAAAAATGTTGTTATTATAGGGTTGTATTTTGTTTTCAGTTCTCTGTGTATTTCAGGATGTGATTAGACATTAAGTAGTATGCCCACAATAATTGGAAACTGTTAGGAACATGGGATGGACGTTGAAGCTAGTTCTGCTTGTATCATCTAGGCTGCTTTTTGGCTTGGTTTTTAGAAGATAATCATAAACTTTCAAAAATAGCCATAAAAAGGTAGACGGAAGAAACCCTATTACTCTTGAATTTTAACAATCTCTTGTTTTCTTTGCCCCTTGCAGGTATAATACTCTTATATCTTAGTTACAATTAATTAACATTCTCCTATTGACATGGACATTTTCCTGTTGAGCTTTAGTTTTATAGACTGGTTTGAAAACCTGTTCAACCAACCATCTTTTTAGGAAATGCCCTAAACACAAGTTTGCACACAAATACAAAGCATTTATAGGCACCCTTTCTAAGCCCCCATCCACAGTACCTGAATTAGGAAACCCAGTCCTTGAAGGCGAGCAGGAGGCCTGGAAGAAGTGGGGTAACGAGGACTTTATAACCCATTTCTACTTGGAACTTCTCTCTGTTCTGACAAACAGGAGGCTGCCACTTTTTGTCTTAAGCATCTGTTGGTCTTAAATCACTCCTCAACGAAAGTACTTTTGCTTCAGAAGTTCTGAATATGCCTTGGCATTTATAGAGGTCCAATTATAAGAGGCATATGAAAGTAGTTTCTATTGGATCTTTATAAAGCTGTAATTGAATAGACAATTATATTTATTTATATCCATTATACAAAGCCCCTTCATAAATGATCACTGTTTAGTTCAAAAGAAAATGTTTATTTTCATTATTTAAGATAATTATTTCTTTCACAAAACAAAACTCAGTGTTCTCTTAGCCTTAGTTGCTAGGGAGCATAGAGTCTGATATTGCCTAATTTCAGTGATTTGCTCACCCAGGTTACCTGTGAGTAGCTGTCCTTCCCATTTCCGTCGGGTGGTTTCTCCCTGTGCTGTTTGCTCTGAATCCTAGTGCCCTGAGCTAGGCTGCAGCAGCATTTAAGAGGCCAGGCCCCACTTCCGAAAGCTTTGCCCTAGAGGAAGCAGCCCTGGGCTTCCTTGTTAGACCTAGAGGTCACTGGTTGGACCACTGGCCTCCCTCTGCTGCACTGTTTGCACAGGTGCCATGGAAAGCATATCCTTTCCCACCACACCCATTGCATGTTGATTGTGTAAGTCACTAGGTTGTTTAAATATGTAGATGATCTTATTTTTATAACTATTTCTAAGTAACAGCGATTAACGATCGGTATGTTGTGTGAAAGATAGCATCTGCCTCTCCTGTACACACCAGGGGTTCTGTGAATGGATATCAGTTGCCTTAGTTCATAAACAGTATCCCAGGTCTGCTTTGACAGGAGACTGATCTTCGTTATTGGAGCATTATTTTTTATTTATGAAGAAATAGTTATTCTTGAGTAGTGAGCAGTATTGTTTATGATAGTGAGGTCTTAAATACACACACACACAGTTAAGTTTACACCTGTGGGACATTTTCCACGTATAAAATCTGGGGCTTGGTAGTAAAAAAAAGTTCTAATCCAATAAACCTCAAACTATTTGCCTATTTGTGTATGTGTATAAAAACATCTCTGGCCCTTTTGGGGACTCTCACCTGGAACATGGCCGTAAGTAAAGGTTCGTGTCCTCATGGGTGTCTAGTCATGGTCTCCCCTCTCTTTCCTGTCTGTTAGCTCCCAGTTGAGGATAAAATCAGGATCATTGCACAGAAGATCTATGGGGCGGATGACATTGAATTGCTCCCCGAAGCACAGCACAAAGCTGAAGTCTACACAAAGCAGGTAGATGTTTGGTTGGTTCTTTCAGCTCTTTATCCAGCAGGCCTTGGGGTCAGAATACCTGCATTCTTCCAGCCCACCAGGCATTGCTTCCCTCCTCTGGGCAGCAGCCTTCTCCCCTCTTAAATATTGAGCGTGGATTAGGTGGTCCGGCCCCAAGTTCTTTATCTACCCAGAGGTGGTATGTGAGTGTGGGAAAGCCATGAGGAAATATGGGGTGTCTTTATTGAGAGCCTTTAGTCGTACCTTCATGTCTGCTCCAAGCTATCATTTTTAATTGGTTATATAAATGAAAGTGAAATCACTTGTGGGATATGGTTGTGAGTGCTTACCTCCTTCACCCAACAAAGGTTTTTTTTTTTTAAATCAATAATAACTAAGCTGGAGGAGGGCAGTGATGTAGAGATGTATGTAAAGGGAGTTGGATGTTTCAAATAAATTGCAGAAGCCATATCAGCACGGTGCCCGGATGTTCTTCGTTGTGTTGCCAGCCTTTCATTTGTCCCACTTCTGTTCCTGTCTTTCCCCAGGGCTTTGGGAATCTGCCCATCTGCATGGCCAAGACACACTTGTCCTTGTCTCACAACCCAGAGCAAAAAGGCGTGCCCACTGGCTTTGTCCTCCCCATTCGCGACATCCGCGCCAGCGTTGGGGCTGGCTTTCTGTACCCCCTGGTGGGAACGGTGAGTGAGTGCTGCAAGCAGAGAGCGCTGCTTGTTCACCCGTGCTTCTTAAATTGATTACTGAAGCCATCACACAAATGCCGAATTAGCAGAGTTCATTGCTGAGGAGAAAGCTGGAGTCGGGCCCGTTACGATGAATCGTCTTGCTATGGACCATCTTGGTCTCAGTTCAAGGATGATGCTATGACTGCTTGTACTGAATAATAATTCTGTTTCCCAGTGGCAGTATGACCTTGACTGAATCCAGGATGGGCCTGATTCATAGGCTGTGGTGGTGCTTATATATAATCACAACTGACTTTTTTGGGCACCTTTCACAGACTGACTCGGTCCTCCCAACAGCCCCTTTGAGGCTCTGCACCTCCCAGGTCTTCTCGACAGGCCTGGAGCTTATGCCTGAAATTCAGGGAATGCATCATTTTTGAGTAAAGAATTTCCCCCTTAAAGTGTGAGTGAACCCTGTAGATATGAAAGGTGAGGGGGTTTATTTACACTTTGAGATGATTTAATTATCAAATCGTATCTTACAGGTTTCATGCATGTTTAAGGAGGAAAATTGCTAATAGGGAGGTAGAGAAAAGCTTAAGGACATACTTGCAGTTTGGACTAACTTTGTCCCAGAGTCTGCATTGATCCTGTGCCCAGGTTCCCCCATAGATCTGCCCAGTATCCTACATCTGCAGATTGTTCTTACTGCAATACAGGATCGAAATAGTAAACTAAGCCAATACACAAGTAAAAGAAACCAATAAACCTCCTTTTGGAGCTTCTTTCAGTATAGTAAGAAAGCAGTAGGAGGTGATATGATAGTTGAAAGTACGGAACATTAAAACTGAATCCACTTTCACCCCTGCTGGTTTTGGCCTTGGGCAGGTTATTAAAGGTGTGAGCCCTGCTCTTGTCAGCTCTCTGTGGGGCAGCATCATCGCGTCACAGTGGTGGTCAGACAGGGCGTGTGCACCAGTGCCCCTCAGCCCCTCCCTCCAGAGGCAGGAGGCGTGCGTTGCTCTGCTTCGAGGTTCATCAGTGCCTGGGGTTTGTAGAAATTCCCTTTCAGTAGGGACGTTAAACCATTTACCCAGCACCTCGAATATTGCAGAATGTGTGTTGTTTCCGGAGAAATTGTCGGCACCTGACAGCTGAAGGAGCAGTATTGTCGCTGCTCCTTTGATGTGTGGGTGCAGAGGGGTGGCTGTAGAGACGAAAGCAAAGCTGAAAGTGTCAGGCTGGGACTTTCTCATCCAGAACAGACTCTCACCTTAGAAGCCCACCTGGACCAAGACGTTTCCGCACATAATCTAGACGCCTTAACAATTACTGTTCTTCAGGGTTTCTGATTGCTGTTGGGGCCTGAACAGGGTTCAGAGGACTTGAGCATTTTATGTACTAATTCAAGGTGTGGTGGCTTCTCTTTGGAGTTTTATATCTAAATTCCTATATGTATGTACACATAATCTTTTCATTTAAAAACATTTTCTGATTATCAACATGACCAATGTTTAAGGGGAAAAAAGTCCTCTTCGGGAAAGAGTAGTACTGATAATCCTATTAATCGCTATTTTGGGGATTATCTTCAGAATCTTCTGCCAATGTGCACATGCGTGTCTACATCAGTGGGCACCTGTCCTTCATCTTTTTTTAATTAATTAATTTATTTTTATTTTTGGCTGTGTTGGGTCTTCGTTTCTGTGCGAGGGCTTTCTCCAGTTGCGGCAAGCGGGGGCCAGTCTTCATCGCGGTGTGCGGGCCTCTCACTATCGTGGCCTCTCTTGTTGCGGAGCACAGGCTCCAGACACGCAGGCTCAGTAGTTGTGGCTCACGGGCCTAGTTGCTCCGCGGCATGTGGGATCTTCCCAGACCAGGACTCGAACCCGTGTCCCCTGCATTGGCAGGCAGATTCTCAACCACTGCGCCACCAGGGAAGCCCTGTCCTTCATCTTTATAGTGTCATCTTCAGGCTCTTACGCTAGGGCGGAGGACCAGTCCCTTCCTTTTTCCTCCTTGTCCCCATGCTCAGCAGTTGCTTATCTCTTATAGAATGTGAGAACAGAAACCGATGTCAGCTACCTGTAGTACGTTCTAGGAAGTATTGATTGGCGCTCAGATGTCAGAATCAGGTTTTTTAAAGTATAAGTGTTTTGTGTTACGTAAGGTGACTCATCCTTTTCTATGACATTTTTATAGTTAAGTTGTAGAAGTTCCACTTAAACTCTTTTCCTGTCTAGATCTGATTTGAAACTTGTATGTATGTATTCATTATAAAGGACATTGTTACAGGTTAAAATTATACTGAGTTTTCCACTTACAAGCCTTACAGATTTGTATCTAAGTAGATGTTTGTCAAAGCCAACTCTTTAGAAAAAGAAGCAAGTGTAAATAAAATCCATGAGCATTGCAAGTTCAGGTTTAGAAGGCCAAATTGGACCAGTTAGAACAGTGACTGTAAAACCATCTAGATTAGAAATGTCTTGGCCCAAGTTAAAGGATACTGATTCCTAATGTTGTGTTGCTGAAGCAAAAATAATATGGGGGTGCGTGCGTTGCCTCGGTACAGCTTGCAGACCGCTGGGAGTTTGGGCTGCTACCCTGCGTGAGTCCTCCCGCAGCTTTCCCTGCTGTCCGACCCTCTCGGCTTCGCGATGCCGGTGGACCTCAGCAAGTGGTCCGGGACTTTGAGCCTTCAGGAAGTGGACGAGAGGCCGCAGCACCCGCTGCAGGTCAAATACGGCGGGGTGGAGGTTGACGAGCTGGGCAAAGTGCTCACACCCACCCAGGTTAAGAACCGGCCCACCAGCATTGCATGGGATGGCCTTGATCCAGGTAAACTGTATACCTTGGTCTTGACAGACCCGGATGCTCCCAGCAGGAAGGACCCCAAATACAGGGAATGGCACCATTTCCTGGTGGTCAACATGAAGGGCAACGACATCAGCAGTGGCACGGTCCTCTCCGATTATGTGGGCTCTGGGCCTCCCAAGGGCACAGGCCTTCACCGCTACATCTGGCTGGTTTACGAGCAGGACAGGCCACTGAAGTGTGATGAGCCCATTCTCAGCAACCGATCTGGAGACCACCGTGGCAAATTCAAGGTGGCGAATTTCCGCAAAAAGTACGAGCTCGGGGCTCCGGTGGCCGGCACGTGTTACCAGGCCGAATGGGATGACTATGTGCCCAAACTGTACGAGCAGCTGTCTGGGAAGTAGAGGAAAGCCAGGAGATGGACACGGTCCCAGAGTTCCCAAGCAGTGTTTCAGTTTAGTGATGCATGTAGATTTCTCCCCTTCCCCCTGCCTGATCCCTGAGAGGTCAGATTTAGGTTTAGGGTGACTTTTCCTTCTGCCTGTCCTCTGTAATTCTAGGGGGTTTACATTTTGATCAAATTTGAACTCCGTTTTGGTGGGGGATATTTTGGTACTAGGATGGGGTCATCAAAATGTTAATATAAGAATAACAACCTAGACGTTAAAGAAGAAAAAAATTCTGGTAAAAAGACCAGGTCTGCAGTATTAGAACAGAGCATCAAAGAATCTTTAAGAGAGGTTGAAAAAAAGAAAAGGTTGATTGCCTCTGCCTTTGTGAGCCCGAGCCCAGGATTGTCTGTGATGGCATCTTCTGGCATGTGTTTTCATGGCCCTGTCTCTCACTAAGACAACCAGGGGCCAGCACGTCCGCTAGCCCCCCATGTGATACATCTCAGGCTGGTTATTGGGTGTCAGTGTCCTGCTCTGGCTCCTCTAAAGAGCAATACTGAAAAAAGCAATAGGGAGAGAGTTGCTGTTAAAGCTTGGCCATCTAGATGAGCTGCAGGGCTGAGTGAGAGGTCATCAGAAATCCGAAAGTCTGTGCCTGTTAAATTGATCACTCTTCGGTGTAAGAAAAGCCGGTCTGGAGTTGCTGAATGTTGTGTTAATTCTGCTGTTTGCTTATAGTTGAATAAAAACATTGCGTAGTTGGAAAAAAAAAAAATAATAATAATATGGGTATCTACACAAGACTCATTAAAACAAAATTAAACAGCAGACAAGCCCTGCACCTCCTTTTGGTTTTGTGATGTGAGAACCGAGGGGGTGAATAACTGACTCCTCAGCCTCCCCAGCACCTGCCATTGTGGGACGAAGGTGGAGGCACCTCCTCAACCTCTTGTTGCACCAGTCTGTGTGGGAGCCCATGAGGAAGCCTGGTGTTTGGTTTGCTGGAGGACTCGAGGGTTTCTCTCTGAGATCATAAGAGGATCAGTGACTTGGTTTTTAATATGTAACATGAAGAGTGACATTTTATGGTTAACTTTAAAATAATATTCTGTCTTTGTGCCTTGAGCTTTCTAGCTGAAGGGAAGGTGAAAAAAAACATCATATTAAGTTTATTTTTAATGCTATTTTGCATCTCCTAGATGAGCACCATGCCTGGACTCCCTACCCGGCCCTGTTTCTATGATATTGATTTGGACCCTCAAACTGAGCAGGTGCATGGGCTGTTCTAAACAGGTAAGTTGTTTCTGGTGAAAGTTCTGCTTTTTTCCTTGTGAGGCATGTTTATGAATTATAGGACTCCAACTAAAGCTATGAAAGCGCAAATTCAGTGCTTTCAAAAGATTTCTTTCCAGACATCAGTGAGAGGAGAGGGGGCAGTAGTGAGAGTTGGCAGTAACCAATGAATGAAATACTTATATTTCAACATTTTTGGAAGAAGAGCAGGGTTCATCACAGTTTGGCAGCATAAGGTGGAAAGGCGCCATCCAGTGAACTATGGAGGGACCCCAGTGGAGGTTAGACCTCCTCTGTGGAGCCCCAGGAGGTTCTGGGCTTGGAGCTGATGGCACATTGGAGGGCAGGAGCAGCTGAAGGTCTGTATACTCTGAATAGACAGTTGGCACACAAGAGTGAGTAAATGTCCCAGAAAGTAGAAAAGAGAAGGAAGCAGGACCAGTCCAGGAGTTCTTGGGTCTTAAGTGAAGGGCCCCTAAGTACTCATCACAATGAATGAGCCACCCCTGGACATATCCAGGTGAAATTTCAGAAACATCAAATATGAAAATCCTAAAAATCCTCTCCAAAGAAGAAGAAATGGCTTGCCTATGAAAAAAATGAGAATTAGCCTGAACTCCTGTCTTCTTATCAGCAGTAAAAGGCTCTTAGACAGTGGAGGAAAGCCCTCCAAGTCTCCGGGGAAAGATGACTTTCCACCTGTATTTACACCCACCAAATCTATCCAGAGGTTTTCAGACACGCACGGTTTGCCACCCCGACGCCTCTTCCTAGGAAGGGATTTAGCAGTGTACTCCAGCACAGTGAAGACCAAACAAAGAAAAGGGAGACACGGTTTTCAGGAAACCAAAGCCTGGTCTGGACTGTAAAGAAGGGGAGTCCTGACAACTGCAGGTGACCCAGAGTTACAAATCCCACATGGAACAGGAGGAGGGAGGAATTGAGAAAGAGTAGAGAGAGCCAGAAAGACAAGGGTGTCAAAAGGGTAATTATGCAAAAGAAAAGCTCTAACATAGTTTAAGAATGTAAAGGTCCAGGTGGAAGCAAACCGTGGCCATCATCTGGGCAACTGTAAGGGTGGTTGCTCATAGAAGCACCTCTGCTTACACATCAGAGAGACCGTGTGCTAGATGCTGGGGGAGCACACAGAAATGTCATCCTGGCTCATGCTTGGTCTGCCCTTGAACAGTATTCACACAGCCATAATGTAAATGCTGTGCATTGTCTTCAAGTCTATGGACAGACCCCAGAAGAGCTGGCAGTGGGAAAGGAGGTAAATGTTGACAACTTTGACAGTGCGAGAGGGTGATGGTGCTGTGTGGAAGGGAAGAGGAGATGTCTCAGCACTTAGAGAAAACTATTTCTTGTTTCGTTTTCCTTCCAGATTGTCCATCTTCAAGAAGCAACTTTGAAAGTTTGGCCAGTGTTTATTCAGGCCTCATATCGGGAAGTGTGTGGAAGTTGAGAGAAGTCAGTGCCGGCCCTGAAGATTTTCTGAAAAATAAGTAGTGGGAGTTTCCCCAGAAGCCTTTCTTCAGTCTTAATTCCCAACATCGTGTATAAATCAACACAAATCATTCATGCACATGCCTAATTACTGAATCCATAGAATAAAAGTAAATAATTTTGCAATCTTGGTGTTCAAATATAAATTGTAGCATTAACAGACTGCTGCCCTAGCTCTGCTGTCCTGTGTGATCCGGGAGTCCCCTGGGACTGAAGAAGCAAGTTGTAGTGTGTACTATATGATACATTGTGTTTAAAGGGGGAAAGGTGCGTGCTTGTGTGTTTCTGGGAGGACAGGAGACCTCCTGAGAGGGCTGAGGGAGAAGTAGAGTCTGGAGGACGTGCCTTTTTGTCATATACTTTTCTGTATTGTTCTTTTTTTTTTACGCCGAGAAAGTATTGCTTACACAGGTTTTTGTCCTGAATTTCCTTAGAATTCCCGTTTCTGTCACAGCTTTAGCACCATTTTTTAAAAATTTATTTTATTTGTATTTATTTTTGGCTGCGTTGGGTCTCCGTTGCTGCGTGCGGGCTTTCACTAGTGGCGGAGAGCAGGGGCTACTCTTCGTTGCCATGCACAGGCTTCTCACTGCGATGGCTTCTCGTTGCAGAGCACGGGCTCTAGGCAAGCAGGCTTCAGTAGTTGTGGCTCGCAGGCTCAGTAGTTGTGGCACACGGGCTTAGTTGCTCCGCGGCATGTGGGATCTTCCCGGACCAGGGCTCGAACCTGTGTCCCCTGCATTGGCAGACAGATTCTTAACCACTGTGCCACCAGGGGAGCCCAGCAGCATTTATTTTTAAAGTCCTCAGGAAGGATGGTCATACAGCACTAACTGTAGGGTAGCTCTTTCTGCTCTATTGGTTCAGCACATATTTATTGAGCTTCTACCCTGTGCCTGAGCTCTCTCTCCCTCCCTACAGGATGTTTTTTCCCTCACTTGTTTTCCCTTCTCTTCTTGTTCTTTATCTTCTATCTCTGTTCTTCCTCTCCCATCTTTCCTCCCTTTTCCCCTTTTTCTTCCTGCATTGGATCCTTCCAGAAGATGTTGCATCCCCACTGGTGCCAGTGCTAAAACACTGCTAGCATGGGCAGAGCAGTGTTTTTCCTGGTGTCCTTGGTTTTATTATCTTTAATCCCCTAGGTGTGATTGTAATAGTGTCAGTTTTGCAGTTTAAGGAAATGATGACAGTGCTGCAGAGGGCATATGGCAAAGGGGTCATGAGCACGGAGCCCCAGCTCCACCATGCTTTGTATACTGCCTGGCACATTGTACCCACTCAGTGATGTCAGTTCCTGTTCGAAAGCATCATTTGGGCCCTGTCTGCACGGAGTTCATTGTTTCTAGTGTTTTTTAAAATGTCCTATAAAACCTCATCTGGATGGGACTTGCTGGGAATTCAATTTGTAAACAGGGGAAGAAAGCAGTCTATTGTCAGACATGGTGACTTAAAGATCATCTTAAGGAATTTAGCCTTCCTCATATCACCAAAAGCCATGTGGGTTTATTTGTTTATTTAATTAAAAAAATTTTTTGGCCGCACCCCACGGCATGTGGGATCTTAGTTCCCCAACTGCGCCCCCTGCATTGGAAGCCTGGAGTCTTAACCACTGGACCACCAGGGAAGTCCCTGCCGTGTGTGTTTAAATCTTTAATATTGATAGAAGTAGTGAACACAGTTGGTGGGAGAGGGTAAGTGGAGGTTTATAAGGCAAAAATTATAAACAGCCCTAATACAATAAATAAGCCAAATTGTTTTCACCAGGTATTGCTTGGAGTGAATGGACTAATGCAAGAATTTTCCTAGAAGTAAAATATGCCTTCAGTAAAAATTCAAATGGTACAATTTGCTCTTTCCACTTGGCAATATACCTTGGAGGTCTTGCTCCATCAGCAGTTTGGGATTCATCTTGTTTCTTATGGCTGTGGAGTATTTAAACAGTCCTTCTGATGGACACTTAACCGTTGTTTCATGGTTTGGTAGCTACAGGCCCAGGCTGTGGGTGAATAGGGACCAGGATGGGAGAAACGGTATGATCAGTAGAGATCAGATAAATAAGCAAGTGATTTTATTGGCACGTTGTATCTGGTGATGTTAACAAGATAAGCTGTAGGTAGGATAATTTCTCATCAGATTGGAGATATATTTAGAGCCTGTTTCTCATTATATAATGAAAAGCTACTAATTGAGTAGCAGACAATGATATGGGTAATAGCTTACTAACTGTCACTTAAGTGAGTTCAAGGATGACAGGTTTCTTTCATGTATGAGGTACTGGATACATTTTTTAAAACTCAGATATGGCATCGGGTTCTAGTTATATTCTAAAGAAAAACGACAGCGCAGTATTTTATTTATAGTTCTGTACTCTGTGAGTGTGTGTGTTGGAGGTTGGAGATGAGTTATATGTAATATACCTTACAGAAATCTGCCCTTCAAATAGAAAATCAATTCACCTCTTACCTCAAACCACTCTTCAGTTCCCTTTCAGTATTTTTTTTTTTAAGAAAAGCAAGTGGGATAAGATCTTACAAGTCATTAAGATGGCCTTTATTGCTTTTAACCTATCGCTGATTTCATTTCCAGTTACTTCCTAATAAGACAGCTATTCTACCCTGTCTTCATCTAGATAAGCTCATCTTATTTTTGCCTGAAATTGTTGCAAACTCCCAGATCTGCTAGATTTGAGAAAACTTGGATCTCAATAAGTAATTGCACCTCAGTTGGTTATGAGTGGCATGGATTTCTTTTGGCTTGTTTAAAGTTCAAAACTGACAGTAAGCAGGGTTAGTAACTCATCTGGGGATATAAAACATCTTCACAGACTGGTATTTGCTGAATGAACAAAGATAAATTGAATTCTTAACTGTAACTACTATAAATTAGATGCTTATGGATTTTCCTGTTTTACAGCTCTTGTCTCTAAGATCTTGACAGCTTAGATTCAGCTTTGCTGTTGTGTCCTAATCTTTGCTTAGTTAAGTTTCAGTGGAAGCTATAGAAACTTACAAAGGTAAAAAATATTCCTGGAAAAACATCCAAAAATGCGTAACTGAGGTTTACTGTCAAAGATCATGATCCTATTGAAGAAAAGAGTTAAGTACAACTACTTTTCAGTAGTTCTTCCCTCCATCTTAATCTGCCTGGGAGGGGCCAGAGGAGAAGGCAGGAATTGTGCATCCCACCTGACCTCACCTCTGGAGCTCCCAGGAATGCCGTTGTAGGTAACATTAAGCCCACTCTCATTGTAACACCTTTCATTAGTGTTAATGCATTGTACACAATGGATTATGTGTACAAATAAATGCTTATGGTGCTTTTCACTAAGGCTAGGAACTTGTTTAAATATGCAAAATGTGTGAAAATACACAGCCTAGCTAGTCAAGCAGGAGGGTAGATATTGCCTGTGCCCTTTGCTCTGATCAGGACTGGAATGGTGAGGAAAGCTGTCTCCTGTTCTCCACGCCCCACTTGAGAGGGACAAGGTTAAGCAGGCACCTAGGAATATCCTGAAGGGAAACATGGATAACTTGTAAGTTACTTATTCTTGGAAATATATATAAAGGTATAAAGGTATACAAGGTATAAAGGATGGATGGGGCTGGGTTGCTGTGTTCTGACCTCGATGGCACACAGGTTGCATCATCTCTACCTGCCTTCTAGATACTTAGGAAGACACAGGTCTGTGTCTTGGGCCTCTGAGAGGATTTGGCAATGAACCCTTTGATAACCAAAACTTTTCCAGGAGTGGGTTTGGGTGTAATGAGGTTTTTCTCTCTCAGTTCATGTAATTTTCTCGCCAAACGAGATTCACTCTGCACAATTTTGAATCCTGCTTTTAAACTGATACCTGCTGTGACTTAAATATTCAGTGGGGCGATTTATAATGGGAGTGCCTATAATTTAAAATTGGATTTTGCTACTTTGCGTCTGAGAAAATGGGAGGCTTATGACCCTGGTCCCCTCCCCATCTGCCAGCCCTCTCTTTCTCGGTGGCCCCCGATGTGGTCGCGCGGCGGGGATTCGCGCCAGGCTGGGAGCGCCCGTGGCTGGGCGAACTGCTCTCGGAAAGACCTCCCGATCACCCCCTCACCCCTCCCCCGCGCCCACCGTCCCTAGCCCGGCCCCGCGCCCGCACCCTCCGCGCGCATTGGTGCAGCCGGCTGTCAGTCCCCGCCCTCTGGGGGAGGGGCGCCGCGGGGCTGCGGTCCCTCTGCAGAGGGCTGCTTGCTCCGGGTGCGCCCAGCCCTGCGAGCGCCCCCGCGACCTCGGCGACAGCGTCGACCAGGGACCCCGGCGCCCGCGGTAAGTGAAGAGGGCGAGTAGGTTGCGGGTAAAGGGTGCGGACCGGTGCCCGGTCCGCTGACCGCCTGCGGGGCGAAGTGGGCGGGAGGTGCCCGCTGGACACCGGGAATCCGAGCCGCCCGAGGTGGCCGGAGTGAGAATCGGGGAAGTCGTTTGTCTGCAGAAATCTCCAGCCAGCGCGACCCTCAACAGTTCTGCCCACACCTGTCGTTACAGCTCGTGTTGCTGGTAGCTTTTTTCCTTTGCCCTTTTGGGGGGAAATAAGAGTGCCGGGTTCCTGGCCATTATAATTGTGCAGATAGCTTGAAGCTGGGTTATGTCTTCCACGCCCCAGCACTTTCCTTTTTGAGTACTTTCTGCTGCGCTCTAGCTCCTGCCATAAGGCGATTCAAGCCGAAGGAGAGGCGCCCTCCTCCAGGAGAAAGCTTCGTGGTCCACACCTGGCGCTGGGAGAGATTCACTGCTTTCCCCAGGAAGTGGCTGCTCTTCGCCTCCGTGCTTTTCTGCTCACGGGAAAAGGGGAAGGGGTACTTTTTGTGGCAGTAGACTTGCGATTCTATCAGGAAATTACAACAGGGACTTTAAGATTGCCCAGGCGATAAAACTTTGTGCAGGTTAAGGACGAATCATTTGCAGTCTAATGTCCTGCAAAGTTTTAGTATCTACAGGCTGCATTTTCCCCATTTCAGTTAGGTTTTGTTTGGGTATTTATTTCTGCATCATGATATACATTTAAGTGAGCTTCTCAAGCAGTTGTCTTTGGGCAATCCAGGTTAGTTTCAAATGATACATTCCTAAACATGATCCGATTTCAATATTTCTATTAGCTATACAGCCTCTGGTTAATAAAAACTCTCAGGCACTGAGAACTCACAAGAGGTGACGAGACTTAAGGAGCTATAATCAGCTGTGGTTCTTGTGCTTATGCAAACATCATATGAGGAGGGACACTGTAAAATGTTCATATTTTAGTTCCATCATTGTTCTAGGATGACTTTGCCTTTCTGTCAGGGGCATGGAGTATGTAACACTCAACCTAAGAGAATATTTACTTAGATCATGAACTGATTTTCAGAGTTACAATTCCTTCTGTGGTTCACAGAATCAAGAGCTACCCAAATAAACCTTCAACAGTGAAGGATTTACAAAAAAAAACAGTACAAAGAAAGAGTCCCTTTGCTTATTTTAGAACATCCATCAACTAAAATTCATAGGATTTTTGTTAGGTGATCACGTCACATCTCTATTCATTGGTACACTCATACCATTCTGTGGATTGATTTAAAATATACCTTTATATTTATATGTAACTAATCAGTTTGCCAATTGCATATCTTATCAACTTATTTCTGGCTTTCAAATTAGTTCCAGAACCAAGAAAATAAAATATAAAGAATTGCAAAAGCTTAAATTTTAAAATAGCAAGAACTCAGTCTAGTCTTGGTTCAGTTATCAGTTGATGGGCTACATTATGGTAACACAACCATTTAAGCAATTTTTAAATTTTTTGACTAGCGAGTCTAGTGCAGATTAGCATCTCCAAACAATTCATTTTTCTGATGATACTCTTAAAACCCAGTTCCAGAGGACGGGCTTTAGAAACAGGCAATCTTGGGTTGAATCTGAGCTCTGTTATCGATTAGCTGTATAATCTAGAGCAAGTTACTTAACCTCTCTAGGCCTCAATTTCTTCATCTGTAGATGGTGATACCACCACCTACTCTGTAATGTTGTGGGAGGATTAGAGATGTATGTAAAAGTGCTTATTAGCACTTCCTGATAGACAGGAGTTGCTCAATAAATGTCAACTATTATTACCATTCACTCTGACCTTCAACTATGTGCTCGTTATGGAAAATGTTTGAACTGCAGATACTTAGAAAAAAAAGTCAAAATTACACAAACAGATTTGAGAGTGGAGAATGACAGTAATGTTAAAAATTTCCCAAGAGCATGTATGAAAAGTAGCACCTCCTTCATGGAACATACATTTTTAGAACAGAAACCTTATGGTATAATGGAAAGAACATTAGAGAGTCAAAGTCTTCAGTTCTAACTCTGGCTATGACCTCATCTAACTGTGTGGCTTTTAGCAGGCCAGCTGCCCACTCTGGAGCTCAGTTTCTTCATCTGGCTCGACTTGAATAATCTCAAATAATCTCTAAGATCCTTTGCAACTTCAGAGCTCTTTATTGCATTAATAAAAATTACACCCTGCCCTTCTTTGTTTTTTGTTGTTCATGGTTGTGGTGGTGGTTTTTGTTTGTTAACTTGCAATTCAGAGTCATAAACAATTCGTAAAGACAGCACAACTCCAGAACTGATAAAATCATATCAGATTTGCAGAGTAATCCAAAATGAAGTTTTAACAAACAAAAGACAGCAAAATAAATTCACACTGAAATCTTTTGGATAGGGCAAAAGTAAACCCCAATTTTTATTCTCCAGTCATTTTAGTAGGTTATTAAATGGGAAACATGCCCAGTAGAACCATATGCATTCAACTGAAATAGTCTCTATAGAAAACATTAGGCTGATGGTGAAATAAAATACCACTCTCTTTTCTCTTATCAGGTTGACCCTTAAATAAAACAAAAATCTATCCAGTAAAAGGGCTTTCATGAAGAAATTAAAGAGAGAAATTACAAGTAATAGAGAAACTAGGCATTTTTATAACTGGAAAAACCACCTAAAACAACTGTATGGAGTAAGACAAAGGAGTGATTACATCGGGAAGAAATTTTACTTAGTGTGATATTTTTGCCTACTTTTTTGTCATAAAAGGCTGCTAAGGAAGAGAGGATATACTTTTCTAGAGAAAGAAAGAGTGTAATATAAAAATGGAGATCACAGTTGCTGAAATACAAGTAGAAAGCAAGGATGAGAAGAGATCAGCAGAAGTTAGTCCTCAGAATGAGAGGCAGGAGGAAAAAGCATCGACGCTTTGCTTCAAGAGAAGAAAGAAAGCAGCCAAAGCAATGAAGCCCAAAGCTGGCTCTGAAGCTGCTGATGCAGCAAGGAAGTGTTCCCCAGAAGCAGGAGCTTCTGATCATCCAGAGCCCCCCGGGGGGGCCTGGGCCTCCATCAAACGCCTTGTAACGCGCAGCAAAAGGTCAGATTCTTCAAAGCAGCAAAAGCCCTTTGAGGCCAAAGTGCAACCTGAAATCAATGCTGAGGATGATCATTCTAAAAAAAGGGCAAAATCCAGACTCAAGATTCCCTGTATAAAATTCTCAAAAGGGGAGAAAAGAAGTAATCATTCCAAAATTATAGAAGACTCAGACTGCAGTATCAAAGTCCAACGAGAGGCTGGAAGTTTGGATACAAAAACTCTGACCCAATCAGATGACCAGGCAGCAAAGACCAAGTCGAAGCAGGATGTAAGGGAAGATGTCTCACAGAAAGGGAGTGATAAGGTCTGTGAATCAAATGTGAACAACAGCGTAACTTCTCCTGGAGAGAAAGTGATTTCAGTAGAACTTGAGTTAGATACAGGGCATTCTGCTATTCAAACAGGAACTCTAATCCTTGAAAAAGACATTGAAATGCTTGAGGAAAAACAAAGCATTCAACCTCAGCAAGCAAGCCCACTGGAAACTTCAGACACAGAACACCAGCTCCCAGTGGTTTCTGATGTTCCTCCCTCACCTGCAGTCCCAGATCAACAAATTCTGGAAGAAGCCAGAAACAGTATCCTAGAAAGTGGACCAGACTGGAAAGACCGTGAAAGTAAAGAGACTGTTGCTGAGGACAGTAAGCCGAAAGATACTGAACTGAGCCAGGAATCAGATTTTCAAGTAAATGAAATCACTGCAGAAAAACCCAAACCAGAAGAAAGCAAAAGAATGGAGCCAATTGCTATTATTATCACAGACACTGAAATCAGTGAATTTGATGTTAAGAAATCTAAAAATGTCCCTAAGCAATTCTTAATTTCAATCGAAAATGAGCAAGTGGGGGTTTTTGCTAATGACAGTGGTTTTGAGAGTAGAACTTCAGAACAATATGAAACACTCTTAATAGAAACAGCTTCTTCTCTTGTCAAGAATGCTATCCAGTTGTCTATAGAACAGCTGGTTAATGAAATGGCCTCTGATGATAATGCAAAAAGCAATCTTCTACAGTGACTTAATTTCCACATGATGGGAGGGAAAAAATGCTTAATGGTAAATTATTTTACATATTTGTGGCATTTCTTACTCAGTAACAAATGAGAGATTTAACATCTGTAGAATTTAAAGGTACAATTCCAACCCAGAAGTGCTAAAGAATTAAGTTATAAAACCCTCCCTTATCACTGAAATGTAGCCACTTCTGGATTGGAGGAAGTCAGTACAGATTGCAATGAAAAGTGATATCCAGGAAATTGCTAAAATGGTTTGTGGAGATCAGAGTGCTTGGGAGAAGCAAGATGTATTTATTGAGCACTTGCGGTATGCCATAAGCTCTTTAATGTCCTCTGATGTCACAAAGCCTGGTTTCCTTTTAAAAGTTCAACACTGTGTATAAGTTAACATCGCATTCTGTTTTCAACAACGTTTTTTTTACAGTGCACTTTTATGTTGTATAAAATGGTGAATAAGGTGAGCTATTTTTGTGAATGTGTGACTTATAGCTGTTATACTCCTAGGCAGTAGTCTTACCTCAAAAAAATACTGCAAACCAAAAAAATAATAGTTTGATTAAACATGAGTGGTTTTCTAGTCTTGCTCAAGTTCCTTACAAAAGCCATTCACAAATTACTTCAAACAGGCAAATAATTACCAAGTGCAAAGGTGTGGAAACAGCGAGTGCATTTTCCATCTCCATCTTTCTTCTGCCCCAAGCAGACCTGTATAAAAATCCACTTGCGCATGGGATCATCTGCTGAAAAGCTAAAAACAAAAAACAAAACAACAGGGCTTCCCTGGTGGCGCAGTGGTTGAGAATCCACCTGCCAATGCAGGGGACTCGGGTTCGAGCCCTGGTCCGGGGAAGATCCCACATGCCGCAGAGCAACTAAGCCAGTGCACCACAACTACTGAGCCTGTGCTCTAGAGCCCGCGAGCCACAACTACTGAGCCCGCGTGCCACAACTACTGAAGCCTATGCGGCTAGAGCCCGTGTTCCGCAACGAGAAGCCACCGCAATGAGAAGCCCGTGCACCGCAACAAAGAGTAGCCCTCGCTCGCCGCAACTAGAGAAAGCCCACACGCAGCAACAAAGACCCAACTTAACCAAAAAATAAATAATTTTTTAAAATTAAAACAACAAAACAACAAAAAGTGGATTATTTTCCATCCAGGAGAAGACAAACTTCCCAAGTAAAAAATTATCACATATAACACATGATTCATCTTGCAAGATTAAATCTGTGGAGACTGTATTCATCAATCGCTCCTCAAAGAGGGGAGAGTGGACTCAAAGCAAACCTGGCTGTAAAAGTCATAGGAAATCATAATAATTTAGTGAAAATATTCATGCTTGGCTAAGAATGAGCCAAATACATCTTTCATTGTGCCTATGTGTTGAGAGACACCAGTAAACATTTTACACAGATAATGAAAATAAACTTTTTCATCAGTACTTTTAGTCCAGCTAGTCCCCTACAAAAAAAAAAATTGAACTTAATGTAACAATGAGAAGGGCTTGTTTGCATTTTATTCAGTTATTTAAATCATCGATCTCAATGACTGCCATATTTTTTGAAAAAGTAATTGTTTCAACCTTTCCTTGTGTGAAATGGCCCTAATACTGCAACACACTTCCCTACCTCACAGGTCAGGGTTCCTATTGTACAGTCCTCCACTGTCTAAACTGAGTGACAGTGTCACTCTGAAAGTAGATGAAGTAATGAAGAGCTTTTGCTTGAGTTGTAAGGTATTTGTACATTCTTGGAGAAAAGAATGTACATTAGATGATTTCAAATGATCTGGTGACTTCCTGCATTATTTATGGATTGCATACAGAAAGTATGTGCTAATTTGTCCCATAGAATCTTTGTTTCTTCCTGTAAGTATATATTGAGACCTCTGGCAGAAGAACCTAATCTGACTTTGCAACTGAACCAGATAATGGATATTATTAGCAAGATTCTTTGCTGAAGTATAAATGTATTCCCCATATTCCCCCAGATTTTCCTACCTTCATGCTTATAACCTTGGGGGGTGGGGTGGGAGGAAGAGGGAAACTACCAAAATCCTTCGGTTTCACAAGATGAAAAGTGGATCTTTCAAAACATGACCCAAGAAATCAATTTCATTTAATTGTATAATTTTTAAACATTTTTTTTAAAAAAGACTGCTAAGTCATCCTCCCTAAAAACTCTTTTTAATTCACTATATGTGGTGCTAATGGACTTGGACAGCTACCAGCAACTACATATTTAAAAGTGAGCAATTTAAAAAGACTGATTAAAGTTGGTGCATTTAACAGTGTTTTGAAGAATCCTGCCTTCATTTACTGCAAGGATGGCTCAAGCCATATACTTTCATTGTAAATTTTTAGTAATTTCTCATGAATGAGCAAAAAGTATAGCATTTACCAGTTATTGAAAATATTTTGAAATGTTTAGGTATATTTATTTGGGAGTTTTAAAAACATGTGAGGTAAATATGTGTAATGAAATTCTTCTAAGAAAGTAACATTTCATCTAAGTGGTCCTAGGTTTCCATTTTTTTTCCACTGTGGTGTGGTACATATTTGGTTAGAATGTATTATAATTGATTGTTTTTGTGATGAAATGTGTACTCTATTTGCATTCAATCTTAAGTGGTTTCTCCTCAATCTTTTCTATTGAGAATATCTGGTGAATTAAATAAGTAGGATCCAGTTTGAAAAAGGATTCCAGAAATTAATTGATCTCAATCTGATTATATCTGCTACATGGCCAAATCCTACTACTATGAATTGTAAGGTGGTCTAAATTGTTTTGTTGTTATAGAAATAATTAGGAATCAGATGACTTAGAAGTTTCTCATAAAATATTTTTTTTATTTTAATGGTATTTATTTTAAGCAATGTGACCTTATATGCAAGACATTAAATGAATATAAATAGGTTCTTATTCAATTCACATCCATTTGACAATATTAAAATATCACTTAAAAGGCAATTTAATAACACCACATTAATTTTCCTTTAAATTTGCTGTGGTATAAATGCTTTTAGTGAACACTTATTAAGTAGCTGGGATTCAGTTTCTCTTTGAACTCATAATTTTACAAGGCTGGTTGGTTTATCAGATAACTTCTTCAGCACATTATCTTCCCCCTTTTAAGACTGAAGTATTATTCAGTCTGCTTTACAACAAGCGAATACAAAAATCCTCCTCTATTTTGTGTAGCACTATTCACTTAACATTTTCTCAAAGTACTTTATAAGATATAAAAATAGTCCCTGGTAACATTTAGGTAAAGGTAGCAGAAAACAAAAGAACATTCAAAGAGAAATTATGTTCCCTGCCACCTCCTCCACCTCAAAGAACAATAAGCATTTGGCACAAATGGAGTTCTTCAGAAAAGCTGTCAGCATAATTTTCTTTGAAGGTAATCCATTTGACAGCACGAAGTTTGTGATCTTAATTGGTCTACTATTTAATGAAGTCTTAAAAACTCTGATTTATTTCTGAGAGATTACGTTATTTCACCAATATGTGTGAATAGCCTTCCAGCTAAAGGCTTTTAGAAATAATGGATCATGAGAGGGCACCAGTCGAATCTGGCTTCTGCAAAAAATCCAGAGTTAACTTCATAAGTTTCTAACTTCAAGTTGCCTTATTTTTTATAGTTAATAATTAATTTTGGGGGGGATTTACGGCAGAATTAACATAATTATTAGGCTTTAGAATCCCACTGAAAATACCCCTTTAATGTCAACTTTATTCAAATGTGTGAAGTCTGCTTTCTAATTTCACCTGATACTCAGTACATTAGGGGTGGACTTTTCTGCCTGCCCTTTCTGCATTTTTAAACATCCTCATTTAAGGTTTAGCGTTTCTTAGTTTCAAATTCCTATGATGTTTTATTGTTTCACAAACATGAAGTTTCTCATTATACAGAATTCAAAATTTCAATATATAGTATATTTTATGGCACATTTTTGAAAAGTTTTTTTGTAATCCTTACTTAGTTACAAAAATTTAACAGAAAGAAACTACTTAAATTTAGATTAAATTCAATTTATTCAACATGTGTTGGGTATGACACATGCCAAACACTGATAAAGGGGACAGGCTCCCTGCCCTCGAAGAGCTCAACCTAGGGAGCCGCAGCAACTGAAACTTGGACAGGGGTTAAGGCAAAGAATCACAGTAATGCAGCATCGTGAGTGCATGGAGACTAAAGAGAAAGCGATTCATTTTGTCCGTTATGGGGAGATGGTCATATAAACACAGGGGCAGTTTGATAGCATTCAGTTGCTAAATAGCTTAAAAGTATATTCCTTCTGATTTGTGAACAGGTGCAGAAAAAAGCCTGCATAATGTTACATATTTATAGTAGTTCTTTGTAAAAATGTTAACTGGATGAGCTATTATGAAAGCAGAAGTTCCAATTTGTATTTCTCATTAAAATTAGTACTATATTATTGTGGATCAGATGCGAATATTAAAGAAATAATACTCTGTAGAAAAAAGGTTTCAACCTGAATTAATATATGTACTGTTAATACAAAATAAATGTTATATTGGCTCATGTTTATTTATCCAAATCTTTTAAGAGAAACATGGTATATAGTACATTAATTTCCTAAAACCATAAAGATCACACTGATTGAAACTACTGAGTTAGCACCACCAAAAGTTCTATTCTCCTGAGTGTTGGCCAGACTTTACGAGACATGCCTAAAAGAGCCCACCTCCAGCAAAGAGAAACAAAAACACCTCGAACTTGAATTCAATTTCACTGAAATAATTCCATCTAAAGGGCAATTCTGACTTTGATGCCATCTATGAACTTGACAGAAGTGTACTTGTTTTCATCGTCTCTTGCTATTGTCACTAGTTGTCTATTCTGTATTAACCTATAAATTGTTAATAATCTGTATGGTTTTCCAAATTACTAAGCGATCTTTATGTGGAAATGCTTATTCAGATGGTGCCTGCTAAAGCTGGGTGTTTCAAAAGTTCTGTGTTTATTAAGACACTGATTTTCTTCCCTTAACATCAGCAACCCTGTTTTTTTCTTAAGCACAGCCCAATGACAATAAATAGGCACTATGAAAGAATGTGCTTTCCAAATCTTGGGATCAATTCAAAGTTGATAGCATCTTAAAAGTCCTAAAACTAAAGTTTGTTCCAAAATAAAATGTCTTGTTAAGGTACACTGTACATAGGGTATTTAATATTTCACACTTTGCAGAATTTAAAAAATTTTATTAAATCACATCTAATTTAAGAGAAAAGTACATAACCTTTTGCAACACTTGTCCTGACAGACAATTCTGCCCTTAACGCTGAATTCTGGAGTTCCCAATCCCTTGGAGAAGTACATACCTTTCTTTTTTTCCCTGAAGCTTGAGATCACTGGAGGCTAAGTTCCTGAACTTAGGAAAAAAAGCAAGTATATGTATATATGTACATGAGCACACTATACATTCACAGAAAATCCTCAGCAAAGCTGGGCACAGACACCACGAACAATCGAGGAAAACCTACGTGAGGGGAGGATGGTGGCTCCTAGGCTGGGAAACTCCCAAACTTAAAATTGTCTCTGTAAATTCCAAACTATCGTAATAGCAATGGTAGTGGTGTCCAGCAGTTTCTGCATGTTAGCAAGACGAGACGCACTTTCCTCACAATTTGTTTCGTGGCTAGACTCAAATAGGACTTTTGGCCTTATCTTGATATTTATGACAGTGCAATTATGGGGCAGGGATTAAGCCTTTCCTACACTTTTCACAGCTATACTTGTTGCCATAAAAAAACAGGCCTTCCAATTCCATACTCCTGGGAGATAGGGAGCACAGGGTGACACAAAAGCAGATGCAGTCCTTTGTACACTTGTACTCAAACCTTTTATTCCCAAATCCCTACTTTGACATCTGTACCTTCAGATCACAGGAAGGTCCAGTCAGTATAGCTACAAGTGGGTCTCTGGACCACATCTGTGATCAGTCACAGGTAAGAGTAATGCAGCTACAGGCATGCATGCTCAAACCAATCAAATATCCTTATATATACATTACAATGCAGAGGTTCCATATGGAATAGCCATTTGTGGTATAAAAACTTAACTAGAGGACTTCCCTGGTGGCGCAGTGGTTAAGAATCTGCCTGCCAATGCAGGGGACACGGGTTCGATCCCTGGTCCGGGAAGATCCCACATGCCACAGAGCAACTAAGCCCGTGTACCACAACTGCTAAGCCTGCGCTCTAGAACCCGCGAGCCACAACTACTGAGCCCTCGTGCCACAACTACTGAAGCCCGCGCACCTAGAGCCGGTGCTCCACAACGAGAAGCCACCACAATGAGAAGCACGCGCACTGCAACGAGTAGCCCTCGCTTGCTGCAACTAGAGAAAGCCCCCGTGCAGCAACGAAGACCCAACGCTGCCAAAAATAAATAAAATTAACTTATTTTAAAAAACCCAAAACTTAACTAGAGTATTTCTATCCCCCTGATCAAAATAACTAGTTAGAACTGTTCTTGTACTCTGTGTAAGGCTAACATGCACGGAATGCCAAAATAATTGGTCACTCACTATTCAATTCAGGTGAAAAAAAGTCAACCTTTCAGATCTTTTATCCAGATGTGCCACAAACAGCCTTATCAGTAATTTGCCTTATTTCAGAGTGAATTTCAGAATTACCTTTTTAGTTTCATGGGTTTTCTTCTCTATACTCAATATCTGGCTGGTGTTTTTTTCTGACCTATGGAAGGATTAATAGTGAATGATAATCATCATGGCTCATTAAGCTCCAAGACTTTCTATATTTATCTGGGTGGTCTTAACCTTTTTTTCATTAAGGTACAATTTACATACAGTAAAATACACCCTTTTTAGTGCACAGTTCTACACATTTTGACAAACACATAGTTGTGTCACCTAGGGAGTATTCATTTTTTCTTATTCTGATTTCATTGTTCTTTATACCACCTGTGTATTTTAGTTTAATATAATTTCCTGGCTGCATCAGTGAAAACTGCTACTTGCTGCAGAAATTCAAAACAAGGGCTTCTTAGACTCAACATTTAAACCAGGCTAAGGAAAGGCAGGGCTGCCTTGCACAGCTGTTCAAACTATACAGCCCAACTCCAGAAACACGCATTTGGTGAGTGGCGCCCCCTAGCGTTTATTGTGCATAATTTGCATGGCTCTACGTGGTGGGTCTGAACATAACCACCAGTTTGAGAGATCTGCAAAACTGTGGTATGTTAACAGTGAAACAGGAAATGTTTAAAATTTTTAAAAGGAGCTTTCCATTTATATGCCTTTCCTCCCACACTTTAAAATGTTGTGATAGAAAGAGAGGACAGGTACCACCGAACTCACAGCACAGACTATGCACATATGTGAAAGAAGGGTAATGTTGGGAAATGAGAACTGGTCCAGTAAAAAAATCTTTTGAGACTCACTCCACTGGAATCTTTGGTCTGCATTTTAAAACCTTTTCCCTTATCTTTGCAAATGTTGTATCCTTTTCCTATAGAACCACCACAGGTTCTTTAGATTTTCCTCCCTACAAGGCGCTTAGTACAAATGCCAGAAACCAAAAAAAAAATTTTTTTTTTAAATTAGGTACTTTCCTACATATGGTTTGGACTAAGTACCATATGGCTTCCACTACAGAAAAATGTGGCAGAGCTAAATTCACAAGATCTCATTCCTCAAAGGCCTGTTTGGTCCACAAAAATCTAACATGAACCTTCCTGAAATTCAGTAATAGCATAGATCAGACAATGGGTAACAACTGCAGTTGATGAAGGCCTCCTTCCCAGGCCTCCTTCCTGAACAAGCCTCTCCCAAGAGAGCAAGGACCAGTTCAGTTGTGCAGAGCAGCTCTCCCAGAGCACCTGCTATTCCTTCAGATTTCTGACATAAAAGGACACCAAGGTCTTCTAATAGCTTAAGGGAAGATCCTTTATTTCCATTATTTTGATACAATATCATCAAGTTGTTTCAATGAAAAAAGTTTCAACATTATATAGATACTGGAAGAGAATTTATCTGGGAGGAAGCAGGTTCATTCTCCCAAGTTGGCTAATCAGTTGTAAAATAAGTTTAAGAGAAGCATTTGGTGATGAGGTACAAAGTCCTAGGATAATATTAATAGTAAATTGCAAGCAGAAATTATGGGGAGGAAAGGGTAGCCTGTATTCACTCAGTATTGGAAGGTACAGGAACTCTATTAGAGAATGTCTCAGCCGTCTCGGAGAATGAAACTGGTGGTAGGAAGTGAGGGAAGAAAGGGATAAAGAACAGCAGCTTAGAAAGCCAGTTGTTGAATCACAGTTGAAAGAGAAAGTAAATTTCAGAAAATAATATACAGGCCAAACTCACAGGTTGTGGATATGAAGAAAAGAAGCAAGAGGTAAGAAACTAGGGAGTATTTACTCAAATGTCCCTGGATTTATCTCTAGACCAGGCAGAACACCAAAAACTGAGTTTGATATCTGATTAGAAGAACAAATGTGATTGAGACTAAAATTCCGAAGTCTTAATGTTAAAGACTTACAAGAATCCTCAGAAATGCTTGATATAACAAGCACACTAAATGTGATATTTTAAAAAGTTATCTGCTGCTATACAGGTAAATTGGAAGCATCTTGATCAAAGAGGGATGTCAATATATTTCAGTACCTAATATATTATGGGATTCAAGGAAGATTCTCATTAGTCATGACTCTATAAAGTGAAGCAAGATCCAGGAATAGCTAAGTATTAAATAAATGTGAATTAAGCAAACAGTGATGCCAAATTTGAGCATAATGTAAAATAGACTTTTAAAAGGTAGACTGGTGCCACCTTTTGGCCAGATTAAATATTTACACAAATTACAAACTATGATCACATTTTAATTTCAGAGAGACCTTATTACAGACACAATTGTTTAGCTCAAAGGTTATATGAATAGACTTAAAACTGTCTTGTTGCTTAATACATCTATGATTTTTAATAATCACATTTTGTACCTTTGAAAAGATGGCATAAAAGTGAATACAAATAGAAATTTAATTCTGAACAAACACATTTCATACTCCGTAAGAACTGTATTAACTTCAAAGATGACTGGGACAAAAATCGCTAAATTTAAGTTTTGTATCCTTTAGCTCTTGACAATCCTCACAAAACTTACTTTGCCCGTTTAGACCAGGAGTAGCCTATCTCAGCACTACTGACATTTTGGGCTGGAAAACTCTTTGTTGTGGGGCCTATACTCTACACTGTGAGATGTTTAGAGCACCCCCGGTCTCTCTACCCACTAGATGCCAGCAGCAACCTTCCCCTACCCCCACCCAGTTGTGACAACCCAAAACACCTCCACATTGCCAAATGTCACCATGGTGCAAGGGGATCACCCCATGTGATAGTTAAATTTATGTGTCTAACTTGACTGGGCCATGGGATACCCAGATATTTGGTCAAACATTATTCTGGATGTGTCTGTGTTTCTGGATGAGATTAACATTTGAATCAGTAGACTGAGTAAAGTAGACTGCCCTCTCTAATGTGAGTGGCCCTTGTCCAACCAGTTGAAGGCCTGAATAGAACAAAAAGGCTGACCCTCCTGAGAGTAAGGGTAACTTCTGCCTATTAAGTTGGGACATTGGTCTTTTCCTGCCTTTGTGATTCTCAAACTGCAAAGTTTGGACTGGAACTACACCATCGGCTTCCCTGGGTTTCCATCTTACCAACTGTAGATCTTGGGACTTGGCCTCCATATCTGCATAAGCCAATTCTTTATAATCAATCAATCAATCAATCTTTCTCTCTCTCTCTCTCTCTCACACACACACACACACAGGCAGTGTGGTTCTGTTTCTCTGGAGAACCCTGACTAATGTGTCCTGGCTAAGAACCACTGTTGCAGATTACGCTACTGGAGAAGAGAGAGAGAAAATAGGGAAGAAAGGAAGGAGCAAAGCAAGAAACTTCTGGGAAATGACTACATACTACCTTTCTTTCCGGAAATGGCAGTTGGAAAGCACTTGATTAGGACACCACTTTTCTATTAACACAGATTATGGTTGGTAAGAATCGGACTCACTGATGCATTTTTGCATCTCACATCCAAAATGTTACCTGGTACAGAGACTAATTACCTCAACACTAGGAAGACAACATTTGGCAGACACTGCTGTAAAATAAGAACACATTCTATAAGCTGAGCTAATAAAAGGTTTCGTTTATGATCAAGTCACATTAATTTATTTGTCATGATAAAATACATGAAATTCAGAGTTTTCATTCCAAATGGAGAATACGAAACTTTCTGAAATAATGTTTCTGAAGCAAACTCACGATACATTAGGTGGAAGAGTTTAACCATACAATATATTATTGATTTCAGTCTCCTGTATTATGTGTTACTATTACTAGTACTTTGAAGATTTCTTCAGGGGCCCTTTTTCATTGTACAAGTTTTTGGGTTTTTTTCTTTTTTTTTGGCCGTGCTGTGCAGCTTGTGCGATCTTAATTCCCCAACCAGGGATCAAACCCAGGCCTTCGGCAGTGAAAGTGCAGACTCCTAACCACTGTACCGCCAGGGAATTCCCTTTTGCCTTTTTTTTTTTGTCCAGGTTTTTGAAATCCAAGTTTCTTTGAAAGTATTTTAAGTTGATATTTTATTTAATCTGACTAAATGACTTTATTTGGCACAAAATAGAAGAGTTGATGACAGCTAACATCAATTGCATTGGAGCAATATCTACTAATTAATCAAGTGTGGCACAGATATACACTGAAGCACAAAGGATTCTTCCAGGTCTTGAAGACAAAAATCACTTTGTAATTCCTTATATTTAAGACAGCCAGGCATAGGATTGTATAATCTTACCAGTTTTCAAAAAAGTCCAACCATACAAACACAGAAGTACAGCAAAGAATAAAAATGTACAGATTTCATTCTTAGGAATTCAAAATTTATAATAAAATACCATAGAGCTACATTTAGTTTAAAACATACAAAGATACAAGTTACATTATGAAAATTCTTCACATGGCCTATTTTTACCTCAATTACTACAAAAAAATGGATACTTCTCAAGGATCTGAGTTACAACATCAAGAATTAGCCTGTGCAAATAAACATCAGTGGAATTACACATTTTCCAGACTATCTTCTTCCATGATTAATATGTATTTCCTTCAGTTTTAAGTGAAGCCTTACTATTTTGACAAAACATAATGAATTACTCGGTTATTCGCCCTGCTACATTTCTGGTCTCCATCTACTTTTTAGATGACCTACATCAAAGAAATGAAAATGGTATTTTCTCCATTGCTTTTGTTCCTTTTCCTATATGTAAACAATATGTTTGGGGGAACTTTAAATAAAGTTGAACTTGGCAAGATTTCATTTCCAATAACACCAAAGAATTAATATCCTCCTTGTTAAAGGCTGAAGAGAAATACTGATGGTTAAACTATGGTAGGTAGAATAGGAATTCTAGCAACACTGCTGTTTCTAGAGTATTTGTAAACAAAAAATAAGAATTCTGCCAATTAATTATTGAGTATTAAATAGTACATGACTGCTTCTAAGACATTCTAGAATTTATGAGTTGGAATACTAAAGTTAATAGGTTTAGCTGCAGAAAACATGTAGAATGTAGTTTTCTTTATATGGTTGGTTTTTACCAATAATACTGATAGAACTTAACACAGTTTGAATACAAATCCTCACAACACCCCTGTGAGGTAGGGATTGCTTATAGACACTTTACAGATGGGAAATCAGAAAATCAGAGAAAGAGATAATAATCTCAAGAGATAAATCAAGAAATTTTGGTTTTCTTATAAGGCAGACTGCACTTATCAGATACTGAGTTCTGACAATAGGCTAATAAGGACAAATACTGAAACAGTCTGTTTTCCTCCAGAGAACAACTATATGTGGGATCTAGAAAGAAGGGAAAATTCTAAGCTGATCCAAAGCGGAAATGTCTGTCTAGTACTTGCCCAATACATTAAGGTGTACACAGCATTTCCAGTTTTAAGAGTTTGGTAATCATCATGCAAACCATACTATATGGCTAAGATAATAGCTCCATTTTACAAATGATGTAGTCAAAACTAAAGGGTTTTGCTGGAAGGACTTTTTTATACAAAGTAGATTTTTCTTAGTGAGAAATCATGTCTTAAAAAAATACACTCAGGGCACAGTGTTAGTCATAAAACAGCTATTTTAAAAATATTCCTGTTGAATGAATGAAAAAGATAAAACTGGGGTCATTCCCCACACCACTATTCACTGGCTCTCTGGAACCCAAGTTTTGGGATTTTTTCCTATAAAATGGAGTAATCATTTTCCCACTTCCTATTACAGACAGAATACTGTGAAGATGAAGGAAAGAACATCTGCTTTGAATTCCTAATATTAAAAGGAACTCTATGAATAAGAATAAAAATACAGTTAAGCACTCTTTTCTTAACACCCAACAAAAGTAGATATATCTCTGCTTTAAGTTAATGTTGTCTATCATGGACAGTCAGCCAAAAGCAAACTTTTGCCACATCCAGACTCTGCCCTGAACTGCTGCCCTACACCACAATTCATATGCACACTTACTCCCACCCTTTAGCTATACACACTTTCTTGTGTCAATGACTAATGACTGAGCAAGTAGGAAAGAAAACAGAAGAGAAAAATCAGGAAAATTTTTATCTAAATGAGAAAAATAAGATTTTACTTGAAGAAGGCTAGGGAATATATCTAGAATAGCCTAAGATACATGAAATCAATGTTAATATTTGTGTTCATCCTATGAGATGAAGTCTTTGAGGACAGTATGAGTTTGAATAATTACTTAAATGATTTAAGTATAAGATTAGATGAAGCTCTGACACTAAAGAGCAATACATTTGTTTTAACTACTCCCAATACAACTGACTCTGTATCAATAGCTACTTAGATTTTGCTCTTAACACATGTCAACCCGGACCCCACAAGGCTTCCCCATCCTTGTCTAGGACAGAAACTCAACCACCTTAGACAATGCCCACTGGTTTTCTTCATTCACTCCTTAAGAAAAACTTATCAGTTCATAATTCACCTAAACTCACTGATAACCCAGAGAAAACCTTTGTGCCCTTAGAATGAGCTGGATTTCTCTTTGAGCTACCTTCTGACTGAACTCGGATCCTGTTGAGGAACTCTGATGTCAGGAAATACCCGCAGAAGTGAGCAGTCAGGAAGGAGATCAAACAGTTTCTGTATGTAGTTAAATTCTAAGCTTCACAAACCAAATTTACTAAATTTACTAAAATACCTGTGAGGTTTAGAATTTAGCAGGGCAGCATACAAAAAAAGATAAGGCTGTTCTGAAGCCTCTCTCTTTTGTTATCCTTGACTATCTAGTATTTTAAATTTAAACATCTCAGAAACAATTTAGGTCTATCCTCTGTGGTGAAGTTTAACCAGCTATTTCCCAGCTACACAGAGCAGGAGAATCTATCATTCAGTCCACCAATTTTAATTTTTCTGGAATTTTAGCTTTGTAAGTTTCACCAATATAAAAGGGAGTTAAGTTGATTCACAGAGGGAAGGCTGTCATGGATTTTAAACATAGTTCTAGGACACTGACTATACCTACTCTGCTGGTTTTATGGACCAGAAAAAAGTTAAAATTGTGCCACTGAAAAATTACCTTTTCAGGTGATGATTAGAAAATTAATGTCAACCCAGGTAGCCTATAAAATCTTCTGATACTGTGGATAGAAAGATAATTTGTATTTTATCATTTACCTCATAAGCTCATGTAAACTTCTGGTCATAAAAATCTCAAACTCCCTTAAGGTCTTTAAGAAAACACTCTAGATTAAGATAACAACACTAGGGTGTCAGTCAACACAGATCTATCTGAATTTCTGTCTCTAACACCAGGGGCTTCTATGCTTATCTATGTGTATGTATCTTACTGTTTAAGTTTTTGTGTGTGTTTCTGACTCTTCTCCCTTTCTCTCTTTTAAATATTTTTTATTGAAAATGAGGTATGCTCAGTGTTAAAAAAAATAAATAAAGCCACATAAGATGTTGCAGAGCTAGTAAGTAAAAAGTAATTTAAAACTACTCATGATTTGGTACAGCTACGCCTTAAAACAAATGTTTTATACATGATAACATATAGTTATGCACTAAAAACTACTAATTCCCTATATGGCAGAAAATATTTTAAAATAATCCTCATAAGGGCTTAATTCATGTGGAACATTAACCAAAAGTGATAGTCTAGAATATTCTTTAAAAAAGATTTCACTTATTTCATATTCGATTTGATTTTACAGATTCTACAACCTGGAAAAACTTCCATACTTCTATATTGATTTCTGATTTCTAAATTGTGATTTAATTTATGAAAAGTTCACAGCCCTAATTGAAGGTTACATTTTAGTAGCTATGTATCAATATATCTCACAATAAGAAGATCTAATACATACAACCTTAAAACTATGGATAAATGGTAAAGAAAAAGTCAATAGAACTTGAGGAGAAAAATAATTTATGAATTAAAAAATGCATGTGAGTTTTCTTTTTCAGAACTGATACAAAAATCCTGAAGGAGAAACTGCTACTCAACCAGGATAGTATCCACATTTTCTTGTGTGAGTTCTGACTCTAAGGCACAAGATGAGTCTAACTGTTCTTGTGACAAGCGAGAACTTTTCAGGGGGACGTCAGACCAGCTGTCACAATATGGCTGAAATCTCTGGGCTAATGTATTACCAAACCTTTGGCATCGGTTATATCTGTAAGATTTACCTTTGTGTGTATACATGTGCTCCAGTAATTGGCTCTTTCGGAGAAATTTATGACCACAGATGGTACAGCTGATTTTTCTTTTCCTTGAAAAAGAAAAATTACAGTTTAATTCTACTGGCTCAGTGTCTTTGGAGATCAAAGACACTTGACTGATCTGCAAAGGCTCTGTGGTACCCCGGTTTGAGTGGTCAGGCTGCTGCTCATTATCCTTGACAATGAAGGAGCTAAGCCTGCGGCATTCAAGAGCCTCGCTATTTTCATTAAGTGGATGCACTTCACCAAGGTCGTTACTTTCCAGAATGGAAGCAGGTACACCAAATGGGAGCGATCCAGACACGTGGGTATGGAGATGTTGTCTCAGATTACTACGGGAATCAAAACGTTCCCCACAGTAATGGCATAGGTGTATTTTGATACCGCTTTCGGTGGAAGTGGGGCCTGTCACCTCTGAAGAGGGTGAGGGATGGCTCTGGGAAATCACAGATTCTGGGTCACATCTCTCCTGCTTGATGGACACGGGGGGCTTCTGGTGCTCCTCCAAGGCTTGGGCAGCAGGATGGGCCCTCTGCTGGTCTGCAGTGCCATCATCCAGCCCAATAGCAAGAGAGAGCTGCAACTGGGGGTGGTCACCCTGGACAGCAGCTCTATTTCCATTGTTATTGGAAGGAGCTTCCTTGACCTCCAGCCCTTGTTTGACAGCTGGTTTTTGGGTCGTTGAGATCTGAATGCCATATAAATTTGAGGACTGCACGGTCTCTGGTGAGAACACTTGATTCATTTCAGTCGCAATGTGAGAAAGGTAGTCGGCGTGAAGAAATCGAATCCCTTCCTCCAAACGACTATGATCCACAATCTGTTTTGGCCCTTTCCCCGTGTACATAATGTGCAACAAATAGCTGAATATGTCAGGTTGGATGTCAGTTGGTTGTATTTTTATGCATTCACTGTTAAAAACAAAAAAACAGACCCACACAGAATAAAACAACCCGGTTGGCCTTTTAGTTAGCAGTACACAGTCTTAGGCTAAAGCAGTTTCTTCCTAAGAAGTTCTAACTTAGCAATCTGCCTTGATGAAACTCAGCAACAAAAGCTTAAATTTTCATTGTATACCAGTTTTATAGCGCAGCAACAAGTCTTCATATATTCAATCTACTGCCTGAAGTTAAGAAACACAGATATTCTGATTAGTTGAACATTTAATTAGTGACTCCTAAGTGATATGCACTTAAACTGCATGCCAGGGGGTAGAAAAATGATGAATAAAATAGGTACCCTGCTCTTAAGGAACTTAACAGTCTATTGGGTATATAACCAAAAGAACTGAAATCGGGAACTCAAACAGATACCTATAGACCAATATTCATTACAGCATTATTCACATTAGCCAAAAGCTAGAAACAACCCAAGTGTCCATCAGCAGATGAATGGATAAACAAAATGCAGTATATACATACAATGGAATGTTATTCAGCCATAAAAAGGAATAAGGTTCTGATATATGTTACAAAATGGATGAACCCTGAAAACATGCTAAGTGAAATAAGCCAGACACAACAGGACAAATTTTATATGATGCCACTTATAAGAAACATCTAGATTAGGAAAATTCATAGAGACAGAAAATAGATTAGAGGTTACCAGGAGCTTGGGGGTGGAGAGAATGGGGAGTTGTTATTTAATGGCTACAGTTTCTTTCTGGGGTGATAAAAAGTTTTAGAAATAGATACTGGTGATGGTTGCATAACACTGTGAATGTGATTAATGCCCCTGAATTGTACAAATAGAAATGGTTAAAATGGCAAATTTTATGTTTACATACATTGTACCATAATAAAAAATAATTAAAAATTTTAAAAGGGTCTATTGGAATTGGTACTATTTAGAATTCAAATCACACTAACCTTATTTTGGCTTCCAAACTGTATTAATATATCTACTCTTTAAATCGCAAATGAATACAAGTGTAACTTTGAAAAGGTTTACATTAATCTCAAGCCCAATTTTCACATATGAATCTAGAATTCAGAAAATAGATGGAAATAACTGTGTAACAAGAAATCAGGAAACACCCTGCAAAATTAGGATAAAAACAACCTGAGGGAAATGCTGGATGACAAGGAACAATGGAATCAGTTGATGGACTTACCTTCCCTGAAGCAAAAGTTTGTGTCAATACATCAGAAAGCAAGAGTCAGTATGCCGGCAATCCATTTCTTTAGTCCTGATGTTTTAGGATTCCCTCTTGGGTTTCACTCTTACCTGTGACTCTTACCTCACTGCCATGGTCTGTGGCAGGGGTTTTTTATATCATCACAGAGCTCTTTTAACTGAGGATTTTTAGTTGCTCAACAGAGATACCACAAAGTAGGCCTGCTACCTTTGTATCGCCTGAATTTAGTTTAGCATGGTGCCTGGTACACAATAGGTGCTTTAAGTGCTGAACCAACTCACTGCTCTCAGATGAGGCTTATGTGAAGGTAGTGTTTCTAATCTAGTTTCTACACTGACACTTAAGTCGGAGAGGAAACTCTTCTGCGTGGCAGAAAAGACTACCCATGACCTGTCCCCGACTCTAACCTCCTCTCCCCTTTGTGTCATATATTCCAATCATTCTGATCTACTCCATTTTCTGAATGTGCTAGCCTGGTTCATATCTGCGTATGTTTTCATGCATTTTTCCCCTTTGCCTGCAACTGTAACTTCTTGCGTTCCTCTACAATATCTGAAAAACTCCTGATCCTTCAACATTCAGAGCCTCTGTAAAACCTGTTCCAACCTTCTCAAAATAAGGCTGCTGACACTCCACTCTACCTTGTGCAGCACTTCTATTATAGACATCACAGTAACTATTAATAGCAGCAGCTAACAGTGCAAAGCTCTGTTCTAAGCATTTTAATATTATTAATCCATTTAATCTTCTCAACACCATGGGGTGGGTATATTATTCTAGTGTTTTACAGAGAAGGAAACTGAGGCACAAAGAGATCAATTACACTGCAATTATTTCCTTTACATGCATTACCTCTCTCTTAGACTATAAACTTTTTTTTTTTTTTTTGGCTGCACCACCTGGCATGTGATCTTAGTTCCCGACCAGGGATTGAACCCATGGCCCCTGCACTGGAAGCAAAGAGTCTTAACCATTGGACCGCCAGAGAAGTGCCACCATGTAAGGTCTTTTAAAAAATCATACAGTGTTGCATCACTTTTAACCTAGGAGGTATTAAAGCTATTTTTTTTCAAGAGCTCAGAATCTGGATACCACTTTATAGCCCCCTCCCTAATACCCCATGTTGGGGTAATCTAAATTTAGAAAAACTTTTTTGAAAAAATATTTGAAACAAACGACATTTGAACTGTAATACGGAATATAAAGTGGGCAGAGTTATGACGTTGAAACCTTGCTGTGAAAGTGTTATGGAACAGAAATCAATGACTTAGTGATTAAGAGCACTGATTTGCATTTGAGTTTAATATATCAGCTGTATAATCCTAGATGGACAAGTTACTGAACAACTCAGTTACAGTTTCTTTTTCTCTAAAAAAGTATGGATAACAGAATTTACATTAGATAAATGCTTAGTGCTTGTTTATGGTATAAGCCTTCAACAGATTTTAGCCATTATTGTTTTCATTCTTATCTTCTACCATGGACTCTACATAGAGTTTAATGACAGATGCGTAAAAAAATTACAAATTTTTATTATTTCCTAAGGTGATCCCGTAACAAAGAATCCCCAAAATGAGATTATAATAAGGCTTAGCTATATCACAGTATCAAAAATTCTTCTGATTTACAGAAGCACATCCTTACCTTGTTTGGTGAATAAATATCATCTTGAAATAGTTAGAAAAAGCAGCAAGCACTGCTCTGTGGGCTTTGAAGTAGACATCTCCAATAGCAACTGTGCAATCACACAGAAAACCAAATTCTCGCTGCATGTTCAGCTGCTGCAGAAGGACAAGGCTATGGCTAGCTGTGTCCATTGTGGCTCTGAAAAAGGATAATATAGATTTTTTTTTTTTTTACAAGGTTGGCTATAGATCACACAAACCTACAGAATACAAGGAGACCTAAATTTAAATGAAATTATTCAACAGTTTTCAATACTGTTAATTTTACCCCAAACTTAGCTAACATTAAATACCCCATTATGACAATTGATTTCAACCCTGCTGAAATGATAAAATGTGGCCTTTTTAAAATCTGGTAAGAAGGTGGCTTGGTGTGGTGACAAAGACGTGAAAGGAAGTCTGTCCTTTTTTATCTATGCAACCACAGTTTCTAGTCCTCAGTTTCCTCACTGGCAAAAATGGGAATGAGGTACTGATCCTTGCCTCAGGGCCAAATGAGATAAGTTATGTGAAAAGCACCTTGTAATGGAAACTACTATTCAAATGTTGACTATAAATGTTAATAACATTACAGTGTGTCCTGCCTGGGCTAGAGCTGTCACTGCTCCTTAGGGATCCTCTGTTATGCTCAGGGGACACTGGCCTCCTAACTATCATATAATGTTTGGGTAACTTTTCAGTCACAGGAGCCCTTAAAATAGATGTCAAGCCACATCCCCAGATTCACATGGGGCCTGAAGCCCAATGGGAAAGAACCTAAGCCCTGACCTTAACTGGACTCAAACACATACAAGCATGGAGGTTCCCAAAGAAGTAGAATGAAGGATGGGACCACTGGTCTCAGGGGAAAAAATCACGCATGAGGAAGAACATGCAAAAGAATTCTGGCGGAGAAGTCTAGTGTGAGCAGAGCAGCAAGAACATTCGTGAGGGCCCTGGGAGGTGGGAGGCTGTGCCACCTTCTCCTTCCTCCACCTTCTCCACCTCAACTGTGCAGAGAGAAGGCAGCTGTGGTATAAAGGGCATCCCTGGGGTGCTGGGAGAACCTCCTCTAAAAAAGCAGGTCCTAAAAAAAGAAATGAAGTTTTCCTACTAACCAGAGAAACCAAAGTCTTAAGGAGGTCAGTGATGAGAGTGTGGGTTTAGCTGTCTGGAGACTGGCAGTAGCTTGGGCAGCAAAATGCTGAGTGGTGGATAATATAATAAAAATAGTCAACGGTTTATACTGTTTCCTGTGTGTCAGGCATTTTTCACTCATTTAATTTTCAGTTCAACTCTATGAGAAAGGAAATACTCAATGCATCTTACAGATGAAGAAACAATCAGCACAGAGAGTTAACTGACCCAAGATCACACTGGTCGTAAGTTGCAGAGCAGGGGATTCAAACCCAGGCACTGGACTCCAGAGCCCCAATGTCCTCCCTCTCCACCTCCCAGAAAAAAACACGACTCATCAACTGAAGGAGCCTAGGGAGCAGTCTACACATCAAGCACCCTGGGAAGCCTGCAAAGAAGAATCGGGGAGAAACCCAGATTTCCTACTGCTTAAGCAAATGCGACACAGCAAAACAAACATTTATACTTATTAGTGGATAAAGTCTAGATTATAACTGGTAAAGATAAAGGCAATTACTATTGATAAAAGGTTAAATCTATTTTTATTAAAACTACATAGGGGCTTCCCTGGTGGCGCAGTGGTTGAGAATCCGCCTGCTAATGCAGGGGACACGGGTTCGAGCCCTGGTCTGGGAAGATCCCACATGCCGCGGAGCAACTGGGCCCGTGAGCCACAACTACTGAGCCTGTGCATCTGGAGCTTGTGCTCCGCAACATGAGAGGCCGCGACAGTGAGAGGCCCGCGCACCGCGATGAAGAGTGGCCCCCGCTCGCTGCAACTAGAGAAAGCCCTCACACAGAAACGAAGACCCAATGCAGCCAAAAATAAATTAATTATCACACAGAAACGAAGACCCAATGCAGCCAAAAATAAATTAATTAATTAATTAAAAAAAAAAAAACTACACATATAATGTACTAATATGGAATAATATCCAAGACATAGTAAGTAAAAAAAGCAAAATGTAAAACTGTGTAGAGAAGACTATTTATGTAAAAGTGGTAGAGTGGTTATTTTATTTTTAAAGGTGGGGGAATTTACACATAAATATATTCTTGTTTATGTACACATGTCTGGAAAGGTTCAAAGAAACCAGTTTTGCTTCTGGGAGGGAAACTAGGGAGCAGAGAGTTAAGGGTGGGGGGAACTATACTGTTTGAATATGTTGAAATATTTCAGACAGACAGTAGGTAAAGAGAACAAGGTAACAACCACCCACCCCTGGGCACAAAAAGTAAACATTACAAACAGGGTAGAGACACCCTGGCATCTCTCCCACACTCTACCCCCCCACCCACCTTGCCTCCAAAGGTAACCACCATCTTGATTTTGGTGTTTATGACTCTCCTGTACATTATCACATTCTTACTGCATGTGTTCAGATTCCTTAAGAACGTTTGGCATTGTTTTGCATGTTTTAAAATTTTATACAAATAATATTATACTTTAGGAATCCTGCAACTTGCTTCTTTTAACTCTACATTCATACATTACGATACTGAGCAGGGCCCTGTGGGGCTCCTGGGCACAAAGCCTTTCTGTGTCCCCCATTTCTTTGATTACAAGACATAGCTTTCATTCAGCCTCCATGACCTTCCCTGAATTCCAACAGGCAGATTAAAGCAGTTGTTAATTCGGGAAAGGAGGGGATGCTAGACCAGAGAGAAATAAACAGTCATAGAAACAATAGTGCAGCCTTTGTGCAAGGTCTTGGTTCCCCATCAAGGGATACACACAACAATATCTTTGAGCTGTTTTGGAGATATTGAAACCCCCTCCAGGTGGGAGAAGTTAAGATTAACAATGGTATGCTGCCCACAAGCATGCAGACCCCAGACCAGATGGAACCTGAAGGTTGATGTTGCTGACTCCTACTTACCTCACCACCAACCCATCAGAAGAATGTCCATGAGTTGATCATGCCCTCTTGGAACCATTACTATAAAACTTCTCAGTATCCTCTCCAAGTTGGGATACATAGTTTTTAGAGGCAGGAGCCCACTGTGTCCCCCCTTTGCCTGGCAAAGTAATAAAGCTATCCTTTTCTACTACACCCAAAACTCTGTCTCCAAGATTCAATTCGGCACCAGTGTACAGAGAAACTGAGCTTTTGGCATCATTACTTTTAAAAATCCTACTAATTCAAACATAGTAGTTTCCCTTACTCCTCCCCCCGAGTAAAAAAACAAAACAAAACAAAACTCTCCCATACAATCTCATTTTAAAAGCTTTTAAGCATCAATGAAATAAGAAATAAGATAACAGAGCCTACAGAGACCTGAGTCTACCTTCTAAGAATATAAACGAAAATCCAGGTTGTGGGTATTGTTCCAAAAGGCCAATTAACCAAAAGTCAATATTTATTGTATTTACCATTTTCCTGATTCTAAAATACCACCAATTTATAAGGAGATTAAAAAACCAAAATAAAACTCTATGTTGGAGATTTCAATATGTGAAAACATGTCTTAGATTCAATAAAATGGTTCAAATTGAAGTACCTTAAACCAGTCTTACAAACTGTCTCCAAAAAACCCCCCTCAGATCATAAATGTTTTCAACAGTTCCATATATATATATATATATTTATACATACAGTGCATTAGTATAGTGAACTGTTGAACCATGTGGAAATGAAAATAGCACACTAAAAAGCCACATATACAAAAATCTGTGGTTAATGTTCTATGAGTAACAGTTAAATTCACTTATCGAACAAATATTTTGTGAAGAGAAATTTAATAAAGAAAAAATATTTGAAAGCATGCCTTGTACAAGGCACGGGGACAGAAAAAAATTACGATGTTGCAATCAAGATTATAGGCTAATAGGGGAGACAAAACATAAAACACAGTAACTATGACATGAAGTAAAAGTGATAAGTGCCAATAACAGCAGTTGGAGAACACACTATGAGGGGGAGATAAATGACAGGAAACCCAATGAAAAATAATGCATTTGAACTGGATTTCGATGAACAGGCAGAAGGTGAACATAGCATTCCAGGCAGAAAAAAATAGAATGAGTAAAATCACCATCATTAGGCCTGGGAATCAAAACTGCTTTAGTAGCGACATACATAAAAGATTAGTAAGGGAAAGGCATGGAGAAATAAAGACCAGCAAGTAGCCTTCTGCAATATACAAATAACAGCAGTGGGAATGAAGAAAGGAATACAAGAAGATATACCAGATGGAGACTGACATGACGTGGCAGAGGACTGGATGTGGTCAGCCACAGAGAAGATCAAGTCAAAAGTGAGTCTCGGAATTCCAGCTTGGGTAACTGCAAGAATTCATTCATTGCTTCGGGTCCTATTTGCAGAGTAACTGCCATGTGCTAGGTTGATACAAAGGTAGCATAGCAGAATGCCAGAGGAGAGGCACAGAAACTGGCTTGGTAAGAGAGAAGTTTCATTTTGGACACAGTGAGTTCGATGTGTCCACTCTAGGACATCTGAGTAGAAATGTTTAGTTACCAGTGGAGACAACAGGCAGCACTGGAAAGGAGATTCTCTGCAATAACAAGGCTGAAGTCACCATGATTAGATGGGACTACTGCGTGAAATAAGAGGGGGAAAGAGCTAAGAATGAATCCTTGAAAGACAAGAACAGTACAACTAGACAGAAGACGAAAAATAAGAAAATATATTGTCATTGAGAGAGATAAAGAAAAGGCAAGAACCTTGGTGGGAGGAGGTGGCAATGGTATAAAATGCTGCAAAGAAACACAGGATGAGGCCTATTACAAACACCCCCAAGTGTGCTGACCAAGAGGTTTCTGGTGACCTCTGACAACAGTCTGGGAAAGCAGCAAGAGCAAAATATCTGACTGCAGGGGAATGTCAGAAAGCAGAGGTCATAAAGGGTAGGTACAGACAGAACAGGACATTGAGGAAACTGCAGATCAAAGACTTTCAGGCTGAAGAGGGGTGTAATCTCTAGAAGCCGGAAAGAATGCAATCAAAAGTGTAAGTGTAGGGACTTCCCTGGTGGCGCAGTGGTTAAGAATCCGCCTGCCAATGCAGGGGATACAGGTTTGAGTCCTGGTCCGGGAAGATCCCACATACCACAAAGCAACTAAGCCCGTGCGCCACAACTACTGAGCCTGAGCTCTAGAGCCCACGAGCCACAACTACTGAGCCCACATGCCACAACTACTGAAGCCTGCACGCCTAGAGCCTGTGCTCCGCAACGAGAAGCCACCACAATGAGAAGCCCACGCTCTGCAACAAAGAGTAGCCCCCACTCGCTGAAACTAGAGAAAGCCCACACGCAGCAACGAAGACCCAACACAGACAAAAATTAATTAATTAATTAATTAATTAATTTAAAAAGTATAGGTGTAGCAGGTAGCCATGGAGAAAAAAGCAATCTCTTTTTCTGATGGTGGAAAGCAGATGGTTGCAGTAAGGACAGAGAATTTGAGCGTACTCTTAGATGGCATTGATTTACAAACTATGAAGTCAGTCCATATGCAGAGGGAAGAGGTGAGTTTAGGCCTTGAAACAAACCTATTAATCCCTGATGCTAATATAGAGTGTTGAAATTTATAGAGAACTTTGACACACAATAACGTATTTCTCTTTCTGCTTCAGATGAGATCATTTCTATTTACTTATCTTCAAGTTCACCATCATTCCTAATCTAACCCATTCTTTTTTTCAGGACTAAAATTTTCACCTCATTCTTTCTTAGTTTCTACTTCTCTGCTGAGATTTCCAGTCTGTTCACACATTACAACCTTATTTTGCTTTACATCCTTGAGCATAGTTATAGTAGCTGCTTTAAATCTTCTCAGCTAAATCCAACCTCTGGGTCATCTTGGGGTCAATCTCCATTAATTAGGGTGACAGTTTCCTGTTTCTTCATATGTCTAGTCATTGTGGATAGTATCTTAGACACTGTGATTACTAAAGACTCTAGGTACTGTAATACTCTTCTAAAGCGTACTGATGTTTTTGTTTTGTTTTTTGCAAATTAACTAGGCTGAACTTAAACTCCAAGTTCTGCCTCCCCGTGGTTTAGTTTTTTTAGTGCTAGGTGTGCTGTTTGGAGGCTGCTCAACACAAGTATACGTTTAGGGGCTGGCAAGAGATCCAAGCTGAGTTTAGATACAGGATTTGGGGTCTCCCCCCAACATCCTTTCTAGGATTTTCCTCCTTACTTTCTTCCTGTGTGGTCACTCTGAACTCTGTCCTCTTTTCTTCAAGCAAGTAAGACTACAGGTTATTATCACAGTTTTAGCCAGCCGTCCCCAACTGGGGACTTCTCTCCGGCTAAAAGCTATAAAAATGGAAAATTATTCACAGCTGTTCCATTCTTCCAAGCGTAGACCTCATTCCAGTTTCTGCTTGCTTTTTGTCACTCTCGAATGCCATCTGGTCGTTTTTAAAACTTTTTTTCAAGTTTATAATTTTTATTTGCAGAATCGTCCTGATAGGAACTCAGCCGTCACCCTTTATCAGCAGTTCTAAAAAGTTTTGGTCTCAAGATCCATTTACACTCTTAAGAAAAGTATTAAGGGCTGTTAAGAACTGTTGTTTATGTGGATTATATTTATCAATATTTACCATGTGCAGAATTAAGAGAAATTTTTAAAATTTTAATATATTTGAAATAACAATAAACCCATTACACATTAATATAAATAACACATTCTAAAAAATAATTTTTTTTTTTTAAGTGAGAAGGGTGGCATTGCTTTATATTTTGCAATCCTCTTTAATACCTGGCTTTAAAAAATACAGCTGGGTTCTTTTCTCTGCTTCTGCAATCAATCTGTTGCCACATGTTGTTTTGGTTCAAATGTATTAAGAGAATTTGGCCTTGGCAAAAGGGAGATACTTGTAAACCCACTGAAAGGGTTTCAGGAACCTTCAAGGGGTCCTTGGACCACACTTTGAGAACCTCTGCCCTACACTATCTTTTTTTGATCCTATGAGGTAGTGAAGCAGGTACTGTATTACTTCCATTTTCTGCTTAAGAAACCACAGGCTCAGAGAAGGCAGGAAAGGTACCCAAAGTCAGACAACTAGCTGTTAAATGGTGTTGGTAGAACTTCAGTTCAAGTCTGACTTTAAACTCAGTGCCCTTTCTTCAAAATTCCCATCTAGAACTTTCAACATATATACTGATGGCAGACTTTGCAAATATATTGAATCAAATAAGGGGGTAAATGTTCCAAGTTTATAACATGAAACAAACTCAAATCTGTTAACAAAAAAAGAAGTCATACATATATATACACACACACACACACACACACACACACACACATATAAGTTCATCCAAATTTGTTTGCATAATAGACCTTTCATGTGTTAAGGCAGCACAACCAGATTTTACCTCATGTTAATAGAGCCAATACATCACAAAGTTATTCAGAACGTTTTTCTAATGTAACTTACTTTGCAGATTATTAGCTAGGCTTTTTATATAGCCTTTGCTCATCATTTTTTGACCACTCATTTTATTTTCTTTAGTACGTGGAACAGCCAAAGTTTCCTATGTATACAGAAACATCTTAGAAGTCACATGTGAGAATTTTTGGTGGAAATTCAAAATGTGAGAGAGGTTGCAAAAAAATAACCTATCATTATATTTACAAATACTATAGCCAAATGTAACGGTCCTACATATTAAAATGCTTTATCTGTTATCAAAGTGGTATTTATAATAATAGCACTGATATTTAAGAGACTACAAACACCTTGTTTACTTACTAGACTGCAATAACTCTGGGTTAGCTCAAACTAAGTAAGCTAGTACAGCTTAATACTAGTATCTATGTTAGCTGAATTCAAAGTTAGCTTGATATCCAACATGTTTGATTTTTATTTATTTTAAAAAATCTATTATAATAGTTAGACTGGACTCTCAGATCTATGGTAGCCAGAATGATGTCCTACAATACACAGCTTTTCATTCTTGCAGGCTATAAGAATCTTTAATAAAAGAAGAAACAAAAGGAGTAAGACATCTGTTTCTTTGGAAAACAAAGTCTTAGATATTTTCTTTGTGGTTCTCACCACTGTGACTTTATTATTAATTATTGTTAAGACATGGAGACAGGAAAGTCGGCCCAGGAATGTGCACAGCTTTTCTGAGATACTTACTCATGGCTATAAATACAAAGGTAAAAGCAGAAATATCCAAAGTGCTACATAATAAGACTTTATACAAGGATTTTAACTTTTTAATGTACTTTCACATGATTGTGGTGGTGTAACGTTTTATAACCAAGAGAATGTCTGCAGAAATCATTTTACCCCAGAATAGTGGCTCTAACTGCTGACTGCATTGTAAAACCTTCCATGTAGAGTTGTACTGATGCCTGAGTCTTACTCCAGATGAACCCAAACAGAACTGCTGAGGGTAAGGCACAGATCCTTTTTTAAGCTCCTCAGGTGATTCTAATATAATGCCTCAATGAAGAACCACTGCATTAAAAGAACAAGGGACAAAGGAAACCCTAGAGACTATTTCACAAAACTAAAGTTACAGAGATGACGCAATTTCACAAGAAGTGCTCAAAATGTGGGAATTATACCAGTTACATTAAATGAACAAAAATCAACTACTGTAATTCTAATTTTAACTTTAAACTAAAATATTAGCCAGATTAAGAAACAAAAATATTCCCAAACTAGTAGGATGGGTATTGGGGGCAGACGAGGAACACAACATTTTCAAACTTTTTAAAAAGTACTTAGGAAAAAGAGGTGTATTTAACTCTCTCATACACCATTATACCTATTTTCATAATATCTGAAAATGACATGGAAATTCCAAATCTGAAAATTATTGTGTGAGGTAAAACCTGCAGTAATTCTAGGCATTTGCTTATGAAAATCACTGAGAGTATAAGAGAAGAGGGTAAGAAGCAGACGTGGTAGATGACACAGGAAGAGCAGTCATGCTCTAGAAACCTTTAACGGAACAGGGAAACGTTAGATTGGGGCCTCCTGCCTGTTGGCAGACACAGCCAGCCTACTACATCTCTATCCCCATCTAACCAACATGTGGGATGCCTGATAAAGCCGCAACACCAGGCAAACAAGAATGCTAACACCAGTGAGGGCAAATTGCTACCGGACTTTAAAAATACCAGAACCCCGTAAAGGAAAGGAAAAGATTCTTCTTAGTCTGCTAAAAAAATAAAGTCTGCATTTCTGAAAGAAGAATAAGCTACTCACAGGACAGGAGAAAGCTGGAAAACAACAATGCTAGTACACACCTAGAATACAGTATAAACAAGAATGATTATAACTTCTGAATATAGGTGAACCACTACTTCCTTTGCCATGGAATGTTCCACAAACACGTTATCCACATGGGCTAATGAAACCCTTTGCTTAAAGTGCCTAGGGTTTTTCAGGGGGAACAAAAAGTCGTTGTATGACTGATTTGTAACCAGGGAAGAAATGAATTAGAAAATTTTCAAAAATAACTAACTTAACACTATAAACACTTTTTCTCCAGGTAAGGTTAAAAAAAAGAAAGAAAGAAAGAAAAAATATTCCCACTAGCAAAGGGAAAGTAGAAGTGTTAATAAATTCAACCAATAATCCTGAAACTGAGGTTACTTTCTTTCCTCTTCCTCCACTTTCCCTAAGCAAGTTCAAGTAGCAATATCTCTTCTATCCTAGAGGAAACACTGTTTAGTTATTATCAATAGCTATTATTATACAGAATAAATAGTACGTGCAAGGCCTTGTGCTAAATGCTCTATGCACATTATCTCTTTTAATCTTCACCATGACTATATGTATTATTTTTATTTCCATTTTACAGATGAGGAAAAAACCTAGGCTTAGGACAGGCAACTAGCAAATAGTATAAAGTGGGGATCAAAAGCTACGTCTGACTCCATAGCCTGTCCTGGTGACTATAAACTGGAACAGTATTTTTCTTAGCATTCTTCTCTCAAAAGACTGAAGTTCACATGCAATTTGGAATAAATAAGCAGAAAGGGGGCACAGGAAGTGGTGCAGAAATACTTTATAATTTATCAAGATAAGAGCACCTGTGCTGCTTTTTAAGACAAGGGGAAAAAAACCCTCAACGCTTTTTCTGGCCTTGTTATTACTAAAATGGAGAAGTTTTTCTTTAACAAGATGGTCAAGCACCATCTATGGACCATAGTAAATAAATCACTTCGGTTCAGTGGTGGGGAGAGCATTATGCAACACTTCCCAGCACAGCCCTGGCCAGGGTAATTTATGGCCAAGGCACTTGGGCCCCTCCCCCCCAGCTAGACAGCCTGGCTCCTTCGCATTCCCCTCAGGAGATAGGGTGGAAGCACACAGCTCCACTTTCTAAGGCATAGAGGGCAGCTGAAAGTCCTGCTCAGCCTCTCTGGGCAGCCACAGGCGCCAATAAATCAGCCACAGGCGATTCTCTCATCCCCTTCCTGGCTAGAAATGGTAGCAAGATCTAATGCAAAAGAGCACTGACCGGACTTGGGAGATAAAGTGATTTAGGCTTGAACTCTACTGCAAATGACTGCATCATCGAACCCAGGTAAATCTCTGAGACTCTTTCCTCGCTTGTAAGATGGAGACAATACTACCTCCTTTTTGCTAAGTATTCAAAATTCATCTATGAAAGCAGCTAGCCACTGCAGGTACTCAATAAACAGTGACCACACCTGAGCAGAATCCCTCTACTACCTCCAAGACATTCAGAGCAGGGCTGGGCAAAAAGGTGTAGCAAGTCATGTGAGGTCCCCTCCTCTTTTCTTGCTGACCATCCCTGTGATGCTCCACTGCTTCCTGATAACCTCCCAGCCATCAGAACTCATCCATTCTGCTTCCTATCCCATCGGTGTTTTGTTCCCTATTAAAGAGCTGATGTCTGATAATGGATTAATAATTTACACTTAATTAAAGCACATGCAGATTGCTAAAGAGGTCTTTGATGCCTTTACCCAAGGAAGCAACCAATGCTGTAAATCTTGGTTATTCTTGCAGAGAATAGGGCTGAATTTGGGGGGGGGGGGGACGACAAGCTTTGAGCCCAAAGTACATTAATAGGCAGCTTATTCCACCTAGAAATAGTCAACTGCATTCCTTAAGACACCAGAGCCGTCACACTAGCCAAGTCTGATTTCTCAATAACCGGAATCAAGTCAAGCATAATCACCTCTGGCAGATAGTCTCTACAGTGCCTGGGTTAAACTGGCACCGCACTCCGGCTGCGGCGAGGAGCGTAACGACCAAGGCATCTAGAGCCTTGGAGTCCAGTTAGTAAAGAGGTATGGGACTTCGATCACGCTACAGTCTTTCGGCCTAGTGTCCTCATCTGTAAAATGAGAGGGATGAACTGCATTTTCTATAAGGTCCCTTTCAGCTTTAAAATTTGTGATTACAAAGTGTACTTTACACACTTCACAACATCCTTTGAGAATCAACAGCTTTGCCAAAAAGACTTTAGTCTCAAGAGAATGCATGCCATTGGGAGGAAACGGACGTTAATTTATGAAACATGTCAGCTGCTGTCAATTTCCAGGTACAGCTTAGAGCAGCTTGACAAGAGCTTGCTTGCTTTCTCCAAATAATGAGTGCTAGAGAAGGCAGTGATAGACGGAGCAAGCTTTAAAAAGAAAAACTGACTTTGCTTAGAATGAGATTAATATAATCTGAAAAAAGAAAAATGAATTATGGGGATGGTGGGGACTTCCTGCCCTAGAGACGAGGTAGTCACAAACGGGGGTGGGAAAGGGAGGACAGTGGCTGCAGCGTCCCGCAGGTAGCACCTGGAGACCCGCCCACTGGCGAGAGGGGTCGGGGGGTGCGGCTGCCTGGGGAATGCCTCAGGCCCGTCGGGGCTTCCCGCGCCGGTCGCACCCGGACTGGCAGCCGGAAGGACTCCGTGCCTTTAATGCGCCCCCGCGCCCTCTCCGGGCCTGCGTCAGGAGGCACCAGCCGCCTGGTGCGGTCAGCGAAGGGCAGCTCTGGACCTCCTCGGCCCAGTTCTCACTCGCCGTTGCCATTTTCCTCCACTGCCCTGACATCTCAAACGGACCAAAAACACCCCCCTCCCCAGCTACTTGCATCTGTCCCGCGACCGACGCAGCTGCAGGCCGCCGCCCCAGGCGGCTCGCGACGGGAGGGACTGAGCCCGGGGCAGCCCACAGGGGCCGGGCCTCATCACTTACCCAGAGGCCGCCGCGGCGGGCGGCCGGCTGACTCCTCCGTGCGGGAGGGGCGGCTCCCGCGCCGCGTACGTCACGCGGCGTCGCCGGCTCACGCACCCCGCGGCCCGCTCTCGCGCGGCTTCCCGCGCCAGCCGTCCCGGGATGGGCCCACGTGACCGCGCGCCTGGTAGCTGGCGCACCAGAGGGGCGGGGGGGGGGGCCGGTGTGCGTGCGTGCGTGCGTAGGTGCGTAGGTGCGCGCCCGCCCGCCCGCTCAAGTGGCCGGGCGGGGGGTTGGCCTGCGCTCCGGGTGGCTTCGCCACGGTCGCTAGTCGCGACCCTGTAGGCGGAAGCGTGGAGACGAGCTTGAGCGTCAGGCTCCCCACACACAACCGCGTGACCCGGGGACTTTCCCCAGGGTGTGCAAAAGCACAGGCACCCCCTCAGTTAGGAGATGGGGGCGGGGAAGGATGCTCCCGCGTGTTCGCGGGACGAGGGGTGAGGGCGCGGGGCCAGGGAAGCTGAGCCACGGGAGCCTGGGAGGGGAGGCCGGCTGGGCGGGGTGGGGCATGGCGGGGGAAGTGACTCAAGGCCAGAGGCGGACAGGCCTACGGAAGGCAAGGGTGGGGGAGGCGCGGGGAATGGGCGATCCTGAATCGACTGGCCGCGCACGGGTCAGGGCAAGGGTGCCGGCGCCCCCAGAACGCCAGGGACGTACTGTGAGGGAAGGCCTAGTTGCTGAGCCCTTTGGGGCCGGGGTCTGACATCTGAACGGAGTGGGAAAGCAGCATCCTGCCCTTCGGGAGTCGGGAGGAGCCCAGTCCCATCCAGCTGTGCAAACAAGAGGAGGAGGAGGAGGTCCCAAGCTTACCCTTGGGAAAGGGGCGAGAGGGGTGGTCAGGCCGCCGCCGCGCCGGCCCCCGCGGTGCGGGTTGCGCCAGCCTCCTCGGAGCCCGACGCAAAAACTTGTTGCAACAAACAGGCGACCGCGGGTGCCCCTAGCAGCCAGCGGCGGAGTGGGTGGGCGGTCGAGAGGGAGGGGAAGGCTGGCGGACGCCGCAGCGAACTGGTGGGCAGACCCGGAGTCGCCGCGTAAGCGGGGCCGGCTCAGTGCGGTGCGGCAGGCGCGGCTGTGCGGCAGCGGAAGTCCTTTGTTGCAGCACAGTCCCTGGCAGAGCCAGAGCCTCTCCGTGCAGCCCAGCCCGAGCGCCGCGCGCCGCCGCCACTGCAGCTCTCGGCCCCTCTGCCTCCGCCCGCCTTTCCCGTGGCCGATTTGCCTTAAACTCCCTAAAATCTCCGCAGCCCCTGTTCCTGCTGCGGCCGGTGAGTATTTGCCATTTGTGGGGCTATTTGCGCAACTTTGGCCCGGGCCGGAAGGCGGCGGGCCGCGGGCTTAGCGGAGTGCGGGGCCGGAGCGGCGCCGACCAGTGCGGGGAGCCGGAGCGCGGCGGGCGCGCGGCGAGGACCCGGCGACGGGTGGCTGCTGGGCCGCCTGCTTGATCCCGCCGCCCGCCGGCGCGCCTGGTCGGGGACGTGTGGCCTCTCTGGGTCGGAGGCGAAGCCCCCACGGAGACTAGTTCCCAAATTAGTTACCTTCTTTTTCCTTTCTTTCTCTGCCTTTATTTTTTTGAGGGGGGAGGGGAGGTGTAGACGGGAGGCGGGAGGACCCGGTTGATTGACGTGCCCAGAGCCCGCTTCTCTCAACTTACAGCCGCGGCTCCGTGGCGGGTGGGAGGGGAAGTGTCCCGGAGCCCGAGGCCGCAGACTTGGGCGCGCTCCGAGGGAGGAGGCGTAAGAGCCGTGCAAATTCTTGCCACGCTTTTTCCCACTCCCTCCTCCCGGCACACAAGCTTTTTGTTAAGTAAAAAGTGGTAGGTCTCGGGTTTGGGGATTTTCAGTGGAAAGATATGTTTCTTGGGAAAAGAGTGCTTTCGCTTCCAGTGGTGGGCGCTTGCTAGAAGTTCTGTTAGTGTTCGGTAAATGTGTTGGATGTAGATCAGGAGTTGTTACCGCTAAAATATGTAGGTTTGGGTCTGAGCTTAGCCACCCTCCCAGTCTCCCTTCCTACCTAAGCAGCGCGTTTGCGTGATCTGAAAGGTTGACATGACATTTTCCAAATTGGGAGCGTCAGGGAGATGTTGATGAAAGTCCTTGATGTTTTCTGGGGACAGTATGGAATTTGTGTGTAATAATATTCCTAAATCAAGCTTCAACGTGGTAGGTACACGCAGATTATTTATTGGCCTAAGTATATTTCCATGCAGTATCACGGCAGGAAAACTATGCCAGGAACAATTTTCCCTTTGACACTCGATCCCAAGAAGTGGTCCCAGGCTTCCTGAGACTTAGAATAAGCCTCTTGAGCTGAAGTTCAAGACACTGTGGAGCAGATTTGGTGAAGGATGCAGTTCTCATGATAACTCCAAAGCAATCACCACCCGCTCCTTTGAAATTATGAAATTTTGTCATTGCAAATGGATATGATGAGGACACTTGGAATACAAAACGATGAAGCTTGAATGATGGCTGGCCATCAGAACCTCAAAACTTTCCTTTTGAATCACTTGCTGGATATCTAATAAAGTCTCAATAATAACTGAACGTATTTGGAAGCTAGATGGGGCTTCCTCATCTTAAACAGAGAAAATTGAAGCATAGTGGAGGTGAAATGCTTTACCAAAGATTGATAAAATAATGACAGTCTGCAAGTAGAGCTTTCAATCAGCATCTTACATTCATTTTAAAAGCAGATTTCTCCATTACAACCAAATTTTCATGGTATAGAAAAATAACTCAGGTTGAGCAACCTTACCTGAAGCCTTTCTGTTCTTCCTACCCCAACACGGCCTAAATTGGAGGCAGTGGGGAGCCCTGGTGCATCATTGTCAGAGAAAAGAGAAACTGTATTTAACCAGGACCTTAGCAGGGCAGAGCACAGTCTCAGCCACTTGCTCTTGACCTTGTGTTTGATTTCGCTTTAACACAGCTAAATTTTTGTACTCTTTCCTCATTCTCCTCTTTTGCCAGGCTCTGGGAAAGGTATAGTCCATGGAACTTTTTAAGGGTATCTCTGTGTTCCTTGCAGGACAACCATTCTAATGTGCAAGAGAAAAGAAGTGCCTGCTTTCAGGCCTCTCTTCCATCCAGGAAAAGTGCTAAGCCTTTGCTATTAAGCTTCTGGCGCAAAGGGGAGGAAACCATTTGGGATAAAAATGCAGAAAATTTTCCATAGATTTTTACTTTTAAGCCACAATCTGTTGTCTTCCAAAAAAGAATTGAGATATATTTGAAAAAAATTGAGATATATTTGCTTGAGAGGTCATTTTGGTGTCTATAGTATTTTTTTTCTCCTGATTTTTTCTTCTTGTGCTGGTATCTCTTACCATAAAATATTGACATTATTCTTATACTCTTATGGGAACCAAATTAAAAGTGATTAGTGTCTCTTTTTTTCTCAAAATGGAAATGCTTTTATATAAAATTCATGCTCTTTGTAAAAATTCAGCCTATACCGAAGTACATAAAAAACAAAAATGAAAGTCATTTCTGACTCCCACTCCCCAGAGGTAATCTCTGTTAACAGTCAATTCCTTGTTTAAAATGAGAGAAAGCAACATTTGGTCATACTGTGCTGCTGTGTGTGCCTCACCCTGGCTAGGGATGGCTGTGATGATTCATGGGCTCATGTTCTCTATTCACTGCTCAGGTTGGTGAGAATTGGCCAGGTAGAGGAAAGGGAATGTTTTGCATTGGACTGATTTAAAATTCTATGATTAAGTAACAGATGTGAGAGCTTAAATACAACAGGGCTGCTATTGTAGGTTTGTCCTTATGAAGTACTTACTGTAGCTTGGTGGGCTAGTTCTCACACTTTTAATGTTAATGTTGGTGTCAAGCCTTTGATGGGTTGATTTATACTTGCCAAACTCATTAAAACAAAACAAAACAAAACCCTCACATTTGTAAAGAGTTTCATAATCTATAGTTGGGAAGGAGTGGGTATACTTGCCATTAAGGCCACTGCCAAGATAATCCCTGTGCTGTTATGGGATGAGAGGTCCCTCTTGATCTATATCCAGAGGTAGCATACCAAACATCAAGGAAAGGAAATTAGAGGAAAGAAGGGGATTAATGACAGTGGTTTTCAGATGTGGCCTAGAAGGAGATGGTACATATTTAAGATAGATTTCTAAGTATACTCATATTGTGCCATGTATAGTTACCTGTATAAGAAGTCTTAGAGTACAGAATCACTTATTCCTTAGCCTGGTATATTCAAGAAGAGTAACCTGTGAAGTAGTTGATGTTCTGAAAACAAATCCCCAAAATAATACATAGAAGTTAAATCACAGCATTTGTTATTTGAGAGTGTTGGGAACAAATCATTTGCAAAATAAAATTGGCAAATTAAAGAAAGAATTAAATTGCCAACCAGATTTTCTGTTTGTTGTCTGTGTGAGATGCATGCGATCCTTTTTAGAGATAACTGAAGAGCCCCATCCTCACTTTAAATCTTCTGTATTAGGGGAGGGCTTCCTCTGATGGGCCGTGGGAGTCAGAAGATGGAAGCGGAGATGGGGAGCGCAGGGCATTCTGCCTGCAATATGGGGCTTTATGAGAATGGGGTGACTCGGGGAGGCTTAGAATGTCCAAGGGGACACTTAAGTTAATAGTCATTGCCAGAAAGAGTGTTTTCTGGTTTACAAAAATGGAAACTTAGGGCTCTGAATCAAAAGGGTCAGAGTTTGAGTCCCATCTTACAAGATGGGCGCTTCAGTACCAACCACTGAACCTGTTTCCTCATTCACAAAATGAGGATAACAAAGATACCTACCTCGGGGTTGTTGTAAGGATCATTTGTATAATGTATGGGAAATCACTTTGTAGATTTTTGACTACTATATAAACGTTGCCATAATTGAAATAATGCAAAAAATTGATAAGCAAAATAAAACTTGCCTTCTTCAACACTTATTCATTCAAAAACTGATCAAATATCAACTAAATGTCAGGCAACTGTTAGAGGCTCAGGGGATACAGCGATGACTAAGACAGTGCCATGATCTCAAGCAGCTTACAGCAAAGCAGGGGAACCATATCATTATAATCCCTGCCGCGAGTGTGATGATAGACATAGCATCCCAGTTTGGATGATACATTATTTGTCACCCTATAGTTGTAGGTATAGGCTGTTTTGGAAGCACAGAAGAGGCATCTTACCTTACCCTGGAATCAGAAAGAACTTCCTGAAGAGAGTGAGCTGGATGTTGAAAAGGCTCTAAGCAAAGGGAATAGCATGTATGAAAGCATGAAGGCTTTTGCTGTGTTAGTTGCTTTGGGATGAGGGGAAATCTTAAATGTTAAATAGATTTAAGACTTAAAAATGGAGTTAAACTTCTTAGAATGAACATACTTTTTATGATACTCTTTTTATTGGTTTCATTGACTTTAAATAAGGGTGAAATTTTCAGGATTTTGGTTAGAGTTAAAAAAGTAGCACTTGGAGCTACACAATTGGAAACAATACAGTTAAAAAATACTATGTGTGGGCTTGCTGAAAGAAGGAAACTGGGTAGTCCCTCCCATCATCTTAGAGCTGCCTCACCAGTTTTCTTTTTTTTATATGTATCTTTATTGGAGTATAATTGCTTTACAATGTTGTGTTAGTTTCTGCTGTACAACAAAGTGAATCAGCTATATGTATACATATATCCCCATATCCCCTTGCCTCACCAGTTTTCACGCAGCAACATTTACTGAGTACACACACTGTTGCAGAGAATCGAACAAGCCAAAATATTGGCCTTCAAGTTGCTCATAGTCTAGTGGGGAGACCAACATATACGTAATTGTGGAAGCTTATTCTTATTTAGCACTTGCTCCGTGACACACTGTCTCACAGTAACTAAACCCTAGGAAGGATTACAATCCCCATTCTCAGATGAGAGAACTGAAGCACAGATTGGATGCAACCTGCTCAAGTTCACACACCTAATAAGTGGCAGAGCCAGAATTTGAACCCAGGCAGTCTGGTTAGTCTGTGCTTTAACATCTACTTTATGTTGCTGTTCTGATGATTAAAAAAATAGCATAATAAGTGCAAAATAAGGAGATAATACACAGAGTAATATCAAAACCTAAAACAGTGGGAGAGGGAGGTCTTGCAGAAGGCTTTCTGGAGGAGGTGATAAACTGATTCTTAAAAGATATGTGGCCGGTTCAGACAGAAGAACCAATCAGCATGAGTAAAAATGGAGGTAAGAAATACACGAAGTATATGGGCTTGGAGGATGGGGTGGTGGCCAGCAGTTTTATGCCGCTTGAACAGAAGTTTGAAGCAGGAAGTAGCCACATAGGAGACTAGATGGCGGGGCACGGAGGGCTTTTGTATCCCTTGGGAAGGAGTTTGCTCTTCAGTCTGAGGGTATGTGAAAGGACCCACAGAAGCAGAATGACAGGGTCTGATTTTTGTTCTTTATGAATCATCTGAGGGTGAAGGATGGATTTGAGGGACCAGTTAAGGAGCCTATTGTAATAATTCAGGAGTAATGATAGAGGCCTCAGAGGACAGGGAAGGTAAAGATGGAATCGAGGGGCAAATCTGAGAAATATTTAGTGAGAAAACTGGCAAGACTTAATAGTTAATTATGAAGAAGAAATCCCAGGTGACTCCCAAGTATCCCGGGTGATTGGTGCATGCTGGAGAAGGGGGAGGAGCAGTTTTAGGTGGGTCCCAGACAAAGTCACAGCATGTGTATGCTGGAATAGAAGTTCCACAAGATGAACCCTAAGAATACGAATGCCACGTGCAAAAAGGGACTTCCTGGTGAAGCTGCTTTTTGCTGAGAGAAGCCTGCTCTTCACCCAGTGCCCTCTGGTGGTCAGAAGATGCCATGTTGCCTCTTTAGGATAAACAGATCAACATTTAGACTGCCTGAATTAAATGCTTTTCCTCTTCCACTCCTGGAGGAAGAGAGGAAAATTTCAGGAGCCACTATGTTCCCTTTGCTTTCTGTGTGGACGAATTCATTTCCCAGACCTAGCAGCTTAACTACAGTAACACCTCAGTTATTCAGAGTTATTTGGTTGACAACCCCAGCTATCCAGTGGCCTGACCTGAAGCGAAAGAGTAAGGCAATTTGTTGCCTGTCAACAATTAAGATAGATTAAACAAAGTGCATGAATTAAAACCTTATCTTATTCATAGAACACTTCCCTAGGTCCTCACAGAAAATTAAATTATTTATGTAGATTCAGTTTCAATGAGTTTTTGTCTAATTTCATAACCCATAACAGATTGAAATGGCGGGCAGCAGGAGATCAGCACACCTTTTACAAGTGACAGCTGTTGGCCTGACAAGTAGGGAGACAGAAAAATACTAACCATCCAACAAACTACAGTCTCCAAGAGCATAACAGCCTCCGGCCATTTTGTGCAGGTGCAAACAACCCTTACAAATTTGAACAGCTCCTATTTTTCAGGAAGACATAATTGATGCAGAGAAGCAAGCAGACAGCTACATGTTGCTGTATATGGGGGCGGCTGTTAGAATAGAAGGAAGAGCCCTAGACCAATATTGAGGAGACCAAGGTCCCATCCTGTCAGCCATGAAAACAAGACGTGACCTTGAGTATGTGACTTAACCTCTCAGGGCCTCCATTTGTTTTCTCATCTATGATGTAGTGGGTTGAACTTGATCATCACTTGGTAAAATTCTGTGAACTTTGTTCACAATGATGACATTAATGTTTAAGAAAAATCCTATTACTCTTGGATTGAAAAGACAAACATTTGTCATCTCTAGTTTATACAAGAGTTCTGTGAGAAGTATGATTTTATCTATTTAATACATGAGGAAAGCAGGCTTAGAGAGGTGAAGAAAATTCGTAGCTGAATAAGTAGTAGAGCTGGTATTCAAATCTATCGGTGTCTGCTCCCTGGGCTCTTTTTTAACACTTTCATTTAACAAGCATGCATTAAGTGCCAACTACATGGGCAGTGTGCTAGGCACGGGGAACACAAAGGCCATTTAGCCTCGTCCCCATCCTGGAGAGTTGAGTGTAGTAGGCATTGCTGTACAGTCCCTCCGTTAGTCCTAAAGATGCAAGTACTACTACAGCACAGTTAGGACGAATGAACACACAGCTACATTTGGGTTTTTAAAGACTTTAGGGTGTGAGCACAGAATGGAGCCACCATTTATAGCTTTGTTTCTATGGGAATATGTGTTTCAAGTTCCAAATAACTAACTTAAAAATAAAGTTTTGGAACATAACCCAGTTATAATTTCAGAACTTCCTGTACTAAGTACTGAATTTGCAGTCTAATAATCAGCCAGGATGCTTGTTCTAAAAAGTGAATAGGGGCTTCCCTGGTGGCGCAGTGGTTGAGAGTCTGCCTGCCAATGCAGGGGACACGGGTTCGAGCCCTGGTCTGGGAAGATCCCACATGCCGCGGAGCAACTGGGCCCGTGAGCCACAACTACTGAGCCTGTGCGTCTGGAGCCTGTGCTCCGCAACGAGAGAGGCCGCGAAAGTGAGAGGCCCGCACACCGCGATGAAGAGTGGCCCCCGCTTGCCGCAACTAGAGAAAGCCCTCGCACAGAAACGAAGACCCAACACAGCCAAAAATAAATAAATAAATAAAATTAAAAAAAAGTGAATAAAATTTTCTAAACTTGATCATGTCTGTCCAATTTCAGTGCCTAGAATTAAAACCTTTTATCTTTGTGAGCCTGTACAGCCAGTTCTTACTGGAAATCTCAAGGAGAAAACCTAAAGAATTTTCTTAAGTTTAAATTTAGAGATTGGAACACTGTATACCCTGGAAAATGGAATTCTAGGAAAGAATTTTGTCAAGGTGACCTTATTTTTATAGGTGGCAAAGTCGTTAAGGCTATGATCTCAGGCTCAAGAGTCATATTGCTTGTGTTCTAATCTCACCCAGTCCTCTGTGGCCTTAGGAAGGTTGTATAACATTGTGTTCTGTTTTCTTATCTGGAAATGGGTCTTAAAACAGTACATACTTTGTAGAGTTTGTTATGAGGATTAAATGATAAAATGAGATACATATTTACATGCATACATACATGTTTTATATATAATACACAATATATATTCATATATGTGTGTATATATATATATCTTACTATTGATATGCCAGGCTCTAGTCTAAGCAGATATATCACACACACACATACACACACACACACACACACACACACACACACCTGCTTAAACTAGATCCTGGCACATTGGTCCTAAGGCCAGTAAAACAAATTTACCTTCCCTCCCATTACATTTCCAAGCTTTTGTTTATGCTGCTGTGTACCTCTCCCCAATTTTTTACGTACATACCAATACAGATACCTGAAATGCCTTCCCCACACCGCTTTCTATTTTTCTTTCTTCTACTCATTCATCAAGACTTCACTCAAATCCTTCCTAAAGCCCACTACTGTTCTAGTACAATTCATGTTTTTTCTAAATGCATACTGAACTTTATTCAATATAATTCAGTACTTAATTTTTCTCAAATAGTTTCTTGGTATAAAATGTAATCCCTCATATTACATATTACATATTACTGTATACCATCCTTCTCCACCCTCCACCTCAATGCTTTATGCCATGTTGGGAACATTGTAGGTGTTCAGTACATTCTGATACTCTGATTTGTAAACAGGAGAGAATCCTTTCACTACATTTCAAGCTTCTTAAGAAGCTAGTCAGTCTATAGCCCACAGGTTAAATCCATATACATACATTCAGTCATATAAGACATAGAAATAGGTACGAGGAAATGAATGTATGTACTTAAATGTCCCTTGAGACCCAGAGGTAATTGTTAGTAGTTCAGAGATTGGGACGCTGAACTGTAGACTCACTGAGGCTATGCAAATCGTTCTCAGGGGAATGTCCTTGATAATGCAAGTCTGGGACACAGAGGGTGGTTGTTTGCCTTATGGAAGGAGTCACTCAAAAATTCCTTTAAGTTGCTTCTTCATTCACTTTATATGCTTATTTATAGATCCTTAAATTATCATTTCACTAAGGCTAGGGCAAAAGAAACGTCCAGCAAAACTTTTTTTCCATTTAAGAGATTTAGCAATGAAGGAAAAGTATTTCTGAAACCTTACTGTGTCAGTGAGAAATTTACTGAAACAGCTTACAGAGTATAACTTAGGGAACACGTCTACTGAGTGAGACTAGATGTGCATATACAGATATAACCACATTACAGATAGAGTTCAGAGGGCGTAGTTTCTTGTGCAAGGGCCTTAACAAACCCTGTGTTAAGGACTCATGCCCAGTCCTTGCTGACTGTTCTTTACATATGGGAGTACACTGCATAATACCAAGGAGCATGTAGTAACCACAGTTCAGTGGTTAGTACCGTGCTGGGTGGGCAGGAATCCTAGTACCTATAATACTTTACCACAGTTAACCCTTGATAACATTGCACAACATCTTTGTCCTTCTTCTATGAAATAAGCATGTTGGACTAGATTAGATCTCTAAGCTCTAAAAGCCTATGAATATCTAAATTACTGAATATTCTTAATGTGTTTGGTAGCTGTTTTTGAATTTGAGATGAGCTGGTTAAACTTTTTCAAAGTAAAATTTTTAAAATTCAGTGTAAACTTTTTTGCATCACCTACCTCCTTATTCCTCTGGAGAACTGCATCCACACTGGGTATCCTAGCCTTAGGAGAACCCTTGGCTTTGGATCACGTTTGAAGTTTCTGCTCTCAACCCCAGCCCTTGAAGAACTTCTAGCTGTACAAACTTGTTCTACCAGTGATGTAGCTAGTAACACAAACAAAAGCAATCACAGAATGTCATTATAAAAACAAGAATTGAAATATAAGCAATTATTAAAAACAGGTAACAAGCTTTAGTATAACAAAGTTCACTAAGTTTTTTGGGTAGCATTATTAAGGATATTTTTTAAATTGAAGAGAGCAAACCTCTTTTGGAATTTGAATGAAATTATTGTTTAATTAATAAAAGTGAGTGAAATACAAACATTTTAATGCAAAAATTATTCTCAAGACATAACAAGCTAAAAGTCTCACAGGAATTTAGATCCTTCACCCATGATTCCACCTCCCGCCTTTTTGTTTATTTGTTTTTGTTTTGCTGTTATTAAGCCTTCTTAAAGCTTTTCTGAATGAGGTGTAACAAGAACAAAGTTGTTGGTACTAATGTGTGAATGATTGCTATTAAAAGTTACTCTCCCTAAAATCCACTTTACTCAGAACTTGGGCATTTGCATAATAACATTATAGAAACTACAGTTTTAGGGCAGCCTAGGAGCTGTAGTATTAACATTAATTTTTGACAAAAAGGTACTTGTTCAGCTTCCAGCCGTATGAGGCGAAGATAGAAATACAGAGGGATGTGGAGGCAGTGGGATTCATACCCGGGTGTGTCTGACCCGGAGCCCTGTTCTCTCCACCACAGCACAGTGCCTTCACGTACAGGGTAGGCACTCTGCTGAGTACCTGTTCAATGAAGTCACTCATCTAGAACAAGTTAAAATTCCCCTCAGTGAGGTATCCTTGAGATTATAGAATACCTATGCTGTTGCTGATTCTCAGTACTTTATACAGTGCCTGGTACACCAAAATACTCAACAGATGTTTGTTGAATTAATAAATGTGTGTTAAAATGCTGTTGATCCTCTTATATGCTTTAGTGTCTTGTTTATGTTAATACAGAATGTATGTTCACTAATTTAATTGAATTATGACTATAGCTACAGATGTGTCTATCATATCGGTCTTCTATGTAGCTGCATTAATTTTGGTTGCTGACCATAAAACTACTTTTCCTTTAGATTAGAAGGGTCCTTGGAACTTTTAAGCTCTTCATGTCATTATTTCAAGCACAGGGCATTTAAAACCTGAAAGTTTTAACAGATAAACTATTGGCTTTCATACTGCTGGACTCTTATATGGAAGGAAACTGTAAGATTATCTCGTCACACTTACCTCCTATGCTTAAGGAAGCATCACCACCGTCACAATTGCCACTGTTACTTCCGTTAATTATCATGTGCCAAGCACTATACAGTTTACACATTGCTCCTGTGAACCCTAATGTTTGATATGTTTTTGGAGGTATTATTATTATTTCTTAACATCTTTATTGGAGTATAATTGCTTTACAATGGTGTGTTAGTTTCTGCTATATAACAAAGTGAATCAGCTATACATATACATATATCCCCATATCTCCTCCCTCTTGTGTCTCCCTCTCACCCTCCCTATTCCACCCCTCTAGGTGGTCACAAAGCACCGAGCTGATCACCGTACAGCTATGCTATGCAGCTGCTTCCCACTAGCTGTTTTACATTTGGTGGTGTATATATGTCCATGCCACTTTTTTGAGGTATTATTATCCCCTCTTTGACAGTTCAGGAAACTTGGAGTCAATGAGGACAAACAAGTTACCTAAGGTGGCAAAGCTAGGTTGGAACTCAGGCCTGTCTGATCCAAAGCCTGTGCTCTTTTCACTGTACCATACTGTCCTCAACATTATTTCATCCCTGCTTCTACACGGGGCACTCATTATCCTCTAGATGAGTTCGTTTCATTTTTGAACAACTCTGATTACTAGGGAAAAAAAATTGAGATAATATCTATCCCTCTACCTCTTTTTTCATTAAAGGTCTCTCTGAATCCTGTAAAATGTCTATAGACCTAGAAATATCATCCTACATAAAATGGGCTTGGGGTCAGTATTTTTCTCTGTGTGTGTGTGTGTGTGTTTTAACCCTTTGAATAAGGTTTTGTTGTTTGGATTTGTTTTATGTAATTGTAATTGTTACATAATTTCATAGCCTGTGTTTATTTACTTGACTTTCCATCCTGAAAACTTTTCTCATTTTCTTCTACAGCCTTCATTCATAAATATAATTTTCATAAAGGCCACATGATGGTGAATTTTAAGAAGTAGATTTACCTTGGTTTACTTACAACTACCTTATTGCGAGGCATTTCAAGTTATAAATAACACATTGATAAAGATCTGCGCATATATTGCATTTTGTATATGGGTACATACTGAACATGACTCTTCAATTCTAGTACAGATATGTGAGTTACACAAGGTTGAAATGTTGTACCTTCTTGAAATACTTGATTTGGCTTACAGAAAAGGCCTAGAGGTTGCAAGTTTAGGAAGGCAGCAGGTCTCATTATAAGCCACCTTCATTTCCCCAGGTGCACATGCCTACTGTGTAACCCTGTCTTCAGGCAGGAAGAAGGAGGCAGAGTGGCCTTAGGTAGTTGGGGAAAGGGGTATGTCATCCATGTGATCTGGGACAAACAGTTTATAAAAAACAAGTGGAAGTAAGTAAAGTTAGATAATCTTTTAATTTCTACTGTAGGGAATGAAGGGTTTGTGGACTGAAGAGTGAACGTTTTATTTCTCTGAACAGCTTGTTAAATGTTCTTTTTATGTTCAAATTGTGTAAGAACTTGTTTTTGAGTAGATGATAGATTCTGAAGTTTTATGTATACAGATTAAAAATTAAGGCTAAAATTTTATCTTATTTTAGCTTTGTAATGTAATAGGACTTACAGTACTTTTAATATTCTCCTGTCCTCTCTTCTTTATTCATTGTCAGCTCCATACATTAAAAATATTTATATGTTGATAAGTGAAGAAAACTGGTTGCAGAAAGGTATATACAGTACAATACCATTTAGGTAAAAAACAAACAAAAACAACAACAAAAGCAAAACTATGTGCCTGGCATGTAGTAGGTACTCAATAGCTGTTGACTCTGTAGGTATAGCATAAACAGATTTGAAGATATACAATTGGAGAGGTTACCTCTGGAAAGAGGTGTGCGACCTAAGGTGTGTTTTTATTCTATGTACTTTTATGTTTCAGTTTTTTTCAATGAGCATGTGTTACTTTTGTATTCTTTTTTTAATGATTGAAAAGTGAAGAAAAATTTACAATCTAAGGATAGATATCTCCTTCCCAAATAGATCCACTGCTTCTTTATACTGTAAAGTGCAAGCCAAGCAATATAAGACAGATACTCTGACTCTACAGAATTATTGCCTCTCCAATAATCAAGAAAAGAGAGGAGCATTGATCAAACCTATTTGCTTGGTGCCATTTCCATGTAATCTAATAAGCTTTTGTAAATAGAATTTTTCTAAGGAAATTTTCAACCATGCAAAAATAGAACTATATCTGCCTCCTAGCGTCAATAGTTCTCAACACATGGCCAGTTTTGTATCATCTATAGCCCCCACACCCACCCCACTGGATTATTTGCAAGCATATCTTAGATATTTCATCAATAAATACAGCAGTCTGTGTATCTAAAAGATAAGGATGCTTTTAACACAACCAAAATACCCCTATCACACTTAAGGATGAGCAATCATTCCTTTATATCAGTCATCTAAGAAGTTTTTAATACTCTGCGACTGAATTACTAACTTTCAGTTTAAATTGCTATTTTATTTAACTTTCATTGTTTGTATCCTTCAAGTACTTTTAAACTAGTGTCTTTTTTCCTTTCAAATTTAGTATACATTTTCACCTAAAGGCGTAATGAAACCAAGACTGTATGGTTTTTGCTTTTGATACCTTTGCTTGTATTTCTTAAAATAAAAACGAGATGCTTGAATAAATGGCTGGGTATCTTCACCTTCAAGTTTTAAAAATGATTCAGGTATATGTTATTGCGCTTTGCTACATTAGACTGGAAAGCTAGTCATACCTTGATTGTAATAGTAAATTCACACAAGTCACAGGTCATGATCAAAATTATTCTTTTTTTAAAAAAATTATTTATTTATTTATTTTTGGCTGCATTGGGTCTTCGTTGCTGCGCGCGGGCTTTCTCTAGTTGCGGTGAGCAGGGGCTACTCTTTGTTGCGGTGCACAGGCTTCTCATTGCTGCGGCTTCTCTTGTTGGGGAGCACGGGCTGCAGGCGCGCGGGTTTCAGTAGTTGTGGCACGCGGGCTCAGTAGTTGTGGCTCGTGGGCTCTAGAGCGCAGGCTCAGTAGTTGTGGTGCACGGGCTTAGTTGCTCCGTGGCATGTGGGATCTTCCCGGACCAGGGCTCGAACCCATGTTCCCTGCATTGGCAGGCGGATTCTTAACCACTGTGCCACCAGGGAAGCCCTATTCTTTTTTTTTAAGTGCTTTTCTGATATCTTGTCTGACTTTAATATTTTTGTTTTACATAGGTCTCTAATTAATAGAAGATGGCAAAGCCCAGCCACAGCAGCTACGTCCTTCAGCAGCTCAACAACCAAAGGGAATGGGGTTTCCTCTGTGACTGTTGTATTGCAATTGATGACATTTACTTTCAAGCACACAAAGCAGTTCTAGCTGCCTGTAGCTCCTATTTTAGAATGTTTTTCATGAATCATCAGCATAGTACTGCACAGCTGAATCTCAGCAACATGAAAATTAGTGCCGAGTGTTTTGATCTCATTTTGCAGTTTATGTATTTAGGAAAAATTATGACGGCTCCTTCCAGTTTTGAGCAGTTTAAAGTGGCAATGAACTACCTACAGCTGTACAATGTTCCTGACTGTTTAGAAGACATACAGGATGCAGATTGTTCTAGTTCAAAATGTTCATCTTCTGCTTCTAGCAACCAGAACAGCAAAATGATATTTGGGGTAAGAATGTATGAAGACACTGTGGCTAGAAATGGCAGTGAAGCCAATAGATGGTGTGCAGAGCCGAGTTCAACAGTAAATACACCACATAATAGAGAGCCTGATGAAGAGTCTTTGCAATTAGGTAATTTTCCTGAACCATTATTTGATGTATGTAAAAAGAGTTCTGTGTCCAAATTATCTACTCCGAAAGAACGTGTCTCACGACGCTTTGGACGGAGTTTTACCTGTGATAGTTGTGGATTTGGCTTTAGCTGTGAGAAATTACTAGATGAGCATGTGCTAACCTGTACTAACAGACATTCATACCAAAATACAAGATCCTACCACAGAATAGTGGATATTAGAGATGGAAAAGACAGTAATATCAAAGCTGAATTTGTTGAAAAGGATTCTTCTAAAACATTTTCTGCACAGATGGACAAATACAGAGGAGACACGAGCCAGGCTGCTGATGACTCAACTTCAACCACTGGAAGCAGAAAAAGTAGCACAGTGGAGTCTGAACTAGCCAGTGAAGAAAAAAGCAGAGCTGCTGAGAGGAAAAGAATCATTATCAAGATGGAACCAGAAGATATCCCTACAGATGAACTGAAAGACTTTAACATTATTAAAGTTACTGATAAAGACTGTAATGAGTCCACTGACAATGATGAATTAGAAGATGAACCTGAAGAGCCATTTTATAGATGCTATGTTGAAGAAGATGTCAGTATTAAAAAAAGTGGGAGGAAAGCTCTAAAACCTCGGATGTCAATAAACACTGATGAAAGAGGTGGTTTAGAAAATATGAGGCCCCCTAACAACAGCAGTCCAGTACAAGAGGATACTGAAAACGCATCCTGTGAGTTGTGTGGGCTCACGATAACTGAGGAGGACCTGTCATCTCATTACTTAGCCAAACACATCGAAAATATCTGTGCATGTGGCAAATGTGGACAAATACTTGTGAAGGGTAGACAGCTTCAGGAACATGCCCAGAGATGTGGAGAGCCCCAAGACCTGACAATGAACGGGTTAGGAAGTACTGAGGAGAAAATGGACATGGAAGAGAATCCTGACGAACAGTCTGAAATCAGGGATATGTTTGTTGAAATGTTGGATGATTTTAGGGACAATCATTTCCAGATAAACAATATCCAAAAAAAGCAGTTATTTAAACATTCTGCCTGTCCTTTTCGATGTCCTAATTGTGGCCAGCGTTTTGAAACTGAAAATCTAGTGGTTGAACATATGTCTAGCTGCCTAGACCAAGATATGTTCAAGAGTGCCATCATGGAAGAGAATGAAAGGGATCACAGACGAAAGCATTTTTGTAATCTGTGTGGGAAAGGATTTTATCAGCGGTGTCACTTAAGAGAACACTATACTGTTCACACCAAGGAAAAACAGTTTGTTTGTCAGACATGTGGAAAGCAGTTTTTAAGGGAACGTCAGTTGCGACTCCACAATGATATGCACAAAGGCATGGCCAGGTATGTCTGTTCCATTTGTGATCAAGGCAACTTCAGAAAACATGACCATGTACGGCATATGATTTCTCATTTATCTGCTGGTGAGACTATATGCCAGGTCTGCTTTCAGATATTCCCAAATAATGAACAGTTGGAACAGCACATGGATGTTCACCTGTATACATGTGGAATATGTGGAGCAAAATTTAATTTGAGGAAAGATATGAGATCACATTATAATGCCAAGCATTTGAAAAGAACATAAGTGATTTTCTACTGTATAATGTTTAGCTGATAGGAGACAAAACACCAAAGCAAAGGATATGAGCTATTTAGAAAATGAATTTATAAGATGAATTGTTGAAAAAAATTTTAAGGCCCTTTACCTTTAATATTTTTGTTTAGGATCTTTATCTACATTTTAGGTGTTATTAAATGTTTATCATTTTTGTTATTTTTAATAGAATTCTTTGTTTTTAGTTTGTTTTAGCTATGATTAAAATTACTTTTAAATGTAGACTACAAGTGGTTGTTACCCCTTCAGTGACTATTAAAGTTTAGTTTTTTATCAATAAGGTGATGACTTCACTATTTTTATGTGTTTTTTTTTTTTTCCTAAGGTTACCCTGTGAAATTTTAAACCCAACATCATTGGCCATTCCTGTTTAAATTTTTAAAAAAAATTTTTTTGTTTTAAATAATTAGTTATTTGAAACTATTCCATTCACTGTAGCTTTTTTTTTTTTTGTAAGTTGAACAGTGATTTAGCCACTGTTTATTCCCTGTCTTATCAATGAAATTCGTATTCTTAAATTGACAACTTAATAGGCAGGTTAGGTGCACTGAATCTAACCTTGAAGGTTGACATGGGCTCAAACTTGGCCTAAAAAGATTGATGAACCTAAGGAAATTCCTATAAATGAATATTTCCTATAATTGATAAAATATTATCATTTAACAATCACATTTAAAACTTATATTAAGTGTAAAACCCAATGACTTTACCCCACTTGAGAAATTAGTGGGGACAAGTCATTTTGTTTTGTGATATTAAATTTAACTATGATAGTTAATTAAAAAGGCATATCTTGTATTCATTTAAAGTAATTTAAAATATTCTGATTTCTAAAGTGTGTTAGTTTATGAATTATTTTTGTTTATAAATAGACTTTAGTAGCTTTCTAGGAATATGACATCTAAAGGAAAATGATTTTTCACCTTTAAAATGACATACTTTTGGAACTTTGAGATTTGAGAAAGCTGCCATGTATATTGACAAATCTAATAAAATAAAGAAATCAATTACAAATTTGGTTGTTCTATCAAAGTAGAGTGTGCAAAAAACATGTCTTGTGTTTTATACTAAGATTTGGAGAGACTGTGTTATGGCAAATTGCAGTTTATCAACATGCTTTATTTTTTTTTCTGTAAAGGACTAAAATTTGAGAACCGTAAAATAATCACAGAACATATAAATGGAAATAGTTTATCATTTTTCAGATAAAGTAGTATTACTGTTGTTGCTGACACAGGGTCTACACGAATTACATGTGAATTAAAACACTGGCAAAACTGGCCCACCAATCAACATATCTGTTGAATAGAATGCCTTTTAATGTGAATTACTTGCATTGTAATGCCCTTCTCGTAATGAAAGGGATTTTAAATAACTCCTATATTTAAAAGTATAATTTTGTGATTATGAACAGTAATTTAACAGTATTGTTCTTTTTGTTTACATCACATTTTTAAGATATGCAAGTCATATTTTTGTATACAATTTGTATAAAAGAACAAGTTGCCAAGAGAATTGAGAGACATATTGACTAGCATAGGTTTAGTTGAAAGAGTGTGAGCTCAGAGATTTGTGGGGAAACGTTGAGGTGTTAAGTAAGAATTGAAGTAGTACCGGAGCCATGCAGTATTAGAACAAGTAGAGATGGGGGAAATACACAAAAAGATAAATGAGAAATCAGGAATTTTTCAAAAAGCCATATTGTAGAAAAAGCAAGAAAATTGATTCATCTTAGTCTTGGATACAGTAGTTTATCAAGTAATTAAATCTGAAATACAACTTAAAATGAAATATGGTATATACATTACTGATAGGAACCTGATAAGAGTTCTGTAACTAACCCAGAGACCATCGGAGAGTAAAAAGAGAATATCGACTCAAAACAAATTTCCAAACTATATAGCATCTTAGCGGACATCATTTTCTTTGGGACCACTTTTTTCCATGACCCTCTTCAAAACCTCTATTGCAATGGCTTTCCCACCATTAAAGAACAGGGGTCTTTCTAAATACAACCACTCTGTAAAAAGGATTGTTTAATCCATTAGGAAAGGGGGTTTAGTTTTAGACACATACTAACAGCCAAGAATTAGCAAGCAAATATATAAACATTAAACATAATCTCTAATTTTACATAACTGAGATGTTTATAGTTTCAGAAAGCCATACCTCGCGATGTGTTTTCTCCCAGTTTCATGTTACAGGACACACACACCTTTTGTTTTGTTTTTCAACTAGCTACAGCAGCACAAGCTTCTTTGAGTATAATGTACAATATTCCTTATTAAGGCAAAGAGTTCATTTAAAGACTACTTGCCTTTTAAAACTAGGGGGAATGAAAACTATCCAACACCTCTCTCCAGCCCTGTTTCCTCTCACTTCTTTCCTCTCTCTCCTGCGGTGGAGCTACAGAGCTGTACCTACTAACTATTGCTTCTTGCCCTCCTGTGCTGTGAAGGCAATGAATCAAGGTTGTGGAAGTTGCCTCCTCCTCCTGCCTTTTAATTTATGTGATTAGGCTCCAAATCTGAAAATGAAGGGGAAATCTAGATAGATATATGTGGAATCTTGTTTCTCTTTTTGTCTCACAGATACAGTCTTGCTTAAAGGGCCTTTTCTTCTCCAACAGAAATCCTGGAGGAATGGAGTCAGTGCTTAACAAGCTCGGCACCAATTACAGTGCAGCTCAGATGTTTATAATTTTTTAGTAAACAGGACTAAGAATCTGAGAGATTAATAAAGCACAACTAAAGCAGTAGTGGATTACAACTCAGAAATTTGTCTTAATCTCTCCCATACTTTTAAAGTAAAAATAGAGAAATGACTCATGTGAGTAAAATGGTACATGGCTAATTTTTAATGTATGAAGTTTGAGTATGAACAAAAATTAGAAAAAAGAACATAAGGATTCCAGGGGCTAGACATAAAAATTAAAGAATTAAAATAAAGACAGCTTTCTAGAGTAGTCAGCACCAGTTAAAAGGAAAAATAATAGACTAAGTAAAAATCGTACTTAAGTACTGTAGTTGAGAACAAAAATATGAACAAGGTATAAAAATTGAATAAAAAAATAAACATTTGAAGTTTTCTAGGCGAGGTGAGTAGAATGGAAGTAATTTGATAGGTTCAAACAATTTGACTAAACTAATTCAATTAGAGCTACAGAATGCCTAATGAAACATTTTATGAACATGCCAAGGATATGCATAAATACGTGAGATAATATACCAAAGTTGATATTCTAAAAAAAGTGGGAAGAGAGGCTGGTGGTGGTTGGCAACTTTCTCATTGATTAAACAATACCTGTTCCTCTATATCACTAGTTAAGGAACTTCTGTATTTAATAGATCTCTGGAAAATTCCCCAAAGAACCAGTCTAACAGTTAAGTTAAACATAAAACTTGTCATTGTTGTTAACAAAACACTAAATTAGTACCAACCAGAAGAGAAAACCTGAGTGTGTATGTGCACGCATAGTTGAGAATAAAGCAATTTGGTATATTAATTCTAAATGGGTTTTATGAGTTACACATTTTTTTGCCATTAATCTACTTTGATCAGTTCCTCATCTCTCCTCACCACCTCCACCTCCTTTGTAACATATGCTTCTCAGTGATACAAGCCTGTGCTCTGAAGGCACCTAGCACTGATAATGCCTAAGATCCCAGGGTACCAAAAGGCACTGTGGGAACATATCCTTGTGGAATGTCTTCCATCTCCTGATACCTGAGGTGCAGTAAATGGGGTGACAGGATGAATGCCAAGGAACTGAAGCAAGTAGAGTTAGATTTGGTGTTAAGAACTTGAAGCTGTGGCCCAGATTTGGAAACCTATGAACCACCCATCCCAGGGCTCTCAGTAATCCCATCATGCATTTCATTAGCACTCTTTGTACTCTTCTAAACACTTTACAGATTAATTTTAATTAATCCTCACAGCCTTATGAGGTAAGTATTCTAATTTTCCAGATGGGGGACTGAGGTTCAGAGACACTGAGTATTTTTCCTAAGATCACACAGAAACTAAATACTAGAGCTGGAATTTGAAACTAGGCCTATTTGATTTCTACATTCCTACTTAACCACTAAGCTACATATTCCACCTAACAAAAAGTACAAAGAAAGGCCTTTTCAGCTCAGTAACACATATGACAAAGCTCCTATGAGACTCTGTGCTCCTTGTTCATCATCTGTCATCTACTGCGCTTAGTAGGGTAGCTGGTAATAGTGGGTACCTAATGAACATGGTGAATAATGTGAAAATACATCAGTCAGAAACAAAACATTTGTATTTGAGCGGATCATTCAGAACGATATTTTAGAAATAATTACTAAATACTCTTATGTTTTAATTTTCCTTTATTTAAACTTAAAACATTAAGTGGTATATCAGCCATTTTTCCGGGCCCATGATAGGTGCTCAACTAAAAACTAATTTGAGTTCAACTTCTATATTTCTACCTCTGTGACTTTTTGCCCCTCTGTTTTCCCTATTCCCGATCTTTATGTTTTAATCTCTCCCACCAGTCACCATTTCCTTTTATCGGTTATGAGACTGATAAGTAGACTAACTCAAATCATTTGAAAATCTTCTTGCAAAACATCAGGACCCCAGAGTAATCAGTTTTCCTCTTTTTGCCTTAACAGATGATGTGGATAAGAAATTCTTCATTTGTTTGGCTAAAAAACAAAACAAAATACTTAATTACCATATTGTAATTGATTAAAGTTTATAGAGCAATCTAAGTTTGTCTAAAAATAAAAGTTGGTTATTCTAGCCATTTATAATTCAATTTACCAAAAATACCTATGTATTTCTAGTGTAAACTTAACAATGTTACTTGTAAAAGAAATGAAAGTTAAGTTCAGGAAACAACAGTTGTATATCCACCCTAACCTAGCAGCAAACCTTTAAGAAATGAATAGCCTAATGGTTTAAGTGAAACAACGCCCCTCCCAATCTAATCTGATTTTAATTTCATGCATCTATTGCCTGATTTCTAAAACCTATACAATAGGTTTTACTATTACTATGTTAAGTCTACTACTTTAATGATCTCTCTACCAACTGCCAAATGTTATTTTTTTTGAAGTGAGAATAGAAGAATAAATGGTGAAGATTCCATAGATAATATTTATATAATCACTTAGGTGGCCGACTTTCATTGCCTTCTATCAAACTCAAGGACCTATTCCTTGGTAACATATGGGTAGAGTCTCATAATAAGACCAGGTGAAATTTAGCTACTTATAAATTTATATCTGGTAAGAGGCAAAAGTGCAAGGGTTTAGAATGTTTGTGTCTCTAAATATTGGTAAATATAAATATTAACTAAATGACAATAGTGGCTTATAAATTCATGCTAATTTTGAACCAATTTAATACCACTTACATACTTACATGCATGTGCTTAGTTGACTTTAGCATTAAGAAGTTAAATCCATATAAGTTGCTCCCTTACTATATTTAGGAGAACCAAATCATTGAGGTCCATTATTAGTGGCAGAATTGTTCATCCTTTCTATCAGAATCCACCACAGATCACTAGTGGGCAGGAAGCCATTTATAATTTTACTCATCATCTTACTCATTTGCTGATAAAAAAGATGGTGTGAAGATTACAATTCAGTACTTGGCTCTGAATTAAATGTATCAATGTACTAATCACCACTGTAATAAGTAAAGATCACAGGAAACTCTAGGGCCAAAGGATGACACAAATGTAAAAGACATGATTTCATGAGTCAGGAATATTAATAATTTTATGTGAGAAAATTTGCATAACTCTGTACTTACCTATTTGAGCAAGGAATAGTTAGGTAGACAGCTTATGAAATCCCAGTTAAGCTTTATTTTAAAAGTTACTATGTTGTTTTTATTCTACTTCAACCAGTTGCTTATACCAATCAGAATCAGCAGAGCTCATTTTTAGATGACAGAAATATAAACATCCAGATTATGAAAGTCATCGTTTCTTTCAAATGCTTATGTGTTCCTTGATGTGGAAAAAAATATTTAAGAGACAATTTCTTTTTTACAAAATTAGGGCAAATCATTGCTGTGAAAAATATAATTCTACCCAGAATCACTGGGCCAGCTTAGGAATTTGAAGGAAAGTTCTTCCTCTTGTGTGTGTGTGTGTGTGTGTGTACTTTATTTTCCTTTGCAGAGTGTAAAACACTTAACATTGAAGAGAACAATGTTAGCTTGATGGCTGAAGGCACTCAGTAAAAAGAACACGAACTTGTTAGATCTATGTTTCATTCAGAGATTTGCTATTAACAAGTTCATTGTAAAATTATTTTAGTTGAAAGAAAACACTTTTTAACTGCTTCCTTCCTCCCTACTTTCCTCTACCTGGCTGCCCTCCTATCTTTCTGTTACATATTTATGAGCCCTACCCGTTCTAGGTTAGCTCACGTTAAGAAAAAAAAAAAAGGTGCCCCAATAGCTGAAAAATTATATTGGTAAAAAGAACACCTTATATTTAAAGGGTACAGTGAGTTACATTGGGGAATAAATTAAATAAATCTAAGTTCTAGGATCTGTGCTTTTGTTCCCATTCTTTATTCTATTAACAGTGTGCTGGCCTGGGCCAAAAGTCATGAAATTCTGACCTAAGAATTATGTTGTATCTTGTAGAGCAGTCAACTTGTAATATTATTTTTCTTGAGTTTTGTCTTTTTCTGTGTGGCAGTGGTCAAATAGGGCCTTCTAAACCTCTGGAGAAGTGAGATCTGAATTTGGAGAGGACATGGGGAAGAATCAATCTTCAACAGATAATCTTTAAGTCCAGACCCAGGAATATCAGATCTGAAGTGACAGCATCTTTTCTGTCTTCTGACAAACCTCATCAACCCCAAAAGTTCCAGTTGCAAGGATCCAAGAAAACTCAGTAAAGATTACTTTGGAATCACTTTGTTGTGACAAAATTGATTCATGGTGACTCTCCTGTTATTTGTGAAAAATCAGCTAAAGAAAAGTAACTAGAATATTCATACAACATCAGTGGTTAAAGCTACACTAAAATGAAACTCTATATACTAATTATCTTCAAGAATCCCTCCTAAAAGAAAAGGGCTTGCTAGGCTACTATAAATACATTATAAAGTGAGGTAATCACATATCTGTGTAAACACATATAATTCTAAACTTAAATGGAATTACAGTTTACGTATCATGAAATGTAGTTTCAAAAATTTCACCCCAAAATCTGTAGCTTAGAGTATAAATAAAAAGATGTGGGGACTTCCCTGGTGGTCCAGTGGTTGGGACGTCACTCTCCAATGCAGGGGGGTGCAGGTTCGATCCCTGGTTGGGGAGCTAGTATCCCACATGCCTCGTGGCCAAAAACCCAAGACATAAAAACGGAAGCAATATTGTAACAAAATTCAATAAAGACTTCAAAAAAAAATGGTCCACATCAAAAATAATCTTAAAAAAAAAAAGATGTGGGTACAGAGAAAAAAACATGTAAGACCAATATTTTACCAAGAAAAGATAATCTAGTTATTGCTTACTGTAATGTAACATTTGCCTTTCTTCTTTTTTCACTGTATATACCAGTCACAAACTTGATTATTAATATTAATGAGGCTCCCTTTTAAGTCTGTTACTTGAAGGAAAAACAGAAGTGGTATTATTTCAACAGTGGTATATTTTCACAAATCACAGACAACCAAGAAGAATGTATCTTAAGACACATTATTTTCTTCTCAACTTAGCAATGTAACCTAAAAAGGCAGAATAAGCTTCTGTTAAACATTTATTCTTGGTATTAATATAAAATACCATGCTTCTCAGCTTTAAAATTTCAAGATAAAATTCAACTAAGTATTGAATGAAACAATGGTTAACATGTTTAAAAATCCTTTCATGGGAAAATGAAATGTTTGATGATATTTTAACCTGAAGATAAATAGATAGATAGATACACATTTCTCAACCATATGAATCTTATAGCCATATTATTTCCATATGGTGAGTATATTTGTAGTTTTGGTTAACTGCATACCCAACTCAATATCACCATTATTATTATTATTATTGTTTCTTCTGCAATATCAAGATGTTATATATTTTCAGAAATGTTTATTTTGTTTTTATGCCTATGTTTTCAAATGTTTTAATAAGGAGTTGCACAAAGAGATCTAACTTAGAGTATATATCATAGCAGATGAAGAATTTAAGTCAATTAACATCTCTAGCTATAAAGTAGGATAACATGACTATTCATTCTAATAATTAGACTAACAAAAAATCAGGAAGAGTTAATTAGAATGTGATAATGGGTACAGGGGTGAAAAGGGAGATGAGAAATCCACTAAAGACTTCAACTTCATATGAATTCACCTGCTTTAAGAGAAATATAACAAATAAGCTTAAAGAAGTGTTAGAGTCTAAAACAAAAACAAAAACTATAGCTAGTCTTCTAGAAACATGAAGAAGCATATAGAACTGCAGACTTCTAACAAATAAATAGGAAACAGTAAAGATGAATACTATCAATAATTAAAGGTGCCAGATCAATATAGTAGAAACTCAACAGATAATTTTTGATTTACTGGTGGAATTAGATTTACAAAAGAAATATGGCTTAAATTCTGACTGTACTAAACTACAAATGTAATGAATTACAGTAATTATAAGTGATATAAATGCATTCCATAATGTGATTGTTTTCTGTATATTAGTATAAAATGGAGTTACTGGGTTACATAGAGAATTTTTGTTACATTTTTTTAATCCATTGCTTTACCTAATAAAATTTCCTCCTCTATGTCCAGAAGTTAAAATGTCTGTATATTACTTTTATTTATACTGTACTTTTCCAACCTGGCTCTTTTAAAAAAATTATTTGACTGAAAAGTTATCAATCCTTTTCATTCTATAATACCAAAATAATAAAGTATTTGATATAGCTAATTATGGTATTTCTGAGAAGCTTATGAAGTGCACAAAGATTAACTAAAATTCTTATTTCCAAATCCTGGTTTCTTTCAATATAGAATGACTAGAAAAGTACTATCTCAGAGCAAACACAAACGGCAACAAATTAGGTTTCCTCATAATATAAAAATAGATAATTATTTATAAAAATCCACTGACGTAGTATTTAGTTCTTTTAGAGGGTTAATCCATTTCTCAAAATAATTTATTCAGAGAAATAACTTCCTTACCAATATAATTCATTTTGTTCATTTTCAGTTTAAGAAGTTGTTTTTCTTTTTTCAAGTGATCAGCAATGAGTTTTCTCTTCATTTCAGGTAAGTGCTGAAAGATAACTGCCATAATTTCACAGAAGTTAATAAGCATTAGCAATAATGGCATGTTGAATCTTAGTCTCCACTTGTAAGACAACAGCTTCACTTCTTTCAGATTATTTCAGGCTATTCCACAAGAGTCTGTCCTCGCGATTAGCACTCTACAAAACTGAAGAAGGTATAGTTTGTCTGCTATTGCACAGATTCACTTCTTTTCTGGAAAAGCCTCTCTTCCAGGTTTGGGACGCTTAGCCTTCCATACAAGGCATGGTAGTGTCCTACCCCAGGCTACTGTGTATCTACAGTTCAATTAGAACTTTTAAAGACTGAGTTTTTTAAGACTCAAAGAAACAGATGGTGAAATTTTTCCTAGAGTGACAGGTGACTGGAGAAATGTTTTGGGACAAGGTACATCTGAAGAATTATAAAATTGTAGTATTTATAGAGATCTTAAATATAACAGTTGAACTCCAGTTTGCTGATATGTCCTCAAATTATAGGCTGCTACTGACTCCACTTTCTTTTCAGGCCAACATTACCTCTTCAAAACAATCCACAACCTTTATGAAGGTTGTACCTGGGTAGGGATTGAGAGGGTTCCAGAAAATCTGTAAATTTTTTTCCTAGTAATTCTGGAAAAAATGTATTCTTGCTCACTTAGTCTCCTTAGGGCAGGCCTGACTACCCAAGCACACAGTTTTAGACCTCCTCCTATTCATCTTTGTATCTCTAGGTACAAATATTTTCAGATGTGAATTTGTTTCAACTTTTGGTCTCTGCAGTATTATTTAGTTCAGAAATGTAAGAGGTAGGCAGAGAACCTTCCTCTTATACAGGAAAAAACAAGTTATTATTTCCAGTTTTTTTTTGTTAAATAATATGCCTCAGGTCACTTTTAATAAACATTGAGCTAGTAAATTACTACTGTTTTCCAGGTACTCTTCTGGGTTTGGGGAATTAATCAGAGAAAATTTGATACATATTAAAGCTCTTGTTTTTTCTAGACTGTATAAAATCTCAGTCCTTGGATTTTAAAAATATTTTGAAACACCCTACTATTTCTAATCTGTCAGATTACACCTGTTGAAAATCAGTAGTAATTTCTACGTAAATAGTAGGATTAGAAAACTTTCAGTTGAATGTTAATAGTCAAGCTTTAAAAATCAATTGTAAAAGTACAAGAAAATTTAGAAAAATTACTGATAATCCTACCCTCTAAAGATAACCATTTTTATGCAATTTTCATATATATGATTATCCTACATATAGGATAAGAATATACAAAAGCCTTGTATCTTATTTTTCCCCTTAATTATACCAAGAACGTTTTCCCATGTCATTAAAAATCTTGTAAACAATTTTTAGGGCTACATAATAATCCATGACTATAATTCAAAAAATCATTTTCTTATTGTCAGATATTTAAGCCATTTCTCTTTTATCATTGTTATCATAAATAATATACCTGCATGTTTTATTATTTCCTTAGGATAAATCCCCCAGAGTAATGCTAAATGAAGGGTATGATCATACTTAAGGTAAAGAAAAAATATTGTCACATTGCCCTCCAGAAAGATTGTACTAATTTACATTCCCACCAGTAGGGTTTACCTGTTTTGCCGCACCATTACTGCCATTGAGGAATTTCACTGGATCATAAATTTGCTAATTTGACCATTTTTAATGGGCTACATGTTTAATGAATTATGAGCCACAATCATCAAATAGAAAAGAACATTTTAAAAAAATCAATACAAATAAGGAAAAATATAAAAACTCCAAGAATGGTCAGTATATGATAATGTTCTAGGATTGCAAAAGTTTATTTCATAGGAAATAAAAATGCAAATACTGTGTCTTTTTGGGAAAAGCTCAGGATGCTACTTAAAGTATGAAACTTATGAAATATCAATTTACTAGGTGAAAAGTTAGAGCAGAAAAAATACATATACCTAATGAAAATACAGATAAAATTGCTACTCTGGTTTCAGAAAGTTGTGTTAAAGATGAATGTGGGACTCTCCTGGTGGCGCAGTGGTTAAGAATCCGCCTGCCAATGCAGGAGACACGGGTTCAAGCCCTGGTCCGGGAAGATCCCACATGCCACGGAGCAACTAAGCCCGTGTGTCACAACTACTGGACATGGAGCCTGTGCTCTAGAGCCTGCGAGCCACAACTACTGAGCCCACGTGCCACAACTACTGAAGCCCACACACCTAGAGCCCGTGCTCCCCAACAAGACAAGCCACTGCAATGAGAAGCCCGCGCACCACAACGAAGACCCGATGCAGCCAAAAATAAATAAACTAAATTAAAAAAAAAAGATGAATGTGGTAGTTAGATTGCAAGATTTGTTTGCAGTAACTGTGCATATAGGACATAGTTACTATACAAAAGAACCTCTCCCTTCTGAAGCTGTAATTTTAGTGTTTGCATGTAAGAACTGGCATGTCTGCTTTTTTGCAATCTTGCTTTGCTTGAGGTAAGTGTGTGAGAACTGTCTGAACACGAGATCTGAAGAGATTGTATTTCTCACAATTCTCTTCTGCTTTCAGTTGTAATTGGGACCCTGTCCCTAAATCACATATCATTAGTTCTACAAAGAATTTGTATTGCTCTCCAGCCCACTAATTCCCTCCACTCCCTTTTTTAACTACACAAAAGACAAGAATTTCTAAGAATAAAAGCAAGAAATCTGTACTCACAATTTAAGGCAACTTCAATAGAAACTTTTTGGTTTGATCTTTGTTTTCCTAATTTAAAAAAAAAAAAGTTTTCCTGGTTCAAATTTTTTCCTTAACTTCTTTTGTGGAAAAAGAGATGTGAATTGTGAAATGAGATTAACAAATTAATAGTAGATGTGTTTTTAAAAATTGGAAATTACATACACAACTAGATAAAAGAAACTTAAATGTCCATTGATTGACTTAATTGGATTCTGTCAACATTACTTTTTGGTCACAGATAACTTTTGTGTCTCTCAGACAAAAACTTTTCTCCAGCACTGTCCCAAACAACTTTGATATTAACTATACATTAGCCTCCTTCAAAGGAGTTTCCCCTTCCCACAGCCTCAGGAAAAAGATCACGGCATATAAAGCTCTTAAATGTATCTTGTCCTCCTGAAGAGACTGTTTCTGGTTCGTATCCCTCCCCACGTAGTGACACTAATCTTCCGCACTGAACTTGTAGTTGCCGCCAGCACATGCCGCTCTCATCTTTGCCCATGCTACAACCCATGCAAAGAATGGCAAAGGTCAGCATCTGGCTCAGGCATGTCACCTCTTCCAGGAAGCCCTCAGGAACATACTTTACCCTGTCTGGATGTGCCCCCGCCTCTGTGTTCCCTATAGCACTTCTCTCGAATTATTGTTATCTCTTTATTGGGCTCTCAACCTCATAAAGACAGATTATTTTTGCATTTGTCTTTTTACCTCACATCCTGGGACTTCTTAAAGCTAACTGAATTACTGTCTCCAGCTCCCCCACATAACGTGAAGGGTTATCGCTGTTTTGTTACTGTCCTCCTTCCGGAGCCCATTTATAGGAGCCTGCTTCTACCACCTATCACTTGGGGCCAGACAATACCTCCAGACCTACTCCCATATATTCCTCTTAAACGTTATAGAATAAGTTGCGCTCCTTTTCATCTACCTTCTCTGAGAGTTTACGCCTCTAGTGTAACTTCAGCATAGCTAAAGAAAATAATCTCACTCAGTCGAGCTCATTAATAAACATAACTCAGTCATAAACATGATCGCGCGTGCTTAACCTGGGGTTGAGAGAATCGTGAGAGGCGTTGAGACTGGGTTATTTTATGGTACTTCAAAGTGTGGGTTTTGACTATAGACTTCCTCGTGAAGAACTCAAAGCGGCGGATAAACCACTTGAAACGGAAAATAAGGAAAGCAGTGGAGAGAACAGGGAGGTGAAACTAGGAAGCTTAAAGTGGCAGGACAAGCTGGGAAAAGGGAAAGCGAGGTCGAGAAAGTTTACAAACACTCTTGGGAAGACGAGTTGCAACCACTCCCGCCTCCCACTCTGCAGGCCGCCTCGCGCGCGGCGCGGAAAAACGGTCAGCCTCTCCGGGCGCTCTCCCGGGCTCCTGCTGTCCCCGCCCGCCAGGCAGTTTTCATCCAGCGCTCACACCCACTGAGACGCTGCGAAGCACGCAAAATTAAATTCCAGGAGGCCGACGGCCCATCCTAGTAACTTCCGCGTCATTTCTCTTTGTCTCCCCCCCTACCCCCGCTCCTCCCCGGGGGCAGGAGCCGCCCTCACGCCCAGGCCAAGCCAAGCCAACGCCCACGCGCCGGCGTTAGAAAAATGCCTGCTCTGGCCCTAGTTCCTCCTGGTCACCAACTCAGAATAAATTGCCCCTACGAGCTAGGTTGGTGGACACACTAGGAACTGGACAGCATTTCACGCCTTAAGAACTGAGCCAGAGGCCAAAGTGACTCCCCTCTCGGCGCTCCCCTTCCGCGCCTCCTCCCGGCGCCACGCCCCAGCACTTCCTTCCCCACCCTACTTGAGAGTCCGCACTGCTTACTGGCCGAGTTTCCTGCCAATCCAACGGACGTCGACGAATCCCGCCTTAGGAAAGGCGAAGATCGCGAAAAGGCGTGTGGCGCGAGCCTAAAGCCCCCAAGCCGCAGGTTGCTAGTGAGCCTCGGAGGCAACTGGCCGCCTGGGGCGCGTGGGCGGGGCCTCACTTGCATAACGTCCGCTCGTCGCGTCCTCGCGCGGGCCGTAGTCCCGCCCCTCACCCAACTAGAAGTCTGTTGGGCCGCAGGCGGGTCACTCCGGCCCAAGCAAGCCTGTGGCGGGCGGTCCCGAGAGCGGATTGGCTCTGAAGGCGGCAGGGAGGCGACTATAAGAGTGGGGAGCCGAGCGAAAGGAGAGGCGGACGGTGGTTGCGCTCGCGGTGCTTGGTGCGAGGCGACCGTTAGTTGAGGCCGCGGATTTTCTGCCCTTGGTGTTGTCGTCTAACGTCGCTTGCCTGTCTCAGTCAGGATGTCTGCCCGCGGCCCGGCTATCGGCATCGACTTGGGCACCACCTACTCGTGCGTGGGGGTCTTCCAACATGGCAAGGTGGAGATCATTGCCAACGACCAGGGCAACCGCACCACCCCTAGCTACGTGGCCTTCACCGACAGCGAGCGCCTCATCGGGGACGCCGCCAAGAACCAGGTGGCCATGAACCCCACCAACACCATCTTCGATGCCAAGAGGCTGATCGGTCGGAAGTTCGAGGACGCCACAGTGCAGTCGGACATGAAGCACTGGCCATTCCGGGTGGTGAGCGAGGGAGGGAAGCCCAAAGTGCAGGTGGAGTACAAGGGAGAGATCAAGACCTTCTTCCCGGAGGAGATCTCCTCCATGGTCCTCACTAAGATGAAGGAGATCGCCGAAGCCTACCTGGGGGGCAAGGTGCAGAGCGCGGTCATCACCGTCCCGGCCTATTTCAATGACTCGCAGCGCCAGGCCACCAAGGACGCGGGCACCATTACGGGCCTCAACGTGCTGCGCATCATCAACGAGCCCACGGCGGCGGCCATCGCCTACGGCCTGGACAAGAAGGGCTCCGCGGGCGGTGAGAAGAACGTGCTCATCTTCGACCTGGGCGGCGGCACCTTCGACGTGTCCATCCTGACCATCGAGGACGGCATCTTCGAGGTGAAGTCCACGGCTGGCGACACCCACCTGGGCGGTGAGGACTTCGATAACCGCATGGTGAGCCACCTGGCGGAGGAGTTCAAGCGCAAGCACAAGAAGGACATTACACCCAACAAGCGCGCCGTGCGGCGACTCCGCACCGCCTGCGAGCGAGCCAAGCGCACCCTGAGCTCGTCCACTCAGGCGAGCGTCGAGATCGACTCGCTCTACGAGGGCGTGGATTTCTACACGTCCATCACCCGCGCCCGCTTCGAGGAGCTCAACGCCGACCTGTTCCGCGGGACCCTCGAGCCGGTGGAGAAGGCGCTGCGCGACGCCAAGCTGGACAAGGGCCAGATCCAGGAGATCGTGCTGGTGGGCGGCTCCACTCGCATCCCCAAGATCCAGAAGCTGCTGCAGGATTTCTTCAATGGCAAGGAGCTGAACAAGAGCATCAACCCTGACGAGGCGGTGGCCTACGGAGCCGCGGTGCAGGCGGCCATTCTCATCGGGGACAAGTCAGAGAACGTGCAGGACCTGCTGCTACTCGACGTGACCCCGTTGTCGCTGGGCATTGAGACGGCTGGCGGCGTCATGACTCCACTCATCAAAAGGAACACCACGATCCCCACCAAGCAGACGCAGACCTTCACCACCTACTCAGACAACCAGAGCAGCGTGCTCGTGCAGGTGTACGAGGGCGAACGGGCCATGACGAAGGACAATAACCTGCTGGGCAAGTTCGACCTGACCGGGATTCCCCCGGCGCCCCGCGGGGTCCCCCAGATCGAGGTCACCTTCGACATCGACGCCAATGGCATCCTCAACGTCACCGCCGCCGACAAGAGCACCGGTAAAGAAAACAAAATCACCATTACCAACGACAAGGGTCGTCTGAGCAAGGACGACATTGACCGGATGGTGCAGGAGGCGGAGCGGTACAAGTCGGAAGATGAGGCCAATCGCGACCGAGTGGCCGCCAAAAACGCCGTGGAGTCTTATACCTACAACATCAAGCAGACGGTGGAAGACGAGAAACTGAGGGGCAAGATTAGCGAACAAGACAGAAGCAAGATCCTCGACAAGTGTCAGGAGGTGATCAACTGGCTCGACCGAAACCAGATGGCGGAAAAAGATGAATATGAACACAAGCAGAAAGAGCTCGAAAGAGTTTGCAACCCCATCATCAGCAAACTTTACCAAGGCGGCCCTGGCGGCGGCGGCAGCGGTGGTTCGGGAGCCTCCGGGGGACCGACCATCGAGGAAGTGGACTAAACTTGGACTCGAGTCAGCGTAAACCTCTTTTCCTTTCTCTCTTTTTCCTTTTGTTTTTGATTCTTCTTTGAAATGTCCTTGTGCCAAGTATGAAATCTATTGTTGGAAGTGTTTAGCCCGGTGTATGCTTATGAAAGGAAAGGTGCAACAACTTAGTTTAATTATAAAAGGTTAGTTCTAAAGTTTGGCTTTTAAAAACATTATTTGAGGTTTCTCTTTAATGCATTTTGCGTATTTGCTGACTTGAGCGTTTTTGGTTAGCTTAGTTTGTACATGGAGTTTTGAGATGGGAAACCTGAAGTTTGCACACATGTTCTGTGGAAGCTTGGTAACAATAAAATATACAGAAGCTTGAATTGTTTATTTTTATGTACTACTTTAAGAGGAAAGTGAACATTGCAGTAATGTTAAGGGCAGGCATACTTTTTGCAAACAAATGCATAAATACAAATTTAAAAGTAAAGCTGAAATTGATCTAAAAATTATTGTGTTGGAGTTTTCAATTTTCCCTTCTTACTGTTTTACCCATGTTGGTCTTTAACTAAGATATTAGTATAAGATGAAGTTTATCTAACTCAGTCTTGCCTAATTTTCTGATGAGGTTCCTGCTTTGAATTACCAGCAACTTAAGGGGAAAAGATCTGGGTAAACGTTTTCCCCCCTTTTAATACAGAAACCAGAGTGGGGTCTGACAGTATGCCCAAACTCCTAAGGCTTGGCTTAAGTATTCAAGTGAAAATCCACCTGAATATTCCAACAGAATACAAGGTATGTTCCAGGGTTAAGTACAGAAAGATTCTTTCTCTAAACAAAAACTGGGGCAGGTGTTGTCTTCTGATAATAGCCCAACATAGTATGAAACAAGTTGCTTTCTGCAACATACAGGTGCCTGAAACAAGATCCAGCAGGCAAACGTTAAAGCCATTTAATACTGACTCCAAATTTAGTCAAATTTGTTAACTTTAATTTTCTAGTAAAACAGCTCAACTTCTGGGCTTATGGCAAATTCAAGAAGAATATGTTTTCAGCAGTTAAATTACTTGCAGGTTAGAGGAAGATGATATAGTTTTTTCTTCTGATTTGAGAATCATAATGCCTTTTCAATACCTGCCTTAAATCACTAGAATATATTTCTTTTTTAGAAGGCAAACTGCAAGGTAGTCCTGTATTTCGTCAATATACAACTTGTCCATTTTCCAGTATTTCCAATTTGAGATTGTTACAGATAGGAATATTACAGTCCTTTGAGATCCACTATCCTGGGCTTAAGCTTTAAAATCCATATCCTTAGGAGAGGGGGGGTTTATATTTTAGTGGAATGACACATCTGCTTTGTTCTGATTGATTCTCTTTAAGGAGAATGTGGAAGAAATTCAGTAAAAGCTGATTGGAAAATGCATAGTTAACCTAATGTTTTCACCATACAGACATTTTAATATCTTCTTCCGAGTGATGTAGATTTGCTTCATGTTGCTCATAACAGTGACTTATAGAAGCTAATTTTAAATTTAGTAGTGGACACTTCCATATCATGCAGAGATTAATTTTTGAAATAATATAAAAACGAGAGAACAAAGCAGCCTAAAAATATTGAGCTTTAGTAATGATCCTCTCACAGAAGAGCTGACTCTTTGTACGTATACTTTTTTTCTTTTTTAGCGGGTCTTATTTGGGTGGGGTGGGGAGATAAAAAGGCAGTTGTGAAATTGCTTCAAAATAAACATTTTTAAAAAGGTAGTTGCTCTTTACACTCTGAAAGCTGGACATAACTTGGGTTTTTCAGTGCTCATGCCAGGGTGGAAAGTTTTCAGCAAGGAGGCATTAAGGGTGTTTCATTGACTGCAGATAGCATCGTATAAATATTTGACAAACTACCTTGGTACTAACAGAATCAGGTGATTAGTAGCCTTAGAGTGACGTTTAACATGAGTTTTTACCAGGATAACACACATTCTTAACCTTTTATTAGTCCTTTATTGAAAGTGTTTATCCCTTGCTTTAACTTCAAAGTATATAAAGTATAATGGCGTCTTTCTGTAAGTGCAATTTGGTATTAGTATGACTCATTTTAGACCTCATTTTGGGAGAGATTAGTTTTTAAAGTATCAGATAAATGACCAATGGTAGTCTCTTTGGCCTGGCCTCTGGTAACCTGCTGTAACACTAACATCAATCTATGTAGATACTTCATTTTCCATTATTTTGAAAAGTAATTTGTAAAAGTCCTAGCCTTGAGTGTTTTTAATTCTGTCTTCTCAAATTTACCTAGATCTGAATATTGCTAAGATAAAGCCACTGAAGTAGCCATTCAGTGTTTCCAGGGGTCAGTTGAAACTGGTAACTCGGTAACTCCTGGGAACTCCTTAGCAGATGTTAGATCAGCTGTAGTCAAATGATAATGGAAAAAGTACTTGAGCTTAGGATGAGGCTAAATTACAGTTTAAGGAATAATTAGCATCACTTGAACTTGAAAGTAGTGTTATGCTAGGGACTAGTTGTCATGACTAAAGCTAATGCGATACATATAGAATGCTAAGGGATTGAAAAAGTACATTTATCAGAATGGGGACTTAATTTCTTCTTATCTGAATGTCTGATTAACAAAATGGCTGTTTTGAGGCAATGAATCTAGACACCTGTCAAAATAAGACATAGCAGGTTGTTTACAGTGTTTCAGATGTATGAAATTTCAAAACAAGCTTACCCTAAATTTTTTATCATATTAATTTGATATGTGTAATGGAAATGCATGCACTTGACTTGTGTATTAGGAGATATTAGTGCTCTTTACATCTTTAAATTTACCATGCATGATAGGATATTTAATGTATCACCTATTCAATATGTCAAGGAGAGCTAAGAATTTCTTTATCCTATGTACAATTTTAAACATGAATATAACCTGGCTATCTAGATGAAATCAAAAGATTTCTTTTTATGAAGCTCAAATACTGGGCCCATGATAAGGTATTCACCTACTTTAAGTTGAATGTAGTTTATAAAAGTTGTATTGTGGGGTATATTTCCCTTGCTTTTGAACACTGGAATTGAAATTTTAAAGTATCTCAGATCCATATGTCACAAGACAATTGCTGAGGGAATACATATATTTAGGTTAAGGAACAACAGGAATATTCAATTGCTTCTGTATAATGTGTAAGTAGGTATGAGAAAACTGTTGTGAAGAACTATCCTTAAGCATTAAAATTAGATACAGAATTTAAATCCTTGAAGAAAAATTATGGATCTTTAGAGAAAGAGCCAAGTTTTTACTTTTGATATAGCTCTTGGGATGGAAATATTTTAGGGTATATGTATTTCTAAAATTTAATAGAGTAATACTTAATGTTGAAATGTCTTTCCCTTAGAACAAATGAAGTCATAGGCTCTTTTCCTCCACCCCTTTAAGTATAGATCGGGATGTTTGTGAATTGAAGATTGGGGAAATAAGCAATCAAAAATGGAGTTGCTAATTCAAATACTGGCATTGCTGTTTTCTTACATGTTCGTTTTAAAAGAATTATAACACTTTGAAAATCTGTCCATTATGACTTTTTCATAGTATAAGCATGCATTATATCCAGTTAATATCTTGGGCCTAAAATTTGAGACCAGCAACTTAGTTCTATGTCATATGCTCTGAGTTCTTTGACCTTGAGATATTTATCTTAACTAGGCAAAAAAAAAAACAACTTTCCCTCACAGGACACTTGAAATTATTAAATATTTTAGATGGCACCTTTATCCTTACTTTATAGCATCGTGAATTGTTTGGTTTTTTTTTTAAAAGAAAATTATATTTCCATTTTAGGTTGTGAGTTTCTCATGCCATTTAACAAAAAATCTAACTGGTGAAAAATCTAACCTAAGAAATGAGTGGGTCACTTTTAAAATAAATAATGATTTAGAGCCATAAAAACAATTTTTTAATTCCCTCTTTTGTTAGGGCCTAGTGATACAGAAATATAAGATGGTTCCTTAAGAGTTATCGAGGCTTTCCTTTAAATATTATGTCCCTCTACCACATGTGACGTAACTTGTCATGTAACTTCTCTGTAGGTCATTGTTCTGGATTCTCAACGCTTTTATTTTTACCTTAGTTTTGTATTTTAGACAGCCTAAAGTTAAACATGGTAAGGTATAAAAGATCTTTGGTTTTCTATTAGCATTTCTTCACTCACTGAGATAACTGAAGAGGTTGCCTGGAAGTGTTGGGAATGGGTACCATCCAGAGTCCTTGGTCTCAGTCCTTTTTGGAGCTTCAACTCATTATTTCTCCTCTTCCCACCCAAAGTTAAATACCCTGCTTGGAGAAAAGCTTTTGGTGATTGGGATATTTTGCTAAATTCTTTTTAAGTGAGTCATCTTGTAATAAGCCAGCCTCTAAGGCTACAGCCTGAAAGCAGCAGTGCCAGCATACAGGTGGGTTTCCTTATATCTGAGCCAACCAGAACAGCTACCAGCAGTGGACTCAAGTGAGTGGAACATGAATCTAGATGATTACAATTTTATACCACTGTGACCAGTGATTGTGTGTTACCAAGTAGTGAGACTGGGAGGGTTGGGGGAAGGGGACGCAGTGGTATATCTATTGCTATGTTTTTAAAGTTTATGTGAGTATACAATCACTATTTACTAACCATCTCTTTAACGCTAATTAAGCTGTGGGGATAAAACAAAAGCAGAATATGTTAGGCATTCCCAGTCATGTAGTGTCATCTAGCATTGCTTACATCAGTGATGGAAGGAAAAAAATACCAAACAATCTGCATATCAACTCAGTTGCAAGAAGAAATTACAGGACACATGATTTGAAAAGTGTAAATACAGAAATATCAGTTGAAAACCGATTGATACAAAGCAAGTTTCTCTGCTTTGAGAGACACTAATTTTGAGTACTTATTCAGGGTGATGCTTTACACACGTTACTCCTTAAAGAGCCTCATAAACCCCTCATTTGGATATCTTCAAATGGGTTCCACATCTAGTTATGCAGCAGAACCCAGTTTTGAAAACCTTATTTCCTCCCTTGCTCCCCTCCTGCCACGCCCCACCCTAAATTAACCTAGTCCCAACTTGTATGTTTTATATTTTATTTTATTTGTTTTTATTTTTCTAACCTGGATTTGAACTTCATTTAGTGCTATTAAACTGTGGAACAAAGGGGAAGCTTCCCTAAGGAACTGAAGACCTTTTGGCTAAGATCAAGTGTAGTATCTGTTCTTATTAGTTTAATATCTGATACATCTATCTGAGAATAACATATTAAGTGGATTTTTGGAGCAGGGAGTTGGAATAGGAACTTGCTCTGTCCATTCCAAAAAAAAAAAGTTATTCTAATTAAAAACAAAAAAACAGTGATGTGGTTGACTTCTCGGTGGGAAGGCATGAAGAACTGACCTCTAAAGAAGGAACCCCGGGGCAGCTTTGCTGTGAGACGCTAGGGAGCCACAGCAGCCAAAGGTGTCAGCATGGGCGGCAGCGACACCCACCCGCCACCGCCGCGGAGGAAGCAGGGTCCCGCCCCCGCCCAACGTCGGCGGGGTTTCTCGGCGCTCACGGGCAGTTGCCTCCGCGAAGATCGGTCTAATGCGGCCAGCGGGAGACCACGTATCATGTGCCCGAGTTTTATTCGAGGAGGTGGCGGTTGGACTCGCAGGCCGACTAGCCGGATGTAAGTGCACCTGGGCCGCCCCCAGCCCGCGGCGGGTGGAAGGCCGACCCCCGCCCGCCCGCGGCGCCCGATTGGGGTCGGTGGCGGTGCAGTGACGCCCTCCATTCCCTCGGCCAAGGCCCTGCTCTCCGCCCTCCCCAGGCGGGGGCGCCGCCTTAGCCCGGGGCGAGGCTCATTCGAGGAGACCTGGCTTTAGTTGTCTACAAAAACCAGACGATGGAGGTGTGTTCGGCAAACGGTCAGAATTGAATTCCGGCTCCCCCCACAGATATCTAGGTATAGGGAAGTTCCACCGCACCATCTCTATATTGGTTGGCTGAAAAATAAATAGCCGTCCTGCGGAGGAAGCAGTCCTGCTCTGGGTGGGATCCCCAGAGAGGAGAGGCTGGAGGCTGGTAGCTACCACGGCTTGGAAAGGATAACCTGGTACTTCGCCCACTTCCTCCGAAGGGTGGGGTCAGGGTTAGAGCCGCTGTGTAACTCCTCTGAAAGATTGGGGCTGCCTTGGGCACCAGTTTGTTGTGGTCTGAGTCCCAGTTAATCAGTAAATTGCTATGGTGAGGTGACGCAGGCTCCTAGCCTTCCTCTCTTCTTTCCCTTCCTTCCTTTCTCCCCTACTTTCCTCCCTTCCTTCCTTTCTAGTGAAACTACACCCAAAAGCAATCAAAAAAGATAGAATCCTGGCTTCAAGTTAAAAAAAACACAACAGTTTAAGACTCTACATCTTTATTGAATAGAGTTAAATAGCAATTAGTGAGAATTATTGTTAAAAGTTCATTGTGACATGTGGATTGTAAATTGAACCTTTAATTATTTTTGCTGCAATCATTTCATTTTACAGCAGTTGGGATTACGATTAGGGATGTGGTACTGGAAAGATGAAACCAGAACTCTTGAATTCAGAAGGTAAATTTTAACAAAACTTTATTATAGCTTTTATGAAAATTACATGTGTTTGGGATTAAAAAAATTCAAGCAGTACAGAAGAGTATAAAGAATAAAATAAATATCTGCTGCAATCGCAACATAACCATTTTGGCAGCCTTCCTGATATCCCTTTCTGATGACATTTATCAGCTGCTCCTATGTACCAGATACTGTGCTAATCAGTTTACCAACCCTTTGAAACAGCTGCGTGTTAATCCACTTTTACAGATGAAGAAACTGATGTCAAAGGGTTAAGAAGTTTGAAGGAAACTAAGTGACTTGGCCAAATCACACAGCTCAGAGGTGATTAAGATGTTTTAAATCTAGGTCTACTTGGTTAACAGTCCATATTCTTAACTACTTTATAAAATTGCCTTTTTGAGTTATAGAAATAGAGTTTTACATTAATGGGACCATATATTATACCTGCTGCAGTAGACTGTAAATTTTACAAGGTAAAATTATTAGGTTAGAAAAACTAATTTTGGACTTCCCTGGTGGCGCAGTGGTTAAGAATCTGCCTGCCAATGCAGGGGACACGGGTTCGAGCCCTGGTCCGGGAAGATCCCACATGCCGTGGAGCAACTAAGTCTGTGCACCACAACTACTGAGCCTGCGCTCTAGAGCCCGCGAGCTACAACTACTGAGCCCATGTGCCGCAACTACTGAAGCCCGCATGCCTAGAGCCCGTGCTCCACAACAAGAGAAGCCACCGCAATGAGAAGCCCGCGCACCGCAACGAAGAGTAGTCCCCGCTCGCCGCAACTAGAGAGAAAGCCCGTGCGCAGCGAGGACCCAATGCAGCCAAAAATAAAATAAATAAATAAATAAATAAATAATAAAGTAAAAATTAAAAAAAAAAAGAAAAACTAATTTTAATTCTCCATTGAGAAAATACTGACTCTATTAAAAGTGTATCACTAAACTAACAAAACTAGCCACTATCTGCTGTGCACCTATTATATTGCAGACATTTGCATATTTTTCTGAGTCTTAAAACAGCCATGGAAAGCGAGCACTAATATCTCCATTTCATAGATGAAGAAACAAGCCTCAGGGAGATTAAGCCACTGAACCAAAGTCATCCAGCCAGTAAGTAGCAGAACTGACATTTTGAACCAAGATTTATCCAAGTCCTTTCCACTTTATACACTGTCTCCCTCTGATAGACCGCAAGCCCTCAATGGCAGGAACTGTCTTAGTCATCTTCATGTCCCTGGAGCCATCTGCAGAACTTCACAGAGTAGGCACTCACCAAATGTTTATTGAACAAGTACAATCAACCAACTAGATTCAAGCAGAGGAAGACTAGAGGCACAGGGCCAATTAGAAGGCTAATTGTAGGAGGATTATAAATAGTTATCCAGGTAAGAAACAGAGTCAGAGAGAGAAGGGTGCAGGACTAAGAAATATGCAAGAGATGAAATTGACAGGATGTTTGGATAGAATTGATTGATACCATATAGTGCCTGAAAGTTAAGGGAGAGGGAGAAGTAGGTGCTTAGGTTGGCTCCCAGGTGTCTGGCTTGGGTGATTGGTTGGCTGGGATTGCCCTTCCCCCATATACAGAATAAAAGAGGCAAAACTGGTGATGTGTTTGAGGTTGCTATGACGTGGACACATCTCTTAGGCTGTTGGTCAAATGGGGCTGGAGGTCAGAAAAGGAGTTGGCTGTGCAGATGTAATTTATAGTTACATTATAAATATAATTAAATATTTAATAGCAATTAAACATGAATAAAGGCTAACCATTATATTAAAGTCAAAATCAAAAGTTTATATTTCATGGAATATTTATTTCAGTATTTGAGTAATCTGTCATTTCCACAGCAGTGATTTCAATTTTTCTTCTCAGATATATCACAGAAGATTCAGTCGAGTAGCTCCTGAAACATCATACTTAGTGAATGTGAGATAGTGACAAAGACAGCAAGATAGCTCTGAGATTAGACAGACAGGATAATCACAGGAGTCAAAATATACACGGTAAAGCACAAGAAAATGTGGGTCTAAATTTTCAGTGCCAGTATTTTCTTTTCTCAGTCTTCATATATATATAAAGGCCATCTCAATCCTCTCTTCTTATGATAAAAATTGCACCATACTTTTTACTTACTGATCTTCTTTATAAATGAAGTTATTTTGTAGTATTTTTCAAACTAATTTTTCAGTGCTAATCTAATAATAACCCCCCCCAAGTGGCACTTTTTCCTGTATGATCCTACTAACGAATTTACAGATATCAGTTTCACACTGACTTTATTATTCATAAAACATTCATATTCATAAACTAAAGTTTCTTTTGGTTCGTTACCAAATTATTCTTTAAAATGGCTTGATTGATTTCCCATGTATATTCCCCACTTGATTTTGGAGAATATACATGGGATGGTATGATTTAAAAGGTAGATTGTGTGACATAATGTTGAATGAAAAAGGCCAGACACAAAAATGTAAATATTGTATGATTTTATTTATATAAAAGTTTACAGTAACAGACAAAAGAAAAGAACTGTATTGATAGAGGTCAGAATAGTGGTTACTTTTTGCGGGTTATCAACTGGTAGGGGAAAGTACAAGAGAACCTTCTGAGGTGCTGGAAATGGACTATATATTGATTTGGGTGGTGGTTACATGGGTATATACATAGTAGAAAATTCATCAAGCTGTCCACTTAAGATTTATGTGCTTTACTGCATAAATGGAAGCTATACCTCAATTTAAACAGTGTAAAAATAAAACCCCCCAAACACCAGACTGTGTCAAGTACACAAATTGGGTGCAGTTAAAGATGGGGAAAGGAGTACCATGAAGAATAGATGGGGGCAATCCTTTCATGGTGGAGCTGCTTTGTGTTTAAGCAACTCAGTGTGTCAAACCTGAGTATTAGGATTACCTTGGGAGTCCAGCTGCTAGGGGTGATGCTAAGGAAAAGGAAAGCAGACTTTTGTATGTTTTAGGCCAAAGTTAATGTTTGGCTTTGTTGGAAATGTAGATACTGATTCCCTTTTAAAGTCTAAGCATGTCCCATCACACATTAAAATGTAGGTTTGAAGTCAGAGAGGACTCATGAGCTGGAACATGCTCTTTTTTTTCAGAGACCATGCTGCAGACACCATGTCACCCCAATTCATGGTGATGAGACAGGGCTGAGGCAGAGGAGGTGGAGAGGAGACAGTGGTAAGAATGGGAGCTGCAGAGGCAGAGGCTTGTTCAGTCACTGTTCTCACACCAGTTCTGTTTGGTGTCACTCCACAAACCTTTATGAGCACGTGTCATGGGATTGCACCTGTGCTCTAGAAAGCCCTCTCCCATAGTAACATGGAGGGGCAAGATTAGAACTCGGGAGACAAGACAATTATGCATTCCTCTAAGGGGGAGATACAGGAGAACAGAGTCAAAGAGTCATGCTAGAGGCAACTCAGATAAATCCGGCCTTGTGTGCAGGGGGTAGTAGCTGGTAAGATTGGCTGTGAGACAAAGGGAGGAAGGAGGCAAGAACATCTGGGTCACTGAGTGGGTGATAGCATTGTCTATTGAGACAAGGAAGGTGGGAGAGCCGGTATGTTTATGGAGGGGTGAAAGGTAACAAGGTTACTTTTTCAGTGTGCAGAATTTGAGATATAGTCGGCCCTTGGTATCCGCAGGGGATTGGTTCTAAGACACCCCCGCCCCCTGCGGATCCCAAAATGTGCAGATGCTCAAGTCCCTTATGTAAAATGACATAGTACAGTCGGCCCTCTGTATCTGCGCATTCCACGGGCTGACTGGACCTGCCTGTGAGATGTCCAGGTCAAGAATTCAGTAAGCAGGGGTTTGGTTTTCCTGAGAGGGGCCGGTGCAGAATTACAGTGGAAGGTGAAACTGACTGAGGCCAGAAGCCTAGGAAATACCTACTTCTAAAAATTATGAAATAAGTTTAAAAATATCATATTATTTTTAAAAACCAGAAAATACCATTAAGCGAAAACAACCAAAAAAACTTTACAATCCCACATAAAGAGTATGACTGTTAACATGTTAACAGTTATTGTATAGCTTTCCAAATCTTCTTTTATGTATGTATACACACACATACATTTTTAACTTACTCTATTCTCCATTTCCATATCTTTTTTCCTCATTACAAAGTTGCACATACTTGTTGAAAAACAAGTATATAAATGTACACAGTAGAAAGTGGGGGTTCTGCCACAGTTCTGCCCCCAAAGACCACCGGTGCACCAGTGTTAAGGCTTACCACCTTATTTTTATTTTTTTGTGTTCAACATACTGATTATATTTATTTTACATTCTGTGACTGATAATTCCAGTACCTGAAATCATTGTACGTCTGACTTTGTTGCCAGCTTTTTTTTCTCTTATAGTGTTATTTTAAAAATTTTAACTAAATATAAACATTTTAAACTTTTTATATTGGAAGATTTCAAACATAAACAGAAGTAGGGAGAATGGGGTAATGAACCCTCACATACCCATAGCATAGCGTCAACAGTCACCAAATTAAGGTCAACTTTGTATCATCTATACCCTCATCTTTTCCACCCCTTGATTATTTTGAAGTAAATTCCAGATATCATATCATTTCATCTATAAGTATTTCAGTACATATCTCAAAAAAAATAGGCACTCTATTAAAAAATATAACTAAATTACTATTTACTGGCCTAAAAATACAAAAGGTAATTTCTTAACATTGTCACATATGCAGTTTGTATCCAGATGTCTCCTATTGTCTCATATTTTAAAAGTTTGTTCCAGTCAGGGTCTACACAATTTCCATACATTACAGATGGTTTGATATGTCTCTTAATCGGTGTGCATGTCTTAAGGTTTTGAAGGTATCTTCAAAGTGGCCCTCAGGAATAGCAGACAGGCAAAGAAAGGCAACTGAAGAGAAAGCATGATTAGAAGGGTCAGGAGGAAAGCCCTGAGACACACAAAGGCCTTCAAAGGCAAAATAAGAAAGGGAATTTGAGTGGGGAGTGGTCAGCAATGTCAGATGCTAAAGAGAGCTCAAGATGGGGCAAAAAGAAGCCTTTGGATTTAGGGGTCGCTCCGGACATAGGTGAGAAGCCATTTCAGGAAGGCAGTGGAGTAGAAATCAGATTACAGTAGCTAGAGGAGAAGAATCTGAGATAAAGAGTACTCTATTTTTGCTAGTTTCTCATCAGTAAGTTAACCAGTGAAAAAGGAAAGCGATAGTAGCCTTTAGGGGATCCAGTACTAAGGGAAGGGACTTTTGTTGGTTTTGTTATAAAGGTAGGAAAATTTTGAGTTTGTTTGGGTAGAAAGAAGAGATGGAAGAGAAGAGAAGGAAAGTGGGAATGGGATCAAGAGCGCAGATTAGCTTGGAAAAGGTAGAAGCAGAGTTTCCGCTGAGTGTGGTGGGAAGGAAGTAATAGAGACAGGAAAGCTTGGGAATTTGAAGGTGCAGGAAGATATATCTCTGCCGCTCTCCTTACTGAAAGTAAAGCAGACCCTCCCAGGCTACTACTGGGAGGAGAATCTTTTGGTAGCAGTGCTACTGACCCTGACTCATTCCCCCGAGATTGTTGCTCCCTTTCCAGCTCCCTCCTCGGTAACTGCCCCCACTGCCACAGTGGGCTGGGCCGGGGGCTCCGGAAACCTGCATTCACCCAAATGCCCTGACCCAGTACCTAAATGGGGGCATTTCCTGAAGCCAGTGGACAGGGGAGACAGGGAGGGCTTCCCAGGGGAGGTGCTGTCTAAGACCTGAGGAGGAGAAGGTGTGGGCAAGGCAAAGGGAGCTCTGGTTGTGGAGGAGGAGAGTGTGTTCTAGGCAGAAGGCACATCTCGTGCAGAGGCCCAGACACATTTGAGACTGCAAGTGGTCAGTACGCTGGGTGTAGCGCCCCAGGCAAGTGTTAAGAGAGGAAGTAGAAGTTTTAAACCAGGGCAAGATCGTGAAAGGTCTTACAGACCATGCTGAGGAATTTAAACTTTATTCAGAGGGCCCCCGGGGTGGGGGTGGGGCGGGGATTGAAAGGTTTTAAATGGGGAAGTAACGGGCCAACCAACAAGGCATGCTCCTCTCTGACACAGTGTCTGTAGTCCTAGCCATTCATGTTTCAAGTGCCCCCTACTCCCAGCTGGGAGAGAACCAGCCGCCTGTCTGAGTGTTTGCCAAGGTCATGGACTCCCCTGAGGACATACAGCCAAGGAAACTACACCTCCAGAAGCCTCGAACTTCTCTTGTTTTTCAACATAGCCTAACAGAAGACTCTAGTAACCACTGAAGAGCTCTAACTGGTGTGGAAGCCAAGAGTGGTCCAGCCCTCTGCATTTTAGTGATGGGTTCTAGGAGAAAATATGACTGCTTTTTCTCATTTATTTCAGGGCAAAGGGAAATGATGTGACTGTGCTGTGATATTAGGAAAGCACATCAACACAGTGTGGTCTGTGATTCTAAATGGGTTGCCAGATTGAGGGGGAGACTATGGAGACTGGAAGAAGGTACAGATCTAGGTCAGACTGTGGTTTGGGAGCCAATCAGAGGTGCAGTTCAAAGTACAATTTTTAATTATTACTAGTGATGCTTCTTAGTGATTCCAAATGCACTGTGAACATAGGCTGCTTTTAGAGCTATGGCAGGACACTCACAAAGAGAAATCCATCTCACCATCTGATCCGGAGAATGACTTCAGTCAAGTGAAAAGCCACTCAGGCAAGTGTGGAAAGACGTGTCCAGAGGTCAGAGAATAAGGGCTAGAGGTTTAGCAGTAAATGCCAGACTATTGGCTAAGAGCAGGCACTACCTGCCACAAGTTTCAAATACTAAGACACGGTCAGCCTCTCTGAGCCTTAGTTCTCCATCAGTAAAATGATAGCCATGTACTAGATGATCTTTTAGATGTCTTCTAACCCCCAAATTCTATGATCTTATGATTTTATAATTCTAAGTTCATTTGACTTAGTTCGTAGACCTGATCTATAAGATCCCAAATGTATCCTTTCCTTATCTTAAGGCTCTCTTGTCTCAAATCAACTCAGGCAAACTAACTAATAGGGCAAGAAATGTTGAATTATAGGAATGGGACTGAGGCAAGTTTAGGAGGGAAGCAATTTCATTTGACATTAACTGAAATTGGGTGTTTCTATCTATATTCTCTCATCTTCTAGAGAAGAGAAACCCTGGGAAGGGCTGGTGACCTGAGATTTCTTTAGCCTGTTAGGAAAGTTAACAGCCAATGGCTTGTAAGTGGCCAGAATGTTGTGATGGTCCAAGAGAAAACTGAAAACAACTTTGTGTTCTTGTTTAGGGTGGTTATATTAATGCCACACATTAGATATCCAGCAAGTAGAATGGACTTCAAAGAGCTGTTAGAAAATGTCTGAATGTTTGGGGGAATTGAGGATTTTGTTAAAGGCTATCTAAATGGCCTGTCAATAGAATGTATCAACAACGTACTGTTTCTTCCTCTATACCTCTATCAACTCTTCTTTTAGGAACGCAGGTAATAAATCAATACATTCTTGTTATTAAAAAAAAAAACCCTGAAATAATACAGAAGTATACAACTGTGGAAGATAGCTCTCTTCATCACTACGCCTCCTCTCTGCCCCATCTCTCTTTGGAGGTACCCACCATCACCATTTGGTATCCTTTCATTTCTTTTTTCCTGCCACCTCCTCAGTATTTCAGCACACCCTCCCTCTAAATACCCGATCCTTGGAGACCAGTGGTAAGAAGAGGACAAGAAAGAATGAAAAGTTTAGAAATCATCCGCTAACCAACTTGGTGCCAATGGTCTGAAAAGAAAGAAAAATACAAAAAATCATTCCCTTGAGGTGATATCGTGTACATGCTTTTAGATTCTAACCTAGTCTACAACCTGAATATTGCCAGGATGTTGGCAAAAACTCCTGGAAGAAGAAAGTACCAAACTGATTAACTTTATCATTCCCGTGGGAGGTATTTCTCTAAAATGATGACTTTGTGGGTAACCAATCCCAGAAAAATTTTAAAGGAAGTTGTTTCAAAACTGTTGTGTTGACAAAGAGATGATAAGAGTATATATGCATGATTAGGGAATGACTAAAATCTGGGGAAAAGTGCTTCTACTTACTATATCTATGCTTAAACTTAACAGAGAGACATGTAACTGTGGGCAGAGATTAAGCTTCTGGGTGGTGTTACCAACGTGGCATTGTTTCAGGCAGAAAAATAAACATCATAATAATCCACAATGGTCACCAAACCAATGTATTTGGTAGACACCACAATTCTAGAAAATGAACTCTCTATGAGGCAGGAACCACATCCTGCTAGTCTTCAAAACGCTTTTCTCTGTCTTCCTATTAAGCATTTGCTGATAATCCTGAGAGTCTGTGCATTGACTGTAATCAGACACCACTTATTTTCAATGTTATAGCAATGCCTGACACAGAGTATGGCCTCAGTACATATTTATTTGTTGCTTAATTGTGGTCCATTGTTAGTTAGGCCCATTACTGCTTGGTAATGCTTGTACAAAAACTATAGAGTCAAAGCAACCCTGAGTTAAGTAAAGGGTCCTGAAACCTTCTTCGAGATAGTCAAGCTTCTAGAAGAGTCCACAGCGGTGACAACGAGGTGGCTGCTCGGAGGGCAGGACTGCCTGGTGGGTAAACACATGGCTCTGTGGCTAGAGAACCTGTGCCGGGTCCTGGCTTTGGCACTTGCTAAGTGATCTTGGTCAGGTTACTTAATATCTTTCTAAGGTTCAATCTTTCTCATATGTAAAAATTGTAATAATAGTAATATTTTCCTAATAGAGTTGCTGTGAAGATTGAATGAGGTCGTGCTTAGAAGCACATAACAAGTACTCAGTAAATCAAAAAATCCTTCCAAACTGATCACGAGCTTTCTGTTTCTTCTGAAGTTACAACAGCATTTTCAGATGGAAATGTTTTGTGTATGGTGGTATTCAGGAGGCTAGTGATACGTAAAGGCTGAATATAAAGTCTGATCTTTTAATCTTTTTCTAGATGATTGTACCGCATGTAAATACATGCGCATACCGCATGTTAAGTACAGCTGTGCCTCAGATTCTCTCCAGGACACTCACAATATGTGCTGGTCCTCAGGTTCCATGAGCTATGGTCATGCTCTGATTAGTTTCCCCCGGGAAAAGGTTAAGTTCCTAATTTTCTCATTTCTATTACAGTTTTACACCTGCAGTAGAACTCAAAGAAAGAGGAAAGAAAGGCAAAGCAGTTCACTTTGCTGAAATTGATGGTCCAGCTTCAGACAGGTAGCTTAACTTAGCACCATGACAGTGTTGCTGATAGCACCTCTCAGCAGAATGGCTTAAGCCTCTACAGACGCTAAGAAAATATCATTCCCATCATCCTAGGTTGAAATGCAAATAGCCATCAAGGAAGGAACATGCACTATTTCACAATTATGGTGGGAGTTACAATCATCCCAATAATGTATCCCTGTGATAATTTGGCTATTAGCAAATTTTCAGCTTCTTATACTTTAAAAAAAATCTGAAAATGATAGCTATGCCAAAAATAGATGATTTAAATGATCTATTTTGGATCAAACTGGTATTTACATTTTATGTAAGGCAGTGTGCATTCCTGCTACCCCTAGCATAGTAAATATGTTTAATAAAATGTATTCCAAAATGATCCTACATTAAATGAAACCCACACATGACACTCAGGGTCTCCTTACTTTATAGTAAACACCTCATGTGCCTCAGGGTAGATTAAATATAACTAAAACCTTTCAAAGCACTACTAGAGACTGTTATATCCCCAAAACAGGTTGACAGATAAAAGGTTTGCTTTAAGAGACGATAAGTCACCCAAAGGCTTAAAGGAACGAAGTCAGCAGGGCAACGTTACACTCCACGATGCTAAATGTGAGTAACTGCTTCATCATCCTTACATGTGTTACCTGGTGTCAACCTCTAAGGCAGCTCTTTGTCCCTCTTTCAATTGTCCATCTTCTCTCCTTTCAGTTGTTGCTTTGCTTTTGCTACAAGATACTGAGATGCAGCATATCTGTTCTTTTACAACATTTATGAGGTATGTAATGCTTGTGAGACATTTTAGATCTTTTATCCTTTATTTTGAAATCATCCCATCTGATAAATGATGACAAATCTGATTTTTGGAGAAAGGGCTGGCTCTATGCAAGCCATCCTCTCAGGATTCAGTTTCAAAGACTGAGACCAAAGAGAGGAAGCCAGAAGTCACAGGAGCCCAAAATAAAGTCCAGGGCAAGGAGTATGGTGAGCACGTTGTCAGAGTCCCATTGAGACTGCACTATGTATATGTTGGTTACAGGGGATACTCATTTACTGAAGATCAGTTTTCTCCGCTAGTTATGTTTGGCAGCCCCAACAAGTACTAGGTGTGTGACTCTGGGTGAGCTTTTTGATCTTCCCGAGCCTCAGTTTCCTTGGATACAAAATTGGAAGTAATGGTGTCTCCACGTGGCTGTACGTGGAAGGTGCTTCTCATGGCAGCTGCACTTGTAAGTGCTCAGTGAGAGTTGGGTATCCTAGGCTGTGGGCAGCGCTCACAGATTCCCTCAGCATTCAGTAAAGGCCCGCATATGGAAAACACCTGAGATTCTCTGCCTGAAGCTTTATTCTATGGCAGGAGCACACTCAGCCTGACTACAGGGCTACAGGGCAAGCTTGGGGCACTAGGGAGTCAGTGCCCGAGAAGCAGCCTCCAGTCGGTGATGTGCTGGAGGGAGAGTTGGTAGATAAATATCCCAGCTTCCATCTGTCAGGATAACTCTAAGTTTTCTACGCTGTCTCCTAGAGTCCCACATGGTACTGAACTACATTGGTCCACAGTCATAACGAACTTGTTAACACCCCCTTTCCATCTCACCTCCCCACTCCCCTACTGATGTTTTTTGTGATCACTTCCTAGTAAACTACTTACTCGCAAATCTGTCTCATGGTGTGTTTCTGGGAGAACCCAACCTAGGACAGGTAGTTATTAATACTGTGGAAAAAAAGTCTGCAATGCTCATCTTCATCCTGCTCTCAAGGTATGGTTAAGGAATGCATGCCAGAGTAAGAATTTCTGTTTGGGGCTAGAAAGGAAGCAGCAAAAATCTTGTAAGAATATTTAGAAAGAAAACAAAGCCTCTAGTTTTAAAACAAATGAGATAGGATTGTAAATCAATGCAGTCTTTTTGGAGAGCAAAACTTACGAAACTTTAATGTGCAGATATTCTATGTCCTAGCAATTTCACTTCTAGGAAGTTACTCAGATGTGGCTATAAGAATAATTACTGCAGCAATGTCTGTAATATTTTTTAAAAACCTAAATATCCATCAGTAGACGATTAGTTAAATAAATTATGAGCTATAACATACTTTATCCACCTGTTTAAAAAAATGAGGAAAATCTATACATGGTGTCATGGAAAGAGGTCCATGCTACACAGGTAATTGACAGAAGCAAGTTGCAAAGACTTGTATATACATCATTATCCCATTTGTTACCAAAAAGAAAGAAGTAAGGCATATATTCATGCATATGTATGTGTGCTGGTGAGGGAGGACCTTATATGTGATTGCCTATGCTCTAGAAGGTTTAGGACGGATTCATGCCAAACTCTTAACAGTGGCTACCACTAAGGAGTAGTATGGTGACAAACGAGTGAGGGGAGAGTCTTTTTACTTGTTACATTTGTGTACATTTTTTAAACAACAACAAAAAATTACCTGTATTATAAAAACACTTTAAAAATGAAAACTAATTGGTAAGCAAAACTATAATTCAGTTGTGACCTCTCAAAAAATTTTGTTTACAAAAATCAGGTTTCTTATGTCTTCAACAGTTATAGTAGATAGAATTTTAAATGGTAAATTAGTTGTGTGATGGGTATGGTAACATGTGTTTCTACTTGTTCTTGTGTGCCCATATATTTTTTTATGACAAGCTTTATGTTTGAAATATGTTATCATTATTTTCTTTTAATCTCCCCATAGGAATAAGAATCTTGACAATTTCCTCATGGCATTGTTGTACTATTTATATTATTACTTGGAAAAGATCTCACAGGAAAAGAAACCCAAAAGCTGTATGGTGTAAGTAGAATTTTGTAGTGCATTTTATTTTTATTGATTGATTTATTTATTTTTGGCCACGCCACGCAGCTTCTGGGATGTTAGTTCCCCGACCAGGGATCGAACCCGGGGCCCTGGCAGTAAAAGCACAGAGTCCTAACCACTGGACTGCCAGGGAATTCCCTGTAGTGCACTTTAAAGCTTTATCACTGCCAGTTTTAAAACTAACTTTTGTCTAGGGTAAAGAGATGATGGAAATTTAAAAATCTTGGAGTATGCTAAAACATTTTACAGGGAGGAGTTCACCAGTTTTAAAGCTCACTGAATAATTCAGATGGGTATTCTGTTAACTAAGTATTGCAAATAATATAGACCAGCATTGCCCAATAGAAGAGTATGCCCAATATGTGAGAGCCATATATGTAATTTAAACTTTTCTGATGCCATATTTTTAAAATGTAAAAAGATACAGGTGAGGGCTTCCCTGGTGGCGCAGTGGTTGAGAATCTGCCTGCCAATGCAGGGGACAGGGGTTCGAGCCCTGGTCTGGGAAGATCCCACATGCCACGGAGCAACTGGGCCCGTGAGCCACAATTACTGAGCCTGCGCGTCTGGAGCCTGTGCTCCGCAACAAGAGAGGCCGCGACAGTGAGAGGCCCGCGCACCGCGATGAAGAGTGGCCCCCGCTTGCCACAACTGGAGAAAGCCCTCGCACAGAAACGGAGACCCAACACAGACATAAATAAAAAATAAATAAATAAATAAATTTTAAAAAAAGTCTCTTTAAAAAAAATATACAGGTGAAATTAATTTTAACAAGATATTTTATTTAACCCAATGACTCAAAAATATTATCAGTGCAACTTGTAGTCAGTACTAGGAAGTTATTGATGAAATACTTTACTTTTTTGTAGTAAGTGTTTGAAATGGTGTCTATTTTACAAATACAATATACCTCAATTCAGACTAGTCACAGTCAGTGCTCAGTAGCTACATGTGGCTCACAGCTACCATATTGGACAGTGCAGATATAGATATTGTTTCTATGTTTTTCATGCTTACAAAGTTCTTGCTAAAGGGTTTGTAAGCATCTAATGAAAAAACTAAGAATTTAAAAAATTAACAGATATGACCAAAATGATATTACATATCATAGAAGAAAACAAGACTTCTTAGGCTACATGTGAAGAATTTAATCACTTTAGGTGGAGGTGGCTCGGAGCTATACAGGGCAAGGATCTGGGAACTCAGAGTCCAGAGCAGAACAATGCCTCTCAGGCTTGGTGACCTTTGCAAGCCATGGAACTTTCCCAGTGCCCAGGCTGCCCTCCCCAGTTTATGTGGAACCGACCCAGTGATTTTGCTGTTAGGAATGCTGGATAGAGTCATCAATTTGTTGTTGTAGAATGTTTTCAAAATGCAAAATCCTTGCATATAAACAAGCAGTTTGAAAAATTTTGTGAATAGATAAATGTCTTGGGATAGCAGTTTTGTAAAGAACCAAATAAATAATTCAAACACTGCTACTACAGTAAAGCCATTATAATACGCAACATCCAGCAGAGCAGCCAGAGATCATGAAGTGTTTCTGTGGTAGCAAGCAAATGGGCTTAAGCCAGCTGTGGGCTCAGAAGGTTTGAGGAGTCTTACTATTTCCAAAGAAGAAATTTATTAGACTTTGGTAGCATATTAGCTTATATTTTGTATGGTTTTTTCTAATTCTGTGGGTTATTGCTAATCAAGCAGAGACATTGTTGGGGGGGCGGGATGAATTGGGAGATTGGGATTGACATACATACGCTCTTGATACTATGTATAAAATAGATAACTAATGAGAACCTACTGTATAGCTCAGAGAACTCTACTCAGTGCTCTGTGGTGACATAAATGGGAAGGAAATCCGAAAAAGAGGGGATATGTGTATATGTATAGCTGATTCACTTTGCTGAACAGTAGAAACTAACACAATATTGTAAGGCAACTATACTCCAATAAAAATTTTTTAAAAAAGCAAAGACTGTTTCATGTCTTAATTTATAGAAATAGATAACAGAAGAAAGATTTCTTAGTTATTTTTAAAATATACTAAAGGGCTTCCCTGGTGGTGCAGTGGTTAACAATCTGCCTGCCAATGCAGGGGACACGAGTTTGAGCCCTGGTCTGGGAAGATCCCACATGCCACGGGGCAGCTAAGCCCGCAAGCCACAACTACTGAGCCCGTGTGCCACAACTACTGAAGCCCGCGCACGTAGAGCCCATGCTCCGCAACAAAAGAAGCCACCGCAATGAAGAGTAGCCCCTGCTCACCACAACTAGAGAAAGCCCGCACACAGCAACGAAGACCCAACGCAGCCATAAATAAATTTTAAAAATTATTTAAAAATAATAATAAAATAAAATATACTAAAAATTATTAGAACCCAGTGATATATGGTAGACTTTCATGGAAGGAATCAGTTACAGAATGACAAAGAAAAATCCAAGCCTTAAAATTAATGGTTCTGTGGTGTGATTCTAAAAAAAGCATAACAACTTTTCCTTTTCAAGCTTCCAGTAGTCAGTTGGTTTATTTATTATAATAGAAACAAATATAAATTACATTGAGATATCTGGATATAAATAACTTTAAGAAAAAAATTAATTTCCGTCAAAATAGCTATAACATAGGGATAATAGTAGCATTCACTGTACACTTATTGTCCAGATTAGATGAGTTAATGCATATTATCTTAGCCTAGTGGTTGGCCCTTGGAAGGAAAGCCTATAACCTGTGAGAGGAGAGCAGGAAGAGTTATAGAAGGATATTAAAGATACACTTTGATGGTCTTAGATGACTAAATGCCCTAATTCCAGAAGAAAAAACCTTATCCCCATTTAACGGAGGATGAAGCTAAGGCTCAGAAAGGTTAAACTAAATAGCTGGCTGGTGTACATGCCAAGTTAGTGATGGAGCTGAGGCTAGAACCCAGGTCTCTAACTCCAAAGTCTCTGCCTAAACCACTGTGCGGTGTCCCCACATGCCTTACCAATCAACTCGGCTCTCTGTCCCCGAGTTTATCCATTTGTAATTAGGACTTACAGCTTCTGAACAAAGGTACAATTATGTATGCAGTTTTAAACATAAGTATTTTCAAGTTATTACAATCTTCGTAATTATAATTTTTAATGGTGGCATAACTTTCCATCAAGCTACTGTATGTTAATAACTTTTTGACCTACCTATTAAGAAGCAATGTAGTATAGTGGTTAAGGGTACAGACTTTGGTGCCTGGCTTCAATCCCACGGGGGGACTCATATGTTAGGTTAATGTCAAATCCTTAAATAGTACTTGGCTCTATTACTACAGCCTGTATTACTACTCCTATTATCCCTCTATTTTATATATTTTGGGAGTCTCCAGTTTTTCTGATAGTCAAATAGATAAATAATAATTGCATTGAATATCTCATGCATTAGATTTCTCCCCTAACTTTGGATGATTTTTTACAAAGAATAAATTTCTAGGAGAGATTATTGGATCAAAGTTTATAACCAATTGTATGGCACTTGAAATTATTACTAAAAATTTTTCCAAAGGGTTATACCTGGGTTTATTTTATTTTATTTTATTTTATTTTTTTAATTTTATTTATTTATTTATTTATTTATGGCTGTGTTGGGTCTTCGTTTCTGTGCGAGGGCTTTCTCTAGTTGTGGCAAGCGGGGGCCACTCTTCATCGCGGTGCGCGGGCCTCTCACTACCGCGGCCTCTCTTGTTGCGCAGCACAGGCTCCAGACGCGCAGGCTCAGTAATTGTGGCTCACGGGCCTAGCTGCTCCGTGGCATGTGGGATCTTCCCAGACCAGGGCTCGAACCCGTGTCCCCTGCATTGGCAGGCAGATTCTCAACCACTGCGCCACCAGGGAAGCCCCCCTGGGTTTATTTTAAATGCCAGGCTCTACCCAGACCTACTGAACCAAAATCTGGAAGAGAGGTTGGCCTTGGGAATTTGCACTTTTAGCAAATACCCCAGGCAATTCTTACATATATTAAAACTTGAGAACCATTGGCGGAAACATTTCAAAGCATTTCTTCGTTGTTGTTTGGTTTGCTTTGTTTTCAACAGCAAAAGAAGAGATTAACTATAGGCAGGTCTGGCAAAGCAGGGGTGAGGATGAGGGAAGGAAACAGGGAGGCAGGCACAGTGATGGTCACCGGGGTGCTCGTGGGTGTGTGTGTGTTGGGTTTATATGATATTTGGGCATTTAAAGTTGGAACCCACCTTATCTATTCCAGAAACTCATTTTATTCCAATTACGCACAGGCCTTCTCACCACAGTGATAATGTTTTGTGCTTTGAAACACCCGTATTATCCTTAAACCCACTGCCTTTCCCCACAGCTTATCCTCATGTGGTCAGTCTAGTGGTTAACATCAGAAGGGGCAGTATGTTGTCTTTCTTGTTTAGAGTGCATTTCGTTTGGCTTTTATCTTTCTGAAAATAAAAAGGCAGGGAAAAAGCTAGTGACACTTCATTTTTCAATAGCAATCATTAGAATGTATTGTCGGCAATGTTTCCTACTATACTGTACCGCAAAAATGTCTAAAATTAGGCTTCAGACATGCTGTAACCTAAAAACAGGTTGCCTTTTAGAAAGTACATTTGCAATTCAATTGGAACTGGGGCTGTGTTTTCACAGGGAAGCAAGGTGATTGTAATTGATGCCAAAGTTCCCAGAGTGGTATTCCACAGATGCCTCCTTAGCAAACACAGAACTGAGGGTGAGCAAACGTTGAGTAGTTCAAACATTGAGCCCCCGAACTTAGTAATAACATCAGAAACCCAGGGGAAGCTAAGGTGGGAAAGAGTCTCCATGGCTGTTTTAGCAAAACAGCAGGAAAATTGGCTGCTAACTGCCACAGAAACTAGTATAGGGAATTTGTTAGTCGAGCTGTTCTATATAAATTAGGACTTCCTGTGTACAAAATTGAGGATACATATACAATTTATAAAGAATCTATTAAAAAAGTGAATATTCAGCATAAACTTGAGATGCTGATTACAATGATAAATATCAAAGGACTCTGAGGAACTTTCTCTGCCACAGCTCAAATAAAATAAATGAAATGAGATGTGTTGACTCACTTATGTTTCTTTCAAAATAGTTTGTACTTCTGACTTTTTACTAATTAATATAGACATTTGCCAACATTAATCCAGATTATTGTTTTTCTTTTCAGGGGCCTTGTAGAGAAAAAAGAGATGGAATTGGTTATCAGTAAGTTAGAAGCAGCACAGAAATACTTGGCACAGAAGTACTGTGTCCTCGTCCTGGGCTTGGGAATGCCTGATAAGCATCACATGTGCTGCGGAAAGTAAGTCCCCACTTAGGATTTTGTTAAATCTTCACTCGTGTGTAGATCCACATCCTTACAACCCTTAGCTTTGACTTTTGGTGCCCCTGAGAAAGGTTCCTTTTTTGTTGTACAGAATCACTGGGCTCAGCTGAGACTCTGTCCCAAACACATGTGACGTCTTGTTTGAGAGAGCCAAATGAGTATAGGAAGAATCCCAGAATCTTGGCTGATATTTTTTTTTCTTTTTTCAAATTAAAGTATAGTTGATTTACAATATTGTGTTAGTTTCAGGTGTGGCAGATGTTTTAACAACCTTCTGCTATTTGGGTTTAAATTTCTCTCAGGTTGTATCAGTTCAATGAAATCTTGCTTTCTGCCGGGAAGGCTTCTTGCTGTCAGACAAGGGCCACTTGGCTGCCTCGGGCAGGAGGCCGAGTGATGGGCCAGTGTTGAAGCGGGTATTGGGTGTGTCCCCTCCCCTTCTGCTGCTTGTTTTGTAGCAACAGTTGTGGGTATAAGTGCGTAAGGTGGGAGTTGCAAGATGACCCTGTTTGTGGGAAGGTAATTTTTACCTTAGGATGACAGTTCATACACTACTGTAATTAAAATTTTAAAGTGTCTTATCACAGGAAAGTTTGGGGTCACAGGAGAGAAAACTCCAATCCTTAACCCAAAATCTCCTTCTCTTAAGTAGCAGTTTCACAACAGGCTCAAGATCCATGCCATGGTCATGGCCAGACCTTTTAAATTTTTTAAAAACTTTATTGGAAAAGAACCTAATACATGATTTCTCTCTCTCCACATTCCCCCACATTTTCAAAATACAAATATTTGTATTGTACATACTTTTTTGTGTTCCACATTTTTTCTGTGTACCTTCTTCTATTATTCTGCTTATATAATCTCACCTACCACTTTGAATAGCAACTGTAGTCATTCTGTTGTATAATATACCAGTTTGCTTAACCATTCCTCTTGTGTACATTTGTGTGGTTTCAGTTTTTCTGCTTTCTAATGTTTTTGCATTGAATATCTTTATATAAATAACTTTGTTCATTTGGGCTGTTTACTTATGGCTTATTACCCAGAATGTACTTATCTGGAAGGCATGAACAATTTTATAGCTCTTGTTACATATTGCCAGATTGTCCTTTAAAAAGATTAAAACATTCTTTATCACCATAAGCAATAAGCATACTTGTTTTTATTAGTTTTATTAGTTTAATATTTTTGATAGCTTAAAGGTATATAAAAATCTTAAGGATATTTTATTTGACTGAATATTTTTCATGACTATAGAGTTTGTGTTGTTTTTTTGTGTAAAATAATTTATTGCCTGTTCCTCCTCTAGTTTTAACCATCTATCAAGTGGAAACTGGGAATTTGTATAATTTATATTTCATATAGCAAGGATTGGTTACTTGTTTTTTCTAGTTTGTTGCTTTCATTTTGATATTTACATTTTTACACATTATGAAAATGTTTTAAGTTTTTATTTATTTGAACATTTCCACCTTGTTTCTGATGCTATTCAGTAGTCATACAAGTTCTTGCATTCCTGGGTTCATTCTGTTCATTTCCAGGCTAAACTCCTCACCTTTCTTTCTTAGTTTTTAAAAATAGGATTAAAAAAAAAAAAGCTTTTATCCATTTGAAATTTGTTATATCTGATCAGATGAGCTATGAATCTAAGATATTTTTTCTTTACTAATAGCCAACTTTCCTGTAATATTTATTAGTGATTTTTTCCACTGTAACATTTCTTGTTTATTAGATGTTGAATTTTTCTAATATTTTAACCCATTTTAAGGAATTCCTATTGAATTTTTTTGATTAGTTTTTCTGTTTTAAACATCAGAACTATACAGCTTGTATTTTGCTTTGCTTTATTCAACAAACATTATTGCTCTGTGGTAATCGTGGTGCTAAGTGCCAGGGTACAAGGAAAATGGTCTCTCCTTTCAAGGAGCATACAGTCTATTGGAGGAGTCATCAGGTAAGGAGACCAGTGACTGGTGCAATAGAGGTATAGACAGAGATAGGGCACCCAAAGCAGGAAAGGCGAGGAGCGGTGGACCTCAGGAAGTGCAGGCAGTGAGCTGGGCTGGAAAGGAGGTGATTTAGCTGAAAACAAGTACTCACTCCTATTACCTCCAGAAACCTTGTATTTGATGATCTTGCCTATTTGAGATCAATTTCACTATTAGTCAAGTTCTAAGCAATATCTACCAAGAACCTTTTATCGTTTATTATATTAAGATCTATACTTTAGCTTAGGAAATAGTGTCATCTTTGCTATATTGAATCCTCTCAAAGAGCTGTAAGATGTATTCTCCATTTATTCATATTGTTCTTTATTTTGTCCATTAAAGTTTTACATAGTAATCGTTAAAGAAATTTGTGTGGTCCTAAATTAGATTAGCACTTGTGTATTCATGTAATCAATTTTTTAAATACCAATGTGAAGTTTTGGTTTATTTATTTGTTTGTTTGTTTGTTTTTTAAAATAAATTTATTTATTTATTTTTGGCTGTGTTGGGTCTTCGTTGCTGTGCATGGGCTTTCTCTAGTTGTGGTAAGTGGGTGGCTACTCTTTGTCGTGGTGCGCAGGCTTCTCATTGTGGTGGCTTCTCTTGTTGCGGAGCACGGGCCCTGGGCGCACAGACCTCAGTAGTCGTGCCTTGCGGGCTCTAGAGTGCAGGCTCAGTAGTTGCGGCGCACGGGCTTAGCTGCTCCGCTGCGTGTGGGATCTTCCTGGACCAGGGCTCGAACCCGTGTCCTCTGCATTGGCAGGCGGATTCTTAACCACTGCGCCACCAGGGAAGCCCCTATTTATTTGTTTTTAATTGTATAAGTACTTCATGAACATATCGTAAGGGTAAAAAATTTAAATAGTTATGTATATAGTTTATAGTTAGTATGTAGAGTTAAAAATTAAAGTCTCCTACTTCCTCCACCATCCTTCAATATCGATCTCTCCCCAGAAGTAAGTACTGTTACTTCTGGCTCGATGTATGTCCTCTTGGTTTTCTATCCAATTATACGTATGCACTTACATTGTTGTTGTTAAATACATCGGATAATGCTATGTTGTCATTCTGAAATGTGCTTTTTTCACTTATAAATCTTGGATATTTTTGAAGATTAGTACACATAGATCTACCATATTCTTTTTTAAAAATGGAATAGTTCTTAAACCATGGATATTATGGATTTATTATCATTAACTGATTATTTCCCTGTTGATGCATGTTTGGTAATATATTTTTGATGACAAAAATATATAAGAATGCATTTGGTTTTATCAGTTTATGTCATAACCTATGACACATATGTTAAACACATTTCCTGCCTATGTAAAATTTTAATTTATCTCCTTGGATTTTCTAGGTATATAATCATGTCATCTGTAAAAAGTAGTTTTTAATTTCATTTTTTCCTAGAGTCATATTTAAAATTTTTAATTAGCTATAGTAGTAGCATTTCCTGTATCTAATTCCATTAAAGAAGTGACTGAAGTCAGCCTTACTTTTTTTCTGTTATAAAAGAGAATAAGCTAGCACATGCTATTTACTTATTGTATTGACCCTTAGTTTAAGTGATGAATTATTTATCATGTCGAGAAAATAACTCATTGTTTCCCTATATGTTCAAAAATAGTTTTGTTCTTTCTTTTTATAAAATTAATGCATAGTCTTGTACAATAATTAATCAATACATAAAAAGGAAAGGGTAAATCTGTTGTCAACATTTCATTTATTATCCTTTCAGACATCTCTATATGCACACCCAGACACACAATTTTACATAAATAAATAGAATTTATTATTCTATAACATTACACCTGTAAAATATACCCAATAACATACTTACTTAATAGACCAGTTGTGAAAATTAAATGATATAATACATATAAAACACTTAGACCCATCCTTGGCACATACTATGTATTCAGTAAAGTTAGCTATTATTATTCCTTTTTTGTTGTTATTATTGTTATTGCTATTCTGTGGAATATGGTAGTAAATATAACTCTACAACATCACCTTTAATGGCTTCCTGGTATTCCAAATATATTTAACTTATTGATGAACAGTTGGAATATTTCCTTTTTAAATATTAGGAATAACACTGCAATGAACTTTCTTATACCTATATTTGATGTACTTGTCTAGTTTGTCCTAAAGATAAATTTTTTACAGTAGAATTCCTGGGTCAAAGAGAATGCATATTTAAATATGATGGATATGTTTAAATTTTAAAAGTCCTGTTCAAGAATAGATGTCACTATGGACAAGAAAATAAATGGAAAAACAGATAATTTGTTAGAGTAAAGGGACTATGGGCGATTTAAAAAGTGCCTTGCATTGTGGAGGACTTCCCTGGTGGCACAGTGGTTAAGAATCCACCTGCCAATACAGGGGATACGGGTTCGATCCCTGGTCCGGGAAGATCCCACATGCCACGGAGCAGCTAAGCCCGTGCAGCACAACTACTGAGCCTGCACTCTAGAGCCCGCGAGCCACAACTACTGAGCCCGCATGCCACAACTACTGAAGCCCGTGCGCCTAGAGCCCGTGCTCTGCAACAAGAGAAGCCACCGCAATGAGAAGCCCGTGCACTGCAACAAAGAGTAGCCCCCGCTCGCTGAAACTAGAGAAAGCCCGTGCGCAGCAACGAAGACCCAACACAGCCAAAAAAAAAAAAAAAAAAAAAGTGCCTTGCATTATCAAACAAGTTGTTGGATCTTTTGAGACATAGACTATGATATTTACTGTTTCCCTGTTCTCTCTTAAGGTTGTATGATTTGTCCCCACTGCTTTGTTATAGTTTGAGAATCTAAAACGCTTAATGAAATTCTGTATTATACTTTGCTCTTCTCACCTGGTTTTTCCAATTTATTTTACTTTATTTTTTATCATTACCATTAACCCTTACTAAACATTTTACTCTATCTGCATTTTAATGTCTTTCATGTGAGTGTGGATTTCTACCCTTTCATGTAGTGAACTTTATAACAATTCCATGTGGTTAAATTTTTTCTTTTTTCAGTTTTTCTGAGTCTTGAAACCTTTTCCTTCCACCTACAAAAAGAAACATCAGGTGGGACAGAGACTGTATTGGTTTAATAACTTCATTGTTTAGTGGGAATAGGTTCTCTCCAGGCTTCTCCAGGGTCTACAGGGCAAGCATGTGTTCTCTCCACTCTTCTTGGCTATTTATAAGGACATACATTGGTCTATAAAGTTTAAAAACAAAAATGCATGTGAGATTTCTCTCAAATAGGAACTTGATGTTTATTAATGTTTATATCAATGTATTTTCAGTTCAGGCTCATTGTCTTTGTTTTTTGGTTATATTTTGGCATTGTTGGCCATTTCCCTTCTCTTGCACCCCTCTTGTCCACAGTGGTAGCTATACTCAGTCTGCTTCCCATGTCTACCATCTCTGTGATTCACTTTGTGTGGTTTACCATGATTTGGGAATGCCCTCTTAATACATCTCCAGCAACATTCATTCTTTATTCTACTACATCATTTCTGCTCTTGAGAGTTCTCACTGCTATGTTCAGTTCTTTCATGGAGTTGACAGGTTTAGTGCTGTCTTCCAGTGCAGCAGCCATGAAAACATACCACTCAGATCTGCTACAGTGCAGGGTGTAATTGACCAGCAGCCCCTGCTCCTGCACTCTGAATCCACCACCAGGTTTGTGCTGAGGCCACTCTTCCCATGGACTGTCTCCAGCCAATGTCTGAGGACAGCGGGGACACTAAAGCAGGCTCATTCCTGCCAGAGATGGGACTCCTCGGGTGGGTGACTTTGGCTTGAGGGCTTCCCTTTGGCCTGGTCAGAACTTTCTTGTGAGGTGTAGTAGTAGAAGGAATAGAGAGAGATTTAAAATTGGGGATTGAGAGTTCAGCATCAAAAAACATTCCTGTGGCCCAAATACAGAAGGCCTTTCCGGGTCCCTAGAGCTGTTGGTAGAGATTCAGCTTGCCACAGCCTCCCTTATTTAGGAAGAAGTGGTGTTTTCTCTTCTTGACAAAACTTTTAAGAAAGGTATTATAGTAAAATTATAGTCAGCTTTATAAATTTTCCTATTTAATCACTTGTAAAAATCACCTTTTCTCAACATTAATTTCTTCTGTCTTTAAAGTGTCACTTCTAATTAAGAAAACTAGAATTTAAGTTTTGTATCAGTCAGCTCAGGCTACCATAACAAATTGTCACAGATTGGATGGCTTAAATGACAGAAATTTATTTTCTCATAGTTCTGAAAGCTGGAAGTCTGAGACCAGGATGCCAGCATTGTCAGGTTCTGGTGAGGGTCCTCTTCCTGGCTTGCAGATAGCTGCCTTCTTACTGTGTCCCCCATGGTGGAGAGAGAGAACCCTAGTCTCTCTTCCTCTTCTTAAAAGGACAAAAATCCCATTATGGGGCCCCACCTTCATGACCTCATCTAAACCCAATTATCTCCCAAAGGCCCTGCCTCTAAGCACCACCACACTGGGGGGTTTAAGGGCTTCAACATATGCATTAGGGTGGTGGTGGGGAGACACGAACACTCAGTCCATAACAAGGTTAAAAAAACACCTACTCTAAAAAAATTTTTTAAATTTATTGCCCACATTGTTCAATTTTTAAAAGAACATAGGGGGCTTCCCTGGTGGCGCAGTGGTTGGGGGTCCGCCTGCCAATGCAGGGGACACGGGTTCGAGCCCTGGTCTGGGAAGATCCCACATGCCGCGGAGCAACTGGGCCCGTGAGCCACAACTACTGAGCCTGCGCGTCTGGAGCGTGTGCTCCGCAACAAGAGAGGCCGCGACAGTGAGAGGCCCGCGCACCGCGATGAAGAGTGGCCCCCGCTCGCCGCAACTAGAGAAAGCCCTCGCACAGAAACGAAGACCCAACACAGCCAAAAATAAATAAATTAATTTAAAAAAAAAAAAAAAAAAAAAAAAGAACATAGGCATTGCAAACTAATATGGGGATGAAAAACAAACTGTAAATATATCATAATTAGAGAATTTTTAAAAAATAAATTTATTTATTTTATTTATTTTTGGCCGTGTTGGGTCTTCGTTGCTGCACGCGGGCTTTCTCTAGTTGTGGCGAGCGGGGGCTACTCTTCGTTGCGATGCGCAGGCTTCTCATTGCTGTGGCTTTTCGTTGAGGAGCACAGGATCTAGGTGCGCGGGCTTCAGTAGTTGTGGCACGTGGGCTCAGTAGTTGTGGCTCACGGGCTCTAGAGCTCAGGCTCAGTAGTTGTGGTGCATAGGCTTAGTTGCTCCGCGGCATGTGGGATCTTCCCGGACCAGGGCTCGAACCCGTGTCCCCTGCATTGGCAGGCGGATTCTCAACCACTATGCCACCAGAGAAGCCCCATAATTAGAGATTTTATCATATCTTTTAGTTTCCTAGATATAGACCCTCCACTTAAGTTGTACTTTTAACAGTACCTTTTTATTACAATATATTTTTTATACAAACTTTTAAAGGAACTCATGTTTGCAAGTAAGTGATTGCCTCAGTTTAGTACTAGCTCATTTCCAGGAGATGTTGATCTTTTTGCCATTGTAGGCAATGTCACCTACTTTCCTCCTGCTTGTTGGATAGCAGTTTGGAGAAGAATCAGTTTGGAGCTCACCAGCCACCATTCACATAACAAATTTTATGCAGGTCAAATTGCTGAACAAAGGATATTGAGGAAAACAGATTATAGCATGTCCTTACCAGTAAAAGTTGTTAATTGGCCGTGGGTGTTGACTGTGTTCTTGAATGAAGTTTATATTGCTCTTTTGGTTGTTTTTATCTAGGAGAAGATAAGGACAATGTTTTTGCCAGTTGTGAGTGATTACCTGATTTTAACATATCATTATTTAACTTCTTCCCAGTGTGAACAAGCTGATATTCACATGAGAACATTTTCATGTGTATTTTCTGATTTTTCTCTCTAATGTATGCATACTTAATATTGGACTAGAACACCTTATCCCTGGAGATAAATTAACGATTTCAGTAGAACCAGCAATTTGGGGGCTGTTAATTTAGTGCTTTCATGTTTCTTGAGAAGTAGGAGGACATGCCTTTCTATTCTAAATACATCTGTGAAATCCTGATATTACAAAAGCTTTGGCAAAATTTTGATGAACATGCTCAGTAAAAGCTCTCTGTGTTTTCCATGGTAGATAAGAAAACCTCCTCATGGCACAAGCCATAGAATTAGATCTGATCTTTGGTTATGGCCAATTCTGGCTCCAACCCCACCTCTACCCTAGGAGGTATACCCTCCTCCTCTGCGGTCAGTGCAGCTGTCACCTGACCGGTGACCAAAGAGGCTGGCTGTGGGGATGAGGATGGGGAGAAAGGCGTTTCTTTGAAGTTCAGGTGTTTAAATCATCTTTAAGCCCTCCCCCTGCCACCTCCAGTCGCTTGCACCAAAGCCTCTTTTCCCTCCCCCAAACACATTCCTTTGAAATTTCTCTTCCCTTGTACAGAGCAGGCCTTGACCATCATTTAAACCTGACTTCACCTAAGGCAGCAGGGGGCAAGTGAGAGCACAGTTTTTTTCTCTCTCCAGCCCAGAACCCCATGGGTCTGGCCCTAGGCTTTGCACCCCTTCAGGAATGACTAAAAATATGATAAGCTCTCCTCATTTTGGTTTAGAGCTAAGAGTCTAATATAGCAAGAAGGAATAAGAAAGCACATAACAGGCCACTGACAATCTCTGGGTTTACCAACAGCTTGGCTTTCCCCCTTTCCTTTGGATTCTGCCCTCACGGGTAAATGTACAGCGTCTTTGTTGACCAGCACGGCAGCCAGTTGCCACGTGTGGCTATTGAGCACTTGGAATGTGGCTGGTCCATGTTGAAATGTGCTGTAAGTGTAAAATATACACTATACAAAAAGTTTAAAAATGAATAAAATATCTCATTAATAATTTAAAATATTGATTACATATTGAAATGATAATATTTGGGGGGTTGAGGTACAATATATTATTAAAATTAATATCACCTGTTTCTTTTTACTGTGGCTTCTAGAAAGTTTTAAGTTACGTTTGTGGCTTGCATTATATTTCTATTGGATTGCGCTGTTATCAACCCTGTTTCAATTTGTAGAGGATTTGGAGGGCCTAATTTGTTATTTATACTCAGTACATTTCTAAATTTATAACCAATTTATAATTATTATGTACTTATTAAAATTATGGAATATATTTATAGTTATTTTATATGTATAAAATTAAAATATAAAAATTTTTAAAAAAAGGAAAATGACTCAGGATTCACCAGCAAGAGATGAACTGGCAGATTTAAATGTGCTCATTCCCAAATGTACTCATTCTCTGTCTGCATTTCCTGGACTCATTTCAGTTTTACATGCAGAGCTAAATCAGAATGGTCAAAAGAAAAAAAAAAAAAAAAAAAAGAATGGTCAGAAGAAACCCACTACATTCTGTTCTTTTTTTTTTTAATTTACCATCTTAATCTTTCTTTCTTTCTTTCTTTCTTTCTTTCTTTTTGGCTGTGTTGGGTCTTCGTTTCTGTGCGAGGGCTTTCTCTAGTTGCGGCAAGCGGGGGCCACTCTTCATCGCGGTGCGCGGGCCTCTCACTGTCGCGGCCTCTCTTGTTGCGGAGCACAGGCTCCAGACGCGCAGGCTCAGTAGTCGTGGCGCACGGGCCCAGTTGCCCCGCGGCATGTGGGATCTTCCCAGACCAGGGCTCAAACCCGTGTCCCCTGCATTGGCAGGCAGATTCTCAACCACTGCGCCACCAGGGAAGCCCCATACATTCTGTTCTTAATTTCTGCACTGTGAGCTATATCAGTTTGCTCTGGACTTTAAGAGTGAAAGAAGTCCCAGTTTTGTGACAACTTGAGGGAAAGGAGAGGAGGTTCATGGTACCTTCTCTTCTAATGTTTAAAAAAAAGAAAAACGAAAGAAAAGGAGAGAAAGTGTGTGTTTCCTGGTCAGTCGCTCTGTCATTTCAAAACCTTGCTAAGATGGTGCTGGTTTGGGTTGTGCCAGCGTAAATGCTGCTCTAAACCTTCTCCCAAGGACACAGGCCAACTCAGGATTCCAAAGCCAGAATTTGGTTGGTTTCCGCTTCAGCTTGACAGGTGTGCATGGTCTCTGGTTTCAGCTGGCAGAGGCAGTGGAAGGGCGGGAATACCACAAAAGCACTCTTGTTGGGTAAAGGCTTTAGGTGACACAGAAGGAGGCTTGTCCTAAAAAGTTTCTGCTGGGCTCTGTTGTTTAATGGTTTCATCTCTAAACTATTTTAAAGAAAAAGCTTATTTTCCTAGCATTCTGGGTTACAAGGACAAATGTGGAGACCCGACAGGCCTGATTTTTAGTTCAGACTCTGTCCCTAATTAAATAATGTCTTTGGACTTCAGTCTCATCATCAGTCTCCCCACCTGTAAAGTGGGAATAATCATGCAATCTTGTGAGAACTAAATGTGATCATAAATGTAAAGGGCTTAGCATAGTATTTGGCACATAGTCCATATTTAGTAAATGTTCACTGTAATTACTATTGCCTTAATTCTTTGTTGAAGACTTGCACGTGAGGAAATGAAGCATCTGCCAGAGGGGAGGGGGAGGGGGAGGGGGAGGGGGGAGGGGAGGGGGAGGGGGAGGGAGAGGGGGAGGGGGAGGGAGAGGGGGAGGGGGAGGGACCCACCCCTGTAAAAGCTGAACCGCCTCTTCAGTGGTTCCTCCAAATGGAGGGCTAGTTTGGGCCCATACAGCCCATGAAGTCTCTGTGAAAAAGCTGGAGGTCCTGAGGAGTTTGGGTCAACTTCCCCAGACCATGGGAGTCAGGACAGTTCTGGAGAACCTGATACCAGGGCCAATCCTAGGAGTTAGTTACTCCAAGGAAACCCAAAGCAAAAGCGGAAACAGACCCAGGATCAACCTTGGAGCGCCCTGGGTCTGGCCTTGGCCCCCAAGACTGATCAAGTGACTGCAGGTGCATAGCCACATCATTCAACTCTCAAGTCCTCCCCTGGCCATGCCTGCTTTCCCAAGGCTGGCAATCAGAATCAGAACGGTCTGTGTTCTGAATGGAGAAGGAGGCCAAGTTTACTAAGTGTGCCCATGCCAGTACCCTTAACACTGAATTTGTGTTGCAAGGACTCTTGGGCGTTTGCCTACCTTTAAGAGACAAGGCTCGATCTACATACCTCGTTCAGAAGGAAGAGCGCACTTTTCTTCCCAGCCAGTTGATTGTATGGCATAGATAGACCTGTGTCTGTTTTGTTTCTGATTCTTTCTGTACCCAATAGCCATAACCATTGTTTAAGTTTTTTTTTTCTTTTTCTTTATTTTAGACTTAGCCTCTAGTTCTTTACTTCCATACCTCCTAACACCTTGTGTTACCTCTTCACCACCTTTCCACTCTCCTCACCTCCCTAACACTCACATTACTAGAAACATTTGGAAGAATACAGCGAGGGCTGGCTTGTTTATCCTGAATTTATATTGATTAGCTTTTTTATGAACCCCACTTTAATGGGGTTTGTTTTAGTTTTTTTAATAGTTGATTTACAATGTTGTGTTAATTTCTGCTGTATAGCAAATTGATTCAGTTATACATATATATACATTCTTTTTCATGTTCTCTTCCATTATGGTTTATCACAGGATATGTTGATTAACTTTTGACCAAACACTAGAGGTTTTGATCTGGGTAACCTAAGAAGTTGAAGAAAAAGACATTGGCACTCATTATCAATGCCTTTTGATAGCATTTATGTGACTAAATAGGTATGGGACCACAGGTAATGATCTGCAAAAGGCCTTTTGAAGATAAGGGGTTGCCTAGATCACTGAAATATTGAACTTCCCTTTCCAACCTATAGTTGTGATTTGTTATATTTCAGGGGGAAAATATCAGATACACAAAAAGACTGGAAATTCTTTGAGGTGAGTCACTTACGTTTAGGGGTTCTGCTCTTTGATATGAAACATGAAGTATAGCAACAACCAATAGACATTTGTCAGGCACCTATGTTTAATGAATATCCTTTCTACAAAGGATACTAATAAGCTGTGTGCCACTCCTTAAATCTTTGGTCTGATTTTCCTCCTGCAAAGGTGAGTACATGTATAATTTTCCACAGCCCTTCAGGCATGTGGAGAGAGCAGGTCACCTGGGTTTGTGTCTACTTAGTAGTGTTCTATAGACAGGTGGGAGTTTTTCATGTCGTAACCGTGGGTTCCGATTCTCGTCTGTTTTCTGTCGTAGTCCTTTTATACTTTCTGTACGTATGTAGCCTGGATTGTCTTCCGACGTCAACACTTCACAGAGATTGAGGAAGAAATAGGGAGGCTGTTTCGTTCCGACATGTTCAACATTCCTCGAAGGAAGCGTGAGGATGAAGAGTCAGGAGGGGAAAAGAAACGCATGACTTTTGTACAATTCAGGTATGACCTTTTGACTCTCCTAAGCTCAAGGACATTTCTAGAAAACAAGATGATGTGACCTAAATGTCACCCCCACCCCCAGGAGAATGATGGCAAAGCGCCCAGCGATGAAAAAAGCCATTAACATGCGCTCTCCAGTCATGTCTACTCTGCTGCCCTCTCTCAGAGAAAAAGCTCAGAATATCTCTGAGAAAAAGTACCATCAAGTAGGCATGAAATTCCCAGCCCGGATGCAAGAACACAAGGAAAATCTGGACTCTGTGCACATGCCAATGTAAGTGGCCCAAGGAGAGAGGAAAGAGAGAAGACTGAGTGTTGCTTCCTAGGTGGGGCCCAGGAGGGGCAAGGGCTCAGACATGGTGCCTCTGCCAGAAAGCTGAACAAAGGTGGAAGCACCATCTTCCTACCATCCCCTGTTCCTCTTGACCTGTTTTCTTTCCAGATCAGCTCTTGGTATACCCATCTAGACTAGAAAAAACTAGGAAATTAGGCTAGACTTCAAATAGTTCTAATTTGGTGAAGTGAGTAGCAGACTTTGTAAGACTGAGGTTTTCCTGTTAGAAGAATCATCTTTGGGAAATAAGGGAAGGGCCAGTACAAAATCTTGCTATGGGTCGAGTTTTTGAACCCATATTTAAGAAATAGATGTGTGTGTGTGTGTGTGTGTGTGTATTTGTGTGTGTGTGTGTGTGTGTATCAGTCTTAGCTTTATACACACGCACAAGCCAACCATATACTGGGTTGGCCAAAAACTTTGTTCGGGTTTTTCCATAAGATGTTACAGAAAAACCCAGACAAACTTTTTGGCCAACCCAATACCTTAGTCTTTGGCCTCAGCAAATATTCAGCTATACCAATAATTCTTTCCACAGAGTTGGCATCCTGGGGGAGCCTCGATGTCAGTTCAACCCCCATACCCTTATCCCCCTCGATACAGAAGAAAGCATGAAGTCTGGGAGACAGTCTTCCACGATAGAAAGAAATAACATGAGGATTCAGGATACACTGGACTTAGTCATGAGAACGCTGTCCTCTCAAACAACATTCCCTAAATAATCTGAACATTCCATTTCTGTAATTCCTGTATTTGAAGTAAACTACTTTGACTTAATCACTTTATACAGGACTAGTGTTTATTATTAAACTTTAAAAATTGTTCAAATTATTTTGTTAAAATTTCAACAATAGACTAAAGAATTCCAGAAAGCTTTTGAAAAGCTCATTTTCCTATATTTAATAGTTTGCTTTGTTATTTATTTACTTCCTTGGCTTTTACATGACCACTTAGAGTAATGTATTAGGACATTTAGTCAGTGTTCTAGTGGACTAGTGAAGAAACATTCTGTTTATTCATTTCTAAGTTCCTTTTTGTTTCATGAGAGGAGTGTAATTGGTACATTTGAAAACAAAATTTCATAAAAAGGCAAATTAAATATTTTTAACATTAAATCTCTTTCTATGGCTATATTATTATTGGCATTGGGATATAAAGTACATCTGACTCATTTAAAAGCCTTTTAGCATATATGTTTCATTCATTTTTTTCATTTATTCATTTAACAACACGTATGTTTCAAGCCCCTGCTCCATTCAAAGCCTTGTGCTGGAAAATGTAAGGAAAAAAGGTCATCAAGACAGAGACCATATCCTCTGGTCTGAGTAGTGGAGAGGATCAGTAAAACACATGCCTGCTAATGATACAACATTGAATGTGTTAGAGGCCATTAAAGAGGTAAATCCAAGTGCCCTTTGAGACAGATCAGTAGAGCCCTCACTTCTGGGGGAATCGGGAGCGTTGAGATTTGAATCTGGTGTCGCAGGGACTGGGTGGCACTAAAGGGGGACCGCCAGTCAGAGGAAGACCATGTGCAAAGGCACAGAGATGAAAAGGTGTGCCCTGTGGCCGAGGAAGGCAAGCGCCATGGGTGTGCGAGGGGGAAGGTGTGCGAGGGGGAAGGTGTGCGAGGGGAAGCAGAAGAAGAGCGGGCTGCAAAGGTCAGCCGAGCCTCCACATGCCCCACCAGGGAGTGAGCTGGATATTATTTGGTAGGCAGTGAAGCTTAGGACCCACTGATGAAACCCTTTCATTGGCTGCTGATTAGATAGTATCATCATTTAAAAAGTCCTATAGGAGTTTCGCCAACTAAAACAACTGGTCTGAATTTACCTTTCTGTGGCCACAGGTTTATCCCCAAACTTCAAAAATCCTCCTTTCTGCATTTAGCTAAAAGTTCGTTTAACGGAAAAAACTGGATGCTTTTTCCCAGATTTAATATCAAGAGCAGAGGAACAGCAGCTCCAGCCTGTCGATCATGTGGGGCAGCTTCTGTTCAACAGGCACTCTGTCTTCACTCTCATCCTTTATGTTCCAGGTCAATTCCTGTTATTCCTGTTAAAACTGCCAAGTTTTTAAAAATCAAAATCCTGAGGGGGGGAAAAAAGAAAAAGAAAAGGAAAAAAAAAGAGGCGGGGGGGGAGAAAAAAAAAAGGGGGAAAAAAAAATCCTGACTATGAACGAAACTTTCTTGGACTTTTTATTTACATAGAGCATTTGGTTACACACTGTCATAACAAATTTTTATCTAGAACATGTTGACATGGTTTGATTTTTGAGTTTTGGTTTTTGGAGATTTTTTGGGGTTTTTTTTTGATATTTAAAAAAACAAACCCTGGGAATTGTGGGACTTTTATAACTGTCTTTACTAGGGCACTGGGCTTTTTTTTCCTGCCTCCTTTCTGACCTATGAGGCTTCAGTGTACTTCATTTATTAATTCCTTCAACTGTTGATTCATTTTTTCATTCTACAATTACTATATCTCCACTCTGTGTTAGGCACCCTGTTTGGTCCTGGGAATTCAGTATGGAAAAAATATAGCCAGCTCTGACTTGGAACTGACAGTCTTGGGGAAGACAGATAGGAAATGAATACTCAGATAATGAACTAATTGCAATGATGATGAATGTTGCAAAAGAGAGGCCTCATCTGCTTCCAGTATGACTCAGGTGGTTACTGGCAGGGCTGAGTTCCTCGCAGGCTGTTGGACTGAGGCCTTGGCTCCTCGTAAGCTATCGGCCCAAGGCCTTTCTTAGTTCTTTGCCACACGAGTCTCTCCAAAAGGAGCTTGCAACATGTCAGTTGGCTTCATTAGCGTGAACAAGTGAGAGAGGAAGAGAGAATGTGCAAGCAAGACAGAAGTCAGTCACTTACAACCGAATGTTGGAAGTGATATTCCATCACTTTTGCTCTACTTTATTCACTAGCAGCAAGTCACAAGGTCTAGCCCACTCACAAGGGAAGGGACCACCAAGGCCATGAACACCAGGAGGTAAGGATCATTGGGGGTCATCTGAAAAGTCAGCCTGCCACACTGGCAGAAGAAACATATGAAAGTCTTGAGGCAGGAAGCAAAGCTCCTTCAAGTTGCTGAGATAAGGCTTTTGAGGCTGTAGAGAGGAAGGGTAGAAGGATGAGATGTGGCTGGAGAATAAGCAAGAGCCCTATCATGGAGGGTTCTATAAGTCTATTATGGATACACTTAAGATCAATGTGGGTTGTTGCAGTGTGATTGTGCAGTTTTTGTCTTGCACAAAGTCACCAGCGAAGGAAGTGGATGGGGAATGAGATCCAAATGCATATCTTCACCTCATTCTGGATCTTTCCAGGTGGAGTCCCTTTTTGTAATTCACAAAGCAGCAGTCTTGAATGGGTACCCTTTAATGGTTTTTAAGCAGGTGCATTGTTAAAGCTTACCAAGAGGGGTTTTTTAATTCAAAATATTCAAGTAAGAGAACAAAAAGACAAGCTACAGGCTGGGGGAAAATATTTGCAAAACATGTATCCGATAGAGGACTTGTATGCAAAATATACAAAGAACTCTTAAAAACAACAAGAAAACAAACACTCCAGTCAAAAAATGGGCAAAAGGTATGAACAGACACCCTATCAAAAAAAATATACTCAGGACAAACAAGCATATGAAGAGATGCTCTACATTATTTGTCATTAGGGAATGGAAGTTAAAAAAGCAATGAGATACCACTACACACTTATTAGAATGGCTAAACTGACAATACCAAATGCTGATGAGGATTCAGAACAACAGGAACTCTTATTCATTGCAGAGTCAAAATGATGCAGCCACTTTAGAAGACAGTTTGAAGTTTCTTACTTTAATTTTCTTACAGTTAATATGAAAATGTAATAGTCAGATAGCCAACACAGTCTTGGAAAGAAAAACAGTTGGAGGGCTAACACATTCTGATTTCAAACTTACTACAGAGCTGCAGAAATCAAGGCTGTTTAGTACTGGTATAAGAATAGACATTTAGATCAATGGAATAGAATTGAGTCCAGAAATAAACGCGTACATTTGTGGCCAACTGATTTTCGACAAGTGTGCCAGGACAATTCAATGGGGAAAGAATAGTCTTCTCAACGAACAGTGCTGGGACAACTGGATATTCCCATGCAAAAGAATGAAGTTGGATTCCTACCTTACACTGTATATAAGCTTTAACTCAAATGGGCCATAAACCTAAATGTAAGGACTAAAACTAGAAAACTCTTAAAATGTAGGTGTAACCTTCATGATCTTGGGTTAGGCAATGGTTTCTTAAATATGAATGACACCAAAAACATAAGCAACCAAAGAAAAAAATTGATAGATTGGACTTCATCAAAATTAATAACTTTTATGCTTCAAAGAAAACTATCAAGAAAATGAGGGTGATGATTGTATAGCAACTCGTGAATATACTAAAAAAAAATGGAATTGTACACTTTAATGATGAATTTATGGCATGTGAATTATATATCAATAAAGCTGTTATAAAGAAAAAAGTGAAAACACAATTCACAGAATGGGAGGAAACATTTGCAAATCCTATATGTAATAAAGGTCTTGTATTCAGAATACATAATGAACTCTTACAGTTTGACAATAAAAACTAAATAATCCAATTTAAAAATTGGCAAAAGCTTTGAATAGACATTACTCCAAAGAAGATATACAAATGGCTAATAAGCACATGAAAAAACACTCAACTTTATTAGTCATTAGGGAAATGCAAATCAAACCCACAGTGAAATTCCACTTCACACCCACTAGGATGGCTATGAGCAAAAAGTTAGAGAAGAACAAGTGTTGATGAGAATGTGGAGAAATCAGAACCTTCACAACATTCCTGATGAGAATGTAAAATGATGCAGACACTTTAGAAAACTGCTTGTCAGTTCTTCAAAAAGTTAAGCATATACCATATGACCTAGCAATTCCATTCTTAGATATATACCCAAGAGAATTGGAAACATATGTTTACACAAAAACTTGTACACAAATGTTCAAAGAAGCATCATTCATAATAGCCAAAAAAGTGGAACAAACCAAATGACCAACAATTGATGAATGAATAAACAAAAATGTGGTATATCCATGCAATGGAATATTACACAACCATAAAAAGGAATGATGTACTAATTCATGCTACAAGGTGAATGAAGCCTGAAAACATCATGCTAAGTGAAAGAAGCCAGACACAAAAGCAACATATTCTATGATTACAATGATATGAAATGTCCAGAATAGGGAAATCCATAAAACAAGGTAGATTAGTGGTTGCCAGACACTAAGGGGAGGAGGGAATGGGGAGTGACTGCTAACAAGATTTCTTTTTGGGGTGATGAAAATGTCCTGGAATTAGATAGTGCTAATGGTTACACAACTTTGTCAGTAGACTATCACTGAATTGTACACTTTAAGAGAGTGAATTTTATGGTATGTGAATTATATCTCAATTAAAAACAAAACAAAACAAGGAAAGTCTGAGAAATTGCCACCTGATGTCTAAATCTAATCTAGTATCCTGGATAGGATCCTGAAACAAAAAAAAGGATATTATGTAGAAACTAAGGAAATCCTAATAAAGCATGGATTATAGTTAATAGTAATGTATTAATATTGGTTCCTTAACGTACCATACTAATATAAGATGTTAATAATCAGAAACTGGATGTGGAGATACAGGAATTCTCTATCATATCTTTGCAATTTTTCTTTAAAACTGTTCTAAAGTAAAAAGTTGTTTTTAAAAAATATTCAGCAAATACTTATGTCGCACCTGACATGTGGGCATAGAGCTGGACCACATATGGTCTTTGTTCAGGTTGCCCTCTGCGCAGAAGTGGAAGAATAAGATAAACACATGCACAAAAAGGAGGCTAGAAGTCAGAAATCAAGAAACACTATGCAGTAGGGCTTAAAGGAGAGAGCCTCTCAGGTCAAGGGATTGGGAGATGGGCATAGAGACGGCTCTGGAAGATGTGAGGGGTCTGGATAGGCAGAGATGGGGTGGGGGTATCTGGGGATGCTTCCTGGGGTTCTCACAGGGTTCAGACCTGAAAATCGGGTGGTGATGGGGCCTTGTGCAGTTGAGCTGGGCTGTGGGGTTGGCTAGGGGAGCAATGAGGACTTCTTCATGTGGGAAAGATGGTATCTTATTTCTTAACCTTTTCCAGGGGCTGCAAAACCCTTTCTATTCCGCCTTTGTTTGGGCTGCAGGGTCCTATAACATTTGAATCATCATCCTCTTTCAGGATTCAGCCTGTCCAACCGTGTCAGTGTTTCCATCTTTACCTCTGTTTTGAGCCTCAGTTCCATCATAGATACAAATCATCCTACTTAGAACTTGGCATATGGCATTTTGATCTCTAGCTAATTTTTTTTTTTTTTTTTTGGCTGCACTGCGTGGCTTGTGGGATCTCAGTTCTCTGACCAAGGATTGAACCTGGGCCACGGCAGTGAAAGCCTGGAATCCTAACCACTAAGCCACCACGGAACTCCAGCTAATTTTCATACCAAGAAAGAAAAATAAATGTGCCTCCTCCAAGCCCATTGCCATTGAGCTCTCCTCCCTCTGAACAAGTTTCAGTTTGCAGACAGCAAGCAGTTTCAGGGGACTGAGAGCATAGGGTGAACTGTGCCCTTGTTTTTGCAGGACGTCTCCAGAGCAGTCTGTGTCTGGCAGTGGGTTCATAAAGTTGTTCTCTGCCTCTGAGTTTCTCTCTGTGGGGTGGTGCCCAAGGTGGTCTAGGCGAGCCATGCTAAGGGGCTTGGTGTCCTGCACCACTTGCTTTGCACCTTGGCCTCCGTTGTCCTCCTTATGCAGAATGATTTATTCTTGTTTCCTTTACTTCTCCTGCGTCTAACCCAGAGGCCTAAGCAGAGCAAAAGGGGAATGTGCTGGGGCCAAAGAGCTCAGGTCACACTGAATCCTGGCACAAAAATGGCCACCCACGCCTAGGACCTTTGCGGGGGACACTTGTCCCCCAGCAACTGACCAGTGTCAGAACATTGGAGCTATTTAGAATCAAAGTCTTAAGTCTATTGGTGGTTGCCCCATATCAACCTGTATTTCTTCTAGAAATAATTTTTAATGATATCATCTGCCTAATTTACATAAGTAATCCCTGTTCAGTGTAAAAAGAAACCTTAGAAAACACACACAAAAAAATAAATGCACATAATCTCATCACTCAGGATAACTCATTGTTATAATTAGGTGAATCTCCTTTCAGTCATTTGTGTGCATTTATGTACAAACAAAAATGAGGTCGTTCAGTGTACCCTTGTCTGCAATCTCCCTCCTTCAGAGAGAAATACATCGTGAACTCAGCCAGTACCCATCTAAAACATGATTTTAATTGCACTGTGGTATTCTGTGGTATGAATATGTCACAGTGTCCTTGCCCAGTCCCCTATTTTCTTGTATACATACCTTGTCTCTCAAACTACTGCTCTTTTCCTTAGGATAAAGCCCTGCGAATGATATTGCTGCATCAAAGAGCACACTCCTTCTCAAGACCTTATGATTGCTGACTTTCCTCCCCAAGCCTAGCCCCAAAGCAAGGCTACCTCCATCTGTATATGAGAATGCTCACCCCTCACCTGGGCATTACCATTCCTTTGAGTCCTTGCCAATTCTATGGTAGTGAAAAATGGAATTGTATGTTTATTCTAATTTATACTTTCTATTAACAGTAAGGATGCATACCTCTTCATATTGGTCATTTGTGCTTCCCCTTTTCTGATTTATCACAGAAATAATATAATGTGAAATGCATTGAGTTTCTTCGAGTAAACACATCACCCAACTCAAGGAACTATATTATAATAAATATTAAAATAAAGTAATAAAGATAATAAAAATAACAGTACCTTGTCATAAATTCTAGATCAAGGCAGATGGTGTCCAGGTATTCGTTCTTAGTTGATGAAATTTTTTTGTCCATCTTTTAGCTCAGAATCTCAAAATGCTTTCCAGATCCCAGTTAAACTTGTTAAAACACTTTTTAGGTACTTATGATAGGAGTTCCGTCTGCCTTAGCCACTCCTGACCCACCAACCTCACCTCCAGCCTGGTGGGAGAAAAACAATCTGAACTTAAGTACCTGATCATTACCTATTCATATCCTTTGCTTACTTTTCTATTAATGGACTCTATGTTTGTCTTTCTCTTATTGATTTAGCATTCTGATCTCGGGTGGCCTCGGCCTGAAGCAGCTTGAAGCAGGGTTTCAGTTCCCGGCCAGAGATTGAGGTCGGGTCGCGGCAGTGAGAGCACCAAATCCTAGCCACTAGACCAGTGGTCACTGACAAGGCCCTGGCCCTTCGGCTTTGCAGAAAAGAATTCCCACAAAGATGAAAAGTAGTGAAACAAGTGAAGTGTTTATTAGAGAAAAAGAGTACAGTACGTGTGGATAGACACACAGGTGGACTCAGAGAGAGAGTTGCGCCCTCGTGGTAGTTTGAATCACTTTTATGGGGCATTTCTTCCCGGTTTCCTTTGGCCAATCATTTTGATTTGCCTGGTTCAGAGTCTGTATTTGGTATATCTCAGGATCCTCCCATGTGTGCGTGCGCATCTCTTAGCCAAGATGGATTCTAGCGAAGAGGCCTATGGGTAGTTGACATCACTTACTATGGGGTGGCGGTCCCTCCCTTTTTGACCTCCAAGGAGCTCTCTAGTCTGGAAGGTTTCCTTGACTTCAAGAATGAGAAATATGTGGTCTCTTATCTTCTATCTGGGCAGGGTGCAGCCTCCTCTCTCAATTGTCCTGCTAGGGACAATTGGAATATCAGTCCACAGGGAACAAATCTCCAACTGCTTACCCTGGTCAGGGGGACCCATCTACCTCCTGCCTCAATTCTTGGAAGAAATTGCAAAAGTTCCTATGAGGAAAACAGGTTACAGGAAAGCTGAAGATAGTAAGATCCCATGTGTGTAAAAAACACATATCATTATATGTGTAGAAAGTCTGGAAGGAAATAACTAAATTATTAAAAGCGATTCTCTCTGAAAAGTAGGATTATGCATGATTTTTCTTGAAACATTTCTTTGCTTACATGTATTTTCTATTTTTATTTTTACAACAGATATTTTTTCAAAAGCATCCCTGATTTCTTGCAGAGTGGTGACATCTAGCACCCACCCAATCCAGCAGTGCACAAGGGACCACAGCGCCTAGAGCAAAAGAATAGGTAATTAGCCACAAAAGGAGAAACACAAATGACCAGGATGAAGGGGTATTCATTCTCACTACTGATTAGAAGTATAAATTAGAACATATGATTCCATTTTCACCTATATAATTGGCAAAGATTCCGAGAAGTGATCATGTTTAATCTTGGCAAGTGGGTGGGGAAGTAGGCATTCTCATACACTGATGGGAGAGTATACTCTGGTCTGAGCCTTCAGGAAGGCAATTTGGCAGTAATATATTACCTTTTGAATATATTTGTGTATTTTGTGTATTCATTTAGGGCTGGTTCAGATATCTGGCTCCTACATGTCCATCTGTGGTGGTGTTGTCCATCACTGATTTAAAACTTATTGAAGGGTGGAACTGTGTCATTCCACGCAGCCCTGTGACCAGATAGACACTTCAGAAGTGCTTCTGAGGATGATTATGATAATGATAAAATAAATGACTTATCTTCTTGGATTTACAAACGGTCATCAGTCATTTGTTGATAGCCTAAGCAGGGCTCAGTGCCTTGCGAGGTCTATCAGGGACTCAAGCATAAGGTAAGGTTCCTGTCCTCAGGGCTGACCTACAGAGTCAGGACAAAGCTCAGTAACAGCATGGGGAAGCATGCAGGTAAGGCTAAATTGTGAAGTGGAGACTACCACAGGCTCAGCAATGAGCCAGCTCAGAATCATCTGTGCAGAAATAATGAGGACCCCGAAGAGGAGGGGCTCACATCTCGTTTCCACTGGTCACTCCATCCTCCTTCTGCACTGACGCTCTGATGAACACTCTTACCAAGCAGCACAGCTGTTGCATTTGAATTTGCCTCTTTTTCCTGGCAGGCAGTGATTTTTTTCAAAGTGTATCTCAGGGCAACCCAAATGGTTGATGAGGAAAAACTTCTCTGTATAGAAATATTCCAGGTCAGAAATGTAGAAGGAATGATAGAGTTAGAATCTTACCATCTTGCAAAACCTTAATGGAATAATGGGTCTAGGCAATGATTATCAGCTGTAGTTAACATCACGAGAGACATCTAATCCTCAGGTGCCTGGATGGGAATATACACCACCACCTATGATGTGTTCCTGCCAAAAAACAAAACCCAAAGCAGATTGAGCCTCTAAATCTAACATTTGATTTATAGGAAATTCAGGAGAGTAGGAATATGCTAAATAATACTACAGAGATTCCATCAGAAGAATTTAAAATGGAGGAAACTCTATAGAAACAATGCCCTATTCTTCAGTAAATGACAAGGGGGAAGAAAGGAGGGAAAGGGAAACTTTAGGTTTAAAAAAGAGACTTAAAAGACATCAGTCAAATGCAATGCGTGGCCCTTGCTTAGATCCTGATTTGAACAAGCTAAGTATTTTAAGATATATATACTACATATAATGCATACATATATTCATATGTCTATGACATAATCAGGGGATATTTGATATTGAGGAATTTTTGGTAAATTTGGTAAATTTGTTTTGATACTGTTGTTTTGTAACACTCCCTCACCCTGTCTTAGAGGCACAGATTTAAACATTTACAGAAGGAAAAAAAAAAAAGGCAGGCAATGGAAAGGAAGATGAGAAAAAATGAGTAGGTGTCAACTCTCCATAAACTACGGGACGTGATTGCAGGTTGACTGGTGATTTTTATGTCCTCTTCTCCAGTCCTTTTACTTTACAAGTGCAGACCAAACCATGTGTGAGAATGTTAAACAAACAAACAAAACACACCCTCCAGGAAAAGAAAACAATAACAAAAAGCAGAGAATCAGTGACACGCTCGGACAGCTGGGGATCAACTTGACACTGTGCCAGCAGCAGGGCAGTCAGGCCTTGCGTGGATCCGGCCGTGGGTTTAGAGCACACTTTCTCCTTCAGGGGCGTGTGTTCTTTCATGTGACTTCTCTGAGCCCACTGACTCTGGATGAACGTGCTGCTTCCTCCCCAAATGCTGTTGCTTTACTTGGGAGTAATGATCTCCTCCTCCACACTCAGCTTTTTCCCTTCATACACATGCCTTACCGTGGCCGATAATCACACGCTGATGCAGACCTAAAGAGCACAAATGGAGCGTTTGCTTGAAGACTGAAGAGTCTTGTGTCACTGCACACAAAGACTAAAGCGAGGAGGAGCCCTAAATGTCATCACACGCTGCACACTGTAGCATGTACCCATTAAAGAACAATTGGGTGGATTTTTAGAGCTGGAAAATTTTTTTCCATTAGGTCTCACAGCAAACCAGAAAGAATGGTGGTTACACTGCTGGCTTTTCAAGCCAGGACCCTGAGGTACAGAGCTGTTGTTACCAGTCTAGAACTGTCAGTTTGTCTTACTAAACCACTGCTTCATTGTTTCACAAATATTTATTGTGTACCTGCTGCACTAGACCCGGAGGATATCCCCACGACAAGGCAAACGTGGCCTGTGCCCTTCGATGCCGCTGCAGCCCCCTCTGGCAGAGGGTGATTGAGAGGGAGTTAGCAGGGACCAGACAGTCTGTGCTCTGTAGGTTGTGGCCAGATGTTGGGATTTTATCTAATTGGGATGGGAATCAGATGGAGGACCTTAGGCAAAGGAGTAATATGATCCAATTTAGTTTGAAAGGATTGCTCTGGCCACAGTGTGGAAAATGGGCTGGGAGTGGGGGATGGAGAATGGAGGCTGGGAGGCCCGTTAGAGGCTACAGAGGTGGCCCAGAAGAGGGAAGATGGTGACTTGGACTAGGGATGGATTCTGGATAAGGTAGAGTTGACAGGATTTGCTGATGGATTGGATGTTGGGGATGAGAAAAGAGAAGGTGAGGAAACCTCTAAACTTTTTGGCCTGAGCCATTGGGTGTTTGGTGTTTCTACAGGGGAGACTGGATGAGGAACAGGTTGAGGGAGAAAATCTTGAGTTCTATTTGGGAATGTTAAATTTGAGATGTCAACTAGTCATCCATGTAGAGATGAGTTGGCCTTAGGATATAGAGATCAGGAGTTCTGGGGAGAGACCAGAGCTGGAAATACAGATTTTGGAAGTAACTGGCTGTGGGCCTGGATAAGATTACCTAAGGAGAGTGAAGCTAGAGAAGACAAAGGATCAGCTGTAGGTCACTCTACAGCTTAGAGGGGACAGAGGAGGAACAAGCAACATGCAGGAAACCCCTTACGTGCTCCAACAACTCAACTTCAGAATATGCAACCAGCCAGTGAGGTAAGAGGAAAAGTGGAAGACCAGAGAAAAAAGTGTGACATGAAGTAGGTTCTAAAGTGACACGGCCAGAGACAGCTGTCACTCTCTCTGCCTATATTAGTCTAATATCTGGCCATTAAATTCTATTGGCTCATTTGTTTCATTCAGCATTCTGCTCACTCTGTGCCGGGGACTGGGGTGGGGTCTGGAAACTGGGAGATTAATGAGATGCTGTTCCTATGCTCAAGGGGCTCACAGTCCAGTGAGGGGAAGGTGATGTCTAAACAGTCACAAGATGACGCGCTAAGTGCTTCCAAAGTGTATTCCAAAGTCTGCAAGTGGTGCCAGCGGCAGCCTCCGGTCACCAGGCGTGGTGGCAGCAGGGGGCTACTGGACGGGTTCGGCAGTGTGGTCTTGTCTGTGGTTATAGCTTGCTGTCCACTCTCCTTTAATTCTTGTATGTTTTCCAAGCCTTCCTGGTGATTCTACCCAATGTACTCCCAGTAAATTCTCTTTCTTCTTAAATCAGCCAATGTCGATTGATACACTGCTAGTTTCAGGTTATTAGGTATCCCTCCAGGATTGATTTATGAATGTAAATGCAGGACTAATCCTCACCCAGTTGTGAAAATGATGAAATACTTCCATGTCAGTTGGTAAATAAACACTGCTCCCAGCCCCCTGAGGCCCCAGGCTCCCTGGTCCCTCCCCTGCGACCCTCTCTCTTTCCTACAATCCATCATCTCAAGGTGTTGCACTGGACACAGGTGTTCTGGTACTGCAGGTGGCATTCTTTCTGATTGACAGGTGCCTCTGGTGATGCATCTAAATGTACACGGTATACATATATGTTATGTATGTAAGTATATATGAATATCAAAAATTCAGGATGAATTCGTGTCAAATGGGAACTTACTGCACATTCTGTGTGGCTAATGTGAGACCTTTCCATATAAGCACATGTAGGTTTATTTCCTTTTAAAATGGCTGCTTGGTGTTTCATTACAGGGATTTAACTACAAATGATTTAACCAATTTGGGGAGGTTTTAGAAAATAGAGATATCCTTCCCCCACATCTCAATACCACCTACAAGGGGGTGGCCAAGACAGCAGAGTAGGAAGACCCTGAGCTCAACTCTTTGCTCAGGCACACCAAAATGACAGCTATTTATAGAGCAGCTATCAATGAGAACAACCTGAAGACTAGCAGAGACATCTTCTACAACTAAAAATATAAAGAAGGGGCTTCCCTGGTGGCACAGTGGTTAAGAATCCGCCTGCCAATGCAGGGGACACAGGTTCGAGCCCTGGTCCGGGAAGATCCCACATGCTGCAGAGCAACTAACCCTGTGTGCCACAACTACTGAGCCTGTGCTCTAGAGCCCGCGAGCCACAACTACTGAGACCACCTGCCACAACTACTGAAGCCTGCGCACCTAGAGCCCATACTCTGCAACAAGAGAAGCCACTGCAATGAGAAGCCCTCGCACCACAACGCAGAGTGGACCCCGCTCACCGCAACTAGAGAAAAGCCCATGCGCAGCAACGAAGACCCAACACAGCCAAAAATAAATAAATAAATTTATTTAAAAAAAATATATATATATAAAGAAGGAGCCACAACGAGATGGGTAGGAGGGGTGGAGTCACAGTATAGTCAAGACCGACACCTGCAGGTAGGGGACCCACAAACAGGAGGATGACCACAATTGCAGAGGTTCTCCCCAAGGAGTGAGAGGTCCAGACCCCACACTGGGCTCTCCAGCCAGGAGGTCCTACATTGGGAGGACGAGACCTCAGGACGTTTGGCTTTGAATACCAGTGGGGCTTAATTTTAGGAGACCCAGAGGGCTGTGGTAAAGAGACTCCACTCTTAAAGGGCACATCCAAAATCTCACATGCTCTGGGACCCAAGGCAGAAATAGTCATTTGAAAGGAGCCTGGGTCAAATCCACCTGCTGACCTTGGAGAGCCTCCCAGAGAGGCAGGAGATAACTGGGACTCACCCTGGGGACGTAAGACACTGGCGGCAGTCATTTTGGGGAGCTCATTCTATCACAAGAACACTGGTGGTGGCAAGTGCCATTTTAGAATCCTCCCTCTAGCTTATGAGCCCCAGCACCCAGACTTGCCCAGTATCAGTCCTGGGATGCCCCTAGCCAAGCAGCTAGCTGGGCTGGGACACAGCCCCACCCATCAGCAGGTCAGCTGCCCTAGGCTCCTCTAAGCCCCTGGCTACCCTGGGACCCAGCCCTGCCCACTAGTGGGCTGGTACTAGCACTGGGTTGCAACCTCACCCATCAGTGGGGCGGGGGAGGGCACCAGCCCTAGGAGCCCCTAAGTCTCAGCCCTGCCCCCCAGTGGCCCAACATCAGCTCTGGGACTCCCAAGGCCCTGCAGCCAGAGATCCTGGGACCCAGTTCCATCCACTAGTGGGCCAGCACTAGCCCCGGGCCCCCTGGCCCTGCAGCCAACTGTCGAGATCCGGCCCCACCTGTCAGCAGGCCAACATCAGCTCTAGGACCTCGAGCCCTACAACCAGAGAACCCGAGACTTTGTATGGTGACAGATGGTAACTAGACTTATCATGGTGATTATTTTGAAATGTATAGAAATATCAAATCACTATGTTGTACACCAGGAAGTAACGTAGTGTTGTAGGTCTATTCTTCAAAAGTAAAGAAACAAACCCATAGAAAAAGAGATCAGATTTGTTGTTACCAAAGGCGGAATGTGAGGATAGGTGGGGGTGGGTGGAGAGGGAATGGGGTGAAGGTGGTCAAAAGTTACAAACTTCCAGTTATAAGATAAATAAGTGCTAGGGATGTCGTGTACAATGTGATAATATACTACTGTATTATGTTATATGTGAAATTTGTTGAGAGTAAATTCTAGGCGTTCTCATCACAAGGAAAAAAATATTTTTTTTCTATTTCTTGAATTTTGTATCTATGTGAGATGATGGATGTTCCCTAAACCGTGGTAATGATTTCATGATGAATGTTAGTCACATCATTATGCTGTGCACCTTGGACTTGTGCAGTGCTTGTCCTGTACTTGTGCTGTGCAATTACATACTGTAATTGTACAGTATGTCAATTATATCTCAATAAAACTGGAAGAAAACAAAAAACCACCTAAAAGGTGGAGATTCAGGAAGTCTAGGGAGAGGCTGACCATGTGAATTTTCCAAACTCTCCAGGTGGTTCTCCAGGTCTGGGATTTATTGGCATGAGCAGTGCCTCAGCTGGCCCTGCAAACATGAAAGCAAAGAAAAAGCCATGAAACTTCCTTTATAAAAGAAGGCCTGTCTTCTCCTTTCTAGGACACAAGATATAAAATAAACAATATAAAAACTTGCGTTTAAAGACGTCCAATTCTTAAGTTTATAGTTGCCCTCGCTTGCTACCAGATTGTAATTTTTCTCTGTTTAGCAATAACTAAAAGGAATGCCAGTCTAGAAACAAGCTGAGGGGCAGAGCCCTCTCAGTAAGTTCCGTATATACAGGCCAAGCTTTTGCTTCCAAAGAACATTGCTGTCCCTCTTGTATTTAGAAAAAATTCAACTTTGGTTGTCTTCCAGGAACTGAGCAGTGGCCAAACATCAGTATTTCTTCAGATTTGAAAGTGAATCTTGATTTTTTTTTTCATAAGTCGGCATAAAGCTCAGATAATCAACTACAGTTCTTAGAAAGGATTAAACTGTAATTCAGTTCAGCACTTCCAGGCAATCTGGAAGCTAGAAAAGTATATTTATGGGAAAAGAGGTTTATATAAATACTTTATTCAGTGACCCACATGATAGAGTTGAGAATAAGCATCTTGTGTTGGTGGATGATACCAAATTAGGTGGAGTTGCTAACATCCCATATAGTGAGAACTAAATTCACTGTGACCCTTTTAGATTGGCCTTGACACACTTTTAAAAAATGACCCATACCACAAATACAAGATGAAAAATGGCTCACAAGAGCTATAGTGAAAAAAAATATGAGATTTTCAAAGTTAACAACTATGTCACAAGTACAGAATTAGTCAGCAATAGAGAAACTATTGAGAAAACAAACAAAAAAACATGATACTGGAATGTTAATGAGGAAAAGATAAGCAAAACTCCTGAATACTTTTCCCGCATATGGCCTGGGTCAGGCCTTAACTGGAAAATACTCCTATCCAGTTTGGGTCTTCATAATTTGGAAGTCTATCTAAAAAAATAAAATGTGCCTGAAAAATGTGGGTGACATGAGATAGGGGGAGAAAAATCTCTGGGAGAAAAATTAAGCTAATTGGAATTATTTAAACTGCAGAAAGAAAACTCAGAAACAGCTTTAGAACTGTCTTCAAATATTCATGGTATGATTATGGAGTGCTGAATACCTTTTTCTCTTTTCTACAAAAGACACAACTGGAAATCAAGAGGTAAACACGCAGTAATTTGGATTAACTTAGATCTGAGGACATGTGTTCTTGAAGTAGATTAGTGTACTGGGTAGCTGTGTATAAAACCTAGAATGTACAGACCACGGACTCTGGAGCCAGACTGCTTGAGTTCAGATCCCAGCTCAGCTGCTTAATATCTATGAGCCTGACTTACCCGCAACCTGTCTCAGTTTGCCCATCTAAGAAGTGGGAGGTCAATACTGTCTGCCTCATAAGGTTGTGGGGAAGATAGTATGAGATGATGTAGGCAAGTCCCGAAAGGATGCGATTACTTGCTGATCACTAAGGATGGTAAAACTTCTAGAATGGACTCCTGGAGGGGATCCTTGAATCTTTTCCTAGACTGTCTCAAACTTACGGTTAGATTTATAGTTCTAATTTGAGACAACTTTGTGAACAACACATGGCATCTGCGCGAAACATCTCACACAATATTTTAGCCATCATTTCAAAATTGCCTCACTCTATCACATTCTTATAACACAAAATTATAAATCTTGTGCACCCAGCTGAGACTGCCTTGCACGCAGTACGCATATGCGATCAGGTGCATTGCAAACCTGGACATGGCTCATGAGAATATTTGCTCCTTGGTCTTTTGATATTGCAGAGATATTATCAAATAATCTTCATATCATATACCTTGGAATATATTCATGTCTGAAATTTGTGTTAATGAGCCAGTTTAACTCAATTCAAATAAATTCCATTTAGTTCAACTAAGCATTATCGGGGACGTGTGCTAGGCCCTTGGAACAACAAATGACTCTTGTTCTCTGCCTTTAAAGACCTCACAGTCTTACAAGAAGAAGAAGCAAAAATAGTTCATTTTAATATCACGTGACAGAAGACAAATTTCAGGGGCAAATTGCCATGGAAGCATAGAACCTGAATGATGATTTTTGCCTGGGAATCACCAAAGGCTTACAGAAGTCCAGACACTTAAATGAACTTTGAAGAAAGAGGGGAGCGGAGAGAATTTCTCAGGTGAAGCTGAAAGGAGGTCTAGAGAGTGACAGCTTCTATTGGGTCCAGGGGCTGGATTTTTGTTATTGTTACCATTATTATTGTCATTATACATTACCATTATTACTTTGCCTAAGTCATGTTGGCATAAATCTGTGACATTTCTAGATGAACATGAACATGAAGCAGTATTTGAGGCAACAAGAACTCAAAAGGCCATGGGTTTAAGTTGTACCTCTGCTTTGCAGAAAGATTTCAAAAGCACCACTAACAACTCAGAGTAAGAATCCTGATGTGTGTGTGCATGTGTGTGTATCCATCTATGTATTTATTTTTTGCCATTCTTACACATTTGGACCAAGACAACTTCTAAATAGTAAAATAATAAATGCCAGAGCAAGATGTCCTGTCTGTGATAAATGGAAGAGAAGGCACTCTTTCTGGATCCTCATTTGGAAGGGTTCTGGTCATATCTGCCCAATCACAGGGGTGTATGAGATGTAAGCACTCTTCCCTGTTTATCTCTGCGGTCCAAATTGGTGAAAGCATACAACATTCTACGTGTAATGTGGGAAACTTCAAGAAATTTCAACCCCCTGCCTGCTGTTACTGACGCCGAAAACCTGGCCTCTGTGCACCGGTGCCGAATTGAATCTTGGAGACAGAGTTTTGGGTGAAGTAGAAAAGAATAGCTTTATTGCTTTGCCAGGCAAAGGGGGACACATCGGGCTCAGGCCTCAAAAACTGTGTGTCCTAACCTGGGGGAATTTGGTGAGGAGTTTTATAACAGTGGTTCAAGGGCGGGGTTGCTGATAACGATCAGGGTGTGCGCAGGGCCTGTACTCCCTTAATCTGGCCTCAGGTGGTCTCCTGATCTTCTTTGAAGAAGGCTTCATCAAGTAGTTAGCATCTTCCATTTGTTGGGGGTTTTTGTTCTGCGGAAGAGCTTATCGTTATATGTATCCCTTGACCTACCAACAAGAAATGGAGGACATGCAAAGGTTTCCGTGCTCAGGAGCCCCCACAGGGTCCTGCTCGGTTTCATTCCAAAGGTTTTTAAGACAGGAATAGTAGGAGAAATGGTAAGAAGAGAGAAAGGAAAGCTCAGAGGAGGACACAGGTGTCCTGCCGTGTCAGGCTGAGTGGTGGTCCCAGAGGTTTCTCCTAATCTCCCTCCAGGCAATGAGGTTGTTCTCCTGCTGATGTTTTCCTCAATAACAAGAAATGAACCCTGTCATAAGTCAGGCCCTCCTGCGGTTACAAGGAGGGCAGCCGTGGCGCCACTGACCAGGCTGATCCCCACCCAACAGGCTCAGGATCCTGGGGGACAAAGCTGCATGTCTGTCCCTGGACACCAGCAAGTCTCTGGAATGGCGAACAGCCCCGGCAACATTGACAGGAAGGCTTTATTTTCAGGGCTGCGGGGGGGAGAAGCAGCTGAACGAGGACTGTGCGGTGCTTTGCTGTGGTGCAAGGTCAAGGCTTTTTTTTCAGAGCAAATGACAGATTGTTCTTTGTCCATCCGTAGCTAAGTGACACCCGAGGCCCCAGGAGGAATAGTTGGTGCCCATCACGGGACGCCACGCCCTCATCACATGCTTGTGTCAGGCTCTAAAAGGAGTCTGATGAGCTGGCCTGCGGCCCTGCCCCTGACCTCTGGCCAACAACTCTACTTTCTCCCCCTTCTCTTCTCTGGTGTCTGGTTTCACAGATGCCAAGTAAAAACCTCATTGATTCAGCATTTGAAATCACTGGAGCTGAACTAACTAAAGTTTTCCCTTGCAATACCTTAGCAAAGGGCTTAATAAATAAACAGAGATAAAAAATTGTTAGAGGAAGAGGGGATTTAACCCAATTAAAATTATGAATGTATTGAAAAGATTTTAAGTAGTGTTGATGTGCTAGTCCTCTGGTGGTTGATAGGTTTTATATTTTGGCCCATCTCCAATTGATTGGCACAATGTTGAGAAAGATTATGCATTTAAAAAAAAGGAGAGAAGGAAAAGAAAGATTATATTTATTTATAATATAATCTTTTATTATATATATTTAAAACAGAACTGTGATTGATTAGCAATGTCTGCGCTGGGCTCAAAGGAAGATACAGGAGTGGTAGTAAATAGGCCAGGTATTTGCTTCCTTAATAGTGCTCAAATCTCTTTTAGAAACAGAGCTGTGTAGAAAACAAACAAATGAAATGAAAGCAAAGAACATTAATTAAGCATTTATTGTGTTCTAGGCCTATGCTAGATACTGTAATTAATTTTTTCATTTGATTCTCTTTGTATTCTGAAAAGTAGTAATGATCATCCCATTTTACAAATGGGGAAATTGAATCCTATAGAGATTAAGGTGACAAAGGCCAGATGGCCAGTTGGCAGCAGAGTCAGATTTCAAACTCAGGTTTGGTTTGATTCCAAAGTCCACTGTTCTTTCAATTAAAATAAAAAGGACTTCTAGTTGACAATGCATTAAATGAATCTGTATGTTAAAAGGCTTCGGTATGTATGGGAACACTTTCAATTAAAATAGTTTAAGTGGAGGTAAAATGGAATAATTAAAAAATAGTAATTCAAAAGAAGAAAAAGAGAGAAAAGGAACGAAGACAAGATGTGACAAATGGAAAACAATTAGCAAGATGGTAGATTTAAATCCAACATAGCAATAATTAGATACATAAATAGTCTAAGCCACCCCTAGTAAAAGGCAGAGATGATCAGATTGAATGAAAAAGCTAGATCCAACTATATGCTGCCTATAAGAAACACACTTTAAATATAAAGACGCAAATAGTTTAAAAGTAAAAGGATAGAGAAGGATAAATCAAAAGAATGCTGAGGTAGATTCAAAAATAAGAAATATTGCCAGGGATAAGGAGGTACATTACATAATGGTAAGAAATAATTTTATTGAGAAGACATAACAATTCTAAATGTGTAGTATCCAATAACGGAGCTTCAACACATCTAAAATAAAAACTGATAGAAGAAATAGAGAAATCTATAATTATAGTTGGAAGTTTCAAGACTCTTCTCTCAGTAGCAAGATAGAATAAGCAGACAAAGCAGACAGAAAAATAGTGAAGATAGAGAAGACCAAAACAAAACTATTAACCAACTTCACCTAATTGACCTTTATAGGATATTCCACCCAACAGTGGATACCTATTCTCTTCAAGTGCACATGAAATATGCCCCACTATAATCTGGACCATAAAGTAAACCTTAGCAAACAAAAAAGAATTGAAAGCAAAGTATGTTTTCTAACCACAGTGAAATTAAACTAAAAATCAATAAAAGAAAGATTTCTGGAAATATCCGGTGGGTCAAAGAGATCACAAGGGAAATTAGAAAATATTTTGAATTGAATGAAATAGTTGAAAATGCTGACATTTTACCAAGTCCACCTGGTCTGAATTAGTGTGATTCGCTTGCAGGTTTTCAGGCAATGTGCCATTGGGGCAATTTTATTAAAATACAGGAGCAAGGATACCATGCCCTCCTCAGTCTTTCAATGAAGAGCAGATGAGTAATGTCGGTACAGCGTCCCCCCCTCCTGCTCCCACTCTTCCCGCAGCCCTGGGTCCTCCCTGGTTTCAGATCACAAAGGAACACATACACAATGGAACTGCACTCCAGACACCATCCTAGCGCTGAGTATTTCTGGGAGAGCACCTTGCCCATGATACAATCCCTGCGCAGTGAACCAAGAGCTGGGAAACTCTCACCTCAGGGAGCAGTAGTCAACTGTCTTCCTGGCTCTGGGTTTAAACACTTTCAGATAACAACACCAAGTCTTGCCCTGTTGCAAATCTCTGAAGAGAATCAGAGGCCTGTGTGAAATTCATGCCATCATCATGGGTGAGGCAGGCAGAACGGGGCTTGCACAACAGGAAAAACCAACCCAAGTATGGGGATGTATAGATTATGTGTTATTAATAGTAATCATAACATGTATGTACTACTTACTCTGTCCCAGGAATTATCTCTTTGAACCTTACAGTAACCCTATGAGGTAGGTGCATTCTGCAGAGGAGAGACTGAGGCACAGCAAGTTAGATAAATTACTTAGAGTTCCACAACCAGCAAGTGGACAGACCTTGGATTCCATTCAAGCAGTTTGCTCTGGCAGCTGAGTGGCTCAAGAGGCTTCATACTGAAATACATAGTCTCAACTAGTCCCCACAAGGACCCCTGAGGGAGGCCTTGTGATTAAATGGGGAAATGATGCTGGAGGAACTGACAGAGACCCAGAGAGGTTAAATCACTTACCTGTGGTCGTTAGGCTGTTATGGCAGATCTCGAGATAGGACTCAGCCCTTCTAATCCCCAGGCCAGTGCCCTTTGAGTCATACAATGCTGCCTCCCTCACCTGGGAGCCCTGGGAGAATCACTCATATTTCTTACATCCTGGTGTATATACTTTCCCAAGCACCAGTGTGACCAGCTGTAGATGCACGTATGAATATGATGAACAGAGCAGAGGCGGTATTACTGGGGCACAGTTCAGAGAGCTGCCAAGTATGGGGGAGAGGGAAAGGACTGGGGATTATAAGGTTATGTGGGTCCATCTAATATGGATTTGGTCAGAGAGTCTCAGGTCACACACATGAGCTGTGTGACCTCAAGAAAGTTACTTAACTTCTCTGAGCCTCTATTTCCTTGTCTTAAAAAATGGGGTAAAAATACTAACGGCTTCATGGGGTCACTGTGAATATTAAAGTGGTCAGTGCACATAAAGCACCTAATCCATTGCCTGGCACACAGGAAGTACAAAGGCAACATTGGCACATTTTCTAAGTGTTGCTTCTAAGAAGTGATTGCTTGCGTGTACACTACTATAACTATAACCTCTGGATGAAAACAAACAAACAAATAAACAAGTTTTTCTCTTCCCTTCTTCCCCTCTTGAGAGTGGTGGTTTCTACCCTTGTGGCTTCCCCAGGTGCTCACCAGCCTGGGGGCTATGAGACATTTGCCTGTCAGGGCCTGTTCCCACAGTCCAGCTCACAGCCTCTCTCTGCTTTTAGTACACACCCACCATTTAGGAAATTCCTCCCTGGGTCCAGAGAGGGTGTGTCTAGCCAGTACATTTTTTTTTTTTTAATTAAAAAAATTTTTTATTTTTATTTTTTATTTTATATTGGAGCAGTACATTCATTGCAAAGTTCAGAAATGGGAGAATTCCATCAGAATGCTTCATAGAATATGCATATATATTCTATGGGGACAAGAGTGCCTATAAAAAGAAGCTTGTTTTTTGCTTCCTAGTTTTGTACATTCTGCTTCTTCTGGAGAGGGTTAAGGCTCCATTTGAGATTTTTAGAGATAACATCTCTAGAGTCTGCCCAGAGATTTGTAGGGGATTGCCCTTAAGGTAGGGGATTATCCTTAAGGTTCAGATCCCTTCCACTGAGAACATACAAAACTGCCCATTGGATAGATGAAATGCTAGAATCCCTTTTCCTTGCACCAAAATGCTAGAAATGAGCTCTTGGCAATATGTATCAAGAGCCCTAAAAAAGTTCATTCTCTACTATGATCCTTTTTAATTTTCTAAAATGGACATAGCTTTAAAGAAAATTGACCTTATTTTGAGATGCAGTTTAGCGCAGTGAACAAAAAAATGGACTCTAAAAAATGTAGATGGCTAGCTGGTTAGCTAGTTGGTGGGAAGACTATACCCCAAATTGTTGAAGATGGTTTTCTCACAGTGGTAAAATTTTGGATGATTTTTTTCTTTTTGCTTCTGTATTTTTCTACCATAAGAAAGAATTACTTGAGTAATTTATCCTAAGGAAATAACCACTTACTCTGCCAAAGATGTTTTAACAGCATTATTTATGGAGAAGACAACAAATAAGCTAAATATTCACCAATAGGGAATTACTTATCTGAAGTATGGTTCACCCATATAATGATACATAATGCATCCACACAAAATGGTGTTTCCAAAGAATATTTAATATCATGGGGAATACTCATGATATAATGTTAAATAAAAAACACTGTATATAATAACACACTCAATAGAATGACTAGAATTAAAAATACTGACCATACCAAGTGTTAGTGAAGATGGGAAGGAACTGGAACACTCGTACACAACTGGTGGGACTGTAAAATGGTACAAATACTTAGGAAGACACTTTGACTTTTGAAAAATATACAAATTTAAACATATACCTACCTTATGATCCAGCAAGTCTATCCTAAATGTCTACTCAAGAAGCATATGTCCACACAAAGACCTGTGCATAGCAGCTTTATTCATAATAGCCCCAAACTGGAAACAATCCAAATGTCTATCAACAGGTGAATAGATAAACTGTAGTGTATCCATACAATGGAATACTACTCAGTAATCAAGAGGAATGAATTACTTGTACCTGCAACAATGTGGATGAACCTCAAAAACACTATGCTGAATGAAAGAAGCCAGACACAAAAGAATACATACTGTGTGTTTCCATTTATATGAAACACTAAAAAACCAAATCTAATCTATGGTGACAGATAGTCCCTCGGTGGTTGCCTGGAGCTGGGGATTGAGAGAATGACCAAGAGAGGGCACAGAGAACTTTTTGGGGTAATGGAAATATTCTATATCTTGCTTGTGGTAGTGGTTTTAGAAGTGTATGAAGAAATATGTGTTGCCATTAATTACAACGTGACTAAATAAAAGTCATTATATAAATACATACACACACACACACACACACACACAAACATATACACACACACACCCCCGATAGGATCTCAATTTTAAAAATGAAAGAGGAGGCAGAGAAAGAATACTGGAAGCATTCTTCTATAAGCATTCATACCTTATAGAAAAGTAGCCACAACATTGTAAATCAACTGTACTTCAATTAAAAAATATAAATATATAAAAAAGAGAAAGATAGCAGTGACTAACTCTAGTCTATGCAGTTATAAGAGATTAAAAATTATTTGAATAATTTTCTGGTTTTCTTCTAGATTTGCTCCCATAAACAAATATTAATATAAATGTTACCAAATGCAATTTTTTTTTTTTTTGGCCGCGTTGTGCGGCATGTGGGATCTTAGTTCCCCACCAGGGGGTGAACCCGTGCCCCCTGCAGTGGGAGCGTGGAGTCCTTTTTTTAAAAAATAAATAAATAAATTTATTTATTTATTTATTTTTGGCTGCGTTGGGTCTTTGTTGCTGCGTGCGGGCTTTCTCTAGTTGCAGCGAGCAGGGGTTACTCTTTGTTGTGGTGTGCGGGCTTCTCACGGCGGTGGTTTCTCTTGTTGCAGAGCATGGGCTCTAGGCGCACGGGATTCAGTAGTTGTGGCTCATGGGCTTTCTTAGAGCACAGGCTCAGTAGTTGTGGCGCACGAGCCTAGTTGCTCCGCGGCATGTGGGATCTTCCCAGACCAGGGCTCGAACCCGTGTCCCCTGCATTGGCAGGCGGATTCTTAACCACTGCGCCACCAGGGAAGTCCGGGAGTGTGGAGTCTTTACCACTGGACCACCAGGGAAGTCCCAGCAAATGCAATCTTAAGTTAATAGTTTAAATTATTCAAGTTAAACCGTTAAAAATTTTTTGCATCTTAAAAAAAATTCAAGCAGTTATATCTCAATAAAGCCGGGAAAAAAGGTAAGGACTTTTCTGGTGGCACATGTCCATAGTGGGGTAAAACAAGAGGCAGCAGCACACCGTTCTCCTGCTCACTGGCTGTCTCTCTTCACCAAGGCAGTAAACTGCATGCCAACCACAGCATGAAAGAATATAACTCCCATAATGCTGAGTAATACACGTCAGTAGTGGGTGCCTCCTAAAAATGTAGAGGGTTTACATGAGGTAAGCAGATTTGCACTCATCGCCTACTGAGATCACTGAGCACTCGCTATGGGCAAGGCCCTATCCTCGAACCTTCAGGGGGCAGAGCTAACAGGACTTCCGGGTCGGTCTTTTGGAGACCCTGACCTCAAAGAAGCTCTGTGGGTGGTCCTCACCCCAGGAGCTGTGCCCCTCAGTCACATGGGCATAAGGGGACAGACACCCTGGAGTGTTGCTCCATGGAGGTGCATAACATTGGGGACTCCTTTTTGGAGGGACCCTCCCAGCGCTGGCATCCCCAGTGGCCATCTCCTTCCTTGAGCTCCCAAATGGTGGGGACCACAAGTTATTTTTCTTGGGTACCTCCCACTCCCATAGCTCCTGTATGTGAAGGTACCCAATGACTATTTTTGCCAAATTAGGTCATTTTTATTTAGTTGATTTGGTGGGACAAAGGGAAAGGAGCCATATCCCTTAACAGAGTGTGCCAATGCTAAGGCCAAGGGAGAGAGCAGGGACCGTGACCTTAAACCTCTCACAGGATTCAAAAATCCCTGGAGGGACTTCCCTGGTGGTCCAGTGGGTAAGACTCTGCACTCCCAATGCAGGGGGCCAGGGTTCAATACCTGGCTGGGGAACTAGATCCCGCATGCATGCCGCAACTAAAAGTTTGCATGCCGAAACTAAAGATCCCGCGTGCCTCCACTAAGACCTGGTGCAGCCTAAATAAATAATAAATAAATATTAAAACAAAACAAACAAAATCTCTGGATGCTTCCACGCAGTCCTTGGGAAAGACAATGAAGTTGGCCAGACCCTTCACTAGTCCAGATCAGAGAAGGTGCTTCCTCACTCTCTTCCTGCCTTCGGTACCTCTTCATCCAGGAGATCCACTTTCCCCCAGACTGGTTTTTCCACCAGAACATGTTCCATGGCTTTGCTTCTGTTCATAAAGAAGTAGCTGTTCTGGAATTTCCCTGGTGGCACAGTGGTAAAGAATCCGCCTGCCAATGCAGGGAACACGGGTTCGAGCCCTGGTCCGGGAAGATCCCACATGCCGCAGAGCAACTAAGCCCGTGCGGCACAACTATTGAGCCTGCGCTCTAGAGCCCGCGAGCCACAAGTACTGAAGCCCGCACGCCTAGAGCCCGTGCTCTGCAACAAAGACAAGCCACCGCAATGAGAAGCCCGCACACTGCAACGAAGAGTAGCCCCCATTCTCCGCAATGAGAGAAAGCCCGTGCGCAGCAATGAACACCTAACACAGCCAAAAATAAATAAATAAATAAATTTATAAAAAAAAAAAAGAACTAGCCGTTCTGGTTGAAACCTGGCCCATCTTGTTCAACCCATCTTCACAGTGGCTCGCTGTGTGCTTCCAGACCATGCTCTTCGGCTGTGTTCTAACTTCCCCACACTGAGAAGGGAGCTGAGAAAACTTGGCACCACTGTGTCTTGTAGACCTGCCACCCACCACAGGAAATGGATGTGGCATTGAGAAACCAGGCTGGCTCTGCCCACAGCACGTAATCACCGGGTTTCATGTTTGGATGGTCCAAGCCAGTGCCAGGTCTCTTGTACTTGTAGGAGCCAGGACATAAAACCCCGAACTTTCTTCCAAAACAAACCTAGGGAGGCTTTATTCTCTGTGTTGATTTCCTTTGATGAGGTTTTCCAGGGCCCGATGGATGACTCTGTCCCCTCACCTTGGCCTCTAATTACTGCCCACACTTGCTCCCATCTGTTGTGGTTTCTGAGCTAGGAATGGAAGTGTACTTGGATGTTTTAGCATCGCTTTGGAACATGAGCCTAGAAAAGCACAACGTTCCCTGTAATTTCCACTCCTTTGGATTCTTATTGAGCCTCAGTTTTTTGCTGGAACAGCATATGATGCAAAGAATAATCAAGGTCTGGGCTCCTCTCCAAAGTGCCAGCTACCTCCCTGTCTTACCAGGAGTGAAATCAAATGACGAAGCAAGTTTCCATCTTTAATCAGCCATCAATCAGCAAGGAAGTCCGTACCTACTGCTACTATCAAGACGCCAAGGGGCAAGAGCAGTTCGCAGAGGTCGCGGCATGGCTTCTGTCCCCAAGGAGTTTGCCACGTAGACCCTGCAATCAGACGTACTCTCCACAGAGACCCGTGTGGCCAGTAACCAACGGGGCCTCTACTCAACCCAGGAGAAGACACAGCAGCAGTGATTGTATTTGTTGCATATGCAGTGACAGCTCTACAAACTCAGAGCAACTTGAGGTCACTGTGGACGGGAGGGCTCTGAGACTGTGACCTAGAAGAGGAGCCGTTGGAACTGAATCTTAAAAACCAAGGGTTATCTGGGCGGAAAGGGAGGGAAGAAATTAAGGGCGCTCCACTCTGCATAAAAGTGAGGGTGAACCCGGCACTCCCAGGGACCCCAGCTGTGGCCTCCTCCTTTGCTTTGAAGTCCTTCCAGACTCTCTCCTTCAACTGCTTTAACTGAGTAGGAGAAGGCCAATTAAATCGAGATGACCCAGACCCCCGAAGGTGAAGCAGCCCCTAAATCCCAGCTTCCCCATGCCAGTCCCAAGGAACCCAGTGCACGCATAGTCACTGAAGTAAAAGTAGCTAATTACAGAAGCTAGGCAGAGGGTGGGGGGAGGGGAAGGCTGAGGGAAATAGCATTGGGTGCCCAGGCCAGGTGGGGTGGAAGATGAGAGGGTCAGGGAGACCCCAGAGATGCTGCGGAAGAAGGCTGAAGGTCAGTGCTGAGACTCTGCCATGTCATGGGAGGTCAGGTGGCCAGACAGCTCTGTTTGTCTTGTAGGTGTGGGCAGAGGCAACTGGAAAAAAGAGTCAAGGGCTGATTGGCCCCAGGCTCTGGGTTCTGTGTGGAGCCTTCATAACCCAGTAACAAGATTTTATTTGAGGTAACAGACTATATCTTCCCTCTCTTGCACTGCTACAAAGGATTTTACAGTCAAAAATTTGTTCCTGGAAAGAAAATACCAGGAAGGATGTGTGTGGTGAGCTCTGTGACCTTGGGTCCCTGGTCCGTCTCAGAGCCTCTGCAGTATCTCCCTGCACTTGACCTGGGGTGTCCCAGTCGGTGCCAACCCAGAGTCAGCCTCTCCTGCCTCACCCTGCACTCCCTGGCAGTACTTTCTCTCCTTGACTCCCCTGCTAACAACAGCCCAGGCAGGACAGGGGTGTCCCAAGCCTGCTCAGGCTCTTCCCCTGGGTCAGGACCAGGGAGGCAGAGAGGGAGGGGGAGAAGCAGCCCAGCGCATGGGAACGCTGAGCCCAGAGGAGGCCAGGAGGGCTCCTGTGCCTGAGACAGGGACTGTGGGGCTGTCAGCCCGCCTGGGAGCTGCGAGTATTTTGGTTTGAGTGTGGAAGTAGCTTTTATTGATAGCCATGGATTTATTCAGCAGGATTGTAAATCTAAAAGGTCTTGTCTGTGCCCTTCACCACTATCTTCCCAGCAAGAGGCATCAGAACGGCACTGCCAGGGGGAGGTCCCCACGAAAGTTTCATCAATGAAAAGAGAATATAAACTCCATGAGTTCAAGAGGCTTTGCTGTTTTGTTTACTGCTTTATCCTCAGTGCTTGTCACAAGGTAAGCACTAAATAAATATTTGTTTACTGAGTGGATGATGAGTGAATGGATGAATTGGGCGTTTAAGAATCACCGGATCAAGGCAGGAAGCCTTTTTAGAAGGTTGTAATTGGGGTAGAAATTAGGCAAAGCCTGAATTCAAGATCCATTCATTCTCTTATTGAGCTCTACTGTATGCCAGGCACAATGACAGATGTTTGAGATACAGAAACGAATCGTACATGACCTCTGTCTTCAAGAGGGTCACAAGAGACTTACAGGCCCAAAATGCCGCTGGAATTTAACCTCACAACAAGCCAATGAAGTGGGTACTATTATTTGCCCCATTTTATAATTGAGAAAACAGGGGCATAGAGAGGTTAAGTAATTTGCCTGAGATCACACAGCTAGGAAATGGTCAAGGTAGGCTTCAAACCCAGGCATTCTGGTCCAGAGTTGGAGTTCTTAGCTACCACGCTATGTTAGAAACATAAGGAAGGGTAGAGAATTGCCATCTTTACTGTTTATAAAAACCCCAGAAGTTTGCTTCATCAGGAGAAGCAGAGACCTACAGACAGCAAAACCTTTTCAGTTCCAAGGTCCTGAAGACTTTGAAAATCTGAAGACTGTCTGGACACTCTTTCTAGAAAAACACACAGTTGCAAATGTAGTCCTGGGGTTTTGTGGGTACCCAGAAGCCTATCCATAGACCCATCAGGCCTGTGAACTTCAGATTAATGGGTCGAAGTTTCTCAATTTGGCCTGGAGGTGGGGATGGGGGTGGGAGGTGGGTTTGCAGAATGGGATCAAGGTTTTTGTTCCGAGGTTGGGGCCAGACTCAGCTGAGCAGGGCGACAGGCTGCTCAGGCCACCGGGACTGCCTGCTGCCTTGCTCAGTGCTCCAGGGATGAAAGCACCCGCTTCAAACTCTGCGTCATCTGGTGCTATTTCTTTACATATTTTTACAAGAAAAGAGACTTTATTTGGAATGATTTGCCAATGTATTATAAATCAAGAGACAAACAAAACAGACTTCAAGGCACTACAGAAACTCAGTTTCAGGAGCTATAAAAATAAACTACTTCCAATGTCCTCATAGGACATATAAATTCAACTCCAGGGAAAAGAACAGATGAAATCAATTCACTTTTCAAGATGTTATAAATCTAGCTAATACAATGCATAGTTATTTTCTTCTTTAAAAACTTACATCAAGGTAATACATGACCAGGATTAAAAAGTAAAACCGGGACTTCCCAGGTGGTACAGTGGTTAAAAATCCGCCTGCCAATGCAGCAGACACGAGTTCGAGCCCTGGGAGGGGAGGATCCCACATGCCGCGGAGCAACTAAGCCTGTGCGCCGCAACTACTGAGCCCGCGTGCCACAACTACTGAAGCCCGCATGCCTAGAGCCCATGCTCCACAACAAAAGGAGCCACCGTAGTGAGAAGCCCGTGAACCGCAACAAAGAGTGGCCCTTGCTCGCTACAACTTGACAAAGCCCGTGCGCAGCAACGAAGACCCAGAGCAGCCAAAAAATAAAAATAAATAAATAAATAAATAAATAAATAAAAAGCAAAACCTTTGGAAAATCTGGCAATGAAAAGCTACAGCTACATCTCTCCCCATCATGAATCCCAAACCCTAAAGGTAAGTACTTTTACCTGTTATGTTTTTACTGCCTCTCGGGGCTACCTCTTGATCTCTAAATAATATGCTTGACGTCTGATGTTCTGCTGTCATAGCAAGGATTTAGATTATGTCACCACTTCTATGACACCCCTCCCATGTCTTTAGAGTTAAATTACTATTTTCCCCTGTATTGCATTGGTTAACATTGTAACTTTGACAAATACATACTTAAATCTCTATCTCTCGCTCATTCAAATTCTGACATCTCCCTTGTTCCCCTGTTTTACAGATGAGAAAATGGAGGCTTGGACAAAAACAGAAATATAGATCAGTGGAGCAGGATAGAAAGCCCAGAGATAAACCATGCACATATGGTCACTTTATCTTTGATAAAGAGGCAAGAATATACAATGGAGAAAAGACAGCCTCTTCAACAAGTGGTGCTGGGAAAACTGGACAGCTACATGTAAAAGAATGAAATTAGAACACTCCCTAACACCATACACAAAAGTAAACTCAAAATGGATTAAAGACCTAAATGTAAGGCCAGACACTTTAAAACTCTTAGAGGAAAACGTGGGCAGAACACTCTATGACATAAATCACAGCAAGATCCTTTTGGACCCACCTCCTAGAGAAATGGAAATAAAAACAAAAATAAACAAATGAGACCTAATGAAACTTAAAAGCTTTTGCACAGCAAAGGAAACCATAAGCAAGACGAAAAGACAACCCTCAGAATGGGAGAAAATATTTGCAAACGAAGCAACTGACAAAGGATTAATCTCCAAAATATACAAGCAGCTCATGCAGCTCAATATCAAAAAAACAAACAACCCAGTCCAAAAATGGGCAGAAGACCTAAATAGACATTTCTCCAAAGAAGATATACAGATTGCCAACAAACACATGAAAGAATGCTCAACATCACTAATCATTAGAGAAAAGCAAATCAAAACTACAATGAGATATCACCTCACACCCCTCAGAATGGCCATCATCAAAAAAATCTACAAACAATAAATGCTGGAGAGGGTGTGGAGAAAAGGGAACACTCTTGCACTGTTGGTGGGAATGTAAATTGACACAGCCACCATGGAGAACAGTATGGAGGTTCCTTAAAGAACTAAAAATAGAACTACCATACGACCCAGCAATCCCACTACTGGGCATATACCCTGAGAAAACTGTAATTCAAAAAGAGACATGTACCACAATGTTCATTGCAGCACTATTTACAATCGCCAGGACATGGAAGCAACCCAAGTGTCCATCAACAGATGAATGGATAAAGATGTGGCACATATATACAATGGAATGTTACTCAGCCATAAAAAGAAACGAAATTGAGTTATTTGTAGTGAGGTGGATGGACCTAGAGTCTGTCATACAGAGTGAAGTAAGTCCGAAAGAGAAAAACAAATACCGTATGCTAACACATATATATGGAATCTACAAAAAAAAAAAAAAATGGTTCTGATGAACCTAGGAACAGGGCAGGAATGAAGACTCAGACGTAGAGAATGGACTTGAGGACACAGGGAGGGGGAAGGGTAAGCTGAGACGAAGTGAGAGAGTTGCACTGACATATATACACTACCAAATGTAAAATAGATAGCTAGTGGGAAGCAGCTGCATAGCACAGGGAGATCAGCTCGGTGCTTTGTGACCACCTAGAGGGGTGGGATAGGGAGGGAGGGAGGGAGGGAGGGTGGGAGGGAGACGCAAGAGGGAGGGGATATGGGGATATATGTATATGTATAGCTGATTCACTTTGTTATACAGCAGAAACTAACACACCATTGTAAAGCAATTATACTCCAATAAAGATGGTAAAAAAAGAAAAAGAAAATGGAGGCTTGAGAGGATCATCACTTGCCCAAGGCCACAGAGTTTGTAAGCAGAGGAGCTAAGTACAAGCCCAGGTCAGCCCCCATGCCTGGCTATGGTACTGTGGTCCCAGAAACACTTTTGCCTGGCACCTGTCACTGAAGTGGGGTCACCTGCTATTTTTACACCTATTACTATGCAAAGAGAGCTGAATCCCCAAGGACTCAGCTTGCTGGCTAGTTAAAATACAGTATTAGCTAGTGGAGGAGAGGTGTTTATAGAGAAGATTGCAGAGTCCAGTGATTCAGTCCTGGAGATATGGGACCCTTTGAGTTCCCTTGTTCTCTTGCTTCAGGGAAGCAGGATTAGACGAGTTAGTCCTGATATTTTACAGTGATAGGGATGGTTAGGTAGAAGCCAGCTCAGAGGTTCCCGGTTCAGCACTGTTCTTCAACAGGTATTGAGGTCAGTAGCTATTTGTTTAGTGTCCCACCCAAAATCTGGGAACACACAGGTGGTCTCAATGGGGTCACACTTATTTGAGTGTCTCTCTCTGTTGCACTGTGGAAGGCTGGATTTGTTCTCCTTGCTCCTGGATAGTTTAAAGCACAAAGTAGATCTGGGCACACCTGATAATAGTTATTGCTTCAGGCATCTCGGTTGATGCACTACTTTATCAGAACAAAGAGCCCGAGGCCCACGCCAGCATCTACGCAATGGTGTGTGTGCTGGTATAATGCCTAACAACTGGCTCTCCTGGGGGTGGGTAGGGGGTCACTGATATGTAGCCAATTTCTGTGGTGTAAACACTCCCATCATAGTTGATTTCAATGTGATTTCACTGAACATGGAGCTGGAAAGAGATGCACAGTAGCAATTCAAAGTATTTCCTTAGAGACGTAATAGATACAAGTAACCTCAGAAGCATACATAATAGTAAAATATAATAAAATATTAGGAAGTGAGGATTTTTGAGTATTACTTTTGAAAACATATAATCGACTTGATTGTAAGTTTTTAAGTTTAATTTTTAGTAATGGCTATGTTTAATGACTGGCTCACAAAATTCCTGAAAATTCAACAGCCGGCTCTTGTGAGCCGGTACAAACCAGCTCCAGCACGACACTGCTCCTCGCACAGCTTAGGGGTCTGCTCCCTGCACTAAAGCAAGGAGTGAGGAGGCTGGGACCTATTGTAAGACTATGATATCATACGTGACCAGCTTGGAAACCATAAAATACCTGGGAGGTGGGCTCTGGTCACACGGAGAGAGAGACCAGGGTAGGCTGAAATCTCAGAGATCTGAGACTAGTTGGGCTGATATTCAGTACACTCTGATGTGCAAAAAAGGCCAGGCTTCTATGTCTGTGACTACGCTTATCTTCGTCGAAGGCCCCTGTTTTCTCTGCTGCGGGCAGAGGACTTCCACTGGTCCATGAAAGGTAACTCAAGGGAACTCACATTCTTTTAGTTTAGAACAGTCTCTTCCAGGTTCTCCCAGCCCCTCTTGAATTTAAGGTGTAGTCTTTCAGATTTCTCCCCATCTACCTTGCATCTTTAGCAAAGATGGTATTAGTTTGCTAGTGCTGCTGTAACAAAATACCACAGGCTGGGTGGCGTAAACAGCAGAAATTTCTTGTCTCACAGTTCTGGAGGCTAGAAGTACCAGGTCAGGTGTCAGCAAAGTTGGTTCCTTTCAAGGGCCGGGAGGGAATGATCTGTTCCAGGCCTCTCTCTTTGACTAGTAAAAGGCCACGTTTTCCCCGTGTCTCTTCATATGGTGTTCTCCCTGTGTGCATCTGTCTCCAAATGTCCCCTTTTTATAAGGATCCAAGTCATATGGACTAGTGGCTCACTCTCCCCCAGTATGACCTCATCCTAACTAATTATATCTGCAACCACCCTGTTTCCAAATGAGGTCACATTCTGAGGTACTAGGGGTTAGGAATTCAATGTATGAATTGGGGGGGCGGGGGTGGGAAGACAATTCAACCCATAACAAATGGTGTTTGGCTGTAGAAGCATCTGAGTGGAAGGGGAGATGCACATGACCTCATGGGGGTGGAGGGGCTGGGAGCGGTCCTCCATGTCCTTCTTGGTCTTCACTGCAGAGTGGCTGGTTGGGTGTGGTTTCTGAACATCCAGTGCCTCCCAAGTGCTCATTCAGGTGAAGCTGGTCTCACTGGGTTCTTTTTTTTTTTTTTTTTAAAACATCTTTATTGAAGTATAATTGCTTTACAATGGTGTGTTACTTTCTGCTTTATAACAAAGTGAATCAGTTATACATATACATATGTTCCCATATCTCTTCCCTCTTGCATCTCCCTCCCTCCCACCCTCCCTATCCCACCCCTCTAGGTGGTCACAAAACACCGAGCTGATCTCCCTGTGCTATGCGGCTGCTTCCCACTAGCTATCTATTTTACATTTGGTAGTGTATATATGTCCATGACACTCTCTCACCCTGTCACATCTCACCCCTCCCCCTCCCCATATCCTCAAGTCTATTCTCTAGTAGGTCTGTGTCTTTATTCCGGTCTTGCCACTAGGTTCTTCATGACCTTTTTTTTTTCCCTTAGATTCCATATATATGTGTTAGCATACTGTATTTCTTTTTCTCTTTCTGACTTACTTCACTCTGTATGACAGACTCTAACTCCATCCACCTCATTACAAATACCTCCATTTCATTTCTTTTTATGGCTGAGTAATATTCCATTGTATATATGTGCCACATCTTCTTTATCCAATCATCCGATGATGGACACCTAGGTTGCTTCCATGTCCTGGCTATTGTAAACAGAGCTGCAATGAATATTTTGGTACATGACTCTTTCTGAATTATGGTTTTCTCAGGGTATATGCCCAGTAGTGGGATTGCTGGGTCGTATGGTAGTTCTATTTTTAGTTCTTTAAGGAACCTCCATACTGTTCTCCATAGTGGCTGTATCAATTTACATTCCCACCAACAGTGCAAGAGTGTTCCCTTTTCTCCACACCCTCTCCAGCATTTATTGTTTCTAGATTTTTTGATGATGGCCATTCTGACCGGTGTGAGATGATACCTTATTGTAGTTTTGATTTGCATTTCTCTAATGATTAATGATGTTGAGCATTCTTTCATGTGTCTGTTGGCAATCTGTATATCTTCTTTGGAGAAATGTCTATTTAGGTCTTCTGCCCATTTTTGGATTGGGTTGTTTGTTTTTTTGTTATTGAGCTGCATGAGCTGCTTGTGAATCTTGGAGATTAATCCTTTGTCAGTTGCTTCATTTGCAAATATTTTCTCCCATTCTGAGGGTTGTCTTTTGGTCTTCTTTATGGTTTCCTTTGCTGTGCAAAAGCTTTTAAGTTTCATTAGGTCCCATTTGTTTATTTGTGTTTTTATTTCCATTTCTCTAGGAGCTGGGTCAAAAAGGATCTTGCTGTGATTTATGTCATAGAGTGTTCTGCCTATGTTTTCCTCTAAGAGTTTGATAGTGTCTGGCCTTACACTTAGGTCTTTAATCCATTTTGAGTTTATTTTTGTGTATGGTGTCAGGGAGTGTTCTAATTTCATACTTTTACATGTACCTGTCCAATTTTCCCAGCACCACTTATTGAAGAGGCTGTCTTTTCTCCACTGTATATGCTTGCCTCCTTTATCAAAGATAAGGTGACCATATGTGCGTGGGTTTATCTCTGGGCTTTCTATCCTGTTCCATTGATCTATATTTCTGTTTTGGTGCCAGTACCAAACTGTCTTGATTACTGTAGCTTTGTAATATAGTCTGAAGTCTCACTGGGTTCTTTTGCCTCCTGTGTCTATAGTTTCTCTAGTCACTTGGTTCTCACATTTTGTGGCCTCTCATTGTCCCTCAACTTTCTGTAATCCAATGGGCTGTGTCCTTACTCAACCCTTGGCTGCCTCTGTATTCCCACTGCAAGGCTCAGGGCTCTGTGAGACCACCTTGCAGCCCACCTACCTCACCACCATCTTCAGCTTGGGAGGCCCATGTTGGACGTGGACCTTTCCTAAGGTGCCTGAGGAAAGGAGGGGTAGCCCCATTGCCCTGGGAGCCTCCTAGATTTACCCAACAGAGTTTCAGGCCTGAAACCTAAGTGGGGAGTGGGACATGTCCCCACACACACCCTATTTGCCTTTCTTCCTCCTCTTACTACCAGTTTCCCACACTGAAGGTGCTATCTACTTTTCCCCTAGATGAGTTGGTACTTAAGTATTCTTTTCTTACATTTTGTAGTAAAAGTCAATGTAGAGAACCCCAAGCACTACTTTTGATAGTTAAAGGCAACTTTTAAAATTTAGTGGAAAAATGATCTCCTACAACAAAGTCTTTCAAAATCAGTGGCCTCAGTTTTTTAAAAATTAATTAATTAATTAATCTATTGGCTGAGTTGGGTCTTTGTTGCTGCACACGGGCTTTTCTCTAGTTGCAGCGAGCAGGGGCTACTCTGTTGCGGTGTGCAGGCTTCTCATTGCAGTGGCTTCTCTTGTTGCGGAGCACGGGCTCTAGGCGCATGGGCTTCAGTAGTTGTGGCGCATGGGCTCAGTAGTTGTGGCACACAGGCTCTAGAGCATAGGCTCAGTAGTTGTGGCTCACGGGCTTAGTTGCTCCACAGCATGTGGGATCTTCCTGGACCAGGGCTCGAACCTGTGTCCCCTGCATTGGCAGGCGGATTCTTTTTTTTTTTTTTTTAAATTACTTATTTATTTTTTTTCATTTTTGGCCGCGTTGGGTCTTCGTTGCTGCGCGCGGGCTCTCTCTAGATGCGGGGAGCCGGGGCTACTCTTCGTTGCGGTGCATGAGCTTCTCACTGCGGTGGCTTCTCTTGTTGTAGAGCACGGGCTATAGGCGTGCAGGCTCAGTAGTTGTGGCTCACGGGCTTAGTTGCTCAGCCGGCATGTGGGATCTTCCCGGACCAGGGCTGGAACCCGTGTCCCCTGCATTGGCAGGCGGATTCTTAACCACTGCGCCACCAGGGAAGTCCTGGCCTCAGTTTTTTGATCATGCATTCCCCCCCATAGCAATAAAAAAACCCCGAATATGTACATATATATATATATATATTTGGTATATATGTGCGTCATATGTGTGTCTTATAATTATATACACTTAATACTGTACTAATTAATACATTACATGCTTTATAAAGCATCCATCCAAAAACAGACATTTTAAAAGATAAGATAAAAATGAAAATAGAAGTAAGCACTAATATTCTTTCTGCACCGTGGCCACACCCCACTTTGGAGGCCACTGTTGCCTTGCAAGGGATTAAAAAGCAAACAAACAGGAATTTGGCGGCCAAAGCTGAGCAATGACCTGGTTGTCTTCACTGGCATCTCTTTCCCTGAAGCATGGAAACCCGTTGATTAAATGGGTGGAGAGCCACAGAACATCATGATTTAAGTGGAAAGAAAAACATACCAGTTTAATATATATTCAGAAGTATCATTCCCATTACATGGAACCAGGGACTGGCGCTGATCACCGAGGCCTGAGAGCCAAACAAACTGCCTCTTTGTTGCATACAACATTCCCTTTGTCATCACTCGAAGATGGACGAGTTAATGTCTCCTACCCTCCCTGGAGCCACTGGACAGCCAAGTGCCTGTCAGCAAGCGTGTGGGCACCCAAACCTGTATATGTATGTTGGGGGATGGGAGCTGCCAGGAGTGCTAAATTGCATGTGCTGAGAACAAAAAAAGGGCGTGGAATCTGAATCAGAGCTTAGTGATGACTATGTGTCCCAGAGGCTGGCCAAATCACCCTTTTGAATAATGTATTGCATTGCGTGGAATTCTCCAAGTCAGAATACTAGTCCTGATTGTAGGGACAGAAACATACAATCCTTCCAAGTATAGCATTTCTCACGGGGACCGTTTGACAACTCAGGAAGTCAGGGGAATGGATTATAAGAATGGTGTCCTTGCATTTCAGTAAAAACCTGAGACAAATATTATGGGGACTTTTGGAGATTTCTAGTCACTGGTCACTTCTCCATGGTTTGTGATGTTGGGTTACGCTGGCATAACTGCAGTGGGGTCAGGTAGGAAGGGCAGAAAGGTCTTGAATTTAGGCTTGAATTCTAGTTTGAATCCTGGCTAGTGTTTTTAAGTTTGGTGACCTTGGACAAGTTAACTTTGTGAAGCCTCAGTTTCCTATCCATAAAATGGTCCAGTACTAAACAAAACGATGTATACAAAGTGTCTATTATACCACATAGCATACAGTAGGCATTTAACAATCTAGATAACAGTTAGCTGATAATAGGTAAAGGCTAGACATTAAAAGTTTTCCCCCCAAATTTCCTAGCATCTTCTGCCTGGCTGATGCCTGTCCCTCCAACCAAAACTCTGAGGTTTTCTTTCTTCCCTCCTCCCTCCCTCCCTCCTTTCTCTCTTTCTTTCTTTCTTTCTTTCCTTCATTCCTTCTTTCTTTCTTTCCTAACAACTTCAACTTTTAATAATGGAAACAACTTGCCATTTCAGAAACAATTTTAGGGAAGAAAAATCTTCCCCATAAAAATAAACTTAAACTCTTCATAATTATAAATATTATAATTTTTTACTTCTGCGATTTAAAATGCTCCCCTGCAATACTACACCTTCATTTAACCTCATTCTTTAACCATCACATATTGAAGAGAAGACAGTATTATAGCAAACCTTAGATAGTTTAACATAAGAATTTGTACAATGATTTTTTTAAAAAAACTTTGGCCTCTGAAGCATCATTTAAAGTGGCCTGTGATTTAAAAACAAAATTTCTTGGGCTGTTTAGCTTTCTAATTAACTTTAAAATTAATTCAGCTTTTGCACATAAAAATGTTCTACATTGTCATTAGGAAAATTACCAAAGAGTTTCTTGCCATATTTATCTACACTCTTGTCAATTACCAATTCCCATGAGGCAGCCCCTCTCCACTGCCATAGCATTTATACCCCAGTTTGATGCCCTCCTTGCTACATTTACATTTTTAATAGGAAGCTCTTGAAAACCTGACCATTGTCAAAATCAAAAGTATGTCTCCAGTACTGAGACCTCAGGCTGTGTGACAGATGGTAGAAAGAAATATTTATATGGAGGCTGTGGGCAGGAGAGGAGACACTTCCCACTGTTGATTGTAGTTGGACTTGCGGTAGCTGCCAGTGGGCCGTGCAGGCACGGACCTGGCAAAGTCTCCATCAGTCCTGACGGGTCTTCCTTACAGCCAACAGCTGTGGCCATTAGTTACTCCTTTGGGTCCCAGGATTTTTCTCAGACAGCTTGGTCTCCCTCACAGCCTCCCCCAGGGAGTGTGCTTGGTTCTCCCAGGAGACTCGCAGCTAAGAAGGACAGTGCTGAATGGTGGGAGCTGGCTTTCAAGGAAGTGGGGCAGCAAACTGGCAGTAGATGCTGGGGTGGCAGGACAGGAGGAGGAAGTTGAGAATTTGAAATAATCTTCCTGGGTGTTTCTAGAAGGACAGCTCCACTGGGAACATCACAGTGAGGGGCTTAGACAGCCAAGGGCATCTGGTGACATGAGAAAGGAGGCACCTGCTCTTACTTCTGCCATCTTCACGAAAGCCTACCTTGCTTATTTTTACTAAAATGTTTCAAAAGTAAAATGTAGAAAAAGACAAATTAAAAAAAAAAAAATCCAGGCAGGTGGTATGGTCTGCCCCTACAAATTTGTCTTCAGGTCTCTTCCTGAGCTCTCAGAGTAGACCCCGGTCGGCTCTGCTTGTGTGGGAAACACTGCCACCTGCTGGACCCTTTGAGAATGTCAGTGGGCCCTGCCCTTCGAACTCAGTCCCAAACTTTACTGGTGCCGGAACTTGGGCACCTCAGCAGGGGCACCCAGGACCCAAGACCTGTGGCTGCCTTTTCGAGGGGCTCCAGGGAGGAATTACTCAACTGGCCAGAATATAGAGATAATTAGTTAGACCTTGTTTTTATCCTTTAAGAGGACTGTATTAAATTAAATTCCAACACTTGCCTCCTGAAAAGATCCCATTTGCCCTGCAATTATGTTATCTCCATGGAAATGATAACAATCAAATAGCATTGGAGTAGATGAGCAAAACTGTCCTTTTCCCTAGCTTCACCCTTAACCGGCTATGGCATATGGGGGAAAGCCTCAATTCAATAGTAATATCTACCCTACCCCATAAGGTTGTTATAAGGATGAAAAAATCCTGGCATGTAGTAAATGCTCAATAAATGGTGACTCTTACTATTCTTAATTTGGTTCCAAAATTCTATGAAATCTAGAAAAGTGGTAACATATTTATTAACCCATTATTAGCCCAATACTTTTGTCCAAGCATGTGTTTTAGATAAGCCACTTTGCTCCCTTCAGCTGGGTCCAGCTCTAAGTGAGACAAGGATCATGGGATTATTCTGTCCTAGTCCTACCCTCTCTGTTATTCCAAGGTTACCCTGCCCCACCATCCTGGTTTTCCTGAAAAACAAAACAAAACAAACACTCCCCAACACACATGCACACCAAGAATTCTGACCAGAATGTGCCCAGAAGAACTTCAGTTGACACAGCGGAGGAGGAGAAAGGCTACAAGGATTTTTGGGGGGAGGTGGGTGTCTTTGGAGGCTACTTTGTCTTCAGCACTTCCATCCCCTATTTCTGGCCTTAGAATTTTAATTTAAGCCACTGATTAAAGCTCAGATGTGATTCAGCAACACATGGGGGGGGGAACACCTTTTAAACATATTGAAGCAAAACAAAACGAAGAATAGGAAGGCCATCTAAGAGAAAAGCCCTCTGTCTTGGGGGCACGAGTGGGGAGTAGAGCAAGGAGTATGAGAGGTGAGAAGACCTTCTGTAGGAAACTCTTAGCTAAGCACCTGCTATGACAGTGGGGGTGAGGAACAGAGGAGAGGAGAGAGAGGGAAGAAGAGAGAAAGTGAGAATAAAGTTCCGTAGGGCTCGTTAATGAACCCTGAGCCCGTTTTTCCTTCGACAAACACTTCCTACCCCCCTACTCTGAGCTAGACTTGAGGTTGGGGGCGTGAGGCATAGCCAGACGCGGCTCCTCTGGAAGGGACACCCAGGGCCCGTGACTGCTCCTTAGAGGTCCAAAGCCTTGCAGGATTGCTTCTGAGCCTCAGACCTTGATGGTAGACTTCATCAAACACCCTCCTGGCCTCGGTGAGAATGGGCAATGCTCCGTTCACACTCAGGTTTCTCCTTTGTTGACACCAGCACGATCTACACAGAACATGTGACAGAATTGTTCATGTGTTTCCAGCTGTGGTCTGGGGGGGGAGACATTTTGTTTTGGAGCATCCCAGCCTTAGAATCGATTGACCTAAACATTGTCAGATGTGTACTCAGAACAAATGAAATTGTGTTCTGTGTAAATATAAGAGCACAACTGATCACTACAGAATCCATTAACCGTATCTTGTATTCACGGTTGATAGACTAAAGACCACCCTCAGATTCAACCTATCAGGACTCAGCAATGCCCAACACAGGTCATCAGAGTTCAGTGACTGAGTCGTGGGCTTAGCGGCTGTGCCATTTTATAACCAAATTAGATTAATTGAGCAAGTCAATCATTTGTATCTGGTAACAGCAGTTAAAACGTGAGATCACAACCTTATGAGAGCAAAAATTGAACCAAGTCATTCAAAAGATAAAGGAATTTGCTTATGTGTAATTTCTTCCTTGGGTAGTTATACTAAAAGTGAGCGGTGGGGTAGGGAGTATGGTCTGCAGGTTCATTAGGTGTGCGGCATGTGCTTTATTTCTATGCCAATCTAGAACCATAGAAACATAAGCATAATTTGGATGATCTTTATGTCCACTGTGGAGCAGGATCCTGCCATGTGATTTTTTTTTTTTTTTAAAGATTTATTTATTCTATTGATTGATTGCTATGTTGGGTCTTCGTTTATGTGCGAGGGCTTTCTCTAGTTGCGGCAAGCGGGGGCCACTCTTCATCGCGGTGCGCGGGCCTCTCACTGTCGCGGCCTCTCTTGTTGCGGAGCACAGGCTCCAGACGCGCATGCTCAGTAGTTGTGGCTCACGGGCCTAGTTGCTCCGGGGCATGTGGGACCTTCCCAGACCAGGGCTCGAACCCGTGTCCCCTGCATTGGCAGGCAGATTCTCAACCACTGCACCACCAGGGAAGCCCTGCCATGTGATTTTAAGGCAATTTTTTGTATGCTGTTTATGATCACCTTGGGGCCACACGATTATCCAAAGTAATAGAGTGTAACTAGTAAAGCAGTCTTTCTCCAACTAGAGCATTCTGAAGGACTCTGCAAGTTATAAATTAGCCAAAACACTGTCTTCAGACTTGGAGAGCTTTAGAGTTCCTTGTAGCATAATGACAGAATAAACCCATGGATGTCAAAATCTCAATGTAGAGTATGGAAGAATCTGCTGTGTTCCCTAAAATTCCTTTTACTGGCCTCCGTTGTATTTAGGTATGGCCGTGTGACTGGATTCTAGTCAATGAACTGTGTGAGTGGGAGAGACCAAAATAGTTAAGAAATGGGTCAATATCACTGGATACAAGGTCAGTATACAAAAGTCACTTGTAGTATAACTGATTCACTTTGTTATAAAGCAGAAACTGACACACCATTGTAAAGCAATTATACTCTAATAAAGATGTTTAAAAAAAAAGTCACTTGTATTTCTTTATACTAGCACCAAAAAATTTGAAAGCAAAATTTCAAAAACACAATTCCATTATCAATAATACAAAAAAATCACCTAGGAATAAACATAACAAAAGATGTGCAAGACCTCTACACATAAAACTATAAAACATTACCAAGATAAATTGAAGAAGGAAGAAAGAGGAGTTATATACCATGTTCATAGATTGGAAGAATATTATAAAGCTGTTAACTCTTCCCAATTTTATCTGTAGATTCAATTCAATCCCAAGCAAAACCCCCACAGATTTATATGTGTGTGTGAAAACTGGCAAGCAAATTGTGAAATGCAAAGTACCAAGAACAGCAAAGACAATCTTGAGTAAGAACAAAGTTAGAGGATGTAAATTACTGATTTGTAAACTATCACATCATAATTAAAACTATGTGTGATGAATTGGACGATTGGGATTGACATGTATACACTGATGTGTATAAAATTGATGACTAGTAAGAACCTGCTGTATAAAAAAATAAATAAAATAAAATTCAAAAATTAAAAAAAAATAAAACTATGTGGTATCAGTAAAAGGATAGACAAAGGGACTAAAATAATAAAATAGAGTCCCCCAAATTGACCCACACATGTGTAATTAACTGATTTGCAACAAAGATACACTGTAATACAGCAGCGGAATGATGGTCTTTTCAGTAAATGGTGCTGACCCCCTGGGTATTCAAACAGGAAAAACCTTGACTCCTACGTCATACCAAACACAGAAATAAATTACAGCTAAATTATAGACATAAATGTGAAAAGTAAAACAATAAAGTTTCCAAAAGATAACAAAGGAAACATGTAAGAATATCTTTGTGACCCTGGGATAGGCAATGATTTCTTTAACAGGACACAAAAAGTCCCGCCCATTAAAGAAAAGATTGTACTCCATATTTCATTACAATTTTTTAATTAAAAAAAAAACAAATACCATATGTTAACACATATATATGGAATCTAAATTAAAAAAAAATGGTTCTGATGAAACTAGGGACAGGACAGGAATAAAGACGCAGATGAAGAGAATGGACTTGAGGACACGGGGAGGGGGAAGGGTAAGCTGGGACAAAGTGAGAGAGTGGCACTGACATATATACACTACCAAATGTAAAATAGATGGCTAGTGGGAAGCAGCCACATAGTACAGGGAGATCAGCTCCATGCTTTGTGACCACCTAGAGGGGTGGGATAGGGAGGGTGGGAGGGAGGGAGGCGCAAGAGGGTGGGGATATGGGGGTATATGTACATGTATAACTGATTCACTTTGTTATACAGCAGAAACTAACACAACATTGTAAAGCAATTATACTCCAATAAAGATGTTAAAAAAAAAACCATGAAGGGAGTGAAAAGGCAAGCCACAGAGTGTGAGAATATCATTGCAATCCATATAACTGCCAAAGAATTCATATCCAGAATAAGAAAAAGACAGAATACCCAAAAGAGAAGTTGACCAAAGACTTGAACAGGAAATTCTCAAAAGAGAGTACTGAAGTGGCCAATGAGCCTTTAAAAGGTGTTCAATACCATTAGTTTTTAGGAAAATGCAAATTAAAACCACAATGAGATACTGCTGCACTCACACCAGAATGGCTAAATGAGAAAGACAAGACAGTGCCAAGTGGTGACAGGTATATAGAGCAGCTGGAAGTCTCATGAAATGCTGATGGGCATGTAAATTTGTATAACCACTTTGGAAATCTGACAATACCTAGTAAAGTTTAATGTGTGCATGCTTTCTGACACAGCAATTTTACTGCTAGGTATATACCCAACAGAAACATATAGATAGGGACTTCCCTGGTGGTCCAGTAGCTAAGACTCCACACTCCTAATGTGGGGGGCCTGGGTTCGATCCCTGGTCAGGGAACTAGATCCCACATGCATGCTGCAACTAAGAGTTCGCATGTTTCAATGAAGATCCCGCATGCCACAACTAAGACTCGGCACAGCCAAATAAATAAATAAATAAATATTTTTAAAAAAAGAAATGTATAGATATGTACACCAAAAGACAATTCCTAATAGCTTGTTGATAATAGTCCAAAACTGAAAACAATCCAAATGCCCATCAGCAGTAGAATGTATAAATTGTGGTATATTCGTGAATGGAATATTATACAGCAACAAAAGAGAATGAACTACTGCTTCAAGCCACAATGTGGATGAATCTCACAGACATGATATTGTACAAAAGAGGTAAGGGGAACTTCCCTATGCTCTCTTCCCTCATCTGCCAAGTAAATAGCAAAGACTCCAAGGACCAGAAGAGGGTAGAGCCACACAATAGAGAGGGCTTGGGGAACCCTGAATGATCATGTGAAAGCTTACCTGGTCAGGAACACCCACTTTGTATTGTGAGTGAAAATTACTTTTTGTGTTAAGTCACTGAGAATTTGGGGTTCATCCAGTTCAGCAGCCAGCATTACTTATCCTCGGAGGTACACAGGGCAATACAATTAAGTGATAACAGGTGGTACCATCAGAATGTGCTGGAGAAACTCATTAGGAGAGGCCACCAGGAGCTGGTGCTGTCAGGAAAGACCTTTTCCCATCTACAAGAGCTGCAAGTCAAGTGGAGTGTGGGGCTTGGGTAAATCAAGGGAGAAATCATTCTGGGTAGGGGCAGAGGCTCAGTGGCTGATACTGACAGAGGACAGATGGAGAGCATTCTGTTCCTGCAGGTGGAAGATAGGGCCAGCTTTTGCAGGTGCCCCTGTCATCCGCTGAAGGATCTGGGAACAAAAGGGTCAAGGGCTCCTCTCTCCTCAGTAGATCGTCAGCCCCTGATTTGAAATGACGTTATGTGGTCAGCCTACACATTCAAAGCAGTTACAAGTGAGATGTACGTAATTCCTTTCCTCTGACAACATGCTTCACTGTGCTCTGTCTGTTTCATAATTATCTACTTTTAAGAGAATTTATGGAGCCTGAGGAATAGCTGAACACTTCTTTCTTTGAACTCCCAGATGTTCTGACCAGATTCCACCCTCCGGTCCATGACGTTCCCAGCCATTCACCAGATCTGTCTGGTAATTTTCTAATCCTCCCCGGGACATTCCTATTTCCTTCTGAGAAATAAGAAAACAACAATGCTTCCCTAAGGGTGGTGTGCTTTGGCCCGGAGGCCTGGAATCTCCATTTTAGGAAAAATGTTTACAAGGGTATAAAAGCTCTGAAAGGAAACGGCCTGTGATTCTCCTGGGAAAGAATATGAGACCCCATCATGAGGATTTGCCATAGAATTCCGCTGCATTCCTCATCAGGACGGGGCTGTCTAGGAAGTTCGTCTTGATTAAGAAATACATCAGAGCGGAAGTGTGTGTGTGCATGGGCGTGTGAAACAGATCTGAGAAAAAGACAGGCAAAAATAAAGTGGAGGAGATAAGTAGAGAGGACAAAGGCAAACACTTCTCTTTCCTTCCAAAAAGATCTCTTCACGGTGCTTGAATTTTTTATTATGGAAATATTCAAAATATTCAAAAATAGAGAAAATAGTGTAATGAACCACCATGTACTCCTCATCCAACTTCAACAATTATCAACATTTTGTTAATCTTTTTCACTTATCTGTTCCTCTCCTTTCCTTGCACTAGAGCTGGGATTGGCCAAAACCATGGGCCAAATCCAACTTGCCTCCTCTTTTTGTAAAAAAATTTTTATTGGAACACAGCCATGCCCATTCGTTTCTGTATTGTCTATACCTGCTTTTGCATCACACCAGCAAGGGTGAGTAGTTGTGACAGAAATCATGTGGGCCACATGCTTAAAATATTTGCTATCTGGCCTTTCACAGAAAATATTTGTTGACCCTACGGTAAAGTATTTTAAAGTAAATACTAGTCAGCATATCATTTCATCTGTAAATGCTTCAATATGAACCTCTAACAGATAAGAGCTTTATTAAAGCCATATCTATAATAGAATTATCATATCTAACAAATTAATAACTCTTTAATTTCACCTAATACCCAATCTGTGTTTAAAATTCCTCTGCTATCTTAAAAAAAAGGCTTTTTACAGTTGGATTTTTCACATCATAATCTAAATAAGTTCACACACTGCATTTGGTTAATATGTCTCCTAAGTATCTTTTAATCCATTGTCAGTTTTCCCTTACACCCCTCCCTTGTCTTCTTCACATTTATTTGTTGAAGAAACCAGACCACTTGTCCTATAAAATCCCCACTTTCCGGATATGGCTGGTTAAATCCTCAATGCATCATTTAACATGAACACAGTGCAGTTTTTTAAATAGGGAAGACCTTTTTAAAGACAAAAATTGAAGTATAGTTGAGTTACAATGTTGTGTTAGTTTCAGGTATACAGCTAAGTGATTCAGTTATATATATATATATCTCTATATCTCTTTTTTCACATTCTTTTCCCTTGCAGGTTATTACAAAATATTGAATATAGTTCCCTGTGCTATACAGTAGGTCCTTGTTGTTTATCTATTTTATATATAGTAGTATGTATCTGTTAATCCCTAACTCCTAATTTATGCCTCCCTACACTTTCCCCTTCAGTAATCATGTTTGTTTTCCATGCCTGTGAATCTGTTTCTGTTTTTTCTTTTTTTAATTAATTTTTATTTATTTATTTATTTTTGGCTGTGTTGGGTCTTCGTTGCTGCTCGCGGGCTTTCTCTATTTGCAGCGAGTGGGGGCTACTCTTTGTTGCGGTGCACGGGCTTCTCATTGTGGTGGCTTCTCTTGATGCTGAGCACCGGCTCTAGGCACACGGGCTTCAGTAGTTGTGGCACGTGGGCTCAGTAGTTGTGGCTCGTGGGCTCTAGTACGCAGGCTCAGTAGTTGTGGCGCATGGGCTTAGTTGCTCTGTGGCATGTGGGATCTTCCCAGACCAGGGCTCAAACCCATGTTCCCTGCATTGGCAGGCAGATTCTTAACCACTGCACCACCAGGGAAGTCCCTCTGTTTCTGTTTTGTAAATAAGTTCATTTGTATCATTTTTTTTAGATTCCACATATAAGTGATATCATATGATATTTGTCTTTTTCTGTGTGACTTACTTCACTTAGTATGATAATCCCTAGGTCCATCCATGTTGCTGCAAATGGCATTATTTCATTCTTTTTCATGGCTGAGTAATACGACCACAGTGCATTTTTGTGTCAGGCTACATGAGGTAGTAGAGCTTTTGGCCGTTCTCTGGTTTCCAGACCTGGCTAGGCATCCCGGTCTGACCTCCAGCAGTGGAACCACTGCTTTGAGGGTAAGAGTGTGCCTCCTTCCTTCGGCAAACTCTGTGTGTTCCTGGTGAAGCTGCTGTTTTAGTCCATTTGGGCTGCTATATGTATATGTATAGCTGATTCACTTTGTTATACGGCAGAAACTAACACACCATTGTAAAGCAATCATACTCCAGTAAAGATGTTAAGAAAAGAAAATATTAACACCATCATCAGATGGTGCTGGTTGGTAAAAAAACACACACACAAAAAAACCCCACAGACTAGGTGGATTATAAACAACAGAAATTTATTTCTCATACTTCTGGAGGCTGGAAGTCCATGATCAGGGTGCCAGCATGGTCGTGTTTGGGTGAGAGCCCTCTTCCTTGTTCGTATCTGATGCCTTCTTGCTGTGTCCTCACATGGTGGAAGCAGGCAAGGGATCTCTGTGGGATAGCTTTTATAAGGCACTAATCCCATTTATGAGGGCTCCTTATTCATGACTTAAACACCTCCCAAAGGCCCCACTTCCTAATACCATCATCTTTGGGGGTTAGGATGGGAACGTATGAACTTTGAGGAGACACAAACATTCAGACCCTAGCAGCTGCCTGTCACAGCTCCCTGGCTTCCCCCTCACTACAGCCCAAGAGGTGGTCATGAGACCCCGCCCAGCCAATTAGAGCCCTTTCCTGGGAAGTTCTTTTCTTCCTTAGCATTGCCAAACTGGCATGATCTCAGCCTAGAGCTACCCGTAGCCATGCTGAGCTTGGCCTAGTAACAAAGTCTGAATCACTAAAGGATGGTGAGGCTCCTGATAACAGCAGTCACTTGATTCTGTCCCCACCCAACCCATGGATACATGTCTGAGACCTAAGGAGAGAGAGGGTTGGGAGTAAAAATGGAATTATTTTAGTAAAATCTCTGTAAAACTGTAGCTCAAGGGCAGCACAGTGAAGAGGAGAGAATTATCTTCCTGCCACTTCATCACAGAGCATCTCCCAGCTTTGGTCCAGTGAGTTCTTCAGAAGCAATACTTGGAAAGTAGGGGTGATGCCCTGTGGGAGACTTTGGTGCTTGGCCAGGGGCACTGACCCCTGGTGACATAGTGGTACCTAGCAGGAGACATGGTATCTTAACATCCATAAGCAGTACCCAGTGAAAGACAGCCAAACAGCACATAGGGAAGTTCTTAAACACACGCGAGAACTATCCCTCTTCTCCCAATTTACAAACATACTCTTTATTTTCCTATGGGAGAGGGGAACAGCTAATTTACAGAATTGCAAGTCCAGGTCTTTGGCAGAAGAGGCAAGAGAGCAGCGAAATCCAAGTATCCCTCTTGCTGTGTCCCCTTTTGTACTCATGGGCTGAGGTGGGAAACTCAGGTATACTTGCGTAACCTCAATAAAGCTGGGCCACCTCACCCTCAGTGTTTTAGTTATCTATTGCTGCAAAACAAATTACCCCAGAACTTAGACATTTAAAAATAACAGTCAATGTTTACTATCTCACACAGGTCAAGAATTTGGGAGTGGCTTAGCTGAGTGGTTCTGGCCTGGGGATCTCTCATGAGGTTGCTGCAAGCTGTCGGCCAAGGCTATAGGCTCCACTTCTTGGCTGTGGCTGGGGGATGCACTTCTAGGAAGTCTCACTCACGTGTTGGTGGGGTGGGGGTGGGAGCTGGTTCTTGCCCATATGGACTTCCCCATAGGACTGCTTGAGTATCCTCACAACATGGCAGCTGACTTACCTGAGGGTAAGTGACCCACAGAGTGAAGTAGAAGCTACAATGTCTTTTAGGATACAACCTCATATGGTCCACTCTTTCCTGTCTACCATATCCTACTGTTACACAGTTTATCCCTATTCAGTGTGGGAGGGAACGACACAAGAGCTTGAATACCAGGAGACAAGGCTCACCGGGGACCTTCTTAGAAGCTGGCTAGTGCAGCCAGTCTCAGTATGGTACCATATTCAAAAGAAGTACCAGTTTCACATCCAAAAGCACGGAAAAGCAATTGGAGTCTTGACTGAAGTCTCTAGAAGAGGCAAGGAAGAAGGACTTACATTGCCCAGTGCCCAGCAAAAGTTCTAAAGTTCCTCTTCACTCATCTATTTCCCCAAAGTTATCACTCAACACACCAAAATCTCTCTTCTTCCAAACTGACTCAAATCCTCACATCTCTCCTGTCACCCCCTCCCCACCTCATCTATGTAGCTTAAGTCAACTTCTCTCAATTCTCAACTCTCCTTTTTACCTTGAAGCCCCAGGAACCAGGTAGGCAGCCACAAAGACTCTCGAGTGGGGCCCAGAGAGTGGAGGAAGAGGGAAGGCTGGGAAGAATGATACGTTAACATTTTGTGTCTGTATCACATTTATACCCTAAGTGCCTAATACAGTGCCTAGAACATAGTAGATGCTCAATGTGCAGATGAATTAAAGGATGGTGGCATTTAAAAATTCTAAATAAAAATTATTTATTCAGTGGTATTCAAAGCTAATGCTATAGCAACAAATTTCCATATGGAACACAAAAATGACATAGTATTACCTTGTGTAAAAATGTTCATGATAGCGCTTCCTGGTGGTGCAATGGTTAGGAATCCACCTGCCAATGCAGGGGACACGGGTTCGAGCCCTGGTCCGGGAAGATCCCACATGCCGCAGAGCAACTAAGCCCGCGCGCCACAACTACTGAGCCTGTGCTCTAGAGCCCGCACACCACAACTACTGAAGCCCGCACGCTTAGAGCCTGTGCTCTGCAATAAGAGAAGCCACCTCAATGAGAAGCCCGCACACCGCAATGAATAGTAGCCCCCGCTCGCCGCAACTAGAGAAAGCCTGCGCACAGCAACAAAAACCCAAAGCAGCCAAAAATAAAAATAAATAAATAAATTTTAAAAAATGTTCATGATAAGGATATGAAATGTTGCTATTGATATTTTTCTATGTATATATAGAATAATATACATTATTCATCTTTATGTCCCCAAAACCTGGCAATGCCTGGCTTGGGGTTGTTAGGAGTTTTGTCAATAATTTGTTTAACACTTACAATATATACCAGACATTTTTTTAGAACCAATACATGTATTAACTCAATTAATTCTCATAGTTACCTAATGAGGTAAGTTATATTATTATCATCCCCATTTTTCAGATGAGAAAAATGAGATACAAAGAGGTTAGGTAACTTGCTGGAGGGCAAAGGCAAGAGCTGGGATGTGGACCAGAGCAGTCTCGTTCTAGAGTCTGGGACCACCCTCCCTACCACATCTACAGGGTTTGTGGAATTGAATTAAAGTTGAGTGAAGAGATCAGTTAGACCTCTTCCAGGAAAGCCTGTACATTTTCATCAGACACATCTAGAAAAACACTGAGGAAGTCCTGGAAACCACTAGTGTGCTTTAAGGTGACTTATGGATGGAAGAGAGGAAGTTGCAATGCCTCTGAGGGTGGTTGGTTTAGAGAAGGATGAAATATGTCCAAAAAAAAAAAACAAAAACAAAAACAAAACAAAAAAAGCAATGAACACACAGAGGATTTTTTAGGGCCATGAAGATACTCTGCATGATACTATAATGATGGATACATGTTATTATACATTTGTCCAAACCCATAGGATATGCAACACCAGTGGACTTTGTGTAATTATGTTGTGTCAATGTGGGTTCATCACTTGTAACAAATACACCACTCTGGTGGGGGGCTGTTGATAATGGGGGAGGCTATGCATTTGTGGGGGCAGGAGGTATATGGGAACTCTCTGTACCATCCTTTCAATTTGGCTGTGAACCTAAAACTGCCCTTACAAATAAAATAAAATTAAAAAAACATGATCAGCAGAAAAAACTCAATGAATACGAATAAAGCCAAGCAGCTGCGTTCATGTTAACACCAAAACGGAAACCCAGGTGGAGCAGGAGCCTTTTGATCTGTGGCCCTGGTCAGCTGTGATGGAGAGCTGGGCAAGTATTTGGGGGATGCAGGGTCCATCACAAGCTGTAATAGCTCTGGTCATCACAAACCTCTGGTTTTTTGAATTTGTGTTCGGTCTCATACGGATATTAATGTTTGAGCAAAATTTTAGAAATCACCACAGAAACCAGGAAGCAACGCTCTTATTTGGGAAACCAACTAATGGAAAGTTTTATAAAATAAGAAAGAAGCTTATGTTTCAGCAGTGGGATTTGTGGCATCTCTCCCATGTTACACAGTTAATGTCTACCTCATTTGGTACCACATAATTTTAGCCTTCAGAATTGGAAACTGCGTAACTATTGGAGAAGTTTAAAAAGAATGAGAACATAATGATTTCCCAAATAAGTAAAGACTTTGCACAGCTGAAGCAAAAGGAAGCAGACTTATGGAAATGAGAGGCAGTGTGGCACCAGGGAGGGGCTAGGCTGGCATCAGGACACATGGGTTTGAATTTCAGTTCTGCTATTTACTCAGTGTCTTTCCACGGGGCACTTAACCTCACTGAGTCTTACTTTCCTCATCTGGAAATTGAGAGGGTTGCCCTAGATAATCCTTAAGGACCTGCCCAGCCAGAAGTCTGAATCCACAAGAAACATGGTGTGGTGAAGGTCATGGCATTAGTTTCCATGTGGTTCATATACATAGTGAAGCCCACATGAAGTGTTCAGTTTGGAGAGGCAGCTTGCACACTCGGCAACATGGAATCATCTGCAAAGGAAGTGGCCTTTTGATGTGCTCCACAGCATGCCATTTCTGAGTATATATCCCAAAGAACTGCAGGCAGAGGCTCGAGCAGATATTTGCATACCCATGTTCACAGCAGCATTATTCATAATGGCCAAAAGGTGGAAGCAACCCAAATATCCATCAACAGATGAATGGAGAAACAAAATGTGACCATATATATATATATACACACATATATATATATGTGATTCAGCCATAAAAAGGAATGAAATTTTGATATATGTTAAAACTCAGATGAGACGAAAGCATTACACCAGAAAAAATAATCCAGACACAAAAGGGCAAATATTGTATGATTCCACTTATATGAGGTACCGAAGACAGGCTAATTCATAGACAGAAAGTAGAATAGAGGTTACCAGGGGCTGGGGGAAAGAAAGAAGTGGGATTTATTGTTTAATAGATATAGAGTTTTTGTTGGAGACAATGAAAAGTTGTAGGTATGGCCAGTCCTGATGTCTGAGTGATTCCCTGGGCCCAGCAAAGGGACCTAGTTTCTGGAGCCTTGAAGACAAAGGGTAACACCCCAAAATATGGTCTCATTTTCCACTCTGTCTTCATTGGCCAAGCAGCTGCCGAGAACAAAGTTCTCATCTCCTGATACCTGGCAAAGAAATGCGGTATTGCCTCACGAATTGGTGCCCATGAGTGTATTTGGGGAAGAGCTTCAAGAACAAGTGGAGCGAGAACAGTATGGAGGTTCCTTAAAAAACTAAAAATAGAACTATCATACGACCCAGCAATCCCACTACTGGGCATATACCCTGAGAAAACCATAATTCAAAAAGAGTCATGTACCACAATGTTCATTGCAGCTCTATTTACAATAGCCAGGACATGGAAGCAACCTAAATGTCCATCATTGGATGAATGGATAAAGAAGATGTGGCACATATATACAATGGAATATTACTCAGCCATAAAAAGAAATGAAATGGAGTTATTTGTAGTGAGGTGGATGGAATTAGAGTCTGTCATACAGAGTGAAGTAAGTCAGAAAGAGAAAAACAAATACCGTATGCTAACACATATATATGGAATCTAAGGGAAAAAAAAAAAAGGTCATGATGAACCTAGTGGCAAGACGGGAATAAAGACACAGACCTACTAGAGAATGGACTTGAGGATATGGGGAGGGGGAAGGGTAAGCTGTGACAAAGTGAGAGAGTGGCATGGACATACATACACTACCAAATGTAAAATAGATAGCCAGTGGGAAGCAGCCGCATAGCACAGGGAGATCAGCTTGGTGCTTTGTGACCACCTAGAGGGGTGGGATAGGGAGGGTGGGAGGGAGGGAGGCGCAAGAGGGAAGAGATATGGGAACATATGTATATGTATAACTGATACACTTTGTTATAGAGCAGAAACTAGCACACCATTTAAAGCAATTATACTCCAATAAAGATGTTAAAAAAAAAAAAAAAAGAACAAGTGGAGGAGCAGCTGTCTTTCTATGAGACTGGAGAGAGTCCATGAAAGAATCTGGAGACCGTGAAGGAGGCAATGGTTCAGGCAGAGGGAGCAGCTGCTGAGATGACTAGGAAGCTAGTCAGGAGAAGAAATGCTTGAAGAAGGAAGGAACGACTGGCTGCCACGGCCCTGGCATCTTCAGAAAACAGTAGTGGTATCCAGTGGGAGTGTGAGGGGACAAGTGAAAGACACAAAAAGAAGACAAAGCAAAAGCCCCAGAAGGCTCCTCAGGAGGATGAGATGGAACATCCATCTGTCTCTTTCTCCAAACCCAAGAAAAAGAAATCTCTTTTCAAGGAGGAACTGCTCAGGAGTGATCTTGAAGAGACAACTGGCAGTGGAAGTCTTCCCAAGAGGAAGAAATCTTTCCCCAAAAAGGAACCAGTTAGCGACCGACCCTGAAGGGTCAGGAAACAAGAGTGCCCCCAAGAAAAAGAGGACATTCTCTTCCAGGGAGGAGCCACTCAGCCGCTGAAGAGGCTGCTGGCAGCAAGGGCAGCAGCTCCAAGAAAAAGAAAACGTTCCAAAAGCTATCCCAGGGAGATGAGGTTGGACATTTCCCTGCTGGGGATAACCCACGGAGGTATCTCCCAACCCATCCCCTATATCCCAATAAAAACAAATTCACAAGAGTAAAAAAAGAAAAAGTTTTAGATATATATAGTGATGATGGTTATACAACCTTGGGAATGTATTTAATGCTACTGAATTGTATGCTTACAAATGTTTAAAAAGAGGGACTTCCCTGGTGGTGCAGTGGCTAAGACTCCATGCTCCCAATGCAGGGGGCCCGGGTTTGATCCCTGGTCAGGGAACTAGATCCCACATGCCACAACTAAGAGTTCGCATACCGCAACTAAGAGTTCACGTGTTGCAACTAAGACCCAGCTCAGCCAAACAAATAAAAAACAACAAAGAAACAAAAGCAAAACCAAAAAAACCCCATAAATGTTTAAAAAGATAAATATTGTGTTACGTATTGGGTTGGCCAAAAAGTTCGTTCGGCTTTTTCTATACGATGGTAGGGAAAACCCAGCGAACTTTTTGGCCAACCCAATATATTTTACCACAATAAAAATAAATGTTTTAAGTGAGTGCTCTGTGTGCTTCTGTTAAAAACATTTTTTTGCATGTAAATTGGTTCTCTGTAAAGTGCAAGAGAAAGGTGAGAAAATGGAAAGGGTGGTAGCTGCTTAGTATCGTAATCCGACTGGAAAGCATGATGACTGAAATGCTTATGTGTGTGCCAGTGCTTGTGTGCGTTTGGGAAGATGTGAGGAGGAACCAGATTTAAGAAAGGCATGGATTTAAGAGAAAGTCAGAAAGGCAAGAGGGAGCCGAAGACTGAATGCAGGGAGCAAATTTTCCCCCAACCGGATTGCTATCTCCAGACTCCCCAAATCACACAGAGGCCCAGTTTGCTCCTGACTCAGCAGCTGTGGCTGAGTAAAAGTTTGTCTGTAATCCTTCTCCAAGGGAAGCTTCACGACTATTCTTCCAGAGCACTTCTGCTTTTATCAGCTAAGTCAGGTTATCAGATGGGCACATTTCCTTCCACAGGTAACGGAGTCTGAACAGAATTGGGAGGTGACCTCCCTTCTCTGCTTAGGGCCACCATTGCTCACCTGTGCTCTGTGACTTAGTTCCCACTCTGGAATACCTTAAATTCCTTCAAGAGCAGGAATTCCTTAACTGTGCATAGTGCTCAATAGTTTAGAGAACACTCTGGAAGCCTGCCCCCGAGAACGTCAGCTTCTTGGAGGCATGCATTCTTTTCTGTTTTGTTCTCTGCTGCATTCCCAGCCCAAGAAACAGTGGGGCCACACAGCAGGTGCACCATCAACAGCGCCTGAATATGTGACGGCGGGGGGGGGGGGGGGGGGGGGGGGGGGCGTGTCTCAGGGCAATGCTGGGAGGTATTTTCTCCAGATGAGAAAACTGAGAAACAGCAAGACTGAGTAACTGACACAACGATCTGGGATTAACACAGGTTTTTTGGCTCCAAGTCTAGTGAATAAGAAGTACATCAAAAAAAAGTATGTTTTTATTTATTTATTTTTAATTTTTTAAATTGAAGTATAGTTGATTTACAATGTTGTATTAGTTTCAGGTGTACAGCAAAGTGGCTCAGTTATACATTCATATATATATATTTTTTCAGATTCTTTTCCCTTACAGTTTGTTACAAAATGGTGAGTAGAGTACTCTGTGCTATACAGTAGGTCCTTGTTGGTTGTCTATTTTATATACAGTGGCGTGTATATGTTAATCCCAAACTCCTAATTTATCCCTCCCCACCTCTTTCCCCTTTGGTAACCATAAGTTCGCTTTCTATGTCTGTGGATCTATTTCTGTTTTGTATGTACGTTTACTTGTATCATTTTTGGGGGCGGGGGAGAGCTGCGTTAGGTCTTCGTTGCCGTGCGCGGGCTTTCTCTAGTTGCAGCGAGCGGGTGCTACTCTTCGTTGCGGTGCGCGGGCTTCTAATTGCGGTGGCTTCTCTTTGTTGTGGAGCACAGGCTCTAGGCGACCAGCTTCAGTAGTTGTGGCACACAGGCTTAGTTGCTCCGCGGCATGTGGGATCTTCCAGGACCAGGGCTCGAACCCGTGTCACCTGCATTGGCAGGCGGGTTCTTAACCACTACGCCACCAGGGAAGTCCCTGTATCAATTTTTTTTTTAGATTCCACATATAAGCAATATCATATGATATTTGTCTTTCTCTGGCTTACTTCACTTAGTATGATAATTTCTAAGTCCCTCCATGTTGCCGCAAATGGCATAATTTCATTCCTTTTTATGGCTGAGTAGTATCCTGTTTTATAAATATATATGTGTGTGGGTGTGTATATATATATATCTCACATCTTCTTTATCCATTCATCTGTCAACGGACATTTAGGCTGCTTCTGTGTCTTGGCTACTGTAAATAGTTCTGCTATGAACATTGGAGTGCATATATCTTTTTGAATTATGGTTTTCTCCTAAATATATGTTTTTAAATGCTCATGAAGGTGCATGAAGCAAATACTTTGAGCCCTTTGGATGATGCTGTTTTCTCCCATTATTCTCCTCCCTCCCATTTTTCCTTGCTTCCTGTTTTCCTTCCCCCTATTATATCAGCTTCATTCTTATTCTTACCCAGCATCCAGCTCTTGGCTCTTCCAGCTGTGTGAGAATACCTTGTGGGGCCTTACCCTCCTCTCCAAATGGCTTGTTGGAGAATTCCTTCCAACCACTCACGTTCCTGCCCTAGGAGTAGTGGAGTCCTGGCCAACACAACCTGCTCTGTCCTAATAGCTTCCCAGCAATTCTGTTGCTCCCCTTAGAGACCAGGTCTGGTCTCTGCCCGGCTGGCCCGCTGGTCAGAGTAATTAAAGCATTCGTTGTGTGGGGCAGAATTCCAGGATCTTGCAGTCTTTCTTCTCATATAGGACTCCAAGTCCTTAGTAAAAATCCCTGTGTGTTTACCAGTAACAGGACAAATTGATGTCATGTGCCTCCTAATATAATGCTCTGAAAAGAGCACAGCATCCTTTTTGTGGTATTCCTGCCTCAAATACATAAATCATGAGGAAGCATCAGACAAACCCAAACTGAGGGGCATGCCCTAATGAGACTGGCCTGTGCTCTTCAAAAATGTCAAGGTCGTGAAAGACATGGAAAGCCTGAGGAGATGCCCTAGACTGAAAGAGACTAAAGGGACATGGCAAGTGAATGCAACTATGATTCTAAATAGGGTCTGTGGAGTAGATGGTATTCTTTTTTTTTAAAATAAATTTATTTATCTTATTTATTTTTTTATTTTTGGCTGCTCTGGGTCTTCATTGCTGCGCGTGGGCCCTCTCCAGTTGCAGGGAGCGGGGACCACTCCTCGCTGGGTGCGCGGGCCTCTCATTGGGGTGGCCTCTCTCTCTGCGGTGCCCGGGCTCCAGGCGCGCAGGCTTCAGCAGTTGTGGCTCACCGGCTCCAGAGCGCAGGCTCAACAGCTGTGGCGCACGGACCCAGCTGCTCTGCGGCATGTGGGATCTTCCCGGACCAGGGCTCGAACCCGTGTCCCCTGCACTGGCAGGCGGACTCTCAACCACTGCGCCACCAGGGAAGTCCTAGATGGTATTCTTGAATCAGTGTCAATTTCCTGATTGTCATGGTTGTACTGTGGTTATGTTGGAGTGTGTCCTTGAACTTGGGAAACACACACTCAAGTCATTAAGTGGAGAACAGTTGCTCTGCCTCTGAAAGCAGGATAACAGCAAAGTGGGTGGGAGGATTGGTTTTAAAATCCAACATACCTGACCTCCATCGCAGGCCAAGTCTCAGTTTCTTCATTTGTAAAGTGGAACTAATACTGTACTTATTTCAGAGGATATTTTAAGAATTCGATGAGATAATGTTGGTAAAGAGCTTACCCTGATACCTGGCACTAGGAAGCCCTCCATAATCTCTAGCTATCTTTATTGCCGGCACATGTTTCAAGGGGATGATGAACGGTCATTGCACTAAACACTGGCTTTCCAGCTTTGTGGCTGGGACTCTCCTGTGTTCCCTCCTGGCTGCTCTGCTTTGAGACCATGTCACTGTCATCATAGGCATTGTTGTCTTTGGGACCAGCCACTAGCTGGAATTATTTTCTTAGGCCTGAATTCAGATTCCCAAGCTAAAGTGTTGAAGTCTGAAGGAAAGCTCTGGCACAGAGCCCTTGCTTCACAATCAGGGTTTCCTGTTCCTTGTGGCAGCATGCTGGGGCGAGCTTCTATCTCTTCCTGAACAGCCTGGGGCTTGATTGAATTTCCTCTCGGCCTCCAGAGGGCATGACTCTGGATCCGGAGGTGGCCCATCTAAATCTCCTCATTTCAGAAGTGCTGGAAAGCAGCCAGGTAATCCGGCCAGTGTCCCTTAAATGTAGGTAGGTGGGGATTGAAGGTGCATGTGGGTGGCCAGACCCTGAGGGTCAGGTGTGTAGCTGCTGGGAGGGGAAGTGGCCTCTCTCTAAGCCGGACATTGGAGGGTGTGATTTGGGCCCTACTCTGCCTCATCGCTTAAAGCACCTGTTCAGGAAGTCTCTGGGGGTGGGGGTGTCCGTCGATTAGGGAGGGTGTGCTCAGCTTTCACAGACTTGATAGCAAAGCCTTCCTTGCAATTTTAATCTTCACCCTCTTTAGGGACCCTATCCATCTTGGTCTTTCAAGTATTGAATCGTTTAGATTAAAATTTTGAACTAAGTCTTGAAGCAAATATATTTATTTATTATCTCAAGATTTCTGATGGTTAGGAATTCAGACCAAACACAGTGAGGATGACTATTCTCTGCCCCATGATATCAGGGGTTTCAGATGGCAGATGTTGATGAAGCCTGGGGGTTGGAGTCATTCAAAGGCACCTTCACTCACATGTCTGATAATTGACGCTTGTTGCCAGCTGGGAACCTCACTGAGGCTATTGGTGGGCTTCCTCACAACATGGTGGCTCCTTTCCAAAGGCAAGTACCCAGAGAAAAAAGGAGAGCAAGGTGAAGGCTGCATTGCCTTTTATGACCTGGTGTGTTAGTCAGAGTATTTGAGAGAAAAAAAAAAAAAAAAACAGTAGGAGAGATATATATACAATTGACCCCTGAACAACATGGGTTTGAACTGCAAGGGTCCAAGGATTTTTTTCAAGACTAAATACTACAGTACTACACCATCCTCAGTTGATTGAATCCTTGGATGCGGAACCGTGGATACAGAGGAACTGCAGATTTTCAACTATGTGGAGGATCAGCACCCCTAATCCATGCGTTGTTCAAGGGTCATCTGTATATATATATTTATTTTTAGGAATAGGTTCATGTGATTATGGAGGCTGCAAGTCCAAATCTGCAAAGTGGGCCAGTAGACTGGAGACCCAGAGAAGAGCCAATGCCACAGTTCAAGGCCAAAAGTCGTCTGCTGCAGAATTCCCCCTTGCTTGGAGGAGGTCAGTCTTTTGTTCTATTCAAGCCTTCAACTGATTGGATGAGGCCCACCCATGGAGGGCAATCTGCTTTACTCAAAGTCTACAGACTTAAATGTTAATCTCATCCCCCCAAAATCCTCACAGAAACATCCATAATAGTGTTTGACCATATATCTGGGCACTGTTGCCCAGCCAATTTGACACATAGAATTAACCATTACACCTAGTTTCAGAACTCACATAGCATAATTCTACCACATTCTGTTGGTCAAGGCAGTTACAAAGGTCTAGCCAAATACAAGGGAAGGGAACACCGAACACCCCGCGCTGCCAACTCAATAGAGTAATATCAATGTCATGTTGTAAAAAGCATATGCATGTGGCATGTGGTATACATTGGTGTGGCATCTTTGGAAAATACAATGTAACAAATGCCCAACTGTGATGTAAGGGAAAAGGAAACCAATTTATAATAAAATATTATGTCTTTCAAAATGTAAATTCTCAGTTGTGGCTGCACTCAGAGTTATAGTAGAGAAGTCAGGTGTCCTGCACCTGTACACAGCATCACTCTGAATGTGAGCACCACAGTTACAGACTGCTACAGGTATGTCCCACGGGAAACTCAAAAAACATGAGTGGAGCTGCTGTGGGTGGTGTGATTTTCCAAAATGGTGAATGCTCTAAAATTCTACACAAGGCAAAATGCAATTTTCCCTCTGTTTACATGGTAGTTGTATTCCTGGGGCAGGGGGGTGGGTGGTGGGAAATTTAGGCATATAAAAGTTTGCAAAAATCACATTGTGTTTATATGTAGAGTGGGGTTAGGTTTCAAGGCTCAAAGCACTATAAATAGATTGTTTTGCCTATAGGAATGTGTCAGGGAACACTCAGACATCATGGGGGATATAAGACAATTCCTGTAGAACTTCCCAGCACATTGCAGGAGGACTTCTGGCCTCCCTGATCTTTCCCTACTAAAAGCCAATAGTGCCCTCTCCAGCACTGAGACCACCAAAAACAGCCGCTATGCCTTTTTAAAACTCCTCCTGGAGGGCAGTAGCAACCTTATTGAGAAGCAGTGCTATAAAGGAAGGGAACAGAGAAATTCCAAAGATTCCTGTGGAGAAAGTCTGGGGAGTATAGAAATGAATCAACCAGTGACAAAATGGAGGATGGAAGGCAAAAAGCCTCATGCCACATCTGATAGGTAAGACCACCCTGTGTGTGTGTATGTGAGTGTGGGTGGGTGGAAGGATCCCAACCCATCCCAGAGACCACAGCAGAGGCCCCACCCTGCTCCTCCAGGGATCCAGCACCAGCCAGGTTCAGCCAGAAGAGAGTCCTTTTCTACATGTCCACTGTCATCTGCATCAAGGGACCCTAAGCTTGTAGGACGTTTCCCACACTTGGAGTGAAGCAAGGGAAAAAGGAACTGAATGGCCAACAGCGTTCTCTTTTTGATCACTACACCCCAATAGTTGGGTCTCTCCTTGGTTAGGGATGAAAGAGAAACCTTAGACCTTGCTGGGACTATTTGATAAAAACAAGAAACTTCAAGGTGTCCTCATTTTTTTTTTAACAAACAAAGTATCATTCAGGAACCCCTATGTCATACCTAGTGTATCTTTTAAATTCCTACCCCTGGGCCTTTGCACCTGTCAGGTGCCCTGTTGCAAAGTCATCTTCCCTTCTGGAAGCCCATGTAAAGCCTGTTTATCCTCAGTCTCACTTCCTTCATGAAGCCTGGGGTTCCCAACCCAACCCAAGGAGACCTCTTGTCCTCCCCCACATCACTCTGTCTCTTATGGACCCGTCAGACTCACGGGACTCACATGTGCTGCATGCATCTTTCATTAGGCTCTTCCCTCTCACTGGATACTTTCTTAAGCACAGGACTGAGGCCAATGCCCCTGTTTCTTTGTATCTCCCCAGAGCACCTAACCCAGTGCCTTGATCAAAGTACAAATATTTTAGACTAATTCAACAGGAATGAAACTTTATAAATCCTGCCACTTGAAATATGGTGGCTTTAACCTCCTGAGGTCAAACTAAACTTTCACATCCCTGGGAATTAATTGCTGACATTTTCAGAGCTTCCCATCTTCCTGTGAGAGGCTGAACTTTAACGGCTACTTGAAACAATAGGGCATTGATTTTGTTTAAGTGGCTGTTGAGAAGGGCTGCAGGGAAGGGACAGCTGCAAAGGTCTGAGTCGGGAAGGCAGGGGCAGCTGAGGAAGGGAGTAAATTGTCCTTGGCCTTTAAGAGGTGTGGCCCTGAATCCCTCTCAATGAGGGAAGGCAGCGTGAGAGTCTCTTCAATCATCATCCTCAAACTTCATGACCTGTTCTCTTGTCACACTTCATGTCTAAATAGTCCTGTAAGTCATTTCAGACACTCCCAGGGCCCCTGTATGGAGCTTCTCTGCCCCCAAACGGTGAGAATTTTCAGAAACCCACTGAATTACAAGAACTTCTTCATTTTAGTTTTCAGTTGATTGGGAGGTTTTTTGGTATCACAGGTTCTGGATTTGCTGTTTCTAGAGTGTCTGTGTTCTTGTCCTGTGACCTCATTCAATCGTCAGGTCAGACCTCCCTGCATTACAGTCTCATAGCAGCCTGAACTTCCCCTTCTTAGCATTTGTACAAGTGTGCTAAAAACTCTGTTTTTAATGATCTGTTTAATGCCTCCTTCTCCTGCTGAGCTGCATGCCCTATGAGGGCAAGTGGCCAGGACTTTCCGGTCCACCACTGTGCTGTTGGTTCCTGGCACAGAGCGTAGTGGGACTCGGTTAATATGCATTGAGTGGGGAAAGAATCTGGCAGTTCCTCAAAAAGTTAAACACAGAGTTGCCATACGATGCAGCAATTCCACTCCTAGGTATTAACCCAAGAGAATTGAAAACACGTGTCCACACAGAAACTTGTATACAAATGTTCATAAAGGCAATATTCATAATAGCCCCAAAGTGGAAATACCCAAATGTCCATCAACTCATGCACACATGAATAGAACGTGGTCCATCCATACCATGGAATATCATTCAACCATAAAAAGCAATGAAGTACTGTTACAACCTTGAAAACATTATGCTAAGTGAAATAAGCCAAACACACATAAGGCCAAAACACACAAGGCCAAAACACACAATAAGCCAAAAGGCCACATATTATATGAATTCACTTGTATGAAATGTCCAGAATAGGCGAATCCATAAAGACAGAAGGTAGATTAATGGCTGCTAGGGGCGGGGGGAGGAGGTAATGGGCAGAGACTTTGCATGAGGTTTCTTTTTGTCATGATGGAAATCCTTTGGAATTAGAGAGGGGTGATAGTTGCACAGTACAGGAAATATACTAAAAAACATTGAATTGTAAACTTTCAAGTGGTGAATTTCATGTTTTTTATGTTGTACGAATTATATCCCAATTTTTAAAAATACGGCCTTAAAATAGACATATTTATGTATTTATTTATTTTGGCCGCACCTTGAGGGACCTTAGTTCCCCAACCAGGGATCGAACCCATGCCCCCTGCAACGGAAGCGTGGAGTCCTAACCATTGCACCGCCAGGGAAGTCCCAATATACATATGTATTGAGTGAACAATGCATCCCTGAAACAAACTCAAGGGGCTCTGGATCAACTGTATGCCTTTCTGGACTTTCCTGCTGGCTGTGGTTCCTAAGAAAAGTTGGTCTCTAAGGGGTGAGATGTTGGCACTCTGTGTGAGAAAAGGGTGTGGCTATGGTTTATCTGTGTGCATTGGCTGCCAGCACTCTTGTTGGATATGGTCCATCACTGACATTTTTATTAACTTCAAGAGAGGAAGTTGGAGAGGGAGGCTTCCACCCTTTTTTCTTGTAACTGATTTCCTAGGTGTGTCAGATGAACAAAACCATGCTCGATATCGAGGCCAAGTACATCAGCTTCATCACAGGGGGGCAGGGGCAGGTGGCAAATACTCCAGTTAGACTTCGGATGTATTTTATTGCAGGCTGTGGAAGTTTACGTAAGAGGTGAGAGAAAACCGGTTGGTGCCACGTGGGGTCATGGTTTAGAGCTGTCACGAATCCAGAGAAATGTGCTATGTCTGTAGTTCAAACCCTGGTGGAGTGGGTGTAAGGAGAGGGACAAACATTCCGCGTGTGAATATACTCAGGGGCCCTTCAGTTTGGATGAACAAGGGAAATTTTCAGGGTTTGTTCTTGCAGATGGATTTCCTCTGAATGAGAAGGGGGGACGGATCCTCTACCAGGTTATTCCTTCTTATCGAGAAGCAAAAACATCCTGAGAAAAATCAATGTGGAAAAGGGAAAAACCATTTTTGCAGGAGAGACACAGGAATTCTTTGCTCTCAACAGGCCCTGGCCAGGGCCTCTTACAGGTCAAGACTGACCTGCAGTTATGTGCTTTTTTTAAGGTTCCTAGTATATTAAAATGTGAAGAAATGCCCCCCTCAAAAGGTTGCTGAGAACTGCGGTATATTTTAAATGTTTACATTTGACAGATTAATACTTTTACCGCAGAAAAATAGAATAAAAGTAATTATGCCTTTGCAAGATAATGCCAGGACATATTTTAAATATATGACATGAAGTGCTCTATAGGCAGTGATGGAACTCGGATTTAGAGTTTTACCCAGAACGTCAACTTCTCTCAACCCTGTCATCTAGAGATAACATCCAAAGCCAGAGTAGGGGGCCCTTTGTGAATCGTGAGACCACAGCCCAGTGCCCTCTATACTCCACCCTCACCCCTAAATAGGCCCCGTGGGCCCCAGCAGCTACTGCACTTCACTTGGGTTGGAGTGAGATGGTGCATACTCAAAAGCTGTGTTTGTGCTGAAGCCAGTTCTTATTAAGACCTTCTCTTCAGTCAATAAGCAATTTGCTCTTGAGACCTTAGTATTCTTTCTGGCCAATTCCATATGCTTGTTTGCTGCTGCCCTGCAGTGCCTGGGATTTTGTGGATTTTATTTTTGTTTAATTTTAGTCAAAAGCAGTAGCTTATTACAAGGGCAAAGGCAATAATTATTCATTTTCCAACTATAAACAACCAAGTGGCAAGCAGGGTCACACTTCAGCCCCCCTAGGTCTCACTTGTTGACCTGGCTCCTGTGAAGGACGTCTTTGAGGCCTCAGTCTGCTCTGGACCCCTCATGCATCTCTTTTCCTGAAGCCTCAAACCCAGATGGCCACAGCTGCCAGTGACTTGGTAGTGGCACTCTAAGCCCAAGGACCCACTGGGGACTCACCTGGAGAAATTTGGGAAAGGGAATTTGGCTTCATTAGAACATCTTTAAACAAGGTGGCTGGGCGGGGGCGTGGAATTCCCTGGTGATCCAGTGGTTAGGACTCGGCGCTTTCACTGCTGGGGCCTGGATTTGATCTCTGGTCAGGGAACTAAGATCCCACAAGCCGTGTGGCATGCCCCCCCCCCCAAAAAAAGAGTGAGGGGACACATGGCATTTCGGAGCATTGTAGAGGGCAAGTTCCCTGAAGGAGTCACTTAGATACTAAATCTCTGTGTGGGGTACCAGTTGTGAACTACCTTGCCATTCCCCAGTTGTGGCAGTCAGGGAACATTCCAGAACACCTACCACGTACCAGGTATGAATCAAACACTTGTCATGGCATCATCTCTTTTCATCTTCACCACAATCCAATGATATCAGTACTATTCTCATGCCCATTTTACAGATGAGGAAACCAAGGGTAGAATGGCTAAGCAACTTGCCCCAAATCACACAGCTAATGAGTAGCAGAGCTAGGGTATGAAGACTGGTCCGCCTCACTCCAGAGGTCAGGCTCTCAGAAGCTCTATTTATGGGTTTCTAGAGAACTTTCCTTTTCCAAACCAACTTTATGTTCTCCAGGGCCTTTGTGTGAACAGAGATCCAACTTTACACCCCACAGGGCAGTGAAAAGGAGGATCCTACAGCATGGCTGTGAATTCAAACAACAAGGACACACGAAGCTCTGAACCTCAAGGAGGAGGTAGACCACAAGCCTATCTGGGAAGAGTTGTGAGCAGGAAGAGGTGTCTGCGCCCTGTGGAGACCAGCCTCCTAAGCAGGTCACCCAAGGTTTCCTCTCAACAGAGACAGAAAGAGATTCAGGAGTCTTGCAGCAGGAAGGAAGCTTGATGAGTATTCACCCTCTCCTGTTCCTCAAAGGGAAACAGGTCTGGAAGATTAAGTAAGGCACACCCTTTCTGCAAGCACAACCTGGGTCTCCTGGCTCCCACACCATTTAGAAGATGGGCCACTTTCTACATTAGGAAGCCCAGGGCCTGAGAGGTGATGTAATTGACCATGACAGGGACCCAGCCTTGAGCCCCTTGAGGTCTGCCACCTGCTAAAGTAACAGTGGACTTTGGATGGGGGGAGGTCTTCAACCCTTTTTAGGATGAATGAATCATATGCATTTTTGTGAGAATAAGAATTATCTGGGGGCACATGTTAAAAATGACTCCAATCTGACTGCAGGTCTTGCCCTTGATATACTGTTCTCACTGCTGATCCAGAAAGTTCCCAGTCTATTATCACCAACTTTTCATGGACTAAATGGTGTTCTTTTTAGATATGTTTCCTGCAGGTCCGGACCTGTCTGGATTTTGAGCACACTTTTACCCACTGCCTTCTTGCCTTTATTTTCTATGGTGTAGGCTGTGTCCTCTAGGGGGCAGAAATGAGCCACTTGTTCTTTGGGGCTGAGCCTAGAGATGTCTCAGAACTTTAAGGAGAAAGTAAAAATACCGAAAGGTGTTTAGAAAGGAAGCAGATCGTACACATGCTTTTCTCACTAGATTGAAGTGTGATCTAGAGTCCTCTAGGAGACAGAATACTGGTAGGAACTCAGGCTCTGAATTCAAACAGACTCAAGTTCATGGATCTAACGTACTACACCATGACTACAATTCACAATACTGTACTGTGTATTTGAAATTTGCCAAGAGAGTAGATCTTAAATGTTCTCAACACACACACACACACACACACATACACACGGGAACTATGTGAGGTGATGGATGCATTAACTAACCTTATTGTGGTAATTATTTCATGATATATATGAATATCAAATAACATATTGAACACCTTAAATTTCCAGTGCTATTTGTCAATTATATCTCACTAAAGCACAAAAAAAAGAAGAAAAAACACAAAAAACAAAAAACCAGACCCAAGTTTACATCCAGTGGTCAGCCATCTACTGTCTTTGTAACCACAGCAGGCTATTTAAATTCATCAAGCCTCAGTTTCCTGTTTTGTAAAATAGGAATAATAATAATACACTCTTAATAGGATTGTTGTGAGCTTTATATCACAATTGCTAAAAAAAAGTTTGCTCTCATTATTACCTCAACTGTTACTGCTGCTTTCTTACCAGCATATGATTTTTAAGTCTGAAGGGAAGGTGAAAGCCACTTTCTTCAATAGTTGGCTAAAGCTCTCTAAGGAGGCATTCAGCCCATTCTTTTCCAGGCTCTGTCCTAGGATGACATTTTCACATCCTGGAAACCAATAATATGAACAACACAGAGGCCACACTGGACAGAAGGAAACATGTTGGCTTCCTCAATAAAATCAAACCTGCTTCCTCCAAGCGGGGACATGGACACTGTCTGCATAGGAAGGGTGGCTGGCTCTCTTGTTTCTATCCCCCAAGATTCACCTTCCCCCAGAGATTTCTCCCTAATCTCACTGGGCCCACCACGGGCAAGGAAAGCTGCACCCCTTCTCCACCCCCATGAGAATTTTGCCTCTACCGCCCACCTCAGTGGATCTGAGTTTGATTTTAATGAGGGTGTCAGTAAGTTCCTTTACCCTGAGACTTGGGGATTCTCTCCTTTTTAGCTTCATCCTGAGATTTCAGGATCCTTAGTGCCTAATTGGAAATAACAATAATAATGATCATAGCAGCTACCATTTTATGTGCCAAGTGCATATGGATTCTCTCATTCTGCTACAGCCCAGGGGGTTAATTCCTGTGACCACCTCATTTTACAAATGGAGAAACTGAGGTACTGGGACATTAGGTAACTTCCTCAAATCCTCTTTTTTTCTTTTCTTTTTAAAAAATATTTATTTATGTACTTGGCTGTGCTGGGTCTTAGTTGTGGCACACGAGATCTTCCTTACCGCGTGCAAGATCTTCGTTGCGGCATGCAGGATCTTTTAGTTGTGGCATGTGGGATCTTTTAGTTGCGGCATGCAGGATCTAGTTCCCTGACCAGGGATCGAACCCGGGCCCCCTGAATTGGGAATACGGAGTCTTAACCACTGAACCACCAGGGAAGTCCCTTTTTTTCTTTTTTTAATTGAAGTATAGTTGATTTACAATGTTGTGTTTGTTTCAGGTGTACAGCAAAGTGATTCAGTTTTATGTATATATTATTTTTCAGATTCTTTTCCATTATAGGTTATTATAAAACATTGAATATAGTCCCCTGTGCTATACAGTAGGATCTTGTTGCTTATCTATTTTATATATAGTAGTGTATATCTGTTAATCTCAAGCTCCTAATTTATCTCTCTCCCACTTCTTTCCCCTTTGATACCATAAGTTTATTTTCTATGTCTGTGAATCTATTTCTGTTGTAAATAAGTTCATTTATATCATTTTTTTTAGATTCCACATATAAGTGATATCATATGATATTTGTCTTTCTCTGTATGACTTACTTCACTTAATATGATAATCTCTAGGTCCATCCATGTTGCTGCAAATGGCATCATTTCATTCTTTTTTATGGCTGAGTAATATTCCATTGCGTATATGTACCACATCTTCTTTATCCATTCATCCGTTGATGGACATTTAAGTTGCTTCCATGTCTTGGCTATTGTAAATAGTGCTGCTGTGAACATTGGGGTGCATGTATCTTTTTGAATTAGAGTTTTCTCTGGATATATGCCGAGGAATGGGACTGCTGGATCACATGGTAACTCTGTTTTTAGTTTTTAAAGGAACCTCCATACTATTTTCTATAGTGGCTGCACCAATTTATATTACTACCAACAGGGTAGGTGGGTTCCTTTTTCTCCACACCCTCTCCAGCATTTATTACTTGTAGACTTTTTGACGATGGCTATTCTGACCGGTGTGAGGTGATATCTCATTGTAGTTTTGATTTGCATTTCTCTAATAATTAGCAATGTTGAGCATCTTTTCATGTGCCTATTGGCCATCTGTATTTCTTCTCTGGAGAAATGTCTATTTAGGTCTTCTACCCATCTCAAAGCCTCTTGGGTAGTCTGACTACAGAGCTGAATTCCAAGTCACTTGACCATGAAGGGAGTTGAATAAACACAGACACTGCATCCCCACCCCTGATGACACCAGTTTCATCAGAAAGTTTGACTGCAGCCTGGGCTCCCTCTGGCTGGCCCCTGAGTCAGGTCAAGGTGTCAGTGACATCAAGGAAGAGTTGTCCTTCAGGGAGAGAGCCAGCATCCCACAGCCATACTCTCTTCTGGCACATACTCTCCCATATACTTCCCTCACCCACCCCCAACAGCAAGTTCCCTCCCTGCTTGAGACCCTGGGAGACATTCAGTTCCATGACACTTTGCAAAGGCTCGTAGAGGGGGAAGAAGGAGTGTGTAGCTCCTTTGAGGTGCAGTCAGCTTGCAAATGTCTGACACAGGCGGGAAGAGGAACACCTCTGAGGTCCTCCCTTGTCAGGCAAACTGAGCCCTGTGCCTAAGCACAAATGCTGTTCCCTCCTGTCTTACCTTTTCACCTCCCTATTTTTTCACCACTGTGAAAGCAACACTCACCAGGGCATGTAAAGACACCGTCCCTGCCCTGGAGACTCAGAATCTGTCGCCATCGCTATGAGGTGAGAAGGAAATTGCAGTGTTGAGGTTTCTTGCTCCTTCCTCACTGAGAGAGAAGAACCCCAACTGTCAACAAACCCCAAACCAATCAACCAAATGATGCTGAGAGGTTGCTGGGCAGCAGGGCTGTGTCTGTGGCAAAAAAGATCACGAGATGGCCTGGTCACAGAAAGCAAGGTGACAAAGGACAGAGGATGAAAAGAAGAGGAGAAAGCTTGAGAAGGGGGATGCTTGCAACTCAAAGGGAGTGAGGCCAGGGTGTGTAGATTCCCCAGGTACCCAGGCTGCTAGGGCAGGCAGGGCCAGCCAGTGAGGAGGAAAGAAAAATGATGGGTGGGGAGGGATCAGAAAAGAGGGCTTCTATGACCCAACAGGCAAAAAGGAGGACCTTGGAAAGAAAAGCAAAGGTTCCAGAGGACCAACAGGATTAGGACATTAAATATCCAGTCCCTCTGACAGAACTGTATGTATATAAATTGTGCCTCATAAACCTGACTTAAAAATAAGCTGGGGGGGTGCTTCCCTGGTGGCGCAGTGGTTGAGAGTCTGCCTGCCAATGCGGGGGACACAGGTTCGAGCCCTGGTCTGGGAGGATCCCACATGCCGCGGAGCAACTGGGCCCGTGAGCCACAATTACTGAGCCTGCACGTCTGGAGCCTGTGCTCCGCAACAAGAGAGGCCGCGATAGTGAGGGGCCCGCGCACCGCGATGAAGAGTGGTCCCCGCTTGCTGCAACTAGAGAAAGCCCTTGCGGAGAAACGAAGACCCAACACAGCCATAAATAAAATAAATAAATTTTTAAAAAATCAATCAATCAATCAATCAATTAATTAAATGTACACATTTAAAAAAAAAAACAACGCTGGGGAAGGTGTCAAAAATTATATACTACAACTCAGCCACTTTAAAAAAAGAGAACAATTTAGGCTCTTTATTTCTTAGAACCAATATAAGCTTCTTCACAAACTCTTATTCCCATTAATATTAGGTGGGAGAATTTAAACCTGCCAGTTAAAGGAAAATGAGTCTCTTCCACTTTAAAATCATTTTATTAAATTAGTTCAGCCACTTTTGGATAAATGTTCAGTCCAGTCCCTGCCTGGACTATTACACACTCTCCAGGTGTGCCCCCCTCCTGCCCCTCCCCCGTCTGCCCCCACTCGGTGTGTAACTCTGGGACAATGGAGAGGATGACTGGTCTGGGTGCTGGACCCTGTGTTGTGCTCTGGTCCTCAGTGACCTCTACAGAGATGCCCTTTACCCACCAGGTCTGCTGACATCCATGGTTGAGGTCCTGGCTGGCGGGGCCTGCTGGTTCACCCGGCTCAAGGGTCCTGTCTCAGTTCTGCTGGTTCTGTGCATACAAACCTGCACCTGTTCGATGTCTCTGCATGTTTTCCATTTCCCAAGGCAGGTCCACAGGATCGCAACTCTCAAGCTCCTCTGCATTCCCTAGCAGCCTTAGGAGCTTCCGGGTTTCTCCCACACTCAAGCTAAGGGGAATTGGGGTAAGGCAGGGCGGGGGACAGGGGACATCTAAAGTCTCTCTCCTGGACTAAACATATCATGCAGTCGTCTCTGCTACACTGGAGCTGCCCTAGGTGGACATAGGGCCACACCCTATGGGACGTGGGTGACTGCCCCAGGGCTCCAGTGGAGGAGCGGGGCATAAATCTTTTGTGTTTCTGGCCTGTTCTCAACCTCTGCGGAGGTTTTCTACCATTGGCACCAAGGTTTGACAAGGGTGGAAGAGCACGGGCTTCTGGCCTCCCATCCCTCCTGCTCCCCCTCCAAGCACCAGAAGGCTTTGTACTTCCTCTTTCTGTTTTTCAGGGACTTCCTTTTCGTTGTATCTTCCTTCTTCCCTGCCCTCTGGGTTTTGTTCTAGACGATATCCACCTTTCTCCTTCCCTAGGACAGTAAGCCCCGTGGTGTAGTGAGAGAATTTTGCTCACTCATAAGGAAAGTGCCTTGGAAAATGTTTCAAAAACAGTACCTCCATTACTGTAGGATTTTAGGAACAAGGTAGTCATTTCCAAGGGAGAGTTTTTTTTTTTTTGGCCATGATGCACGTCTTTCGGGATCTTAGTTCCCTAACCAGGGATTGAACCTACGCCCTTCGCAATGAAAGAGCTGAGTCCTAACCACTGGACTGCCAGGGAATTCCCACCAAGGGAGTGTTTTTGCCGGCATGTTAAGGGACAGTGTTTTTTTTTAATTAATTAATCAATTAATATTTATTTATTTATTTGGCTGTGTTGGGTCTTAGTTGCGGCACGCGGGATCTTCGTTGCAGCTCATGGGCTTCTCTCTAGTTGTGGTGCACGTGCTCCAGAGCATGCAGGCTTAGTTGCCCCATGGCATGTGGGATCTTATTTCCCCCACCAGGGATCGAACCCACGTCCCCTGCATTGGAAGGCGCATTCTTAACCACTGGACCAGCAGGGATGTCCCAAGGGACAGTGTTTTAAATGATACACGTTTTCTAAAAATGGGGGAATTCTCATCCACTCAGATAAACAGCACACAGTTATCTTTCCCAAAGTCACCTCCTTCTGTTTTCCCCCAAGCCTGTTCCTCCTTCTATGTTTCTAATCTACCCAGACACCCAAGTCGGAGATTGAGACTCCTAGACCCTTTGTTTCACATCCAGTCTATCACTGTACCTTCTTCCTCCTTCAACTGGAAGAATGGCTGTTTCTGTCCTCTCTCCCATCCCCACCGCTACTGCTGACGTTCAGGCCCTTGTGTTTCTCACCTGGATTGTTGGAAGGATTCTGATCGATCTTTCTATGCCCAGACTTGTGTACTTGCTTTCCTCTACCCGTCCTTCTTGCCACTGGCATGAGCTTTCCCAATACATATCAGACTGTGTCATGCCTCCACTTAAAACACTTCTGTGGTTCCCCATGCCTATACCACATGGCCCCTGCCCATCTCTCAAGACTCATCTCCTTCTGTTAAGTATACAACCTCTGTTCCAGCCACACCAAACAGCTTGAAGTGGACTGGCTATGCCGTGCTGGTCAAAAGCTGTGTGACTTTGCACATGCTGTTCCCTCTGGCAGGAACGTCTCTTCCCACCTTCTTATCATGCAACATTCAGCTCAAAGATTTCCTTCTCCTTGAAGACTTTCTGGTTCCCCAAGCAAGAACTCTATGCTTTCAATCATCATGGTACCAACTTGCCTCTCTTAGGACACTTGCCACACAGAACTGTATCACAGCACTAGGCTGTGAACTCCTTGGAGCCAGTGATGGGTTATAGTAATCTTTATTTCTCCAGCATGTAGCACGGTGTCTGGCCCAAGCTAGTTGAATGAATGAATAACACTGAGCATCAGCCCTGGAGTGGGAAGAGACCTTGAAGGTCACTAGGTTCAATGTTTGCATTTTCCAGATGATTCTCAGAGAGGTTAAGTCACCAGGTTGACCTCACACAGCTCACTGATAACATAACCAGACCTGGTCCTTTGAATCCGAGAATTGAATTTTCTTACTATTTTGCAGGGCCTCTAGACACAGCAGGCTGTGGGTAGGGGTTGGTGAGAAGACAGCAGAAGCAAAAAATTAACTCAGGGCTTGGTATAACTTATTCTCGAGCAAGAAAAGGGGTCAATCCCACAAAGGGTTTTTGTAAAACCCTTGTTACTCTCACTTGTGCAATTGGAGAGACGTACACGATATCAGCATGAGCAGCTGGCACCTGAGGTTACAATAACAATGCTGTGGAAGAAATTTAAATAGAATCCTCACTTGTTCACTACTGATTTGTTTGAGGCCCAGACAATTTATCTAGCCTGATTACACTACCATCATCACAGGGATTTTTTTTTTTTTTTTTTTTTTTTTTGCTTTATTTCTTTCAAAACAGAGTCTGAATTTTATGGTTAAAAAAAAACACAAAAAAACCCAGCCATATAACCCTCACCTTGTTTCCTCCCAGAGACAGTGGGGGTGATAGAGTGTGGGCTTTTTGAGCCCAGGTTGAAGCTTGAATCTGGGGTTTATTTACGGCATGACTTAGGACAAGCCACTTAACTGCTCTGCGCCTCAGCTTTTATGTTTGTGAAAATAGAGGTCATGCTAGTTCTCCCCATGGTTGTCATGGGAATGGAAAAAAGGCACTAGGGCAGCAGCCAGCAGAGTGGGTGAAGGCTGGCCCTAGAGCCAGAGCATATGGGTTGGAATTCTGGCTCCACCCTTGCAAGGTGTGCGACCTCTGACAGGTGACTGTTCTCTCTGTGACTCAGTTTCCTCTCTTTGTGGGTCGTTAGGACCTGTGTGGTGCTTGACAGTACCTGGCACATAGTAAGCACCAGGTAAGTGCAAGCTGGTGAAAACGCTGGGCCCGGTGCCCGGCATTTAATACATGGGAGCAGCTCCTTCCTCCTCGCACATGCAGAGGGACCCCGGTCTCTGCATCCGTCTGGGGGTGCACAGGACCTTGGCCATGCTCTTCAGTCCACCCTGTATCAACTCATGATAAATCTGGAGGAACCAAGCCCTCCCTTCTCTCTGTTGAGCCAGTGACAAGTGACTCTTTCTCTTGGTCACTGGAGTCGCCACATGTGAACCCCCGGCCCAGATATAGAGAGTCTGCTCACTCCCATCCCCACCACAACAAGCGCAAGCCCAGTCTTGGGCCGAAGTCCCTGCTCCCAGGTCAGGACAGTGTGGTCTCCTGCCCAGCTTGACACAGGGTGCTTTGTTCAGTTCTGTGGCCTGGGCCCCAGCTCCCGAAACCTCCCTGAGATCTGTTTGTACCTGTTGTCTCTTGGGTTTATTAGTCTCAGCTCACTTGCTAGACTCTCAGCTCTGCGTGCCAACCCAGTCACCTCTCCCATGTGGACACACCCCTGGGCCCTGACAGGGAAGCTCAGCCCCAGGCCCCAGTCGCAGCCCTGGAGCCGGTGGAGGGAGGCCGGTGGGACAGGGGCTAGAACCTGAATTCAGAAGAGAAGGAGCCTGAATCCTGCTGCTGCTGGGAAGTTGAAAACAAAGACAGCAAAGGTCTGCAGGTCTGGCTTCTGTGTCTCTCAGAAATCCCTCCGCCCTGTGATAGTTCTAGGCCCAGCATCCCAGAAACGGAAGAGACCGTAGAACTCTTCTGGGCCCTCTCTTGACTTATCTGAAGCAGGAGGCCGCGCTATGGCACCCCAGGCAGGTGGTCTTCCAGGCCCTGCGTGAATGTGCTCTGTGACAGAGCGCTCACTCCCTTTCCACCTGCACATGCCATGGCTCAGCCCGCCGCTGGCTGGAAATGTGGCTTCTGGAATTTTGACCCAGGGCTCCTAGTCTCTCTTCTGTGTGATGGTTGGTTTGAGCAGTTATTCTACCCACTCCATCCCCACAGCTTCTCCAGGCTCAACACCCTCATGGTTCCTCACATAACATGATTTCCAGACCCCTCCCCATCCTGCCTGTGATCACTGGGCTTCTCTCATGCCCACAGAAAAGCATCGTAACAATAACAAAGAAGAGAGCAAATATTTCGGGCCCTATTGTGTGGCAGGTATGGTGTGGAGGTGGGGCGCACAGATATCACATCTGGCCTCTGTCCTCAGGGAGCTGACCATAGAGGTGAGAAAGAGATAACCTACCCTCATGTTTGCAGGCCAGTGGAGGGCACCTGCCATATGCCTACATATTAAACATTTAACGGTTGGGGGAGGGGGGTGGGTACCTAAAAGATACAAAGTTTCTTTTTGAGGTAATGAAAATGTCTAAAAATGATTGTGGTGAAGGCTGCACACATCTGCGAAGCTACTAAAAACCATTGAATTGTACACTTTCAATGGGTGATTTGTATGGTATGGGAATTACCTCTCAATAAAGTTAAGATTTTAAAAGTTTAACAGTTAAATAAAATGTGCCCTATCTTTCTACCTGGAAAGGTATTCCTTCATAAGGACCAGACCCAGAAGGCCAGCTTTGAAGTTAGAGTTCCTGGCATCCTTGGATCCTGCGTGGGAATGTGACCACACAGGGAGAGCCGGTCTGGCCCTCACGTCTCCCCCCTACCCCTCCTTCCTACCTCAGCTCTTCCTGCACCTTGAGAGGCTTCGTGAGCACGCAGGTGACTCTTCAGCTCACAAGTTCCAGCTCCATCCACAGTCCCCTGTCAGCCACTCTTGCAGCTAGGGGTGTGCACACTGGTGGTGGCATCTGCTCTAGGGAGGCCAGACCCAGGGAAGACGTCAACATACACCCAAGTCGGCTGGTGGCCTTTTTTAAAAAAATTTTTATTACAGAATAGTTGATTTACAATGTTGTGTTAGTTTCAGGTGCACAGCAAAGTGAATCAGCTATACATATACATATATCCACTCTTTTTTAGATTCTTTTCCCCTATAGGCCATTACAGAGTATTGAGTAGAGTTCCCTGGGCTATACAGTAGGTTCTTATTAGTTACTTATTTTAGGTATAGTAGTGTGGACCTAGAGATTGTAATACTGAGTGAAGTATGTCAGACAGAGAAAGACAAATATCATATGATACCGCTTATATGTGGAATATAAAAAAATGGTACAAAGGACTTATTTACAAAACAGAAATGGAGTTACAGATGTAGAAAACAAACTTATGATTACCAGGGGGGCAAGAGGGGAGGGATAAATTGGGAGATTGGGGCTGGCGGCCTTTGGACCAGGGGATTCCAGAGCCTGGTCCAGAGCAGTGCTATACAATAGATCATTCTGTGAAGTTGGAAATGCTCTGTATCTGTACCGTCTGACATGGCAGTCACTAGCCTCGGGTGGCAGTTGAGCACTTGAAATGTGGCTAGTGCACCTGAGGAACGGAATTATTTACTTTTTAAAAAAATTTTTTAATTTATGTATTTATCTTTAAAAATTTATTTATTTTTGGCCGCGTTGGGTCTTTGTTGCTGTGCGCTGGCTTTCTCTCTAGTTGTGCTGAGCGGGGGCTAATCTTCGTTGTGGTGCGCGGGCTTCTCATTGTGGTGGCTTCTCTTGTTGTGGAGCATGGGTTCTAGGCGTGCGGGCTTCAGTAGTTGTGGCACGTGGGCTCAGTAGTTGTGGTTCACAGGCTCTAGAGCGCAGGCTCAGTAGTTGTGGCGCACGGGCTTAGTTGCTCCGTGGCATGTGGGATCTTCCCGGACCAGGGCTGGAACCTGTGTCCCCTGCATTGGCAGGCGGATTCTTAACCACTGCGCCACCAGGGAAGTCCCAGGAACGGAATTTTCCAATTGAAAAATTGTCATTAAGTAACATTTAAATTGCCACACGTGCCTAGCGGCTACCATAGGTCTAGAAAGTATGTGGAGGTGGGACTCTGAATGGACATGTCCTGTTGTCTCCATCCCACAGGGAGGGGGCAGGCAGGAGGAGCATCAGAATCGGGCTCTCAGGTCTCAGGAAGATACTGAGAAGGAGGGGACTTCCCTGGTGGTCCAGTGGTTAAGAATCCGCCTTCCAATGCAGGGGACGGGGGTTCGATCCCTGGTCGGGGAACTAAGATCCCACAGGCCGTGGGGCAACTAAGCCTGTGCTCTCTAGAGCCTGCACGCCACAACTAGAGAGCCCCGCACACCGCAATGAAGATCCTGCGAGCCACAACTAAGACCCGATGCAGCCAAATAAATAAATAAATAAAAGAAAGAAACCGCCATATAAGGCCACTTATCCCTGGCCAGCGAGCTCTCCAGATCTCTGAGGAGAGAGGCAGATGGCTGTGGGCTGGGGGAAGGGGAGTGACTCAAGGGCACCCCCAGACAAGTCCTGAGATTTTTGCGGGGACCTGTTTCACATGAGAGGCCTGCTTTGGTAGTTCAGGCCTGCTAGGACTGTGGGTATTGGCAGACGGAGAAGACTCTGTTATTTTTTTCTTCCAAGGCCATGTGAACGGGGCAGGCCGTGTGCATAGTTTCCATGGCATAATGGGACTAGAAAGCCCTGTGTGTCTGTGGGGGAGGGGTGAGGAGGGGCCCTCAGCCGGGCCTCAGTCAGAACTGGGCACAAGCCCAGGAGGCACGTTCCCTCGAAATTCCTGCAGGGAGGGTCCTGAGCCATGAGGCGGGGAGCATCACGCCTGGCTGCTGAGCCTTTGGAAGCTTGTTCGGTTGCTGATGGGGGTGAGAGTGTTGGCTCTTCCAGATGCCTGGACGTGAGGTAGAGGAAAGATAATGGCCGAGAACTGGGCCAGGTGGAGGCTCAGGCAGAACACAGGAGACGGATTCACCCGGAGGCAAAGCAGAGGCAGGCGAAGGAGGGCAGCCTGTCTGCACTTGGCTGCGGGGCTCCCACCTGCAGAACAGAAGCTGCCTGCAGGCTGGCTGGGGCCCAGCCCTGGGGAGGAAGTGAATAGGATCATTTGCCCAGAGCGATTCTAGGCAGGTTCCCTGAACACTTTCGCTGCTGGAGAAAGGATATCTCTAAAGAAAAGAGGCTACCCTGCCAGCCCTCGAAAACTGGGAATGCAGAGAAGTCAGGGATGCAGAGCATGGGCTAGCATTAATTAAGCATCTCTGTACTAGGTAACAGGCTCTGTGCTAAGCGTTTTGCACTTCTGATCTCATTTGGAACAATATAGATTAATAATCATTGTAATAGCTGATATTTCTTGAGTGCTTACCAAGGGACCAGACATCAGTCCATTTAATCTTTACAACCCTTTGTCTCTGGAGTGAGGGAAGATATGCCTCATCTATAATTTTGCCCCAAGTCGCTCAGCCAGAAAATGTCCCAGTTGGAATTTGAACCCAGACACTGACCTCACACCCCTGCTCTTAAACCACTGATTTTCCTGACAGTTGTTCTGGATGTAATGTAGATTTGGGAATGCTCTATCCTGGGGCCTTTGAAATGATCCCTTAGCTCTGAATTATCCAGCTTGTCCCAAAGCTCCTGCTTCCTTCTCTCTCCTGGCTCTTTGGGGTCTCAAAGCCTGGAGTCTCAAAGGCTCCCTGTCCTTAGACAGTGGCTGTCCCTTCACTTGCTCTGGGTTTGTTGTGACGTGCAGGCCGGCTGCCCTGGGCCACGGAGGTTGCCCTAGACAATCCCGCCTTTCTGAGGGGCGAGCTGGCCTCGGGTCTCAGGCCGCAGCCGGCACACACAATGCCCTCTCTCTCCGCCAGGGCAGAAAGGCGTATTATTGCGGTCGGGTGACTCGGGCCCCGCTGGGGTGATGTTTGTGGTCTGTACATCCCCCACCAGGCGCCTCCCCACGCCAGCCAGCTGGCCAGAGGCTCCAGGGAGGGGGCACGGGGCACTCAGGGCCTGGGGAGTCCCTTCCTCATGAGGCTCCTGCCTTGCCTCCCAGATCAGACTTGTCCCTTGCCCTCCATCCCCTCCTGTAGATCCTTTCCCAGACTATGTCTCACACTCCCAAGTCTGTGATGCTCTAATTTCAGTTACTTCTGGGAAAGCACATAGCATCGTGCCTGGTACCACAGGCCCCCACAAATGTGACTTTCTCTTCTGTTTTCCTTTTCTGGCTTCTCACGTTTGCACTTTATACAGGTTGGAGATCACTTTGTCATCAGGAATTTTGACAAAGACCCTGAAAACAAGTGTGTTCTTAATAGCAGTAGCAGCCACAGTTTACTAAGCCATCGACATGTGCCAGGCACGGGGCCAAACCCATATCCTCATGACAGCCCTGGGAGGCTGTGCTCTTTCCAGTCCCACGTGAAGTGTGAGAAGAGGAGGCTCAGGGGACTGGAGTGACTTGCCCAAGGTGGCAAAGCTAGTATGTGGTGCCCCTGGGAGTGAAGCTCAGCACTGAGTTCAAGCACGAGCAATTGACCATTGTTACAGCGCCTGGATTTGTTTCCCAGGGCTCCAAAAACTAGGTGGCCTAGAACAACAGACATTTATTGTCTCACAATAATATTGTGGAGGCTAGTTGTGGAGGCTAGAAGTCGGAGATCAAGGCACCGATAGGGTTGCCTCCTTTTGAGGGCTGTGAGGGAGATTCTGCTCCCCTCCTTTCCCCCAGCTCCTGGTGGCTTGCTGGCAACCTCTGGTGCTCCTTGGCTTGGAGGTGCATCAGCCCAATGTCTGCCTTCATCTTCACCTGGTGTCCTCCTCGTGTGTGTGTCTGTCTCTGCATCCAAATTTTCTCTTATTGTTAGGACACCAGTTGTGTTAGATTAGGGCCCACCTTAATGACATCATTTTTATTTGACCATATGCAAAGACCTTGTTTCCAGGGCTTCCCTGGTGGCGCAGTGGTTAAGAATCCGCCTGCAGGGGACACGGGTTCGAGCCCTGGTCCGGGAAGATCCCACATGCCGCGGAGCAACTAAGCCCGTGTGGCACAACTACTGAGCCTGCACTCTAGAGCCCACGAGCCACAACTACTGAGCCCAAGTGCTGCAGCTACTGAGGCCTGAGTGCCTAGAACCCATGCTCCACAACAAGAGAAGCCACCTCAATGAGAAGCCCGCACACTGCCACGAAGAGTAGCCCCTGCTCACCACAACTAGAGAAAGCCCGTGCACAGCAACGAAGACGCAACGCAGCCAAAAACAAATAAATAACTAAATAATTAAAAAAAAAAAAAAGACCTTGTTTCCAAATAAAGTCACATTCACAGGTATAGGGGGTTAGGACTTCAATACCTTTTGGAAGGACACAATTCAACTCATAACAGTGTCTTTCCCTGCTCAGTACCTTGGTGGCTCAGACTTTCTTCAGAGGAGGTAATGCTTTCCTCAGCTCCATGGGCATGAGAAGCCTCTTTCTAGGACCACTTTCACTTGCTCACACGGTGTACACACAGATGGCACAGATGGCAATTGTCATGTCGACTAAAAAAAATGTACAACCTAAAAGTTGAGAATTGCATCTTTTTTTTCAGTTGATAGAACAGTGGCTGGACTGCCACATTAATATCTGGATCCCATGGAGAGAGGGGCACATCCAGCCAAGGCACGGCATGGAGGGCGCCAGGTGCCGCAGCAGGATGGACAGGAGACAGCCAGCAGTGCAGACACTCAGCTCTCTGAGTCCAGCAGATCTGTTCTGAAAACATCCCCCATTTCCCCAACAACCCCTCCCAGACTCATCCCCCTTCGCCTCCCTTTCCTTGGCCTCCAGTCTCCCTGTAGCAGAGGGGCAGAGGCAGGGGCCCATCTCTGAGCTCTAGCATTTGGCCCAGAAGCGATTATTTATGGAGCACCGAGGGCAGAGGGAGGCAGCTGGCCAGCTTGCGAGCTGTGATGTGAATTCTTCCATCTGTACCTCCACCTCCACCCAAGTTTTCCCACCTGGTTAGTTCCTACTCCTGCTGGGTCTCAGGTAATAAGCCCCCACTCGTCAGGTATAGGTGGGGCAAGGGGAGGCCCCAGCTGGGGGCAGGATGGTGCTTCCTGGGCCCCCGGCCTGGGGAATACTGTCTCTGCAGACTTTTGGCCCCCGGGGGGCTCTTCTAGTACCTGAGCCTTCTCCCCCAGCTCCTCCCCTGGCTCTACCCCGGCCTGCCCCAGCCTTCAACCCTCCTCCTCCTCCTCCCACTCCCCACGGAGGCTCCACTTTCTGTCTCCTCAGTGTCTCACCCACCTCCGTGATTGGTTTCCTCCTGTCAGGCCTCTCAGGCCACAGTGAACACACTCACACACGCTTTGCACAGTTATACACGCACATGCTCACACCCACCCACACAAGCTCACACATGTTCACACACACCCAGACACACTTACACACCCACATGTGCACATACACTCTCACACAGGCTTGCATACTCACACATGTGCACATCTTCACATATGCCCACACATTCACACACACCTGTACTTTCACTCACACACACTCACACACTCACATACACACATGGCCTCATACATTCTCCTAGAACCTCCCTGTTAAGGGCTCTGCTACGCCCTGAGCAGGGGCTTCCTTGAGTTGGCTCCTTAGTGGCTGCTTATAAACGGGTCCCCTGGGATAAAGCACCCATTGGTCTTACTGGAAGAAAGAAAACTGAGACAGAAAGAGAGGTTCAGGCTTCAGATCAAACCTAGAAGTCTGCTTGACTTTTGGGTTAAATCCCAGCTCCACCATTTCACGGCTGTGTGGACTGAGGTACTTATTTCTCTGAGACTCAATTTTTTTATTTGGAAAATGGGGATAATGTTCTCCATTTCACAGAGTTGTGCTAAAACTAGAAAATGAATTAGAAAGATATAGCCTGGCATAAAAGAAGCATTTGTTATTATTTATTTCAAAATTCAGTTGTATTTACCTTTAAAAATAAGTAAGTCACATGATTCAAAATTCGAAAGGCAGAAAAGGATATACATCAAAGTCCCCCTCTCATCCTATTTCCAAACCACTTAGCCTCCTTCCACACAACCACAGAATCATTGTTCTGTGCCTCACTTTTCTCACTTAACAATATATCTTGGAGAATGTTCCATATCAGTACATAAAGGGCTTCCCCATTGTTTTATGGCTGCATTGAATTACATTATGTGGAGGTACCATCATTTATTTAACCAGTTCTCAATGGAGGAGACATTTAGGTTGTTTCCAATCTTTTCCTATTTCAAACAAACCTGCAGTGAAGAATCTTGTACAGACATCATTTCCCACAGGTGTGAGTGTATCCATTAATACAGCAAATATCGTCAAATTGACAATAAAAGCCACTTTTCCTGGCACGTGGGTCACTCCTCCTCTTTCACAGGCTCTCACTTCTACAACCAAAAAGTCTTTTTTTTTTTTTTAAATTAATTTATTTTCTTTATTTTTTTGGTTGCATAGGGTCTTAGTTGCGGCACATGGGGTCCCTTTGTTGAGGCATGCGGGATCTTTCGTTGCGGCGCATAGGAGTACAAGTGACATAAGTTGGGGGTGGAAGGGGACATCTTGGTGGAAAGATAGGTAAGGGCCCTAGTAAACTCATTTTAAGGAGCTAGGAGACTATTGAAAATTGACCCGACCAGCAATCAAGTGAGCTTTAAGTACATTGTTTAAGGTTACAAAGATAACCGGTAGAATAACTGAAAATTGTCATGACTAAAAACAAGAGGATTGGGGAGAAGGGTGGTGGTTGGGTAGTGGGCTAAATCCTCATCTTTCTTAGGCAGTAGTCAGAGACATCTGAGGTTGAGAAATCAAAGTTGAGCAGCAAATTCCTTGGTGGTAGGGTGATGACCATCTAAAAGCAGAGAAGTGTAAAGCCAGCTGTCCTGGAAAGGAAGACCAGAGTAGGGCAGGGAAGTGTTGCTATTCCCTATAATCCCTATTATACCACATTAAAATGATGGGCAGGTTTTACTTTCACAAAACTTACAAGAAATTCTTTCTCAGTTTTCCACCTTTTCTGTAAAGGGCATGAATGATGATGATAATGAATGATAAGAGAATATCGGAAAAGCTTAATTAATTGATTAATTAATTGTAAATTTTTGATTGTGGTAGAAACACATGACAAAACCTACCATCTTAACCATTTTTAAGTTTACAGCTCAATAGTGTTAATTATATTCACATTGTTGTGCAATAGACCTCTAGAACACTTTCCTCTTGTGAAACTGAAACTCTATACCTCTTGTACAACAGCTGCTCATTTCCCCTCCCCCAACCCCCAGCAACCACCATTTTTTCTGTTTTTATGAATTTGACTACTTCAGATATCTCATATAAGTGAAATCATACAATATTTGTCTTATTTCACTTAGCATAATGTCCTCAAATTTCATCCATGCTGTAGTATGTGACGGGGTTTCCCTCATTTTTAAGGCTGAATAATATTCCATTGTATGTATGTATCACATTTTCTTTATCTATCATCTGTGGATGAACCCTTGAGTTGCTTCCACCTTTTAGATATTGCAGATAATGCTGCAATGAACATGGATGGATGTGTGAGCTTGATTTATTTCTAAAAAAGGATACCCCAACTAGATGCAGAAACTATGGTCAGAGAAGACCCATAAATTGTTTAAGTCCCTCTTGGACTAGAGCAAGCCCAGGGCATGCACTCTTGGGTTCCTGCCTTCACTCTCCTGACAGCTAAGGAGTTGGTCAAAGCTCGACTTCTTGAGATGGTCTGTAAGCTAGAGGAAGCATGAATCGCATGACAGGTACATGGAAAGGAGCCAAGTTGGCATCAGCCTGGCACATAGTCCTCTTTGCCACCCATCCACCTCTACGGTACTTCTCACTGTTGGTGTTCTCCCGGCCCCACCCATACCTACCCAGTGCCCTAGTCTGGCTTCTGGTGCCTGTGAGCAGCTGTGATCAGAGTTCAATGCAAAAGCATTTGATTAATTATCTTACTTTCCCACAACCTCACTTTTTTTCTTTGAGTCTTAGGCCTGTGTCTTGATGTAAATTTGCAGGGCTGGTTGAGGGCTCTCCTGGGTTATCAGGACCCATTCACCTAGTCCCTTGACCGTCCTGGGAGAGCAGATCCCTTTCTGGGCTGGAGGCTGTGGGTGGAGCCATGTCACTAGTGCTGGCTAGCTTGGATGGTTTCCCACTGTGTTAGGTGACGGATTGTTCTTGGACAGGAAATTATTTAAGTTCAGCTTTTCCTCTGATGATCTGGGAGGCACTCAGTCAACACATGTGGAACTGAAATCCTGCAGGGACCTGGCCATTAATGGACATGTGAGCTGGGGTCCTCAGGCAGGGCATGAGATACTTCCTACAGTGGGAGAAGAGTGTGGGGTATGGGGTATGGGGTATGGGGTCTCCAAAATCATGGGGTGGAGGCAGGGAGTTCCCTATGGGGCTACTGGGAGGCGTGGAAGTAATTTCCTTCCTTACTGGACTGTGGTGTTGGGGCCACCTGGTAGCCTCAGATGACCTTTCGTGAGGTCCTTTTCCGAAGCAGTGGCTCTCAGACGGGGAGGCTGGGTGACAGTTGTCAGAGTTCAGGCAGCTGATGTCCGTGTCTAGGAAAGAAGTTGACACCAGGGGTCTTCCCCGTTTCCCATTCTACACCATCTGCCTTTCCTGACGTAGATCGTTGATTGGGATGTTCTGTTCCAATTTATCCTGCCTTTTCTCTTCCAAGCCCTGGAGGTGGGTGAAGGAAGGATGTTCTCTAAGGCTTCTGGTCTAATACGTAGCCTCTAGCCACATGTGGCTATTGAAATTCAAATTCATTTCAATTAAATAAAATTAAAAATTCAGTTCCTCAGTTTCATTAGCCACATTGCCAGTGGCTACCGTGATGGACACTCCAGACATAAAACATTTCCATCATCACAGAAAGCTCTGTTGACAGGCTGTACTAAGCCTCCTCTCTTTTCTCCTCTATGATTCTGATCTGGAGTGATTGGAAGCTGCTGCTTCCTTAAGCTGGGGCCCCCAGAGAATGCTGCCTATTGAGAATTTAAAAGCAGAGAATGAGCAGCATGGAAATGCCCTCAGTCCCCCACTCAGTATTGAGTCCAAGGCAGCCTTGGGCTCTGAAATCTTGCTCTTCCTGAGTGTGGCACCTACAGTCCTGAAAGCTGCCACCCAGACCCTTTAAGTGAGTTCTGGCCTGCAGCAGGGATTCTGTTCTACTCGCCACCAAATCCTTTTCATGAATTTTCCAGGGTATGAGGGTGTTCCTGACTAACCTGGTCTTCTGATCCAGATCCCTTTCCTAAAACACCACACCTCCTTGGGTGTTTATCCAGTTACTAACCCTGCTGCAGTGTCCTCTGATAGATAGCTGTTGTCTGTAGGTGAGCTCTCCTGGCAATTAACCATTTGTTTCCCTGTGAAAAGAGTCTGGCCATTAAGGTTGGAAGGAAGTGGGGACATGTGTCTATCTGGGAAGTAATAGGGGATGAGGTTTTTCCAGAATAATGCAACACAGCATTGCCTTCTTCCCCATATCTGTCCAAGGTTGTCCTTTTTGCCTTTCAGATCCACCCCTCAGTACCACGTATTCCCCACATGACAGCCAGGTTTGGGACTCCATCAGTGAACCTCTTTTACCTGCTTTGTCAGGGACCCTGACAAGAGGCCAAGAAGAGGCCTAGGAGGGATACTTCCTCTCTTTCCACTGGGGTTGATAAGCTCAGAGACTATGGATCTAGGGTTGCTAGCAGCCAGCTTTCTTGCCTCCCAACGAGAGCCAGCCTGTGAAGTGGATCCCAGTAGAGTAGGAAAAGGGAGAGACAACAGAGCCCTGCAATATTATTAGAGCCAACTCTGCCTCGATATTTTGCAAACTAACGTACTTCCATACCTGGACTTTCCAGTTATAAGAGACAATTAAAGCTGAAGACAATATAAAAGATAATTTTCTACTAGAGTTAGCTTGTGTTGAGTCTCTGTCACTTGCAACCAAAAAAAAAAAAACCTAACTAATACAGAGTCATTAGGTCCAAATATTTGGGAGGAGGAAGCATCTGCTGGAAGACCAAGGTCAGGTCCTTGCCAAGATACCTGTGAGGAATGACCAGACTGAAATAACAAATGAACCAGAGGTGGGTCACACATACACCAGGGTCACACAGAGACCAATCTTGACCATAGGCTTTCCTTCCCAGCACTGTCTTCTGCTCTTGATATTTCCTTTCCTCTTCAGCTCCCCGCAGTCCTCCTTATCTCTGAAGACCTTATTAGAGCCCACGTCTTCTAAGAAGCCTTCCCTGACCACCTCAGCCTCTACCCTCTGGCTTCTAGTGTTAATTGTAATTATCAAAGAACTGTGAACCATCTTATACTAATGTCTGCTTTCATTGTCTAGAATGGTACTTTAAAGATTTTACTGTTATATGTTTACAGTTGGTCATTCTCTCTCACCTGGTCAAAGTCAGAGATGGGTCTGATGCTTTTGTGTCCCTGACAGGATCCAGCATAAGGCCTGGCACATAATTGCACCTCAGTGAATATTTGTGGCTTAGAAACTTGTGGATATAATTGTGAGAGCCGCAAGAGTCCAGTCTGTATGCAGCTCTCCTCAGTGGGAAATAAACTCCACTTGTGTCCAGGATGACAGTGGGTTGCATTCCTCTAGCAAAGCTAGAGTGAGTGGGGATAAAAGAGGAGGAGGAGCAGAGGAAGAGAACGGAGATGAGGTGAGAATGTAGATCTTTGCTGACGGCTGAGACCTTCCAGGGAACGTCTCCTAGGTCCCCTGGGAGAGTGGAGAAGAGAAATGTCCCTGTGCCTCAGATTCCTCTGAACTTCCTGGGGGAGGAGTGTAGACTAGAAGGGTGGGTGTGGGGTGGGAAAAGGCGCAGGTCAGAATCAACTCCTCTTTGGAAATGTCTTCAGAGATGGGGCAGGAGCCACGTGGGAGAAACCAGTGTTCTCACTCCATAGTCATTCCTCATTCTGGATCTATTTTAATGCAGCTGGAGATTATACTTTCCACCAGGCCTACGTCCAAATGGCATTTGACTATATCCCAAACATCCTACCCCAACCTTTAAAGCCCAGGATTTTTCAACACTGAGGCTAATATAATAATTTAAAGGTCTTTTGAGTGATGAGAAGATCTTTAACATAAACATATATCCTCATTCTTTGAAAGCTAACACTATTTGAATATATGCATTCTGAGTCATTCCTAAAAAGGGACGGAATCTCTTTCCTCCCTTCAGGTGTGATAATAGTCACATCTGAGAGCATAGAAAATACTGCACAGTTAGGCCCTCAACTGTTCTCTAATTGTTTTCTGGCTCTTCCTATTTTTGATTTGGTTATACATTTCCCTCCTGGGGCAATGCTATGTCTTATTCTAAGTGTACATCTCCCAGCAACCAGGACACCCAATAAGTGACTATTGGATGGATGGATAGATGAGTGGATACTGAGTAAATACCTACCTACACAAACAAATAAACAACAACAAAATCTGTATTAGTCAGGGTTCTCCACACATACAGAACCAATAGGATGGAGATGGATATATACGTGAAAAGATTTAATATAAGGTGTTGGCTTATGCGATTATGGAGGCTGAGAAATCCCAAGATCTGCCATCTCCAAGCTGGAGACCCAGGAAAGCTGGTGGTGTGGTTGGAAGGCCTGAGAGCCAGAGCACCAATGGTGTCGGTTCCAGTCCAAGTCTGAAGGCCTAAGACCCAGGAGTGCCGAGGACAGGAGAAGATCAATGTCCTAGCTCAGCAGTCAGGCAGAGAGAGAATTCAAACTTCCATCACCTTTTTGTTCTATTCAGGCCCCACATTGGGGAGGGCAATACACTTTACTCAGTCCACCAGTTCAAATGCTAATCTCTTCTGGAAACATCCTCACAGACAACCAAAAACAACATTTAACCAGATGTCTGGGCATCCTGTGATCCAGTCAAGTTGACACATAAAATTAACTCTCACGAACCCAAACATTTACCAAGCATTTATTATATCCCAGGCACGTGCTAAGTACTTTACTGATATTATCTCATTCTTAGAGACATATATGTGCGAGAATTTCCTAGAGGAAAAAACACTTATGTTAGGTGACTTCTAGGATCTCTTCCAGTTATAAGATTCTTTGACATGATGTGGCATTAGGGAAAGTAGGATATTGAGGTGTGGGGCTTGGGAACCTAACACCTAGAAGCAGAAATAAAAATAACGTTAATAGTTACCCCTTTCTGTAGACTAGGAACTGTGCTAAGTACCTTACAGATATTGTCTCACGTATTCCTGAGTAACACCCTATGAGATAGGAACTACTACTCACTCTATTTTCAGATGAGGAAACTAAGGCACAGAGAGGTTAAATGGCTTGCCTAAGAAGCAGAGTCAGTATTCAGGTCTGTTGACCCCAAAGTCAGTGCTCTTAACCATCCTGCTTCCAGAGGGACTGCAAAGCCCTCATTCTTGGTCTGGCTGTCTGAGAAGGTACCCTTCCCTGGGGCCACAGGGATGCAGGTGAGCCGGGGGAAGGAGAGCATTGTGGTAGGACCTGTGAGATTTAGTGAGGAGGGGTGGCATGCAGGACAGCTGGGGCTGAGGAAGGCTCTGGAGTCAATTCTTCAGGAGTCACTGAGCCCAGCAGGAAGGAGACGAACTCTCCAGTCCCTTCAGCAGCACTTGGTAAGGCTCAGTTTTGCTCCCTCTGTCTCTCCCCGGGGCAGACAGGACAGGATGTTCTGGAGTTTTAGCAGCGGGACCATTCCTTGGGAACAGGCAGCAGAGCTATGATTAGGGCTTAAAAGTCTGTGGTTGCCAGGCAAAGGCCCTGCCTCACCTTTTATAGCCAGCTAGCCTGAGACGTCACGTCACAAGTATTTAGAGACTTTTTGCTTCCCCCCCCCATTTGCTTTATGACCCTGAACGCATTCCTCCTTTTCCTCCCGTCATTCAATTTTCCAGCCCCTGGAACAAGTCTGTAACTCACTTATGAGCCTAGAGACTCTCTGGTGAATTGTAAGGCAATTCATACCGCTTTGGTTGGGCAAAACAGGGTGGGGGCATTTCTTTCTTTCTTTCTTTTTAATTTTATAAATTTATTTATTTATTTTTGTCTGTGTTCGGTGTTTCTTGCTGCACACGGGCTTTCTCTAGTTGCGGTGAGCAGGGGCTACTCTTCGTTGCGGTGCACGGGCTTCTCATCGCTGTGGCTTCTCCTGTTGCAGAAGACCGGCTCTAGGTGCGCGGGCTTCAGTAGTTGTGGCGCACGGGCTTAGTTGCTCCGCGGCATGTGAGGTCTTCCCAGACCAGGGCTCAGACCTGTGTCCCCTGCATTGGCAGGAGGATTCTTAACCACTGTGCCACCAGGGAAGTCTGCATTTCTTATCTTGGGTTTAATTTGCTTAAGTTGCTTCCACCTTCTCTGCTTGGGTCTAGTGACCCCTTGGGAGCTGGGGTGAGGTATTTGGTAGCCCGATGGTGGTTAAGAGCATGAGTTTAGGGCAGAGGGGCCTGGGAATATGTCCTAGGTCTGCCATTAAGAACCACATGACCTGGGACCTGGGACTTGACCTCTCTGAGCCTCAATGTTCTCATCTGTAAAATGGGGGAGAACTACTACCTGCCTCAAAGGGTTGTTGGGCAATCCTCAAAGGATGGCTGACTACTCCTAGTGTTATATTATTCCCATAACAACCACAGGCTGAGGACACCCACAGGTCTGAGATAAGGGTATTTGGATCATAGAATCAGGAGTTATGAAGCCAGGTTTCTCTCCCTAGACAAGCTTGGAGGTGAAGGGAAAAGAGAGCTTGTTGTAGCTGAATGATCCAGTATGGGGTTCCTTAAGATGGTAGAATCCAAGATTTTCAGGATTGGAAGAAACCCTGGAAATCCTTTAAGACTGATAGGAAGGCAGTTATATAGCAGGAAAGTAAAAAAGAGAGCAGGCAAGGCTGACCTCCACAAAGCACTGCTTATGAAGGGATTTGAGATTCTGATGGGAGTGCCTGGCAGCCAATAATAGGATAGGACCAAGTGGGGTCTGGGAGCCTGGTCACTGCTCAGGTGGAGAAACAAAGTTATTCCATCCACCCTTGGGTCGATTCTTCATTGCCTCTGGAGGAGATGCCGGTGGTTTAGGAAACTAGGTGGACCTGGTCCCATTTGTCCTAATCTGGTTATAACTAACCCACGTTTCCTCTATGGTCTGGCACAGAAACCAGAGGAAGGGTATGCAGATCTGGGCTCCACTGTTGCCTTGGCACAGCTGCTCTGTGCTCTTTGGATAAGACAGAGAAGCCAGGGAACCCATAAGGCCCTGTCTAGGAGGAAAACATCAACAACCAAAATTACAGTCAGGAAGAACTGCTTCCATCTGCAAGTAACTGGGCAATGACCTCCTAATTAAGCTCTTATTAATTTGCTTTCTGAAAGTTACAGTATAGTACTTGGTGGGTGCACCCCGCCCTGCTTGTCACCAAGGTGTTGAAGATTAAGCATTTCACATGGAATCAAGGTGGAACTCTTTCATCTGATTAAATATAATAGCCTGATTTATTCCAACATCATGAAGTCTTAAAAGCCATACCCTTTTATCTTTGGAGCACTGGGAGGGATTGCAGGGTTTTTATCTTGAGTCCTGTGTTTCAGGGGAGGAAGAGGAAGCACCGGGAGGGGAAAAGACACAAAGCAGAATTCAGACCAATGTTTTTTAAAGTGTGGTCTATGGATCTCTCTTGCATCTGACTCACTTGCTTGTTAAAAAAATGCAGATTCCTGGGGTCTGTTTCTGAGTCGGAAACTTTCCAGGTGATTTTTATGAACACCCAGGTCTGAAAAATCTCAGGTAGAAGTGGCAAGTCTTCTAGGACATTAACCACATGGATAAATGAAGTACTCAGACAACTTAAAACACCATCTCAGCTAATAGTTTCTTAACCCACCTCAGAAAATCTTTCACTTTAACATTAGACTGGGTAAAGCTTGACTGTTCCATGTTTACACTTCATTCACCTACAGGTAGTGATGTGATGCAAATAGAAAAACTTCCAGCCTTTGGGACAGAGAAGGAATAGCATGTTTGTGTATAAATCACCCCTAGTTCATCAAAGGCTGATGTCTTAGTTCCAGCTCTCATGTCTCAGGTGTTGTAAATGCTGACTTACAGCTCCTTTATCTACTGATAACAAAGGTGAACATAAGTGATCTCCAGAAATAGTTCACATGCGCTCCCAGGTTCTTGAAACACCACAGGTGATTGGCAAATGTTACTGTTGCAGACACAAACTCAAATAAACAGCTCATTCCCTTCAAGAGCTCCCCACAGCAGTGGCTACGAGCCTGAATGTAGTAAGGTGGGGACAAGCCTTCCTCTCCCTTGCCCCATACTTTCTTCCCCTTTCCGATGTAAGGTTTTTCTGACACTTAAGGAGTCCAGACTGAGGGAAAGAAGTTATTGATAAAGAACTTCAGGAAGCAACCCCCATCCCCCCACTGCCCCTTGCCCAGGCCACTGCCCTTTCAGAGTTAGTTACAGACTCTCCATTCTACTCATTTCAGGAAGCCTGGGGGCCACATGGCTTTGAATCACTGTCTTGTAAGGCACAGTGAACTTCATTCAGTGGGCTCTGGGGAAATGCAGAGTTGGGTCCTGCCCGCCGAAGATTCTGGTAGGATTCTGATAGGTTCTGATTATAGGTAGCCTGGGTAACTCTGGAACATGTATTAATGGCACACATAAAAAAAAATTAACAAATTTAGTGAGATATATTTCATATACCACATAATTCACCCATTTAAAGTATACAATTCAATGATTCTTAGTATATTAAATATTTTTAGCATTTGGATCACTATTAAAAGAAGCCCCTGGGCTTCCCTGGTGGCGCAGTGGTTGAGAATCTGCCTGCCAATGCAGGGGACACGGGTTCGAGCCCTGGTCTGGGAAGATACCACATGCCGCGGAGCAACTGGGCCCATGAGCCGCGATTACTGAGCCTGCGCGTCTGGAGCCTGTACTCCGCAACAAGAGAGGCCGCGATGGTGAGTGGCCCGCGCACCGCGATGAAGAGTGGCCCCCCGCTTGCCACAACTAGAGAAAGCCCTCGCACAGAAACGAAGACCCAACACAGCCATAAATAAATAAAAATAAATTTAAAAAAAATTATTAAAAAAAAAATACTGACTTAAAAAAAAAAAAAAAAAAGAAGCCCCCTAACCTGTTCACAGTCACGCCCCGCCCCCCCATTTCCTCCAACCTCCCTTTACCCCCAACTCCACCTCTAGGCAACCACTAATCTACTTTCTGTAGATTTGCCTATTCTGGATAGTTCATGTAAATGGAATTACATATATGTGTCCCAGTGACTGGCTACTTTCACTTAGCATAATCTTTTCAAAATTCATCCATGTTGTTGCATGAATCAGTACTTCATTCATTTTTATGACTGAATAATATTCCATTGTATGGATATACATTTTGTTTATCCATTCATCAGTTGATGGACATTTGGGTTGTTTCTACCTTTTGGCTATTATGAATAATGCTGCTATGAACATTTGTGCACAAGGTTTTGTGTGGACAGATGTTTTCCTTCCTCTTGGGTATATACCTAGGAGTAGAATTGTTAGGTCATATGGTAACTCCACGTTTAACCTTTCGAGGAACTGCCAGACTGTTTTCCAAAGTGGCTGCACCATTTTACATTCACAAACAGTGTATAAGAATTCTAATTTCTCCACATCTTCCTTAACACTTATTATTATGTGTTTTTGATTTTAGCTATCCTAAAAAGTATGAAGTGATATTTCACTGTTTTTCTGATTCGCATTCCCATGATGGCTAATGACATTGAGTATCTTTTCATGTACTTATTGGCCATTTGTATATCTTCTTTGGAGAAATGTCTGTTTAGGTCCTTTGCCCATTTTACAATTGGGGTTATTTGCCTTTTTATTATTGAGTTGTAGGAATTCTTTACATATTCTAGATACAGTCTTTTATCAGATGTATGATTGCAAAATCTTTCTCCCATCCTTTGCATTTTTTCACTTTCTTAATGTCCTTTGAGGCATAACAGTTTTATGTTTTGATGATGTCCAATTTATCTGTTTTGTTGTTGTTGTGGCTTGTGACTCACACTTTGGGAAGTGTTGCTAAAATGCACCTTGAAACTCTGGAAGCTTTGAGACCTCAAAGTTTGGCGGTGGTTTACAGGTTGACTTTGAGGTTGCCTTTGACAGGGATTTCCTCCAAGTTTGGGATTTCATTCCCCACCCAGCCAGCTAGCTCTTGCTCCTTCTCTGGGCTGGAAGCACAGAGCCCCAGGGGACCTTCACCGTGTTTACATCCCCTCCCTCTCCTGAGGTCTACCACAATAGAGCAGCTGAGATGACAGTTTGGAAATGTCCTTTATTGTGAAAACTCAATGGCCTTTGTCTCTGGGATTTGAAATTTTGATGCAAATGTTGGCAGCCAAGAAGAGTTCGGAAGGAGGAGGGGAAGGGCTGGGAGAAGAAACCCTGCCATTGATTTACATAGTGAGTCATTTCAACTCTGTGTTGTCTTGGTTTTCTCACCCATAAAATGGGGGAAAATACGTCCATCTCCCCAACTCAGTGGGGGTACTTCGAAGATGAGTTAGAATACTTTTGAGATCTTGGATTAAAGGCATTACTGAGGCACAAGGTGTTATTATAATAATAAATGACTTAATAGAAGAGAGGGTGAGGCCGCTAAAGCAAAGGGTGGAAGGAGAGGCTCTGCACTGTGGAGTGGCTTTGGTCTAGAGCTCCTGGGCCCAGACAGAGTTTTATTCTTAGGAGTGAGATTGTGTAATTTCTCACAAACTGTTTGGGTTATTTCATTTGAGTTCAGCATTGCTCTGCTGAGTACATCCTATATGACTTCTGCCACAAGGAAAGATTACACTCTTTTTAGGAAATAAGATATACGTTAAAACAAGTAGAAACAGAGCAAGATATTATAATCAATCCGTGAACTGAATAACAAGTGTCAAAAAGAAAGCAGAATAGATAATGGTGAAGAGAAGCATTCCCCTATTATGAATCTGAGATCTACCATACACTAGCTGTGTGACTTCGCCTCCTTTTCTTCTTCTGTGACAGCAATTGTTCATATAAAGGACTTGGAATAATGGCCAGCACATAGTAAGCCCTCAAATGTTGGACCTATCTGGGATCTTGTCAGGTTCGGCTTTTGCTGGTTATGTGATCTTGGCCAAGTGGCTAGATCCTTCTTATCCTCAGTTATCCCATCTGTAAAATGGGGATAAGGATACTTACTAGTGAAACGGAGCAAGACCCTGTGGGGCCCTCCTGGGTACAAACCCTTTCCGTGTTCCCCATTTCTTGTTTGCGGGAAATAGGCTTCATGTAGCGTCCTGGATCTTCCTTGAGGTCCAAAGGGCAGATTGAAAGAGCTGCTAATCAGGGAAGGGAGTGCAGAAACACAGGAGGAGCACTCAAGAAACTATAGTGCAGCCATGGGGCAGCGTCCGGGTTCCAACTCAAGGAACACACATAACAATATTTTTGAGTTCTTCTGCAGGAACTAAGGCCCCCATCCAGGTGGAGGATGGTAACTTCAGGCCGAGCACAAGATTCCTGGAACACTGCCCTGTTACCTCATCACCAACCAATCAGAAGAAAGTCTGCACACAGTGGAAGGTAAGAAAGAATCTGACCCCCTCCCCTGATGATTCTCCCTTTAAAAACTTTCCTGGGCGAGCAGAATCTCTAGAGTTGGTTTTTGGGCAGGAGCGTGCCATCTCCCCAGGTTGCCGGCCTCTTGAATAAAGCAACGTTTCCTTTCCAACCAACACTTGTCTCTGGAGTATTGGCTTTCCAGCGGCAAGCAGATGAACCTGATTTCCGTTAACACTAGCTCACAAGGCGGAGGTGAGGATGGAGGGAGACAATGTTTGTAAATAGCATAGCAGGAGCCCTACAAATGGTAAGCATTCACTAAATTAGTTATTATTACTGTCAGAAACGCGATTACCTGCCCTGGCTGAGGGGTGCTGCTCACCGTTGGCTTAGTTAAGTCAGAGGCCTTCTTTGGAAGCTGGAATTTGAGATGGGCAGGAAGGGATTGATAGGATTCGGGTGATGAGAGAAGAAAGCAGGATTAAAGAAAGGCAGAAGCCTGAGGCTGAACTGACTCTGGAAGGCAGGAGGAGACTGGGGCTTCTCACTTTCCGGCCCCCCAGCCCGGAGCCTGGCGGGCTGTATCTGGCAGAGCCCGTGGCGGCTGTTTACCTCCGACCCCCTCCCCCCCCACCCGCCTTCGCAATCTCTTTTTTCACCTTCGCAGTCGGCGAGGGCAGTGCACTGCTAGGCTGGAGCAGGCCCTCCCTCCCTGAGGAATGTGCGACCCTCCCTCTCTGAGGAATGTGCGTCTAGCTTCCCGGGCCGATCCGGCCCGTCGCCTACCTCTTTCCCCCGCCGCGGGTAGCCAGGGGAGCCCCGCTGTCTTCACCCCACCCTCCGCCAGGATCCAGTTTCAAAGTCACCTGAAAGCCATTTCCTTCCGCGCACGCCCCTCCCCTCCCTGTAAATCACCTGGGGCTTGCATTTGCCTGGAGTAGCTTATTTTTCTTTTCCTTTTTGGCTTATTTTGTTTTTTAACGTGAATATTAGGCGTTTACTAGACACACTTACCTCTACTGGATGTCAAGTATACCCAGTGGTTCTGATGTCAGTGTCCCATCCCTCCTCCCATCCTGGGCTTCTCTTCTCCTGTCCTGTGCTGGGACAGCATCTTTTTTTCAGCACATTTATTGATGAATTACTTCGGATTTTTAAGTTTATGCCCTTGCTCAGAACGCAGCCGATCCTTACTGAGTGTCCCTGTCGCGCCCTCAGCCCCTCACTTTCCAGGTGTGCACCTTTCGATGCCCACATGATTACATACAGACATAAAAACAGGAGACAGGTTCTCTTCGTTTTACCAAAATGGGTCCTTTATTACACGGGTTTCTGCCTCTTGCTCTTCCCACCTAACAGTCTCGTGGTGGACTCCCTCCAAGTTATAGGCTTCTTCATCTCTTTCTTGTCAGCTTCTCGGAGGTTTGGATTTACATCTGTAAAGGGTCACGGGAACCGAATTTCGGTGAGGAATTCAAGACGTGAGTTTCTGACTCAGAAAAGCCGAGGTGACCTGCTCTGGTAGGATCAGGACTCCCAAGTCCGATCCCAACTAAGGACTCACTTGGAAGCCCCCTTTGCTGTCCGTACAATGGGGGCTGTTTTGGCCGTCCGGTGACCTCTTGGGAGGCAGTGATATCAGGTCTGTGACACCACTGTGAGTGTCCCCCCCCGCCCCCCAGGTGCGTCTTTGTGTCTTAGCGCATCTAGGTTGCTCGGGGGCGGCTAGCGTTCGGCCGCGCGGACACCGCCGGGGCCGCGCGCTCGCCCCACCCGCGGGGGTTAATCATTAGCGGCGCGCAAGCCCCCCTCCCGCCGCCGCAGCCTTTACCCCGGGTTCCAGCTCGCAGCGCCGCGAGGTTGCCCCCGTCCCCAGCTGAGCCGCCAATCGCGGGATTCCAGTCGCTGGCCCGAGTCTCCACCCACTGGAAAAATTCCTGGTCCGCCCTCCCTGTCCCCTCCCGCGGCTGCTGCCGCTCTGCTCGGCCCCGACTTCCTGCCGGGCGCTGGAAGGCGCGCGCGGGCTGGGGTCCCCGGGGGCCGCGCTCGCAGCTGGCCGCGCCCCGGCCGCCAAGGGGCTGGCGGTGGGCGGGAGCGGCCGGCAGCCTCGGCCCCTTCCCGGAGCGACATTCAAACTCGCGCCCGCGTTGCGGCGGCACCTGGGTGGCTTCGCGCGCCGTGCGTTCTGGATCCAGCCGGGCGGCCGCTGCTCGGTGAGTGTCCGTCGGTTATCCCCGCGTCCTCTGCGGGCGCAGCGGGCCGAGCGGCAGTGCCTGGAGTGGTTTTGAAGCCCCCGCTCTCCCGGGCACCCGCCCCAGCCGCCTGCGGGGTGAGGACTCGGCGCGGCAGAGGGGGGCCCGGGGCCACGTGGGCTCCTCCCAGGGCGACCCTCCAGGCCGAGGGCTGGAGCGCGGGAGGCTCGTGCAAGAAGACATTTTTCTGTCCTTTAGCCCCCACCCCGGAAACGAAAGGAGCGAATGCGCCCGGTGACTCCCAAGAGGCGCAGTTTGAAACTCGGGAAGCCCTCGAGGCGGCGCCCACCCGCGCCCACTGCGCGCTCTTTTGCCCGAGGGCTGGTCCTTGCCTCGGACTGTGGGCCCGGGAGGGGTGGACTCTTTTGGGGAAGGACCCGAGCCTCTGGTCCCGGGAGCCCAAAGGCGCCAGCAGCCTGTTCCGGGTTGGTGTCACACAGTACTCGCTCTGGGAATCTCAGCTCGCGTCCTGGAGGGATTAGAGTGGGTGCCAGCAATGGGGTGTCGGGGAGCCGAAAGCACAGAAGCCACTGCCTGCCACTGCCTCCCTCGACCTCACCCACTCCCGAAACCGGTTTGGTTGATTTTCTCCTTATTCGCAGCCCTTTGGTCTGGAACGCTAGGAGGAGGCGTGCAAACTCGAAAATTTCAAGACGTTTTTAGGTAGCTACTTTTACTCTTTGGAGCTGCTTTTGAAAACAAAAGGAAGAACGGAGTGGGAAACGTAATGGTGGGAGACTGGAGGGGTGTGGCCTGGGGTGGGGCGGTGTTATAGCGGCCACTGTAAGAGTTTCACCCTCGAAGTCACTTGCCTGTCTCCTGCTCTGGGGCCCCCAGGAGGCGATCCGGATTGCATCGCCCTACAGGGAACCCTGGATTGGGGGTTCCCAGAGTCTCCTCAGCCCTGCCTCTGCACGCAGCTCAGTCACACCAACCTTGCTCAAAGAGATAATGAGGGAGAGTAATGACAGCCCCGATGGCTCCCCACTGAGCACATTGCCGGCCTCCCTTAAGGAAAGTGCCTTTCTAGCCTCGCCGTTGCTGGACTGGGAATGGAATCCTGAGTGACGTAGCTGGGAGTGACTTCACCCTAACCATTTCCAGCAGAAAACCTAGGGAGTAAGAACCCAAAAAAGGTGTACCCCTTCCCTCTGTTGTTCACCCTCTTCCCTGTGGTCCTGGGATGCCTCATCTCATCTCATCTGCTGTTAATGCTCCTCTGTCTCTGCTGCCCCCACTCCCTTCCCAGAAGGCTGGGCAGCCCCTTAGATCCCTGGATGTCTTGCTCTGGGGATGGGACAGGGAGTCTGCGTGGGGTAAACCAAGTCCTAGAAGCAGAGGAAGTGGTTTGCTTAAGAGCTGCCTTGGGCTTTTCTACTGCATTTTATTAGAAGTGGCACATCGGGGAGAGTGGGAAGAGCACTGGCATGGGAGCCCAGCACAGGATTTTGCCTCCGCTTTAGTCCTGGCTCTACTGTATGGCATCAAAGATTGCTAGGGTCATTTGGGCTGGAAGGCACCTCCCATGTGCCTACGCCATTTACACATGAAGGCAGCAGAGCCCAGAGATGTGACAGTGACTGGAGCCTGGCTCCTGTTGGCCAAACAGGGGCCAGAACTCAGAATTCCTCATGGTCTAATCCATGCTTTTCCCAACATGACCTGAGCAAGTCACATATTTTTTTCTGACTCAGTTTCCACATGAGTAGAGTTGGAGACTTGCCTGCTTTTCTTCACAGAGGCTATGGTAAGGATCAAAGGAAGCCACGTACGTGGAAAGTGCTGCATAAACTCCTATACGAAATGAAGGGCTCACTGTGGCTAGGAGGGGCCCTCAAGAGCTTTACAATTTACTGGATACGTCCCATGTGTGCCACAAGGAGACGGTAGATACCAGGAGCCAATGGTGGATGTTTACACCCCTGGCCTGTAATAGCTCCAGGGTAAACATTTGCCTTACCAAATCCACAGCTATCCCAGGGTCACCGTGTTTACCCTGGAGGTGGCCAAAGGCCATGGCCTGAGGGATGACCAGGGCAGGAGGGGAAAAGGAACTGTGTTCCAGATGTATGGCTTGCCCCTTCACCTCCACTCTCCTCTCAGAACCTTGTGAAGGCTCTGGTTCCAAGTCTGGGGGTCGCTACAAGCCCAGGCTGAGCACTGACTTTGGAGGGTTAATCGGGAAACCAACTAGCCAACCTGTTGTGTTGAGGCTTGAGGGGACTCTGGGCGTTGGGAGGGTGCTGCCTTTGCAGCTGCACTGACGGCTGTCTTCAGCTCCTCATTTGCCCCCCTCTCCCCATCCCAGGCTGCCCCTCTGGCCCAGGCCGCTGCTCAGTCCTGCCTCTCTGGCCAGCTGCATGTCCATAGGCCTTTGTTTCAGGGTTGCAAGCCCGCCCTCCCCAGCAGAAGCCCTCAGGTTGGGGCCCTGGCAGCTGGAAATCACTACTGCCAGCAGGAAGGCTTTACTGGAGTCCACAGGGGACCTTGCAGACCTTCATTTCCTCTTGTAGGTCCCATCTGGAGCCCCCAACTTGCCCCTGGCCAGATTCTGTCACCATCTTTTCTCATCTTTCCTCCCCTGAATGGATGAATCATGTTCTTCCTACACTCACACTTCTTAGTTCTATTTTAAAGGATTCATTCATTCATTCAACAGTTTTTTTGGCATCTACTATATATGAATGCTGGACGCAGAGGACACAGCAATGAACAAAATATATGACAGTCATTGACTTCATGGAGCTGGCTTCTAGTGGGGGGAAGCTGTCAATAAGCAAGATAGATAGTGGAAAGCAAGTTAATGATAAGCAGAGCAATATGATAGGGAAGGTGGATGTGAATTGTCATGGCGGGGGTGAGATGGCATTTTGGATGGGGTGGCCTGGGAGGCATCCCGAGGAAGGGCTATTTGATAATACCTGAAGGAGCAGTTTCCCTTCGTCTCTGGTTTCCTTTACTTGAAACCCAGTTCAAGCAACTCACTGCAGGGCTTGACAGCTTACTAGCCCTGCGGTGCTAAACTCCTTTGAGCCTGTGTTTCTCACCAGTAAAATGTAGTCATCATACCTACCACATATGGTTTTGTGAGACTGAACAGTGAGCTAACGTGTGTTAAAGGCTTAGCAGAGCCTATAGAGGTCATCAGTAAGTGATAGTCTTTTATTTTGTTATTTCTCCAACCAGATTCTGCAGGGGTAGCCCAAGATATTTAGTGCCATTGCTAAATGAAAAGCTTTCCGTTTCAAGAATTAGGCAAGTGGGGAATTAGAGGCAGGTGAAAACAGAAACCCTAGTTAGTGCAGACTTTCTAGTTGGTGAGACTTTTCAACCATATCCTAGATTCTGGGGGGTTGAGGATGTGGGCCTCCCAGGTGTGTGTGCTGCTTTCCCTGCTGACAGGGTGAACTGGGGGCAGCCCTGACTCTCCTCCCTTGCTCTGGAATTCCCCCTCGCTTCCAAGCAGCCCTGATGAATCACACCTTCGTTCCTGGCCTCTCTACTCTGCCTCACAGCTGGGAAGGCTATCTGCCCCTCCCCCAACGTCCTGTAGATAAATTACGGTCAGAGAGGGAGAGAAAGGGATGGTGAAAACGAGGGAGGGGCAGGAGAAAGCCGGGCAGATGGTGGGTGGAGCTGTTTTAGGAGAGCCTGCAGAGGTGCAAGAGGATTCTGATGGAGGCTTAGAGGCAGCCCCAGAAAAAGTTTCAAGAAGTGTCCACTATGGACCAGAATTTTGAGTAACAGAATGGACAGGCATTATGAGTGCTCAGAGTCTGGCTGGACTCCTCTCAGCTCTGCACTGCTTCCACCCAGGCAATCTGAGGAGTCTCTTCCCCTCTCCGCTGGAACCAGGACCTTAAAGGGAGGGGCCTGATCTCAAAGCCTGCTGTCAAAAGCTGCGGTGAGCGGTTTCCTGGGGGCCTGGCCCTGGTTCAGGAAACAGGGATGGGCGGTGGAGGGCGGGTCCCGGGGGAGTGGTCATCAGCCAGACCACTCCCTCTAAGAGCCCTGTTGCATGAGCTGGACAGCCAAGCGGGCCCTGTGGTGAAGGAGCTTTCCGGGCTTGTCGGTTGGTGCCTGGAAACCAGGTAAAGCTAGATATAATATGGCTTCAGAGGAAGTGGTTGGGAAGGCCCAAACAGCCTCAGGCATTTTTATGATGTTGAGTGACCTCAAGTCAGAGGAGAATGAAAACTGGGTAGGGTCAACTAACCTGTGAACAGAAGGAGGAGGTACATCCAGAGATGCTGGCAGCCCTCTGGGTGTTGGCTGTCTGGGATAAAGGCTGGCCTTGTTAACAGGGTCTCTGCTCTATTCTTATTTTGATTAGCAGCTCTCTGAAGGCAGGGACTCTGTTTGAGTCATCTTTGTTCCCACATAGCATGGAGAACAGTGTAAAGTGTAATCAACAGGGCATGATGGGCTTGTGCTGGGGTCCCACCCTGAGGGCAATCTGGGCTCGGTGATCTCATCTGCTCCAGTTTTTGTTCCATGGAGTTAGAGGAAGAAGTCAGTGGTGGGGGGTCAAGCCTAGCCCTTGGTGGGCTGTTGCCATCTGGGAATGCCAGCCAAGGGAGAATGGGGCTTTTTATAGTTCTCTTGCTGGCCTTTGGGGAGGGAGCCCTCCTGGCTTAAGCTCAAGGAATGGATTTTTAAGGACTCTCAAATTCTGTTTCATGCTGAGCAGAGTCTGGGCCAACCACAGGACCTGAATGAGGTACTAATGGGCACAATGGTAACTGTGCATGTAGCCTTTTGGGAGATAGAGTTTGAGGGTACTAGGGGTTGCTCTGATTGTTGCTGGAGTTTGGCTGAGACTGGAGGGAGAGATGCTACAGGAGTGAAGTCTATTTCACTATGGTAACGGGATCTTGGGAGGAAAGATGGGTTCTACAGGTACTGGAAGCTCTTAAAAAGTCATATCCTTTACTCCCCAGGCCACAAGACTCTGTGTGTGTGTGTGTGTGTGTGTGTGTGTGTGCGCGCGCACACATAAATCAGAGGTTCTTGACCAATAGATGGCAAGTGTTTATTGAAAGGAAAAGAGAACCAGTATTCTTGTGGTCTCTATCCTGTGCATCGCTACATCCCCAGTGCTTGATGCATAGTAGGATTCCAATAAATATTTGTTGAATAAGTAAAACCCTACTGTGTGATGAACCTTTAGGAATTAGAGAAATTTTCACGCTCTTCACAAATGTTCTAATCCTGTCTGGAAGTATCTAGGATAGAGTATAAGATTCTAAGAAGTTGAACCTGTGGTCAGCTGCTCTGGCACAGGGGCAGGCAGCTCTGTATTCCTCCAGCCTGGGCAAGTGAAAGGGTGCCTGGGGTCACTGGGTCCAGTCCTCCCGGGCCTGCTGAGAGTTTGCCCCCATGCATGTTGTGTCCAAAGTGGATGGTAGGGTGTACTTATAGTCTTGAATATAGTTCATCCCATAATATGTCCTATAATATCCCATAACACCTCTCCTACCCTATTCAGGACATGGCCACCCAGTAGCCTTGCTTATCTGCATGTAGCCAAGAAGGTCTCCAGATCAGCCAGGACTCAAGTTCCTGCATTTTTTTCACACCAGCTCCCTAAGACCCTGTTTAACTCTTATATAGGAGTTGTGTCATCCTATTTCCAAGCCCACAACTGAAAGGAAGCAGCAAAGGAGAGTGTAAAGAGACCAGCATAGAGAGGAAAAATGACCACAGTGCAACGGAGAGTTGACACTGATTGTGGACAGAGATCAAGACACTATGCAAAGCAAGCACGAGCATAAGAGCCGGGGGTCATTTATTTAGGGGGAATGGCTTGGCACGCGTTGGCCCTTGGGGGGATCATTATTTTGATAATTGATGCTTTGCTGGTAATTGTGACACTGAGTCATCAAGAAAAGGTTAAATGATGTTCCCTTGACTGTTCAGGAAGGCAGGGAAGGAAGCGTGAAACATGTTTTTAAAAGATGTCCCAGTCAGATTGACTAAAATTTTTTTTTTAATTTATTTATTTAATTTATTTATTTTTGGCTGTGTTGGGTCTTCGTTGCTGTGCGTGGGCTTTCTCTAGTTTCAGTGAGTGGGGGCTACACTTTGTTGAGGTGCACAGGCTTCTCATTGCGGTGGTTTCTCTTGTTGCGGAGCACAGGCTCTGGGCGCACAGGCTTCAGTAGCTGTGGCACGTGGGTTCAGTAGTTGTGGCTTGTGGGCTCTAGAGCGCAGGCTCAGTAGTTGTGGCGCACAGGCTTAGTTGCTCCATGGCATGTGGGATCTTCCTGGACCAGGGCTCGAACCCGTGTCCCCTGCATTGGCAGGCGCATTCTTAACCACTGCGCCACCAGGGAAGCCCTAAAATTTTTATAAGTGTTGACTCTTAGGTAATATCACTAGTCCTCTCAACAAGGCAAAAAATAAGTGGTGGTACCCTCAACTACAGATAAGGAAACTGAGTCCACCCACACAAGGTAGGTAACTTTTCTGAGATCTCTCAGCTAAGACTTGGCAGGGATGAGGTCTGAACTTCTAAATGACTCTGGAGCACGCGCACTGAGCTCTACCCCAGACTGTTTGGAAACCGGGCACACTCTTGAAAACATGGCTTTTGGACAGCTCTCTCTGCAGGGGTTCCGGCTAGTCAAGGTTTTACTGTGTTACTGTGGAGCCAGGATGGGCCCAAACTTAATTCAGCTCCACCCATAGCAGACTGCCAGTTATCCTAAAGGGCGCTTGCCTCAGTGGAAACAAGAATGCCTTTAATACATTTACATTTTAAGCACCTACCTGGGTGCCACACAACACTTTCTGAGGCCAGAAAATGATAGGGAGGAGCTGCAATTTCAAAAATCCCAGGCCTCTTTCCGTCAGGAGCTTTTGTTCCTTTGTTTTGGTTCTGGATGCTGCTGAGAGATGCTGTGCTGTGCAGTCTCGGTGCTCGTTGTTCCAGTCTGTCTCCAGGGTGGCGGGGCCCGCCCCTGTGTAGGAACCCCTACCCCCATGTTCCCACCATCCAGATCTGGCAAATGGTAATTTTATCCTATTTATTATAGAGATAGAATGTTACAGATGCAACTGAAGCTTTCTCTTTCTTCCTAATAGCTTTCTCTTCCCTTCCTCCCGCCCCAGAAGTAACATTCTCTTGAATATGGTGTTTATCATTTCTATGAATGTTTTTATACTTTTTACTGTTGTTTGTAAGTAATTTATAGTTTCATGTTGTTTCAATTTTGACTTGTATAGCATCATGTTGAATGAACATTGTTGTCTAGATTGACCCATGTTGAAATATTTAAATCTAGTTTATTCGGTGAACAGTTATATGGTTTCTATTGCATATTACAGTTCCCTTATGGACAGACATTTAGGTTGATTCCATTTTCTCACCACTATAAGTAATAACTGTATTTATCATCCATGCGCCAGTCGTCTCTACCATGTATATCAGTGGTGGGATTACTGGGTTATAAATTTTGCTTTTCAAGTTACGGTCAAATAGTGTCCCTGAGTGATTTGTAACCAATTTATGTTCTTACCAGAAACATGAGACCCCCTATTTCACTAACATTTGGATTGTGTCTTGCAATCTAGTAGATGTAAAATGGTATTTTAAAATTATTTTATAAATTGGTATTTTAAATAAGTGCTTTTGATTAAAGATAGGGATGAGCACTTTTCATGTTTATTGGCTAGCCATGTTATTCTGTGAGGCTTTGCCCTTCACGTTAAAAAAATAATTTTTAACCAGGTAATGTATCCACATGACTCAAAACTTGAAAGGTAATACAGTGAAAAGTCTCCAACACCTGTTCCCTTGCTCCCAGCTCCCCACCCTGTGACAAGTTAGAGGTTCTTGGTACTTTTTCAGAGTTTTAATTGCCATTTTCTTTTTCTTGTTGATTTTTAGGAGTTAAAAAGTATATATATATATTTATGTATGCTAAATAAATGATAATAAATAATCTTTTTAGGTTATATTCATTACATATAGCTCTGGATTGTCTTAACTTTATTAATGTCATTTTTCATAGGGAAGTTTTAATTTTAATGTTGTCAGATTTGCCAATCTTTTGTTCATACTTTCTGTGTCTTGTTCAAGAAATCTTTTCCTACTCTGATTTTACAGAAACATATTTAGTATATTTTCTTTTTAAGTTTTGCTTCCACACTTACATTTTAAATTCACCTGGAATGTATTTCTTTTATGTGACAATGGTTCTCAACTCTGGCTACATATTAAAGCCTCATGAGGCGCTTTTTAAAAAAGTACTATTGTCTGAGCCTCATTTCAGATCAGACCAATAAAATTAAAATATCTCAGGGTGGAGCCTAGGAGTGGCTATGAAATGCCCCAGGTGACTTTTATGTCCAGCCAAGGTTGAGAACCACTCAACCTTGTAAGATGGAACTGATTTTATTTTTTCCAGAGGACTAGCCAGTTTTTCCAGTACTAGTTATTGAACAGTCTATGCTTTTCCTGCTGACTTGTTACTGTTAAGATTTGATTGATAACTTTATTGAGATATATTTCACATATCTTAAAATTCACCCATGTAGAGTGGTTTTTAGTATATATTCACAGAGCTGTGCAACCCTCCCCCCCACCCGCTATCCCCGCTATCCCCGCATCCTTTTTTTTTTTTTTTTTTTTGGCCCGGGGGCCCTGCTGCTTGGCGGCTTGTGGAATCCTCGTTCCCCAACCGGGGATCAAACCTGGGCCCTCAGCAGTGAGAGCTCGGAGTCCTAACCCCTGGACCACCAGGGAATTCTCTCCAATATGTAATCTTAAACCATTTTTATTACCCCTAAAAGAAGCCCTGTATCTTTAGCAATCATTTCCTATTTCCTCCATCCCCTAGCCCCAGGCAATCACTAATCTACTTTTCTGTCTCTAGATTTGCCTATTCTGGACATTTTACATAATGAGTTCATACAATATATAGTTCTGTTGGCTAGCCTTTTTCATTTAACGTAATGTTTTATCCGTGTCGTGGCATGTTATCAGTTCTTCATTCTTTTTTATTGCCAGATAATATTCCATTGTATGGGTATACTACATTTTGTTTATCCATTCATCAGTTGCTTTTCAAGATACGGTCAAATAATGTCCCTGAGTGATTTGTAACCAATTTATGTTCTTACCAGAAACATGAGAGCCCCTATTTCACTAACATTTGGACATTCTAGCTGTTTCCACTTTTTGGTATTATAAATAATGCTGCTATGAACAGTTGTGTGCAACTTTTTGTACGCAGCATATAGATCCCCTAGCTTCTATATGACCTACTGGGAGATGATTATTTACAAGTTAACTTTTTGAGGAATTGCTAAATTGTTTTCCAAATAGGCTACGCTATTTTACATTCTTACCAGCAATGTGCAAGGGTTCTAATTTCTCCTCATCCTCACCATTACTTGTTATTGAACATGCTTTTGATTTTAGCCATCCTAGAGTGAGTAGGAAGTAGATTTAGTTGTGGTCTTGATTTGCATTTCCCTAATGATTAACGATATTGAGCATCTTTTCTTGTGCTTATTGGCCATTTGTATATCTTTTTTGGAGAAATATGTATTCAAATTTTTGCCCATTTTAAAATTGGGTTTTTTTTTTTTTATTGTTGAGTTGTAAGGTTTCTTTATATAGTCTGGATACAAGTCTATTATCAGATTTACAAATATTTTCTCCCATTCTGTGATTTGTCTTTTCACTTTTTTTTTCTCTCTTTTAAAAATTTTAATTTAAAAATTAAAAAAAATTGAGGTATAATTGATATGTCATTATTGGTTTCAGGTGTACAACTTAATGATTCAATATTTGTATACATTGTGAAATGATCTAGTCCACTTTCTTTATAGTGCCCTTTGAAACACAAGTTTTAAATTTTGATGAAGTCCAATTATCTATTTTTGTTTTGTTTTGTTTTGTTGCTTGTGCTTTTGCTATTGTATCTGAGAAACCATTGCTCACCCAAGTTCACAAAAATCTACCCCTATATTTTCTTCCAAGAGTTTTATAGTTTTACCTCTTACATTCAGGTCTATGATCCATTTTGACTTAATTTTTGTCTATGGTATGAACTAGATGTCCAAATTCATTCTTTTGCACGTGAATATACAGTTGTCCTAGCACCATTTGTTGAAAAGATGACCCTTTTCCTATTGAATGGTTTTGGTACCCTTAATGAAAATCAATTGACTGTAAATGTGAGGTTTTATTTCTGTACTCTCAATTCTGTTGCATTAATCTATATGTCTATCTTTATGCCTTGGTAACTATAGCTTTGTAGTTGGTTTTGAAATTGGGAACTGTGAGTCTTCCAACTTTGTTCTTTTTCAAGATTGTTTTTCTGGCTCCCTTGCTTTTCCATACAAATTTTAGGATTAGCTTGTCAATTTCTACAAAAATACCAGCTAGAATTTTGAAAGAGATTGGATTGAGTCTGTAGATCAATTTTGCTAACCTTAAGAATGTTAAGTGTTCTGCTCCATGAACATGGGATGTCCTTCCATTTACTTAGGTCTTTAGTTTCTTTCAATAGTTTCCAGTATACAAGTCTTACACTCCTTTTGTTAAATATATTCCAAAGTTTTTAATGCTTTTGCTGTTGTTATAAATGGGATTGTTTTGTTTCTTAATTGCATTTGGTTGGGGGGGGGGTTGGGCTGTACCATGCAGTTTGCAGGATCCTAGTTCCCCAACCAGGGATTGAACCTGCTCCCTTGGCAGTGAAAGCATGGAGTCCCAACTACTGGACTGCCAGGGAATTCCCCTTAATTGCATTTTTGGATTGTGCACTACTAGTATATAGGAATAGAAATGATTTTTTGTGTATTGATCTTGTATCCTGCTATCTTACTGGACTCTTTCATTAGTTCTGATCATTTTGTTAGTGGATTCCTTAGGATTTGCTATATATAAGATCATGTCATTTATGCATAGAGATAGTTTTACTTCTTTCTTTTCAATCTGAATGTCTTTTATTTCTTTTTCTTGCCTAATTTTCGTGGCTAGAATCCAGTACAGTGTTGAATAGAAGTATCATGAGGGGACATTCTTGTCTTATTCCTAATCTTAGGGGGAAAGCATTCCTTCTTTCTCCATTAAGATGAAACGCCTGTGGGTTTTTTTGTAGATGTTCTTTGTAAGACTGGGGATGTTCCCTTCTGTTCCTAGTTTGTGTGGTGTTTTTGTCATGGAAGGGTGTCAGATTTTGTCAAATGTTTTTTCTGGGTCTATTGAGGTGATCAGGTGGTTTTTATATTTTATTCTATTAATATTTAAAATTATATTAATTGATTTTTGGATGTTAACCCAATCTTGTATTTCTGGGATAAATTCACATGGTCATAGTGTATACTCCTTTTTATATGTTGCTGGATTCAGTTTGTTAGTATTTTGTTGAGGATTTTTACAGCCATACTTATAAGGGATGTTGGACTGTAGCTGTTTTTTTTCTTGTGATATCTTGTTTGGTCTTGATAACAGGCCTCATAGAATGAGTTAAGTGTCCCTTTCTCTAATGTTTTTTGGAGGAGTTTGTGAAGAATTGCTATTAATTCTTTAAATGTTTGGTAAATTCACCAGTGAAGCCATCTAGTCCTGGGCTTTTCTTTATTGGAAGTTTAAATATTATTAATTCAGTCTCTTTACTTATTAACAGGTCTCTTCAGATTTTCTGTTTCTTCCTGAGTCAATCATTGGATTATGTCGTTCTAGGAATTTGTCTAGGAATTTCATCTAACCTATCTAATTCATTGGCATATAGTTGTTCATGGTATTTCCCTATAATCCTTTAAGATGTTCTTTTTTGTCTTTGATGTTCTGCATTTATACTATGGATGATGTGTCTAAATGTGAACTTCTTTTAAATTTAACTTAGTTTTGCTTTCAATATGAGGACAAATGTTCTATGTTCAGTTCTGGAAAATTCATATACATTCTGTCTTTGAAAATTGCCTCTCCCCTATTCTTTCCTTTTTCTTCCTATGGAACTCTATGGACCTCTGTCTCTTAATGTTTATATTTTCTATCTTATTCTTTGCATCTACTTCAGGATAATTTCCTCAGTTTTTTTTTTTTTTCCATTTCACTAATTCTTTCTTTAGCTGTATTTAATTTTCTGTTTAACGTACCTATTGGCTTTGAAATGTCAATATTGTATATAATTCACCCGTGAAAAATCTGGGTTTGAACTGCGTGGGTCCACTTATATGTGGATCTTTTTCAATAAATATGTACTACAATACTACACAATCTGCAGCTTGTTGAATCCGCGGATGCGGAACTGTGGATACAGAGGGCTGACTGTAAAGTTATATGCGGATTTTCTACTGTGTGGGGGGTTGGTGCCCCTAAGCCCTGTGTTGTTCAAAGTTCAACTGTATTTTATTTCCATTCAGTACTTTTTCAAAGTCTTTTTCAGATTTTTCTTTTATTTCTAGCTTTTGGAGTACCAGTTTGTTCCATCTTCTGACTCGCTTGTCATGATTTGTTTTATTGTGTGGTTTGTAATTTTTATACTGATCTCCTCTTCATTGGGTTGCAAAGAGTGGGATGCTTAAAAGCAAGGTATTTTGGAAGTCTGCACTTATTGTGATGATGAGGTCTAGGACATATCAAATGTGTGGGTGAGTGGCTGAGGTGGGGTAGAGGAAAAGACTGGCAGAGGAACTTTGCATGTCTGGCTGCTTCCTGTCATACAGGTCTCTGCCTAAGAGTCACCTTTTCAGAGCCTTCCCAGGCCTCCCTAAATGTCTCCACCCCCCAGTCCTACTGTCTTTCTTCTGTTTTATCTTATCACTGTTAACACATCACTATTCAGAAATATATTAGCTATTTGTCTACCTTTTGTGACCTTCCTCCATATTGGAATGTAAGCTCCATGATCGTAAGGATTTGTCTTTTTTTTTGGCCACCCCACGTGGCATGTGGGATCCTAGTTCCCTAACCAAGGATTGAACCCGTGCCCTCTGCATTGGAAGCACCAGAGTCTTAACCACTGGACCGCTGGGGAAGTCCCCAGTAAGGAGTTGTCTTATTTACTGCTACGTCCCCAGCACCTGGCATGTGGTTTATACTGTCCATAAATTTGAGTGAGTTTGAGTAGTCCTGTTTTTAGATGGAAGTCATCTGAGGCCCGATGCTGCAACTTTCAGCTGGGCTGAGTCTGACCAGGTAGCAGAGGTGAACAGTTTGCCTCTCCATCCCCAAACCTTTTTCTGGACCACCACTGGAGATGTCTTTTTCTCCCATTATAAGAGCCCAGAAAATACTATCCATCCTGTGTGCTTCAGCCTTCTTCTGGCATGAGTTCCACAGCTGCTAAAATCAGTAGTAGGGATTTGAGTGCCAGAAGCCCTGGGGGAAGAAAATGCACAAAACCCTGGGAAGATCTGGTCCTTACCTTTTGGAGGCTGTGATTGAGTTAAGAAGACAGCACACACAGAAAATAGGTTAGGACGCTTGCCCACTCAGTGAGTCTGCTGTGTAGATTAGCGCTCCTTTCGGTAGAGAAGGCAATCTGTGTGCTGGCCCCTGGGTCACATGCCGTCACATAAGTGGTTTCTGGAGGGATCTATGGGCAAGTTACGAATTCCCAGGTGACTCCATTTTGGCCTCCTTCTGAGGTTGCCCCATGCTGTAGGAACTTGTTCTGAGCATAGTGTTACTTGTAAAAGGGCAGAAAGTGCCTGCGGGCGTTCCCATGATGTGGGCTAAGGATGGCACCTTTCTATTCGTCTTTGGCTGTATCTCTTGGCCCCATTGGTTTTGGGGTAGGGGAATGGTGACAAGCACTGGAATTCCAGCAAACCCTGGCTTTCCCACTTGCCTTGCTGCACAGCTTTCAGTGAGTGAGTAAATGGCTCTGCCTCATATGGTTATGGTAAGGCGAGTTCCTAGAGAATGTGTTTATTAGCACAATGCCTGCTACACCCTAATAAAATGCTAGTTGATATTTTTCCAGTCCGGCACCTTGGGAGCCACTTGTGCCTCAGTTTCCTGATCTGTAAAATGGGGAAATAATACCCAATCCTTGCCTGCCGCCCCTCCCCTCTGCCCCTGGCTGTTGTAAGGGTTAATGTCCTCAGGCTTTGAGGTCCTGGGGTTGGGGAGGAGCTGCATAAATGGGTTATTGTTGTGCTGCTGAATGATCTGGCTTTGTTCAAGTGTCTTCAGTATTTGACTTCCTGCAGTTAGTGTCCCCTGACTTTAATTGCTATAGATCTTTGCATGTCCTCAGCGGCCGGCGGCGCTCACCTGCCCGGCTGTGACCTGGGTCCTCACCCAGCCAGGGACCTGCTGAGTTGGGGTGGGAAGCTCCATTTCCTCTGTTAGGGGCCCCCCAGGAGTCAGGAATGAAAGAAATGCAGAAAGTATGACCCACACGCGCAACTGATTCTGAATAGGACGTTTATTGAAGAGGTTTTGCAGGAGGTGGCGGGCGCTTTAATTCCCAAGGCTGTTGGTGGCAGCTCTCTGCTCGCCCCAAGCCTGTTAACCGCTTGGTTGCTGGTGCTTAGGGAGAATGCGGCTCCCCGGCCTCACGCGGCTCTCCTGGTGCTCGGATGGGAGCCCTTTTGAGAAAAGCGGTAGGTGCCGGGCTGGGCCAGGCCTGGGGGTGTGAGTGGGGCGTGACCAGGACTATCCCAACTCCAGGCCTCCAAGTCTTGCCAAACTCTCCTGTGAAAAATCTGGCCGGCCACAGGCTTTGGGGCAAAAGGTAAATTTCTCTCTTGGGGCTTCAGAAACTAAGGATGGGTGTAGGAGAGTTGGTCCCTTTTTAATCCTGTCCTGGCTTCTTCCAGTGGATTTGTCCATCGAGGCCAGGTGAGAGCAAGATAATCCTGTGTTCCTCTTAGAGGCGACTGCAAGTGGTTCTGCGAGGGGCTTCGGAGGGGCTTCTGATCTCTGAACACTTAGAGTTGTGTGATGAGAGAATGGGGCTGTTCCTAGAGGGACCCAGCACATACTGGGAAAAGCAGAGTTGATCTCCCACTTCTTCCTGAAGTTTCCTTTTCTCCAAATCCACAGAGGGTGGTTATTTTGGATAAAATCAAGGGGTGGCAGTGGAGCAGGTGAAAGGATGTTCTTCCCCACCCACCCTGTCTTTTCCCTGGTGCCCAGGCCGGGGCAGTGCCCACCACTTCCAGAGCTCTGGGCTGCAGGAGCAGGGAGGTCAGGGGGCAGATTGCCACTCTGCTTTGGCTTGACTTTCAACCCTGAATCAAGGCCTTGATTTTCCAGGAGCAGGACTCTGCTGCCTGGGCCATGCCACTCCATGCCCTGTGTGTACCCGCTCGTCCCAGAATCTGGGGTTTGGTGACAGCTGCCCGCCCTGTCTGAAGTCTGGTCTGTGTGACCTCTCAGCTGAGGGAGAAAGCTGCTCTCCTCCCACCAGGGAACTGGTTGGATGAGTTTTCTCGGGCCTCCCTGGTTGAGGCCCCTTAGAAGGGAAGGCAGGGACCTGGGGGGTGGGGGCAGGTGCTGTGGGGTGGAGAGGGGCCCTCTCCTCTCCCTCTCTCCTGCAGTGGGATAGGGATCCCTGGGGGACAGGTGGTGCAGGAGGCCCTGCTCTCCAAAGGGCTGGCTGCCTTTGAGAATTGACCTTGTTGTGTGAGACTATAAGCTCTGCCTTGGAAAATCCACTTTCCTAACATGTCTGGGTCAGGTGCCGGGCCCAAGGTCAGCATCCAGGACAAAGAGGAGGTGTTGATTGGAGCTCTTCTCTCGCTGTTGTGCCCGAGGGCCAGGGAGGACCAGGGTGCATGACTGATGGTAGCAGTCCATTGAAAGGGGGCTGCTCACATTTACACACTTTTCCGGGTCTGGGTGCTCTTGCTTGGAATTGGAGACCAAGGTGCGTTTGGGGGAGCCTCCCTAATTCTAATTTGCTTGGCGAGGGAAAGTGAGAATTTGGGGAAGGGAAAAACCCTCAGGTGGTAAGATGTACACTGACTGCTCCCCCAGGCCAGCTGGGAGCTGCTCTTCTGGAATCACAGTGGGAGATTCCCTTCTGGTTAAGCCCTGGTATCTCAGTTTCTAGACTTCGTGTTCTCCCCCTGCTTTTAGGAGCATTTCATTTATGTGTAGGTTCATATCTCCACATTTATTGGGGGCCTCGTTTCTTCCCCCTTCACAGGGGTTGGGATAGGTGTCATTCTACTTTCTAGCATATGCTCCCTGACTGTCTCTTTCCTCCTTGAAGCTCTCTGTAAACAGTCAGCACCTTCTTGGGCCTCTGGATTCTTCAAGAACACTCTGACTGTATAGATCCCTGAGGCCATAGCCCCACCTGGCGGTCTGTACCTTTTTAGGGCAGTTTCTCACACCTTGTCTCCTGGAGTCTCGGTGGTGGTTCTTCCAGGCCTGGCCCGGGTGTGCCCTTCCCCACAGTTCCTTCGGTCTGTCCTCGGCCTGCCTTCCAAGCCTTGCCACTTGCTGCCAGACGCCCCAGGTCCTCGAGTGATCCAGGTCCTTTCGGGACTCCACTGTCCCATGCTGCCACCCTTGCACCAGATGCCCTCAGAGCTCTTCTTCACCTGGCAGAAGCTTACTCATCATTCAAGACTCAGCTAAAACTTCACCTCCTTTAAAGCTGCCGGGTCCCCCAGGTGGCACTTGCTACTCCCTCTTCTGTCAGCAGAGTTTATGTGTACTCCTGTACCAGCACTTGAGGCACTGCTTTGTGGATAATCTGTTGATATAACTATTTTTTAAATTATTATTTTGTTATTATTATTATTAATTTTTTTGGCCGTACTGTGTGCCTTGTGGGATTTTAGTTCCCTGACCAGGGATTGAACCTGGGCAGTGAGAGTGCGGAGTCCTAACCACTGGATTGCCAGGGAATTCCCCAGATATGACTATTTTTCCTTCTAGAATTCTGTTCCTCAAAGACAGGGGCAGTGTCTTATTCCTTTCAGTATCCCTAGGGCCTAGCATCATGCTCGGAAGTGTTGAGTGATTCCCAGACTGGAGGCTGTCTTGACCTCTCATATGGCTCCAACACCACCCTCTACTTCCTTTGTTATTATTATTATTATTTTTTCCGGCCACACCATGGCATGCAGGATCTTAGTTCCCCAACTGTGGATCGAACCCGTGCCCACTGCAGTGGAAGCGCAGAGTCTTAACCACTGGACCAGCAGGGAAGTCCCTGCTTCCTTTTGTTATTGATGTGCTTGTCTCGTTTCTCCTGATAGAATATCAGCTCTTGGGAGCGGGCTCTGTGGGTGATTCATCTTTGTGTCACCCACAAGGCTGCAATGTCCTTGTGCAAAGTAGATGCTTGAATATATTGTCCAGTGAATTCTGAAGCTCATGACTTGGGAAGGTCCAGTAGTGTTAATCCCTAAATGAGCGGTAGACCCTGTGGTACAGATGGCTCACTGCCCTGCTCCCTGTCGTCCAGCGAGTTAGGAGCAGAGCTAGCGCTGGTTTTGAGCAATGCTGGCTGGAGTCCCAGGGCTGTTCATACACATTCTGCTGCTTTCCCCTCTTTGATATTCCCTGTGACTTAGGAAATGGGGCTTTCCCCAGTACCTTATGTCTTTGTTACATGCTGGCTCTCCCATATGTCCACCCTGGAGATGGATTGTGTTTTTTCTTTAAAACCCAAGGACCAGTGTCAAGGATGGTTTCTACGGATCACTTCTTTGTGCTTTTGCTGCCTCACATCACCTTCAATTCTGTTCCTCCTCAGGCCTGTTGTCCCCCATGGCTTTGTTTCTCTCCAGCTCCTAGCTGAACATGCCGGTCTCTACCTGTGGAACCCTGAGGAATGTGCCCTGCCTGCTACAGCAAAGGACGGTGACTCATTCATACTTCGTCTTCCGGTTTGACCTTCTGTGGGGCACAGATATCAGACTTTTTCCTTTCCAGCCGAATTGCTTTATATTTGCCCTTATAATATCATGGTCCGAATGTATGTTGGGATCGTAGATGATGGATGATTGGTGGGGTGAGTGTGGAGTTGGGGGGGGGGTTAGGTCATGCTGGTTCACCAGGTTTAACCCATATCTTTATTATTGATTTGAGATGTAGGTCACCTTTTCTAGGCACACATCAGAAAAATCTCTTGTCCTGGTGCTGTGGAGCAAATAGTAATTCATCCATCCTCCTCATCGCTACCATTTATGGAGGGTTTACTGTGTGTCAGTTGTACAAATTGCTCTACTTGTATCATCTCAATCTTGGAGACCAGTGAGGTTGGTAGTATTGCTGTGCTCATTTTACAGGTGAGGAACTTGAAGCTTGGTCAGGTCAAGTGACCTGCCCAAGGCCACACACAGCCAGCAAAACGGAGGAGCTGGGGTTCAAACCACGTCTGCCTGACTCCAATGCCTGTGAATCCGTTTAGTGCATTTAACCTCTGCTCTATGGACTCCCACGTACTCACGTACTTGCTCATTCTCTCCTTCTCTTCTGACAACTCAGATCTAGTGGGCCCCTCTGTTCCCACTTGCTTCCAGCTGAGATTCTCCAATGCCTTTGAACCTGTTGCAATAGTAAGTGCTGCAACTCTGGAAAGTGTGGTTCAAGCCAAGAGGACTCAAAACAAGCCCCTATAGTGGGCATAGGGGGACAACTAGATGGCTAATTTGTAGCGTTGGGTCCCTGAATTTTGCTGAGAAGGAGGGGTGGTCCTGTGAGCCTTTTTGACCTAGAGATGAGAGAGGTAGGGCCTCTGGGAACACTGGAGGTGTCTGATTTCTAGCACAGCCTTTAGCTCCTCCATCTTCTGGGGACATTCTGTCTGTGTCGTTTTCCTGCTTAGTTACAAGTTGTGCTGGGAGCAAGCTGACCTACCCTGGCTGTGAGCAACAACAATTTCTAATCAACAGTAATTATTCTCATTTGCCTTCAGTACGTGTTTTTGTGAAACCTCCTAGTGGACTGCTTTTCCTGGGGTATTTGTAGGGCCATTTTATTGTAGTCCCTTCTCCAAACTGCAAAGTGGTCCCTTGGCCACTTTCCCCTTCTTCCAGTTTTTGTGGCTGGTCACTTAATATGTGGCATGGCAGGGCAGCTGTACCCCTGCTCCAGTCCCTTGTCTGGGGCGTAGGGTACGGGACTGCTGGGGTGAATGAGCAGTCACTGCTCCTGTGTGCCTCTTGGTGGATCGGAAACTTGCTGGCAGTGACTAATGTGGAAACTCATTGGGAGGAACTGGGTCAGGTCTTGACTTTGACTACTGTTTATCTTTCACCTGACTGTGGGAGTGCTCTAGGCACAATCCCGCAGGAATTTATTGAGCACCTAGTGTGTACATTGCCTTCTGGGGGTGAAAGAAGGCCCAGCCCACTGGGTTTTATTATCTAGTCTGGAAGGAAAACTTGCACATAAGAACCCCCTAGGACCAGTGCTTTATGTGATACTCAGGCTCATTAGAGTTCAAAGAAGTGCATGTGTATTAGTGTCCCATGGCTGCTGTAACAAACTGCAAACTTAGTGGCTTAAAACAGCACACATTTATTATCTTAGAGTTCTAGAGGTCAGACGTCAGTCTGGGCCTGCATGGCTATGTTCCTTCTGGAGGTTCCAGGGAAAAATTTGTTCTCTTGTCCTTTCCAGCTTCCTGAGGACGCCTAGATCCTTTGACTTGGGGTCCCTTTTCTCCATCTACAAAGCCAGCAGCCTAGCATCTACCAATCTCTCACTCTCTGTCCCTCTGCTTTTGCTGTCACATCAGCTTCTGACTCCTGCTGCCTCCCTCTCATAAGGACCCTTGTCATTACCTCAGACCTACCCACATAATCTAGGACAATCTTCCCCATCTCAAGATCCTTAACTTGATCACATCTGCAAAGTCTCATTTGCCATATAAGGTAACGTGCATAGGCTCCTTATATCCAGGGATTAGGATGTGGATATTCTTGGGGGAGAAGCATTATTCAGTCTGCAACAGTGTGTGTGTTGGATGGGTTGGTGATGGTTGGGGAGACCTTTCTGAGGGAGATGATTTGACCAAATTTGTGTAGGGAGAGAATGTCTGGGACACCTTCCAGGTTTGAGAAGCAACATGAGCAGCTGATGAGCTTGTGGGTGGTGGGGACAGTGAGGTGTGGGTGAGTGGTCCTCCTACTGAAACGAGATGCCAGGGGCTTTCCTTTCCTTCCAAGGCTAGGCCGAGGGAGTTTTTTGGACTTCAGTCTGTATGTCCAGACTCCCTCCCAGAATTCAGGTGGGAAGGCTCCATTGGCAACCAGAGCCTTTCCTTCCTAGCAGCTGGCTCAGCCACACATGGTGGCCCCTGCTATTCCTGGGTGGTGGGAAAAGGAATTCACGAGGGAAAATGAATTTGAGCCAGCTGGCCTGGGTTTGGGTGGCCCAGAAACCCTGGTCACACTGTTCGCACAGCCTCTGTGGCAGTCACGTTGCTCACATGGAACACAGTCTGTCCCTAGGGAGCCTTCCCTTGTCCTCCCTTAGGGTGCTTGTGGCCCCTGAGTCTCTGGGGAGGGACAGGAGGGTCAGAAGGAGAGGGGCAAAGGCCAGACCCTCTCAGGGATCCTCCCCATCCTCAGGAAAGCCTCGATGGTGTGGTGAGAGGTGTCCTCAGCTGGTATGACCTCACCCAGCTCTGCTCACCATCTGCTGGCCGGGGGAGCCGTAGGAACAGACCCGAGAGAGCCCAGCTTCTGTGGGGACAGCGCTGGGCAGCAGCGTGTCTGGAGTGGTGCTGAGCTGGATGTGTGTGTGTGTGTGTGTGTGTGTGTGTGTGTGTGTGTGTGTGTGTGTGTGTAGAACACAGCTGGGCTCAGGATCTCAGGGTGAGATCTCTGTGGAAGTTCACCTTGCTCCCGCCTTGTTTGTCTGGAAAAGCTGTGGCTTTTCTCTGTTGCTTCCTTCTGGTGCCTCTCTGAGCAGATCCGGACAGTGCAGTTGAGGGGTTAGGGGGAAAGTCAAAGGCCTGTGGCTGCCCCTGTTTGGAGAGCCTTTGGAATATCTAGCAGGTGTCGGTAGTTGGGAGATGAAAGAAGGTCAGGAAGGAGGGCCGCGCAGCGTGCAGCCCCCCGAGGAGGGAAGGACTTGGCCCGCTTGCCGGTATCCGCTGATTCCCTGGACTTTGGAGCAGCTGCCTTTGGGGGAGACCCCTCTCTCGGTTCCCGCCCGCCTCCAGAGCAGGTGTGGCGCTCCGCCTCTCGGGTGTGGGGCAAAGCGGGGTAGGTGAAAGGATGACGTCAGCCGCCTCTGCACCTGGACCCAGCCTCTCCGAACCAAAATGTTTTCTGGGGCGTCTCCAGAGCGCCGGCCTGCACAGCCTCCTCCCGGTCTCCTGCCTTCTCAGCCCACTAACCCCCGAGGGAGGGCCGGAAGGGAGTGTTGCTGAGTCCTGGGGACTCCCTAGGACCAGAGAAGCAGAGGTTCTCCAGAAGGTTCCAGGTGAGTTCCCCTCTGGGACCGTTCTTTCTGAAGCTGGCGGTGGGCTCAGGGAGCAGGGTCCTACTGCCTTAGTGACAAGAGGCCTGAAGACAGAACCTGGGGGCTACGGTGGGGTTTGGATGGTCACTTTTTTCTGTTGGAGGCAGGAGGCTAGGTCAGATCGGGGGCACGGTGCTGAGGCCTCGCGGGGAAGAGGGGGATGTGGGACTTGGCCCCGGTCAGCTGTGCTGGGAATCCAAGGGGCCTGCTGCAGCCTGCTTGCGTTCCTGCCCGGGGATGTTCAGGGAAGGTCCCCGTTGGTGGAGCCAATAACCTGGAGAGGTGTGGGTGGAGGAAGGGTGTGGATTAAACTTAGAAAAAGTTTAAAAAAAAAAAAAAAAGGAAACTGATCTCCCTTCCTCTCCTGTGCGGCGACCCTTAAAGGTGCATGTCTGAGCAGCTTATTGGGCCCATCAGGAAGATTTTACGAGACCCTATCAAAGAGAGCTTCCCAGGTGTGGGAGACAGAGTTTTCTAGAAGACTGACTCACTGACTGATGATTGACTGGATTGATTTGTGTTGAAAGATGGAAGAGGTCACTGCAGAGCGATACTTAGGGAACTGGAGACTAGTGTGACAGAACGGGGTGGGCGTGGACATCTGACTTGGGGTTTGGCTGCTGTCTGTTAACTTTCTCTAGGCGCCCACTGCCCCAGTGGACAGTGTCTTCCAAGATGAGTTTGAAGACCTGAGTTCTAATCTTTGGGGCTATGGGGTGATGCTCCGTGGAGAGGAAGGAAAGATTGCCTCCGCCCAGGAACACGTGGGCCGGTGCTTCTGCCGTCTCTGTGGGAGCCTGAACTACACACACAGTAATGGTTGGATTGGGCTTTTAGGACCAGAGTGCACTCACATTAGGTGTGATGTCTCTTTTCCCTATCTAATGGTGTCTGCTAACAGTCCCACTTAGACTCTGCCTTGTCTGCTCTCACTGCCCCATTTGCTGTTCATCCCTCCCTTTCTGGGTCTCTGTGTTCTTTTCCAGCGAGTCCTCCTGCCCAGGAGAGAGAGAGAGAGAGAGAGAGAGCCTCGTGATCCTAGGTCTCCTGGTCACTGTAGGGCTTCTGTTATCATCCGAGCAGTTACAGTCCGATCCCGATGCCCTCGTGCTTCTTCCCCTCTCTGTGACCTGCAGTCCTTTGACCTGGAATCTGTATTTTTCTACATTGTTCCAAGGAAAGGGTAAATGGGCAAATGTCACATAGTAGGAGGTCTAGAAATAGCCTTAAGGAATCTTAACTCTCTCTCTCTTTTTTTTTTTTTTTAACCTCCATTGGCCTTTGTGGGATAAGTGAAATGTCATGTTAAAAGCCCTGACCTTTATGTCTTAATATGTCCCCCGTGGCTTATGCTGAGGCAAAGCCACGGCATCCAGGGCTGTGACTAATCCTTTGCTGTGGTTCTAGCTGGTGTGAAATCCATCAGGGAGGCAGCCAGCAGCGGGCAGGGGCAGGAGAGCATGCACACTGAAGCCTGAGTGCCTGAGTCCAAATCCAGGCTCTACTGCATGCTACTTCTGTGGCCTCAGTTTCTGCATCTGTAAAATGGGGATAATAATAGTACTGACCTCATAGAAATGTTATGAGATTAAAAGGTCATGTTATGTCTACAGCACTTGGAACTTTTTCGCTGTTAGTCATTATGCTTTCTTTTAACCCCAGGAGGATTTGGGCATGGACACTACTTTGAAAACATGAGCTTGGTTTGCAGGCAGATGTGTGTGTGCAACCAGAGAAAATTTCTCCAAGTAGAAAATATGTTTTAGTTCCTGGGCTTTTGAAGTGTGCTTATGTTGCACCCTATGGCAACGGAGCCCCTAAAGAGTGACCCTCAGAAGGTACCCTTTAGAGAGAAATCTCCCTGAGAGTGTGTGTGTGGGGGGGGGGGGGGCTGTGACTAATCCTTCACTTTAAGGCCATGACCTGGCCAGCTGTGAAATCCATTAGGGACTTGGGCCTTTTCCATTTAGCATCCCCATAAGGGCTGACTGATCCCAGGTTTGATCTGGGAAAGGTCTTAGGCCGTTAAGTCCCTACCCCATTGTTCTAGCTGGGATTGACAGGCCTGGGGGGCTGAGGGGGAGAAGGGGTGGAGGGGCTGGGCTGTGCCTGACAGTGCACGTGCTTTGAAGGACACCAGAGTCCCACAGGGCTGGGCTTAAGGGCTGGGGCGGAGTTTGGGTCTTTGTCTCTCTTTGTGCTGAAATGACACGCCACCGGTGGGTAGAAATGACTAGCTGGTTAATCTTAAAGGCTCTTTTGAGGAGGTAGGAAAAAGCAGCGGTGCTGCATTTCCCAAGGGGCTCTCCTCTGAGATGCTCAGTTTCACCAAGATGATCCTGTTAATTAATCCTTTCAATGCACCTGGAGGGAGGGAGAACGCTGGACTGGCCCCAGTGCTGCCACTGTGTCCTCATCTGCAAAATGAGAGGCTCACATAGAGCACCTCGGAGGTGACCCCGTCCCCCAGCTGAGACATGCAGTGGGAAATTGCTGTGCTTGAGAGGGTCCTTGCTGGGCTAGCGTGCATGGCAAACAGGTCTCAACGCTCCTGACTTTAGCTCAGTAGTAGTACATTATCCATTTGCCAGATCACCTTTTAAGGCCCCTGCCCTTAGGTCACTTATAGCCTAGGGCAGGGGGTCTCACACAGTGAGTGCTACAATAGGGGTACCCCTGGGGTGCTGTAAGAGTACATAGAAGGGGCCCCCAGGTTTGGTTTCTGGGGATGTATGGGGGGTGGCTTCTGAGACCCAAGGGTTGGTATAAGTGACACAGGTTGGGGGGCCGTATGGCATGGGGTGGATGGGGAGGAAGTAATGGCCAGGCAGAGAGAACATTTGCCAAAGCCAGAGCCCAGGGGTGCTGGCACAGGTAGGGACACTGGTTTCAGGTCGGGGCACAGGCACAGAAAACCAGGGGGCAAATTCAAGGCTGCCAAAGTGATGGTACCTTCTAGACCCTTCTCCTCATAGCTCTAGCCTGTGATCTAGTAGCTTCTGATCCTTAGAACTAGGGGTGGAAGTCTTTGGGGCAGTAGAGGTGAGAGGGATGCTCTAGAACATTTTTCCTGTGAAAACAGCAATCAAATGAACATTCTGGAATGTGGTGTTGGTAAGCTCTGGTGCTCTGGGATGGGGTTGGAGTGTCCTTGACCTTCCCAAAGCCCACAGCCACCACCCCACCTCCACAGACTTGCTGCTCCAGGCTGGCCTACCTGTGAGCCACAACATCTGCTTAGGGAATAAAGTCCACCTGAGGCTATGTTTGCCTTACCTGGGAGCAGTTTCCTGCTTGCTGTGCTGCCCTGATCTAGATCTAGCTGTGCTGAAGGGAACTTAGGGAGACTCATCCGTGGCTCAGCCCTGGGGAATTTCCTGTGCCCCTGGAGCCAGGGTGGGTCAGGGACCTGTACAAGGGGCTGGAGCTGGGGGCAGGGGGGGTAATGTGGGTTCAGCCTTTGTATCATCTCCTCTGCCTTCTCCGTCAGTATCCAGAAGGTTTCAGGTTCATGGTGAAGCCCCTGGTGGCCCCAGAGATTTTGCAATCCTGGGGAGCATCTTACCCTCTGGCACGTCGATTGTTAAGAGCCGGATCCTTGACAGGTGGACACTTGGGAAGTGCTTTTTGACAACTGCCATTATTATCACTGTTTTGATGGTTTATGGAGCCGTTGCTCTGTGCTGGGCACCAGGCTCAGAGCTGTACATCCAGCAGGTCACTGCATCTTCGGGGGCACAGCCCCGGGGTAGGTGGCAAGGAGCTGAGGCTCTGGGAAGCTCGGTACTTTGCTGGAGCACAGGCACTGGGCTTCGGATTCCATCACAAGGCACCCCGGACCGCTGCTCTGGCAGAGATGCCCTCTCTGCTTTTCTGGGGCCTCAGCTTTCTGAGCCCTTTATTGTTACTGGATGTGGTCCACCTTTCGTCCACCGTGGGAAAGACTGAGGTGGAGCTGTTGCAGTCAGGCAGGAATGTCGTTTGGGCATCCTTGCAGATGCTCATACGGTCTGAAGGCAGGGACCTCCTTGAGATTCAGAGCTGTTGCTTTTATAATTGTGGTAAAATACACATAACATAAAATTCTCATTTTTACGTGTTCAGAGGTATTAAGTACATTCCCATTGCTGTGCATCCATCGCCGCCATCCATCCGTAAAACTTTCATTATCTTGCAAAACTGAAACTCTGTATCCCTTAAACAGTAACTCCCCATTCCCTCCTCCCCCAGCCTCTGGCAGCCACCCTTTTGCTTTCTGTTTCTGCAAGGATTCCAGAGGTTTGCCCTTTGTCTGTCCCGCCCAGAACCTCCCCGGAGCGCCCCCACCAGGCAGCAATGCCAGAATGCCCGTCTCTGCCTCGCTCCACCAAGATGGCAGCCAAGAGCGGCCGGTGAGCTTGACCTCCACCACCTCCTCGTCGGGCTCCTCCCGTGACAGCCGCGGGGCCATGGAGGAGCCCAGCGGCTCCGAGGCTTCGGCCGAGAACGGGGCGGGCTCCCCGCGCGGCCGGCGTCTCCCCAACAGCAACAACTCCAGCAGCTGGCGGAGCATGAGGGGGCCCCTGTCCCCTTTCAACAGCCGGGCGTCGGTGGCGCCTGCGCACAAGCTCAGCTACGTGGGTCGAGTAGTGCGGGAAATCGTGGAAACGGAGCGCACATACGTGCAGGACCTGCGCAGCATCGTGGAGGTGAGGCTCGCCCCCCGCCCCCCGCGGGGCTTTGGAGCTAAGGTTGGGAGGGGACCCCCCTCTCCTCTGCGACTGGGGCTGGCCTCTGGCTTCGGGTGGCCCAGCTCTCGCGCATAAACCTACTTCCACCCAGGGAAGGAAAGTTGTCCCTGACATGTTTGTCTCCAGGAGTTGCTTCCCATGGAGTAGTGGGGAGGCCTCACGGCTCAGGCCCCGGGAAGCCGCTGGCTGCTCACGCTGCCCTATGACTTGGGGTCCGATCAGTAGCTTGGGTCAGCAGAACTTCCTGCAGATGCTTGGGGCGTACGCACCCTTGATAGGGAGTGGCGACAACTGTGCTTAGCGGAGACTGAACCGCAGTGAAGAAACTGGCTCTGGACCCCACCCCACCCCGCCCGCGCCCAGATTCCTGCCCTGTTGTTGCCTGCTTACGGGGTCTTGGGCACCTGCGTAAACCACCCTCACAGCCCCCAGCCTCAGGTTCCTCATCCGTAAATTGAAGATGCAGGGCCTCGCAGGGCCATGTACGTGTGTTTCACACTGGGAGGCACACTGGAGGAGGCGACTGTGTGAGGGAGCTCTCTGCCCTTCGGAGGGAGGTGTATTCATTTCTTAGGCCTGCCTAGCAGGCAACCACAAACTGTGGCTTAAGGCGCATTAGTTTATCCTGTCCTAGTTTATGAGGCCAGACGTCAAAAATCAAGATGCTGGCAGGGTTGGTTCCTTCCGGAAGCCTGAGGGGGGGAGCGCGTTCCAGGGCTCTCTCCTAGCTCCCGGAGGTTGCTGGCAACCCTTGGTGTTCCTTGGCCTGTAGATGTATCACCCCAATTTCTGCCTCTGTCTTCACATGGCCTTCTCTGTGTCTCTCTGTGTCCTCCTCTTATAAGGACACCAGTCACTGAATTTAGGGCCCACCCTAAATCCAGTATGGTATCATCTCAAGGTCCTTAATCGTTACATCTGCAAAGACCCTATTTCCAAATAAGGTCACATTCTGAGGTTCCGAGTGGATATTAATTTTGAGGGGGAACTATCCAGCCCAGTACAGTAGGTGATGTCTGTGAAATTGTGTCATAGCTGTAACATGCAGTACAGAAATGAGATGTGGCTGGGGGAGGAGAGGGAAGACGGGAAGGGACAGGATCGTGCCTGGGGGGCTGGGCCCTGACGCCTCACTCCACGCAGGACTACCTCTTGAGGATCATTGACACGCCTGGGCTGCTGAACCCGGAGCAAGTCAGTGCCCTCTTTGGGAACATAGAAAGCATCTACGCACTGAACAGGTATGGAGCGGGCCTGACACGCACCATGTTCTGCCTGTGAGGCCCATCTCAGGGCCTAGGGAGGAGCCCCGGATGTCCCTGGTCTCGTGGGCTGTGACACGTGGGCCAGGGTCTGATCTCCGAGGGTGGGGAAGGGTGGTCCATCCCTGTACAGTGGTATAGTTAGCTCCCTGCAGGAGAGAGGGCCTGTGGGACTGTGTGCCCTGGGGCTGATGTGCTTCCTGTCAGGCAGGGGAGCTCATTTGAGGCCGTGTTCATGTTGGGTCCAGCCTGGGCCAGCGCCCCTCAGGGGACTGCTGAACCCTTGCACGTGATGCTCTCCCCCCTGTCCCTTCGTGGCCCCTTTGTCCCTCTCATCTTGGGCCCCCAGTGCAGATCTCTTCGTTTCTTCTCCACCTTCCCACTGATTCCGTGGGAAGTCGGGGCTCCCTGGAGGTGATCTGACCCATTAGGGGAACACACAAGCCAGGCAAGGCACGATGAGGGAGGCCGAGCGAGGCCTGGCGAGGGGCTGCTTCAGGGCAAAGGGGCTCCACGAAGATCACACATGAGTGGCTCCCGGGTCCCCCAGACTCCCCAGAGAGAGGGCACTGGTCCAGAGGAGCAGAGCTTGTGGGGACAGCATTGATAGGACAGGAGGATACCCCAGGCGTCTTAAGATGGGCAGAGGACTTCCTGCTGGGCAAGCTGGGAGGGCAGACAGAGGCGAGACTTAGGCCGGGGGAGGGGGCGGGGGGGGGTTGGGCAAAGAGGAGCACAGGAGGGGAAGGCAGGGGGAGCACTGGGGTTTCCTATAGAGCCCCCATTTAAGAACAAGCAGTGCTGGGAGACTCGCCCGGTCTCTCCCCTTTCCTGCATCCTTCTGAACTGGGCGCCTTGGTTTCTTTGCGAGTTCCCCCTCTCTCCTTCCCCCTTTAATGTCTGCTTTTGTGTGTTTGACCCCTGCCTGCAGAGGAGCTGTGTCCCCTCCCGAGGTGGGTACTGCTGTCCCTTCTCCCTCTCCTGCTTGTGGCGCGCATGGCTCTTTTTTGTCCCCCACCTTTGCAGTGGTGCTGGATACTTTCTGTGTTGGCTGCCCCGGGCAGGGCTCGCTGACACCAGGGCTGGCGTGTGTGTGGGCACCAGGAGGGTGGGGAGGGGGTGTAGTGGTGACTGGAGGCTGCGAGTGGTCTGGGGTCTGACGACCATTCTCCCCTTACCCAGCCAGCTACTCAGAGACCTGGACAGCTGCAATAGTGACCCAGTGGCTGTGGCCAGCTGCTTTGTGGAAAGGGTAAGAAGGGCGGGGTCCTTGCCACCATCCTGCTTTGCTGGGGGCCTCTCTCCACGGGAAGTGCTGAGTGCCCGGCCTCAGATAGGAAGGGCATTTGGGGTGGAGCCAGGGGCTGCTGGGTGGATGGCATGTCCGAGACAGATGGGTACAGAGATGGATCTGCAGATCCTCGGCGAGAGTGTGCTCTGGGGGCCAGGGGCATGTGTTTGATACACCCAGGTTTATAGTCAAACGGGAGTCTTCCTGAAATTACTATTTTTGATCTTTCTTTAGAGCCAAGAGTTTGATATCTACACCCAGTATTGCAACAACTACCCCAAGTGAGTAATTAGGGTGGAGAGGGGAAGCAGAGCCATTTGGCGAGTCCAGAGCACCCCACCTCCCCACGCAGGCCTTCCCCTGGTGATGGCCCCTTCCTCCACTTCCAGCTCAGTGGCCGCCCTGACCGAGTGCATGCAGGACAAGCAGCAGGCCAAGTTCTTTCGGGACCGGCAGGAGCTGCTGCAGCACTCACTGCCCTTGGGCTCCTACCTCCTAAAGCCAGTCCAGCGCATCCTCAAGTACCACCTGCTACTCCAGGTAACCCAAGGGTCCTCCCGAGTACACAGGGGCCTGAGGGAGGGGCAGGGCCCTTGAGTCTGGGCTGCCTGAGCCCCTGTCTCCCTCACAGGAAATCGCCAAACATTTTGATGAGGAAGAGGATGGCTTTGAGGTGGTAGAGGACGCCATTGACACCATGACTTGCGTGGCCTGGTACATCAATGACATGAAGAGGAGACATGAGCACGCAGTCCGGCTCCAGGTGCTCTGGGGCTGGTAGCTGGAGGGACAGGCGGGTGGGGCGGGGTTTGGAAGAGGGAATGCGAGCTGACGGGTGGTGTCGGTGAGGATGGGCTTCTCTGGGGGGAGCCCTTGGTGCAGCATGTCTCTGCAGAACCCAGGCGGTGGCTCCTGGGGCCCTGTGTGGTCCCCAGCAGGGTCTCGAGCACCCTGACTCTGGGGGTCGGGGATTCGCTGCTGCAGGAGATTCAGTCTCTGCTCATCAACTGGAAGGGGCCAGACCTGACCACCTATGGAGAGCTCGTCCTGGAGGGCACATTCCGCGTGCACCGTGTGCGCAGCGAGAAGACCTTTTTCCTCTTTGACAAAGCACTGCTCATCACCAAGAAGCGGGGAGATCACTTTGTCTACAAGGGTCACATCCCGGTAACAAGGCCACCGCCATCTCCTCTGCCGCCTTCCCACCTTCCCGACGGCCGGGCTCCACTCCGTGTCGTCTTCACTGGGCCCCGGGTTGGTGTGGACGCAGCTCCACCCTTAAAGATTACTCTCCCTGCCTCCCCAGATGGTCTTGAGGGGCTGGGGCCCCAGGTCAGCTCCCCGCCTCGTGCTTGACTGCCCTCTCCCTCTGCCCCAGTGCTCCTCCCTGATGCTGATTGAGAGCACCAGAGAATCCCCGTGCTTCACCGTCACACACTACAAGCACAGCAAGCAGCAGTACAACATCCAGGTGAGCGGCGGGCTGGGGCGCGGCTGGGGCGGGGCTGGGGACAGAACCCGCCCCTTCGCTCGGCGGCGCCGGCCTCAGGGTCTCCCTCTGGAAGGTAGAGGTCGTTGTGGGCACCTCTCAGGCTTGTGCTGAGGAGTCAAGGTAACCTCACAGAGCCCCCAGCACAGGCCCTCTTTCGCCTCTGCCCTCCTCGGCGGAAGCCCAGCCCACGCTGGATGGCTTCAGGTCTGTCATGATAACCCCCGCTCCCTCTCCCTTGGGTCCTCCCAGGCCAAAACTGTGGAGGAGAAACGGAACTGGACTCACCACATCAAGAGGCTCATCCTGGAGAACCACCATACCACCATCCCCCAGAAGGTGAGTTCCCAGGGTTCCTGATGGGGTACAGGGAGAGGGTCCCTCAGAACCAGCTCCGGGGTCCACTGGGGCCTCACCTTCTGGACGTTGGCCCCGCTGGACAGTGGGGATCAGTTCAGCGGATGCCACGGTCCTCGGTGCCACAAGAGTGAGTCTGGGCCGAGGCAGAAACGGCACGTAGCAAGGTAGCAACGAGGTGGGTTTCCTTTCCCTTCCAGGCCAAAGAAGCCATCTTGGAAATGGATTCCTATTGTAAGTGTACCCTTTCTGCCTGCTTTGTCCCTAATGGTGCACATCTCTAGGTCAGACCTGGGGAAGCTTTGCCTGATACTTACGTTCCAGAGAGCAGGGAGGATGGGGAGGCTCCTTCTGTCAAGACTGGGGGTCCACTGCAAGACTAGGGCTCAGTGCTGCTGGTGGCTGGGACTCTGTGCCTCGTGCTCCGAGATGGAAGAGGATGGAAGATGGAAGAGGAGGGAGCTCTGGAGTCTTGTGGCCCCTGGAGCTGGGCTGGGCGGCAGAGTTGTGGTCAGGAATGGGCAGAGTCCACGCCAAGGCTGATGGTATCCCAAAGGCCTGGTTGTCTCTCTTGGGTGCAGATCCCAGTCGGTACCGCCACAGCCCAGAGCGCCTGAAGAAGGCCTCCCAGGATGAGGTGTCCACCCATGTGCACCAGGGGCGCCGGCAGTCTGGTAAGGCAGGGGCTTTGTGGGCAGAGAGCCTTCTTTTCAGGACCCTTGACCAGGCGGGGAACCTTCTGCAGCAGCATTTGGGGCTGGCTCTCACCCTCCGGAAATCCTGGGAAAGGGCAGGAGGGAGGGTAAATGGGCGTGTCTGTAGCATCCTGCCTTCCACGAGGCCCCTCTGGGCCCTTCCTGCCCACCCAGGGCTGCCCACCCAGGACAGCCCTCCTTTTCCAAGGCCCCCCTTCTTAACTTCTCTGCGATCAAAACCTCCCTCCTTTGCCACTTAGAATACTGGGAGTCAGCCAGAGTAACGCTCAGACGTCATGGATGGTCCCCAGCCCAGTTCTGGAACAGAGCAGAGGCAGGACGTGGGGAAAATGAGTTAGATTTTAAGTGGCACCAAATCCAGACGGGAAATATTTACTTTGAGTCTCAGGGAAAAGTTCTGCTTTCCTGGGTTTTCTTTCATGACTGGGCTTGCTGCTGCGTACTTGGAGGTATTGGAATGAATCGTCTATTGAAAAGAGAAAACCTTGCTTTTATTCTCGGCTCTTGTAGTGATGAATGTGTGTGTTTTCTGCCTCGGTTTTTACCCTCGCCTTCATTCGAGGCCCAGGGATGGATTTGGCTTCCGCCAGGCACTTGTCAAACTTACACATGAGGTGGGAGTTGGGGTGAGAACCATCTCAGAGACCCCTAGAGAGAAAGATTGAGGAGTGATGGGAGATATGTCCTGACTGGGATCCCCACAGTGAGTTGGGTTTGATTGGCATGACTCACGGGTCCTCTGAACAGCTGTGTGGATTGATGTATGGGCTTTGGTCTTCTGGAGGGTGGAACCGAGCAGTCTTTGGAAAGCTTTTGTGTTTTCGTTTTGTTTGGTATTGCTCCTGATGGATCTCGAACCCTAGGCAAACTTGCCATGGTTGCAAAAGTTCTACGGTGCCATGTGTTGAAAGCCCCAAATTGGCTTGCAGGATCTTAGTTCCCTGACCAGGGATCAAACCCAGTCCCTTGGCAGTGAAAGCACGGAGTCCTAACCACTGGACCGCCAGGGAATTCCCCCCCTTTCCTTTCTTCTCCTATAATTCTCCTGTCCAACATTCCCCCTTAACTTACCATAGCTTTGAACTGGAAGCTTCTGACACATGGAGGTAGTCAGTAAGTGACTGTGGCGATGGTGGTAATAGTAATACTACCTGTCATAACATCAGCTTCCAAACTGCAGCAAGCAAGGCACTCAGGAAAGGAGCCGTTTCAGAGCTGAAGTTTCGACAAGGCTGAGATTTTAGCTTGTAAACACTAAGAGTTGGGTTTTGTTTGTTTTCGTGTTTTAGTTTTAATCGTTATGAAACAGACATCTTTCTAAAACATGCTTCGTACGCTTGAGCCTTTTAAAATAGAGGAGGCCGACGCAGTTGAACTTTTCCCTTTCTGGAGTCGGTGTGGCAGCATCTTTGTGGCGTGTGAACAACTCCATTCTCCGGGGCTGCGGGGGGAGGTGGGGCTGTGGGTTGCCATAGAGACAGCTGGCATTGAGTTGTTGTGTCCATCTTTACACTGAAGAGTTCTCCTTATCAGTCTTGGCATGCTTTTCTGTAGTAGCCCTTCCTTCTTCCCTCTTCTGTTAGAAATTAATCGATTTAATGTGCGAGAAGCATGTGTAAAAGCAGGCCAGTGAGTCAATGAGAGGGAGGATTCAGGCCAGTGGAAGTGCTTTAGGGCCTGCTCTCAGCCATCTACTCTGACTGCCCCTGGGCCTTTTCTGCTTCCTACTTCCAGAGAGCTGGGATGGACAGATAAGTACACTATATGGATAAGTAAGGTGTTGTCATCATTTGTCAATTATTAAATATTCTTTTATTTATTATTTTGTTTTTGGCTGCGTTGGGTCTTCATTGCTGCACGCGGGCTTTCTCTAGTTGTGGCGAGTGGGGGCTACTCTTCGTTGTGGTGCGCGGGCTTTTCATGGCTTCTCGTTGCAGAGCACGGGCTCTAGGCACGCGGGCTCAGTAGCTATGGCGCACGGGCTTAGTTGCTCCGCGACATGTGGGATCTTCCCGGACCAGGGCTCGAACCCGTGTCCCCTGCATTGGCAGGCGGATTCTTAACCACTGTGCCACCAGGGAAGTCCGCTTATTAAATATTCTTGATTACAAGTTTTAAAATGAAAGAGAAGAGCATTTTGTATTTCTCACTTTAAAAACAATTGGATATCTACTTACCTCAATGCAGATAGAGTGTAGGTATGTGTGTGCCCATGCACATTTAGAAAAAAGGTTCTTCAGTTTGCTCTCCTGTCCAGGAACAGCTGAGAGACCTCAGTAGACTTTCCTTCTGGCTCCAAGTTTATAGTGGGCCTCCCACTGAATGCCAGTTGGTCAAGGGCAATATGGGCTAAGGGCAAGGTTCTGTAGAGAGGTTCCTTGAGACATGCCTCCCTGTCTCAGGTCTGTCCCCAGAAAGGCGGGGTGCGAGGTGCTGACACCATCAGCCTAATGAATGTGTTTTGTATTCTGTCCTCAGAGCCTGGTCAGCTCCTGTACAACTGGGCAACACTCCCCAACAGGCAGCGAGGCTTCACGGTGCCAGGCCTTAAGGGCCATAGAAAGTCGGGTGCGACTTCTGCTTTCCAGCTGGGGTGCTGTGAAGGGGCTTGGCGTTGGGTGTAGCTAAGGCGCTGATGTGCTCCGTGCAGGGAAGGAAGGTGGGGCTTGCGGTGGAGCCAGGGCCCTCAAGAGAGGCTCGTCATTCTGAAGGGGGCAGCATGGGGCTGTGGCCCTGGAGCTGAGGGCCCCGGGCTGTGTGCTAATGCAAGGATGGGGGGGCAGGGCTGCTTCTTGGCTGTGGGTCACAGCAGAGTCCCCAGGTGGGTGGGGGCAGTGGCCTGGGCCCTGTCTCCCTGTGGGCTGGTCGCGAGGGCAGCCTTCTTCAGGCCCTCAGGCGGTGGGGGGCCCCGCTGGAGTGGACTTTGAGCTGGTGATGGGCGTGTGGCGCTGTGAGCGTGGGACCAGGGCCAGGCAGGGCTGCTTCAGGCTTGCTCTGACTCTGCCTGTTCGCTTTCCTCATCAGAGCCATCCAGACATCTGCTCAGGCAACTCAGCGAGAAAGGTGAGTGAGTGAGGGGTGGACAGGTGCCCCCTTTAAGGCGCTCTAGGGCGGGGGTGAGAGGGTGAAGCAGGCAACCAGCAGGGTGTGGGCCTTGCGCACAGTTCAGAGGGGATTCTGCCTCGTTCTTCCCTGGAAGTGGGCCTCACCCCTTGCTGTCTGGGCTCCCCCTGCACACCTTGCACCCTGTCTCTCTGCCCTTGGGTGACAGCAGGAGCGAGTGACCGTGCCATTCTGCACCCCCGGCTCCCGGTCTGTCAGTCATTCCTTTGAAAGCCCGGGAGACCTGGTGAAGGTTCTGGGGGCAGGAGCCCCTGACGCGGTCTTCCCCGGGGGCTCTGGGCCTCAGGCCTCTGTGAGGGGGCTCTTTCTCCGGGTTACTGATCTCCGCTCCCCCTCCCCCTCGCCGCTGTGCCGGGACCCGGTGGTGGCGGAGCAGCCAGAGCAGCAGGGATGAAGGTAAGGCCAGGGGCACACGGGACTGTCTGGACAGGTTGGGGGGCAGCCCAGGTCAGCCCCCATCATCTTCATTCACTCAACAAACACCTGTCAAGCACCTACTGTGCACCAGGCTCTGTCATGAGGGTCTCAGAGATGAATAAGCCCTGGCCCTTGCCCAGGGGACCCTTCTGTACCCTTTCCCTGGAGTGGCACCCTGGTGGTGGCTGGCCCAGCCGGGATCCTCTCATTTTGCCCTCTCCCTGGGGCAGGCAGGCCTCTCTGGATCCTGAGTTCCTGACCAGACCCCAGTCCCAGCCTCCCACCTCGAGAACCCCCTGCTTCTCGTGGGAGCCTAGTGGAGACCAGGGGTTGGGTGTCTAGATGTGGCTTTCTCTGGGAAGCCTCCCCAGCCCCAGCTGCTGCAGGAGGAGGGGGGGTTGCCCAGAGGCCTGTCACGAGGGGGCCTTGTGCTCTGAACAGCATGCGGGCAGTGTCGGCACGCTCCTGGACTTTGGACAGCCCCCCTGTGCTCGGGGCCTGCGGTCGGAGGCTGAAGGGGCTGCCCGGGAGGAGCAGGAGGAGGAGGAGGAGGTGGTGGAGGAGGAGGAGGAGGAGGAGGAAGAGCAGGCCTTTCAGGTCTCTCTGGAGGACCTGGCAGGGCATGAAGGCAGCGAGAAGGGGGCCAGGCCAGAGCCCCCAGGCGAGGAGGAGGAGGAGGAGGAGGAGAGCCTGGCAGTGGCGGAGCAGGTAGCCGACTTTGCCAGCTCCCTGCTGGCCGCCCTCCACTGCTGGCACTATCGGGCCAACGCTTTACTTTTCTCCCGGGGCGCTATGGTGAGGTGTCTCTTTGATCTCCCCCTCCTCCTTGCATGCTCCCTGGCACGCGCATGCCCATCCGAGAGTCCCCTCCCCTGCCCTTCTCATCCCTCCGTCCTTGTTCCTTCCTGCCTGCCGTCAGCACTTCTTAACACCTTGCTCACTGTCACGCCCTGCTGAGCCCCTGGCATTCGTTGTTCCAGCACTGGGTGCGAACCAGCATGCTACTCAATGGGCATGACTAATGGGGCGGGGTGGGGGGAGGGGGAGAGGCCCGCACACAGGGAACCGCATGCCTGGCAGGGATTTCTGAGTCCCCAGACCTGGCAGTTCAGGCTGACTCTGGAATGGCTCAGGTCCAACGCTGGATCTCAACGCAGCCCAGCCCCTTTGGGGCTCAGGAGGTGCTGCCAGGGTTGGGATGCAGAAGGGACCAGCTCCCCGTTGTCCTGGGAGCTGACGACTACCCTCTGCTTGCTGCAGGGGAAGGGGCGCAGGGAGCCCGAAGACCCCAAGAGCTGCAGAAGGCCCAGCAGCCGATCTCCAACCACCGCTGAGAAGTGCCTGAGCTTTGAGTCTGTGTCTTCCCTGCCAGAGGTGAGTGGCCAGCAGGCGGAAGGGGGATAGTGCAGAGGCGCCTGAGCCCAGATCTCCAGCTGTGCAGATGGGGCTTTCAGGCATGGGCTGTCCCTTTGGGCCCATGGGGACAGGGAATCCCACTCCCTAGGACTCTCGTGCCCTCAGGAAGCCTGTCTGGCCTGTGGGCATGCGGCTTGGTGACCAACAGCTGCTTACTCTGAATTAGAAAAGGTGCCTCTTCCTTTGGGCAGATGCAGACTCTGGCCAAGGGGCACAGTTATTGGAAGTGACCAGATTATAGGTCCCCTTGGCCAGGCCTCCTTGAATAGAGCATAAAGCTCTGCCCTGCTAGTGTGCCAGACATTTAAATCATGCCTGTCCCACCTGGCAAAGGAGTAAGGTGTTTATCTACTGGACACCTCCTATGTGCCTGATGTTTTATTTCTTCCTTCTGTTTCCTGAACCAGCTCTGCCAGGGAGAACGAGACTCAGGTTAGGTTGACGTGCCTGACATTGCGCAGCTTCTAAGGGACAGCTCAGATTAGACTTGGGTCTGTGACCCAGAAGCTTGCACTCTTTTTCCTGCCACCCCACACTATCTGGGGGTTATGTGGAATGGAGTCCTTTGCTTTTGCAGAGTTACAAGGAAAAGTTCATGAGGCTTAGACCCAGGGGTGGGCCTCACAGCCAGGACATTGAGAAGCCTGGGTGACATTGGAAAAGAGTTCAGAATGGTGCTGTCCAGTGATAATAGAATGTGAGCCTCATGTGTAATTTTATTTATTTATAAAATTTTTATTTATTTAAAAATTTATTTATTTATTTATTTTGGCTGCGTTGGGTCTTCGTTGCTGCACGCAGGCTTTCTCTAGTTGTGGCAAGCAGGGGCTACTCTTCGTTGCGGTGCGTGGGCCTCTCATAGCGGTGGCTTCTCTTGTTGCGGAGCACAGGCTCTAGGTGCACGGGCTTCAGTAGTTGTGGCTCCCGGGCTCTAGAGCGCAGGCTCAGTAGCTGTGGCGCACGGGCTTAGTTGCTCTGCAGCATGTGGGATCTTCCTGGACCAGGGCTGGAACCCATGTTCCCTGCATTGGCAGGCAAATTCCTAACCACTGTGCCACCAGGGAAGTCCCCTCATGTGTAATTTAAAATATTCTAATAGTCACATTAAAGAATTATTTAACCCAGTTTTTCCAAACTACTATCATGTCAACATGTAGTGTTTTAAAAAGCTACTAATGAGGTATTTTGTACTTTTTTGGTATGCGGTTTTTGCAACGTGGACTGGCTACATTTCAGATGCTCAGGAGCCACGTGTGGCTGGCAGCCATTGTGTTGGACATTACAGGCCTAGCTCCTGGGTCCCACTGTGCAGATTCTAGACTAGAACGATTGGAATCAGGTCTGATTCCTCGGGCTATAGAGTGTTATCTTGTGTTCTCCCTAAAGATTCCTCTGGAAAGCTGCCTGTACTGGCTGGTTTTATGATTCAAATGACCTTCAAGGTGGTCAAGAGAGAGTTGCCAACTTTGCTTCCTTCCTTGCCATCCGCTGCGCACATGCAGAGTCCTGCACAGGGGCGGAGGCTGGCTGGCAGGAGCCAGATCCCCATCTTTACCCTCTGACAGGATTCCAGCACGTGGTCCTACTGCCCTCTGGATCCTGATCCACACGGAAGACCCTGACCCCTCAGGGAAGTTGTTTAGGTCCGGGTTTCAGCCCAGAACAACCTCCATGTGGGGAGCTACTGGGGCTTGAGGGAGCCGCCTCCCATCAGGCAGGGGAGTCCTGGTGCCGTGGCTCTGACCCCATGCTGCATGTTCCCACCTTGTCCCTGTACTTTCCAGGCAGGCTGCCACTGAGAGGTGCCACCACTTTACCCCATCTGCGTTCCTAGAATTTTTCTTGGGTTTGAGAATGTGGACCCAGCACCCCAGCTGCAGGGTGACTAAGGGACATCCTCTCCCTAAGGACCTGCTGCCCACTCCTGAGTCATGCTCATTCTGATTGCCTGCAGTCCGAAACCGCAGCCGCTCTCACTAGGCTCTGAGCAGGCTGTGCTGTCCCCACATCCCCCCGGGTCACGTGAGGGAGGCTTTTGGCTCATATGAGCTCTTTGTGCCCTCCCAGGTTGAGCCAGACCCTGAGTCTGGGACAGAGCAGGAGGTGTTGGCTGCCATTGAAGGTCCCAGGACCGAGGAGATGCCCTCAGACACAGAGGCTCCAGAAGTCCTAGAAATGCAGCTTGACACCCACCAGCTGCTGCTGGGACTGGACCCCCCGGGTGACATGGTGGACTTCATGGTGGCCGAGAGCACCGAGGACCCTAAGGTCCTGAGCAGTGAGGACGAGGAGGAGGAGATGGGGGCCGCCCACGAGCCCGAGAGCCTCCTGCCTCCCTCTGTGCTGGACCAGGCCAGCGTCATTGCCGAGCGGTTCGTCAGCAACTTCTCTCGGCAGAGCAGCCTGGCACTGGAGGACGGCAAGTCCAGCGGCTTCGGGACCCCGAGGCTGACCAGCCGGAGCAGCAGTGTGATCAGCCTAGAGGACAGTGAGAAGGGCCTGGCCCCCCGTGGGAGCACCACAGACTCCCTGGGCTCTCAGCTCCCTCCAGAAGCGGACATCAGTATGGGGGTGGCCGCAGAGAGTGACCCTTCTGTCAACGGGACAGAGCCCCAGAGCCCAGGCTGCCCAGCGGAGCCAGACAGGCCTTCCTGCACAAAGGAATCGAAGCTTTCTTCCCGAGACCGGCTGTTGTTGGACAAAATCAAGAGCTACTATGAAAGTGCAGAGCACCACGATGCAGGCTTTAGTGTCCGGCGCCGGGAGAGCCTCTCCTTCATCCCCAAAGGACTGGTGAGAAACTCAGTCTCCAGAATCAACAGCCTTCCCAGGCCAGACCCGGAGCCACTGGCTCCGCTGGGGCATAAGAGACAGGTGGGCTCGCGGGCAGCCTCATGGGCCCTCTTTGACTACCCAGGACCAGGCCAGGCTCGTGCTGGGGACCCAGCTCCCATCACAGATGCTGAGTTCCGCCCGTCTTCGGAAATTGTGAAGATCTGGGAGGAAATGGCGTCTCCTGAGGGGAGCCCTCGGAAAGGAGCAGGCCAAGGCCAGGCCAATAGCTTTGACCTGCACGAGCCCCTCTTCATCCTGGAGGAGCGTGAGCTGGGGGCCATCACTGAGGAGTCAGCCGCTGCCTCGCCGGAGAGTGCCTCCCCCACTGAGCCACCCAGCCCGGCCCACCTGGCCCGGGAGCTGAAGGAGCTGGTGAAGGAGCTGAGCAGCGGTGCCCAGGGGGAGCTGGTGAGCCCACTACACCCCCGCATCCTGCAGCTCTCACACGTGATGGACAGCCACGTGAGCGAGCGAGTCAAGAGCAAGGTCTACCAGCTGGCTCGCCAGTACAGCCTCCGGATCAAGGGCAAGTCGGTGACAGCCAGGCCACCGCAGCAGTGGGAAAAGGTGGCTGCCACCACCCCACACCTGCAGCAGGAGGCTGGAGCACCATCTGGTGGCAGAGGTATGAAGGGGGAGGGGCGGAGGGCTCTGCCTGCAAGCCAGGGATGGAAGCACCTTTTAGGAGCCAGTTGGATTCTGGGAAAGTGACCCCCTAAAGGACCTCTACCAAAAAGAGGGCTGGGGCGAGTCCTGGAGCTGGTCTAACGCTCAAGGCCAAGCTCCTCCTGTGGAGCAGGGGGCCTGGGGCCACGGGCCTCTGTTTTCCAGGAGAGCAGAGGCTCTCGTCTCTTCCTTTGACCCCTGACCCCACCCCACCCCCTTTTCTTCATTCTTCCCATTTCCCTTTGGTAAGGGTGCCGTGGATGGTCAGTGAGGTTTCTCTCCCATCACACGCAAAACCCCAGCAACCAGCCTCGCCTGGAAGGGGAGTTGAGGTCAGCCCAGAGCCCTCATGTCCTCTTGCTCCCTCCTGCACGGGGATTCAGGCGGCTCGCTGTCTCCTCACAGGTAAGAGGAAACCAGTGCTGTCTCTCTTCAACCACGAGCAGCCCACGGCCCAGGAACACAGCCCGCCCAAGCCCGGCTCTGCCAGGGAGATATCGCCACGGCGTTTCTCCTTCAGCCCCTCGGCCACCAGCCCGAGGACCACCTCGCCTGGGGCCTGGCACATCCCCCGAAGCCCCCTCAGCCCCTTGGACACCGAGACTTTCAACTGGCCCGATGTCCGAGAGCTCTGCTCCAAATATGCCTCCCAGGACGAGGCGCTCCAGGCCAAGGGCAGCCGGCCGCGCAACCTGCCCGTCAACCGGAGCCACTCGCTGCCGGAGAACATGATGCAGCCGCAGCCGCCCCTGTCGGGGAAGGTGGGCCGCTGCTGCAGCCTGAACGCCAGGAGGGCCCCGGCAGGCCCAGGGGTCGCCCAGCCTCAGCCTCTGGCGGGGCCACCCCCAAGCGCGCCGGCCGGAGGGGAGGCCCTGTACGTCACCGCAGACCTCACACTGGAGGACAACCGGCGGATGGTTGTCATGGAGAAGGGGCCCCGGTCCGGCCCCAACGCGGGACTGGAGGCAGCCAGCGGGCGGGGACCGAGCTCACCAGCAGCCCAGGCGGGGCAGGGCCCGGAGTTCCAGGAGTGTGCAGAGTATCGGCCTAAAGAAGAGGGTCCCAGGGACCCGGCAGACCCAAGCCAGCAGGGCAGAGTGAGGAGCCTGCGGGAGAAATTCCAGGCCTTGAACTCCACAGGTTGACACTGAGTCCTGGGGGAGGGAGCCGCTGTGCCAAGGGACGGGGAGGAACGGTGGCATCCTCGCTCACAGCCTGGGCTCACCCTGCTCACCCGAGCCCCGCCCGGGGCCCTCAGAAGGGCCACCCCTGGGAGAGTGCCCTGGGGCACCGGGCAAGGGCCTTCACCTGCCGTGGGCGCGCCAGTGACTTGCGAGCCCCTTTGCCCTCCGAGGCCGGTGTGGCCGCTTCCCTTGTATATAGTTCTTCTCTAGTAAGAGGCCAAATAGTTAAGCTCATCTCTTCCCAGGGAGAGCGAGCCCTGCTCAGGCCTCCAGTGTCGCCTGGCCGCTGCCAGACTGAGGGCCCACCCAGGGGACACACAGGAGGGTGGCCTGGGGAGGCTTTGCTCTTTAACTGTGCCTTTTCTTAGGATCCGGGCAGGAACGAGGCCCATAATTTATTGCTTTCTACCCTGTGGTATGTTGGTGTGCTCGCGCGTGTGTGTGTGAGTGTGTATTCTGTTGATTTCCCTCCTGGGAGGAATGTCGTGGACTCTGTTCAGGTACTTCTGTGGGTTGTCTTGCTGGCCCCGTGGTTGTCACTAATGTACACACGTTTCGTTATTTGCCAATGGTGTAATAACCACTGCTGACCAACCAACCTGTGAGTGGTCTCCTTACTGGCGTCTGGCCGGGCTGGGGAGAGGCAATCGTGCCCAGGCCTGTCTCAGGGGAAGCGGGACGTGGGCTTGTTGCTTCCACAGGCGCTCATTTGCAGCCATGCTCACGAAGCACAAGGCCCCAGGTGCTGGCAGGGGAGGCTGGGGCAGCAGGATGTGTGGGAGGGGACTTGTTCTGCTACTTCTGTTCCCACAGGCTTCTGTCTACCCACAGCCTGGCGTCCTGTCTGGGGTAAGGTCAGGGGGCACCGTGCCAGCCTTTAGCTCTTTTCCCCAGGTGCCAAAGTTGGACTGAAAGGGGTGGGGTGGGGGTGGAACATTTTTCTAACAGGCAGATATTTCCACATCTGGTGCCTTTTATTCTTCTCTCCCTCGCTAGCTCCCAGGAGACATCCTAGGGGGCAAGGATTCTTAACTTGGAGCCTAGAAATATCTTAAGTGGCTGGCAGTATTGGGTGAGGGGTGCATTTTTTCTGGGATGGAGCCTCATTCTTCATCTTATTCTCAAAAGTGTCTTTGATTCAAAAGGCGTAGGTCTGCCCCCTACTTCTGACTGGGTTTTTTGCCTTTTTTTTCCCTTGGTGGACCAGCCTTGTTTCACCCTGTTTCTTCTGGATGGGGCCTGGGAGGAGTGGGGCTGCAGGGCCAGGTGGTAGAGCTGTCTTGCAGGTCTTCTGACCTAGGAGGATGCACTCAGCCTGAAGATGGGCCTGCTGAGTCTAATGAGGTCAAGGGAATATCAGAGGCAAGTAGAGGCCTTTCCTGAGCAGAGCAGGGCTGGCCCATGTTCTGCCAGCTGGTCAGAATGGTCTGTGGGCACTTGCACAGTCGCTGAGAGAGCTGGCTCCTACTAGACAAGTCTCTGATTGTGATGAGTAGCCACACACTAGAGTGAGAGTCAGGAGATCCAGCCCTGCATTTAACTAGCTGGGTCACCTAAACTCATGCTTTTTCCTCCTCTGTAAATCGAAGGAGATGGATGAGTTGTTGCTTCTCAAACTCTCTGACTCAGACTCTTCAAGAGGTGAGGCCTGGGGAGTAGTAGTCAACACCTTCCCCAGGTGATCCTTACACAGCCCTCTAGGTTATACCTGGGAACCCTGGACCAGCTCAGTGGTTCTTACTGGCTGCCCACTGGAATCATGAGGGGAGGGAACTTTTTGAAAAATGCTGATGTCTAGGTTTCACCCACCCAGACCAATTGAAACTGCACCTCCGGAGATGAGCCCCAGGTGTGTGAATTCTGATTTTCAGATCTCTGTCCCGAGCTCCATGGGGAAAGGCCTGCAGCAGGCCCTCAAGATGGTTGAATGCATAAATAAGCGAGCTTTTCTCAGGGTCTCAAGTGAAGCACAGAACCTAGGTGTCAGCAGAGTTGTTCCCATAAGACTCCAAGGACAAGCCAGAGTCTGGCTGTGCCTCTTGTCTCCATGGTGGTCCTGTGTTCACAGATTCCACCTTGCTCAATCAACCAGCCCCCTTTGGTCCAGTTCAAAGGGAAATAGGCGAGTCAAATAAGAAACGGAAATATGGAGCGTTATTGATTTATTAGAAAAACTAGTAAATGGGTTTTCTCTGGTTGGTGGAAGCACATTTGAGCAGGTGGAGGACAAGGCCGAGCCGGCCCCAGGGCCAGCCCCAGATTGCATGGTCTGTGCCCAACAGGGCTGCCGTCCTCTGCAGCCACCTCCTCCCTTGCATCCTCCCTGAGCTTACTTGTCCAAGAGACCGAGCCACGGGGTCCTCTGGATCTCTGCCCCCTCCTACTGAAGGGAGGAGGGCGATCCAGGGCCAGCCTTGGGGACTCTCTGTGCTCTCCGATAGGCAGGAAGAAGGAGTGGGGTGGCGGGGAAGCCGAGCCCCCCACAGACCTCCTGTTATGGGTGCTAGGTAGGGGGGAGGAAGCTCGAGGACCCTCCTTACCTCCCTCAGCCACAGTCAGTTGAGGCCAGGGGACAAAGGGAAAGGAGAGAGGGAAGGAGGACCACCTGACCATGCCCAGAAGGAGCTTCCTCTAAACTGCCCTGGGGAGGAATCCTGGTTTGCTGGTGTGGACTGGAGCTGTTTGGGGATACTGTTAAAGAAAAGAACTACAAAATAGAAAATGTAAGGAGGGAAAAAAGAAACCTTGCCAGGGCACCAGGAGCTTAGCCCCCCATGTGGCACAGAGTCCCAAAGCTGGGCCCCTGCAGTTTCAGTCCAGTGAGTTGAGTGTCTTGGGGCCTGTGTGATGTGGGGGGAGGGATGCGTGGGTAGCTGGCAGTAGATGGTGGGTCACATGCAGCCGGCTGCTGCCCTTGCCCAGTCTGGGGGCCCAGGAGTGGTGAAATCCTAGCTTTTCCTTGAGGCCCTTTCATTCTTGGGACTGTGGAGTTGCTTGCTGAAATTCTTCACTTCAGGTGCTGCTTTGGCACACGTGGAGGGGAGAGGGTGGCCTCTAGTCTCTTGGCTCCCTGAAGACTGGCCCATGGGAACAGTTGAGGGAGACTCTTGCCGCTATCTGCCCTGGAGAAGGACATGCCCTCAGATGCACCAGAGGCCTTCTTTATTGCCAGGTGAGTGTCATCACCTCACTGCCTCCTGCCTTGGTTTCCCTAGGTATAGAAAGAGGCTGGTGGGTGGTATAGATTAGGTTCCCTGTGGATGCACAGAGGGCCATAGGGTTAGGTGCATAGAGGCCAAATGAAGACCCTGGCTCCAGAGGTGGGACCACCTGTCAGGCTCCAGCAGAGAACTTCCCTCCTGTGGTTCTTGTCTGCTGAAATTGCCTTCCCTTGACATGGTGGTGTTGATCTCCAGCACTAAGAGCTCCTGGGAAGGCCTAGTAACTCCGGATGCCTATGCCTGTGGTTTCTACCTGAGCTTCACCCGCTTCCGGGGGATCATCTCAGTGTGTCTAAGGCTCCTTCCCATGGGGAAGGTGATGGAAACAGCAACTGCTGGCCCCAGGGACCTTTCTGGTCCCTGGGGAAATGCCTGCTGCCTGCAACTTAACCCCTCTTTTGGACCTAACCCCAGTTAAGATGCTGGGCTGGAGCTGCATTGCTTTCAGAGAGTGGCGGAGAAAAATCCCTGTGGAACTAGTGGTCTCTTCCGTCTGGAAGTCTGACCTCAGCAGCACAGGGAAAGCTATCCCTGGGGATAGAGGTTGCAGGGCCCCTTTTGGCTGTGCTTGGGATTGTGGGGTAGATACCCATGTGGCCCCCTGACTCAAGGCCAGGACCTTCTGGAGGAGCTAAGCAAGGGTGCCTGCCACACCTTAATGGCTTTGGCCCCAGCATTTGTCCCAGCCATCTGGGGTTGTTCCGTGGGTCGTAATAAATACCCAGGTGTGGCCACATTTGCCACCCCAGGGTGACGGGTCATGAAATTTGCTGTCGGTCCAGCCAGCACCCTCAGGTGGTACCAGCTGCAGACAGAACACATGGGGTATTTGGCTTTGGGATGCTCTACTCCAGGCATTGCGGTGTCCATCTTGTACCTGGGGACCTGCGCTGTCTCCCTTAAGGGCCCTGTGTCTGAGTGGGATGTTGCTGGTTTGACAGCTACTGGGAGTGCGGGAGGACCCCAGAGTGGAGAGGCAGCGCCTTAGGCAGTGTGGAGACCTATCTACCTCCTTCTGGCCTGAGCCCTAAGCTCTAACTGTAGTTTTAAAAGAGGGCTGGCTTGAGAGCTTCCTGGTCCTCCCTACCACCATCGGGGGTGGCAGCAACGGGTGTCGGAGGCCGCGGGAGCCCCTTTGCACTTAGGACCCATCGATCTTGTCGGGTGCCCCCCTCTTTCTGTGGGAGGAGGAGCGAGGAGGGGACGCGGTGGCCCCTGAGGTGAGAGTCCCCGTTCTGAGGAAGCCCAGTGGGGAGGAGGCCGTCGTGTCCCCTCAGTCCCCAGCATCCCCTGGCCCAGAGCTCCCTGAAGCCTCCTTCCTCACGCCCCTAAGGGGCAGGTCGGGCATTTCCGTTGTCCTCTTCCCTTTCCCTTTCCCTGGCTGCGACTGAGCAGGAGGTGACCCCAAGCAAGACTTGCTTTGGGAGTGGGCAGCGTCTGAGGAACCCCATCAGCCTTCTTCTCCAGCTTATGTTTGAATCGGGGGACGGGCTGGCGCCCCTCAGCCCGGAAGCGGGGCGGGGAGAGGAGGGCGTGGGCCTCGCGTCTCCTGCCCCCAGCCCCGGAGGCACCGAGGGCCGGCGGAGCTGGGAGCTCCGTCCCTGGAGCCCGCGCTCGCCGTGTGCGGGGCGCCGGGGCTGCGGGCAGAGGGCGCGGAGGCAGGCGTGGGCCGGGCCGGGTTGGGCCGGTGGCGCGAAGGCAGCTATTGCAGTGCACCGGGGCCCGGGGCCCGGCTGGCGACTCGGAGCAGGCAGGCGGCAGGCAGCGGCGGCTGGGCCGTGGGCAGGAGGAAGACCCTGCCGAGGAGGGAAGCGCTCGTCCCCGCTCGTCTCTCGTCCCGACGCACTGGCTTCACCCGCGGGGTGCCCGAGAGGCTACTTCTTTTTGGGGAAGAAGCTGAATCTCTTCTCCTTGTCTTTCTTGCCGAGGCTGGCGTCGGGGCCGGTGATGGAGGGTAGGGGCAGGCTCTGTGCCTTGACACGGATGCTCTGGGACTCGTTGATGGCGGTGCTCACGCCCTGCAGCCAGGACAGCATCTCCTCCTACAGGGCAGGAGGGTCAGGGCCCCGCAAAGGACGGGGTGCCTCTAGGACAACCCCTTCTGAGGGAGCCTTGAGGTCAAGTGGCATGCGTCCCTTCCACCTGCCCCTTTGTTGGTGGGGGTCTGGGCTAGGCAGCCCTGCACTTACCTCATCCTTGCCATGGAAAAGCCACTCACTGCCATTGCTCAGCCTAGGAGGACAGAGGGTTTCCTGCGTGGCCACCTCTGGATCTGACCCCCCAGCCCCCTGAGCTTTCCCATGACCAGAACCCTGTCAGGCAGCACAGCACCTTCTGAGAGAGGCAAAAATCAGGACCACCAGCCTCTCTGATTTGAAAAATCCCTGAAGGGCAACTCAGGCCTGAAGCTGGTCCCAAAGAGTGGGCCCCTGTCCAGCCACTTATGCCAAACCAGGGAAGGGGCAGTGGACAGGCGGGGCCTCACCTCAGCTTGAAGACGTGCTTCTTCTTCTTGTAGCTGGCAGCAATCTCACAGATGGCATGTCGCAGGGCCAGGGGCTCCTCCCCATGGTAGGGCACCCCCAGGGCCAGGTTCTTGGCATCCTTGTAGAAAGTCAGCTCGCTATTCCTGAGCACACAGTACAGGTTGTTCCAGGACCTGTGAGGGTACAGAGAGGCAGGTCACCTACAGTCCTGATACAGCATCTCTATAATCAGTTCCTATAGCTTTACCATTTTTCTTAATTATACCAATTTTACCCTGATCAATAGTAATACATTTTACTGTCTAAAAAACTGCAAATAAAAATCATCTGCATGTAATTCCACTACCAAAAGTTAACTATTGTTAACATTTGATGTATTTCCTTCTAGTCTTTATTCACATATATAGCTAAAATTGGATTATACTGTATATTCAATTTTATGTCCTGCTTTTAAGTTTAACACTATATCATGAGTATTTCCCCATCCTCAAATATTTGAATTCTCAAATATTTCTTGAAAATAATTTTGAATAGTTATATGGTATTCTATCACACATATAAATAATCCCTTTATTGATGGACCTTTTAATACTGGAAATTTTATCCATGATTTAAACAGCAATATGATAAACATCCTTGCCTGTAACTCTGATCTTACCCTGAGATATATTTCTAGAAGTAGAGTTATTGAGTCTAAGACCAATAGTATAAACAACTTTTCAAAGCATTTCCATAGCCACCAGTATATTTGAGTGTCACTACAGAACTGTAACGTGAACAGAGCAGGGTTTTGTTTTGCTGGTAGTGATATTTTGTTTTGTTGATGATATACGCCTGGTATACTGTACTAGCACTTTTTTTTTTTTTTTTTTTTTAATTTTTTGGCTGTGTTGGGTCTTCGTTGCTGCGCGTGGGCTTTCTCTAGTTGCGGTGAGCAGGGGCTACTTTTCGTTGCGGTGCGCGGGCTTCTCATTGCAGTGGCTTCTCTTGTTGCGGAGCAGGGGCTCTAGGCATGCGGGCTTCAGTAGTTGTGGCATGTGGGCTCAGCAGTTGTAGCTTGCAGGCTCTACAGCGCAGGCTCAGTAGTTGTGGCGCACGGGCTTAGTTGCTCCGCGGCATGTGGGATCTTCCCGAACCAGGGCTTGAACCTGTGTCCCCTACATTGGCAGCCAGATTCTTAACCACTGCGCCACTAGGGAAGCCCTGTACTAGCACTTTTTAAAGAAATGTATTTGTGTAAATCAAGGCTCATCTCAGCTGAAATGTTTAGTGAGAACAGCAGGCTCATGGGCTCATGTGTGGGCTCACCTGAGCTCCTTCCCTGACAAATGGGGAACATGTTGCCCTTTCACAGTAATGAGTACTGAGAAACATTAAGCTTTTCTTCCTCCTCTTCCTCCTTTCCTCCTCCCTCCCTTTTGAGGGCAGAAAAGTGGAGAACTAGCAGGGCACGTAGGGAGGAAGGACTGGAAGGTCATAGAGAGAACCTGACCTGTACAAAGCTGGCTGCAGAGCCATTCCACAAAGCCCAGATTTCTGACACCAGCTCAGGGATCTTTCCTCTGGCCCTCACCACCTTCTCTGAGCTTGTAGCCCAAGTAAGGCAGTTGCAAAGGAGGAGCTGGTCTTGGAGTAAATGGACAAATGATTTAACCTCTCTGAGACTGTTTCCCCATCTGGAAAATGGAAACCTCAATATCATAGGAGGTTTGAGAAGCTATTATCAATCCTAACATAATGCCTGGCACACAGTAGGTACTTTATAAATGCTAGTTTCCCTTTCCCTGCAGACTCTCCATATAAGCAATAAACCTCTTCAGGTTGGCTGGGCCCCTCAATTCATTTTTGGAATTTGAATTAACTTTGGTGTGTCCCCCAGGCCAGGCTCTCTCTGTATGCTGCCAGTTGGCCCTGGGAATGTGGCTGGCTTCAACCTCTTGATGCTGCCCTGTTTCTCTGGGACCCTGGACTGCTACCTGAAGGCAGGAGCCTCCAGAGACTTTGGGTCTAGGCATCCCTGGGTAGACCACACCCAAGGACATGACTGCCTCAGGGTCAGGAAACGACACTGCCTCAGGGTCAGGAAACGACACAGCCTCTGAATGAATTCCTCAGGGTCATATGGTTGCTAGGAGGGACCATAGCAACTCTTTCTCCTCTCCTATTTTATTTTATTTTATTTTATTTTATTTTATTTTATTTTATTTTTTTTGCATTTTCTTCTGCTATTTTTTAAAACATTATTTATTTATTTATTTTTGGCTGTGTTGGGTCTTCGTTTCTGTGCGAGGGCTTTCTCTAGTTGCGGCAAGCGGGGGCCACTCTTCATCGCGGTGCGCGGGCCTCTCACTATCGTGGCCTCTCTTGTTGCAGAGCACAGGCTCCAGACGCGCAGGCTCAGTAATTGTGGCTCACGGGCCCAGTTGCTCCGCGGCATGTGGGATCTTCCCAGACCAGGGCTCGAACCCATGTCCCCTGCATTGGCAGGCAGATTCTCAACCACTGCGCCACCAGGGAAGCCCTCCTCTCCTATTTTATAGCTGGGGAAACTGGGGCCCAGACTGGGTAAAAAGTGGGACTTGGTCAAGGACGTGTTGTTAGTGCCAAGGCCTAGCTGTTACCCCGCCCTGGGATAATAACAGCTAGTGTTCACCGAGTTCCTGCTCTGCGCCAGGCATGGCATCTGCACTGAAGAGGCAGGCTGCCCCCGTCATCCCCATTTTACAAGTGAGAGGCTGAGTAACTAGTATAAGGTCATAGGACCACAACGGAAGACAGGCTTTTCCCATCATGCCAAGCAGCCCCCGGGCTGTCCCAGAGGATGCCCAGGAGCTCTCAGACTAGAGGCAGAGGGCACCCTCGCCCACAAGCATACCCATGTTGCTCTGTTGAAGTCCCTGGGAGCTGCCCACCCCTCCTACCCCGCGGCCCTCCCCCACACACCTGTTGGACGCCTTCTTGTTGGGCCCCTCCAGGTCGTGCTTGCGGCCCAAGTAGCCCTCCATCTGCACGCTGTGCCCGTGGTCCACCTGGGCTGGCAGCGTTGTAGGCTCATCACCCTCGCTCAGAGGCGTGTCCAGGGCCTTAAAGAGGGGCTCTGTGGTGGGCCTCTCATCTGTGCTGGATCTCTCCTCCTGCCCTTCCTTGTGCGGCCCTGGCGGCAGTGGCGGCTGCAGGTCCTGGGGCCACTGCCTCTCTTCTTCCCCCTGCTCAGGGGCATATGGGAGGAGCACACCTTGCTGGGGGTTCAGAGCCAGGGGTGGCTACTCTCGGCAGAACTGGGAGGTCAGCAGCCCCACCTGAGTCTGGTTCCTCTCTCCTGTGCCCTTCCTGGCCCACCCTGGCCCTCCCTCAACCTGCTGTGGGTTTCCACCTGGCCTGCTTCCCTAGACCGTGCCCATGTCTCTGGCTCCATTCCCCACTCTCCCCCTCTCCAATCTAACATAGGGGCAGAGGTTCTTAGAGTGAGCTGAAGGGGCTCGTCCGGGGGTTTCCGACGCTGCTCGCTGCCCGGCTCCAGGGCCCACCCTGCTTCAGACAGATACTCCAGCTCCTACTGAGTCATGCGTGGGCTCGGCAAGACTTCAAATGAAGAAAGGGTTCTGCTGCTAAGACAGGATAGAAGAACATTTGCGGTAGGATATTGTATGGGAACCCTTCTGTTACCTTCCACTTGTATCTAAAACCCCAAAGCTAAGGGCACCAGGCCCTAAGCCTCCCCCACCACCTTCTAAAGGGAGACCCAGACCTTCCCGGGTCATGGTGCAGGACCGTGACTTGCTCCCCAGGTCCTGCCCCCGTCATTTGGTGGGGATTTGCTGGAGTAGGGCAGTGGTTCCTAACCCTGGCTGCCTTTTACAATCACCTCGGGAGCTTTAACAAAGGATGCCGGGACCCATCCTCAGGATGCTGAGTTAACTAGCCTGGAGTGGGGTCAGCACGCTGGAATTTCTTAATCAGCTTTTCATGCACTCGAATGTGCTGCAGGGGTAGAGAATCACCACCTAAGGAGTCACTGCTCCAGGGAAAGTCGGCGGCTTTTACCTCCCTGCTCCTCCCCATGGAGGGCAGGATCCTCCCAGCCCCTGCCCAAGCCAAGTGAGGGGCTTCCAGTGGAGCCACGTGCTTGTATGTCAGGTGCCCATGAGAAGGGGAAGCAGACCTCTTATTCCCCAGCTGGGTACCTCCTTATGCAGAGGCCTTGCTGATCCGCCTTTGTGCCACTGCAGCAGGAGAGAGGGCAGGACAGATTGCGGCAGCAAGGGGCAGCCAGCCTCCGAGTGCAGCACAAGAATGCCGGCTGGGGCAAGAATGGGTGGGTCTCCTACATGCCCAGCACCAAGGAAGTCCACCCTAGCTTGAGACATCTGGCCAGAACCCTGTCTCAAAGGCCTGACTGCTGGAGACCTTACAGCGCCAGGTGGGAAGGGTCTTGTAGGCCCCCAAGCAGGTGGTATCCGGACACCTGAAGGACCAAGGGCGTTGACAGCCCAAGAGGACCAGAGCCAACCCAGGCAGTAAGGAGACACTGCCCCCTTTTCTACTCCCTGTCCCAACTGAAGATGGAGAACCAGGAGAGTGTTGGGGAGGAGCCAGGAAACAGCAGACCCTGTGCTCCCCATTGTGGGTCCTTCAGACCTTGGGTCAAAGCCAAAATAGAGAAATGGAGAATGAGAGGATATGGGCACCATACTGGACATCAGATTGAAGCTTCAAACTGAAACAGACTGGTTAGACTTTTTAACAGCTAAAGGTGACCAAGGTCTGCCTGAGCTGGCACTAAGGAATGGGAAGCGGAGGCTCAACGGAGATGTCTGAAGGCAGTGGTTGGAAGAAAGGTAAAGCTGGTCATGGCTGTATCCCATCAAATTAGGGCTGGTCAATAAACAGTTAGGTTGGGGTTCCGTAAGATCTCATTTAAAGAAAGGATAATATGGCTGGAAAAGTTTGAAAACACTACCCTAGTCTAACACCTTCAATCTATGAGAAAACCTATGTTCAGAGAGGTTAAGTGACTTACCCAAGGTCACACAGCTAATAGATACCAGAGGCGATCAAGAGCATGCACTCCAGAATTGGACAGGCCTGAGTTTTTACCACATCTTTAGGGCCCTCATCTTTTCCTGTCTTAGAGTCCCTTGAGAGTTGTGGCTGGGCCATGCCCATCTTTATGCATCTTGCAGTATTTAAATCTTTGAGTGTCAGCAATGAGCCAGAATTGACCACAAGGATCTGAAGGCTCTAAAGCCCTGCCTGGATCCTCCTCCAGCAGGGAGGAAGGGCAGGAGTGGCAGGGTTGGATCTGGGAGCCTGGGTTTGGGGTCCTTCTATGGACCCAGTCAGGCCAACCCTCTGACTTGGGCATAACTGTTGGGGAGGTAGTGAAGGCTTTCATCCTCTATCTCTCCAGCTGGCTGTGCTGTTCCTCCTGGTGATGGGCCAGGCCCTCCCCACACCTGCTCTGGGGGGCTCAGGGAATATGTGTGGTAGATGCTGGGAGGAAAGCCCAGCAGACCCTCACAACCATGTTCCCCCCTCTCACCCAGCCTGCCTCTCCCCTCCTGGGACTGGTTTTACTAGAGCCCTGTGTGTCCATATTTTCTTCCTATACTTTTCATTTCCATGCTTCTTCCTTTCGGGAACTCTCCTCTGAAAGTAGAGATGATTTTTCCAGGACTGCCTCCCAATTTAATCTCACCTTTCTTCTGTTTCTTCCTAATGGATGCCTGACCTATGTTCCCTGGCAGGGCCAGTCAGAGGCCATGGCCAGTGTGATCGAAAGTTAAATGGCCAGGTCATGGGTGGGCTTTGGGAAATGGGGGTTTGCCAATGTATGCAAAGATTTCTTCTGTTCTCTTGACTGTTCATGTGGAGACAATTTAAAACACACCCTCTCCCCTCTACCCTGAAGGCCAAGGCCTGAGGAGAAGGAGTCGAGAATGAGGGTGGGAGGTGGAGGGGTCTGGTGGCAGCCACTCCTCCCAGGCCCAGGGCTGGCGGGGCTTCTCTCCCTCCTGGGTTAGGGGAGGGGACACACAGGAGAAAGATGGGGGCATGGTTTGGGCAAAAGGGCCCTCCTTTTATAGGCCCCAGGGGTAAGTATGCTTTGCACCATCTTCTAAGAGAGCTGGGGGTTGAGGGGCAGTTCTCCTGCTGCCCCTGGAACCATACCATGCTCTGATAGAGATTCTGCCTTGCCCGACAGGCAGAGAGATCTGTGGACAGCAGAGCACCAGGAGGGGATGCTGGCTACTCGTTGGCTGTAAGGACAGATAGGTTCTGCCAAAAGGCCCTGGATAGCTAAGATGATCCAAGACTCCCTTCTATCCTCCGTGATATAAGGCAGAAGACCAGCTGCTTTAGCCCTTGTGTCATCAGGAAGATGCAGAGATTACACCTACACTGCTGAGGGGTAACCCAGCCTAGAGCAATCAGAGGAGCTGGGGGACACTCTGAAAAAAAGAGGATCCAGCTACTTGGAAGAAACTCTGGGCGTCAGGTTGGGGCTGCTGGAGAGTTTAGACCATAAGTGGGCGTAACAGAAGGAGGGAGAATGGCCCAGGGATGGGGGCCTGGAATAAGCATGGAGCTTCTGTTCTCTGATTTGAGGGTCTGGGTGACAGGTGGGTGGGTGGGACACATCTGAGGTAGGTGTGTGCGCTGGCTGCTGGGATCACAATGTCAGAGGAGGGTAGGGGACGGGCAGCATTGGATGCTGGGGGAACATCAGGGGAGGAAAGGGCACAGACAGGAGAACCTTTTAGGATCTCACAGGATTGTAGTCAAACAGGGAGAGGCCTGAGCCCCTGATGGGCAGGGGATGGCCACATCAGAGTCTTTGCAGAGTCTTGTAAGCTTGACTTTTTAGGGTCCTGCCTTGTTAGGAAACTGACTTGGGTGGGGGGAAGCAGGCAGATGTCTCTTCCCCAAAGGAGGTTCAAGAAGATGAAGGGAAGAGGGGCAGGATGGGTACATTTCTTACCTGGACTAAAGGTGTTGAAGGTGTATTTCCAGGCCAAGCCAGCAGGTGGCGCAGGGGGACAGCACACAGACAACTAACTCCAGCTCCAGGGAGAAAAATAACCAGGGGTGCGACCACAGGGTCTTTGGGAGGTTCTAAAAGATGCTCAGTGAACCCAGACACATCAACAAACAAGGAAACACAAGTGAGCTTCTCTCTAAAGGAAATGCCGGTAAGTGAGAACGAGGGCAAGAGGATGCACCCCAGAGACTGTTGTTTGACTTTAGCCATGCAATGGTCTTACCTGCCTACCTCACAGCAAGGACTGAGCCTAGAGTGTGTATGTAGGGGGCTTCCAGGGAGGGGCACTCCAGGAAGATTGGTTTGGGAGGGTGTTGGCAATGGATGTTAGAATTCACATGGAGGATGTTTCTCTTAAGAGATGAAGGACTGCAGTGAGAAAAAAATGAAGGGAAAAATGAACACAATCACCTACTAGGTGTTCTACCTATATTCTCTTTTTCTATCCTCACACCCTTTCTGCGAGGCAAGTATCACTACCCCTATTTTACAGATGAGGGAAACTGAGGGTCAGGGAAAATGAGTAACTTGCCCACAGTCACACAGCTAGTGAGTGGAAGTCTGAAGATGCAAATCTCTCTGGTCCCAAACCCTGTGCTCTTCCTACTAAATCCTGCTGCAAGAGAAGACGGTGGTACTATTGCTCCAGAGAAAAGAGCCTATCCGATGGGGCTCATGGTCTAAAGGGGAATGAGTCTGGCTTATGTAAGACACGTGGCTGATTGGCTGAGGCAGTGTGATCGTGTCACGGCCACCTTGGAAAGGGCCAGAAGAGGGGCTTGAGGCCAGACAAGATCTATTGTTGAATACCTTAGGCAACCAAATAGCCGTGTGAGATGGTGGGGTGGGGGAAGCTGGCCACTTCTGCAGCCAAGAACTTTTTCCCTCCCCCAGTGTCTGAGGTCTGGGCTCTCATCCTCTGGGTGAGAAGGCTGCTGTCAGCAGACAGGTTGGGAAGGTTGTTCAGAAGACAGTTGTTTGCAAGAGAAGAAAAAGATGGTTGGCTGAGTTGAGAGCAGCCAAAGAGATGAAGAGATGGGAACTTAGGGTGAACAGAGACAAATGCCTAAAAGGGAGAACAGAGACGTTGTCGCTGAACAGAGGAAAGAGCATGGGAAGAGCTGAGGCTGGAGCAGTGAGGGGGTCCACCGGGTTGGTGGCAGGGATGGTGAGGGGCTCTCATGAGGAGTGGGATGGGCAGTGGAGGGGCTCAGCACTGTGTCCCAGGGGCCAGCTGTCTGTCTGAGATGACCACTGGGAAGCAGGGAAGACAACAGGAGGGGACACAGAGCAGAAGGCCACCACGTAAAGTGACGGGGAAAGGAGAGGGGAGTGTGCAGGGTCCCCTTGGACAGGGAGGGGAGACCTGGTCCACGGCTATCCCGGGGGAGAGAACGACTCTTCCTCAGGAGCTGTCTTTGCCATTCCCACCACCAGTGTGGGCTCTTCAGGTCCCTGCCCTGGAGGAGCTGGCAGCTGCTTGATGCCTTGGTGACTCTGAGCCAGCCACTCAGAAAGACTCAAAAGACACTGACTCCCCCCATCCAGATCTGACACCCAACAGTCAAGCTGGCAGCTTCAAGCCTCATTTCTGAGACGCCTACGATGTTAACTGAGTCCCATCCTGGGTTCATCAGTATCGGGGATGCTCTAAAACACAGATTGGAAGATGAACTTAGGAGTTGCCTTTGAGCAGCGGGGCCAGGAAGATCACGTCCGACCATAGCACAGAGAGCTGGGCGCACCGAGCGGCGGACAGATGTCCACAAAGAGCCTAGAGCCAGCTTCTCCACGGAGCCTGGAGTGCCAGGGCGCGGTGCCAGACTGTAGGCAGACACAGCCCTGCCACGCTGATTCAGGCATCCTGGGGAGACAGACACGCCCAGGTTCACGGGAAAACTGACGTTCTTTCCAGGCTGGGTCTGCTCATTATGGACAAACACACTATTTGCCTTCACTGTAAAATGCCTGAATCAGCAGCTCAGTTCAGCCTCACAGGGGGAGGGGAGGGAGGATGGGGAAAGCTCGCTCAGGCAAGAAGAAACACAGCTGCTGCCTCCACACCCACATCCCTTCCCTCCAAGAACGTCAGAGCCAGGCCTCTGGCCTCAGATTAGAGCCCTAGGCTGCCTGCTGGGTAGGCTGCTGCTGTGGGGAGTTGCCAAGGGAGTGACAGCAGCTGGAGCCAGCCAGCCACTGGCTAAAAGGTGACCTGCTGCAACCCAGTGCCTGCTCAGCCTGGGGCACCATCCCTCACGTTCTCAAGTGCCAGTTATTTCCCTGAAGCCACGTCAACCTCTAAGACGCTGGAAGGGAGAAGCAAGGGACCTGGAGTCTGGACTCCTGTGCATTCCTAAGGAGATGCCCAGTCCTCTCTCGGGGAAGCCAGCTGCAGGCGGTCTTGGAAGGTCACGGGAAGAGTGACGTCTGTGAGCTGCTGTTGGGTAAGAGAGTTTTCCCTGACGACCTGACGAAGGCCTGATAATGACAGGCACCCAGGCAGCTGCTCCCCCGAGCGGCCTCACCCCAGAATCCCTGCACCACAGAGGAATGTGGCCTTGAGGCTTGGAGGCAGACGGGGCACGACTGCCCCAAACAGGGAACCCCGAAGGCAGACTCTTGTCACAGCCCCTCGCAGCACCAATCCCTCTCAGGGGTATCCCTCTCGTCGTCACAGCAGCCCCATTGGGAGAGTTCCTAGAGCAGGGCCTGCTTCCCACCCGCGGCCAGGAAACAGGCACAGTGCACAGAAGAGGTTCCGCAGCCGTTGGCTGGGGGCCCATAAGCCTGGGTTGACTCAGATCCTCCGCAATACCATTGCTTCTCCAGGAAATCGACCTCAGCATCTCAGCAATCAGCATCTCATCGCAAATGTTACACTGAGGATTCTGGGGCACTCAGAGCCTAGATGATGAGGACTCTTAGCAGGACCCTCACGCCCTCCCCAGAGCCGCACCCAGGATGAAGGGGGGACACATAAGGTGGAGGGTGGCGGGGTGAGAGGAAGGGGGACGGCTCAGCCTGCTGCCCGGCCCCAGCCTGGGACCCCAGGACCACCTTCGGGGCACTGGCCTTGGCAGGAGCAGAGGTCCAACCCTGCCTTCCTCTCTTCCCCAAACAAAGGAAACACCCTGGCCCCTTGCCGTCTCTTTCTCACCTGCAGCCTCACACCAGCTGGCACCTGACCACAGAACCAGGTTCCTCAGAGTTGAGAACGAGACAAAAGTGGGGAAACCCGTCTCTCCCAACCCTCCCTTTATTTAGGTACATTGTTCACATACAGGAATGTTCTGGACTTTCTGTAATCCCACAGACAGAGCTTTATGAGGGCAGGGAGACCCAGGAGGATTAGGGGGTTTGCCTAAAATCATGCACGAAGAACCCAATGTCCTGACTTCCACTCCAGGAATTTTGCCATTTGTGAAAACTTGTTTCTTCTGCTTGACCTCATGCTCTCTTACACACTTACCCGTATAATGGATTGGTTTTTTTTTTTCTTTTTGTTTTTATTAGAACATGCTCTAATGTGGAAAGGTAAGAGGTGATAGAGGCAATGGATGTGCTTGAAGAAAAGCTGAATGCGTGGAACGGTACTCCAGTCCCTGCGTGTGCATACATGTGTGCGTGCACACACCCGGGAAGGGGAGGACCAGGCGGGGCTGGCAGGGTGGCCACCGTGTGCTGTGCAGCAGTCTACACAGGGATTCAGGTGCCTGGTCCACTCCCATGCAGGAAGCCGGCATGCACTAGTGATGGGTTTCACGTGAAGCCACAGCGCACGGATCTATCCTATAGGGCACCGACACCAGACCACACACAGCACGGATCTATCCAATAGGGCACCAACACCAGACCACACATGGGACAGCAGGAGAGCCACTGGACCCAGGCCTACCCCAGAGAGAAGGCTCAGCGGACAGCCGCCTTCCTGGGAGAGGCCTGAGGTTTCTGGAAAGGTTTTGAACCCTGCATGTGACCCATTCTCCTCTCTTCTCATATCAAAGACCAATGGGGTATCCCACCCTCCCTCGGAGTCCCATGGATCCTCATGAAAACTCAACAAAGGGCTCGGAAAGGAGAAGCAGCAGGAAATCTGTTTGCATGAGGCCTCAGGCCTGGTGTTCATTTGATTCGCCATCTGGTTTCTTCCTGGTACTGGGCACAGGCCAGTTTCCCCATCTGGCGGGGTGGCTGGCTCTCTGGGAAGGGTCTCAAATGTGGGCTCACTCCCTCCTTCCAGAGACGCTCAGGTCCAAGCAGGTTATACTCCCCCCAAATCCAGCGACATTCAGGCGGTGGATGGAGGCGGCTCTGATGCACATGTAATTACGTTGCACAGACGTACACGACACAGACAGTGGATGGATCGCGCAGGTGGGCACAAAGGAACCCATAGACCTGGGCCACCACCGCGTGCAGACACACAGGGATGCACAGCTGAAACGCAGGTGGCAGGAACAGTCCCAGCCCCAGTGTCCACAGTCCATACCAGCCCCCAGAGTTCTCTCTCCTTCCAGTGGGGGCTGTCCCTGAGAAAAGGGGGCCGGGGCGAAGTCCACCAGAGACTCCCACATGTGCCGATGGGATCTTCAGAGGGAAGTCCTGGGAGAGACCCTCCAGCGGGAGCCCAGGAGTGCCCTCTGCTGGACATGAAGGGCTGGTGTAGCTCAGGACACCTCTGGCCGGCTGGAGGTGTCAGAGGGAGCTCAGAGAGAGAGAGAGTGTGTGTGTGTGTGTCTCAGAAGGGTGGGAAGGGCTGAAATCTAGACCTGACACGGATTCTGCACAGGAAATGCTCAGTGTTGTGCATTTTTCTGGGGTGGCTGGTGTACCAGAAATTTCCACCAAGAACTCCTAAAGGTTCAGGCAAGCTCACCTGGGCACCTGGAGAGGTGGTGGACATGCAGTGGCAAAGCCATGCAAGGCACATGCTGGATTCTTGCTTTCTTCTCAGTCAGCTGCTCCCAGGACATTTCCCCAAAACCTGGATCACAGCCTCCCAGACTTCCTGCATAGACCTCCTGGGTCCTTTTAGCTAAAGGATCTATTCCAGGCAAGGTCCTGAAGCCATCTGCCAGCCCTCTGGCAGTGGGAGTGTTTGCGTCCCTCCCTCACCTCCCCCACGCATCCTCTTTTTCTACAAGTTGGAGGCCTGTGACCCAGAAGCCCTGGGGCTCTCCCTCACTCCTGAAGGGCTCCGTCAAGTCTGTTCTTGCCTCAGAGCCAGCTCTATCTCCAACTCACTGACCCACAAGCATCAGGCCAGGAAGGTGCAAAGGGGGAGGGGCTCTGCTTAGGAGGAAGGAATCTGCTAGAGGGTGGGTATGCCCACTTCACTGCCCCAAGTGCCATGGCCGGGGCAGGAAGACCAAATGGTCCATTTGTGAGTATATTTGTGTGTGTGTGTGTGTGTGGGTGTAGAGGGTAGAGTTAAGGATGGTGTTAGAGGGAAAATGGGTAAAAGGACAGTGTATAAAAAGGAATCATTCCTGCCTGTATAAACTGTTCCCCCTGATGTAGATGGTAATGTATTTATATAATAAAATTTATTAGACCAGATAAAACCAAACTAAGAGAGTCATGTCAGTGGGCTGGCATGTCAGTTTCTTCTTGGTTGAAGGGAGAAGGGGAATTATTCTAGGAATTAAGAAAAGCTAAGTAAACAAGGAAGACTGATTGAAGGAGTCTGGGGGGTAGAGGCAGTAGGTGCCCATCCTGGCCTCCTGCCCCAGCTGAGCCTAGTCGGGATGAGGGGGCTCTGGCAGCAACGACTCCCAGGAACTAGACAAATGGGACAGGGAACTGACCGGGGACGTTCTCTCGGTGGCTGCTCGGTGGGGACCTCGGGGAGCCTCCCCTGCTGTCTCGCCTTCCTCCTCTTGAGGCCTATGGAAGACACAGTCCCGCTTTAGAAACAAACACCTCTCAGAGGCCAGAGACTACCTCCAAGGCCTGGCTTCCCACCCCGTCCCCAGAGAACACAAGCCAAGTCAGCAGCCTGGCAGACACTTAGCAAGGAGCTGCTCAAGCTGCCTCAGCCTGAAAGGTTAGGCAGATGCTTCAGAAACGCCATGGCTCCGTGCAGCACGGCCTCTGGGACACGAGTTCAGCTGGTTCCCAGAGCAGGGGGGCAATGGTGCAGCAGCCACTGCCCTCCACCCATTTTCTTCCTGCACGAGGCCTTCAGGCCACCCAGGATTGGGGGGGAATGAAAGCTCTTATCTGCCTTTAAGCTCCAGACACACTGTATTTCTCTGACTAGTGGCCCAGGTGTGAGAGGTCACGTGTGGCTTGTCAAGGCATCAGGGGGCGGTTTCTGATTAGAAGGACCCTCCTCCACCCCTCTCAGCAGAGGGCTCCAGCCAAGTCCTCCCCGCACTCACCCAGTCTCCTCCTCAGTTCTCTCCGGGGTCTGGTGTTCTTTGAGCTCAAGCTAGGGGAGACAAAGACCAGGGGTGGGTGTCGGGTCAGAGCAGCCACAGAGGGGAGCCTGCTCTCAGACATCCTTCCTCGAAAGAGGCTCCCTATACCCGACACACCTGGTGTTTGTTCCTGTTGGAATTAGCCCCTTTTGTCTTTTGGGTTCAAAAGTCAGTACTTTCTCCCACTCCTATTTCCTTCCCACTCTCCCGCCTTGCCCAGCCTTTACACTGTCCGCAGGTCCCCAGTACCCGCCGAAGACTTCTTGACTTGAAGAACCCCCAAGGCGCGGCTGCCCACCGCCCCGAGCCTCCCGGCTCACCGTGGTGGGCTTCTCCAGGGCGGCGAAGCGCTCTGCCCAGCCTGCCGTGGATTTCTCAAAAGCCTCATGCCTCTTGATGAGCTTTTCCACACTGTCCACCGTGTGTCCAAAGTCCCGGCTGGCCAGGTAGGGCTCCTGGGCGATCAGCCACGCTTCAGCCACCGAGGCGTCCCGAGAGAACTGGCACACTTCCAGCCCTGCCACGGACAACACGGCCCAGGGGTCTGTCAGCACCCAGCGGTCCGATCCTGCCGGGACCCCGGGGCCGCTCACAGACAGAGGCGGAGCTGGCGGGCAGGCCGAGGCCCACATAGGTGTCCCTGAACCGCGTGGACACCCTGCTCAGTGGTGACCGGCTGCCCGAGGCTGCTCCATCCCCATGCTGGGCCCCTACCTCATCTCCACCGAGAGCGATATTGGAAAAACACATTAATTAGAACAAACTCTAGAACAAAATGGTTTCGACATCGCCCTTTGAGAACAGTCTTCTGCCCTGAGTGTTCCCTTCCCGGCCCCTGGCTGTCTCACTCACACAGTCGTGCACAAGCAGCCACGGGAGAGTCCAGGTCTTTGTGGCTTGCGGCTCCTACCTGGGTGGTGGAATTTCCCTACCTCTCCTGTTTCCAGCTGCGGAGAACAGAGCTCTTTCTGTGCCCCACACGCCTCAGATCAAACCTTTGGGATGCGCTAGAGCCTTACCCTGACCCCTGGAGAGGCCACAGTCCTACGGGGACACCGGCCAAGCAGGAGGCGGGGGACAGGTGGGGGAGAGGGTGGACAGGGGGCAGGTGCTGGCTGGTCAGAGGCAGGCTTCCAGCAGCGTGTCTGCTGGGTCTTCTCCCCTAAGGCCCTTGGCCCTGAACTTTGCTGATGAGTGGTGCTGTGGAGGCTCTTCTCCAGCAGGGGGGGAAATCCACCGCGTTGTGACATCACCCCTCCCTGGCCCCTCCCCCTGCCCCACCCCACCCCCCCAGGTTCCTTGGCTCCCAGGCTGCACTCACACATGTGGAGCTGCTCCTGGCGGGCCTTCCACTTCTCCTTCATCTCCTTCCTCCTGGACACCACCTGCTGCAGTTTCTCCCTGATCTGTGGGGAGGAAGGGAAGATGGCTCAGGCTTTGGTAACCCTTCCCCCTGTCCGAGGTGGTGTGCGGAGGGGCCCTGCACAGCCTGCTGGGCTTTGTCACACCGACCTGGCTTCAAGTCTTGGCCCTGCCACTTGCCAGCTGTGCAGCCTTGGATAAATTACTTAACCTCTCTGAGGTTACCACGGGCCTCACCCAGGAAGTGGGTGTCACCAAGACCAAAGCACACACACATGCGAGGGTTAGGTGGGTTATGCGTGCACTCTCCCTACAGAGAAGCGGCCAGTTCCTCGAATAGGTTTGGTGGAGCTATAATCCCTGGACCTACACACAACCCCAGTCCTCCGCGGGGTGAAAGAAAGCTAAGCCTCCTCAGAGAAACCACGGCCCACGGGTTCCCTCCCAGGAAGCTGTCTGGCCCAGCAGGAGCGGAGGCGAGGACAGGAGAGGGCCCGTCTCTGTCCCTCCCTCCCCTCACACCTCATCCGAGGCTTGGTGTTGCCGCTGCAGCAAGGACTCGCCCAGCTCCAGGCAGGCGCTGAAGTTCTTGCTTCGCGTTTCCATCTCCGCCAGAATGCCCTTGTGATACTTCATGAGCAGTTCCACCGAGGAGACGTCCCTGCGGGGGCGGGCGTTTGGTGAAAAAGGAAACTCTGGGTGACTCTGGCCCATCTGACACCAAGTCCCGATCAGAGGGGGGCCCCTACCTGCCTGGGAGTCTGACTCTCTCCTCTCTCTCTGGACAGCCAGGAAGCCCTCTGCCAGCTGCCCAGCCCCAGCAGGAACACTGATGCCCTAGTGTCCTCCCTTGGTCAGTGGTCAGGACACGGACGGGGGTGCAGTGACCACAAAAAAAGCCCGGGAATGTTAAATTTGGCAATAAAAAGGAATGAGGTACTGATACATGCTACATGGATGAACCTTGGAAAGATTGTGGTAAGTGAAAGAAGCCAGTCAAAAAGGACCACATATTATATGATTCCACTCATATGAAAAGTCTACAACAGGCAAATTTAGAGACAGAAAGCAGATTAGTGGTTGCCAGAGGAGTGGGGGGTGATGACTGCTAAGGGGTACAGGGTTTCTTTTTGGGGTGATGAGAATGTTCTAAACATGCTGTGGTGATGGTTGTACAACTGTGACTATGCAAAACAAACATTGAATGGTACATTTTAAATGGCTGAATTGTATGGTATGTGGATTATAGCTCAATAATGATGTTAAACACAAAAGCTTGACCACCAGGACAGGCACCCTAGGGGCAGAGGGACAGAGGTGGGCACAAAGTGTGTAGAGAGCTCTGATCCCGGCCGACTGCCCACGTGCCTGCCCCCACCTCTCATGCGCAATGAGCTCCTTTCCTGAGTTTTAGGGAAATGGCCCCCATATGCCCGTGCTGGGGGAAGAGCAGGACCACTTCTGGATCTGCCCAGCTCTGAATGTGTAAACTGCTTATGTTCACCGACAACCACGGCCACTGCCCCCACTGTAGAATCTGAACGACAGATGTCTTTCTCACCACTCCCAGGATTCCCTTTACTCTGGAATAGTCGGTTCTCCTAGTGGCAGCTGAGCCACTCAGGTTCTCCCTGGACCCAGCCTCAGGTGCCCCTTGGGGATTCTTGCACACCCACAGTCCACGACGTCCCTCCGGGGTAGACCCTCGGAGCAGCGCCCTGCTCTGCCAGCCTCTGGGACAAAGTGGGCCAGGAGCGGGGCTGCGTTGAGGACGCTGCCCTCACCTGGGCTTCTCCTGGGTCTCGATTTGCCGGATGATGCTCTCCATCCAGGAGAGGAGGTCTCGGACCATGCTGAAGAAGCGGAATTTGTCCGCTGTGTCCACCAGCTGGGTGCGGCGCCCCGCGCAGGCATCGAGCAGTGCCTGCCACGCGGCAGACACCTCCTGCTCCTTGTTCTGGATGGCGTCCGCCTTCTCTCCAGCGTACGCTGTCTGCAGGCGGGTGGCCACGTCCTGGAACTGCTGTACCTGTGATGGGGCAAAACTGAACACTGTTTTCCAGGCAGACACGACTTGGGCCTAGGATGGGCAAGGGCGTCGGCCTCCTCCCAGTCTCCCTCCCGAGGACAGTGCTGGAAGCAGGATCCACCCACTGGGTGCTGGAGAGAAGGCTCCTTGCTTTGGCACCTCTGCTGACCCAAAGCATCCCTTGGGCTCTGATGAGGATTTGGGAATGAGAGGGGCTCTGTGCCCTTTGATGTATGATTATGAGAGTAATTATGTACCAGGCACTGCTCTAAACACTTTTTGTTACTCTCTTCATCTTTACAACACCACCATCAAAGAGGTACTATTATTATCCCTGTTTTTGAGATGAGGAAACTGAGGCAGAGGGAGGCTAAGTGACTGGCCAGAGGTCACTCACGCTCAGAGAGAGTGCAACTGGGATTGGAGGCGTGCTCTCAACTCCCTGTTCCTAACCGTTCTGCATGGTGCCATCCCCTGTTTGAGGCCGGCCCCAGGGCAGTGAAGCCTCATTCCTGAGACCTCGGTGGGGCTGTACCTGCCACAGGGGCTCCAGTACCCCCAAAGCACCTCCAGCTGGAGGACAAATCTTTAGGCTGTCCCCTTCTTGGTAAACCAGGGGCCCAACCTACTTTGGTGTTCTTTCCCGAAACCCTGTTGGGTCGGTGCAGGACTGCACAGCCGGCCCAGCTCTCCCTGCTCCACTGGAAGCCCGGTGAGTCCCCACAGCTGAGCCCCTTGCCCTCACCCTTTCCATCATGCTGAACTCTGCAGAACCCTAGGGGCCTGTGGAGGTACCTCACGGGGCACCCCATGATGAGAGGAGGGAGTCTAGGCTGGTCTTGGGCCCCCCTCCAGCTCCCATGGGGAAAGGCTGAACAGCTCAGTGGCTAAGGGTGTGGAGTCTATAGCCAGACTGCCAGGATGTGAATTCTGGCTCCACTGCTTAGCTGCATGTTTCTGGACAACTTAGTTACCCTTCTGTGCCTTGCTTTCCTCATCTAGAAAAGGCAGATAACATTATTCCCTTCCTCAGAGGGAGGCTGAGGATTCAGTGACCACGTATATTGCTTAGAACAGTACCTGGTGCTAGAAAAGTGCTACATGTGTGTTCACTAATGATACTGTAATACTTTGACAACCAGAGAAATTGCATTTGAAGGTATTTTTGCATCGGGTTTTGGGAAAGGTTCCGTTTAAAGAACTAGTTCTGAAGCTAAAGAACATCTGAAAGCCTCTGCTTCCTGCCCAGAGCTGTTGCTTCTCTAAGGAGATGCCTGTTCGAGAAGTCTCCCCTCTAGAAGCCAGGAGAGGACCTGACACTGCGCCCCAGGGAAGCTAGTCATGGGGAAGGCGTGGAGGGACAGCCAGGGATGAGAGGCACCTGCACACCCAGCAGGTGGAGCTCCCGCTCGAAGGCTGTGTGCACGCGGTGGAAGGACTCGGCAGTGCTGGCGTCCAGCCCCACATCCTCAGGCAGCTCGCGGTGCTTCTCATCAATGAGGCCCAGGATCTCGGCACCAGTGTAGAAGTAGCGCTGCAGGTCATAGGAGGCGGCCAGCAGCTGCATGCGCGTGTCAATGAGCTCCAGCAGGTCCGCCCACATCTCGTTCAGCCCGTCCTTCCACTCGGCGATGGTGGCCGCCTCTGCGTGGCCCGCGTCGATGAGCCGCTCAATGATGGCATTCACGTTGTCCACCCGTTCCTGCCCAATCGCCCCGGTCTCCCGGGCAAAGTCCCGGAACTTGTCCCGGAGCAGCTGGACGGGGGTAGACAGAAAAGCGGTTACCGGTTATCAGGGCTCAGGGGTGCGGTGGTGTCATCACACTAGCTGCCGACTCTCCCAGCGGCACCTGCCACTGCCTGGAGCTGGGCTCTCACGTCTTCCCCAGGGCACCTGAGCTCACACCCGGGGAGCCCGCATCTCTGCAGCACTTTGCACCTGGCGGGTGTGTGTATGTGTCTGGAATGACAGCTCCTAGGTCTACTGCATTAGAGGGAGACAAAGCAAGCGGTGGCCGTGGGTACTCACAGTCACGTGGTCAAAGTCTTGCCCCATTTCTGGGGAGGAGGCCACCAGCTCCTTCTCCGTGATCCACTGCTCCAGGTCTTCCACCTCCCTCTTCAGCTGGAACAGGTGGCACATGTTCTCCAGCTTCCGCCTGCGCTCCTCTGCCATGTCCTTCAGCCCTGCGTACTGCTTGTCCACCTGCCCCTGAAGTCTGATGATCTGTTCCCTGGAATTCAAAACAAGAAAGCCCTCAGAGACGGCAACAGAGAGCCCAGAGCAGCCAGATCAGAGGAGCCAGCCTCCTCCTCCCCAGCCCCGAGGCAGGGACGAGTGGCGGAGCACAGCTTCGGAGAAACGGCAGAGCGACTTTTCACGGGGAAGAGTTGGGGAGAGAAGGAACCATCCCTTAGACCATGATGCTTCAGGGGATAGTGAAATGTGTTCCCCTACAGGGGGTGCCTCCCGCCCCTGCCCCTGACTCTGGGAAGCTCAGAGAGACAAGGGCAAATGGAGAACTCCTCCGCTCTTCTTCCAGGGAGGCTGAGGCATGGGCTGTCTGAGCCTGGCTCCACCAGCAGCAGACCCTGCTCAGCTCTTCCGGGAGGGACATGCCATACCAGGGGCTCGATCCCTGGGGCTCCTTGGGAGATGCTGAGGCGGCTGCTGTGGGTGCCCTGAAGGTGACTGAGGACAGGGCCATGACTGGGGGTGGCCTGAGGTGTCTGGCCCAGTGGGCTCCCATTTATGCAAAACCCACGCAACTGAACAGTTTAGATGGGTATATAATGATTTCGCTGAGACACTGTGAGATCCTGAGGTACCTTCTGGACCACAAAAAAGAAAAGCAAATTTAGGCTATGCTGAAAGATGCTGAAGACTAACTCTTGAAAAGACTGGAGCTCTCTGTTCACCAAGAGGGTAGTTTTGCTGTTCCATTTCCTAATCTCTTTGCAAACCAGGCCTCAGTCAGCCCTGTGTGAAGTTACACAAAACCACAACATAAAAGGGAATTGGGCCAATCAGCAGGCCAGAAGGCAGTTTTCTCAAACCCACAGTTTTCGGGAAAACTGTTCCTGTTTTCCGTCTTGGACCTGAAGGGATCCTGGTTGGTGGGGCCCCTGGCCTGATGCCCGGGATCTGGCCAAGTTGTCCCAGGAGGCACACGCACCCCTCGGGGTGGCCTGCAGACAGCAGGCTCTGGGCCCGGCCGGCCAGCTGCTTGATGTTCCGCCCGTACTCCTCTACTGTGCGTTGCTGCCGCAAGTGCCGCTTCAACATCACGATGGCGCCCTCTTCATCCTAGGAGGCAGCGGACTGTCAGGGCACGAGCTCACCTGGCCCAGGTTACAGCCCAGCTCCTGGAGGTGCCCGAGATGGGGGAGGGCCAGGCTCGCGGGACACCCATAGGAGAACTGCACACGGTCCCCTCCCCTCTCCTCCCGTTGCCCGGCAACTCCCGCACCCTACCTTCCATTCGTCGCCCTCAATTCTCGTCTGACATCCACCCTTCCCGGCCCCGATCCAACCTCTGTCCCCATGGAAACTTCCTGTATCACCCCAGCTTTTAGAGACCCCCCTCACCTCACCTCCCACCCCCTCCCGCAGCAGTTCATCTGCACAGAATCCATGGCACAAAAGAGGTGAAGAACCCTTGGGTTAGAGCAAATCTAATTGGCAAACAGGGCGCCCGACTGCAGCACGTGCACTGTATGTTCTTGAGAGGAGGGGCGTCCTGAGAAGGAGGGCACCTCGTACACCCTCTCCCTGCCCTCACTCCTCACACTCCTGGCCTTACAGGTTCCCCACTGACTGCCCACCTCCACCCAGCTCTTCCTCTGGGCTGGTCTCGACGCCCAGCCTGGCACCCTGCCCGAGCCGACCTGGGGGGTCTCGTCGGAGAAGACGTAGAACTCCTGCTCACTGATCCAGGCCTCGGCCTCGCCCGCGTCCAGGTAGTACTGCTGTGCCTCGCTGGCATCCCGCAGGCGCTGCAGCCGGCCGGTCGCCGTCTCCCGCAGTGTGTCCCACGAACCCTGCAGATGCCCCAGGCGCTCCTCCACGTCCCGGCAGTCGATCTCGGCCGCGGCCACCAGCTGCTGCCCTCTGTGCAGCACGTCCTCCACCCGCGGCGCGTGGCCCAGGATCTCGTTCTGCAGCGTCTGCGGCCAGAGGGGAAGGGCTCAGGGGCTGGTCTTCCCACCGTGCAGGGCAGCCCAGGGTCCTACCCTGGCACCTCTCGCCCTGAACCCCTTGGGGAAGCTTGAGCGGAGCAGATGTGGCCATAAAGACTGCTAGTGACCAGGTGCCCAGCACGGTGCTGGGCCTGCCACCTCGTTCTCCTCTGGCCCCCACCATGACCTCCTGAGGTAAGCACTGGACACCAGCGCGCAGCAGTTAGGTGACTGTGGGCAGCGAGTGGCAGGGTGGGATTTGAACACGGCTCTCTCGGAGCCCAGAGCCTGTGCTCTTGAGGGCTCCCTACACTTGCTGTTTCAGCAGAGGTTGATTTCTTAGCTGTACATGGTGGAGGAGAGGAAAACGATTCTTAAATGGCCTTTTGAGATCTGATTTTAGCAGCTTTTTTACTCTGTATAAAACAATAGTTGACCGTTGCTCCTTGTTCAGAGTTTAGGATTTTGTTTTGTTTTCCCCTGTTTCTATTTCTCAAATCATTTGTGAGCTTTGTATCATTTCCTGCTTGAGCCTTTGGTCACCAAAATGGCATTTTCTTCCCACTCTGGTGATGGGTCACCTTTATCTTCAGGGGGCCGTGACATGTCGTCACTCGCTTTCTGGGTCCTAGAGGCCCCAGCCTGGTTGCTCCTTGCATGTGGGCTTTTGGCTCCTTACCGCCCATCTCCTCCCTTTTTACAATTTCCCATGGCCTTGAAAACTGTCTAGAGGGCGGGGGGTAAGAGCAGTACACACAGGCTGTGCTATGACTGTCAGCATTTAAAACACATAGAACTAGCATACCCACAAGTCACCTAACTTGCTGAAATGCATCTTTACACTTGATGCTCAGAATCTCGATTCTGACAATTTCCCGTGGTCTCTGCAATTGTATTCAAACAACCCGTGATGTCAGCTCCGCTTGCCTCTTTACTTTCCCTGAGATCTTACAACCTCTCCCTGAGATCTTATATCCTAAAAAGGTATTTCTTTCTCTCCTTTTAAGCAATTCCTTTCTAGGCTCCTGTGCAGTACGCTTACTTAGGACATCTTCTTCCCTGACTTCATTCATTCAACCCATAGTTATTATTTCTGATGTATCAGGCCCTGTTCTAGGTTCTAGGGACAATAGGGGAACAAGATAAACAAAACCCCTGCCCTCATAAAGCTTACACTCTAGAAGAGGAAATGATAAGCATGTAAATAAATGAATGAATGTAGATAACAGGTGCTACGAGGAACAGACACCACTGAGATGAGGGTTGTCTTCCAAGGCGTGGTGGTGGCCACTTTAACTGGGGGAGTCAGGAAGGGTTTTCTGTGCAGATGACATCTGAGTAAGACATGAATGATGAGGAGAGGGCAACCCCACAAAGATCTGGGGGATGAGTGTTGCTGGCAGGAGGGAAGAGCGAGTGCCAAGAAAGTCCCTGGGGTGGAAGCAAGCCTGGACGGTCCAAAGGGCCAGGCAAGCTAGAATACTGTGAAGGAGGGCGAAAGTGATAAGGGAGGAGATTCAGGAGGAGGCAGGGGCCAGACCAGGCAGGACAGTGGTTCTCAACCCTGGTTGCAGGTTGAGTCATCAGGGAAAACAAACACAGCCAGGGCCCCATCCCCAGAGATCCTTATTAATTGATCTGAGGTGGGACCTGGGCACTCGTATGTTTTTAGGTTCCCCCAGGTGATTCTAATGTGCAGCCAGAGTTGAGAACCCTTCGTGTGGCACCTTGCAGGTTCTGTTCTAGTTGCAATGACAGCCATTAAAGTGGTGGTTCTCAAAGTGGGGTTCCAGGCCAGCAGCATCAGCATCGCCTAGGATCTTGATAGAAATGCAAATTATCAGGCTCTGCTCCCAGAGTTTGATGCAGTAAATCTAGGGTGGAGCCTGGTCAACTGTGTTTTAACAAGCCCTCCGGGTGAGTCTGATGCACACTGACCACTGCAGTAGAAGAAATGATAAAATGGGATTTCGGCTTTAGCAAGGCTAGCCTAAAAGAGTCTTTACTGGGGCAGCCGTGCTCTCCCAAGAGATTATCTTTCCCTTCTTGTTAAGGGGAACCCCATCCATATTAGTCTTGCCCTTCTCCTGAAATAGCAACGTTCAGCCAGGGGAGTTGAAAATCATTTGGCAATAACACTTATTGAGGCTAAAGTCTTGAGTACCAGAAGGACTAGAGTTGGCTCAATTTACAGTTGAGGAAACTGAGGCCCCGAGAATAGTCTTCTACCAGTCTTCCCCACTTTAACTGGAGGGTGTGATGTTAGCAGAAGCCCCTGCCTCCACCACCTTCTAATTCAGGTCCCTACGTGTTGCCACCAGAACCTCTGTGATTTGATCATGCCAACTAGAAGCAAAGCGTTCGAGGGAGCTTTTAAGGAACCTCTTTGAATATAATTCATTCAGGCCTTTGCACAGTTGCTGGGCTCTGTGAGCAGATGTTGGCTGCTGACATCTGGGGGGAAGGACGTACTGTCTGCCATCACCTTGCTTCCCCAGTGAGCTGCAGTACCGACTGGCACTCTGGGACACACTGCTCTTCTCTGGGATAAGTTCCCAGACTCTCCTTGCTCAAGGCTGCGGCTGCCCCCACTTCCTGAGCCAGAGAGCAGACCAGGCAGGAGGGACTCTCTGCCCGAGAGCAGGGGTATGGCCAGCCCCTGGCTAGACCACGTGGCCAGACCATGACCCCATGCAGCTGGCCTTCCTGGAGGACGCAGGCTTCCCCTGCAGCCCTGACACAGAGGAAGTGCACCTGCTCACTTCCAGGATTCTGACCAGGGCCGCAGAGATTCCCAATCCAGCCTGAGAAAGCAGAACAGCCAATGGATGCTTGCTCCAATGGCTCAGAGTCCAAGTTTAGCAGCTTCCTCATGGCGTTGCAGCCCCACAAGTATCCTCACGTGTCCAGAGAACAGGGGCCTACTTACCCTGAGGAGACTCAATAGGCCAAGCTTAGCCCTGGAAGAGGGACAAGGCAGTGATGGGAGAGACGCCAGGAGCTAAGAGCCTCCTCTCAGGGAGGTCACAGAATACAGAAGTTGTAAAGCGCATGAAACCCCAGGCCAGGGCCTCCAGGTCCTGCACGCACCTGTGCCCTGACGGGTCTGAATGGCCCCAAATCCCAAAGCACCTGGACCCCCAGCCCCATTCACCTCCGTCCCACTCTGTGGTCCTCCCAGAATTCTCTCTGCCATCACCAAAGCTGCTCCTTCTGCTATGAGAATACAAACACAGACTGGGGACCCTGTAGCTATCAACAAGAACAATAACCTGGGGCTTCCCTGGTGGTGCAGTGGTTAAGAATCTGCCTGCCAATGCAGGGGACACAGGTTCGAGCCCTGGTCCGGGAAGATCCCACATGCCGTGGAGCAACTAAGCCCATGCGCCACAACTACTGAGCTTGCGCTCTAGAGCCCGTGAGCCACAACTACTGAGCCTGCGTGCCACAACTACTGAAGCCTCCACACCTAGAGACCGTGCTCCACAACAAGAGAAGCCACCGCAATGAGAAGCCTGCGCACCGCAACGAAGAGTAGCCCCCGCTCGCCGCAACTAGAGAAAGCCTGCGCACAGCAACAAAGACCCAACACAGCCAAAAATAAATAAATAAAATAAATAAATTAAAAAAAAAAAAGAACAATAATCTGTTATCTGCTGCTGGGGACCTTGTACACATCAGGGCTGGGCCTTCCTCCGTGGGGCAGGTGGGACTGACGAGGTGGCAGGACTCACCTGGTTCTTCTTCATGAACAGCTGCACAGTTTGCAGGTTCGTGCCATAGTCGGTCGACTGGGCCAGAGGCAGCCTCTCCTCCACCCAGAGCTGCAGAGACCAGAAGGCGGGGGACAGCTGACGACAATCACAGCCACCCTTTCCCCATCACTCACCGTGGGCCAGACAGAGCTCTGCTTACTGGGTCTCCCCAGCTCTTCCCAACACCCCATCAGGGTTTTGTAAAATGGGGGCATTTTGATATTTTGAACTGAGGTTCCAAATAACTTGCCCCTGGTCACTTGGAGGGAAGGCAACGTAGCTGGATCTTAAGCCCAAGTCTGCCTGGCCCCAAAGTCCACGAGTGAGCTACCATTCAAAAGGCACTGGCTTACACTGACGTTTAATGTAGTCATCACGACCACCCTATGAGACAAGGTGGTGAGATGACCAGACGTCTGCTACCGAGAACTGGCCTGGGCCGCAGCCAGCTATCCCGATGACAGCTGCCGGCTCAGCCGCTGGGGGAGGGGGGAGCTGCGGCCCACCCACCGTCTCATCCTCTAAGTCCCGGCTGATCTGCAGCTTGGCTCTGGATGATTCCAGCTGCTTCTTCCTCCTCCCCAAGGGCTCCAGAAGGTCCAGGAACCGCTTCTCGATGCTCAAGTCTTCACGCCCTGCCTCCTCTCCCAGCGAGGGCATCTGGGCAAACAGCTCCTCCAGCTCCACCTTCCGCACGTTCACTTGGTCCTCCACACGCTGGGGCACAAGGGGACAGCGTTGGCACCAGCCCTGGCACCTGGGCAGCCCCTCGTCCACTTCATCGTGCAAATCCCACCCATCCTCAAAGGCCTGGTTTGAGCTCAGCCTCCCCTAAGAAGTCTCCTTGGATTGCCCCCACCTCATCTTTTGCCCCTCTGAGCATCTGTCCTATACTTCTCATGCACACTTTTATTACTCCGCCTGGATCCCTCACTGTCTTACCCATTGCAAAAGGGTAGGAGCTGGGCTGTGAACCGGGAGACCTGATAAAAGCCAGCCCAGCTAAGGGCACAGGAGGGTATTCCCTTTCAGGTTGCAGATTTGCTTCCAAGACCCCCTCCATTCCAACACCCTCAGTCTACAACCTGCTCACTTGCCTTCAGCTTAGCCAGCATCCTGTTGACGCTGGTCAGGTCTTTGCCCAGGTCGTCCGACCGTAGCTGGTCCTCCATGGCCCTGATCCACTTGTTGAGGTCGGCGTGGGTCTGCGAGCGCAGGTCAGAGCTCCTGGCGGCTGAGAGGTGCTGGGCCGTCTCCTGTGTGGTGGCCTGAAGCTCATCCCAGAGCCGGTGCAAGGCTTCCAGCCTCTGGGACACCAGGGCCGCAAACTGGGGCTTCTCCTCCATCAGCTGCTTTCCTTCCTGTGTGGGGAAGGAGGAGAGTTCACCCTCTGACCCTGGAGAGCCGCCTTGTTCCAGGTGGTTGCAAAGGGCTAACCGAGGGGAGGTCAGTGAGGCAAAGGATCTGCCTAGAACTCGGGTGAGGCTCGGCTGAAAGACTCTGCACCCCCAGAGTTATTTGCAGTAGAAGGTGGGACAGGGAGAGCGTGTCTGGGGCAAATGACTCAGGGAGACTGTAGCGTAGGGAGCTGCAGACAAGAACCAGCTAGTACCAAAATTTTTTTTTTTTTAATTAAAAAAAAAAGATTCAAGATCCACCCAGGTACAACAACCATGGAAACCTCCCGGTGAGCTTGTTTGTTTGTTTGTTTGTTTATCGTGCCACGCAGCTTGCGGGATCTTAGCTCCTAGACCAGGGATTGAACCTGGGCCCTCAGCAGTGAAAGGGCAGAGTCCTAACCACAGGACTGCCAGGGAATTCCTTCACCCTCTCCTAATTGTCTTGCCAGAAGCTGTGCACTGACCTTCAGTGATATCTTTTAGTTGCTGAGTTTGTCTTATCTGGTTTTCACCCACATAAATGCATCTTTTTCAGAAGGTTACAGTATGAGATGATTTGGGCCTAGGAATACATACTTGCTAATAATAGTTAATATTTACTGAGTGCCTAATAATTGCCAAGTAATATTCTAAGTGCTTTAATGCTCACAACTCCCTCGGGTAGGTACCGTTATTATCCTCATTTTACAGATGAAGAAACTGAGGCGCAGGGAGGTTGAGGAGTCAGACAGCCTGGCTCGGAGCCTGCACCCTTAGCCACTATGGACACAGCCTTGTGTGGCCCCTAGGCCCGCTTTCTCCAGATAGCCACAGCAGGGAGGGGCAGAGGTACCTCCCTTTCTATTCCCAGATCTAACTCCAGCCACATTTTGACTTGGGCCCCTGGGCAAGCTTGTTACAGAGGGGACCCTTGGTATGAATGACCACTCCCTGGTGGTTCTGCCCATCCAAACAGTGAGGGTCAGTAGTCCCTGGCCCATTCTGCTCATCTCACATATTCCCCTGCCCCTGGGCAGGACAGCGCGGGGCCCTGGTGTGGATGATGGAAGGCGGACAGAGGTTACTGCCGTCCTGGCACTGAAAGTTGAGGCTCTGACTCTGTGTCCTCAGTGTCCTGGACTGTCCCCAGGCTCAGGTGACCCAGAGGAGGCACCCATTCTGACCGGGCTTTATAAGACTGGACGTGTCAGGAGCTCTGAAGGTTTAACTACTATTTGGAGAAGATTTTCACGTCCAGGTTCTACACCGTCCAGCAAGCTGCGGGCCAGTGTCCATGCCCTGCGTGAAGCGCTGCTCAGGGAAGCATCCCGAGCAGAGAGCCCAAATGCTCGCTCTACTCACTGCATCAATGTTCTCTAGCCACCCCTGGTGGGAAGCCAGCTCTGCCACGAACGCCTGGTGCTTCAGCCATTTGTTGTGAAGGTTTCGAGCTTCATCATAGGAGACATCCTGAGATGTCAGCAGCTTGTCATTGATCCAGAGAGTGAGCTGTGGGCAGAAAGAGTGGGTTCAGTGGTCCCCGAGTGTCCTTCTTTGGCCAGGGGCTCAGGGCAGGACTGCTGCCCACCTCTGGCTGCGGAAGAAGAGGGCAAGGGGAGGAAGTAGGAACACAGCAGAGTACTCCCCTCCAACTCTGGATCCCTAACTCCCAGCACAGGAAACTTAACCTGCGTTGTCTCAGGGCTAATATACAGGCACTACTGTGTCTTCCCCTCTAGAGTGTGCGCAGTATGACACCAGGTATATTTATACTTCTCTCCACATTTCCAGGACCGAGGACAGGGCCTGGCCTATTGCAGGAACTCAACAAGTGTTTACTGAATGGATGGATAAATCCACCCTTTGGCAGTAGGGGGAGAAATCATTAATAAACACGGAGAAAATGTTCTCTGAGGAAAAAGCCAAGGGCAGATCCTATAATTAACAATGAAGGAAGAACTGTGATGAGCCTCTGATGTTTCCAAGATGTCCTGGCACCATACCAAGCCTGGGTGGTACCAAGGGCAGAGGTGGGTGAAGACAAAGTCATTTGGGTTGAGAGGAAAGGGCTATGAGGATGGAAGCAAGAAAGAAGTCAGGGAAAGCCCCATTCCACATGGAAGTACTGTTCACGGAAGGACCCAGCAGCGCAGGTTAAAGACCTTCCTGCACAGCTCTCCCCAGGCTGAGCGAGGACCTTCTGAGTCAGCAGTTCTCCAACCAGAAGCTTGGTTGAGAATGCTGTTCTTTCTCACCCCCTAAGTTCTGATTCATCTGGGCCCAAGTGGGGCCCAGGAGTCTGCATCTAACCAGAGCCAAGACTGGCTCCATAATTTGCAGGGCCTGGTGCAAAATGGAAATGTTCAAAATTATTAAGAATTTCTCAGTGCTTTGTGACCACCTAGAGGGGTGGGATAGGGAGGGTGGGAGGGAGGCGCGAGAGGGAGGGGATATGGGGACATATGTATACATATAGCTGATACACTTTGTTATACAGCAGAAACTAACACAACACTGTAAAGCAATTATACTCCAAGAAAGATGTAAAAAAAAATTTTTTTTGAAAGTAGACTCTGCTAAAGGAAAACTATAAAAAAAAAAAAAAAAGAATTTCAAGATGGCAACAGGAGAGCATTAAACTAAACATGGGGCCCTTGTAAGCACGGGGCCCCGTATGAATGCACAGGTCATGTGACTTTCAGGCCGACCCTGACCAGGGCCCTAGGTGACTCTAATACAGATAGTCCTCAGGCCACTTTTTGAGAAAGCCTGCCCTGGACTTGACAAATTAGAAGATATCTTTACAGATTTGAAAAAAAAGTTGTGGAACCAAAGATTCTAGAGGATGAAGGACTTAAGCTGTCAAGTGCCCAGAGCTCCCCACTTATGGAATCCAGACTCCTGAGTTAGAAAGGACTTCCCACCTCTAGGACACTCTGCTTCTAGAAGGAATCTCCTGCAAAGTGGCCAGCCTGGCTGGAGCCTCACCTCCTGGCAGTTCTGCAGGAAGTTCTGGAGTTCCAGGTTGTCTCTCAGAAGGACCGAGGCCTCCTGGGCCTTCTCGTCATTCTTCCTGTGCCTGGAAGGGAAGCCGGAGCCACAGTCACGATGGTGCTGAGCGCTGTACCACCACCCTACCTGGCCCCGTGACCCTAGGGGTGGAGGGTACCTGTCCTCAATCAGCTGCACCTTCTCCTTGATCTTGTCTGAGTAGAGGTTTCCTTCAGCTACCAGCTTGTTTCCAGAGTCCACAGGACTCAAAACCTTATCCCGGTTGTTCTCCATAGACACCAAGAATTCCTCAAACTTCCGGATCCTGGCCTCTGCAGCTTCTAGGGAGTCTGGGGGCTCCAAGTGAGCCAGAGTATATTCCTGTTGAAGCAAGTTTCCAGAACAGGCATGAAGACAAGCTGAGGAGGCGGGGAGGGCACCTGCCAGCCAGGAGCACCATGTGCAGCCATGCACGTTACAGCATGAATGGCACACCCTGGAGCTGTGCAAGGAAGAAGCTCCCTGGGTCTTGTTCCCCACCCCCACTCGGGGGCATCTGATCAACAGGGTGCCTAAAGCCACATGGAAGGGTAACCACCCAGGGAAAAATTCACTTCTCTAGCCTCTAACTGGCCCAAGAACAAGACGTAGTCTGGGACACGGGGCTGGAAAGGGCACATGATAAGGAACGAAGAGGACCACTCCCCGAACTAGTGGCTAGAGAGAGTCCAAGAAAAGCATAATTTGGTCCCTGAGCCCTGTAGCACTGTTGCTGACTTACGACATAAATTCCCTGTTGCCCTGAGAGATGCCCCCTGGCCCCTGGCCCTGAACGCCTCGCCCTACCTGGTTGCTGAGGATGGCTTCAGCCTGCTTGGCATCTTTCTGGAACTCCTGGAAGCCGAGGCACTGGGTGAGGGCATGGCTGCGGCTCTCGCACATCCGGTGCAGGGCATCCCAGCCCTTATCCAGGCCAGCCAGCCGCTGGCCCAGGAGCAGGTACTCCGGGTCTGTCTGGCCATGGATCACCTTCTCTCCGGATGCCTTGACCTGCTCGTAGCTCTTCTGGTGCCTGTCAATGTCGTCCTTGATGGCCGCGTGCTGCTGCAGGAGCTGCTCGGCCTCTGGGAGGGACTCGGGCATGTCCTTGGAGGCCACGTCCTTCTGGGCCGTGGACAGCCAGGCCTGGAACGCATCCAGATCCTGCAGGAAGGCCTGCAGCTGGCTGGCTTCCCCCAGCGAGGCCTCCTGGCTCTTCAGGGCTTGCTGCAGGGCCTGCCACAGCTCCTCCACATACGCCTGCCGCTGGCCAATGTCCTTCTTCAGCTCAGGGTGTGACTCCATCAGCCGCCGCGACTCCTGCTCCAGGGCATCCACGCGGGCATGGATGGCGGCCACGTCACGCTCCAGCCCCGACAACTTGCGCTGGATGGCGATGACGCCCGCCAGGTCCCGGCCCAGGTCCCTTGTAGACTCCACCACCTTCGTCTTGTCCACCACCCACTTGCTGGTCTCCTCGCACTCCACGCAGTAGCTGTGCACCCGGAGGGCCGAGTCCACAGCCTCCCGCCGTTCCAACACCACGGTCTGGAATTCCTGCCACCTGCCGGGGGAGACGGGGGACACAGAGACACCCTCTTCCTTAACACTTCCCACAGGGTATCCCTTCCAGATTTAGAAGGGACACCAGATTTCCCTTCTAGAGTCTCTCCTGACAGGCCTTGCATGCTGAAAAAAGTCATCTATCCAACCAACTGTCATGAGTCAAATACGTTTATCCAGTTTTACTCAAGACATCATAACTGCCAATCAGAGCTTTCCATCAGCAGGAGGTGAGCTGTGATGTTATTCCAACCATCAGTAAAGGAACATGATGCTCTGTACGTAAGCTCTATATGTAGTTGAATTTCAGGCAAACGTACAGTTTCCCCAGAGTTTGAAAAATACAAGCATACCTTGTTTTATCGTGCTTCACTTTACTGTGCTTCACAGATATTACAGGGTTTTTTTGTTTTTGTGTTTTACAAATTGAAGGTCTGTAGCGACCCTTTGTTGAAAAATCTATCACTGGCATTTTTCCAACAACATTTGCTCACTTCATGTCTCTGTACTACTTTTTGGTAGTTATTGCAATATCAAACTTTTGCAGTATTATATTTGTATGGTGATTTGTGGGCAGTGATCTTTGATGTTACTATTGCAAAAAGATTATGACTCATTGAAAGCTCAGATGATGATTAGCATTTTTTTAGCGATAGAGTATTTTTAAATTAAGGTATGTACATTGTTTTTCTAGGCATAATGCTGTTGCACACTTAATAGACTACAGTATACTGTAAACAACTTTTATATGCACTGGGAAACCCCCCAAATTTGTGTGACTCGCTTTATTTTGCTATTTGCTTTATTGGGGTGATCTGCAACTGAACCCACAATATCTCCAAGGTACACCTGTAATGAAAATAATTAGAAACCTCCCATTATCAACCTCAAGAATGCTTTAGGACATAGGGTCCCAGCTTCCCCAGAGGAAGCACACAGATGCCTAAGACCAGGTTCCAAGTGCCCAGGGCCTAAGAAAAGCCACCATCGTTCTAAAACAAAAGAGTCCTGGTGAAGAGAAGGAAAAGGAAGAGGAAGGGGGAAGGAGAAGCTGGGATTATAATTAAAACATCATCTTAACCTTCACGTGCAGTCTGGAATGAAACTGGGGAGGGTGCAGATGTTCGGCAGATGTCCTGGGGTTGGTCTGCAGCCCACAGTAAGCTTCTTCTAAAGAGCTGCCCATTAGCCTGGGCCCAGACCACCAGGGACACCTCCCGCGGACCCAGGTTTACTCATCCTGCATCACCGTAACCTAGATGCACACGAGAGTATGCTGAACACACATTCGCTAATTGAGCCTAACTCTCTTGAATATCCACAATGTATAAGCATTATGTTAGCCTTTGGGAGGATACAGTCATAGCTAGACTTTGCTCCACAGAGTGTATGGTTTAGAGAGAAATTAAGACAAACTCACCAAAAAACGATAGTATAAAATACTACGTACATAGCGCATACCAGGCAGAGAGGACTAAGGGAGCTGTGAGGAGGGATAATAGCAATCTCATGGTGGTCATCTGAACTGTATTTCAGCGGGCAAACCTCCAGTGCCTCCACGGGAGTGATCTATTTAAGGATGGGGCCCCGAGTATCTCGCTCAGCTTTGCAGTTCCAGCACCGGGGGATGGAGGTGGAGGCAGGAGGCAGATGGGCTGGGCAGAGCACACTGCGGGCGTTCCCAGGGTGACCGTGGCCGCTAGTCTGGGGGTGGAAGACAGGCCTGCAAACAGAAGTGGGAGATGGGCCGGGAAGGATCGGGAATTCTGAGAGAGAGAGAGAGAGAGAGAGAGGAGAAAGAGCCCAGAGGAAGGATCGGGAATTCCAGGAAAGAGAGGAGGGAGAGTCCAGACGTGAAGTCCCTCAACTCTGGGTAGTTCTGTGCCTGGTGCACGGATGCTGCTGAGGCTGGACCTCAAGGGAAAGGAGCAGAAGATTTCCTCCAAGGTGGCCTGAAACCACTGTGAAAGGATAGCGAGGCACTCCAGGACTGTGAGATCTCCTGGCTCCGTCCAGAAGCCACAGGAGAGGGTCTGGTGGTGCCCCTGGGCAAGTGGCTCCATGGCGATTTTCCAGACTTTTCCTGGTGCGGCCTCACTGCAGCCACCAGGCAGAGCCCACACGGGGGACAGGGTGAGGTTTGGGTCTAGTCTGCCTCCTAAACCCACCTTCCCCTCCACTGCACCATCTCCAAAAGGGAGGCAGTTGATAGAACTGCTCTAGGCAGCACTGGCCAGACCATGTCAGGAGTCCAGGTTTGGTCCTGGGCCCAAGATTCTTAAGAAAATGTTGGTCAACTAGAATGCATGTGGTGGGAGGTAATCACACATTCAGTAAGTGTTTGAATGACTCATAGGTGCCGAGCCTGGCAGAAGATATTTCAGTTTTGTCCCCGCTCACTCATTCACTGTGTTATATCACACAACTACCAAGTGCCTTGTGCCAGGCCCCGTTCAAGGCTCTGGGCATGTAGCAACGAACAAAGCAAAGTGCTCTCATTCGAGTGGGCAGAGACAAATAAGTCTTTAATCCATCAGGTGGTGACAAGTACAATGGAAAAAACGAAAGCAAGATAACAGGATCGAGGCAGAGGAGCTGGATGGGAAGGAGGTAGTGATACTTTGAATGGGGTGGACAGTGTGGGTTGCTCCAAGAAGCTGACACGTGAGCTGAGATCTGAGTGAGGGACTAAGGCAAGTGGATATTGGGGAAAAGAATATTCTGAACAGAGGGAACCTCAGACAGCAAAATGCTTGGTGCTCAGAGCACTGTGGACAATATATAAAGATACTGCTCTTCATTCGCTTACAGTCTAGTAGAAAAGTTCTTCAGGACAAAAGTAATTATAATACAAGGTAGGATGTGAAGCTCTAAGCCAGTCAAGGGAGGGAAAGATACTTTTTCATCCTGGAAACTGGGAAGGAGAGGAACCTGGACTCGCCTAAAAACAAGCATGATTTAGACTACGTAGTTGGAGGAGGATGCACTCTGTAGAGAGAACAGCAGCGACTTGGAGGCAGGACTGTGGATGGGGTGAAGAATGACAACTGTCTTTAAAAATACTTGAAGAGCTATCATGTGGAAGAAGAATCAGGGTAAGTTTCGTTATCTCTAACGGGCAGAGCCCGAATTTCAAGGAGGCAGATTTCCACTCACGATGAGATCAAACTTTCTACCCAAAAGGGGCTGCTCCCAAATGGGATGGGCTACACGGGGACGAGGCGAGCTCCCTATGCTTGGAATGTTTGTGCAGGATGCAGGCTGTCTGGGGTACACGGCTCAGGTACCTTTCAACACTTAGATGTCATGGAAAACCATTTTACCTTTTCACGCCTAGGGTTCTCTCTCACCTGAGGATGACAAGTATCTTGGTGTATTCCACTTAGGATGGTGTATGGCTTAGAGGTCTGTGAGATCATTCTCTGACTATAACTCATCAAAGAAGCAGATGCACTAGCTGACAAGTTCTTCCTGTGTGTCGTGCACATGCACACACATACATGCACGCACACGCATCCCGTTACCTCCAAACCTAAAGAAGAACAAGGAGGCATGCTCCTCCTCTGCATAAACCTTAGATTACAGAGGACCCTCCTGGACTACAGTCCCCTTCTTTGGATGCTGAGATAATCTAGTGGCTCCAAAGTCACCCCATGCCTCCTCTTAAGCCCCCACTGTGCTGCTCCTTGTCTTTACAGCTGAGTCTTCCCTAACCCCACCTCCCAGGTTGCCTCGGGCAGAGCAGGGCTCAGGCACAAGTGTGGGGAGAGGGACCGGGGTAGTGGGGAGATGGTGAACACGTCCCACTGTGCGTGTAGGACCCAGGGTAACAAACAGAACACAGGCGCATGCTCTGTCCTCAGAGATCCTCAAGGAACTCGTGGCAATTACACCCTGTACTGAAAGCAGCCCCTCTCCAAAGGCTCCTTAGGGCCTGTTTTTTGTTCTAGCCATGAAGCGTGCTCAAGGCTTCCTGATAATTCTCCTCTTCATTCAAGCCAGTCTTATTACCAATGCTACATTTTGGTGCAAGCAGGAGCTTTTTTTAATGGACAGTACTTAAGAGCTCTCAGAAAGCAATTTTCCCTGCCTAAGAACATCTGGGGAAATGCGACATGAGTACCACATGGCCTGATTCTAACTATGGATGCACTCAGGACATTTGCTCCATCACTCAGCACATGCCCGCCCCAGGCACAGCATTCACAGCTCTGTGAACAGGTCTCTCTCCCTCCCTGGGCTGGTCACCACACAGGTCTCTCCTCCTTGCTGCTAAAGCTCCAGTGTCAGAAGGAGACTTCGGCTGAGCGAGGCAAGAGCTCTGAGGGTACAAACCTGGCAGTGCATAGCAGGCATCCTGACTTCTGGGCCACACCCCCAAGGCTGTGTCAGGTGTCAGGAAAAGAAGCCCCTAGCCCCAAGCCCTACCCACACCCCACCTGGTATTCAGGTGGTCCTGGCACTTCTTCACTTCTCCACTGCGTGGGTGGCTACTCTCTACCAGGCTGTTGGCAGCAAGGTTCACGCCATCAATCTGAGCCATCAAAGTCTTCATCTCCTGGTCCAGGATATCAAACCTGATGCGGACAGAGAAAATGAGGATTGGTAAGGCAGCAGTGGCCAGTCTCCAAAACATGTAGCTCTTGCTTTCTCCTTCCACCTCCTAAATACATTGACCAGGTAAGAGGGGAGAAAGGTGTGCTGACACACTCTATTTTCTGGTTCATGGGTCCAGTTTCACGGTTTAGCATTTCCTGGGTCAGGCTGGGAGAGAACTGGTTACTTATAAGACAATTGGCTAAACAGAGAGGTTTATGGGAAAATGAGGTGTAGGAGGTGTTAATCGCCACAGAGACTACCTGCCATGCCTCCACTGCCCCAGCTGCTGCTCATGGACCCTAATTCCACTGCCTTGACACCTGGACCTGAAGGATACCTCCCCAGCCAGGTGCTCTGTCCCTGGGTAGGAGAAGGCAGAGCTGCCGAGGGGAGGGTCACTGTGTGGTTATGAAAGCTGACTCTTCTGAGATAAGAGCCCAGGTCCCTCCAGCATCGGCGCGGGACCACCTTGGCATGATCGAGGAGTGACTTCTTTTCCTCAGCTCCTTGGATTCTGTACTCAGGATGATGGGATGCCACACAGACTGGGGGCACGCCCTCCCATGCCAGAGTGCTGATGGAATCGGAATAATGGAAATGAGAGTGGCCTTGCAGACTGGTGATTTACAAACTGGTCTCTGTGGCCCCTTGGGGTTCTGTGGTTTAGGGACTGCCAAAGAAAGCTAGGGCTTGTGGGGTCCAGCCTCTCGCGCCCCCTTCACCACAACCACTCCACTTTCCACTGTGTTATATGTCAGGGGTTCCATATACCATTCATTTGAACAAAGGCTGCTGTAGCTGAAAAGTCCTCCAACACCTGGACCAGAAAGAGTCCCTTTGTCTTATTTTGAGGAAGGTCCCAGGGGGTGAAGTACCAAGCGCCACAGAGCCAGATTAGAACTCGTGACTCTCAGTGCCTGGCCTCTGTGACCAAGGGCATCCTATGGCCTCTCAAAGAGACCCTTGTTGATCTGGAGGCTGTTCCAGCACTAGGAGCACAGACCGCGTAGGGGGAGGTGAGAGGGAAGGGCCGGCCCTGACCTGTGCTGCACGACCTCCAGGTCCTCCAGCGTGTCTGGGATGTCCATCTGGGCCAGCCACTTCCCCTTCTCGCCCATCCACAGTTCACAGGCATCCGTCTCCCCAAACACCGTGTACAGGTCCAGGGCATCCTGCAGCCTCTGCCGACGCACGTCCGCTTGGGCCACCACCTGCTGGTAGAGATCCCGGAGGGCCTGCAGCCGGTTGGTCACATCTGGGGAATCCCGAAACTCTTGGGGGAACCCCTGGGCCTGCTGTTCCAGATGCTCCATCACCCCGCGGCTCTCCTCTAGCTCCTCCAGAAAGTCCTTGTGCTTCTTCCCCAGGGCCTGTGTGGCCCCTTCATCCTGCCCCACATCTTCTCCCGAGAGCAGCCGGTGGGCATCTTGCAGCCAGGCCTTCAGATCGTCCGCATCGCCCTGGAACTGAAAGAAGTTCTCAGCGTCCTGGAGGTTCTTCTTGCGGAAGGCAGCCAGCTCCTTCAGCTGGTTCCACTGGGCAGACACCTCCTTGATCTGGGCCTCGATCTGCGGGTGCCCGAACTGCTTGCGTGCAACCATGCCCTCAGCCTCCTGGAAGATCTGGTCCAGGTGGGCGTCCAGCCCGCGCAGCTCGTCCTCGAAGGCCTTGTGCTTGCGCTGCAGGATGAGCACGCTGGTCAGGTCCTTGCCATAGTCCAGGGAGGAGTAAATCTGCTCCTTCTCCTTGATCCAGCTCTCGGCCTCATCCATCTCCCAGAAGAACTTCCAGAGCCGCTTGGACTGCTCCAGCTGGGCCTTGCGTCCGGCTGCCGTGTTGCTCAGCTCCTCGAAGCACTGCTCCAGGTGGCTGACACGGTCCTGGATGACCTGTGGGTCGCAAGGCTGGTACCCTGGGAGGAATGGGAGGAGGGAGGACAAAAAGGGTAAGGGCTTCATCTGAAGGGCAATCTTCAGATCAGGTGCCAGGCTAGGACCATGTCGTCTAGAACCTGCCATCTCACTGGGGCTTTGGGATTGGACGCAGGGGGTCCCAGTTCCCAGTTGCTTAGAGGACAGGCTCTTAATTAGTTCTTTTTAATGAATTCCCACTAAAACTTCAGGAATAGGAGAGGTTAAAAGTTGGGTCAACTCTCAGTAGAAATGCACAATGTAAAATTATTTTAAAAAAGAACCAGGCACAAACTTCAAGATGATTCTTCAAAGAGGCAGTGGGGGTCACCTATCTAAGACCAGAAGCTATAAACCTAAATTGTCTCTGCCATAACTTGAACTAGCAGAGAGAATGAAAGACGGAGGATGCCTTCATGGTTCTTATAAACCCTTCTGATTATAGATGGCCAAAGCAGTTGCCTGCCCTCTGGAGAATTTTGCTACCCCTCAAACTTCTTTCTTGCACCATTAGTTGATGAAAGAGGCAGAATTCTACAACTAGATTTATCCAAGCTGGGGTGCTGGAGTGCTGAGCCAGAGGCCTCAACAGGAAAACACCTGTGGCCTCACCTGGCTCCTCAGTGAACTTTAGAGTGGCTGTGGTGATGGCCTTCACTTTGTCCCCTTGGATGGCGATGTCAGCCTCCATCAACTTGTGTTTTTGTAGCAAGTCCTCGACCTCCAACAAGTGCTTCCCGAACTCGGCAGACAAGAGGTGAGCCTGGCAAAGAGGACAGATAAGGTAGAGGGAGCGAGGAGAGGTGAAGAAACCCACACGCTAGGAGAAGACCCCTCTGAAGGGAGCGTCCGTGGCGTGTTGGGACCAGGATGAGTCAGATGCAGCTGGAAAACGGCTGCTGCTCAGCGGGAAAGCAGCTACAGAGCAGGAGTTCCCACTGGGGGTGCCCATTAAAATCATTCAGGGAGCACCTTTCAGGAGCTCAAGCCCTACACTCAATCTCCTATGTGTGTCCCTGACTTGGGGCCTGGGCATGTGTATTTTTAGAAAGCTCCATGGTCAGTCTGATGCGCATCCTCAGTTGAGAGCCACTGCGGTAGAGGGAGAGGAGACAGACTTCTTGGTGGCTCTGTGCCGGGAGGTCTGGGTTCCCACCAGAGTCAAATCGTGATTACCCAGAGCCTGATTCTCCAGGCTCCCGATGGATGTCTGTGCCTTCTAGGCCCTGCAGGTTGGCACCTGTGCTACTATGAACCCCAGATTTCTTGATCACGGGGAATACAGAAGATCTGCGCTGGAGCAGTGTGAGCTAAGCCGTTGAGAGGCGGATGCAGCCCGATGCTGTGCTGCCTCGGATTCTCCACTCTGACTCAGGGAGGTGGGGCTGGGAGGTGCCTATGGAAGCACACTCCCATTGCAGGGCGGGTGCTGAAGCCCCAGGCGGACACGGGGGCGGGGATGGGGGTGTCTGAGCCCACCTTGATCTCGTCCATCCAGTCGATGCTGTGCAGCATGTCCTGGAAGAGCTTCTGCAGGGCCAGCGTCTTCTCAAGCCTCTGGCGCCGGGACTGCAGCAGCTCCTGCAGGTAGTTCCACAGGCGCAGGACGTTGTCCTTACGGGCCGTGATGCGCTTCTGGTCGTGGTAATTCTCCCGCTCCAGCTCCTGGGCCAGGTCCTCCAGGGCCCTCACCCGCTCCTCGTAGGCAGCTGTGTCCGTCTCAATGGCCTCGTGCTTCTTCTTGGCGGCCTCCACAGCTGCCAGGTCGTACCCGAAATTATCCTGTCCCCCAGGGAGGAAAACAGGCAGCTCAATCAGGCTCCCCTTGGCTGGTCCCCAAACGCAGAGAAACAGCGGGTCCTTTCGGAACAACTGCTGGACGGGAAAGCCCTTTCCCAACGAGTTACTTCTGCCATCTTTTTCAGCCTATCTTATCAGAGCCAAGTTCCAAAGACTAAATGTCTCACAAGAACCTTTACAAGAAGCTTGTGATTTTACTCACTGTGCCATCCTTGTGGGTAACACTGGGTGAATATTACTAACAGAGCTCCTTTACCACCTGCTGGCACTCACCAACCTGCCTTGCGCAGACCTGCCCGATTCTGGGCAGGAAGGGGCTTCTCACTAGGAAACCATGTTTCCCCCCATGCTATCTGGGGTGCATGCACACTCTCCGATTCTCTCAGAATGCTTGCTTTCCCCTTTCGGGATGAAAGGGGAAATTTGATTCCAAGCTCCAAGTGGGAGGGAACAGATGCTCTCATGGAGAATCAGTCCCGGGGTCAATTTTCAGCTAGTGAAATGTGACACAGCCCCAGAGGCCAGAGTCCAAGGGGCATGTCTGACACATACGAGGTGCACTGCTTTCATCACATCCCCGGAGGACCACTGAAATGTCAACCTGATCTCTGGCTCTAGGTGATGCCACTGGCTCACGTGAGACAACTTTTGGGGCCATTTTTCGATTGTGTGGCTCTTTCCTAAAAATGAGGTTTTGTCAATCTGGGAGAGTTCCTTTTCGGATGTGAATCTTGATCCACCCAGTCAGAGGGAGTAGGGCTGCAAGACCTGTGGAGAGGCTTATCCTGCTGCCGCCGCCGAGAGACCAGCGTGGGCTCCAGCCCTGCTGTCTACTGGGGGCTCTGGAAAGCTCCCCCTCTCCTGCAACCCCAAGTGCGGCCCCCTTTACCTGGGCCACAAGCCGCTGGTTTTCATTGAGCCACGTCTCTCTCATGGCAGCCTTTCGGTCAAAGCGCCGGGCCAACTGCTCTAGCTTCTCCTGCCGGATGAGCTCCTCCCTCAGAGCCAGCTCCCGCCGGTACTCAGCTTCCTCCAGGCTTTCCCAGGCCTGCACGAGGGGCAGAGGAGAGCTCTTGGGATTTGGGGGTCCCGACTCTTTCACCCAACACTGAGCGATTTTAGGAATCTAGGCAGAGCCTAGATTAAAGCTCAGTGACAGCCTTTCGGCTTTCCTGTCTGGGCAGACGAAAGATTCAGGGAGCACTGGTCATGACCCCCAGTTCCCTCTCTTCCTAAATCTGCCTCAGACTCTTGGTTTAGTACAGTGTTATTTGCCTCTGTGGGTGCTCAGTAAATTCCTGTTGGCTAAATGGCTACCTCCATTCCACTGGAACTTCCAGGTAGTGGTAGGCCTCCAAACCTCCAAAATGTCATAAGGCATTTCCCTTCTGTTAAAAGTAGTCAATATTCTCCAAAAAAACCTCAAGGTTCTATAGAGAATAGGCTATAAAACTGGCTCTAAAAAATGGACTCTGGGCGTCTGAACAGGGGGCTGAACCGGTGGGCAGTGGGTAGAGTCTGACCTCTCAGGGCTAGACTTAGCACCCTCAACAGCCAGGTGTGTCGTTAATAACACGACAGGAAGTGGCTTGGCTTAACCCTGTCCTGGGACCATTACATGTGCCCTTATGAGGAGCTCACTCAACCCACTGGCAAACCCGCTGCATCCCCATTCTTATGGCAACTTTGAGCTGGAAATGTGTAGCAACTGCCTCTTTTTCTTTTTTAATTTTTAAAATTGAAGTATAGTTGACTTACAGTATTGTATTAGTTTCAGGTGTATAACAGTGATTCAATATTTTTATAGATTATACTCCACATAAAGTTGTTATAAAATATGGCCTATCTTCCCTGTGCTGTGCATTAAATCCTTGTATCTTATTTATTTTATACCTAGTACATCCCCTTCACCTATCTTGCCCCTCCCTCCACCCCTGAACAGGGGGCTGAATGGATGCTTGGTGGGTGGAGTCTGGCCTCTCAGGGCTAGGCTCAGATAGCACCCTCAGTAGGTGCCAGGTGTGTCATTAATAACACCACAGAAAGTGGCTTGCTTTAACCCTGTCCAGGGACCATTCCCTGGGCCCTTATCAGGAGCTCAATCAACACGCTGGCAACGTGAAACGGAAAACGTTGCTGTACCCGGTTGATGTCGGACACGAGTTTCCCATCATGGGGCGTGTACACTTTCTGATTGTTGGCTCTCATCCGTGACTGGATGGTAAAAAGTAGGACTTCTAGATTCCCCTTCTCCTGAAACCTGTCAAGAAAAAAGAGGTAGGGAGATGAGTGTCGAGATTCACACAGCCGGTTTTTTTTTTCTTTTCTAATTTTCTGGTCGGCCATGCGGCATGTGGGATCTTAGTTCCCCGACCAAGGATCGAACCCACGCCCCCTGCATTGGAAGCACGGAGTCTTAACCACTGGACCACCAGGGGAGTCCCAGCCAGTTGTTCTTTTTTAAGTGAACATGGAACCCTGGCATCTTGGAGCTTGGATAGCAAAACACATTTCTCTTAAAAAAGTAAAGAGGATCTACATAGGTTTACTTACCTGTTAAAAGATCTATCAATCTATCATACTCGCCAACTGAGATCTAATAGGGGTTGAGTCTTTGCAACATAAACCAGAGAAAACAACTACTGCAGCGTTTGCTTGTCATTTGCTTCCACGGAGGAATGGCTAACTGGACTGTTCTGGTAATTCCTATAGGTATCAAGTTTTACCAATCCATACAAAGAAACTCTTCCCTGTTCTGCAAACAGTTGAAGGCTTTTGACTAGCTCTTTACTCAGTTCTTTGCTGAGTGAGTCAATAAAACCATGTATCTTCTTACGTGGAAGCAGCATTATCCACGTAAGAACATATCGCACCGAGAGCAACTTTCACCTGAGTACTAATAAGTCAGCTCTCCTGACAACGATGCAGAAGCCCAGATGCTTCTGAGAGGGGAGGAAAGGCTAGGCTCCGGGAGGACGTTAGGTGTAGGAGGTGAGAACTGGCAGCAGGATGGACTTCTGGAACCCAGGGTCCAAGCTCCAGGTAACTGGGTACTTTCCCATTTCTGCCCGTAGCCAAGTATTTACCCACTTCTACCTCCGCCACGCAGTAGTCAAAGATCAGCTGGTAAGCAAGGTCCCCACCCTGAGGCCAGCCTAATTCATCTGCCTGCTCACAGGCACTGCAGGAGGGCTGTGGCCTTGAGCACTGTCTACACAGCCAGGAGATGCTACCCCGGTGTGCAGTGCTTGGTAGACTCATGGGGCATGTTATCTGTATTGGATTTAGGACTTTAAAAGTGGGTTAGTGTCAGGCCAGAAATCAGATACTTGTTTATAGTACATTCTAGACTCCATGTCTCGCCTTTCCCTGCTTGCCAGTCATGAATGAATGAGCAGGGGAGGAACAAGGCAGAGGGTACCACTGATGAGCTAGAAATCTGTTTCTGGGGAGCTGGCCAAGCTAAGGGCGGGCAAGCTGGAATGCCCCGTGTCTGTGTGGGTGTGTGCGTGCACACGTGTGCACAGTTGTGTTTGCATGTGCATATGTGCACATAGGCCCTGCACACGCTGGAGTGGAGCAGAGGTCCCGAGAGGCAGACTAAGTGCTCTGCTAATGGATGAGCAGTGACAGATGGGAGAGAAAGAGGGATGTGCTTGATGATCAACAAGGCCTCACATGGAGAGCTCTGGGGCTGTGGATGCAGAGGTCATTACCAAAGAACAAACCCGCAGCTCAGTGCACAGAAGAGAGAGGAACTTTCCAGCACATTCTTTAAAGAGACTCTGAAGTCTGAGATTTCACTGCTGCTCCCCTTCAGGGATCTGGGGAAGTATTTCTTTGTCTATGAGTCAGGGGTTACTCAATGCCCACTGCCTTAGGCTGACGGCTTGGGAGCAGGGAGACAAAACAGGATGAAGTAGGTGACAGATGGGCAGCTCTCTAACCTCCAGGAGCCACCTCCCGGATTCCTTCTCCAGGCCCTCCAACCTTCTGGAGGTGGTTTCTCGGCCGTGATGCCCGCCCTCCCGAGTGCCCAGGCCCTTACTTGGGCGGCTTCTCCACGGTGCGGTAGGTACTGAAGGCCTGCAGCTGCTGCTGGACACCGGTCAGGGAGTTGGCGAACTTGCGGCTGTTCAGGACAGTGATGGTCTGCTCGATCCAGGTGAGCAGGTCTGAGGCCAGCCCGCTGTACTTTTCAATCATCTTCTCGGTCTCAATGGCGTGGTCAATTACCTAGGGAATCACCTTGTGACTCATCCTTGTCAGAAGGGCGAGGACGCCAATGAGGATGGCAATGGGGACCACAGTCGAGGTGGTCCTCCTCCTCGCAAGCCCTGGAGCGTTTACGTTGGGTTTGTTCCCTGAGCCCAAGACCACTGCTGAGCAGGGGGCCGGACTGGAAGTGCGCCGGCAACGTCAGGAGGGACCTGGCTGTGCTCGGGATCGGGAGCAGCTTCCGCCCTCCCTAACCCTGTAAAAGACTGGAAAGCTTTCCAATCCAGCCGCCAGAGAGGCCAAGGTCCTGTTTATTTAAGAGTGGGTATTAGGGATCGAGGGCTTCCCGGCATTGTCTTTGCTAAACACCAGTGCACGAAGATGAATGAGAAATGGTCCCTACCCTGGAGGGGCAAAAGACCCAGCCGGGGAAAGGACTCCGGCACGAGGGTCTCTACAGTGGGGTGGCTCCTCTGTACAGTAGGCTGCGGGAGCCTAAGAGGCATGAAACCACAATAAACTAACAAGTAAAAAGCCTGTTTTGTTCCTGTGGGAATGCTCACGAGACATGGGTCTACAGGTGGAAGGTCGGCTCAGAGCTACGGGCTATGACCTTGTTTGGGACAGACCATCAACCTGTGCTGGAATTCAGCTTGGGAGCCATTAACCTGGCAATGCTTGGCTTCAGAGGAAGTTGGTGGGGGGTGATCTGCACCCTCTCCCACAGCTGGGGTCCAGACACAAAGCTCTTAGGGTAGAAAGGGAGCATCTCAGTCAAGGCCTGTGCGTGGCAAGCGGGGAAACGGTGACACTCTGGTTACGCAGCAGCTCAGTACCTTGCCAACGCGCTTGCCCTCCACTGCCAGCACCTTCATCTTGGAGAAGTAGTGGTAAAACGCCACCACATAGGTGATGATGGATTTCTCGTCAGGGTTTTCTGTGAAGACATCTGCAAGGGGAAAGGGTGGGCTCTCAGGACCAATTGGAAGTTGGAAATGTCAGGCTCAAGGGGTTCATCTCCCTGTGTCTCCAGCACGAAGTTCAACTACAGGCACCAAGTGACAGGCGAGAGTGGAAGAGGAATAGGCTGTGATTTTAGTGAGAGGATGAAATCCATATTAGGACCACAAAGAATGAAAGAAGGGAAAAGGATGGAAAGACTACAGTGGGCCCCCAATCAGGCAGGGGAGGTGTCAGGAACCAGCTTGGGTCTGAAGAGCAGGCCGGAGCGGAGCCCTGGCCCGGCCACCATGCCCACGGCTCTCCCAGCACGGCCCACGCTCCTCCAGGCGCCCTGACGGTCTCATGGGCGCTGGCTCACCTTCAGGGTCGAGGAGTGGGATGATGCCCAGCTGTCGCTCAGCCACGTCGAACGCGTACTCCAGGTTGTGCCGGGCGTTGGAGTCCTTCAGCTTATCAAAGTCAATCAGGTCGGGCCTGGGGACGAAGCCAGCCTGTTAGAGGGCAGGGGGCATGGCATCCCCACCAAAAGGGCAAAGACCCTGGGCAGATGCAGGGAGGTGGCTGAGCCGGAGAAGTGAGAGGAGGAGACGGGACAGAGGAGGGAGCTGTGAGCACCAGCGTGTGAGGAAGGGGGATTTAAGGGAGGCAGGATGCCAAGGGTGAGAGGAGAAGGCGCCACGGCTGTACCATTCCTGTGACGCTTGAACAGTAGCCTACATGGTAAGTGCAAGGTGTCCCAATCCCCCCAGGGCTCCCTGGCTCCCACAGGGGTTCATGCTCCGCTCCCCCTCTTACCGGTGCTTGTGGATCAGGGCGTTAAAGGCTAGGCCATCCTTCCAGCTGGAGGTGAAGTTGGTGACGTTGACATGGGGGTAGCTGCATCCAAGAAAAGCATTAAGACCTAAGAAACAGATTCTTCTGGGGTCCCTACAAGTGTGTGAACCGAGGGCCAACACCTCAGGAGAGGAGTGGACCGGACCCTTCTCGAGCCCCTTCAACAAGAGGGCAGCCGTTAAGTCACACAAAGAGGCTCCCTCATCAGGTGGGCCCAAGAGACTCTCGCCCCCAACAGACCCCATGGTCTGACCCAGGCAATTTTGGGATAGAATCCTGTATTCCGGGCCTCTAAGAATCAGGTCAGGATAGACTGTGCATCAACTACGCCCAAGCCAATGTAGTTCTGGGTGATGGCGTCTAGGTCCCTTGGGGACGGCAATGCTTGGGAGGCACAGGGGGTGGTGAGGAACGTGGTAGTGGCTGGTCCCCAAGGCATACCCTGCCGTCTTCATCTGACACCATAACAGCAACGCGTCCTTGGCTGAGCGCGTCTCACGACCTTCCTGAGTTTGGACAACGATGTCCTGAATCTGTGGGCACAGGAACAAGAGAGGGAAGACTTAGATTTGCATCTGGCCCAGAGCCTCCCTGCTCTCCCTGGAAGGCCCCCTCCGTCCTTCCTCCTCTGTAGCCGTCCATCCGGCCGCCAGCCCTGCAGCCGCCCGGCAGCCTGAGGCCCCGGGTCCTAGAGGCCTGTTTCCCTGCCTTGGTCAGCTTCTCCACATCAGAGGAGACCGCTCCAACTTGAAACTCTAAGGGGAGGCCAAGAATAAACAGCAGGATGCCCCCATTCCTCCCCAGGAGGTACGATGCCACCTGGGCCATGGAACGGCGTGAACGCTGGAAGGTACTGTATTTTGATCAGCAGCTCCTCTTGCCTTTTCATCCTCCCCAATTCTGCTGTTATTACCGTTTCATCGTACACACCCTCAGAGAGTGAGACTGGACACCCAAGACCACTTGGGTGAGATCTTCAGGCCGGGAGTTGTGTGTTATCTTCCTTCTCCCTGCCCTTCCCTCCTCCAACTCGGTTCTTTCCGTCCCCAGACCAGCAGGTGGAAGGCCCTGCTTTCCTCCCCTCGTGCTTTCTAAATTCCTTACTAGTAAGCGACCTTGAATTTCAGGGTGGGAAGAGAAAAGCTTCTGAGTGAAAAACATAAAAGCAGATCTTCTGCACTCTTGCGATTTCTGAATCAAACTACTTAAAAAACCAAAAAGTGACACATGTGGGGGGAAGGGGACGAAAGTAGGTCTTCTAGCCAGATCTCAGCCCAGCCACTAATTTCTATCCTCTCTCTCAAAAGACTACGCTATTGGCTGAACAGCTCGCCCTGAGCTTCAGCAACTTGGCAATGCCCAGGATGGTTTCTCCTTCCTACAAGCATTGTCCCCCAGGACGGGCTTCTAGCCTCCCAGAACGTGCAAACACTCGCACTTGTTCACCATTTTATAAGATTTCCAAACCCAGTCTGGCCCAGAGAAGCTCCCTCCACCCCCTCTGCCCCCCAGGAACCCACCTGGAAGCGGAGGATGATAGTCCAGATGAGGCCCAGGACCAGGCGGTGGTTGCCGTCCACAATGTCGTGGGAGCCCATGTTCTCCAGGTGCACACGCTGCTCCTTCAGGAACTGCAGGGCCTTGTCCACATTCTCCAGGCAGTGGATGCGCATCTTCCCCTTCGTGGGCTTTGGCTGAGGGACAGCATTGCCCCGTGGGCATGGAAGAACCTCATGGTCACGCCTGGACCAGCTCCGGTCATCAGCATCCACCCTCCATGCCAAACTCCAACTCCCATGCTCACTCCTTGACACTTTTCAACCCCATCCTTTCAGCAAAGTTCAGAGGCTCCCTCTCTTGAGCACCCAGAGCTCTGCAAGTGGGCTGCATCAGTACTGTTCCTGGGTCTAAACAAAGGCTTCTGAGTGGGTGATAAGTGGCATTCAAATATAGTAACACAACAGGTAGTTCGTTGAGCACTTACTATGTGCTAGGCACAGTTCTAGGAACTGTTTACTGCTGATTGGTGGTAAGAGTGGCTTTCAGTGTGGTGACTGATAATGGGTCCATTCTGCCATCCAACCTCCTCCCTCCCCACCCCCAAACGGCCTCAGCCAAAGCTCAAGGGGACCACCATTGATGAGTAACTGCATCATCTGAAGGTTTCTTAGTGGTAACTCTCTCTAATGGGGTAAGAGGCATTCTTTAACTTCAGCCTGGAGTTGAAAAGGCAACAGATGAATGTGGTACCTTTCATTCAAACCCTGAGGTCTTAGGCTACTACATCAGGTACAGGTATAGATTTACACATGGGGGAAATGAGGCAAAGAAGGTTCTGCCTGATAGGCCCAAGATCATAATGGAAGTAACTGAGCAAAACATGAGCCTTGATCTGGTTCTCCTGCAGGGGCAACATTACCACCGGGTGGGTTACAACTAAGAGGGCCTGTGATAAATTTCCACTTGTTAGAGTGATGGATACACAGGAAAATATCTTTCACACTTTCCTCCTCGTTCCAAGAAGGAGGCAAATTTTTCCAGCTGGGTAATGGGATATGTCTTAGCCTGTGCAGGGAGGCTGAGGGTGGGCTCACTGCAGGCCAGTCACAGATAACCAGATCCCAAGAGGAGAAAGTCAAGAGCTCTGCATGGCTTTTGGGAGGAGCATGAAGGGGTGGGAGTGGCCAGAAGGAGGCAAGAAATTCTGAAATGCTTCAGCAAAATTAACAAAAGTTTTGATGATATATTAGATGGAAAGCCAGGCATTTATGCTGGGACATATTTAGATGAACACGTTCAGAGAACCCAGTCAGCCACACGGACACCTCACATCATTAGTACTGAAACCTCCCAAAAGAATAGGGAGAAACCTTGGAAGGTCATGAGAAATGGAGAGGCCCCCAGACCACGTCTTTCCTGAAGAGGGGACAGAGCACCAGCCACAGGGCCTGGGGAAAGGGGCTTTACCAGCATCTCTCCAGAGAGCACTTCCAGCAGCTTGATGAGCATCTTCCCATCCCGCAGGTCCTTGTAGAGGTCAGTGATGCGGCAGGACACACGCGCCAGGTGCGAGTTCACCCATTTTGTGAAGGTTTTCTTCTGAACAACTTCCCGCTCATCTGGGCGGGGAGAAGAGCCTTGGGTGAGGTGCCTGAGGTTGGCAGGGTCCATTTGCAATGTGACATGGGGCTGAAGGGTTTTTCACCTTAACCCCAGAGTTGCCCCATCCCTGGCAGAGGAGGTCGATGTATCTATTCCATCCCCTTCTGAGGAGCATTTCTGACCAGAGTGTAGCCTTTTGGCTTCACAGGTCCACGTGCCATGACTGGGGCAATGAAGAGGTAACTTCCACTACCACGGTATCAAGACACCCCTAATCCAGTCACCTGCTTCCCTGTGCGCATCAGAATGCTCTGGACCACTGGGCCAGCGAGCTCAGAATTCAATGCCAGGTTCACCAGTCCACCCATCCAACAAATATTCCCTCTGCCTGGAATGCTCTCTCTCGGCCCCTCCACCCCTCACCCCATTCACCTAACTCCTAGTCATCCTTTAGGGGTCAGTGGAAACAGTGCTTCTCCGGGAAGCTTTTGTGACCTCTCGCCTAGGTTCTGTCTCTCCTTGTGTGCATCTGCATTTCTCATTTCTCTCTCCTCATACTCAGATTAGTTGAAAGTCTGTCTTTCCTGCAAGACTGCAGGCTCCTTGAGCCCAGTGAAATCTGTCTGTCTTGTTCACTTCTAAATCCCCAAGGCCTGGAGTCTGGCACACAGTAGGTCTCCAGAGCTGTACTGTAGCTGACTGTGCAGAGGTTTATTCAGCTCCTACGCCAGGCCTGCTGATACATAAAAGTAAAACAAACTGCCTGCCCTCAAGGAGCTGCTGGTAGGTAGAGGAGAAGGATGAGCACGGAAACAGTGAGATCATGTGGAATGTGTGATCCACGTAGGGTGAAGGGTAGTGGGGGCTTGGGCTGGGGGCTGTGCATGGCACTAAGCTCTCCTTCTCGCCCGCAGAATGGCAGGCAGGATTTTCCATCTTCAGACGTGGGAAGCTGACATGCCACCCCCCGCTTAAATCAGCCTCAGCCCAAACCAAGCTTCCAGCCCAGGCTGTACCAGTTCGGGTGGGCTACCTTTTAACACCGCTGTTAAAATAAATACAGGGTACTGTAAAATAAATGCTGGTACCTGTATGGTTAGGGCTGGGAAGCTTGATCAAGATGCTGGAGAGAGGACAGAGGCTGGGATAGCAGAAAGAATGGGGACAGTGTGAAAGAGAGAGAGACGAGGGGCAGAAAAGATAGAAACAGGAAGAGAAGTTTGCTTTAGTTAACAGTCTGTGGCAACCTGCTTCTGGGCACTCTGGCGGAGGATTCTAGGCAGGAGATGACCGGGCCATGTGGCTGGGCCTAGGGCCATGGAGGGTCCCTGGGGAGCGTGTGTTAGGTTGGTCACAGCCAGGGCAGACTCCGAGCAGTCCAGCCAGGAGGGACTGTCAGTGCCGTGGGAACAGGCTAAACGTCTGCTCAGCTGAGCCCAAACTGTGGAAGGGTTGGCTTCTTAAATTATTAAATGCCTGACTTAATAACAACAAAAAGAGGAGCCCAGCCAGCATGGCGTCGAGGGTATAAGCCTGGCAGTTTCTGAGGCTCACAGAATCAAATTCCTTCCTACTTCATGGCTATTTTGGTGTTAGGAACTCAGACCCTTTATTCGCGTCTTCATTCATTCAGCAATTGTTCACTGTACAGCCGTTAGGTGCCAGGCTCTGGGTGGAGGGGGAGGCAGCCAAGGACAGGAAGGAGACCCCATCCTTGACGCAAACTCCATTATAAATATGATGAGTGCTGGAGTCACATGTAAAGAATTCTATGCAAGCCATCTAAATAAGACTTCCAAGGGGCTTCCCTGGTGGCGCAGTGGTTAAGAATCTGCCTGCCAATGCAGGGGACACGGGTTCGAGCCCTGGTCTGGGAGGATCCCACATGCCGTGGAGCAACTAAGCCCGTGAGCCACAACTACTGAGCCTACCCGTCTGGAGCTGTGCTCCGCAACGGGAGAGGCTGCGACAGTGAGAGGTCCGTGCACCGCGATGAAGAGTGGCCCCCGCTCTCCACAGCTGGAGAAAGCCCTCGCACAGAAACGAAGACCCAACACAGCCAAAAATAAATAAGTAAATAAATAAATAAATAAAAAGAATTCCAAGATGAGCAAAAATACTACTAGTGACTATACAAATCTGTAATAAATATAAAATTAAAATGGCACTTGTTTGTTCTGGGCCTCTGGGCAAAGTTTCAGGGGGAAAAGCCCCCTTACTCTATTGGACCATTTCTCTGATTTCAAGGACTGCTTCAGCAAAATGTAACTAAAGTTCTGATGATATATTGGACGGAAAGCAATTGCGTTTATGCTGGAGCATGTTTAGATTCAACAGAGCAAGCCTCAGTCCCACGATGCTCTCCCTAGAGACCGGATCTGTTCTGTAAGAGGCTAACCCTTCCAACCAGTGGCGGAGCTTTGTCTAAGGGGCTGAAACTTGTTGCCCCTTTAGAGGTAAGTGTCTCAAAAAGTCAAAGTCCTTTCTTCCCATCTCCTTTTCTTGTCTTTAAGAATCTAAAGAGTTCATTATGTGGGTGCTGAGACCTGTTTATTTGTGCTCAGCAAAGTGTAAGGAAGAGCTGGGCCGTGGAATTTAATTCTAGGCTGCTGGGCTGGCACACACATCGGTGCAGATGTAAATCACCCTTAGATCTCTCCAGTTCTCAACACACAAAATAATGCTCCCTGGGCCCCAAAATGCTGGAGCTGCAGGTTTAGAGCTCAGGTGGGAGGCCTCCTGGCTGCATTTTACTTGAAGGCTGGGGTGCAATTGCCCAGGAACCCCAGTACCCTAAAACAGTCTGCAGTGTTGAGACAGGGGAAAGATTCTGAGAGGCTCATGATGGTCATAAGGAGAGGAAGGCCCAGGGGTGGGGATTAATTTCCATCCGCTCATAGCCCTGGCTGCTCCGCATTGGCTCGCTCAGTGCATCCACTCCCAGCAGGCACTCAGTGGAGCCTTCTGAGTGCAGGAGGGGCGGGAGGCCCGGAGTGTGTGGACAGGCCACGGAGGCAGCTGAGCATTGGGCCTGCTGTCCCCAGGAGACCTGGGCCATCCTGCAGGGAACCGCTGTGGAAAAGAGGCCTCAGCAAGGCCCTGCCATGGGCCAGGCCTTATTTCCAGAGCCCTAACCCTGCCAGCGAAGGGGAAGCGGGCAAGTCCACCAGCACGGCCTGAATCAAAGCTACCAGAACCTCAGAAAATACTCATGTCTCTGCAAACATCAAGCTCAGGGCCTCTCCATTGCTGCCTGTTCCTCTCCCCTTTCCTTCCTAGGCTGTGGCCAGCCTCCTTCTTCCCTACAAAACTCCCCTTCCTCTCTGACCAGCTAGCTAGAATCACTGTCTGGATATTGTGACCAAGTGCCCTTTCTTTTATGTCCCCCTTCAAAGGTTTAATTTAAGGTCAAATAAACCCAACAAAACTCAAGTGTTTACCCACTAATGAGTTCATACTTGGAAAGTGCTTAAAACAGTACCCAGCACACAGAAAGAAAGCCTGAGGTAAACATTAACTACCATTGTTATCATTGCTGCTACTATCGTTACTGCCTATAGGGCCCAGATGCTGCAGGGAGCACGAGGCAGGCTCACTCTCCCCAAGGGCCTCGCAATCTAGTTGAGGAAATGAGACACAGACCCACAAATAGTTTTGCAACCACACAAGAGATAAAGGGCAGTTCATTTAATAATACAAAAGCTGTCGCAAGGTAATATTGGATTAGTTACCAGATAAATGGCACATACAATAAATGGTCAGGGGTGAAAGAGGAGAGAGGTCATTTCTAAGTGGAGCACTCAAGGCAGGGCTCGTGAAGAAAACCACTTTGCACAGGCAGAAGAGGAAGGAGAGGAGCCACAAGACGGAATGCATAAAAGGATGGAGCTTGTTCAGGGGTTGCTGACTAGCTACAGGTAAGAAGAAAACATATGGAAAATAGGTTTTAAATCGGATGTGGAAAGCCTTAAAGGAAAAGCTAAGAAGTTCAGATTTAATCCTAGAGGTAAAAGGAGACACTAAAGGGGTGGCAGGATCCTTTCCTGAAATAGGAATTTGGAAAACCCCCAATGATAATAAAAAGACAAAACATTTCAGCTTAAATTTTAAAACAATTGTGTAAAATCCACATAAATCTATAAAGTCTCCCAAGGCACACCAAAGATTTGAACAATTGGAAAAATCACACCCAATTCTTGAACAGGAAAACTCAATATCATAAAGATGTCAGTTTACCCTAAAGTTATATATTTAATATTATTTTTAAAATATTTATATTATATAATTTAAATTTGGGGGGAAACTAGACAAATGATTAGAAAACTCATTATAAAAGTAAACAAAAATAGGCTTCCCTGCTGGCGCAGTGGATGAGAATCTGCTTGCCAATGCAGGGGATATGGGTTCGATCCCTGGTCTGGGAAGATCCCACATGCCACAGAGCAACAAAGCCCGTGCGCCACAACTACTGAGCCTGCGTGCTGCAACTACTGAAGCCCACGTGCCTAGAGCCCGTGCTCCACAACAAGAGAAGCCACCACAATGAAAAGCCCGCGCACCGCAACAAAGAGTAGCCCCCGCTCGCTGCAACTAGAGAAAGCCTGCGCACAGCAACGAAGATCCAACACAGCCAAAAATAAATGAAATAAATAAATTTATTAAAGAAGTAAATAAAATAAACAAAAATAGCTAGAAAAGTTTCAGAAAAGAAGAGTAATAAAGGGTAACCCACGTTCCCAGGTGTTTTTTCTAACAAATATTAAAGTATAGTATAAAGTTATAATAATGAAACAGTGTGGTACTAGCCTATGAATATATAGACTCATCAATGGAAGAGAAATAGTCCCAAGTATATATAGGCATTTAATATCTGATAAAGGTGGCACTTCAAATATGAAGGGGAAAGATGGATTATTGGGTACAGGGTGTTGACAAAACTAGATGACCATCCAGGAAAAATTAAGTTAAATTCATATCTCATACTCCAGGATAAATTTCACTGCGGTCAAAAATTGAAATGTAAAAAATAAAACCATAAAAATACCAAAATCAAAAATGATAGAATGTTTTTTATAATGTTAGTGTAGGGAAGGGCCTTCTAACTCTGAAACAAAATCCAAAAGCCATAAAATAAAAGATTCAAAGTTCAACTGCATCAAAAAAATTTCTGTGTGAGATAAAATACCATAAGCAAAGTCAAACAAACAAGGAAAAGTATCTGTAACTCATATCACAAAGGGCTAACTTAGTATGTAAAGAACATCTACAAATTAATGAGGAAAAAGACCAATAATCCAATAGCAAAATGGACTAAGAATGTGAACAAAGAGTTAATAGAAAAAAATTATAAAAGTCTCTTAAATGTATAAAAAGTTGTCCAAGCTATTCATAATAGAAGTACAAATTACAAGTATACACATACACACAAACTTAATACACAGTCCTTAATTAGTTTGAACAAACTAATCATAAAAGACATCTTTGAGACAACTGGGAAAATTTGAATATTAAGTGGGTATTAAATTGTATTATGGAATTCTTAATTATATTAGGTGTAATAACAGAATTATAGCTAGGTGGGAATTGCTCTTGTTATTCAGATATTCATACTAAAGTATTATGATAAATTAAGTATTATAGTAAAATGTCATAATAATCTTCAATTTACTTTAAAAATACTTCTACCCCAAAATGGACAAGCAAATATGGCCAAATATTAACACTTAAATCAAGGTGATGATTCTTTGTACTTTTTCTCTACTTTCTTGCATGTTTTAAAATTTTGATACTAAAAGTCCAAAAGCGAAATGAAAGTACATCAAGACACTATGTTTCACTTATCAGATGCACAAAGATCCAAAAGTGTGATAAAATACCACATTGGCAAGGATGCAGGGGAAAAAACATTCATATGTTGTTGGAGAGGGTATAAAAGGCAATTTGGCAAGACGGATCAGAATTACAACTACACATACTTTTGGACCCAGTAATTCCACTTCTAGGAATTTATCCTTCAGATAGACATACATTTACAAAATGATCTATATACGAGTTTATTCATTGCATTTTTGGAAATAGCAGGAGATTGGAAACAGCCTAAATGTCCACCAATAGAAGACTGGTTAAATTAAAATTGTATGTCCATACAATGGAATACTATATCTGTAAAAAGAATGAGAAGGCTACTTGTGTACTAATATAAAACAATCTTCAAGATACATTGGGTGGGGGGACTTTCCTGGTGGCGCAGTGGTTAAGAATGCAGGGGACACGGGTCGAGCCCTGGCCCAGGAAAATCCCATATGCCGTGGAGCAACTAAGCCCGTGCGCCACTACTACTGAGCCTGTGCTCTAGAGCCTGCAAGCCACAACTACTGAGCCCGCGTGCTGCAACTACTGAAGCCCACGGGCCTAGAGCCTGTGCTCTGCAACAAGAGAAGCCACTGCAATGAGAAGCCCACACATTGCAACAAAGAGTAGCCCCCGCTCGCCACAACTAGAGAAAGCTCGCGCGCAGCAACAAAGACCCAATGCAGCCAAAAATAAATAAAATTAAAAAAAAAAAAAGATACATTGGGTGGGGAGAAAAGAACAATAAGGGACAACGTATGGTGAAAAAAAAAAAAGCTGAGAAAAACAATATAGACCATTTGCTAATATATGCATAAAACATTCCTGGAAAGATACATGAAAAACTGATAACACTGGCTGTGGGAAAAGAACTGGGTCTGGAGGACTGAGATGGGAATGAAACTTATTATTTGCCCTTTTGTATCTTTTGAGTTTTACCTACTGGGTGTCTATATTACTTATTCAATACAGAAATACACTTTTATTTTCTTTTTTTTAAATGAGCCAGTTTTCCAAGGGTTTATCCGTTTGTAGAACACATGGAAATATATTAACAGTCATCATTTTTTTTTTTTGGCTGCGCCGAACAGCTTGTGGGATCTTAGTTCCCTGACCTGGGATCGAATCTGGGCCCCTTGCAGTGGAAGCGCAGAGTCCTAGCTACTGGAACGCCAGGGAATTCCCACACTTTTCTTTTTCTAAAGAAAATATTAAACTTTTTCTCACCCCCTTCTCCAAGATAGTTTAGTTCCTTTGTGCACCCCTGCGTCAGGGACTTTTCACCAGACAAAAATCATAAGCATAGTTAACCACCTGAGCCCACGAGAGAGGTGGAAGGGAGAGGGAGAAGGTTTATGAGCTGAGAACACTCCTGTGACACCCTCCCCGCCCTGGGACAGAGCCTGGGAGTGAGGTCTGTGGGTCTTGAGGGCCGCGAGGTACACTCTGCCCCACTGCGGCCACACAGCCACTCTAAGGACTTGCCCTCTAGAATATTCCCTACAGGGGTATCAAAGCGCACACCTCCCCTGAGGGTCAAGGCTCTTTCCTTCTCTTATGTTACACTTCTCCAGACTTCCTCTTGGTTCTTCCTTCAACCTCCCTCCACCATTCTTGCCAGTAGCACAGTAGCTGCTGGCCCCGCCCACTCTGGTACCTGCTCTACCTCCTGAAGTCATGGACATCCTGGAAGTTTGTCATTAAAAGTCTCCAGTGGGGCTGTTATAAAAATAAGAGCCTTTTACCCATTGGCTGGTCTTGAGCTAAATGGTAAAGTTGAAATATCTTATCTTTGGAAACAGTCACCCAGTTCTAGGCCCATCTATTTATTCCTGCCATGGCTTCCTGTAAAATTCCTTGACTGTTTCATGCCTCTCCCACTTTTCTCTGTTAAAAATCTGCTCTCAAAAGTAGAGAATAGCAGCCTATATATGAAGAAGGTGGAAGAAGACCTTTCAATGGCAAGAAAGGATATTATAATACATTTTGAGGGAAAATTCAGATTATAAAACCACATGCATAATATGAACCCAATATTGCAGACCTATATGCATAGATTCATAGAAAAAAGCTAATGTTGGGCTATGTTATAGCTGGGTATTAAGACTGTGGGTGACGTTTTTTTGCTTATCTATGTTTACTAAAATATCTGTAATGAACATGTATTACTTTTATAGTAAGAAACAACAGATGTCATGAAGAAAAATAGGGTATAAAACTCAAACCCTGAGGAATAAGTGACTGATGAAAATCAAATAGGTATCGTTCTTGAGCAAGTCTGTATTTTTACCAGCACATGGCTTTAAGCTATCAGTAAAGCTAGGTGGTCAGAAAGGCAAGTGGGAGAAAAGGCACCATGGGAGGCCATGGACCACTAACCTGGGCCTGGTAACAAGCATTTAATGTTGAGCCCTTTGCAGGTTTACAACTTGGGATTTCCCTCCTTCTCATGCCAGGAAGCCAAGAGCTTAGGGAACCTGAGCAAGGGATACTTTAACTCCCATGAACTTGTGACAAACCTCAATGATACAGATGCCAATCCATTATAAAGCCTAGCATGGGGCAGACCCTCAGGGACACATCATAAATGATGATGCTGGCACAAATTCTACTCTTCCTGTTTAGTTTGGAGAGGAATTTTTCTTTCAACCGATCAACTTTCATTACACTGGTATTGTGAACAGCAAGAACATAGTTCTCCTGCCCATAAGGATTTAAGATCCAACTAGGGTTGACTCTAAGAGAGAACTTTAAGACGCTTACTACATATGCAAATGCATATTTGAATATATACATACTCTTTTATGTGCAAGAATGAAGCACACAAGACTGACTCTAAAAATGATCAGAGTTGAACGCTAAGATGCTGGTTAACTAGATCTGGGTACATTAATACAAAGGAAGACTTACAGCCATGAAAATTATAATCTGCATGTTTACAGACATGAAGAAATATGCATAATATATTGCTCAGTGAAAAACATTCTAAGACTATAGATAGTGTTAATATTTATACATATACATGCACAGTCATATATCCGTAGGCATTACAATATCTATATGGGGTATTAACAATGTCTCTAGTTTTCTCTTTTTTATCTGCTTTTCTAATCTTTTCTACACTAAATATATATTCTTGTGTATTAAAATGTTTAAAGATACAAAAGCAATCACCCTATATTTTTTAAAAATAGTTTTTATATATTATAGGAAAAGAGAAGTTATCATAGAACAGTTTAAATTTAAAAAATTTTTTTTGAAGAAGGGTAGTTTTGATCTGGGGCTTGAAGATGATAATGGTTTTAGAATGGCAGGGAAAGAAAGAGGGGTCTTGTTCAAAGCCTCTGGTGGAAACTGGCAAATGTGTATTTGTGTGTGCATGTGTGCATGTAGGTATGCGGGTGCATGTTTTGGGGGTGAGGGAGAGAAGCAGTTAACGTATCAGAGCAAAGAAGTCAAAGGACAGTCTAGGGAATCTGAACTTTATACTCTGGGAAAAGAAGAGCCAGATAAAGTGACATTTCACTAAAAATTTGTTGGAGGATAAAGATTCTAAGTGCCCTGCACAAATGGGATTGGACAGGGGAGAGGCTGGAGCCCGGGAAGCCAGCTTGGAGGCGGCTGCAGAAGTCTGCTTGAGGTGCCGTGGCCCCGCTAACATGTGAACTATGGAAATGAAATGACAGGAGCTGATCTGGATAGCATCACAGAACAAGGGTCAGCTGGCCCTGGCAGGTGACAGCATTTGGAGGCTGTAATACAGAAGTAAAAATGAGCTCAGGGTTTTGATCAAAGAGGCTCTAGAGGCTGCTGGTGAAAGCAAAACTTTCCCATTCCGATGTATCAGGTGGGGTGTGGAGGGGGAGATGATGCAGGTCTGAAGGACATTCAAGAAAGCTCAAGTGCTGTAGCCTCAACAGCACAGGACTGATTTTAACACCCTGGGATTCCAGTCTTGTCCTGGCACTTCCTGCCATGTGACCTCCCTCATCTATAAAGGGGATGGTGATAGCTATACCTTGCCTACATCAGAGTGGCTGAAGGGTCAGTGAGATCATCTGGTTAAAAAGCACCTACAACACTAAGCAGCTGTATAAACACCAAGCACTGCTGTCATGCACGCAGGTGGTGGCTGCATGGAGAGATGACACTCGCTGAGAACACAAGGCTGCAGAAGTCAAGATGGTCCAGGAACTCAGCCTCAGCCTAGCCTTTAATAAACAGAGAGAATTTCTGGAGAACCCACTGATTTACTGAAAAGGATCAATTCCCTTCCCCAAAGCCAGGAGCCAAAGCTCCTCGGTTCAGGGTAAAGGCATGTGGTCAGCGCTACCTCAAGGGAGCTTCTTCCCAGGCTACGAGCTGGGAAGACCTCCCGCGTCAAGCCCCTTGTGTTACAGGTGAGGAAACTGAGGCCCGGAGGAGCAGAAAAGTAAGTTGGCCAAGGTCACCTCACTGGGGAAACTCCGTGATAGCTGCAGGAGGACAGAAGAAGGACGTGGCGGGGATGGACCACTTTCTGCTCCCTGTGGCCACCAAGCTGACCCTCATTGCCACCTTCTCTTTCCTGGACTTTTGTGCAGCCTCTCCACAACCTGTTCTCCCCACTGAGGCCAGAGTGATCTTTCAAAGCTAAACATAACCATGTCACTTCTTTGTGAAAAACACTTTGATGGGTTGGGAGCAGTGCCATCCATCCAGCCCTTTACTAAAGGCCACAGCCCCTGTCCTGAGAGCCTATAGTTCTCCCTGCTAAAGGCTCCCACCCTTTGACCCTTCAACTCTGCCACTCCTTTGCAAATAATTCCCTCATTAAACTCCTCAGCCACCGCTTTTGAGTTTCCTGCTGCTTGGCCAAGATACCCATGGCCTTTAAGGCCTCCATGATGTGGCTCCTGTCTGCCCCTCCTGTCTCTACCCACCAGTCCACACTCTCACTAAAACAAGCCCCTACTCATCCTTGGGTGAGTTATAAGCTGTGGGTTATGTTATAAACGCACAGTTCCCAGTTAATAGCATTTATCATCATTTGTCATGACATACATGTCTATATGTACAAAGACACATGTGTGATTATCTGATCTATTTCTCACTAGACTGTAGAACAAGATGCCCTGGTTGATCCAGCTTCCAGAGTCTGAAGGCCAAAGGGTTTGGAGGCAAAATTCTCCCAGAGACTCAGCTGCTACCAGCCTCCCTGTCATTCTTTCTCAGTGACATGATAAAAAGCGAAAACGAACAATTGCCACAGATGCTCTGCAAATGACACTCTTGGCAACTCTTCAGCCAAGCAGCACGCAGGGGGAACCCCATGGGGGGAGAAGGGAGGGAGTGCTGGCTGCTCCCAGGAGCCAAAAGCACAGTCCAGGCCTGGTGTCAGAACCTGCCCTTGGGAATGAAGCTGACAGCCCAAAGGAATGTCCCAAAGATGGAGGAGGCTATTAACATGGCTCACTCAGACTGCACCGCATGGGGAGGGAGCAGAGTCTCATTATTAACCTCGGTGTATTAATATTTGATAAAGCATCTTCATGATGATAGATAGCAGTCACCCAGAACAGGGGAACAGCTGTGGTTCTGCAAAGCATTCTCAAAGAGGAGGAACAGCTTTTATCAAGAGGGGACAATGGGAGAAAGTGTTATGTCCTGGGCAGGGGAAACTGCCCTGGACCACACAGGGCAGGTGGCACACTGGCCTCCCTCGTAGGTTGGTCTGCACAGGTAACTGGCAGGTTTCTCTGCCCAGTGGCCTGTCTCAGGGGAAGAAGGAGAACTCACAATGGCTGACCTCCAAGAGAGAGCTGCTGAGCCAATTATTTTTTTCTTCTGACAGCACATTAAAATGATTGCTGATGATTAAAGATATTTCTGTGAATAGTACATTTTCCCAATATCTAGTCTCTAAATAGAACTCCACTCCATGTTTTGAAATCTGAGAAGAAAACATTTAAAAAATTTCTCGTTAATGACACCATCTTTGTTCTCACAGGTAGCTTAAGAGAGACATTGGGGCCAGGCACACCTGATGCCTTGGTCTCCAGCAGCTGTTTTTGAAACTGTCAACTTAACAGGCTGCCAAGAAGCTGCTGACCCCTCCTGGCACAACTGTGATGGAATCCTGCTCTCTGAAAGAAATCATTCACCCTTTGGACACAGAGCCCTTCTCATACAACTGGGGCACCTGGGCTCAGAGTCATCCTGGTGCAGGTGGGGTGAGACTAAGCATCACTCTTTGCCACCAGAGTCAGGAAGGAGTCCATACCACCCTCTCTGGGGAGTTTCCGGAGGGTCCAGGCTGGTGGGCAGGGAGTGCCAGGGTCTGAGGACCACTGTCCTAAGGCTCTGATGGAATACCTGCCGGTCACAGAACTTAACCTTGGCGCCTGGGCACAGTGGGTCTGGAAGACATTCAAGGTTCAGAGTGGCAGCAATCATGTGCCTCAGGGCACAGGGACACGGCCTGCAGTGCACCCGCTGCCCTGTTGCGTTCTCTGAATTGTCCTAAAGCAACCTCACCTCTGGCCTCACCTCACTTCTAGTAAGAAGGCTACAAAGAGAGAATGTGGAAAGGAAGCACGTCTCTAGTTTGAAACATGACTTGGATTCTGATTTAAAGGCAAAAGCAGAGTGGGCTACACAATTTTGTGCATTTTGTCTTAAAAGGGAGGCTCTGTGTAGTCTGTTCCTTAGTAATTGTTCAATGAGCCAAAAAACGGGAGAAAGGACGTGTCAGGTCCTCCCATCCTCACAGCCTCCTCAGGAGGCCCCAGCCTGCTCTCTGCGCTGCAACCTTCCAGATGCCTCTGCACCAATGAGCTGGAAATCACGCAGCGGGCGGCACTTGGGATGCGGGGATGCTGAGCTGTGTGCATGCATAAGGCAGGCAGGGGACGTGCGCTGGAGGCTAATGCACAGGGCTTCTCTTTTCAGGGCATCTTTCTGTCGCCTTCCTCCAAACCCCCACTGCCACCCCCGCCCAGTGCGGCCACATCTGCCCCGAGGCAGCATCCTCACCCAAATCACAGGGGTACACAACCAGGTGCGAGGGTGTGTGCAGGCAGAGCCTCCTCTGGGATGAGGAAAGAGGGCACAAAGGGCAGGCATTCTGGCCGAAAATTCCCCGCAGCCTGCAGTGCTTCGTCCCTCATTCAGACCCGCAAATGTTTACCTAATGGCGCCCAGTATGAAGGATAGGAAATGGGGTGAGTGACAATGAGGATGGCTTGAGGAGACACTGGGAGCTTTTTTTTCACTGAAACACGAAGGCTGGAACTTCTTGGAGGGATAGGAACTTGGGCTTTCCAGCTGCTCCCCTTCCTCTAACTTTCAAAGCAAGTCTGAAAAGTAGGAGGGTGCCAGAGGCAGTCATCCAAGCAGAGAATGGCCTCCCGTTCAGGAAGAAGCCTCAGGACTTAGCCACCACTGAACCTCAGGAAGCGCTGCCAGCTTTAGAGGCTGACACTGAGAGCAACATCTGCCCAGGGACCTACCTGCAAATATTCCTGCTGGGCCCCCAACCCTCCCCTTGGCATGCCAAGGTCAAATCCATCCCCATCCAGGAGCCTCCCGCAGTGTTTTCTTACCCATCTCCCCTTTCACTTTAGTCACGCTGATCTAGTTTCGAATCCAGAGTAATTCATTCTGGAGAGGAGTCAGGTATTTGTATACCAACGTGGCAGTTTCCAGGCAGAATAACCAGATGGCTTGTTTATTTCGGCCCCGGGAGGAAGAGCAGTGAATGGTTTGAAAGGCTGAATAGGGAGTGCTTCCTTTGGAGCTGAGAGGAAGATGACTTAAGAGGCAGAATCGATGGAGTCCAGTTAACCAAATGCAAGTCTTCTAACCACAGGTCACTAAGCAGAGAAGGACCAGGAGGAGCTGCCACACTAGGAAGAGCATCTAACAAGGCCTCATCGTCCTCTGGTTTCTTGGGCCTTCCTGTCACCCAGCTGATGGCAGAGACACACCTGGGATCTAGGCTGGATGCCTTTGGAGAAAGATCTGCACAGCAGCGGGCTTCATCCCCATGGCCATTGGGTCCCTGGAGACCAAGCCAAGAGCTCAAAGTGCAAGCATTAGCCTAATTTCGCTTGTCCCTGGCTCTTTTTTCCAACCCAAGCCTTCTAAGATGAAGGAGGGTGGGGGTTAAGAGGGAAGCAACTGGCCCTGGAACAGGCCAAGGTAACTGGGACATTGACTGAGCTGATGAACTTGAATATCTGAAGTTGGGAGAAGAGAAGGGACAGAAAGATACTATTCCTGGGAGTTCCCTGGCGGTCCAGTGGTTAGGACTCAGAGCTTCCACTGCCAAGGGTCCAGGTTCAATCCCTGGTGGGGGAACTAAGATCCCACAAGCCGCAAGGCCAAAAAAAAAAAAAGAAAGATACTATTCCTAAGTAGATTTCCTGTAAATACTAACATTCACCTAGTATTTTGTTAATAAAATAACTTTCATAAACCTTATCTTACTTGATCTTCACAACAACCTTGGGAAAATACTACTGTCTTCATTGTGTAAAACAGGAGATTGGGGGCTTCCCTGGTGGCGCAGTGGTTAAGAATCTGCCTGCCAAGGCAGGGGACACAGGTTCGATCCCTGGTCCGGGAAGCTCCCACATGCCGCGGAACAACTAAGCCCGTGTGCCACAACTACTGAGCCTGTGCTCTAGAGCCCGTGAGCCGCAACTACTGAGCCCCTGTGCCACAACTACTGAAGCCCGCGTGCCTAGAGCCAGTGGTCCCAACAAGAAAAGCCACCGCAATGAGAAGCTCGTGCACCGCAACGAAGCGTAGCCCCCGCTCGCCGCAACTAGAGAAAACTCGCGCGCAGCAACGAAGACCCAACGCAGCCAAAAATAAATAAATTTATTTTTAAAAAAATCTAATTCCAGTTTGATAAGAGGTTTAGTCCAGAAAATCCTCCTTTCTGAGGCAGTGTGGGGAAGATGTTATCTGTTCTCAGTTTCCTATCGAATCACCCTTTCCTTTTGGGACCACAGAAAAGATGACGACAATTCCTCTATCCAGGACCAGGCAGGGCATCGAGGTACATAATGAGGTCCACGCACCTCTGCCCGGCTGTCCCGCCCATCACACACTCCTTCGCCCAGACCTTCTTTCACTTCTGACTTTGGACACAGGTCATTCAGGACAGAGGCTGAGGCCAAGGGCCCACCTGGCACCACCTCACACCTGGGAGGAAGTGGGGGACATGTGGGAGGAGAGGCTGCCTGATCTGTGCTCCCTCCCGAGGGGCCCTGGCCTCTGAGCCACGCAGCCATGTCTCCATCACCGCCCTGCTAGGGCTCACGCCAACGCACACAAAGATTCACCACAGGCGGGAAGGGCAGTGAACCTCGGGATTAGGAGAGCGGCTCCCCTAACCGCCACGGCCCCAAAGAGTACCTGCCAAGGCCTTGATCCGGGACCTCTCAAAGAGCCTGGCTGAGCTGCTGTCATTATCCAGCTCATCGTCCAGGGCATCCCAGCGGGCATTGATCCGGCTGTACGGTGGCTGGTTGCCCACGTTTTCAAACTCCGTGGCCGATGTCATGTCAGCAGGCTCTCAGCAGCTACGCCTGCCTCAGTCTTCATGGAAGGGTCCCTGGGGGCAGACAGCAACATAGTCAGAGGGTTAGTGCCCACCCCCTTGGACTTTGTCTCAGGGGAAACTTATTTGGAGCATCCAACAGGAGTAGATCCTTGCGGGAGCAGCACACGGTGCCCTCTGCCTGACCATGCTTCCTACCCAGGGTCTCCAGGTTGTCAGGTATAAAATAATGCAGCAGCAGCAACAGTAACGGCGGCAGTGGCGGCGGGGATGGAGAGCTGCATGCAGCAAGGGTCAGGACAGCCAGCAGGTGGAGACGTCAGTCGCAGGCAGGCCCGCTGCCTCCAAACCCGCCGCCGCGGCCACGGAGGGGGCTGGCTCTCCTGGGAGTCAGAGGCTGGCATGGACGAGCTGGGAATAGCAGCCCCACCCTGTGGACTGGGGCCAGGACCCAAACTGGCGGGGAGGTGGGGACAGGGCAGGAGAGGGGAGAAGCTGGGAGTTGGCTGAATCTGACTCAAACATGAATCAGTGGGGAGAGAGGAGAGCATGAGCTTTAAGATGCCACTGGTGCCACCAGCCCCGGCAGCTGCACTGGGGAAAGTTAACCCCTCCCAGTGGCTGCCCAAGAGCCCTCCGAGTTCTTTCCCTGCAGCAAACATTCAGAAAGCTGGGCTCTTGGTTTTGCCTTCTCTGAAGTATGCCCAGGTGCTTGGACAAGTTCTCCTGTTGCATCCCAGGCATGATGGCGGTGTGGGGTGGTGAGGGGATCCCGCCAACAGCGGAGCTGTGTGTGTTCATCTGTGCCATGAACATGGGCACCGGGAGCACTGGCTTCCTCACTTGCCTGTCATTCATTCATGATACTCATTCATTCATGATTATTTCAAATACGCACCAAGTTTCAAATACGCGCCAAGTCCCTACGAGGTGGCAGGCACTGTGCCAGGCAATTATGAGTAAGACAGGGAGGCCCCTGTCCTTGTGGAGCTTATACTCTGGCAGCAAGACAGATGATTGAAGAAGTAGTTACAATAAGGTATGATGCTGTGCCACAACTAGGAAAGGATGAGGGAGCATGAGGGACTCGTGCTAGAGGCTGGGTATCTGGGGAAGGAGGGTTTGAGCTGATTCCTAGAGGAAGCTTGGAGGCATCCTATAAAGGGATAGGTGGAAAGGAACGGGTCCAAACAGAAGGAATAAAGAGAAGGTGCAATGTTCTGAAGGTAAGAAAGGGCGTGGCAAAATTTAGGCACCTTACGATATAACTGGAGGTGAGGGCAAGGTCAGAGAGAAAAGCGGGACAGGAGGCTAGAGAGGCCAGGCTGGGTCCTGAATGTCCTGGGCCTTTGGAACAAGACTGGCTTCCCTTCAGTCTTAACTTCCTCCCCTGTACCAGCCCTTCAGTCCTCTCCCCAGGGAGCTTACGGGACTCCAAGATCAAGTCTGTGACACAGAACAGGGAGCCCAGAGCCTTCCTATCCAAGAGGACAAAAGGGGTGGGAGTAGGGGAGGCTGTGAGGCGGACAAACGACAAGTGTCGACAGCGAGTGAGCTGTGAGGTAAGCCACTCTCTCCCGGAGCCGTGCATACACATGCACATCACACACACACTCAGTCCAGCACACACACTCACCCACCCAAGCAGGCACACGCTTGAGGAAGAAGTGAAGCCAGCTCACCAATCCAAGCGTGACTGCAGCGCCAGAGCCCTGATTTTTCAGACAGAATCACTTCAGGCTTTTTCCCCCATCTGATTAATCAATCCCACCGCAGGCCTTTGAGGTAAGACAGGAGGAGCCGGAATTATCCACCCTAACTGCATAAGGGAGGAAACCAAGGCTTCCTAGCATGAGGCCTCCCCAAGGTCATCTCGGGAATTGCTGCTACGGCTGGGAAGAGGCCAAACTGGGAAGAGGCCACTTTATGAAAGCAGGTGGGGAAAGAACATGGCACACGGGGACAGAGGGCATTCCCCGGTTTCCAGGGTTTGGCCAAGGTGTTTGCTACTCATGCGGCAGGCAGGGGGTGGGGTGGGGGAGGGATGGGGGGGAGGGAGGATGAAGGCAGGGGAGCCAGCCATCACCCCACCAGGTACCCGCCGTGATTCCAGGCCTGGGATCCAGCACAACCTCGTCCCTTCTGACAGCCTGTCGTCTTGCACAGACGCGCTGCTTCCAAGGCTGAGATGTCCCACTCGGCTGACCCCGGCAGAGGTGGCTAGGAGGGCCCTCCCCCCTCCACCACGCCCTTCCCTACTTCCCTTAAGGGAAACCACCACCAGCTTGGAGCTGTGAGTGGGGAGGGGCTGACAGGCTGACCGCTGGCCCCTGAGCAGGGCCAAGCTGCCAGATGCAGAAGGCGAGGTGAGATCAGATCGTGCGTGCAGGAGGTAACCAGACCCTGGCTCTCCTTCTGGTCTCAGGCTATTTTTAAGAGTGGCTGAGAGGGGCCCAGGCCGCGGGGCCCAGGGAGTGAGATTACCTTTGCCGCGGCTCCGTAAATAAGTCTGCCCCAGAAAGATGAGCCTGAGCGGGCAGACCAGCAGGACCGGGCGTTCAAGACAAGACTGATGGCCCCGGGAGCAGAAGAGCAGCCACTCGACAGCAATTCACCCTGCTTAAAAACGCCCGTGCCTCCTGCGACTGCAGCTCGGAGGAGGCTGCAGCGAGGCAGCGGCTCTGCCGGAACGCGAAAAAAACACACGTGCGCGTCTAAACACACAGCGCGAGGTGTTTTTTCTTTCTTTTTTTTTTTTTAGAAGGGTCAGGTCCCTGAAGACAAACACCAAGGAAAGAGATTCAGAAACTAAAGAGAGGCCCTCTTCCTCCTGCCCCCTCTCCCAGACATGCCCACCCCAGCGGCGTGCCCAGATGGCATCCCATCAGGGCCAAGGGGCTGGGGGCTGGGCCAGTGTGCTCAGCGACAAGGGGAGAATCAGGTGTGAGAGGCAGAAGAGAAGAAAATAAGAAAACAGGAAAACTACAGATGGTTATTCCAGGAAAATAAAACAAAACAAAATATGCCTAAAACCAAATTCAACCCAGGGTCACCCATAACTGTCACAACGGCCCTTCAAAGGCATGGCAATAAAGAAACCACCATGACTGAAAAGAACAGCATAGGCTGGGGACACATGGTGGGGACACCTAACCAAATGGGGGGGGTCATGGAAATGACATTTAAGTTGATATCGGAGGGGAACTTGGAGCCAAGGTGATTCAGTCACGTTTTTAAGGATATAAGTCATCTATGCAGCCAGACTGGCCCTCCATGAGTATGGCAGACAGCAATTCCTTGGCTAAAAATAGGCCCCAAATTGCACCTCACTTCCCTGCCAGCCCACCCAGGAAAAAAGGTATAAGAAGTAGTTCCATGTCCATTTACTCCCCAGTTCACCCTGAAGCCCCCTAGAAGCCCTTCTCACAACCCACCAGACCCTCGTCAGACTGTAGGTGGGTCTTCTGTGGTCTGTGGGACTCCGCGCCCAGGACAGCCCACCTTCCCTGTCCATCAACCTGCCTGTCCAGCAGCGGGGCAGGCCCATCTGCAAAAGCACAGTCCGAGGCTCAGCCTCACATGGCGAGCTTCTGCCGCCTCCTGACCCCAGGTTACACTCTGAGTGGGATGGGTCCCTAGAAGACTTGCCCACAGCTCAGTACTGAAAAGCTCATGTGATCGCACAGCGCACTCACTCGCAGGAGCGCCTGCCTGGGAAATGGATTTCACAACATCACTGACGCAACCCACAGCTCTGCCCTTCGCTCACGTGCCCAGGGACCCGTCCGCTTCTGAGATCAGGTGTTAGGCCTCGGAATTTCAAGCCCACTTGCTATGCTCAGTTAATTCCCGGGGCGGGTAGGAACCCAGGAGGTGGCTGCCATGGCAGCTCCTTTCCCCGCCTGCAGGGTGCTGCCAGAGTCCTAGGTAGAGCTCACTTCAGCCCTTCCCATAGCGCTGAACAGCAGAGGATGGATGTTCTTTTCTTTCCCTCCCAACCATATCCCCTCTTTCCTGTACCACACAAACGTGAGCAGCAACAAAGTCCAGGAGTGAGAAATGGGGGAAATACAGGCTGATGCTGTGTTTCCTTAGCAGGGTCACCGGTGCAGGCTACTGCAGTAGCTTAAATACATACAGTCTTCCTTAAACAGAGAATTTAGACCTTCTCTATCTTTATTTTCTCTTTAGCTGTAAGGTTTGACCCCCTCACTTGCTTCCTATTTTGTTCTGCCCCTTTATGCTACCCCAAACCTGCTTTTAACATGTTTTGGTACTATGGCAACCCAGGTCAAAAGATTAAATCCTAAAGTTTCCCTGGAAATTTTCTGCCAATGCTTTTACCAAAACAGAAAATTCTTCTACTCCCTTTGATCATAATCTCATTGCATATTCACAGACACCTTAAAGAATAGTTAAATACATAAACACTCACTAAAACAGCAGGAGAACCAGTGAGCTGCCCAGTGCAGGGTACTCTCAATCTAGAGCCAGCCCCAACTTCCTCCCCATCCCCCATCTCCAGCCTGGCACCTCCATCCGTCTAGCAGACGTCTCCACCTAGAAATTACGGCTCAGTCTCATTACGGCTAAGACTGAGCACACGGCTCCCAGCACAGCAGAGAAGGGGAGTTTCAGGACCATAGGGTGACAATGAGGCCCGAGCAAGCATACCACCGGTGGGTGACCTTTCCAGCAGATGGACATCACCAGCAGTGCCTGGGCCAAGCTGCTGCCTCTCCCCAGAGCACACTCTGCTTTCCCACACTCTACCGTTCCCATTCTGACCCAGCCTGGCTTCCAGTCCATCATTAGGAGGGTGTGGTTTGGGGGTTCTTAAAGTCTCAAGACTCCTCTCCATGGTTGCCACCATCAAGGATGCCCATACATTTGCAACATCCTGGTCATTCTAGTCCGCTGCTGTTTGGTCAGTTTAATCCTTCTGTTCCAGCTTCTGTCACCAGGCAGGGACTTCAGGCCCACATGTCACAACTCGTCTGCCCTCATCATGGAAAAATCTCCTACTAAGAAATGGCTTCGGTCATGCTGCAGCTGCTTGGATGGGGGAGGAAGGGAGGGATCATGGCCCCAACAGTTCTTACAGGGATTTGAATGGGGAACAGGTGCTGCTCAGCTCTGATATAGGGATTGGCCCATCAGCCCTCTATCTTAACACCACCTATCAGCACCTCACGTCCAACACAGAGGCAAATGTCCACTGGGAATGATTAAAGGAGAGGGGAGAGATGGTCCTCTTAATAGATTATCTTCTATTGGGATTCTTGGGCTCCATAGCTGCACATACAGAAAGCTATTACAACCCAGTCCTACTTCTTATCCCTCCCAACTCATTTCTTTCAAGATAGTCGCTGGCCTCCTCCCCCAAAATAAGTAGTAATTCTACGATAGTTGAATTGAAAAGCTGAATGCCCAATTTCTGTTCTTCCAAGAAGACTTTTCTAGAACACCCACAGTTACCTCTCTCTCCTCTGATGAAAACTGCACAGGGAGGTAGTGTGGCCTCAACATTCGAAGTGGTCAAGAATAGGCTGAAATACCTATGGACTGGGAGAAAATATTTGCAAATGATGCAACTGACAAGGGCTTAATTTTCAAAATATACAAACAGCTCATACAACTCAACAACAAAAAAACAAACAACCCAATCAAAAAATGGACAAAAGACCTAAACAGACATTTCTCCAAAGAAGACATACAGATGGCCAACAGGCGCATGAAAAGATGCTCAACATCGCTAATTATTAGAGAAATGCAAATCAAAACTACAATGAGGTACCACCTCACACCAGTCAGAATGGCCATCATTAAAAAGTCTACAAATAACAAATGCTGGAGAGGGTGTGGAGAAAAGGGAATCTTCCTACACTGCTGCTGGGAATGTAAATTGGTGCAGCCACTGTGGAGAACAGTATGGAAGTTCCTCAAAATACTAAAAATAGAGTGGCCATATGATCCAGCAATCCCACTCCTGGGCATATATCCGGACAAAGCTATAATTCAAAAAGATGTATGCACTATTCACAATAGCCAAGGCATGGAAACAGCCTAAATGTCCATCGACAGATGAATGGATAAAGAAGATGTGTTACATATATACAATGGAATACTACCCAGCCATAAAAAAGAATGAAATAATGCCATTTGCAGCAACTTGGATGGACCTAGAGATTATCATACTAAGTGAAGTAAGTTAGACAGAGAAAGACAAATATATGATATCACTTATATGTGGAGTCTAAAATATGACACAAATGAACTTATCTACAAAACAGAAACAGACTCACTGACATAGAAAACAAACTTATGGTTATCAAAGGGGAAAGGGGTAGGGGAGGGGTAAATTAAGAGTTTGGGATTAGCAAATACAAACTACTATATATAAAATAGATAAACAACAAGGTCCTACTGTATAGCACAGAGAACTGTATTCAATATCCTGTAATAAACCATAATGGAAAAGAATATGAAAAAGAATATATATATGTATATGCATAATTGAATCACTTTGCTGTACACCAGAAACTAACACAACATTGTAAAATCAACTATACTTCAATCAAATAAATTCTAAAAAAAGAATAGGTTGAAATAATTAACTTGAAATAAAAGGTGAGGGCTTCCCTGGTGGTGCAGTGGTTGAGAATCTGCCTGCTAATGCAGGGGACACGGGTTCGAGCCCTGGTCTGGGAAGATCCCACATGCCACGGAGCAGCTAGGCCCGTGAGCCACAACTACTGAGCCTACGCATCTGGAGCCTATGCTCCGCAACGAGAGGCCACAATAGTGAGAGGCCTGCGCACCGCGATGAAGAGTGGCCCCCGCTTGCCACAATTAGAGAAAGCCCTCGCACAGAAACAAAGACCCAACACAGCCAAAAATAAAAATAAAATAAATAAATTAAAAATGAAATAAAAGGTGAGATATTTCTCATGAAACAATTGATTCAGAAAAGATAATCAAAAAATAAAACCATTAGATAACAGATTGATGGAGAATTATACAATGGAATCAAGCTCCCAACACCTGAATTCACTGATGAGTTTTAGCATCACTAAGAATAGGACAACAAGATACTGTGTGTCTCCAGATATGATGCAATATGAAGGACATCATGGCCTATGACATTCTTGCCAAAAAAGTTGAACCTCAATCTGATCAAGTCTGTAGAGCTAATTTCCCATTTACAGGAATTATAGGAGATTGATAGACAAGTTAAATGACAACATGAGGAAGCAAAGAGGCAGACCCAGAAGGCGGGTCATTTTGCAGACAACCGACTCCACTTCTTCAACAAGTCAACGGCATTAAAACAGACAGACTGAAAAAGAGGCAGAGGGTAGGGACTGCTGTAGATGAAAAGAGACTTAGGAGATATGATAGCGAATGTAACATGTATTTTGTTTGGAATTTGAATCAAACAACACCAAAACACATTTTTTAGACAACGAGGGGTATCTGAATTATAGACTCAATAGTGGATAATGACCAGGAATTATAGTCAATTATGTTAGGTGTGACCATGGCTTTGAGGTTATGTTACCATGGCCCTAGCGCCTAGTATGGTCTGGCTTCTTCCTCCCAGTCCAAGCTCATCCCTCACCACATGCCCTACATGCATCCTGCAAGTCTCCTTTCAGTTCTCAACCAGCATCCACGCCCCAGGCCACCCCCTCCCCACCCTGCCCCGGCTCTTGTGCACACTGTGCCCTTGGCCTGGAACACTTCCTGGAGCATCTTTGCATGTCTGGTTCCTCCTCCTTCCTCAGGTCTCCTCTTAGGTATCACTCCCTGTGGAAGTCCTCCCCAAGTACCACATCTAAGCTAAGTCCTTTGTCATCCTCAGTCTGGGCACTTTGCTTGACCCCTTCATAGTCCTCATCATAATTGCAATTACTCATACATCTGTTGGTTCACTTTTGTTTTTGCCTCTCCCTGCCTAGACTGTAGAGGTTCCTTGCAGGCAGCTGCAAGCCTGTCTTATTCATTATTGTATTCCAGTGCCTAGCACTGTGCTTGGGACATAGAGGCGCTCAGTAAATATTCTCCTCCTCCTAGAGACCTAAGCTCAGACTCCGGAGCCTCTATCCCACCTTATTCCGTGATCCATGCAGTACTCATTCACATAGCCCACTTACGTGCATTGGGCACTTATTCAATATTGATTCATCACCACGGCCAGTCATTAAGCCTCTGTAAAGTGTCTTCCATCCATCGCTCCTTTATGTTCTAAGGCTTCCACTTCACTCCAGGCCCTTACCGCTTCCCGCCTGGACTTGGGTAATGGTCCAACTTTGTCTGTTTTGGGCCTCTTCAATCCATCCTACACAGCCCTCCTCATAATGACTCACCTCTACTCCATAGCTTTCAGCAACTCTCTAACGCACAGTCTAATCCAGGGTCCTACACCAGTCGGTGCTGAGTTCATACTCTCTCTTATGCCAACTCTACTCCAACCAAGAGGGTCCATGTGTCCTGCACCCCCCACCTTTGTACCATGTGCCTCTACAACTTTATTTGTGCCACATCCCATATGCTGAAATTTAGGCACCTCTCCTTGCAATTTAAAACAAATATAACTTTCAAACATTTAGAAATGCAATATAACATTTTCCTAGAATAGGAAGGAGGTCACCTTACCCCTCCTATTCAACTCCATGGATCCTCCACTGCTTCTATGACCAGCAAGTGGAGGGGGCAGTCACGGTGGGTTCAGGAAAAGCTGCTGATGATCTGCACCGACTCTCCCTCCTCAGTCCTGCTCCCTCCCCCAGTCTCATTTTTATTGCTGGGTGAGGCCAGATCCTCACTATCCTTCCTTCTGGCCATCCTTCCAATCCTGGGAAGAAGATGAATCTTTAGCTTTTTCTCCCTTCCATCTTCATTTTAATATGTTCAAGTCTTTCTCATCTTAAGTAAAACTCCTCCTTTCCATCCTTTCTTTCCTCCCTTTCAAAGCCAAATTTCTTGACAAAGTTACCAAGAATAAGAACAGGTGATTTACAGAAGAGGAAATCCAAAAGGCTAAGACCCTAAAAAGAGATACTCAAGTTCATTAGCTAACCAAGAAATGCTGATTAAAATAAGGAGACACCAGAGGCAAACATTATCAAGCTGGATAACATGAGGTGTAGATGGTGGTGTGCAGCACAGACACCTTGTGTACTACTGGTGGGAGTGTGGAGTGGCCCAGCCATTCTGGAAGGCAGTCTGAAGTTCTCAGGCAGGTTACATATCTACAACCTTGTTCCTAGGCATACAGACCAAAGAAATTCTCACACAGGTCAAAAAGGGGACATATGCAAGGAAGTTCACTGCAGCATTGACTGTGGTGGTGGGGAGGTGAAGATAACCTGTGTGTCCATCGCTGGGGGATGGACAGTAAAATGTGGTGAATGTACACATGGAGGACACATGGCAGCATTGGAGGATCTTAAAAAATAGTGGATAAAATAAAGAAACAGAATGAGATCTATAACACACCACTGAATAATTTCAAAACATATGCACATAAAACAGTATACATATTATAAGGATATAAACAAAAGAAAAACTCTTAAACACATGAAAATGGTTGTCTCTAGGTGGACTTAGGGAAATGGAAAAGGGAAATGGAGATAAAAGGAAACCAACCAACCAACCAGGGGAGGGGCCCTGCCTAGAAAATGATGACGATGAACTGAGAGGTATGATGAGGCCTCTGCTCCTAAAGTAAAAATAGATACAGTGTATTTAACTATATTCATGAGAACGTCATCATCCCATAACAACTCACTCCTTACTGCACTGAAAGCTGGCTTCCCTATTAGTTCATGAAGCTATTCTTGAACTATTCTTAAAGCTATTCACTGACACCTCCCTTCCTTGTTCCTTAAAACAATAGATGCTTTTCAGGTCTTATCTTGACTTCTCAGAAGCCTTAAGCTCTGTTAGCCGTTCCAAAATTCCCTGAAACCACTTCCTTTGTCTTCTAGGACATGCTCCTTGTTCTCCTTTAACTCTCTGGCCTTTCTCCTTGGCCTGCTCTGGGGGCTACTCTTCCTCTACCTGTCCCTTGAATGGTGATGTTCCCCAGAGTTCTGTCCTGGGCCCCTTCCATTCTTCCTCTGTCTACTCGCTCTTTTTAGACAATCTCCTGCACTCCCATGACCTGAATGAGCACCTCGCGTGAATGACTTTGTGACCTTCACCTTGCGTGACCTCTCCGCAACGCCCATCCATCACATCCAACTGCCTTCTGAACATCCACCTGGAAGGCCCACAGGCCTCTCACACTCAGCATTATTCCCAGTTGACTCTATCCCCAACCCAGTCCCAGCCCTTCCTGCCATGTTCCTAGTCCACCAATATCCCAATGGCCCAAACCCAAACCTGGGGTGATAGAACCCAGTATCTCATCAACTCAGTCCCCTCGATGTCTCTCAAATCTCCATTCTTCTCTGTCTCCACTGCTCCCCTTCACTTCTCAGCCCTGTCATCTCAAGTCTAGTGGTTTCCTGCTGATTTCTTTGTACCCATATTTGCTCTTTTGCCTACCATCCTGACCTATCCTCTACACTGTGGCCAGAAAGATCATCTTAGAATATAAATATGAGGTCACTTCCATACTTTAATAGCTCCTCTCTATCTCAGAAGAAAGTTTAAAACCCATATCATAAATCAGAGTCAAAGCCCTTTGTGATCTATCCCCTACCTGAACACTATTCTATCCAACCCTCCTTACTTCTGCAACCCTACTTTCCAGCCATAACGAACTCTATTCAGGTCCCCAGCTCTCTCTGGACACACTCTTTGCACATGCTGTTCCCTAAGCCTGGAACACACTCCCTCTTTTTCAGAATAATTTCTTATCCTTCAGAACTCGTCTTAGCCTTTGCTTTCTTCGAGAAAGCTCCCCATCTCCACCCCCATTCCCTGCAGCAGTGGGAGGTGGGAGCACTTCTTCCAGGCTCCCATCACACTCAGTGCTCATTGTCATCAAAGCACTTAGCCACAATATAGGAGAATAATCTATTTTTCTGTCTTTCCCAATAGACCATAAACTACTTGAAGCCAGGGACATCCTTAGTCATTCTTTTTGTCCCAATTGCCCAGCATAATGCCAGGTACACAAAATGGGGATAAAAAATACTGAACAAATGGGTGAGAACTGAGAAATGCAGAGCACTGCTCCCGAAGAGGACAAGAGCAGCTCCTGCAGAGGACACACTATTTGGAGGCCAGTTTGGAGGTCAAGGTGGTGAAGGGGCTGGAAACGTGGCGCGTAGCAGGAGTGCTGTGGATGCAGGCTGGTCATCGATGCCCTGACAGTGTCACTGTTGCCCTTGCGCCTCAATCTCACATTCCCGCTGTCTCTTCCTCTTTTGCTAGACTGTGGTGGCAAAAGAAAAGGCAGTGGCAACAGGGCCCAACGCCTACGATCCAATCTCGAAACCTTTCAGAGCAGCTCCGACTCAACCCACACCTCAATTTTCTCACCCGAAACATTGATGAAAGCAGCCGTTCTCACCCAGAAGTCTTCTAGACAGGGAAGCCCCACTCCACTTAGCTGAGAAGTCTTTTATATATTCTTTCTTGTGTCACAGAAACATCATAGAATGGTTTCTATCCGTACAGCTCTGCTACACAAACAAAGAGATCTATTTTAAAAGTTGAACCTATAAATAATATATGTCATGGGTGCCAATTTGGTATTCATTCATGTTAGAGCTTTTAAAATAATTCAGTTAAAATTAATCTCTTAAAAGTTGCTCAGGCCCACAAGGACTCCTGAGGGGACGGGCGCCGGCTGGAGGATTTTCCCACCTTTGGCCAGGGCGTGAGCCTGGCGCAGTGGGGCTGTCCTCTGGACACATACAGGAAGCTGCCTGCAAGGCTCCAGTCTCGCAGCAAAGGCAAGTGCAGCCTTTCCAGGCTTGGCAGAGCCGGTCCTCCTGTGCACAACCTCCCAGGCTCAGAGAGCCCCTCTAGGCCACTAGAATTCGTTTCAGCCTCCTTCTCTGGACTCTGCTGATGGGGCACACCAGCTGCTGGCTCATGCAGTCACTCTGCCGCCCACGGTCCTCAGGAAAAAGACTTGGCTCTTTACACAACTGTGAGCAAAGCCCAAGGCTCGGAAGGGAATCTGGAATTTACTAAGAGCGTTATATACATTGCCCCATTTAACACACACCTGTACTCACAAACTATTAGATATTATTACTGTTATTACTGCTATTAGTATTATTGTCCCTGTTCTATCAAAACAGCAGACCTGGGTTGAAATCCTAACTCCTGTACTTAACTTAGTAGTCGTGTGCTCTTCTATAAGTCACTCAACCACTCTGTACCTCAGTTTCTCCACCTGTAAAATGAGGGAAATACCCTGTGCTTCCACGGCACAGGACAGGGCCTACCAATGTCCGAATTCTACTCTTTCTACACGCAGCTTGGAGGCATCTTCCAGTCGCCCCTATGGTTAGGTGTGGCTGTGTGATTGAATGAGCACAAGGGACACCACTTCGAGGCCTTAGCCATAAAAATCTTCCCCATAATTCCTCATTCTTTCCCCTAAACTCCTAGGACCTAAAGGGCCAAGATGAGAGGAACCTGATTTCCTGGATGACTGTGGGGAACAAAGTCTCCCCCTCAATTTATACCCATTGACTCATCTATGATGTGAGCCAGAAATAAAATTTATTTTACAGTTCCTTATTAGAGCAGTTAGGATACCGAAATCAACACACCCACCACTTACCACATAAAGCTGTTGTACAGATTATAGGAAGTTATATGAAAATGATGTATAAACCATAGAGTACTCTATAACCCCAAGGTATAGTTATTTACAAAGAAAATGCAGTATTTCTTAGTATCAAGTTTGTGGGTCTGCTCAATACACACACTCTCACAGCAAAAAGGAAAGTACACAGTAGAAGGAGTCTATTGTCATTACCCCATTACCCCTTCTGCAACTGTCTTTCCCTTTCACCCCTGCCTCAAGCATCCAAGCTCTCTCAACCTCCCTTGATGCCAGGTTCCTCCACTGAGTTGAATGACCCAAGTGGAACTCCTCCTTCAGACCTACTTCCATCCCTACTTCAAAACAAAATTGACTTTGACAACCTAATTCCCTATCATAGTCAACTGCTCAAAGGGAAGGATGCCATTTTCACCTCAGAGGTTTCTGCACACGGTAGGGACTCAATTTTAGTACATGTTAATTGGATGAAACGGATGTATCTACTTTCCCAAGGGGCAGAGTATCTCTCCCAGGGAACACATCTTAATAAGCACCTTACAGAAATAGATCACCTTATTCAAAGGATGGATATGAAAGAGACAGTGTAGGAGCCAAACCAGACAAATAGGTGAGAAATGGTTGGTCAGACAGGTTACTCAGCATGTTCAAATTGTGTGAGGGAGGGAACTGTGTATGGCACCTACAGGGAAAGCCAACTTTGCCTAGAGAGCCCTTGAAAAGTATAGCCTTAACTTAATGTACAACCTGTGCTAGGAGGTAAACCCTGGGTGGGAGAAGGAACTGTCCAAAGTTAAAGAATGTGGCAAGAAGGGTGCAGAATGAGGCCCTATTCCCTGCCTTCTAGAGTTACACTCAGACCTCTTAGCCTCACTGCTGGCCTGACCATAACCAAGGACTTTGATGAATTTTCCAACACTATTCTAGTACCCTGTATCTGACTACAGAATCAAGACAAGCATTCACAAGCAGGTTGGCACTGTTTATTCATTAATTCAACAATTTTTTATTGAACAGGGACCCCCCACAAAATTCATGAAATATTTAGATATAAATAGAACAAACTATGCGCAAGATCAGTAGGCTGAAAACTACAAAACACTGAGGAAAGAATTTGAAAGTCTAATAAATAGAGAGATATACCATGCCCATGGAATAGAAGATTCAATATTATTAAGATGTCAGTTTCCCTGAAACTGATCTACAAATTCAGTGCAATGCCAATCAAAATACCCACAGGGCTTTTTTTTTTTTTAGAAATCAACAAGTTGATTCTAAATTTTCTATTGAAATACAAAGAAAATAGAATAGAAAACCATTTTGTAAAAACAACAAAACTGGAGGATTCACATTGCCTGATTTCAAGACTTACCATAAAGCTACAGCCATCATGATAGCATAGTATGGCAAAAGGGATAGACATACAGATCAATGGACTAAAGTCCAGAAATAGACTGACATACATATATAGTCAAACAATTATTGTCAAAGGTGCAAAAACAATGTAACAGAGAAAGGGTAGTCTTTTTCAACAAATGGGTGCTGAACAACTAGACATCAAATGAAAAATAAAGTGAACCTCTACCTATACCTTACACCACATACAGAATTTAAGCTAAAATGGATTATAGACCTAAATGTAAAACCTGAAACTTCTAGAAAAAAAAACAGAAGAAAATCTTTGTAAAGTTGGGTTAAGCAAAATATTTTAGATACAGCACCAAAAGTATGATCCATAGAAGATCGAGTATTATAAAAGAAAAAATTGATTAATCTGACCACCAAAAATAAAAATGTCTGCTCTTTGAAAGGTATTAAAAATACAAGCTGCAGACTGGGAGAAATACTTGTAAAACACGTGTCTGATAAAGGACTTATATCTAGAATATATAAAGAACTCTCAAAACTCATTAATTTTTTAAAAAAAGGAAAAAACTCATTAATTTTTAAAAAGCCTCAATTTAAAATGAGGAAAAGTTTTTTTTTTTTTTAATAAATGTATTTATTTATTTATTTATTTATTTATTTTTGGCTGTGTTGGGTCTTCGTTGCTGTGCACGGGCTTTCTCTAGTTGCAGTGAGCGGGGGCTACTCTTCGTTGCAGTGCGCGGGCTTCTCATTGCGGTGGCTTCTCTTGTTGCGGAGTACGGGCTCTAGGCACGCGGGCTTCAGTAGTTGTGGCAGGCGGGCTCAGTAGTTGTGGCTCGCAGGCTCTAGAGTGCAGACTCAGTAGTTGTGGTGCACGTATTTAGTTGCTCCGTGGCATGTGGGATCTTCCCGGACCAGGGCTTGAACCCGTGTCCCCTGCATTGGCAGGCGGATTCTTAACCACTGCACCACCAGGGAAGCCCGAGCAAAAGTTTTATACAGATGTTTCATCAAAAGATATGTGGATGGGGGCTTCCCTGGTGGCGCAGTGGTTGAGAATCTGCCTGCCAATGCAGGGGACACGGGTTCGAGCCCTGGTCTGGGAAGATCTCACATGCCGCGGAGCAACTAGGCCCGTGAGCCACAATTGCTGAGCCTGCGCGTCTGGAGCCTGTGCTCCGTAACAAGAGAGGCCGCGATGATGAGAGGCCCGCGCACCGCGATGAAGAGTGGCCCCCACTTGCCACAACTGGAGAAAGCCCTCGCACAGAAATGAAGACCCAACACAGCCATAAATAAAAATATAAATAAATAAAAAAAAATTTTTTTAAAAATTAAAAAAAAAAAAGATATGCGGATGGCAAATAAGCACATGAAGAGCTCAATTTCATTCATCATTAGGGAAATGCAAATTAAAACTACAATAAGATATCACTACATGCCTATTAGAATGGCTTTAAAAAAAACTGACAACAAGTGGTGGTCAGGATGCAGAGCAACTAGAACTCTCAAACATTGCTGGTGGGAATGCAAAATAGTACAGCCACTCTGGAAAAGAATTTGGCAGTTTCTTACAAAATTAAACATACATTTACCATATGACCCAGCAATCCTACTCCTGGGTATTTTTACCCTAGAGAACTAAAAACTTAGGTTCACACAAAATGTAAATGTTTATAGCAGCTTTACTCATAATGACCCCAAATTAGAAACAACTTGTTTATTAACTGGTGAATGGATAAACCAACTGTGGTACCTCCAAGCAATGAAATACTACTCAGTGATAAAAAAGGAACTGATAAATTAGACACAACATGAATGAATCACAAATGCATTATGCTAAGTGAAAGAAGCTGGACACAAAAAGCTGCATACTGTATGATCCAATTTATATGAAGTTTTGGAAAAGGCAAATCTATAAGGACAGAAAATAAACCCGTGGTTGACAACAGTTAGGGTTGAAGAAAGGGGCTGACAAAAAAGGGGCATGAGGGAATTTTGGAGGGTGATTGTGGTGGTGGTTATACCACTGTGTGTATTTGTCAACACCTATAATAATGTACACTGAAAAGTGTAAATTTTACTGTATGTAAATCATTCCTCAATAAATTTAAAAACAAAATACTGAAACTAAAAACATAAATAAAAAGACTAAAAACAAATATTTATTGAGTACCTACTATGTGCAGGTGCATTGTTATGAACTGCTTTGACAATAGTGATATAGAATAATTATTACAATTTATTTTAAAATAATGAGAGGGTTTTCTCCAGCAAGGTACTATAATGGAGGATATAAATGTGGTAGAGGCACAGATTCTGCCCTCAGGTTGCCTAAGATGTGGATATAAGTAATGATACAACAAGATATAATTAGGTAAGTGTGAAGAGAGAGACATAAATAAAATACCACAGGAATTCAGAGACAGGAGAGAATACTGAATGCTGGAGAAACCAGAGAAGGCTTCACGGAAGAGATGCCATTTGAGTTGGGTGCGGTTGACAGGAAGTGGTGATTTTATTGTCCAGGTAAACAGTGTTTATCAGAAAGTTTTCTCACAAAATTTCTCTTTGATCCTTCTAACAACCTGGGAGACAGGGTAGGAGTGGGGGAGATACTATTAATCGCAGTTTCAGTTAAACAAACTAAGACTTTGAGATGAGTTCCTTGCCCAACACTTGGGCGGCATAGCTAAGGCTTAAACTCAGGTCTTCTGAGAGTTCGGTTCACTCTCTGTTCCCAGATGGTACACCCATCTAGAAGAAAAGTTCTTCCTTCTCATAATATCGAGAGTGACTGCTAATGGTGCCATTTCCACCTTTGGATCTCTCCAAGAGAATGGGTTACTTCTAGCTGTTCTGGCCACTGAGAACACCCTACAAGGCTAAAATGTTTATTTGAGTCTTTCCTGCATGTGGAATGAGAGCCAGCAGAGGGGAGATTTTCTGTGGCATTCGTTTAAACTCAAGGTTTAAATGTCTCAAAGTATCTTTTATAAATACTAATAAAACCAAAAGCCTTGAAAGTTACAAGGATAATATGGACTGCTTCAAATGTATGGTCATATATGTAACCATGAAATTATTTAAGACGCGACCCCAGACCTTATAGGGCAAATTACTCTTGGAGGGGATCAGCTCCCCCAAAGAACTCTGAAGCTATTCCAAGAAGCTTTCTTGTGACCTGAAGGAGGACACCTGTTCACATGCCTCATCTGGCTGAGCCTCTTATCCGTCATTCCTTCACGCATGTGAGAGTTTATCTGGCACACACTGAGCTCCTTGGTCTGGAGCCTGTCTACATGCCAACTACTAGGCTAGCGATCACATTTCTCTGGGGAAGAAACAATACCAGGGAGATGTAAATGGCTTCCACATTTTGCTGCTGCTATCTCAATCCTTTTTGTTCACTGCTAACTTCAAAAAATAATGAGACAGTGCCATTATGAGTGGAAATTAATTTAACCAAATATTTCCTGAATGGATACTATATATGTGTTCATAATGAGATGGTCCCTGTCCTCAAGGATCTTACAGTCAGGCAGGTTATTCAAACATTTCTCATTGGCAAAACTGGAGAAACTTCTTTTTCCTTTCTGAGTTCTAGTTTTCTCATCTGGATACTAGGGAGTAAATTTCTCTAGCTATTAAGCAGTTGTCATCAAAAACATTTACTGAGAATTTAACTCGCGCTAGACACTGCACCTTATAAACACCATCACGTGAAATCCTCAGAACAACCCTGTGAGGCGGCCACTCCTTTTTTTGATTGAAGCATAGTTGGTATACAATATTATATAAGTTACAGGTATACAATATAGTGATTCACAATTTTTAAAGGTTATACTCCATTTATAGTTATTATAAAATATTGGCTATATTCCCCATGTTGTACAATATATCCTTGTAGTTTATTTTATACCTAATAGTTTGTACCTCTTACTTCCCTACTCCTATATTGCCCCTCCCCTTTCCCTCTCCCCACTGGTAATCACTAGTTTGCTCTCTATCTCTGTGTCTGTTTCTTTTTTGTTATATTCACTAGTTTGCTGTATTTTTAAGATTCCACATATAAGTGATATCATACAGTATTTGTCTTTCTCTGTCTGACTTATTTCACTTAGCACAATACCCTCCAAGGCCATCCATGTTGTTGCAAATGGCAAAATTCCATTCTTTTTTTATGGCTGAGTAGTAGTCTATTGTGTATACACACCACATCTTCTTTATCCATTCACCTGTTGATGGACACCTAGGTTGCCTACATTTTGGTAACTGTAAATAATGCTGCTATGAACGAACATTGGGGTACACATGTCTTTTCAAATTAGTGTTTTTATTCCTTTTGGATATATACCCAGGAGTGGAATTGCTGGGTCATATTTTTAGGTTTTTGAGAAACATCTATACTGTTTTCCACAATGGCTGTACCAATTTACATTCCCAGCAACAGTGTAGGAGGGTTACCTTTTCTCCACATCCTCACCAACATTTGTTATTTGTGTTTTTTGATGATGGCCATTCTGACAGGTGTGAGGTGATATCTCACTGTGGTTTTGATTTGCATTTCCCTGATGATTAGCAATGTTGAGCATCTTTTCATGTGCCTGTTGGCCATCTGCATGTCCTCTTTGGAAAAATGTCTATTCAGGTCTTCTGCCCATTTTTTAATTGAGTTGTTTGGTTTTTTTATGTTGAGTTGTATGAGCTGTTTATATATGTTGGATATTAATCCCTTACCGGTCATGTCATTTGCAAAATTTTCTCCCATTCAGCAGGTTGCCTTTTTGTTTTGTCAATGGTTTCTTTTGCCGTGCAAAAGATTTTAAGTTTACTTAGGTCCGTTTGTTTATAACTCTTATTATCCCCATTTTATATGTGAGGACACTGAGGCTTAGAGAGTTCGGTGATTTGCCCCATCCATTGGCCAGTAAGTGACGGAGCCAGGATTCAAGCTCAGGCAGTCAGGCTCAGAGCCCCTGCCCTTAACCACTGTGATCATAGCCCTGCCTGACCTGAGCCCTATGCAGGGAGGAATGAGAGATCAAAGGAGCAGGGTGTCTATAAACAGTTTTTAAATCATCTGGGACAGATTCGTCCACATCCAGCTCAACACCAGGCAACAAGAACATCAAGCAAAGCAACAGGAAAGAAAGATGATCTACATTGGGAGGCCAAGAGGCCCTTTAATGTCACAGTTAATCCAACCCTGAGATTGCAGAACACAAATACACTGGGTCTCTAGCAGGCATCAGACCCACATTTCCTCTGAGGATCTCCAAGCACCTTTTCCCCCAGAGTCATTGCAGACACAGAGAGGACAGGAAAGCAAGGTGGGGTAACTTTCCCAGGAGAAACAAGTGGCAGCGTCAGAAAGGAAATGTCTGTGTTTAACCCCCCAGCTCTTCCCTGAAGCCACACTCTATTTTTAGGGTCCCTCTTTAACATAACACACATCTATCTATTTTCAGAAGAAGGGAAACCCCAACGTGTGGAACCAGAGGAGGGTTTCTGCAGGTTTTCCAAGGTGCCACAGTTTGATAACACTCTCCGCCTATCTGTTAAAGAGCGCGGCAAATGTTATCACCTGAAAGCACCCGAGGCCAGGGTACCCCTGGTTCTGAGCACTGGAAATGGGCTACCCAGAACTGGACAGCATGTCAGAGCCTCACCCTGTAATCAAACTGAGCTGCTTGCAAAGGAACTGCTACCACATTCCTCTCTTAAAGAGGCCTGACACCAAATAGCTTGGCTGGGGCCAGGGCAGCCAGAGGTGCCAAGTGCCTGCCGTTGCCAGGGAGGCGTGTGTGTGTGGCCAGGGTGGTGGACACGTAAGCCACGGTAGGTCATCTGAAGAGTGTGGAGAAGTGAGTGATCATCGCTAAAACAGTCTGCAAGCAACTCCAGAAAGCTTGCCATGCCTCGACATTCTCAAGTACATGGCAGCAATACCTGACCATTCAGCAAAGGCTTGAGCCAGCTTCCAGAAAGAACCAGAGGGTAGCACACAGGGGATTTAGTGCCAGAAATAGTAGACTAAGGCGACTTTGACCTGGGGACATGAACCAGGCAGTGCCGCGCAGTGGTTGGGGGCATCTGGAGTTAGACAGCCCCGGGATGACTCTGGCCTTAGCCACTCACTAGCTGTGTGGCCTTGGGCCATTTCTTTAAACTCTTTAAGCCTCCGTTTCTCCATCTATATATAAGGTGGAGTTAATAGTCATCACCGGGGCTTCCCTGGTGGCCCTGTGGTTAAGAATCCACCTGCCAATGCAGGGGACACAGGTTCAATCCCTGGTCCGGGACGATCCCACGTGCTGCGGAGCAACTAAGCCCATGTGCCACAACTACTGAGCCTGCGCTCTAGAGCTCGCGAGCCACAGCTACTGAAGCCTGTGTGCCTAGAGCCCGTGCTCCGTAACAAGAGAAGCCACCGCAATGAGAAGCCCGTGCACCGCAATGAAGAGTAGCCCCCACTCGCCGCAACTAGAGAAAGCCCGCATGCAGCAACAAAGACCCAGTGCAGCCAAAAATAAATAAATAAAAATAAATAAATTTAAAAAATAAAGTATCTGTATCATGTGATATGATATATATAAAAATACCCAGTCATCACCTCACAGCACTGCTGTTTGGATCAGATAAGATGATGTATTTAAGAGTCCTTCACAGAATGCCTGGCACGGAGTGCAGCCCTGAATACATGTGGGCCACTAAGCCTTGCACCGGGTCTGTGGCTGCTCCCACAACTCAGAAGAATGAACTGTTGCCCCTCTTTGTACCTCAGTTTCTCCAGTAATAAAACAGCAACTAGTCTTCCCCTCTCCTCTGTTTATGGCACTTAAAAGCTGGGGATATGCAGAAGTTGAGGGTTTCTTTAATCATCAGAAATGTTATCCAGTGTTTACACAGCATCTACTCAGGGATTGGCCATCTCTCCCTTTTTGGGTATCTGTGCGGATCCTCTAAATGTTGGATGACAGATTTCTGATTAAAACAAGCTGTCTATACTTTTGCACTTCTTGAGGTTTTTATGGCGCCAGGAGCAGACATGAGGAAGCAACCATCTCCCATGATGTCAGAGACTCGTCTACAGAAGAGATGCTAAGGGAAGGATGCAGAGCAGCCAGCTGTCGCCACTCACGATTTGTCATGTGACACCCCCTCTTTCCCTCCAATGAAAGGAGAAAGATGTCTTTATTCCATTGGGGGAAAATAAAATCACTGTTTGAATATTTGCCACAATTCTTCACAACAAACACAGCAGTAACTTCCTTACTTTCTCATTTCTACTTGGTCATGGCCCCATCACAATGCCCTCATTCCATCACCACCCCTACTTCTCATGCTAGAAAAAGGGATGGGAGTGACATTCGGTTGAGAGTTAGTACAGCTTTCTGGCTTGCTCAAGCTGCCTTCTCTGGATAAAGGCCATCAGCTGTCAAACCAATCCGAAGAGCTGAGCTCTGAGAGGAGAGTGGGTTTGCATAGAGGGGAGCGATGCCTGCCTCACCTCGGCAGCTTTCCCACCCCAGGTCAGTCAGCAGGCTTGGGAAGCATCAAAATTAACCTTCTTCCCTTAGCATTAGCTCCTGTGCCTTGGCCTGAACCATTCTCCTACCACCAGCAGCCAGCTTACTAAACCAGAACAGCCTAGACAGGACCACTATTAATTGGATGTATTTCCTTGTGGCCAGCCTAATATGTTTTATTAGATTGTTTTTAATTACAAAAGTGCTGTAATCCAGGCCTTTAGAAAATCCAACAAAACAGGTTGCAGTGGAGAGCCAACAATAGCAGTCTATCCATCCTCAAAATGGTGCCCCTAAGCTGAGTAGACTGTCCTCACGTGTATGTGTGACAGCTGTGCCTCCCAAGAGCTGCTTAGCAGGAGTCCCCGTGTAAAAATGATGGGCTAGAAGAGCCAAACTTCCTTTATTTTTACAGTTACCCTTGATTACCAGTGAATGAATGCCCTCAGTTGTGAACTGTCCACAGCTATTCCCATCCAAACCCTTTCCCTGCACTTCAGGCAGCCAGACCTCTGGCTACTCATCTGAAGGGAACAGGTCCCAACACACAATAGGAATGTGCATCTCCAACAACAAACATCTGTAGAATACCATCACAGAACAGCAACGATAATAACAATAACAAAAATAGGAACAAGCATATTCAGCGAGGACTCAGTACATGGGACGCATATACTAAGTGCCTGGCATACACAGGAGTGTATTGATAATGAAATGAGCTGTGAGCGCTTTTCACTTTCTCCATTTTATAAAGGGAGAAAGTGAAGCTTACAGAAGTTTAGGAACTTCTCCAGGTCACACTACCGTGAGAAGCAAGGGGTGAAGTACAACCTACACCTGGTCTGACAGCATAACTTTTGGATGAGTTGCTGCTAATGATAAATTTTAACTGTGTTCACAGTCCAGTAATCCATATTAACACTTAGCAGGGCTTCAGTTGAAAAGAAACGTGAAGATGGTGCTAGGGCTCCCCATAAACACCTCCTATGTGTATAAGTCAGATTTACTATTCTCCTCCCAGATGCTGCATCCCATTTCTACCCAAAATATACAAACATTACCAAAATACATTCAAACCACATTCCAGGGATCCCACCTGCTCTAAGACTTCCCTTGGTGTTTAGAAATCTGTCTGGCTCCTGTTTCCTTTGTGACCACAGCATGCCACCGTAGAGATGGCAAGCACGCTGCTGTTTCTAAAGGCCTGAGCATTTCAGGTCACTAACCCCACCAGAAATGAGACCCAGAAGTCCAGAGTTCTCGAGCTATTGTTCTCTCTACATATAATACTCCCTTGTTCAAGAGAGAGACAGAGGGACGGACAGACAAGCAAAAATACCAGAAAACGAAAGATCCAAAGTAGTCCGTAACCAAACCAGCCAAGGGCTGCCTTTATAAAATGAACTCCTCTAAGCCCCGGCCCATTATCTGGGCTTGGCAGAACTGGCCTGCTCCCCTGACTTATCTCTCTTCGTGCCTACACAGTTTGCTACACCCACTGCATGTGGGCATCCTTATCAGAAAATATCCACATGACAAGTGTTTGCCTTTGAACAGAAGTAGCTCTTTTGCCTGCCAAACATCAATAACTCTGTATACTTGTTGGTACATATATTGTGAGCACGTACATAAAGCTCGCAAATACAGAACAGACACCCACTACAGGGCACAAGTGGCCATGTGTCTTTGGAAACTGCCAACCTATTACAAAATACCTGCCACTCTCCTCTTCCACATCAACTAGGAAATGAGAAGAACAAAACTTGCAGCTCTCTGAATAATTCATTTGTTCCACAAATATTTTCTGAGCATTGTGTTGTGCTCTCAAACTGAAAGTTTTACCAAACTATAGGATTCTAGAGATGAGAAGAAGGTTGTCCTCTGTTCCTTTTATGACACTAGTTTCACCAGACAGCAGGATCATCCAGCATCAGACTTGCCAAGAGGTAACAGCCTTTGACAATATGAAAATATCACTTTTCAGGGGTCAGGGGGTCCCATATGTGTCTCCAACGTTGGGAAATAATGACTCAGCGACAGCCTCATCTACTCCATTTCTGAGTCAAATTATTTTTGACTCTTTTTAAGGTTTATCATTTTGGTTTTCAATGTGTACTTGTTATTTGTTAAGTATATTTCATTGTCAGGCATTTGGGGCCAATATTGATTTTTTTAAAATACAGACTACATTTTATGCATACAGTTGGTAGATCATGGAGTTGAGATAAAATGTTTACTGGCTGCATGGTTCTTAAAAGAAACCACCACCGGAAAGCACTGTTGCAGCCACAGCCTAAAGCACCTAGTGAAATGCGAGATGCTTCGTTCCTGTATCACCTGCTGTGATCAAAATGAAAGCAGAGAACTGTTACTCCTGACTTGTGGTAAGTAATTTGATTATAATGCATCAGGATGACTGGAATTCCCTTCTCCCTACACTGAGAAGCCTGATCTCAACAACAGAACAAAAGCCTACACAGTAATTAAAAACTCTGTCCCAGAAGTGGAGTAGGGGGTGGACCTCATTCTCCTTAAAACCCTTTGAAGGGTCAGGAAACATTGGGGGCGGGAGAGAAAAGGCGGAGTTGTAAAGACCCTCAAAGCTGGTGTATGTATCACACAAGCTGTGTGTAAAAGGACTGGCGGGGCCTCAAGCTTTGTAGAACATGTTTGGCTACAGGGGTCTAGATGCCCAGCGGCAGAAAGCCCGTGCAGATACGGGGGTGGGGGGAACCCATGCTCCTAGGGTTGCTGAATGCACACATTGTATTTGTAGCAGAATGAAAGCACAAAGGAGATAAATGTGTGCACCTGTGTTGTGGCAGCTGATTAATTCAATTAATATTTATTGAGCACCTGCAGGGCTCATGACAGCTTACTGTGGGGAAAGAAAGACAGTATCTCCTGCTTTCAAGGAACTCATGATCTCCTTACAATAAGACAATGACAAGGAGATGATATAACTGTATACTCAGGTACTGTGTGAGCCATATACATGCATGGCTTGTTTAAATTGGGTCTAAATATCTGTCGGAAAAGGCCTTTGTCTCACTGATCCTTCACATTCTTGATGGCTGACAGCAAGAAAGAAGTCATCTCAACAATAAAATTCCAATCTGCTCAAGTTTTGTTGATAAGGTGAAAGAGGACATCAGGAGCTCTGGCCACAGCCTCTGGGCAGAGGAAGTGCGTGTGTGTGTGTGTGTGTGTGTGTGTGTGTGTGTGTAGAAGCACTCGTCGAAAGCATGGCTATCAAGATCCAAGGTGGTCTGCAGCAGGCCGTTAAGCTACCAGGAACCCATCATCCATCAGCAGCTCCTCATCGCCATATGTCTTAACAGCCATAAAAGCCACTTGTCTATGTGTAGAATCACCTCAAGGTGTGATTTCCCCAGTTTTCCACAAGCTTTGCAGCATCAAGCCTAGTTACTTTTTGGATAGGCATTTAGTCCTCAGAGCCCCAGGAAACTGAAATAGAATTTCACTAGAAAACAATGATTCAACAGGCCTGTTTAGAGAACCCAACTTGGCTGCTGGTCTTCTCCCAAAAAACATCAAAGATCAAAATCCTGGCCACATAAGAAGGTGTGGTCTGTCCAGATGAAGGAGAATGGGCAGAACATATCTGCAGACAGCTCTCTTCCAAGTATAGACCAGAGCTCAGGCTAAGACGACCCTTATGTGGGCATCTAGGGAGACTTTTCCAAGCTGGGTCCAGTGGGCATTGGGGGATGGGTGGACGAGAGGGAAAAGCCTATTCATCTACCCTTCAGGTACCTTGACAGATCGGCTTGGCTCCTTCAAGCCACACTGGCTTTGAATCAGAATATCAACTCAGAAGTGTAAATCCTGGGCTGGGAGGAACCACTGGACTCCTAAGTTAAAACAGCAATCAGGACTCAGAGTCTGAAGTGAGAGCATTTACTACCATGCAACACCTCGCCAGCTGTTGGGAAATGCTTACTTGTATATTCCCTTCCTTTTCCAGCCAGACTCCAGAACCGCTTGAAAGTCACCGTGGAGATCATGCATAACAAGGCATCCACCCTTTGCTGCTATGTTGGCCAGCACAGACCAGCTCTTGAAAAGAAGCTGCTTTGCACTATTTACAATAGCCAAGACATGGAAACAACCTAAATGTCCATCGATAGATGAATGGATAAAGAAGACATGGTACATATATACAATGAAATATTACTCAGCCATAAAAAAGAATGAAATAATGCCATTTGCAGCAACCATGGATAGACCTAGAGATTATCATACTAAGTGAAGTAAGTCAGACAAAGACAAATACCATATGATATCACTTACATGTGGTATCTAAAATATGATACAAATGAACTTATCTATGAAACAGAAACAGACTCACTGACATAGAAAACAAACTTATGGTTATCAAAGGGGAAAGGGGGTGGGGGAGCGACAAATCAGGAGTTTGGGATTAGCAAATACAAACTACTATATATAGAATAGATAAACAACAAGGTCTTACTGTATAGCACAGAGAACTATATTCAATATCCTTAATAAACCATAGTGGAAAAAATATTTAAAAAAATATATATATATGTATATGTATAGTTGAATCACTTTGTACACCAGAAACTAACACAACATTGTAAATCAACTATACTTCAATTATAAAAAAGTGAAAAAAAAGAAAAGAAGCTGCCCCTTTCCCTCAACACCACCCTGTCAGTGGGTGAGACAAAAGGAGGCGCTCCACATCAACCCACACCTCCACTTCCTCTGTAATTTCTGACCAGGTGACCACAAACGCCTTTCCCTGTAAAGTGTTGTCATCCCTCTCATCTGTGTCCTCATACTGATACTGATCAAGATAGCTAAGGCCACCCTTAAATATCCTCTGAGAATAGAGGCATCCATGATGCTTTTTGATGATCTCTTCTAATGCTTCACAACCATCACATTTATAAGTTTTATGCTTTGCTTTAATTCTTTTACTACCATTTAAATCTACCTTTAAAAAAAATAACAACCGAATGATGGTTCCTATTTTACCTTCAATACAGAGATAGAAATCTGATTATAGACACACACTCAAAAAGTCACTCTCACTCTGCTTGCTTTCTAATATCATGATCTAAATCCCTTCCACCTTTAATTTAAGAGCCTTAAAAATCACATTCATTTTCCTTGCTCTCATTAATACCCACTCCAATTCCCCCCATTTTTCTCTCACTAGGAGCTCCCCAACGAGACTCAGCCCTGTGTGAAGAGCTGGCCAGATGTTCTGAGAGTATGACCTCATTGCTCCTCTCCTGTTGATGACAACTTTTCAGTATTGTTAGTACATCACAGACATTTTCAGTTCATGGTTTAGATAAGTAGTTAAGGCCACAGCCCAATAAGCCTTCTCTGATATTCAGTTTTCATCAATACTATTAATAAGTCGATTCTTGTGCATATTACAGTTACTGAATTACGAAACTGCAAGACACCTCCACAAATTAGCCAATCTATCACCAACTCACCCACCAACACACAGAGTCCATTTGCTTTTACTTTACTACTTTTCAATCTATGATCCACCAGGGCAGCTTTCAGTTTAGTTACAACTTATAGGGGAATTCCAACATTTTTGAAAATACATTTTGAAATTAGAAAAATAAATAAGGGCTGGTTGTTTAACAGCAGCATAATACTCTTGACTTACATCATTATGCTTATGGTACTAAGAAAATCAACTGACTTTTAATGAGTACCTACCATGTACATGCACCATGCCAGGACACACCCCCTACACTCGCAAAGCTTCCAGTCTGACTTAAGAGACATCACACGGATCGTAATCCCTCATCCACAACAATTCTGAAATTCAAAAAGCTCTGAAAGCAGAAAGAATTTTGTAATTCATTTGATGGCAAAATCTGCCCTGAAGTTAGCTAATTTATATTCTTTATTTATCTGCTTTCATGTAAATATAAGTTTTGCTGCCAAAATAACATGCTCAATTATAGGATGCCACCCCACACACGGTATAATGTTTCTAAATCTAAGAAATTCTGAATTCCAGGTTAATTCTAAACCTATGCTCTTAAGGGCTCTACCATACTTCTTCCCACATGATTGAGTCCTTGGTTATAGCTTGTAAAAAAAAAAAAAAAGAAGGAGGAGGAGGAGAAGGGGGATGAGGAGGGGAAGGGGAAGGGGAAGAGGAAGAGGAAGGGGAAGAAGAAAAAAAAGAAAAAAAAATCTGAATTCCAAATACATATCTCTTACCGGCTTCAAATAAGTTGGCCATGGACCCAAAGATTGACATGAAAAAGAAAACAACACAAACCAAAGTTACCCCATCCATTGAGTGGGGGGTTAGGCAAAAGGTGGGTTAGCCCTGTTACTCTCTTCATTCTCAATAATTCTAAAAAACTACTCTATAAGTGACGAATGAGTGTCACAGCAATATTTAAATTACCTTAGTCCCTTGAAAAAAAATAAGGACAATGGCAACAATATAATTGGAATTTTTGGCCCCATTTTATTAAAACTTGGACACTTAAACCTAACTCAATCTTGACAAAGCAGTATTTGTGCATCTCCTCTCTAAGAGCAGAACATTTTGCACTGTTGGCTACTGAATGGAACCTTCCTCATTTCAGGTCCTTCTCCAGCTCCAGTGTCAGGGATTCCCATCATAGTCATTAAGCTGAGGGTCATTCCTAGTACGAAGTCACCCTCAGAGTAGAGTCGGACATTTGCCCTTTTCCTTAACCAAAACTCACCTCTGTTGCCCTTGTCATCAGGGCCCTGGAAGAGGGGTTTTGTGGTCAACACCCTCCTGCACACCTTCAGCAATAACCAGAAACCCCTAACTGAGTTCTAGATTGGACCTATGGTGTGGAGTTTGCAGACCCCTGGTGTAGAGTATTAACCCGTCTCCTGCCATGAGGGCTCACTACTCAAAGACAAAGTTTATTTAGCATATCCTGGGATCTCTGGGGCACTCACTCTGCCCGTGGCAGAGCCTGAAGCTACAGCTGGGTTACGCGCTAGACAGGAGAAATCCAAAGACAGCCTCAGCCTGTTTTTGTACAGCCCATGAACTGAGTAGATTGTACATTTTTAAAGGATTGTAAAACAAACAAAAGTATGCAACAGAGACTTATGTGGCCCCAAAAGTAAAAAATGTTTACAGAAAAATTTTGCCATTTACAGAAAAAGTTTGCCAACTCCTGCTTTCTCACCTGTGAAGAGGGCAGGGCAAAGGATGTGTGACAAGATAAAGGCCTCCCCAGACCCTGGCCACATATACCTGTGGGTGACTTCTTTCCAATCCCACCTTGGAACTTTCCAGCAGGATTTTAGAACTAATTGATTCCACCTCAGTTTTATTTTTAAAAAGGCCCACTTTTCCGTTAATTTCCCCCAAATAACCAAAATAGACACATTGGCAAACTCCTTCAGGTTTCAGGCCCCTCACCCAGGGCCCACTCACAAACCCAGCCCCTCACAAGCCCAGACCTGCACTGTCACCTGGGCTAAGGCACTTGCATTCCCTTCCCTAAACGTAGGTTCCAATTTGGGGGGGAAGCCAAACAGGTAGAACACCAGCAATTCGTATTTTCTTCTCATTTTTTAAGTTGCCTGTCTGTGTGAGAACTGTGAAGCAAATGAAGTTATTTTATGGGAACCTCAGCTTTCCCTATTCTCCATGACTCCTTTCCCAATGATGCCATAATTCTCTCTCTCTCCTCCTTTCCTTTCCTCTTGTCAGACTCTGCTCTGTGGTACTGACCATACCAGAGTTTAATGTGTTCCCAACCTCACTCAACAGGGTGACAGTCAGAGCACCAGAGGGTTGAAGGTGGTCTTTGAGACATGAGAGATAGAAGTGTTAAACGTGGGTCTAAGCTGGCCCAATCTGGTCTGATTCCTGTCTACCTACCTGTCATACTATTCATTAACCTGACACTACTTCCATGGTAATAACCCACTTCTCATAGAAATGCTCATAGAGACCCATTCCTTGCCCTGTCAGCCCCTTTTGGATTCTTTTTTACCCTCCAAGGACAGAGACCCATATCAGACTCACCAAGCAACACAACAAGTTAGATGCATAGTTATTAAAAGTCCATGGATGTTATCTCTGCTAGTAGAAAGGCAGTACAAGGACAGGATTAAGAGCCAGGGCTCTGGAGCAGACTGCAGGAATTCAAATTCCAGCTCTGCCACTTATTAGCTGTGTAACCGTGGACAAAATAACTTAACCTCTCTGTGCTTTGGTTTCTTCATCTATAAAATGAGGATACTAACATTATCTACTATATGAGGTGGTTGTAAAGATTAAGGACTTCAAATACATAAAATACCTAGAACAATGCTTCGCACCTAGAAAGAGTGTAAAAAAATACCTATTAATATCAGCAGTAGTAGCAGTCTGTTCCTCAATCCCATTGTTTTGAGCTCATTCATTCTTTCCTTTAAAAGGCATGCTATGTGCCAGGCAGTTCGCTAGGCACGGAGGTTACAGAGATGATTAATACCTGATTTTTGCCCTCAGGAGCTCGCAGATGAGTATGTGAGACAGTCATAAAAACAGGCTAGGTCCTAATATAATGTGGAGAGAGAGAAATACCCAAGGCTTTATGGGAGCACAGTAGGAGCGTACAGGAGGCCTCTGCAAGGGTGGGTGGGTAGGGATCAGAGCTAAATCCTTAAGGAGAAACAGGGGTTACCCAGGTACAGTTGAGGGAGATGGAGAAGAGTCATGCATGGCAGGCAAAGGCATTCCAAGAAAGAGGAAGGCGTACTCCATGCGTGAGGGCAGTAAGAAACAGCCTGAAGTTGATGGGAAACCGCCAGGAGCCTGGTGAAGAATGAGAGACAGACAAGGGCCCTATCACTGTAGGCCTTTATTGCCATGCTAAGGAACTTGAGTAACAGGGAGTCAATAAAGGGTTCTAAAAGTGGATGGAATGGCTAGATTTGCCTTCCAGAAAGATCCCTTTGGTAGGTGCATGGAGGGATCGATTTAAAGGGGCAGAGACAAGATTACAGGCAGGGAAAGTGATTAGGATGTTAACTGCAGCAGTTGAGACAAGAGATGCCTTGGGTCAAGAACTAGGGTTTTGGTAGTCAAGGTGCTGAGGAGAGATCAGGTTACAAAGCTATTTAGGATATTGATGGGTGAGTGGAAACCACAAGTTAGAAGAAGCAAAGAGTCAAGAATGACTCCTCCACCTTGAAAGAATAAGTGGATACTGGGTCTATCAAGCAGGAGAGTGATCACAAGAGGAAGAGGAAGAGGAAGTTTAGGGGAAGGAGTGAAGATTTCAATGGGTCAGAAACACATATCAAGGGACTTCCCTGGGGGTGCAGTGGTTAAGAATCCGCCTGCCAATGCAGGGGACACGGGTTCCAGCCCTGGTTGGGGGAGATCCCACATGCCGCGGAGCAACTAAACCCATGCGCCACAACTACTGAGCCCACTGCTGCAACTACTGAAGCCCGCTCACCTAGAGCCCGTGCTCCACAACAAGAGAAGCCACCACAATGAGAAGCCCGCACACCGCAAAGAAGAGTAGCCTCAGCTCGCCGCAACTAGAGAAAGCCTGCGCGCAGCAACAAGGACCCAACGCAGCCCAAAATAAATAAATAAATAAATAAATAAGAAAGAAATACGTATCAAGCCCTTATTCTGTGTTAGCCATGGTGTTAGGTATTGGATATGCGATAATGAAACAAAATAGAGAGGCTTTCTGCTCTCATGGTGCTTTCAGTCCAGTAGAGGAGGCAAACAGCCAATGAACTATTACAAATAATTAATTTATAATTTACAAATTGCAGAATGCTGCAGAGGAAAGTGCAGAGTACTAGGCAAAGGTTAACAAGGAAGCCTCACCTAGCCTGGGGGAACGTGGGATGGCTTCCCCGAGCAAGTGGCCCTTACATTGGTAGTTATGGGACAAATAAGACTTAAGCAACAAATGGGGAAAGAGCTTGTGCAACACCTGCAGTAGGAGGCTCAGACATCCTGGGAGACGTCCAGCGGAAACACATAACCTGAGGCTGGGCATTCAAGTCCTAGGGAAATTGTCTGGGCTGGAGTTATTTTAGAATCATCAGCAATAAATAGGTAGCAGCAGAAACACCGAAAGTGGGCGAGATTATCCCAAAAGAGAGTACAGGTGTCCAGAATGGAAGCTGAGGATGGGCCCTGGGGAACTCCTTTCTTGGGGTATGTTGAGGAAGAGGAGCCAGCAAAGAACAAAGGGAGTCAGGAGATAACCACATCGAGAAGCCTTGGGGGAGCAAACAACAGCATCCAGTACCCCAGAGAGCTTTAGTTATCCACAACTGGTGATCACAGTAAGAATAGTTTCTGTAAAGTCATGGGGATGGAAGTCCAGGAAAGTGGGGACTGGAAAAAACGACAGCAAAATCATGAGTATAGTCCATTCCTTCAAAATGTTTGCAGAGGGAGGGTATGTAGTTTTGAGGGTGGGTAGACAGAGATGCAGGGCCAAAGGACAGTTTATCCAATGAGAGAAACCTGGGTGTGTCTAGAGGCTCTAGGAAAACAGCAAGAGAGAGGGAAAGATTGACGACTCAGAAGAGCTTGGGATCACCCACAGTGCAAACTTTACCACTTATCATTGGGCCAAAACTTTCCAGACTCTTGACTGGATACTGCTTTTTCTTCTTCACCACACGATCCAACTCTGGACTCGCTATATCATTTAGGCCTCAGCTGATTTTGTAGGATTCCCACTAGCTGGCCCAGGCCCAGAAAGCCACATGGGTGAGAGGAAAGCTCCTCAAATCACCCCCCACCCATCCCATCCTCCAGGATGCTGGGAGACTCAATCCCTATTCCAGGCCAAGGCTCTGCCCTTCATTAAGGGGAAAACTGAGAAACTTGGTATTATTTCCTGATGAACAAAATAATAGCGCTACCACACCCCAGAAACTTTCCTACAAATGAGCTTTCTGTGCACAGAGAGAGGCTGGCTGAGAAGGGCTGCTGATTTTCCTTAGATGGGCCTGGCTCCGTGATCACCCCTTTCAGGAAGTGGCGCCTGCATGAGAGCATCCTTGGGGCCCTGGTCCTTCGCTGACGGCAACTCGCCAGAAAGCAGGCGCCTCTCGCCACCACTCTGTGGTCAAGCGACAGCAGGGACTCCTGGAATCAATGTGCTCCGTGGAAGAGAAGGGTGGCCCCAATGAGCCACTAACCGGGCAAAGGGCTTTCCAAAGGGCTTTCCAAAGCAGAACGCTTTGAGGAGCAATGAATAAAACAAAAAAGCTGCAGCAGCAGCTTGGAAAAAGCAATAAGAGAAGGAGAGAACGTGTGAGAGACAGACCGACAGACCGACCGACCGTTAAGAAAGTGCCCAGGAGAAAAGTCTGGGTGGTTCAATAAGGGTGCACTGACACAGAGACCCTGACCCACCTCCCGCAAACACTATTTTTTATGAAATATGAAAACAACCTCCTAAAAAGTTATTCTTTATAGTTCAGGGAGATGAAAAAGAGAGAAAGAGATTGTGCTAAAGCACTTCATCATCACAAGTATCAGTATCACAAGACATCATCGCCCCTTATGTTCTAACACAATGTAACTGACTGAAGAGAAATGTAAGCTCTTCTTAGTAAGTGGCCTCCAAACTTGGATCTTCCACACAATTCATCTTGTAGTCACTGGGACCACGAAACCCAAAACACACACACACACACACACACACACACACACACACACACATCAGAGCAAGCAACCAAGGGACTGTGGTGAGTGAACACCAGCAGGGGAGAAAACTCAGGAACTCCTCCTTCCCCACCCCTGCCCCACCCCTTCCCATCTTCTCCCAGCCACACTGCCCCACAGGGCTGGAGCGGGACCCCAGTGGGACACCTGTGCAGTGCCACCAAGAGGCTCACAGGGCTGGACGCTGGGCAGAGCTGTGGAAGCCCTGGCCGAAGCCCAGGCTCTGGCCCGAGGAGTGAGGCCTGGCAGATGGCAAGGACACACACAGCCCAGCTGGCTTCAGAGCCTCCTTGCCTGGTTCAGGGGAGGGAAGAAAAAGCAATGTGCTAATGCCGGGTCCATAGCTTCCACTGGCTTAAGCAGGCAAAAGTCAGTAAAGCCCAGGAGGCTGTCTCTCCAGGCACCTTGCTTCTGAAGCAGACAGGCCTGCTGTTGTTTTACAAGGCAGCTCACCTCCAGAGACAGGAGCTTCCTGAAGCTCAGGTTACAAGGTCAGGCCAGGAGCCCTCCCTGGGCCTCCTCCCCAGGACTCTCCGCAACTGCCACCTGAGAGGGAAGATCCGGTGGGAGGGAGGGAGGGAGGGAGGGAGGAGCCCACCGCCAAGTTCTTTCCCTCTGCATCAGACCAACCAACTTTGTCAGCTCCGCAGACCTGCCTCTGAGCATGACGCCCCTCAAGTCTCGGCCAAGTTCAGCGAGGGGGCAAGAGGTGCCGGGTTTTGATGGGGAAATTCAGTCCTGCTGATGGTAACTTTTGGATGCTCTGGGCAAGTCATTTCTCTTACTCACAAAGCCTTCTTCCATTTGAAAAGAAAGAGACTGTACTAGCCAAGCTGCCCCAAAAGGATTAGGAGCAAACTTTACAAAGAGAATAGTTTGAGTTTTCTAATCCCTCCATCCAGGGCAATGAAAGATTCCCAGGCTTTATGGAATGCCTGTCCATACAAGAGCTCAAAACACCTCAAAAGAGATGGGCTCTGCCTAAAGAACAGGAGTCCTCAAAATTTGTTCCTTAGTGGGCATGAGAGGAGGGACAACTCAACCCAAGTGTGGGAGAGGCCAGAAGCCTTGCTGGCACAAGAGATACAAAGCAAGCTTGTAACTCCTACTGATCTGCTATGGGACCTTGGACCAGTTCACTACCTCTGCGTGCAGGGAACAAAGTGCTTGGTTTTCCTTGGGAACTCGAAGAAAATTTGAGTCTGTGTTTTAATTTCCTTACGATTTTTCCTTGTGGTCCACCACAGGGTCCAACTCTGGGGGATTCACCTTGGGGGATTAGCACCAGAAACCAGTAGATGAAGAATAGACTCCAAACCAAGTGACTCTAGAATGCTGAGTATGAAACCCAAAAATGCAGCTTGCCTTCTGCAAGCAACCAGAGTAAGCCAATTTCTGAGGGTACCAGAAAACCACTGTCATTCTTAATCTATGACAAACTCCCAAATGAACTGGCAAAGTCTTTGCTAAGAAACTCTTTATGCACTTTTGTGGCAATGATTAAACCACAAAGAGCATCCCTTAACTCAAGCTGCTGGACCTCAGAGGAAAAAAAAAAAAAATCCAGATTCTGGGAACCATTTGGGATAAATGGAAACAGCCATTCTCTGGAAAATACAAATGATTTCTAGCACAAGGAACTTCAAAGAGATATCTAAATTCTGTCCTAAATTTTTATTTTATTAATTATTTTATTTACTATTGCCAAGAATACTGGCAAAAATATTTATGTTCAAAAAATTTTACATCACTATAGGATCCGTTTCTAGTAAGACCTTGGATGCATTGGTTCTTTGACCCCTTATAACACATAATGAGATTCACTAAAAATTAACAAATTTGCTAAAGAGAAACCAAGCTATAATAACAATAGTAGCTATCATTTTTGCTCACCTACCACGTGCCAGACCTCTGACACACATTTTTATCCAGTCCATAGTGCAACCCTATCTGCAAGGTGGGTATCATTATTCCCCATTTTACTGAAGAGGAAAATGAAGATCAAAAAGATTAAATTACCTGCTGAGGTAAGTGTTAAAACCTGGATTCGAAGCCAGGTCAGACCATAGCCAAAGAATGTACTCGCTCTGCCACAACACAGGGCAGGAGTTTCCACTAGAAATGAAGTCACCTCACGAGGAATGGAAATTTACTATTCACAGTACAGTGAACAGAGGGTGAGGATAAGTACCAGGCACATGGGGCAAAGGGGCAGTTGTGTTAAGCTTGATTTGTATTTAAATCCTTTAAAGGGTAGGCCAAGTGACTTGGGGAACAGTAGATTTAAAATATTTTGCAGATGAGACTACAGGGGAAGCCAGCGGACACTAACAAGGGCACCATCTAGAGAAACTGGAAACACTAGCAGGGCATAAAACAAGATCAAAGCCAGGAATGGTCGGAGGCCCGCTGTGGGAGAGGAAGGCATGCAGAGCCCGGACACTCATGGGTGACTGGAATAGAGGAGAACTAGGGGGGATGCTGCAATTGGACACCAAGTTAAAAAGAGGAAGGAAGGCGTGAGGGAGAGAGGAAGGAAGGAAAGGGGAGAAGCAAAACAAAATGGCAGTGTGATTTGGTCTAAGTACGTTTCATAACAAAAGGTCTGTGCCTGGGTCCTGCCTGGGAGAAGGGACAGGAGACTCCCCTGGGCTGCAGGAGAGGTCTTTCCCTACTTTGAGAATGGAGAGAATGGAGGGAATCAAGGAGACAGCCTTATACATCCCCACTAAACTTGGCCTCATTTTTCTAGCCCCTTTAGTTTAAACAGACCATCCATTCCCAGCAGTTTAAAACTAGCTCCATATTATTGGTTAGAGCCAAAACAAAACAAAAACACACAAAAATTAAGACAACCTAATTTGGCATCATTTAAAAATTGGTTAAATAAGTACGGTTTTTCCATACAATGGAACCATTTTGAAGGAGGAAAATCTACAGGTATACATATTTGGAAAGACGACCTTGTGTACTGATGAGTAAAACAATGTAAATGGTCAAATAGTATAGTATCCATAATAGAAATCCTTTTCTGTAAAAATAAATAGCAACCATATATTTTATTAGCATATGTACAAAAAATGTTGGCAGAATATGCATCAAATTGTAGTGAATGATTATCTAGGGGATAAGGAAGGTGGATGATGAGGAACTTTCATTTTCTATGGTCTGTATTTCTGCAATGTTTTACATTAGTAAAACTCTGTATTATAATTGTAAATAGAAAGGAAAAAAAATTAAGTGTTCCTGAAAAGAAGTTAGGTCTCCCAGCTCATCTCAACCAGGAAATGTAAAATTGCCAAAACATAAGTCAGACTCTTCCGATTGAATAAAACTCTTCATACTCCTAGAATCTGAGAGAATTACAGCAAATGTGGCCTGATCCTTGGGTTTCTGCCTTTCCGCAAAATAGAGTTTGGGGTGGCAGGAGCACTTCCTAGCAAAGATCCCTCTTGTTCATTGGCCATCAAGGAAATCCCCCAGTGACATGAACCAAGCAAAGAAAGCGCATTCACACCCAGAGAGCTTTCAGGAAACCAGATCCTCTCTTATCTCCATCAACAAAGGAGACTCATCTTTCACCAACTCATTGAATGAGCCCCTTTGTTTCCCCTAAAGGATCATCATATATTCTTTCCCGGCTTCTACAGAAAGTCCAGGTGCCCCAGAATTCAGCACTGAGAGGCACAGAAGGAGTCCCAGTACAAACTTACTTGCCCACATTTTCAAGAGAGACAGGACCTGAGACGGCAGGGAACTGAGAAAAGGGGAGGGGCATGCAGGTAGGTGTAAAGTGTGAATGTGAGAATGTTTGCTTTATAACCAAGCTTCCAAACTTACATGAGAGGCACCTACATCATATGTCCCACAATAGAACATGAGAAAAGAGAAGGGATGGAGCCTGCTTCAGGATGCTGTGGGACAGGAACCCTAAGTCCACCAGAGCGCTGACAAATACGCACTGATACATCGTCCTGTGCCAGGCACTACTCAAGGCATAGAGAGCAGGCAGTCAACATAAAGTCCCTGTTCTTGAGGAGCCTAGAGTCACCTCACAGCCTCATTGAAGGGTGGGATGCCCCTGGAATACCCATCATGGTGCCCTGTATGCAGAATTGCTTGACAACTGCAAGCTTACACTTCATCAATGTCAGGGCACAGGTGTGACTGAGCTGGTCGGCTACACTACTACTCAGTGCCTTCCAGCCTCCCAGAGACTTCCACCATCCACCAATCCTTTCTCAGCCCAGCTTCCTTTCCAAGGGCTCCTTACCCTCTCAGCCCAAAAATCAGGTCCCGCCAAACTTCCTTTGACCTTTCTCAACCCCCCCTTTTTCTATCAAGTTCTCAGAAAAACGGTCTGCATTCACTGCCTTCTCCTCCTCACCATGGCTTCACTCTAACTCCAGATAATTGAATGGGACCCTCCATTAAAACTACTTTCTTGAAGGTCACTTGAGCCTCTTACAGGCTAACGGCGTCCTCCTATCCTTTCCTCTCATCCCTCTCCAGCATCAGACACTATTAACCATCCTTTTCTTGAAGCTGGATTTGGATGGCTTTGGATTCCCTTGGTTCTTCGTCCTCAGTATGTTGTTACACGGCAATCACGTTCTCTAGATCCTCTTCCTCCGCCCATCCCTTAAAAGTGGGCATTACCCAAAGTTAAAGTCTATTCTCTTCCCTCATGTGATCCTCTCCCTTTCTATGCTGACTGAGGGCTGTCACATCAACACTCCCAACCCCAGCACCTCCTGGTCTCCAGATTCACTGCAGCAGCTCCACCAAAACATGCCGCCAACACTCCCCACTCTACATGGTCAACTGAACTCTTTCTTTGTACCTCCTCCCCACCCTCAAAGCTGCTCCTTCTTTTAAGACTTAAATCTCAGTAAATTAGTAACACCAACATCCCAGACACCTGAGCTAGAAAATGCTAAGTCGTATTCAACAGCTCCCCTTCCCCCCAACCTTAGTGCCACTGAATTTTAAGGACTGGCGAATATACTCTAAGACTTGAAAAAAACTGACTGGTGCCAAAGTATAAAATTAACACTGTAAAATCAAAATTAAAAATAACTCCAAGAGGGGGAGGGATGAATATACACACTACTATATATAAAATAGATAACCAATAAAGACCTACTGTATAGCACAGGGAACTATACGCAATATTGTATAATAACCTGTAAGTGAAAAGAATCTGAAAAAGAATATATATATATATATATACACACATATATATGTATAACTGAATCACTGTGCTGTTTATCTGAAGCTAACACAACATTATACATCAACTATACTCCAATTAAAAAAAAAACTAATATAACCCCCCCAAAATCCCTTCAAATATTTTTGACAGCAAAACATTATATTTAATATAGGATACTGGTAATTTTTAATTTAATTTTATTTTTTAATTGAAGTATAGTTGATTTACGACATTGTGCCAAGCTCTGCTGTACAGCAAAGTGGCTCAGTTACACACATATAGACATTCTTTTTTTATATTCTTTTCCATTACAGTTTATCACAGGATGTTGAATATAGTTCCCTGTGCTATACATTAGGACCTTTCTGTTTATCCGTTCTATATATAATAGTTTGCATCTGCCAATCCTAAGCTCCCAGTCCATCCCTCTCCCTCCCCACTCCCCCTTGGCAACCACAAGTCTGTTCTCTATGTCTATGAGTCTGTTTCTGTTTTGTAGATAAGTTCATTTGTGCCATATTTTAGACTCCACATATAAGTGATATCATATGGTATTTGCCTTTCTCTTTCTGACTTACTTCACTTAGTATGATAATCTCTAGTTGCATCTGGATACTGGTAAATTTTAATACGTTTGGTCCTTTATGTGGCAGGGCCCACAAAAATCGACAATGGGTCTGACCTCACACATAAAGTCCAGATACTTGGACTTCATAGAATCTCTTGGATTCACCTCTTCCCTTCCATTCCCATTGCCCCGGTTTAGACCCTCTTGAGCCCTTCGTTACATTTCTGCAGGATGTCCTAAAACACAGCTGACAGCACATCACTCCCCTGTTCAAAAATTTGGATAGTGCCCCCAGGACCTAAAATATAAACTACAAGCTCTTTACATGACATTCAAGGCTGCTACAATCTAGCCCCATCCTAACTGTTAGACCCCTCGGTCACTACATCCTCCCACTCATCCTCTGCTGTAGCCACACCAGGCTCCTATGTCGCACGTGCCCCCATTTGCTCTATGGAATGCCCTCTCCCCTACTCGGCCAGTGGGAAACTTGCACTTGTCTCCAGGGTCAGTTCAGATGGCTGCTCCTCAGTGAAGGCTGCATTCCCAGGACCCCTGGCCCAAACCAATCTTAGCTTCCCGGAGACCCTGGGGCAGTTCGTGATACAGTCAGTCCCACATGAGTCCTTCCCATTGCCAAACCAGAAGCTTCCCAAGAGTGGAGAGCTGTGTCTCAGTCAATCCCTCTGTGTTTCCCGCACAGCCTAGCACATAACAGACAATAATGTGCCCTGAAGTGCAGCCACCTCTTGTCCCTCCTCCTCACATCCCTCTCTCTCTGCTCCACTGCTACTTGGTCCTCCATATCATTGCTGGTGTGTGTAGTGGACCCTTAGCTGGGTCTATACCAACAAAACTTGGAAGATAGGAAAAACGCTGAGCTTTAAACCCATCATAACCATTCTTCATAGTGTCCTAGATTTCAGACAATGAAAAAGGCTTTGGAGTCAAGCAAATCTGGGTTCAAATCTGGAGCCTGGCACCTGATTGACTGTGTGACCTTAAGCAAAGCTGGCTTGACTAGCCTCAACCTCCTCATCAGTAAAATAGGAATTATATCTAACTCAATGGACTGTTGTGAGAATTAAATGAGTTAAAGCATTTAAGGTCCCAAGCATGGCACCTGGCATATGACAGGGACCCACAAGTAAGTAGCAGCAGGAAACAGAAGCAAGGTCTCAGATTTCTCAAGCCATCTGACCTTGACAGAAGTTGTTCCCCTCCCCGGATGCTAATATAAAATATTCTTACATCAGTAACATGAATTCAAGACTCAAACTCCAAACTAATGAGACCTACTGTATAGCTCAGGGAATTCTACTTAGTGCTCTGTGGTGACCTAAATGGGAAGGAAGTCCAAAAAAGAGGGGATATGGGCATACATATAGCTGATTCACTTTGCTGTGCAGTAGAAACCAACAACATTGTAAAGCAACTATACTCTAATAAAAATTAATTATAAAAAAAAAGATTCAAACTCCATGGTGCTGCTTGTACATATTAAAGTCATCATGGAGAAATAGAAGGAGCATAAGATACTATACACCTGTTAAGAATGAAAGAGGGGGCTTCCCTGATGGCACAGTGGTTAAGAATCCGCCTGCCAATGCAGGGGACACGGGTTCGATCCCTGGTCCAGGAAGATCCCACATGCCGCGGAACAACTAAGCCCGTGCGCCACAATTACTGAGCCTGCGCTCTAGAGCTCTCGAGCCACAACTACTGAACCCGTGTACCACAACTACTGAAGCCCGTGCACCTAAAGCCTGTGCTCCGCAACAAGAGAAGCCACCGCAATGAGAAGCCCGCACACCACAACAAAGAGTAGCCCCCGGTCCTGCAACTAGAGAAAGCCCGCGCACAGCAATGAAGACCCAATGCAGCCAAAAAAAAAAGAGAGAATGAAAGAGGGCAATCTAATAATCTGATATAGATAGACATCCAAAGTGTCTCATCGTTAAATGAAAAGGGCAAGTTGTAGTATAGTACAAAAAATAACCACAACATACATATATATACATATGAGGGGGAGAGGCAGAGAGAGAGGTAGGACTAGGCCATGGATCAAGAGCCCCGGGTTCTACCTGGAGCCCTGCAACTAACTAACTTTGCAACCTCAGGCAAATCAGCTCCCCTCTGTGGATCTCCCTTATTGGTTCAAAATAAAAAGGCGAGTTGAATCAGATACTCTTCGGAGAAAATGTCTAGGTTTTTAGATGATGTCTGCAAGGTGCTCAGAGAGTACCTTTTATCCATAGAACGTCTCTCTTTGAGTTGTTTTGATGCTTTAAGCATCAGGTTTTTAAAAAGGAAAATGCATACACTATTTCATTTTGACCTCCTTTACATTTCAATGAGAAAGCATTCCCACCATTTCACAGGCAGAGAAACCAAGTATAGACTGTGATGATTACTTGCCAGCCAAATACGCTGCTCACTAGACTGCTGCTTTTGCAAAGATTTATGACGCCAGGAGTTTTATAGCTCCCAGTTCATTCCCTGCCTCTTCCGCAGAGGAGGTGCAAGGCTTATGCAAAACAAGCAGAAGGCACTCTTTGCTGGTGGAAACAGGGCGAGATGTAAAGTGACTTCCCCTGGGTCAGAGCATAAACAAACTCACTCCCAGCACATTTAGGAGGTAAGTACTGAACCCTCGGGATCAACTCCGCATCCCTCCCCCACCTGGACTGAAAGCTTCACCTTGAAGATGTGTTTCACTGCAGTCATTTTCTGAGCGTTTTCTGGGTCAGAAGCAGTGAGAGCAGTTAAACCGAGGCTGCCAATGGAGTTGCTACGCTGAGGGCACGGTACTGACTTACCTGCTCTACTCCGCACCCACCAGCTCACCCAACGACCTGCTGCTGGTCGAGTATTTTTCCAGTCTCCTGGGCAAAGTGGTTTCACACAGCTTTGAATGCAAGTGACCTTGTTTGTCCTCACGGGTGTGGGTCCCCGCCTTGCAGAGGGTACCTACTTCCTACCCCAGAGCAGTTTGCTTTGGTTCTAACACAGGGTCTCACTCTCTGTGCCTGTAAACACATCCATTCTTCTGATCACTTTCCACCGTGAGGGACTCTCCTGCTTCAGACTTTAAATGTCTGGGCATCGAGATTCCCAACAGATGCAGAAAGCACGTACAGAATGTAACATCCACCTTGCAGAGGAAGGAAGAGCCTGAGCCAATGACCCCACCAGCAACAGCCTAGATTTTAAATGGGAAAACCGAGACCAGACCACAGCTAACATAATACAAAGTAAATCATTCCTGAAAATAAAATAAAAAGGCTTGTTCACTCAAAAAGCACGCAGCCAGGCCACTTAACCAGTAGTCAGCCTGCTGGTAACCTTTACAATGGCAACTAGTAATCCTTGAGATGGGATAGTGACCACTGGCATCCATGGCATTCTACCTAGACCTTCTAGAAGCCGCTATTAGTTGACCCCACGCTCACTGTCACCTCTGGATCAAGTTTGCTGACTGCTGTCTGCTCATCACTGGCCTCCTTATGCCCCTCAGGACTCCCTGGGGCCTTCAATTATCTTGGCTGAGTCCCTTCCTTTGTTTCTTTCCCCTCAGGTCCCCCGCATGAGACCTAACGTTGTCCTCTGCCCCTCTTTTTACCGGGCACATCCGTCCACGGCCTTTTGAGGGCCTTCCGTTTATCAGTTCATCTCAGAACCCCTGCACATGTTTATAAAGGCCTAGCAGCCCTGCTCACCGCCTTTGGAAGCTAGAAACCAGCTCCTATCAACCACTGGGCACAGAACACAGCAAAAGAAGAGAGCGGTTGGATTGCAGTGGGAGTGTGTCCATGACAGAGAGTTTTGTTGAAAGAAACAAAACACTTTCAAAGGCCTGAGCAAGCAGTATGCTGGGGAGTCCAGCCACTGGTGAAACTCACATTTTGTCCGGGTAAGGCAAAAAGCAGGGCAGAACATACCAAGAAACAAGCGCTGTAATATTTTACAAGGTAGTCTCTATTTTGACATGCCTTAAGGACAAACAAACAAACAAAAAAGGTTAAATGCACCTAGAAAAAATAAAACCTCTCTACAGGAATTTGAGGGTCTTTTTTTCTGAAATGTTTTTCTAACTCTTCACTATTATAAAGCAAATCTTGTGTATATTGCTCTGACAACACCCACTCAAAGAGCCTTTCATAGCTGCATTCTGAGGGTCAGCCTCAAACATTCACTGAAAAATGAGGTGGGAGTGACTGTATTCTCGATGCATAACTAAATTTTTCTAGCACTAGACATATTCTGATGATGTAAGTTAAAAGTCAGCAATTACTTTCCCCTCTGCTAAACGGAAAGCAATTGGGGAATACAGAGGTGGGAAGATAGCCTCCTCAGGTCTAAAGCATGCCTCTCCACTCCTTACCCCGAACCCGTCAACAGTGTGTGTCTCCCATTAACCCTTCTTCGTAATTGTCTATAGGTCAGAATGTGGGGGATTATTTTCAGTGTCGAATATTCTTGAAACTTCCCCTATCACCCAATTCAACCAACACTTCTTGAGCCAGACCCTGAGTCACAAAGGTGGTAAAATGAGCCAGACCCTGAGCCAGACCCTGAGTTAGGCACCAGCTCCCCCGTGGGCACCAGACAAATGTCCCTTCTTCAAGGAACTCATAATCTGAAGGAGAGTCACGCCTGTATACGGCCAGCCAGGGTACCACGTGAAAAGTGACAGTGTAAGAACTCAGAGGAGAGTGTAGTGTCTTCCTGGGTTAGGGAAGAGGGAAAGCATCAAAGCAGTTATGTTTGATCAGGGCCTTTAGGGACATTTGTGTAAGAGTTCACGGCTGAGGAAAGGCAAAAAGATATTCCAGCCCTAGAAAACAACAGAAGCAAAGTCATGGAGGCATGAAAACGCACCCCAAGTTTAAACAGTCATAAGCATCCAATGTGGGGTAAACAGAGAGGGAATGAAGCCTGGAAAGGAGGTTGGAACAGGTTGTGAAGGTCCCTGCCTACCTGTTTAAAGTTTATTTTGGGGCAACAGGGAATGATTAAAGGGCTTTAAAGCAGTTGAATGACTCAGTCAGACTCATGTTTTTAAAAATAATTCTGAGATCAGGGAGTAAGATGGGTTAGAAAGACAGAGACTGAAGGCCAATTATTCAAACATAGGGTAAGAATAGGGACAGTGGAAATTGAAAGAAAGGAACTAACTTGAAATTTTTAGGGAAAAAATGTATAGGAGGAGCCGGCAGCCAACAGGATGTGGAAGTGTGAAAAGAAGAAAAACTACAAAAGTTGCTGATATTCTTGATTGGGAGGGTGGTGACAACATGAACCTAGCTGTAAGGAGGGGCAGAAGAGCAGGTTTGGGGGTGAAGAAGGGGGCCAAGAGGTCCCATTGCTACATGGTGAGTTTGAGACCTCTTGTTACAACCAAATGAAGACAGCTAGTACACAGCTCTAAAGCAGCCTGGAACTGAGAGGGGAGACTGGGGCTAGAGATAAGGATTTAGATGCATTGGCAACCTCAACAATTAAAAACTGGTAGCGAGGAAGGAACAAAAAAAGCAGAAAGAAGCAATGGTAAGCAAGCTGGGAGGAGAAAAAGGAAGCCAAGGGAGGGCATAGTTTCAAAGCAAGAGTGGTTAACAGTCAAATATTGCAGGGAACCTGGGACTTGGGTCTAGATGGAGGCCATCACATTTGACAGTATCAGACCCCTTCGAAAGCAGTTTTAGTACAGCGATATGGGGAGCTGCCTTATGACAGTGGGTATATTGTACAGTACTCATTAGCACCTTCATCCTCAGATGTCAAAGAACCGTTTCGGAAATAGGATTCAGAACATCAATTATTTATTAACAGCTAATCAGGGGATTCAAGCCTATTAGGTTAAATCATTGAAAATATAAAGCAACATATAAAGGTATACAAATAATTACCTCTCTAATTTCAGATCATTAAAGATGCAGGATAAAAGAACAAAAGAAACTCTTAGAATTGAGAGCCATGGAATATTGATGTCCACCCAAATATGGTAGGCGTGGTGATTCCAAGCAAGCACTCTAGAATATACACCAGGGTTCAAGTCCAGCTTTGATCTTCTAGGTATGTAATTTTGGGTAATTAAACTTCTCTAAGCCTGATTTTTTTATCTCTCTAATTAGGATAATAGAAATAACAAATACATATAAAAGCTCTCAGCATAGTGCCATCACATAATAAATGTTGACTTATTATAATAATTCATTATTCTAATTATGCAGTTATTATAATAATGTTTCATTTAGTCTTTACTTTTTAAATCAATAACTATTTTTGAGCCACTCCCCTCTACGTACCAAGCATGACTCTAGGTGCTGGGAATATTAATTAAAAAAAAAAAAAAAAAGAGTAAGACCCAGCTCCCCATCACAAGAAGCACAGCCTAAAGGTTTAGAAGGCAAATGGACAATTACAAAACAAGATGATCCTTGCTGTAACAAAGGAATGAGAAAGGTGCTCAAAAATATTCAAGAGGAAGCACTCGGTGCTACCCCAGGACCTGGAGAAGGAGAGGGGCTGTCAGGCCAGGCTACAAAGATGAAGTAACAGTCATTACAAGGAAATCTGTGAAGAAATTTTAAGGATAATAATAAATATTAAGGTGCCATCACACTCACACACACACACACACACACACACACACACCTGAAAAAGTCAGAAAAAGAAGGTTCTTTGCCCAAGGGCAAACAGCAAGAGAAAAGGAGCTGGAAGCAACCCAAACTCTTGTCATCCAGCTCAAGGAGTTATTTTGGCTGAAATAATCATCATGTAATATTTACACTCTTCCCACCTGAGTTTGGGCTACATGTCCTACAAAGCAAATTAAACATCTCTTGCCTGTCCTCTAAAAGTCTACAGTTTAAAAATAGGTAACTAACACAGGGACAAATTCAAGAACTTTGATGACAAACTACCCCCTCAAGATGGTGTTCTCAAAGGAACAATTTTCAAGTTCAGTTTAGTCCCAAAGGTGAGGATGTTAATAGATTTTGCCCTTCCCGTTGAAAACAACAAATATCAGGGAGAAATTTTTAAATTGCATAGTTTGGTTTCTCAAAAAGTCAAAAATAGAATGATCCAGCAATATACTGGAGTATACTTCTGAGCATATACCCAAAGGAAGTGAAAGCAGGATGTTGAATAGATGTTTGTATATCCATGTTCATAGCATCATTATTCGCAACAGCCAAGAGTGGAAGCAGCCCAGGTGCCCATCAGTGGATGAACGGATAAACAAAATGTGAAAAATACACACAATGGAATATTATCCAGCCTTAACAAGGAGGGAAATTCTGACACATGCTACAACATGGATGAACCTTGAAAACATTATGCTAAGTGAAATAAGCCAGTCACTAAAGACAAATATGATATGATTCTGCCTATCTGAGGTACCTAGAGTGGTCAGATACACAGAGACAGAAAGTAGAGTGGTGGTTGCCAGGTGCTGTGGCGTGTTAGTGGGAGCTAGTGCTCGGTGGGCACAGAGTTTGAACTTTGGAAGATGAAAAATGTTCTGGACATGGCAGTGATGATGTGGCTACACAACAATGGGCACATACTTATGCCACTGAACTGAGCACTTCAAATAGTTAAAAAGGAAACTTTTATGTTACATATGCTTATCATAATTTAAAACAATTTTTAAAACTCGAATGGTTGCCATGCTCATTAAATGCCTGTTCTTCATCACTTAGGGGCAAATAAAAACACCCCGTTTCTGACATTTAGATGCAATGCCATCTGAGGGAGGGACAAGAGACCGAGGCCAGGCGTATCAGAAAGTTCTTTATCCAAAGGAGCAGCGTCCAGTTACCATTCCCTGGGAATGGACATCTTTGTAACCCACTAAGAAGGTGGCCTTTTTGGCAGCCATCATCTGACAAGTTTTCATTAAAATAATCCCCGTGTAACAGCATCACCCCACTAGGGAATGACTGTCAAAGTGCACATTCCAAAAATTACTAGTTGAACTTCTATGTGCAAAAGCACTAGGCCGAGCTTTATGCAAGACCTGTGACTGCAATTCGTAAATCAGTTCTTGCTTTTAAGAGATGTCTAGTTGAACAAATAATAGACACAAGAAAAGTTAAATAACAGTAAAAGAAGTCTATGATTATGTTCGATTAAGTAGTATATGTAACTAGCCCTTTAACAAACTTGGAGAAGGGAGAGATGACTGGGGGCTGGAGGGTTCCAGGAAGACTGATGCAAAAGACTCTGGATGAAATGTTCAGGACTCAGTAAGTAGAAGCAGATGAACCTGGTTCAAGTAGTGGGTTTGTGATGGGAAGTGGTAAGAGAGAAGGGTAGAAAGAGATGGGAGCCAGATTACAATAGCTCTTAAAAAGTCACTTTCTGAGTTTGGATTTCCGCCTCTACCCACAGAGGAACCACTGTAGGTTTCTGAGAAGGGGCACTGTATGATGAACACGATGTTCCCATGTGGGGTGGCTTTGGAGAGGGAGACCCGTAATTGGTAGAAAGTTGGATTCCAGCCCATTGAAGTATATACCTGAGGGCCACTGAGTCACAAAAAATGAAACCAAACACATGCTTTTGTTAGGTTAAAGTTAGGGCTTTAAAATGTGTCAGGCCATATGCTTATAGATGCACTGAATATTTCTTGAAGGATACACAGGAAACTGCTGACATTGGTAACTTTTTAGGAGTAGGACTGGAGGTAGGGGAAGGAAGACTTTGACCTTTCATTGTGTACCTTGTACAATGTGGATACACTTCTCAACCATGTGCATGAATTCATTTTATAATTTTAAAAGTTCTTTTTAAAATGACAACCAGATAGTGTTAAAAAGTGGGCTCTAATCAGCAAATTCAAAACATTTCCAATTACAAAAGGTGACATGTATCTCAATCTTGTTTGTACCATATCTTAATCTCTATCACATATAGTGGAGATGTTGTGAGAATGACCTAAAAGGAATGGTACAAAGCACAGAGAACTAACTGCACATCTGAGGCTTTACCTCAAAACAAACAGATGAGCCACTCATAATAAAACATCTTTTTGGTATATCTGCCTGAGTCTATTCCAAAGCAACTCCCCACTAAAAACAAAAATCAAAAATAGTAGCCCACAGTATATTTGATAAGACATATCCCCATCTCAGTAAGTGGCTTTTTCATCCTTCTAGTAGCTCGGAGCAAAACCAGTTGAATCATCCTTGACTTATTCTTTTTCTCCCATCCTCTATATCCAAGTTCCATCAACTCTACCTTAAAGATTTATCCAGAAGCCAGCTGCATGTCACCAAACCTACCACCCTCACCCTGGTCCACCATCTCTAACTGGACCACTTACAGTAGCTTTCATTCCACTCCCTGCTTCCACTCTTGTCCCATACAATCAATCTTCCACAGGACAGCCAGAAAGATCCTCCTAAAACACCAATCTGAACAAGTCACTCCCCTGTCCACAACTTCCTGTGACTTCCTAGCGTATGGCTAAGACCCAAAGTTGTCGCCTGGCCTCAAAGCCTGCATGATCCAGACCCAGTTTCCTCCCCAACATCACATCCTGTGCTCCCCACTGGCTCCCAACACGCCAGTCACACTGGCTTCCTGCCCACTCCTTGGACACAGCAGCGACCCCATCTTTGGGCCTTCATCTCAACCAATTCAGGTTGAGAGATCCCCTCAACCTGAATCTCTTCCCCTAAACGTCCCTGTTCCCCCGCCTCGCTTCATTTGGGTCTCTAGTCAAATGAAAACTCATCAGAGAGGCCTTTCCCGTCCATCCTACATCAACTTCTAGAACCACCTCCCTCTCTTTCCCTTTGCACTATTTTTTCTTTATATCACCTGAAAGTATGACACTCATCTGTCATTTGTCGTTGTTTAGTACCCGCCTCACCCAACTAGAATGTGCTCCATGATGTCAGCCTTTTTTTTTGCCATCTTCACTGCTATATCCCCTAGGCCTAGAATATGCCTGGCAAATAAATGAGAGCTCAATAAATATTTGTTGAAGACTGAAGTAAGCACAAATCAAGGCACCCAAGATCACCGGACAAAAAGAGGTTTTTGAAGCCCCAAATGAGGCATATGCATAACAATGCCCAGTAAATTAGGGGTAAGAGAATGAAAAAGCCAAAACATCAACTGACAGCCATATAAGTCCATCGCTTATCTACAGCATGCTGGGAATCCACATGTATGCTTGACATTAAGTCATACTTTGCAACATCATCTGTGTACAGGCTGGAGGGCCATCCTTAAGGTTTTGTGGCTAAAGAGTAAATACGGTAACAACTTTCCTCCTCCCTTTCTCCAGGACCAATGAGCTTGGACTGAAAATTCTGCTGAAGAAAGAAAGCAATCACTGTCTCACCCAGAAGGCCCAGAATATTCAATTATTCCATGGAGAAGGTCTAGACAAAGCCCCAGCCTTGGAACTAGGAAACTAGGTCAAAGTCAAGTTCTACCACAAATTCAGGGACCTTGGGCAAATCATTGTATGTTTCTGATCCTGTTTCTTTGACTGTAAAGCAGGAATGATGACATGTTCCCTGTTTCTTCACATGGTCATTGTAGAATAAAATGAGATGATGCACTTACAAAGGCCTCCTGAAAACTAAGTGGACCATACATCATGTGTGGTCATCAATTTGTACTGGCTGATCTCTAGTTCACATTCCCTTCTCTTTTGCTGGTGAGCTTTGTCTAAACAAGGATCTGATCAGGTCCCTCCCCTGCTCAAAACATTCACTGATTTCAACTTGAAACTTCAACGGTTCAAACTTCTTCACAAACTGAACCCAAACCATTTTTAGGGTCACACCTCCAGCCCATTCCTGTGCTGTGGCCTGTACTCCAGCCACAGGGAACTACTCCTCATCCTCCAATCTAATCATGATCTATTGCACGTCTATGCCAGGCTATGTGCCTAGGGCCCCACCCTCACCCATCCTCCCTTCTTCCATCAGGAAAATCCTAGACATTCTCCAGCCTGAATCAGATGCTTCCCCCTGTGGGCTTTTTCTCAGGCACCCTGTTGAATCACTGCTTGTTTGCAAGTCCTTTCTCCCACCGGACCAGTGGGTCTCCATCGGATGTTGTGTGTCCTCAACATATAACAGGGTAATGCATACAGTAGGTGGCCAGTGTTTGTTCTTTCTGAATATGGCTCTCTCAGGCCTCTCCAGTTCTAGCTCCCTATGACTTACGGCTTGGAGTAAGTGTTATGAAAGGCCTTTTCTTACTCTTCTACCCCTGAGGAAATATTCTGGAAGGTGAAACTGACTGAACACTCCTAGGGGGCTTCTAGAAACAGGCATGAACTGAGCAGAGGGACAGAATGAAGCTAGTGGCCTCTTTCCAGTCCTCATAAGTTATGTGTTTAAGGTGTGCTTCACTTTATTTGAGGTGCTTTGAATTCTCTACTGAGACACACCCATATTTAAGTCTGGTATAAATGGAAACGATTTTCAACTTATTCATTTTCAGGATTATCCAAGTTTCTCCTTTTCATGCTGGAGGAAACTCTTTTATTTATTTATTTATTTATGGCTGAGTTGGGTCTTTGTTGCTGCACGCGGGCTTTCTCTAGTTGCTGCGAGCGGGGGCTACTCTTTGCTGTGGTGTGCGGGCTTCTCATTGCAGTGGCTTCCCTTGTTGCAGAGCACGGGCTCTAGGTGCGCGGGCTTCAGTAGTTGTGGCAGGCGGGCTCAGCAGTTGTGGCTCACGGGCTCTAGAGCGCAGCCTCAGTAGTTGTGGCGCACGGGCTTAGTTGCTCCGCGGCATGTGGGATCTTCCCAGACCAGGGCTCGAACCCGTGTCCCCTGCATTGGTTAAGGTGGATTCTTTTTTTTTTCTTTGTCTTTTTTTTTTTTAATTTATTTATTTATTATTTATGGCTGTGTTGAGTCTTAGTTTCTGTGCGAGGGCTTTCTCTAGTTGCGGCAAGTGGGGGCCACTCTTCATCGCGGTGCGCGGGCCTCTCACTATCGCGGCCTCTCTTGTTGCAGAGCACAAGCTCCAGACGCGCAGGCTCAGTAATTGTGGCTCACGGGCCTAGTTGCTCCGCGGCATGTGGGATCTTCCCAGACCAGGGCTCGAACCCGTGTCCCCTGCATTGGCAGGCAGATTCTCAACAACTGCGCCACCAGGGAAGCCCAAGGTGGATTCTTAACCACTGTGCCACCAGGGAAGCCCCTGGAGGAAACTCTTGAATTGACTATAATTCAAAGCAATTATTGTTCTTTAGCTGTCAAGGTGCCCTGTTATTCTTTTCATAAATATCCTGGATGATCTGAGCCCAGTTCAATGCAAACTCATTTTTTTTTCCCTAGCACTGTACCTTTTCAGTTGCTAAATTTACAGCATTAAAATGAAAGGAAGAAAGGAAGCCCCACTTTTGCCCCCACTGCTAACATGATATATGTCTGGATTTTAATTGCCCTTGTAATTATACTCTTGGCCAGGTCTGCACAGGTATAATGTAGAAATTAAACATTATGGCACAGCCTGAAAAGGCCTCGCTGAGGTATGAAGACACGACGGCTTTGTAATATCTCCAGCCACCAGGAGAAGGAAAGAGAAAGATGAAAAGGAGGCCTGGGAATGTCATAAGCTAGCTAGCAATCCACTGAAGAAGCATTTTCTGTCTATGACCACCTCGAAGACTGTGTGAGCTGGAAGGCTGCGAATCCCCTGGTGGTTTGATAGTCAGCTAAGGCTAGATGAAAATGGAAGAACGTGGATTGCTTGACTGTGAGTTAAGAAATAAGCACAGCAACAAAGGGAAACATGCTATGAGATTTTCTAAATATTTACCAAGGGGAGTTGACAATTCAGTGAGTGGAGCCAGACCTGACAGTGAGCTCTCCTGACTGCCTCCGACACCTTCCCTCGATCACCATCTCCATCTCTAAAAACAGGTGATCCTCACCTCTGGGGTTGTCAGAGGAAAAACCGCCTCTCTGTGATAAACCCGGCAAATGCTCCGTGATGATCCTAGCACACAGACCACTGCATTTACTCTTCCTCCCCAGATTTCTTATCTAACGTAGAGGAGTAACCAAACAGCGATCTGTAAAACACTGAGTCGATATAAACTACGTTTAAGGTAAAATACTTCTTTCCACAGTAATTTTCAACTAGTGATAGCCACATGATTTCAGAACCCAGTATCCATGAACCTCCCTGCCAGTCCCCATTCCAAAGTCAAATTTCTCATCAGCCCACACAGCAGTTATTTTCATTCTTGATCTTCCCAAGTCAATTGATAATTGTTAATCTGCAGGTCAAGGTTATTAATTTTTTAAAATTATTTTTTATTAAAAAAATTATGAAGAAATGTACTTTAGATCACTTTAAACTCCCCACTGGTTATGTTTCCTACCATTTCAGGTCTTGAATGGAGGGTATAATTTTGCTTTTGAATTTGAAATTTGGAATAATATACTTCAAGAGCAATTTAGTGACTGGGCTTAGATTAAAACAGGTATTTGACAGTCCCAATAATTCCCTAAAGTCTTTTCCTTCTCCATTGCTCCAGAAAATGCTACATAATTATTTGTCTTAAAATCTGTATTGTCTCAAGATACCTGTTGCGTAAAAATGCATACGTCTGTACACCTAACAGGCAATGGGGAGGTTATGGAACAGTTTAGAGTTGAATGCTCCTTATGTCTTCTCTCCTATCTCCAATACCTTTTTAAGATTTCACTAGGATGAAAGTATTGGATATTAAAATATATCCTCTCACAATCTCCCTCAAAGGAAAGAAAATGTCAGTGGTTTAATATTAGGCAGAACTTCAGGAAATAAACCCAATACTGGCCTTGAGAGAGAGACAGGAAAGAAATGGTCTAGAATGGTAAGAAGCATGGAAGGCACGTACCACCACTGCACATAAATGACCAGGTAAATTACAGTTAGGTCTCACCTTCAAGCAAGTAGCTATGCAAATAGAAGGCTAGACTCAATGACCTCCAAAGTCCCTTCCCAGTCCAATAGCGTTTGCCTCATGAATTTTTTATAGTCATCCTCTGTCCTATCATGCTGTCCCCATGCATCATCAAGCTCTCCTGGCCAATTCCACGACTGAAAGGAAAATCTGTTTTCAAAAAATCCATGCTTTGAATACTGCCAAAATTACAGTTCTGTCCTTGAAACAATGACCTGCACATAATGGGCATGGCTAAATACCTCTGAGCAAGGAAGTGTCCAATACCTTTAGCAATATTTTTAAAGCTTCTTTGATATATGCAGAATTATTACCTGAGGCCTTGAGAGTGAAAGATTGTGAAGCCAAGAGACAATCCTATAACCAAACTTTCCAACTTATACTTCTATATCCTCTGCCGACTTCTGAACCTTAAAAGAGGGTGGAACTGAACAGTTGAGTTTGAATCCCAGCCTCACCTCTCATCAACTGAGTGATGTGAGGGAAATTACTTAATCTCCTTGAACCTGTTTCCTCACTTGTAAAATGTTGATTATATGAGCTACCTTGAAGAGTTATTGTGACAACCGAATAGGACAATATAAAGAAAACTCTGAGCATTCATTTACTCGTTCCCTCATTCATTCAACAAAGATTAACTGAGTGTGCACCACCAGCCAGGCACCGGGCTAGGCACTGGTATGTAAAAGACAGAGGAAAAAAAAAAAAGAAGGAAAGCTACTGTTATTTTTATTTACCAAAAACAAGCCTGTTTCCAGAACTGTGGCAGAACCATCAGATTTTGACTCTAGTTCAAAACTTTCATTCACAGCTAGTTTGCCTAAAATAGTCATTTTTAGTTTGTCATATAGGAGACTCTGCCTCCTGCCACACCTTTACCTACCCCGAAGCTAACCATCTAGCAGGTATTTTGCTAAAAGACACCTTCAGAACACTTGGGAGAAGCAATGACCAGAGCAAAAAGTGGTATCCCAGCTCTCAGCTGGGCAAGCCACTCAGGAAAACTTGATACGCCTGTGCTGCAAGGCCCATCCTGGATGCCTGGGAGGTCTGGGGTGCTTTCAATTCCATGAGCAGACTGAGTCTTCTGAGAATTTGGGATTAACAGGACTGGCTCATCCCCAATCATTGTGACTGGACCACCGATAAAGACAAGGGCAACAGCTAAAGGGGTCTAACGGCCACGTTTTTGTAATGTAGGGCTTATGTCTTTCAGCTGTACTTTATGCTAGGATTTGATAAAGTTCTGTATAAATGACCCACTTCTGAGGAGTCAGTTAGTTTCAAGGCTGGTGCGCTCTTCTTCAGTGTGAGCCTAATATTCCTTTTTCTAACTAGCCCACAGCCTCCGGGCAAGTACAAGCCTAGCTGTGTTGGGTATTGAGCATTCAGTACACTTAAACATTTTGCACTTACAAAAAAGAGCTTCCCAAGACATTCTGGAACCCACGGCTCCTAGCAAAAGAGTTAAAGTCTGATACTGAAATAGGAAATGACCTGCCCTAGGTCATAGGATCAGAGGGTGGTCAAAGAGGGAATTCTAGAATAAAATTTGGTACCATCTTTGAAATTAAGAATCGGTTAGTGGATAGTACAGAGGTGCCTAAAAAAATTTTGATTTGCACACTCCTCTCATTCAAGAGCCGCCTGAATCACTTTCCTTAGGAATTCAAGTATAGATCGTGACTAACTCAAGGCTGTGGACTTTGCAAGGCTGCCTGCTACCTGGAAGTGACAGCCTAGCCTCCCCTCACAGGAGTTCTGGGTGCAAAAATACTGTCACTATATATCCACCCCCCTCCACCATCTGAGGCATACAAAACTTTTTTCATTTTCCTTCAGTGAGTTAAGCGTATTACTATTAACTCCTGGCGCCTCTAATTCCTCACTGAAAATAGTGGTTTGGATATTAATAGGCTGTAAATCAAGACCCTACCTGGGGCTCGTTGTCACGGAAACGGTACTCAAGCCTACCGCTACTTCCCCACCTTTGGACGTCTGGGTGAGTTGGTGGGAGTTGGGGATTGTTTTAAAGCTCCTGTTATTTCTCCCACTTTCTGCCATTTCTCATGGCCAAGTTGTTGGAGAAAGAGGAACCCGTGAGGCAAGGGAGAGTAGAGTGGACCGTAGCAGCTTGGAGAAGCGGAACTCTTTGGGAGAGGAAGGGTGGGGGTCCTTGGAGGATGGCTTGGGGCACGCTGATTTCTCCTTCTTGGGGCTGCACCCGGCCACTCTCCGCGTCGTTCTCAACGCTCGGAGACCCGGCCCCTCCGCCGCCCTGCCCTCCCTGCCTGGGCGCTGGGCTGCCGGGGAGCGCGCAGACAAGTTCCCCAGAAGAGAATCTGAGTGGCCCCAGGGCTGAGGAACCCGGCAGAGAGGGCAGCGCGGAGGTCCGACAGGCTTGAGGCAGAACCCCCTTCGTCCCTACGCCGGGGTCCTGGAGGAGGCAGCCCGGGACCAGAACACGCACCCCCTCACCGCCCTCCCAGCGCCCCCGGGCGGCGCTCCAGGATCCGGCTCTCCAAAGCAAGCGCCAAGCTTGCCAAGCGCCGCCGAAGCCCACGAGGATTCCCGCGCCCCGGGGCGATAGCTGCCGCAGCCGCCAGGGCCTCCCACGGGCTCTACGCCCGGCACCCAGGGCTGGGTCCCCACCCGGTCCCCTGGGCCCCGTGCGTCACGCGCCCCCTGGGCCCAGCGCCTCCGCTGCGCTCGCGCCGCGCGCCCCAGCCTCGCGCATCCGCACCCGCACCCAGCTCCCTCGGGCCGCCGGGCCCTCCCGGGACTCACCTGCGCTGGGGCTGTAGCGGCGGCCACCCCGAGCCCGGGGGTGGCAGCGGCGGCGGCGTAGGGGGAGGAGGGCAGCGCGGGGCTCCTGGCACAGCGGCCGCCGGGCGCCTGGTGCTGCCGAGCCGCGGACCCGCCCAGAGATATAAATAACATTATCTGAGGAGGGACATTCCTGCCGGGGGACATCGCTGCTGCCGGGACCAGATAGTCCCGCGGCGGGGGCGAGGAGGCGGGGCCGCAGCCTCCCGCAGAGCCAGGCCCAGCCCCCGCCTTCCCCACCCACTCCCGCACCTGCCAATCAGCCTCCAAGCCCGGGGCCACCTGCCCGGCCTCCGCCCGGCTCCCTGGGCCGGCCTCCGCCCCCCTCCGGACTGCATGAGCCCGAGCCGCCAGAGGCCAGAGCCGGCCGCAGCGCCCCCATCGCTGCTCACCGCCCCTCACCACGCGCTACCCCGAGCCCCCTGCAGCGGGGAAAGGATTTGGCTCGGCAGCTCCGGCCTAATTCGTGCGCCCGGAGCGGCGAGTCTGGCCGCGAAAATGAGCCCTCCAGTCTTTCCCGCCCTGCGTTCCCACTGTATACAGTCAGGTTTTTAAAATATATTAAAAGACACGCTTAGGCCGTAGGGTAGGCAAAGCGGGCGCCCCGGCAGTGCGCCGCCGCTGCGGCGGATTTGGGAGGGACAGATTGTTCCCGGGGGCTGGTGTGTTAGAAAGCGTCCTCCGGGCGGGCTTCTCCTGGATGGTAGTAAGAACAGACGCTGGGAGGGCTCGGGTGGGCACTGGCCCGAGACCCGCGCCCCCAGCCTGAGGGCTCGGTGTCTCCGTTTCTGTTTGCAAACCTGGTGTGGTCCAGGCGGACCGGGCAATGCTGGCGGGGCGCAGCCCGCAGTCCCATGGCTCGCACGTTACAGGGACTGTAATCAACAGGCAAGCTGCCACCCCAGCCCACCGACACCTCCTGGCCAGACCCAGTTTCCAGGCGAGCGGAGGCTTCCGCACGCTGGGTGGGGTGGGATGCTGTAGGCCAGAGAAAACACGAGAAGCGATGGTGCCAGAGAGGAAAGACAAAGCATCTCCGAGTCACCTCGGGAGAGAGACACGGAAGTGGCAGCTTGCAAGGCTGTCCACTTTGTTGACTTTCTTACTATACAAGGTCATTGTTCATTAAGGCTTGGTGGTACACCTTGCTGCAGCTTTCATCTCTTCTCTCCATCAGCCGTGCTGAGACAGTTTCTCACCAGACATCAGCCCAGGTAATCTCAGGTATTTTTGAGATGACAGTGGAGATTTAAAGCGCAAAGATGATAAAAGAGTTTTAACTTTGATGATGCCTAGTGTTCTTAACAACGAAACAGTCTTACTCCTCGTTATTTGCTTGGGAGTATAATTATGCTGTTTTCCAGGATTCACCAGGAAAAGGGTGTTTAAGTGCCAGATGTGTGTGCTTAGTTTATATATTGAACATATGCAAAGATACTTCACTTCCTGCTGCAGTCACACTTCTTGAGAGTGGGCATTTAGACATTGAGATGTGCCAGGTGGCGCAAACTCCACAGATGTTACAAAGCCACAGAACTCTCCACACTACCACCTTGTTGTCTGGGTCCTTATTAAGCTCAATTTCCCAAGACATACTAGTAATAGAGGGAAGATAATAGAAGAGTATTTGTGGTCAGCCATTAGATTAGCAGTGATCCACCCTTCCCCCTTTCTGATAACATTTAAGAATCCATTTGTTTTTTTTACTGAGTTAGAAACAACAAGTCTTTTTCATTTAAAAATTAAGAACCAAATTCTGGCGAGGAAAACTCAAGAAAAACAGGCCAACTTCAAAGGCTGAGACTATCATATATCTCAAGTAGAAATCTTTGTTCTATTTTTGAAATAAAAAAATGGAGAGAAATTATGTATTTGTGTTTTTAAAAAGCCTTGTGTGGATAAACTTATTAAATAAATTCATGATTCCCTAGAATTGCAGCTCTGCAGCTACATAATTATATATTACATAAAACAGACAATTCCTTACCTTTAGGTTTGTGGCTCTGAACTGAAAAGTTGTACACATATATTTCTTTGTAGCCTTAAAATTTATAATTTTCAACCACGAGAAAAAATTAATATGGTAAAAGCACCAAATCAGTGGACAGATTACCCCAGGATTTTACAAACCTGTTCAGCTGCTTTAGTTATTTCCACTTTAGCTGAAATCTAAATAATTCAATACAACCTCATTTGCTACAGAGCCTGTTATCCTGACAGCATCCCCACATGCTTTACAGCTAATAGAGTTACAGTGAAATGGTAAATTAGGACTGAGGGAGAGAGGAAGTTTAGAAGTACAGAGGAAAAGGGTATTGTCAAATAAGGAGGGAGGAAAATGGCAGATCCCAGGGAGTGGGAATGAGAAACTGGGGAGAGTGAAATAGGTAAGAAGGAAAAGCTCATATAAGTGTTCATATTTGAAGTCATTGCTGTGGGCAGCAGGGATTAATTCTGCAGGGACTTCCTGAGAAGAGTTCATAAAGCTTCCCTGAATTGTCTATCAGAAAGGTGGGAGATTGGTCCTCATCCTGGTTGGTCAAGGGACTGCCCCCCTAACCCCCTATTCCATGTTGACAGCCCACACTTCCAAGCTACCAAGCAAGCTCCTAACTGGCAATCTGCAGTTCTAGGGCCACAGAGAAGGTGTGCATTTGAAATTAGATGCTGTCAGCCAGGAACTGGGGCTTCTACTTAACCAGGAAGTGAGAGGAAGCCCTCACAGAACTGTCAACCCAGCTCCAGCTAAAATCAATAGGTGAGAAGCGGATTAAGTCAGGACATTAGAGGAATCTGACACAAGAAGGAACTTTCATTTTCTATTTCTATATTCTCTGAATTCTTCACATTGAGCTTGTATTATCTGATAATTAATTAGAGATAATAAAGAAAATAATAAGTAGAGATTGGGTCAAGATGGTGGGTTGAGCCCATGCGTTTACCTTCTCTTCCATCCTAAATCTCATAAAAAGATATGTCTTAAAGAGAATAGAAATCTAACAGCACAGGGAAATAAGAAAAAAATGTGATCAATTTTCCAGGAATTTTTAGGAAATCCTGAAATATAGAAGAGAGAGACAGGACCTGATTTAGAGAAAAACAAAGTTAGAGGAAATCAAAACAGGTTCAGGAGAAGGAATAGTTTAGGGAAATTCCAAGCAAGAGTCAAAGGATACAAGAGGAGGTGGGGGGGGGGGAACCTAGGGTAGAATAATTCATTGAGGAGTCCCCTCCCCTGCTGGCCTTAAGTACCAAATGTTTGCCTGTGGGATAAAGTTAGTGGGGATCCTGGAACCAGAGAGGCAGAGCCCAAGTATATACTGACCGCTACAAGTAATAGGGAACTTTCACTCTCTCTGGATAGCATGTTGTGCCCTTCCTTCACAGTTCCTGAAGACAGGCTATGATTAACAGAACAGACAGGCAAACCGATCCTCAAATAAAAGATGATCGGACAATCAAAATCACCAAAGATTTTGTCAGCGGAGGGGAACCAATACCATGAAAGAAAAGCACAAAACCCAACTAACAAAGAAGTAATATCAGAGGAAACTAAGTTAATAAAGGAAACAGAAGATAAAATTTAAATGAATTTAAATTTTATTCAGCAAGATTTGAAAGGATATTGTATCCATGAAAAATAATCAGTGAGAAAACGTAGATATTTAAAAAGTAGTTTCTGAAGTTTAAAATTCATTAGCTGATCAGCAGAACTGATCAAGTTAAGAGCAGATTAGTGGAAACAGAAATTCTCCCCAAACAGAGGGCAAAAAACAAGGAGATGGAAAGTTTGTGAGAATGGTTAAAAGTCATGGCGGTGAGATCCCCAAGTTCCAATATCTGTTCCAATAGAAGTTACAAAAGGAGAGAAAAGAGAGAGCAGATGAGATGATAATAAGGAGAAAGTGGAATAAAATTTCTCAGAGTTGAAGAAAAATATGAATTTTCAGATTCAATAAAAGTAGTTTAAAGCAGGATAAAGATTTTTAAATACAGTTTACAGTTGTATGTACAGTTTAAAGTTTATGATTTGATTCTAAGACCCAAGAACTTGAAAAAATTAAATCATAAACCAAAAATATAGACTAGACTAGCTTCCTGTGCCTTGAATTAAATTAATCCTAAAAACTATTTTTACTGAATCACAGAACCAGTTATTTGTTTGAAATTTTAAGACTACTGTGACTTAGAAATGAACATGTATCAGAAAGCTACTTAAAAACAGAAATACGAAACCAAATAAACCCAACCCTACCCAATGTTCCCCTCATTCAAATCTCTGCTAACAATGGAAAAATCAAGAACTCATGGTTATGAACAGAAAACTTCGAAATAGTGCCTAGGGCTCAAAAAACATTAGTTCCCTTCATCTTTACCTTGTCACCAAGAGATGTATTTCATAAAACTAAACTGAAATTTCTGTTCCATTTCTGGGAACATCTAGGGGAACCACAGTCTCCACAACTTCCAAAGACAAAGCAGCAGGAGGACCCATTTGAAAAGCCCACCATTTACAATATAGAGGCACTGAGGACAAAGGACTAAACTTCACCTTCAGATGCCTCAAACAGAATGGTCCTTGCAAGGAATCTGAAAACTGGCAGTTAAGTGTGTAAATACCAAACTGACCTCCCTCTAAAGGAGCAAGTGACACCAATTTCAAATTTCCCTCCACCGATAATGGAAAGGAGCAGACGAGCAAGGCTTACATCCTGTCATCCACCAGTGCATGGAAGCACTAACCAGGCTTTGGAATAAATGGGCATCTTTCCTTCTATAGCTGTGCCTGAGCTTTCCTTCCTTTCCAGGATTAGATTTTCCATTACCTAAGAGATGTGAGCTTGTGCAGATGTAATAGCAGGCTTATACTAGGGTGTGATGATAAACTGGTGTCTGAAGACGCTTATGTTCTGCTGCAGTTGCCTTGTTCAGGTTGTATTAGTTTGCATGGGCTTCCATGACAAATACCACAGACTGGGTGGCTTAAACAACAAAATTAGTTTTCTCACAATTCTGGAGGATAGAAGTCCGAGATCAAGTTACCGGCAGGGATGTTTCTTCTGAGGCCCCTCTCTTTGGCTTGTAGGTGGCCATCTTTTCCCTCTGTCTTCACATGGTCTTTCCTTTGTGTCTGTGTCCTAGTCTCCTCTTGTGAGGACACTAGTCATATTGGATTAGGGCCAGCCACATGACCTCATTTTACCTTAATTACCTCTTTAAAGGCTCTATCTCCAGATCTGGTCACTTTCCGAGGTACTTAGGGCTAGCATTTTAACATATGAATTTGGAGGGCAGGCCACAATTCAGTCCATAACCCAGGCCTCATCTTTTCTCACATGAATTGCTTCTTATAAACCTCCTAACTGCTGTCCCATTCTCTAGTTTCACTCTCCTTCAACTCTTCCCTCACACAGTAGCCAAAGTACACTTTCTAAAAAAGAAATCTGATCATGTCAGTCCGCTACTTTAAATCATCCGATGGCTCCCTGTTGCTTTCGGGATACAGTTTTAAGTTTCCCAGCACTTAGCACAGCCCCTGACACACAAGATGTACTTAATAAAGGCCTGACGAGTAAGTGAGTGAATAAGTGAATTAATGAACAAATAAATCATGCAAACTAAAAGAGAGTTGCAGTTCTGGAGGCCAACCAAAGAAGTAGGTAATTGAAAGTCATTTCTACTTGGGTTAAAAATATATATTTGTGATTTTTTTCAGGAGAATCACTTTCCTATTTATGTTTGAGTAAATTTATTTAAATAAATTCACATTCCCGGAGACATAATTGGCAATATTTGTGTCTGAATTTCACCAGCTCCTCGGCCACCTTGGCACATTCATACCTAACTTACTGTCTGTGGATGAGAAATGAAGTCAATTAAGTAGGTTTTATGTTCACACCCACTACCAAGTTCACCTGCCGTCTTCCAATGTTTCATTCATAATAAGGTACAGCAAATACAATAGTGATGGTTCAGCTCTGTGGACTTTGTCTCTGTTTGCTCCACCCTCTCAGTGCCGTTTTCAGACTTCATCCTGGGGCAGTGGCCCCACTCCAAACCCCACGCTCCAGTATGCCAAAGCCTTGAGCACGTAGGATTAAGAACGTAGGAAGGTGGATCATAAAGCATTATAAGCAGTGAGTTGGTGTTGACATTAACACTCTGTCTTGAGTACTCCACAAAGTGGATAGTCTGTATGTGAATAATCAAAAGTGCCTAAACCTGAAACCTTTGTTCTCTTATAAATATTTATCAAGCCGGGAACTCAAATCAAGGAGAGAAAATATAATTTCAAACTCGAGTTTGTTAACAAGGAACGACAGCTAGAGTGCTAACAATTCAACCAATTAAACAATTTTGTGTTTATGTGATAATTATTGCCAGCATAAATGATCTTGTTAATTGCTTTAATTTGTTAGTGAGCAGTTTCCAAACTTACAATTTTTTTTTCATAGTATTAACCAAAACCTTTGGGAAATTTTCAATAACGTTTGGAAAGATACTGCAATGAAAGATTCCATTACCTTTGCAAATTCATCTCATTTTCTAGTCTGTGGGATATTTCTGCAGCTGCTCAACTTCGGTTGAATATTTCTTGAATGCTTTAAAGACTACAAGAGACTCAAACATGATTTATTTTGTAGAATAACTGGTTCTTATCAAAAACACCATCCTTCTTCATTTTCCTTTGTGTATGGCAAATTTTATTTTTAAAAGATTTATCATTTTCTTTTTGCCAAATGCCATATAATCATTTTTATTCAATTTCATGAAGTAAATTGCTATCACTATCCTTATTGCCAGATAAAGAAACCAAGAAACTCAGAGTTCAAGTAACTGTCCAAAAATCACATAGAACTCCAAATCCCTTCCTTATGAAAGAGTTATTTATCTAGGAAGCAGTATCTCGTGGGTTTTTTTTTTTTTTTTTTTTTTTTTATTTATTTTTGGCTGCGTTGCGTCTTCGTTGCTGCATGCGGGCTTTCTCTAGTTGCGGCAATGGGGGCTACTCTTCATTGTGGTGCGCGGGCTTCTCATTGCAGTGGCTTGTCTTTGTTGCCGTACACGGGCTCTAGGGGCACGGGCTTCAATAGTTGTGGTGCGCAGGCTCAGTAGTTGTGGCTCGCGGGCTCTAGAGCGCAGGCTCAGTTGTTGTGGCAGGAGGGCTTAGTTGCTACGTGGCATGTGCGATCTTCCCAGACCAGGGCTCGAACCCGTGTCCTCTGCATTGGCAGGCGGATTCTTAACCACTGTGCCACCAGGGAAGTCCCTCTCATGGGTTTTTAAATTAACAGATCCCATGATATTTAAGTAGATGATCTACATTATAGACTAATTTTTTAAGTCAATAATTAGATTAAGAATTAAGCCCCCAATTATGCTGAGTGTGTACAAGTAACAACTCAGTGCTGCTAGTTCTATTCCATCATCATCTTAATCATCAAAATACACTTAATTAAGCATCTAGCTCTGGACCTTCCATAGCAGAAACTGAAATAAGCCAAAGCTTTAGACCCTTCTTTTAGAAGTGTTTCAAAGCTGTGAGTGAGCATCAGTATTCTGTTACAGACCCCAACTACTGCCTAAACCTATTTCTCAACTCCCACTCCTCACCTCTACCAAATATGGCCAGAAATTGAAGTAGGAGCTTGCCACATACGATTTCAAGTACTTGAGGTATTCCCTGACCTCATTCTAAAGATTTTATATATTTTATATATATATATATGAATCTTTTAACTTATTGCATAACTAACAACCAATATTAAAATGCAAATAACCCTGGGAAGAGTTAAGTTTTAAGGCACAGGCTTTTGGCTACTGGAGTAAAAAAAAGGCAGTGCCACTTAGTGACATTTTAATAGCCAAGCAATATTTTAGAAAGATGGTAGTAGGGTAGACTGAAAAGATTAATAGATGTAAAGTCAAACGACCTGGCTTCTACTCCCCTTTATCCTCTCTATGCCTTTGTTTTTCTTCCGCAAAATGATGGCATTGAACTAGCTAGTCTCTAAGGACTCTTTCAGCTCTAGCTTTCTATTATTTTACACTTACAGTGAGAATATACTAGATGTTCGTTACAATAATGTTCTTTAAAAGGAAAAACTGGAAATTAGTTCAATGTTCATCACAATGGAATTGATGAAATCAAGTATAGTGGGTATAAACACATGTATAAATTCTATGTAGCCAGTTAAGTGATGATATGGTTTTATATTTATTGATAGAGAAAGCTGTCATGACATACTGTTGTTTTTTTTTTTTTTTAAAGTAGCCATCAAATAATTTCCATTTGACTAAGGAATAAAGTATTTTATATAAGGAAGGATACTCCTAAAAATCTCAAGTTATTTCTAGATGGTGGGATTAAGAGTAATTCTTACTTCCTTCTCTATTTTTCTATGACATTTGGGTATTTATACGTATAGAACATTTTCATAATAAGCAACAAAGTTATTTCATTTTGGGGGAAATATAGTTAAATATAAGCAGCAAATATTAATTCCTTTCCTGTGAGCAAGTTTTGGTAGAGAAGAGGGCCAGGGCAAGGACAAAACAGCAGTGAACTAAAGGAAAACAATGCCTGAATATTTTCATCAATAACTCAGATAATGAAATAAATATGTGCCATGAAGGTAAAAAACAGCTCTTGTTACACAAATTGGGCACAGCTGATCTGTTTTTCTCCATCATCTCAGTCATCACGTGTTGGAGGCGGATTTGCCTGACCCATGCTCCCTCCCTTACCAGTCCATCCCATGCACAATGGGAAGATTTATCAAGCCATCCGACTGGCCCAATCCAGGCTAACCGTCTTATGACAAGATTAATCCCATAACTTTGTGTTCTTTACTACCCGTGCTTTAATTATCTGAGTTTCCTAAGGTTTCCTAATCAATCTTGATACTTATCAATTATCACTCAACTTTGAAAAAATGCAGAATTATTAGAAAGTAGATTAAATCAAAGAGGGATTCATACATACTGAGTCAGCAAAGGAGGAAGAATAAGCTTCCTAAACACAAAGTGGTAACTAACAGTTTTGACCCAAGTTGAAAACAGGTAGGAAAACAAAATCTTGTGGGAGATCCTAAATTAAATACAGGTCAACACTGAAGTTGTCATTGAAAAAGTGTGGGGTGTGGCTGCCACACCCAGCAGGAGGATCTCACCAAGAGCTAAGCTTCCGATGCACTCTACTTGAGGGATCCGTCTCTTGCCAACTTGAATTTATTAGTTCCATATTATTTTCTTGTCACTAATTGCATCATGCCTTCTGTGCTAAATTTAAATTCCTTGATTCAATTTGGGGTCAATGGCTATATAGCTTAACTATCCAGAAGCTAGAGGGGGCACCTGAGAGGAGCTACGCTCACAAGGAAGACAATTTCTAAGGTTCAGACCACAAGCAGCTCAGGAAGTCAACTGGTCTTTGCCTGCTGGAAGTTCTGGAGGTATGTAGGGACCATGGTGGGAAACTGTAAGTGGAATCACTTTAAGTCAAAGACAGCCTATATAGAATTAAGGATAGTATTTTTTATGAATGTATTTATTATTTCTTTTATTTATCATATTCTGCTTGAAAGAATTTTTTTTAAGTCCTAATCTGATTAGATTTTTTTTTTTTTTTTTTTGCTGCACCACGCAGCATATGGGATCTTAGTTCCCACACCAGGGATCAAACCCATGTCCCCTGCAGTGGAAGCGCTAAGTCTTAACAACTGGACTGCCTGGGAAGTCACCCTGAAAGAATTTTTGAGGACGTTCTTGCATTTTATTTACCAAAGCAGCTTCAGGTATTAATCTTCTCTTCCCAAGCAGACTGTATAATTCCTGATACCTAAAAGCATGTCTTTAGTTTCTTTTCAATTGTCCAAGGTGCCTAAACAGTGATAGATGAACATACATAAAAATAATACTGAAGGGCTTCCCTGGTGGCGCAGTGGTTGAGAATCTGCCTGCCAATGCAGGGGACACGGGTTCGAGCCCTGGTCTGGGAAGATCCCACGTGCCGCGGAGCAACTAGGCCTGTGAGCCACAACTACTGAGCCTGCGCGTCTGGAGCCTGTGCTCCTCAACAAGAGAGGCCGCGATAGTGAGAGGCCAGCGCACCGCGATGAAGAGTGGCCCCCGCTTGCTGCAACTGGAGAAAGCCCTCGCACAGAAACGAAGACCCAACACAGCCAAAAATTAATTAATTAATTAATTAATTAAAAAAAAAAACCCAATGAGTTTTTTAAAAAAATAATAATAATAATACTGAAGACTGTAATAATCAGCTTAAGTACATAATTACTACTGGTAACTTTAATTCGTAAAGCCATGTTCAGATTCTAGCTCTTCTCCTGGATCCCACAGAAGACGTGGTGACCATAGGGTGACCATATGTCCCACCTTACCTAGGACAATCGTGGTTTACACTTGTCCTGGCAGAATCATTAATAGTGTTACTTTGCACTCTCAAAAATGCACAAATTATGGAATAACACTATTGATCACGCATCACTAAGGGGCTTCCCAGTAAATTCCAACATACAAAAAGTAATCTGTCTTTAGCAGTAAGTGAAAGCTTTGTGACAAAAGATGACCACAGAGTACAATGTTTACGTTAGATTACCTAAATATTACATTACTAATTGCTATTTCCTAAGACAGTTTATCTCTATATAAATTTGTCAACTCTGCCCTCTACTGTCTTACAATAGAATTATGACATCATGCAGATAGCACTATTTTGGCTTCATTGATTGAAACTGATTGTGTTAGTCCTGTTGATTACTTTAGATGGCTGGTCCTCAACTTTGCCTGTCGCTATATTAGCTTTTAAAGATCCGCACTGCCTAAACCCCACCCCCAACCAATTAAATCAGAATCTTCAGGGATGAGACCCAAGTGTCAATTTTTTTAAGACTCCCCAGTTGCTACCAACATACAGTATAGGTTGATAAACATTACTTACAATGTCAGATTAAATAGTCTGTTGTGATTCATTTAGTTTTTTGATTCCATAACCCAGATGATGCTGTACTCCTAATCATGTCTGGAGAAGCCTTGGAGATTGGAAGAAAAAGATGAGCGTATCAGGACAAATCTATAACATGATTTGAAAAATGGCTTAAAAAAACATTCTAAGGGATTATGTCTTCCTTGGGTCTAAAAATATTTTTTTACTGATAGCGATGACATATATGGACAGTACCTGCTAGGAAATGAGTCTGTTCAGCCATCAGTTTTGATGCCACAGCTCAGCCCTAATTTTCTGCTGATGGAATTATCCACTGAAGAAGCTCCAAGATAGCCAAGAAAGTTGGATCAGAAGATAGGGGCAAATGAGGTAGAGCCCATGGTACTGAATGACTGCTTCCTTATTCCTGAATGTTCAGAGTTGTTAATGGAGTTTATCATATGGAAATGCAATGATGTGAAAGCCCAGGAAATCTGCTGGAGTAGAAGTTGCACTAATGAGAACATTAACTAAACTAAGTCACTGAGGGGGAAGTGAATCCCAAAGGGAATAAGAGAGAAAGAGAAAGATACAGGGAAAAAATCATTAACAATCAGCAAGAGAGAGAGACAGCTTTTGCCAAAAATTAAAGAAGCAGGTTTTTAATAATAAGCTCAATGTTTACTTTCCACTTCCTTTTTCTAAAGTTCATCAGAAAAAGCTAATGACCTAGTGTTGAGATTGGCCCTGTTAGGAGAGGTTTTATTCCCCTTAAACTTTTAACCAAAACCGTGGGATGAGCCAGAAGTGTTGTCATGAGAAAAAAGGGATCATTTGGGAACTTTGATAGTGTGCGCCAGAGTAAAAATTCCTTGTGAAAACAGCAGAAGCCTCCTAATACTAAAAGGAGAGGAAAGGAAGATGCATGTGACAGATGGTGAGGTCCTTGTACACCATGTCTGGGACTGCATTATTCAGTACTTCAATCCAGCCAAAGCAAGACATTTAGCATAAGTGAGGACAGTAGAGGTTTGGAAGAAGCATTAGGAATTATTCTAAGTGATTCTATCTGTGTTGGTTCTATTGTCTGTAGAACAACTACTGATACTTAAAAAAATTCTTTTGTAAGAAATGAATAGGGACAAAGTAAAAACATTTCCATAGATATATTAATTCATAAAAATGGTTCTTACTCTTTTCTCTGTAATAGACACCTGTGAGTATCTGATGGAAGCTATGGATCCTCTCCCCAGAGAAAAATGAACATTTTTATACATAATTTTACATACAGTTCCATCCTAGTTTAAGAACCCTAGACATACAGATGGCCAACAGGTACATGAAAAGATGCTCAACATCACCAATCATCAGAAAAATGCAAATCAAAACCACAATGAGATATCACTCACATCTGTTAAAATGGTTATTAGCAAAAAGACAAGAAATAACAAGTGTTGGTGAGGATGTAGAGAAAAGAGAACACTTGTGCTCTGTTTGTGGGAATGTAAATTGGTGTAGCCATATGAAAAACAGTATGAAGATTCTTCAAAAAGTTTAAAATAGAGCTACCATATGATCCAGCAATTTTGCTTTTTTAGTATCACTGGATATTTATCCAAAGAAAATGAAAACACTAACTCAAAAAGATATTTGCACTCCCATGCACAATAGCCAAGATATGGAAACAATATAACAATGTCCATCAATGGATGAATGGATAAAGAAATGTGGAATATTTTTCAGCCATAAAAAAGAATGAAATCCATTTGTGACAATATGGATGGACCTTGAGGGCATTATGCTAAGTGAAATAAGTCAGACAAAGAAGATAACTACTGTGTGATCTCATATGTGGAATCTTAAAACAAAGAAACAGAAAAAACAAGATCATAGATACAGAGAACAGATTGGCTGCCAGAGGTGAAGGTAGGGGGTGGGACAAATGGGTGAACGTGATCAAAAGGTACAAACTTTCAGTTATAAAGTAAATAAGTCCTGGGGATGTAATGTACAGCATGGTGACTATAGTTAATAATACTGTTTTGCATATTTGAAAGTTGCTAAGAGAGTAGATCTTTTTAATTTTAATTTTTATTTTACTTCTGGCTGCATTGGGTCTTTGTTGCTGTGCGTGGGCTTTTTCTAGTTGTGGCGAGTGGGGGCTATTCTTCGTTGTGGTGTGTGGGCTTCTCATTGCAGTGGCTTCTCTTGTTGCAGAGCATTGGCTCTAGGTGCGCAGGCTTCAGTAGTTGTGGCACACGGGCTCAGTAGTTGTGGTGCACAGGCTTAGTTGCTGCTTGGCATGTGGGATCGCCCCGGACCAGGGCTCAAACCTGTGTCCCCTGCATTGGCAGGTGGATTCTTAACCACTGTGCCACGAGGGAAGCCCCGAGAGTAGATCTTAAAAGTTCTCATCACAAGAAAAACATTTGGGGGAGACCTTCAAGATGGCGGAGGAGTAGGAGGTGGAGATCACCTTCCTCCCCACAAATACATCAGAAATACATCGAGCAGCTCAATAACAAAAAAACGAACAACCCAATCCAAAAATGGGCAGAAGACCTAAATAGACATTTCTCCAAAGAAGATATACAGATTGCCAACAGACACATGAAAGAATGCTCAACATCATTAATCATTAGAGAAATGCAAATCAAAACTACAATGAGGTATCATCTCACACCAGTCAGAATGGCCATCATCAAAAAATCTAGAAACAATAAATGCTGGAGAGGGTGTGGAGAAAAGGGAACACTCTTGCACTGTTGGTGGGAATGTAAATTGATACAGCCACTATGGAGAACAGTATGGAGGTTCCTTAAAGAACTAAAAATAGAACTACCATACGCCCCAGCAATCCCACTACTGGGCATATACCCTGAGAAAACCATAATTCAGAAAGAGTCATGTACCAAAATATTCATTGCAGCTCTGTTTACAATAGCCAGGACATGGAAGCAACCTAGATGTCCATCATCGGATGAATGGCTAAAGAAGATGTGGCACATATATACAATGGAATATTACTCAGCCATAAAAAGAAATGAAATGGAGGTATTTGTAATGAGGTGGATGGAGTTAGAGTCTGTCATACAGAGTGAAGTAAGTCAGAAAGAGAAAAAGAAATACAGTATGCTAACACATATATATGGAATCTAAGGAAAAAAAAAAAAAAAGGTCATGAAGAACCTAGTGGCAAGACGGGAATAAAGACACAGACCTACTAGAGAATGGACTTGAGGATATGGGGAGGGGGAGGGGTGAGATGTGACAGGGTGAGAGAGTGTCATGGACATATATACACTACCAAATGTAAAATAGATAGCTAGTGGGAAGCAGCCGCATAGCACAGGGAGATCAGCTCGGTGCTTTGTGACCACCTAGAGGGGTGGGATAGGGAGGGTGGGAGGGAGGGAGATGCAAGAGGGAAGAGATATGGGAACATATGTATATGTATAACTGATTCACTTTGTTATAAAGCAGAAACTAACACACCATTGTAAAGCAATTATACTTCAATAAAGATGTTTAAAAAAAAAAAAAAAAAGAAATACATCGACATGTGGAACAACTCCTACAGAACTCCTACTGAATTCTGGCAGAAGACCTCAGACTTCCCAAAAGGCAAGAAACTCCCCACGTACCTGGCCATGTGGCTGACAGGGTCTTGGTGCTCCAGCCAGGTGTCAGGCCTGTGCCTCTGAGGTGGGAGAGCCGAATTCAGGACATTGGTCCACCAGAGAACTCCCGGCTCTCCGTAATATCAAACAGTGAAAGCTCTCCCAGACGTCTCCATCTCAACGCTAAGACCCAGCTCCACTCAATGACCAGCAAGCTACAGTGCTGGACACCCTAAGCCAAACAACTAGCAAGACAGGAACACAACCCCACCCATTAGCAGAGAGGCTGCCTAAAATCATAATAAGGTCACAGACACCCCAAAACACACCAACGGACATGATCCTGCCCACCAGAAAGACAAGATCCAGCCTCATCCACCAGAACACAGGCACCAGTCCCCTCCACCAGAAAGCCTACGCAACACACTGAACCAACCTTACCCACTGAGGGCAGACACCAAAAACAACAGGAGCTATGAACCTGAAGCCTGTGAAAAGGAGACCCCAAACACAGTAAGTTAAGCAAAATGAGAAGACAAAGAAACATACAGCAGATGAAGGAGCAAGGTAAAAACCCACTAGACCAAACAAATGAAGAGGAAATAGGCAGTCTACCTGAAAAAGAATTCAGAGTAATGATAGTAAAGATGATCCAAAATCTTGGAAACAGAATGGAGAAAATACAAGAAACGTTTAACAAGGACCTAGAAGAACTAAAGAGCAAACAATGATGAACAACACAATAAATGAAATTAAAAATTCTCTAGAAGGAATCAACAGCAGAATAACTGAGGCAGAAGAACGGATAAGTGACCTGGAAGATAAAATAGTGGAAATAACTACCACAGATCAGAATAAAGAAAAAAGAATGAAAATAATTGAGGACAGTCTCAGAGACCTCTGGGACAACATTAAATGCACCAACATTCGGATTATAGGGGTCCCAGAAGAAGAAGAGAAAAAGAAAGGGTCTGAAAAAATATTTGAAGAGATTATAGTTGAAAACTTCCCTAATAATGAGAAAGGAAATAGACAATCAAGTCCAGGAAGAGCAGAGAGTCCCATACAGGATAAATCCAAGGAGAAACATGCCAAGACACATATTAATCAAACTATCAAAAATTAAATACAAAGAAAAAATATTAAAAGAAGCAAGGGAAAAGCAACAAATAACATACAAGGGAATCCCCATAAGGTTAACAGCTGATCCATCAGCAGAAACTCTGCAAGCCAGAAGGGAGCGATAGGACATATTTAAAGTGATGAAATGGAAAAACCTACAACAAAGAATACTCTACCCAGCAAGGATCTCATTCAGATTCAACGGAGAAATCAAAAGCTTTACAGACAAGCAAAAGCTAAGAGAATTCAGCACCACCAAACCAGCTTTACAACAAATGCTAAGGGAACTTCTCTAGGCAGGAAACACAAGAGAAGGAAAAGACCTACAATAACAAACCCAAAACAATTAAGAAAATGGTAATAGGAACATACATATCAATAACTACCTTAAATGTAAATGGATTAAATACTCCAACCAAAAGACATAGACTGGCTGAATGGATACAAAAACAAGACCTGTATGTATGCTGTCTATAAGAGAACCCACTTCAGACCTAGGGGCACATACAGACTGAAAGTGAGGGGATGAAAAAAGATATTCCATGCAAATGGAAATCAAAAGAAAGCTGGAGTAGCAATTCTCATATCAGACAAACTAGACTTTAAAATAAAGACTATTACAAGAGACAAAGAAGGACACCATATAATGGTCAAGGGATCAATCCAAGAAGAAGATATAACAATTATAAATATATATGCACAGAACATAGGAGCACCTCAATACATAAGGCAAATGCTAACAGCCATAAAAGGGGAAATCGAGAGTAACACAATCATAGTAGGGGACTTTAATACCCCACTTTCACCAATGGACAGATCATCCAAAAAATAAATAAATAAGGAAACACAAGCTTTAAATGATACATTAAACAAGATGGACTTAATTGATATTTATAGGACATTCCATCCAAAAACAACAGAATTCACTTTCTTCTCAAGTGCTCATGGAACATTCTCCAGGATAGATCATATCTTGGGTCACAAATCAAGCCTTGGTAAATTTAAGAAAATTGAAATCATATCAAGTGTCTTTTCCAACCACAACGTTATGAGACTAGATATCAATTACAGGAAAAAATCTGTAAAAAATACAAACACATGGAGGCTAAACAATACACTACTAAATAACCAAGAGATCACTGAAGAAATCAAAGCGGAAACCAAAAACTACCTAGAAACAAATGACAATGAAAACATGGTGACCCAAAACCTATAGGATAGAGCAAAAGCAGTTCTAAGAGAGAAGTTTATAGCAATACAATCCTACCACAAGAAACAAGAAACATCTCAAGTAAACCACCTAACCTTACACCTAAAGCAATTAGAGAAAGAAAAACAAAAAAAACCCAAAGTTAGCAGAACGAAAGAAATCATAAAGATCAGATCAGAAATAAATGAAAAAGAAATGAAGGAAACAATAGCAAAGATCAATAAAACTAAATCTGGTTCTTTGAGAAGATAAGCAAAATTGATAAACCATTAGCCAGACTCATCAAGAAAAAAAGGGAGAAGACTCAAATCAATAGAATTAGAAATGAAAAAGGAGAAGTAACAATTGACACTGCAGAAATACAAAGGATCATGAGAGATTACTACAAGCAACTCTATGCCAATAAAATGGACAACCTGGAAGAAATGGACAAATTCTCAGAAAAGCACAACCTTCCAAGACTGAACCAGGAAGAAATAGAAAATATAAACAGACCAATCACAAGCACTGAAATTGAAACTGTGATTAAAAATCTTCCAACCAACAAAAGCCCAGGACCAGATGGCTTCACAGGCGAATTCTATCAAACATTTAGAGAGGAGCTAACACCTATCCTTCTCAAACTCTTCCAAAATATAGCAGAGGGAGGAACACTCCCAAACTCATTCTATGAGGCCACCATCACCCTGATACCAAAACCAGACAAAGATGTCACAAAGAAGAAAACTACAGACCAATTTCACTGATGAACATAGATGCAAAAATCCTCAACAAAATACTAGCAAACAGAATCCAGCAGCACATTAAAAGGATCATACACCATGATCAAGTGGGGTTTACCCCAGGAATGCAAGGATTCTTCAATACACACAAAGCAATCATTGTGATACACCATATTAACAAACTGAAGGAGAAAAACCATATGATCGTCTCAATAGACGCAGAAAAAGCTTTCGACAAAATTCAACACCCATTTATGATAAAAACCCTCCAGAAGGTAGGCATAGAGGGAACTTACCTCAACATAATAAAGGCCATATATGACAAACCCACAGCCAACATCGTTCTCAGTGGTGAAAAGCTGAAAGCATTTCCTCTAAGATCAGAAACAAGACAAGGTTGTCCATTTTCACCACTATTATTCAACATAGTTTTGGAAGTCCTAGTCACAGCAATCAGAGAAGAAAAAGAAATAAAAGTAATCCAAATGGGAAAAGAAGAAGTAAAGCTATCACTGTTTGCAGATGACATGATACTATACATAGAGAATCCTAAAGATGCCACCAGAAAACTACTAGAGCTAATCAATGAATTTGGTAAAGTAGCAGGATACAAAATTAATGCACAGAAATCTCTTGCATTCCTATACACTAATGATGAAAAATCTGAAAGAGAAATTAAGGAAACACTCCCATCTACCATTGTAACAGAAAGAATAAAATACCTAGGAATAAACCTACCTAAGGAGACAAAAGACCTGTATGCAGAAAACTATAAGACACCAATGAAAGTAATTAAAGATGATACAAACCAATGGAGAGATATACCATGTTCTTGGATTGGAAGAATCAACATTGTGAAAATGACTCTACTACCCAAAGCAATCTACAGATTCAATGCAATCCCTATCAAACTACCACTGGCATTTTTCACAGAACTAGAATAAAAAATTTCACAATTTGTATGGAAACACAAAAGACCCCGAATAGCCAAAGCAATCTTGAGAAAGAAAAACGGAGCTGGAGGAATCACACTCCCTGACTTCAGACTATACTACAAAGCTACAGTAATCAAGACAGTATGGTACTGGCACAAAACCAGAAATATCAATGAAACAGGATAGAAAGCCCAGAGATAAACCCACACACCTATGGTCCCCTTATGTTTGATAAAGGAGGCAAGAATATACAATGGAGAAAAGACAGCCTCTTCAATAAGTGGTGCTGGGAAAACTGGACAGCTACATGTAAAAGAATGAAATAAGAACACTCCCTAACACCATACACAAAAATAAACTCCAAACGGATGAAAGACCTAAATGTAAGGCCAGACACTATCAAACTCTTAGAGGAAAACATAGGCAGAACACTCTATGACATAAATCACAGCAAGATCCTTTTTGACTCACCTCCTAGAGAAGTGGAAATAAAAGCAAAAATAAACAAATGGGACATAATGAAACTTAAAAGCTTTTGCACAGCAAAGGAAACCATCAACAAGACGAAAAGACAACCCTCAGAATGGGAGAAAATATTTGCAAATGAAGCAACTGACAAAGGATTAATCTCCAAAATTTACAAGCAGCTCATGCAGCTCAATATCAAAAAAACAAACAACGCAATCCAAAAAAGGGCAGAAGACCTAAATAGACATTTCTCCAAAGAAGATATACAGATTGCCAACAAACACATGAAAGGATGCTCAACATCACTAATCATTAGAGAAATGCAAATCAAAACTACAATGAAGTATCACCTCACACCAGGCAGAATGGCCATCATCAAAAAATCTACAAACAATAAATGCTGGAGAGGGTGTGGAGAAAAGGGAACCCTGTTGCACTGTTGATGGGAATGTAAATTGATACAGCCACTATGGAGAACGGTATGGAGGTTCCTTAAAAAACTAAAAATAGAACTACCATACAACCCAGCAATCCCGCTACTGGGCATATACCCTGAGGAAACCATAATTCAAAAAGAGCCATGCAGGGGCTTCCCTGGTGGCACAGTGGTTGAGAATCTGCCTGCCAATGCAGGGGACACGGGTTCGAGCCCTGGTCTGGGAAGATCCCACATGCCGCGGAGCAACTAGGCCCGTGAGCCACAACTAATGAGCCTGCGCGTCTGGAGCCTGTGCTCCGCAACAAGAGAGGCCACGACAGTGAGAGGCCTGCGCACCGCGATGAAGAGTGGCCCCCACTCGCTGTGACTAGAGAAAGCCCTCGCACAGAAACGAAGACCCAATACAGCCAAAAATAAATAAATAAATTAATTAATTAAAAAAAAAAAAAAAAAAAGAGTCATGTACCACAATGTTCATTGCAGCTCTATTTACAATAGCCAGGACATGGAAGCAACCTAAGTGTCCATCGACAGATGAATGGATAAAGAAGATGTGGCACATATGTACAATGGAATATTACTCAGCCATAAAAAGAAATGAAATTGAGTTATTTGTAGTGAGGTGGATGGACCTAGAGTCTGTCATACAGAGTGAAGTAAGTCCGAAAGAGAAAAACAAATACCGTATGCTAACACATATATATGGAATCTAAAAAAAAAAAAAAAAAAATGGTTCTGAAGAACCTAAGGGCAGGACAGGAATAAAGACGCAGATGAAGAGAATGGACTTGAGAACATGGGGAGGAGGAAGGGCAAGCTGGGACAAAATGAGAGAGTGGCAAGGACATATATACACTACCAAATGTAAAATAGATAGCTAGTGGGAAGAAGCCACATAGCACAGGGAGATCAGCTCGGTGCTTTGTGACCACCTAGAGGAGTGGGATAGGGAGGATGGGAGGGAGATGCAAGAGGGAGGAGATATGGGGCTATATGTATATGTATAGCTGATTCACTTTGTTATAAAGCAGAAAGTAACATACCATTGTAAAGCAATTATACTCCAATAAAGATGTTAAAAAAATAATAAATAAAAAATTTGGTAACTATATGTGGTGACAGATTTTATCTAGACTTATTGTGGTGATCATTTCACAATATATACAAATATTGTTATACAAATATATATCAATTTGTATATATGTATATGTGATATGCAAATATTGAAACTGATAGAATGTTATATGTCAATTATACCTCAATTTTAAACAAGAACATGATTTGTAAAACAACCCTCTGCAAATGTATTTATCATTAAAATTATTATTTTAAAATATTTATCAAGAGCTATGTACATAAATCCTTAAGTTGTACATGACGTACACACTAGGTTAAACAATAGAAAGTTTCTGTCTTTATAATTAATAACTATAATCTTCATAATTTATTTATAATTCAACATATAATGTCATGATAGCCATGTAAAGGACATGCAGTTGCTACATGAAAAATAAAAACATTTGCATCTTCATGGGATCAGGTAAGGACATGCTGAGAGTTGGTGGGCAAAGGCAGAGTTATTTAAGGGTCCATGACCTCTTTTCAATACAGTCAGGGAATTTTTTTTTTAATGTATTGAATGCCCCAAGTGCAAGGCATAGTACTAGACCCTGGAGAGGATCAAAGATGAGGACATATGATTTTTGTCCTCGGACTGCGTTCACTCTCGTAGGGTGGAGATAGGAAAAGCACACAAATGACTCTAATGTAATGCAGACTCTGGTAAATGCCCTATACAAATTACAAACAAAATATTTGGGGGAAGGCTTCAGATAGCAAGATCACATTGAACAGGACATGGAAAATGACCCCACACCTTCTTGTAACTTCCTTTCTGTGGGAAGCCCCTGTTGTTTTCACAGAGCGATTTCACGTGGCCACTCCAGATAGAAAGGCAAAGTGACTCCCTCTTTTTCATGGCTGTAAATCAGTTTGAATATAAGGAAATTGTGAATATTAAGACAGAAAAGGTAAGCCAACGCCATACTGTGGCTGGCTTTAAAAGCCAGGGTGAGGAGCCTATACCTAATGCAGTTGACAATGGGAATTTGTTGAAGGCTTTTAAGCAAGGCACAGATAGGATCAGAACTGTGCTTTAGGAAATTAATCTGGCAGCGGCGCTTAGGAAAGCTGGAGTGGAGAGACAGAAGACAGGTTATTATAGCAGTCAAGGTGAGAAGTATTGTGGACCTGAACTAGGATGGTGGCCGAGGAAGTAGGAAGCAGGATGGATGTCAGGCTGTGAAATTTGTAGGCCACTGAAGGTTTTTAACTGGGGGTTGACTGGGGGATTTAGAGAACCCTCAAAAAACAAAACAAAACAAAACAAAACAAAACAAAACAAAACCTCCTTGGTATTTTAGAGCTATCCTCTCCTAACTTAAATGTCTGCCCCAGCTACAGATACATATAGTTTCTGCCTGAACAGAAAGGGGCCCCATCTATGTGGAAGAGATTAGGTCCATTTTCATCACCTGTTGATGACTAACTGTTGAATTCTTACTAGTTCTCTTCCTATCTATATTTTCTTCCTCCCTTGCTCTAGTAAGTTTCTTGCTTGGAATTCAGAGGAAGAAAGGCACTATGAGCAGTTTTTAAAATCAGAATTTATTCTAAGCAAATAAAGTGCTATCTACAGTCTAACACAGAACATAAATTCCTTATCGTATTCTTTTAAAAAATCCTTCCTGAATCCTGGCTTATCCTTGAACTTTCGTCATATTTTTTTCCTCCCTTTACTGCCAAATTTCTCACAAGATCAGCCTTCATTTATTATGCCCCTTGAATCATCATCTCTCATGCCTTAACCCTTATAACATGGAGCCCATTTCCACAATTACAATAAAATCATAAACTCCAAAGAAACATGTCATCCTCACCACCAAAAACTATGAATTTTCTCAGTCTTAGTCCTCCTTGACCTCCTCCTTGACGAATGTTTGGTTCTGTAAATCAACCTCTCAAGCTTGAAACTTTCTTTTCCTTTGGTCCTCTTGACTACACACTGTTCTGTTTCCTTCTACCTCTGGGATCTCTATTCTGCAATCTTGGCAAGTTGTATTCCTTCCTACTCTACAAAATATAATTGCAACCCAAGTGATAATTTGGGCTGTCTGCTATTTCTGATCTTGAAGGAGAAAACTTTTTCATTCAATTATTCAACACTCCACAGAGTTCCTAAATCCATATCTCTAGCCATCACTACCTATCTCAGCTCCAATTTAATACTTCCTGTTGGACACTTCCAAATGGATATCTCAAACTCATCATGTCTGGAGGAGAGCTCCTCTATCCCCCCAAAAAGCTAACCTCTCTCAACTCTGCCACATTCATCAATGATCCTATCATTTTCTCAGTACTCAGGTTCCAAATCTTGAGTCACTCTTGATTGTTCCCTCTCCTTGCATCATTACCCGGTTACCAACACACTATCAATCCTGTCTTTGCAAACTCTCAAATCCATCTCCTCATATTCCTTTCTACTGCTGCCACTATATACTCCTACCACGTCTCTCTTGGGTGTTTCCAACACCTCTGAAACAAGTTCTTCTCCTTTCTTCTCCTTTCAGTACACTGAACACTTTATTTGGGAATATTAATCTTCTAAAAGCATTTTGTTGTAGATATTATTTCCTGCTCAAAACTCTTCAGTTAAATTCCAACCCACCACAGGATAAAACTTAAATTTCTTGATCTAGCATTTAATATTCTCCACACTCTGTTTTTTGTTTGCTTCTATTCTTAACTCACACAAATCCTCTACACAAATTCTCTTCTCCAACTACAGCAATCTTCCAATTGCTCCCGAAATAAGACATATCCTTAGAGCCAACACTTGCACAACCCAGAGGGCACCATTCACAGAAACATAATGTGAATGGTATCCCCGGAATCTGGGCCATGGCTGTCTTTATTCCCATATCCATGGTGGTACCTTTGTTCTTGATGTTCTCCTGTAGAACGCTCTCTTCTTGCCTCTGCCCTAATTCTTCCTTCAAGGCCCAGCTCAGGTTCTGCCAGTTCCATGAACTCTCCACCAAGTTCCTTAGCCATAGATAATGACTCCCTCCCCTTAGTTCTTAGACCACTGGTCTATACACAGTTTAATTTACCATCTAAACTGTGATGTTTGAGAGTTACAGGGGACACAATTACTCTGTAACAACAGGCATAAACTGGGACAAACTGAGGCATATGATCAGCTACTTATATATTACTCATTCGGCACTCAGTATGTATTGTCTGGGAGGTTTTGTTTCTTTATTTGTTAAAGTGAATGTATGTATTTAAGTGTACATGCCTTATCTCCTCAAGACAGTAAATCCTCTGAGTAAAAATCATGTATTCTCCCTCTTTGTTCACCTGGTGCCTGGCCAGTGTCTTACATATAATATACTCTAAAAATTGTTTGTTCATCATGATGATGTCTTCACTGTTATTTAGCAGTGAAACTTGGGCTAGGAGTGAACTGACAAAAGCTATAAATTCATCCAATTATGATTCTGGCAGGAAGACAAAATTCTCTGTGACCCTAGAAAGAGATATTTACATCAAAAAATTTCCTCAAGATTTTGGCGAGGGTTAGGTCGTGGCCTCTGGCATACGATTCTGCCTTGTTGCCTGTTACTTAGGAATGTCCTTGCCCTCTATCTTGACTGCATCCTCTTTCCATTGTTCTGTCATGACGCCACACAGAAGAAAGCTGGCAGCTCCAACCAGAGGCTTTATATAACACACATCAAAGTAAAACCACATCTAAGAAGATGCTGCTGTGACTGACTAACCTGAAACAAAATATTTGGAAGTTTTGATTTGCTTGACTTGCTTTGCTTAATTAACATCTGCCTCCCGTTTAGCATCATCCCTGCTAAACTACCAATAACCAAAGGAGGAAAAGGAAGAAGGCCTAAGAACAGAAAAAGGCAGCAGGCAGTCATGATAGCTTAGGTTCCAAAAATAAACTAAAACACAAACTGAAAAATGAAAGACATGTGGGAAAGAAATAATTAGGACAGAATCATCTCTCAGGAGTAAATATGTAATGGAGAGTCATATTACCGAAGAGCATCAAGTCAAAATCACATGGGGGTATGGGGGCATATTGAAAAGTTTCTGGAAGGAAAACCATTTCATTCAAACTACTGATGGTTTGGGGCTTACTAAAATGCCTCCTGCCAAGTAGGTGACCTGCGTCAGGCAGCATTTATCTGTTTTTACATGGAATAATGCAAGAAAGTTTGCCCTGGATTACTTTTCTAAAATTTGGTTCTCAGACAGATTTCATCTGTACACCTTTGTCCTAGCATTTCCCCTTCTATCAGGTAGCAATCTCTCAGCCCCTCCTGACATCAGCGTCTTACTAAACATAGTAATCTATCTAGGGAGTCTCTAAATGTTCTCCAGAGTTTGAGGAAGAGCTCCTTGGAAAAGATGACTCCCAAACATTCCCAGAGATGCACTTCTTCCTTCTACTTAGGATATTTTTATACCTAGAGCTCTCTGGGAGTATTGAATATATTACCTCTTAGAGTTCCCAAACCTTTCATTTCATTATCTCAAATAGAGTCACCATCTGTTTTGGAAAATTTAAGCCAGAAATAGGCAGCTAATGGCAGATGTGCTACTGAAATGTATTTCCCATCCCCTTTGTCCAATCATTTGGCTTCCTTTTCCCTTTCTCTCTCATTCCCCTCTTTCTGCTTGAGATTTTATTTATTCTATTCTCCCACCCCATCTTTCCTCAGATATATTTAGGGCCTTTGATACCAGGCAGGGCCCAATACTGTTGATTTAAGCATTGATCTTCTTAGATGCAGAGTTCTATATTAGATAACTTCTTGAGAGTCCTTCTACCTCTGGGGTTCTCTGGGGCTTCAGTTAATTACGATACCTTGATTACCACCCACTTGTTCTTATATCTTTATTAGATTCTCTGGACTCATTTTCATCGATATAGCTAACATGTATTGAATACTTAGTACATATATCAGACCCTGTGCTAAGTAGATTATCTCCTTTAACTCACTCAGCAACTAGATGAGGTAGATGTATTCCCAGTTTGCAAATGAGGAAAAAGGCACAGAGAAGTTAAGTACCTTGCTCAATGTGTCACAGCTAATAAGGGCCAGAGCTAGGATGTGAATCCACATCTGTATGTCTTCACACAACCACTTTGGTGGAAAACGTGATGCTGATATATATTAGGAAAAATGGTAAGCAATTTAAAAATTCATTACAGGGACTTCCCTGGCGGGCCAGTGGTTAAGACTCCACACTTCCACTGCAGGGGGTGAGGGTTTGATCTGTGGTTGGGGAACTAAGATCCCACATGCAGCGGGACACGGCCAAGAAATAAGAAAAAAAAATTTTTTTATTACATGTTAACTTCCACCAGGGCTGTGTTATGCATAATTATAAAGTCAGCCACCCCTGACTTAAGGGTTAAAACTTTATCCTTCACTTGAATGCTACCTACTTTATACACCAGCCTTCCAAACTTGTTTTCCCATTCCTCTGTATCTTTGCATATGTTGTTCCCCCTGTCTAGAGAACACCCTGCCCAACAGCCACTAATGTCCACCAATGCTTAAGTCTGATGAAATATCAACTCTTCTGGAAAATCTTTGCTGACACTGTGTCCCTTCTCTCTCCAACCTCTCCCATGTTGAAATGCTTGCCCTTTCTCTGGGCCCCAATAGCAACCCTAAGAGCAATTATTACACTATATTGTGATAATTGGGATTTCTTTCCCCCCAGATTGTAAGCTGCTTGAAGGCAGGTAGGGAACAGGTACGCCAAACATTATATGAATTGAATCAAATTGAATCCCTGAGCTTTAATGTTATAATATTACTTCTTCCGGGTGTGTTTACATTTTAAGCACCATTTAAAATTTTGTGATGGAAGATTCTTTGATGTAAGCATCTCAAGTATTAACTGAATTGGTGAGAAAGGACAAAGAAACCACATTGGTAGAAGAGTCACCTACTCCCTTCAACCCAAATCAACCAACCATTATGGATCAAATTACTTATAAAAGAAAAAGTAGTGTATAGAATCAACTGAAGTCAGAAAAGACATTGTTAAATCTCTAGGAATGAGGTGACAAACTGAACTCTAAGTTTACAGATCATTTCCTAGAGAACAATGAGGTGTTAAATTGAATGATATTAGGGCAGTTTGCTCTCTTTGTTGAAGCATCTGCTCCTTAGGCGGAATTGTCCTTTTGGTGGGCACAGCATGAACATATGACTTAGCAATAAATTCTTGGTGAGTAATTGAAGAAGAGGATATTGGATTTAATTTTTTTGTAAACCAAAACTCCTTCTCCTAAAAAAAAAATTTGTTTTCCTTCTCACTTTTTAAAATCTTTTAAAGCAAATGACCTGGAGTGAACAGAGTGAAGTCTAAATGAGACAGGTGAAATGGTGGCTGCTTTGGGCCATGAAATTGGGGGTAAGGTGGTAGGATGGGTGAAACTGTGTGTTCAGCTTTTGCAACCAATCAAAAAACATTACCGAGTACCCACTATCTGTCAAGCATAATGCTAGGAGCTGGGAAACAGGCATCATTCTCAAGGTGGTGACTGTGCCTTCTATAATAGAAGAATGAATTAAGTGTGATTATAGGAAACTAATAGCCAGTCTTGGAAGAGGTGATGTTTGAACCATGTCTGAGAGACTGAATATAACTTTAACAGGCAGAGAAAGGGCCATTCTGGGCAGAGGGAGCAGCATACAAAAAGCTCGAAAGGAGACTTGGAAGAATTTGGTACGGTAGGGCCATGAGAAGTTTGGGGAGGGAATTCCTTGGTGGTCCAGTGGTTAGGACTCTGAGCTTCCAGTGGTGGGGGCCGGGGTTAGAACCCTGGTCAGGATCCCACAAGCGCGGCAAAAAAAAAAAAAAAAAAAAAAAAAAAAAAAAAAAAAAATTGGGGGAGGCTACAAATAGGAAATGTGTGACGACCAAGAATGGACAGCAAAAGGAGATGTGGGAAGTAGCAGGACATGAAGTGAGAGAAGTAGACTGGGACCAAATTTTAAAAGGTTTTGAATGTTGTAGTAAGGAACTTGGTCTTTATCCTGAAGGCAATAGGGAATCTCAGAGCTTTTAAAGTGACATGAGATTGATTCTAACTGTTACATTCTTGGCACTGTCTTACATAGTTGTTTAATAATGTGCCTCATGGGACTTGCCTCGTGCTGCAGTGGTTAAGAATCCGCCTGCCAATTCAGGGGACACGGGTTCGAGCCCTGGTCTGGGAAGATCCCATATGCCGCGGAGCAACTAAGCCCGTGTGCCACAACTACTGAGCCTGCACTCTAGAGCCCACGTGCCACAACTACTGAGCACGCGTGCCTAGAGCCAGTGCTCTGCAACAAGAAAAGCCACCGCAATGAAGAGTAGCCTCCACTCCCCACAACTAGAAAAAACCTGCGCGCAGCAATGAAGACCCAGTGCAGCCAAAAATAAATAAATTTTTAAAAAATATATGCCTCAGTTCTCTCAGACCTTGGTATACACTTTCTCATTAATTCTCAAAGAAGATTTTGTCAAGAGAAAAAAGTACAAGGGGGCTTCCCTAGTGGCGCAGTGGTTGAGAATCTGCCTGCCAATGCAGGGGACACGGGTTCGAGCCCTGGTCTGGGAAGATCCCACATGCTGCGGAGCAACTGGGCCCGTGAGCCACAACTACTGAGCCTGCGCGTCTGGAGCCTGTGCTCCGCAACAAGAGAGGCCGTGATAGTGAGAGGCCCGCGCACCGCGATGAAGAGTGGCCCCCACTCGCCGCAACTAGAGAAAGCCCTCGCACAGAAACGAAGACCCAACACAGCCAAAAATAAATTAATAAATTAATAAATTAAAAAAAAAAAAAGTACAAGGAACCAGCAATAGGGTTGGGAATTGTTGATTAGGTATGAACCCAAAGTAGCACTTACACAGAAGGCTCCTGCCTCTTTGTGCCTTTAGGTAACTTTCTAAGACTTTAGAGCCTTTCTAAGAGCCTTTCTAGCACTTTCTAACTTCCTGGAGGAGGCTTTTTGCTCTCTCCCCATCTCCTGTGGTTTCCCTCCTTCCCTAGCACAATTCTTCCCCCACGGTGTCCTCTCCAACATGTTCCCTCAGTCTTTTCAAGTGCACACAAACCACCTTGTACAAATTAGTCAAAGTACACAGTCTCATATTACCCGATTCAGCTAGACACAGATTCACACATTGGGCAGGCTATTAGTCATTACCAATCCCCTCTTCCTAATTTAATATCCTCTCTTCTACAACCTCGTGCTTATGGCCAGAGTTCTTTTTCTTAGCACCCTTGAGTCATATGTATATACTCATATATCTAAAACATTTGTGTATCATTTTATAAAGTAACCCTGTAAGGTGGTTATATTCATTATGGTCATTATTTTACAGATGAGAACATTGAAGCCCAGCCAATAAGTGGACTTGCTTATGGTCCTACTTTTATTAAGATACAATTAGGACTGGAATCTAACATTTTAACTTTATTTAATTTATTTTTATTTTTTTTAAGATTTTTTTTTTAACGTGGACCTTTTTTTTTTAAGTCTTTATTGAATTTGTTACAGTATTGCTTCTGTTTTATGTTTTGGTTTTTTGGCTGCGAGGCATGTGGGATCTTAGCTCCCCAACCAGGGATCGAACCCACACCCCCTGCATTGGAAGGCAAAGTCTTAACCACTGGACCACCAAGGAAGTCCCTAAAATTTTAACTTCATATCATCATGTTATTTCCCAAGTATACCATAGCAAGCAGCGTCTATGTACCCCTTCTCCATTCCAAGCAGCGTCTATGTACCCCTTCTCCATTCCAAATCAAAACTACCCAAGCTTCTTGACTCCTGTGGATTTTGTGCCTGAATTTCCTTGAAGCAAACTCTCCCTCTGCTGGCCATTCTCCAGGACAAAACAGAAGCCTCTTGACTTCCCTTTCCTCACTCCCTCGGCTTCTCCGAAAATTCCAAACTCCTTCACCTCTCAGAGTCGACATAGGTAGGAGAGAACAAAAGTCTGCTCTGAGTCTTACTATATCCTTGGGGCACACATTAGAAATAGAATAAGATAAAAGCATATCTAAAACTCTCTTACATTTTGATTATTAAATCCATCCCAATCCATGTAAGATTTGAGGGATAATATTTCCCCAAAGGCTACTACATCAGAGATTTTGACATAAATCATTAAAATTGCATATGGAAATGATCATTTGTATGTGAAAAGAAAGTGAGGAGACCTGAAGAAAACAGAATAAAACGAAACAGTAGCTATTCCGTTGCTTTTTTTTTTAAACATCTTTATCGGAGTATAATTGCTTTACAATGTTGTGTTAGTTTCTGCTGTATAACAAAGTGAATCAGCTATATTTATACATATATCCCCATATCCCCTCCCTCTTGCATCTCCCTCTCACCCTCCCTATCCCACCCCTCTAGGTGGTCACACAGCACCGAGCTGATCTCCCTGTGCAATGCAGCTGCTTCCCACTAGCTCTCTATTTTACATTTGGTAGTGTATATATGTCAATGCTACTCTCTCACTTCGTCCTATTCCCTTGCTTTTTTTTTTTTTTTTTAACTTTGGGTTTATTTATTTATTTATTTATTTATTTATTTATTTATGGCTGTGTTGGGTCTGTTGTTTCTGTGCGAGGGCTTTCTCTAGTTGCGGCAAGTGGGGGCCACTCTTCCTTGCTTTTTAATGCCATGTGTTTAAAAGCCGGGGTTTATAACCTGAATAGCTATGAGAACCATAAAGGGAAGAAAGTCCAACTTGGCTACTGAACTGAAAAAAAAAAAAAAAAAAGGGCTAGACCTGAACTTTCAGAAGCTCTGTTGTACGTGCGTTCAGCCAGGCTCACGTGGGCTCACAGAGTCAACCCAGGATTGCTGCTAATTCATTCACCCCAGGCAGGTGAGGCCAGGTAAAGACACCACTCCTACTTCACACTTCCCTCGAGACAATGGAAGGAATGACACATACCATTCCCTTCTGGGAATGACACATACCCAGAGAACTTCACTGGGTGGATAGCCATTAGCTCTTGAATTTTTGTGCCCATGAATAAGATGACCTTTTTATTCACTTGCTCATTTTAGTAACAAGATACTATATCACTCTGGGAAGGTAAAAACGATGCTGGTAAATATGTAGATGTCTTTCATGCGTCAGAAAATTAAATCAGTTCATGCCAAAAACCTACTCTTTGAGATCTTTGACTGCAGCGTAATTTTCTATTTGTTTAATTTTTTAAATTATGCATTTTCTATTAGTGATGAGGCAGAAAGCTATACATCTCCCCCTTGTGGTTCCTGTTAGGGTCTGCCTTTCCATGTCCAATTTCTTCCAGTTCCAATCAATCCCAATAAAATGCTGCTAAAATAATCTTCCTAAACCACAGTTCTGTTATTACTCTCCTGCTCAAACTCTCAGTGGCTCCCTGTTACATGCAGAGTAAAATCCAAACTCCTTGCATTTGTCCACCTGGAATTCGTATACTAAAACTCTCTGCTTTTTGAAATCCTACATAGTCTTCAAGCCCCAAATTCCTCTTTCCCAATCCCCCACCTGGAAGTAGTCTTTCCATTTTGTGCTCTTATAACACAATCTGCCAGTAATTATAGGTATTTGTGCTCATTTTATCTCTCAGACTCTATTGTGAAGACTGGAGAGTAGGAAAGGACAAAGTCTTTCTCATCTTTCTGTTGTTCCCACTGTTCCTTGCACAGTGAAGGCACTCAACAAATGTCTATAGAACTGAATAAAACAGATACAGTGGTTAGTAAAATTAAGTCTGCATTAGGCTTTAAAAACAGATGACACAGGACTTCCTTGGTGGCGCAGTGGTTGGGAGTCCGCCTGCCAACGCAGGGGATGCGGGTTTGATCCCTGGTCCGGGAGGATCCCACATGCGGAGCAACTAAGCCCGTGCACCACAACTACTGAGGCTGCGCACCACAACTACTGAAGCCCGTGCACCTAGAGCCCGTGCTCCGCAACAAGAGAAGCCACTGCAATGAGAAGCCTGTGCACCGCAACGAAGAGTAGGCCCTGCTCGCCGCAACTAGAAAAAAACCGCACGCAGCAACGAAGACCCAATGCAGCCAAAAATAAATTAATTAAAATTAAAATTAAATAAAATTGATGGAATAATTTTAAAAAAACAGATGACACATTTAAAAGTGGATCAAGAGAGAACTGCATAGGCCAGCCCCATCCAGTAGCAATATAATTTGTGTAATTTTCAATTTTCTGGTAGCCAGATTAAAGAAAGGAAACAGGTGAAATTAATTTTAATAATATATTTTAGCCCAATTATTTCAACATGTATCAATATAAAAATTACTGATGAAATAGTTTACCTTGTTTATACTAACTCTTCCAAATCTAGTGTGCAGGATGTACTTACAACACATCTCAGTTCAATCTGCCACATTAAAAGTGCTTCATAGCCACACGTGGCTACTGGCTACTGTATTAAAAAGGTGCTGAGCCCAGGGTAGGAACCGAGTCTAGTCCTGGCTGACTACTGAGTAATTTTGTTACCCTAGACAAGACCTTTAACCACTGTTTCCTTGGTTTCCTCATCTAAAAAGGAAGACACATAGAGAGATAGAAACACGTTTCCCATTGCTTTGTCCTCCAGAGGCCTCTGGAATGGTCATTTATTATTAACATTTTGTGTTTTCAGGAGATTCTCTGCAGAACTATAAGTGCCTCTTCCCAAACACTTCATTTATTGCTTATTCCCCTGCCAAGATCTGAACTATCACTCTCACTGCCCTAAGAAATGGTAGGGAAAGGTACCCAAATTGTAATTTCAGCTTTATATACGGAGTAAGCTGAAGCAGCAAAAAACAATTCCCTTTCTTGTGTATTGTGACTTGGCTTTCTGTCAGCCTAGACTCAGGAAGGCGCCTGTTGGAACTTTGCTCGGTCCAAGATCCCTTTCCCCTTCCTGCCATATGGTCCACGGTCCCTTCCTCTCTCTCGGAAGGTTTCTAAAGTCCTACCCTTTGCTGTCGGTTGTAGTTTGGAAGACCAGACCCTGCCCTAACAATAGTTGCTAAGGGGCGGAGACTTGGAATTAGTTCCCAAGACCCAACACTCCAGGGTGAGTACTCTGGACGCATGCGGCGACTTTCTCTGAGCTCTCGCGAGGTTTCCTCTTCCCGGAAGCAGCAGAGGGACTTCCTCGTTAACTGCGTCGCGATGTGTGGGGACTGTGTGGAGAAGGAATATCCCAACCGGGTGAGCGAGTGGGCGTCGAGAACTTCCCTCTCCCTTGGCCCATGGCCGCCCCTGAGGCTTCTCATATCCCCGGCCGGCCTTCTCTGGGAGGCCGGGCGCGGGGCGCACTCAGCCGCTCCGCCCCATCCAGTGACGCGGCAGCTGTATGTAGGCACCTGACAGCGGGGATGGCCTGCAGCCATCGGTTCCTGCTGATCCCCGCCCTGGCGACTGATATCAGCCGTCACCCAATTTCTCTTGAGCTTCAAGGGGAAAACAAGTGAAACCCTACCACCACCAGCAACCCAGTCGACAACAGAGGGACACCCCCATCTCTACCCTGGTCTCATCCTCAAGCTTGATTTGATAACGTTCAGTGCTCTTCCTGAATTCTAGCGCTGGAAGGGACCTCTTAGGTCATCTATTCTAACCCAATTTTGCAGATGAAACTAATGCCTAGAGAGGGGGAACCACTTGGCGAAGTTCACATTCTAGTTTGTGTGAGAGCCAAGACTAGAACTCAGGTTTCCTGGCTGTTACTTTCTTTTAAATCTCTGTTCCTTTCAAGCTCAGGAGATTGAGAAGTTTGTTTACTCTCATTCATTCAAGGTATACTTACTGAACGTTTGTGTGCGTGTAACTAGATTACTTTGCTAGGCCAGAAAGGGATACCCAAGAAGAAATAAAAGGCAGCTTCCGTGCTGCCAAAGAGCTTACATTTTACGGGAGCACGTGATTAACAAAAAATGACTAGTACGGTCCATAAATGCTATTACGGTTTAGAGAAAGGGGAGAGCAATAGGGGACAGCGCTGTTCTCCCAACAGAAAGGTGGACTTCAGTTGGGACTTGAAGGATAGTTGTGACTAGGGTAGAAAAGGAAAGGAGGCGCTGAGGCTGGGGGAAAATAACAAGAACAAGGATTCTCATATTGGTTGGGAGGTAGAAAATCTATATAGTTGGTTCTGTCTCTTAATATTTTGAATAATACTTAGTCTTTTGGGAAGGTTTTATAACAACATGAGCACTCATATGGTACAACCTCTTTGAAAAAGGTCTAGCATTATCAGAAAAAAAAAAAAAAGTTAAAGGTATGCCTGCTGAATGACCCAGCAGTTCCCATTTTAGACAGATAAATGCATGTGCCTAGTGTGTTCCTGGAGACTGGTATAAGAATGTTCATAACAGCATTGTTTGTGGTAGTAGACTGGAAAAATGTGATACAGCCATAGCATGGAACACCATGAGTGAATGAGTAATGAAAGTGAATGGAGCAGTGGCTCTCAACTGGGAGTGATTTTGCCTCCCAAGGGACATTTGACAATATCTGGAGACATTTTTGGTTGTCACACTGGGGTACTACTGATATTTAATAGGTAGAGGCATTATGCTGTACCTTTACGTTTCACATTTCTGTGTTGTGTTCTATTTCATACTTTTTTTTTTTTAAGTTTAAAAAGAGATCTTTGTGAATCCAGTAATGAAAACTGCACATTATAGGCACCATGAGGCAGATGTTTGCCGTGGATAGTGTTAAAGATATTAGGTTGGGGAATTCCCTGGCTCCATGCTTCCACTGCTGGGGGAACAGGTTTGATCCCAGGTCGGGGAACTAAGATCCCACATGCTGCGGTGTGGCCAAAAAAAAAAAAGGATATTAGGTTGGGTTTTTAAGTGTTGAGCTAATCAAAAGACAAAAATTATATTGAGAAGTTTAGGCATTGGGCAACTATCAAAAAAAATTGAATAGGGAAATGATTCTGAAATCTTCTATTTAGGAAAATGAATCTTATGGTTGTATGTTGAGATGATGGGATGGGGGAAAATGTAAAAGGACAGCCCTACAGAGCATTTGGGGAACCAAATGGCAACAGTAGTATAGGCATGAGATAATGAAGACCTCATTTATTGATTGATTGATTGATTGCTGCGTTGGGTTTTCGTTGCTCTGCGGGGACTTTATCTAGTTGCGTCTTCCGTCGAGCGGGGACTACTCTTCCTTGCGGTGTGCGGGCTTCTCATTACGGTGGCTTGTGTTGCGGAGCACGGGCTCTAGGAGCGTGGGCTTCAGTAGTTGCAGCACGCGGGCTCAGTAGCTGTAGCTCGAGGGCTCTAGAGCGCAGGCTCAGTAGTTGTGGCATAGGGGCTTAGTTGCTCCGCGGCATGTGGAATCTTTCCGGACCAGGGCTTGAACCCGTGTCCCCTGCATTGGCAGGCGGATTCTTAACCACTGCACCACCAGGGAAGTACCAGTCCTCATTTCAAAGAAAGAATTAACAGGACTCAACCAATTTAATGTAGGAAGGAAGAAGAGAAGAGCTGTCGATGATCTAAGGGTTCTCAATCTAGGCAGCTGGGAAATTTGGAAGTATTACAGAAATTGGAGCCATCTGGGAGGGAGGGAGAACCAAAATTGGGGGAGCAAATGATCAGATTTTTTTTTTATCATGTTTCATCCGAGGTTGAGAATGTAACATGCCAGGAGTCAAGTGAAAATATAGGATGGCAGTTTGGGTAAGAGATTCAAACAGATGAGTCAGCCAAATAAAGGAGTCAAAATAGAAATAATTTGTTCTCTTAGGAAAAGAATGTAGAGAATCAACCAGAATCAAGAACTGAGCTTCAGGGAATAAATTAATTTAGGAAGTGAAAATAAAAGTATAGGAAGAAGAGTAGAGAAAAGCACTGAGGTGACTGGAAAACCAGGAAAGTACCTGAAGCAGTTTTCTCTGATTTTATTCTGTTCTCAAATAAATAAAGGGCTGTCATAAGGAAGAACTGAGCTTTTCTTTGAAATTTCAGAAGGCAGATTTAGAAATAATTAGTGGGTGGATGTTAGGGGGTTGTAGGCTTTGAATCAGAATAAAGAATTTTCTAACAGATTTTGTTTTTTTTAATAGAATGGGTAACCTTAGAGGAATTGAACTGTCTTCCTGTTGTTCTGTAGAGACTAAATGACTACTTGAAATCTCAAGGATCCTTCCAACTCTGGGATTTTTTTAAGTCATGAGATATTTTTAAGGGCGGTAAGAGCAGAAGCCACTCTGCTTGAGCCTAGCGAAGGAAAAGGTACTCAGGTGGTGGTAGCAAGTATAGTTCACTCATTCAGAAAGTTTGGCAGAGGAAAATAATGGATTAGCATGTTGGGTAGGTCTAAATGCAGAATGAGGAGGTAATAAATGTTTGATTATTTATCTTTGGTTTCATAAAATTTCTGGAGTTTTGTGGTGGATGTTTTCCACAGGCTAGAAAATTTCTAACAGAGCTCTGGCCCACTTGCTTGTAAAATTATGCCAAGAACTTGAACTCAAGCATGAATCAGATTGGAAATGAACCATAATAATTTTCTGAACTCAAATTTTTTTACTCGATGGTGAACCAAACTATTTTTTTTCATTCAGAAAAGCATTTAGCAAACCAGTTGGAACTAGAACTCTACTGCATTTTCTAAAATAACTGATCAGGCCCAAAATTGTAATAAAACATTTCCACATCAAACTGGAAATGAAGCCTATATTTCATATAGTTCAAGTTTCAGCTCTAAAATTCTTAGTAATTCAGCAGCAATACAGAAATGTAGCTTAAATTTAGGTTAATCAGAAGGAAGTAATGAGTGTAAATTAGTTATATGTTTAAATTAGAAGTTATGTTTTATATACCTCACTTAAAATTAAACTATAAAAGTTCACGTACTCAAATTGTTGCTTAGCATTAAACCATATTTAATTAAATGCTGAGTGTGATATATAATTGGTAAAACAATTGTATGGAAATGGATGCTTTAAAATGATGCATTTTAAAATGCCTATATTAAAAAAAAACAATCTGGAATCAATAACCTAACTTTCCACTTTAAGACAGTGAAAAAAACAAGAGCAGACTAAACCCAAAGCAAGCAGAAGAAAGGAAATAATAAAGACTAGAGTAGAAATTATGAACTAAGAAATAGAAAAACAATAGAGAAAATCAGCAAAACTAGAATTTGGTTCTTTAAAAACTGTATTTTCTATTTTCAATTTTAAGTACTCCCTGACAAAACGTATGCATTGTTAAGTTATACCATCTGAAATAATAGTTTTTTGGAAGAAGCAAATTGGCCCAATCATTGTCAGTATAGTTGCAGATTTCTCAAATTTATAAGAGTTTATCATAATATACTTTCATACTAATTATCATCATAGTATTCAACTATTCTTTTTTTTTTTTAATAAATTTATTTATTTATTTTTGGCTGCGTTGGATCTTCGTTGCTGTGCGCGGGCTTTCTCTAGTTGCAGCGAGCGGGGGCTACTCTTCGTTGTGGTGCGCAGGCTTCTCATTGCGGTGACTTCTCGTTGTGGAGAACGGGCTCTAGGCACGCAGGCTTCAGTAGTTGTGGCTCACGGGCTCTAGAGTGCAGGCTCAGTAGTTGTGGCTCACGGGCTTAGTTGCTCCACGGCATGTGGGATCTTCCCGGACCAGGGCTCGAACCCGTGTCCCCTGCATTGTCAGGCGGATTCTTAACCACTGAACCACCAAGGAAGTCCCTCAACCATTTCTTCTTGCACATTTGTATACCTTTATAGATCCTCAACCAGGATTTAGCTGAATCACATTTTCTAAGGATATTTAATGTTTGCCTTTTTTCCTGTCTTCTCGAAACTGTTATAGTTTACTGTTATTACTGTGGAATTGATTTAGATTTTATTCTTCTTTTTCCTCCCATTGTGAGAGCCTCAAAAGCTTCTCTGAATATTGTATGCTTTAATTTACTTTCCCAAATTTGGACATTAATAATCTTGTTTCATCTAATAAAAGAATCATGCCTCACTGATGAAGGTTATCCTCACTTTCAAATGACTAAGTCCCTTAGAGAAAGCCCCATCAGTTTCTTATTTACTGTACTTGCATTTGCCATTTCAAGAATTTATTTCCCTACCTCACAACTGATAACATAGATCCCTTTTCTCTTCCCTCAGTGTTTAGAGTTTACATTCTGCCTGCTTATATGGTCAGATTACAGAGGTTAGAGCATATTGTATAAGGTGCCTGTGTTTATGTGTGCAGTTCTGTTGAGAGTTCTGCTTATTTGAAAATGGTATTTAGATCTTTATTCTTTTAAGACTTTTTTAAAAATTACTTAATACCTTGGAGTCTTTGGCAGTCAGCTTTTATAGATTCGAGGCAGTCCCAGTTCAAACCCCAGCAGGAGGGGCTTCCCTGGTGGCACAGTGGTTAAGAATCCTCCTGGCAATGGAGGGGACACAGGTTCAAGCCCTGGTCCGGGGAGATCCCACATGCCACAGAGCAACTAAGCCCGTGCGCCACAACTACTGAGCCTGTGCTCTAGAGCCTGTGAGCCACAACTACTGAGCCTGCGTGCCTAGAGCCCGTGCTCCGCAACAAGAGAAGTCACCGCAATGAAAAGCCCGCGCGCCACAACGAAGAGTAACCCACGCGCAGCAACGAAGACCCAGTGCAGCCAAAAATAGACAAATAAATAAATTAAAAAAAAACAAAAAACAAACCCAGCAGGCTTTTTTGTAAAAGTTTATAAGCTGATTCTAAAATTTATATGGAAATGAAAAGAACCTAGACTAGCCAAATTATAGGACGTAAACTACCTAATTTAAAAACTACTATAAAGCTACAAAAATGAAAAGAGTGGGAGATTAGTGCAAAAGATAGACATATAAATCAAGGGAAGAGAATAGTCAAAAGTAGACCCACATATATAGGATGATTTGAGTTTTCCACGAAGTTGCCAATGTAATGCAGTGGGGAAAGGATAGTCTTTTCAACAAATGTTGATGGAACAACTGGATATTCATATAGAAATAAATGAAACTTGGTCCTTACCTCAGACCATATATAAAAGTTATTTCAAAATGGATCATAAACCTAAACCTACCAGCTAAAACTATAAAATTTCTAGAAGAAAACAAAGAAAATCTTTGCAACCTTGGGGTAGGCAAGATGTTTTAGAAGAAAAGCACAAACAATGAAAGAAATTTAATAAACTGGACTTCATAAAAATCAAAACTGTTTGCTCTTCAAGAGACACCATTTAAAAAATGGCAAACCAAAGACAGAAATATTTGTAATACATGTATCTGACAAAGGGTTTGTACCTAAGATACATAAAGAACTTTTATAACTCAATAAGAGGATAAACAATTTAACTTTTCAAAAAATGGGCAAAAGACTTGAATAGATATTTCACAAAATAAGATATATTAATAAGCACCATGAAAAGATGCTCAACATCACTAGTCATCAGGGAAATATAATTAAAACTACAATGAGACAACACTTTACATCATTAGAATGGCTAAAATAAAAAAGACATAATACCTAGTGTTGATGAGATTGTGGGAAATCTGGAACTCACACATTGCTGGTGGGAATAGAAAATGGAAACTAATTGGCAGTTTCTTATAAAGTTTATATATATATACCATATTTTTACTGTATGACTCAGCAATTCCACTTCTAGATATTTACTCAAGAGAAAGGCATATGTCTACACAAGACTTATACACGAATCTTTATAGCTACTTTATTCATAACAACCAAAAACTGGGAAGAACCCAAATGTCTTATCAACAGATAGATCCATGCAATGGGATACTACTTGGCATTAAAAAAGCAATGAACTACCAATACATACAACAACATAGATAATTAACATGGACATCATTTTAGGCAAAAGAAGCTGGGTGTAAAAGAGTATACTGTATGATTCTATTTATGTAAAACTTTAGAACAGGCAAAACTAATCTCTGGAGATAGAAATCAGGTCAGTGGGTGCCTGAGGTGAGATAGGGGTTGGAGATAGACTGCAAAGCAGGAAGGAGTTCCTGGGAAGACAGAAATTTTTGTATCTTGATTGGGGTAGTGATTACATTGGTATATACATTTGTTAAAATTCTTTCATGTATACCCTTACAATGTGTGGATTTTATTGTATGTAAATTATACCTCAGTAAAGTTTATTTTTTAAAAAAATCAAAGCACTTGTTCTTAATAGCTGGAAATTTATACTTTAATCCCAAGGCTTTTTTTCCCCTTTAGTAGTTATGTTGATGTGCCTATGTTTTAGTATCTCCAAAGTGCATAGTTAATTTGATTTCCCCCCACCAGAGTTAACCTCTTAATACATAGCACTACGAAGGCACTTAGTTAATGGTGGTGCTGGGAATCCAGGAAGGCTTCACTGTGGCATTGGTTAAGACGGGTCTTTACTCCCTCATACTTCATAAGCTCCTTGAAGGTAGAAACGTATGTGACTCATCCTGGAGTCCTCGGAATCCTCCGCCATGCTTTGCACAGTATCAGGCACATAGCTGCATTGGAGAAATGCGTTAGTTTGAATGGTTTTTAGTCACATTAACTATTAAAAATACCTCAGTTTTTTTGTTGGTCAGAAATGAGGTTGAACTACTATCAAAAAAAATAACCCAATTAAAAAATTGGTAGAGGACCTGAATAGGCATTTTTCCAAAGAAGACGTGGCCAACAGGCACATGAAAAGATGCTCAACATCACTAGTCATCAGGGAAATGCAAATCAAAACCACGAGAGATCGCATCACACCTGTTAGAATGGCTATTATCAAAAAGACAACAAATAATAAGTGTTGGTGGGACTTCCCTGGCGGTCCAGTGGTTAAGACTCCATGCTTCCACTGCAGGGGGCATGGGTTCAATCCCTGGTCGGGGAACTAAGATCCCACATGCCGTGTGGTGCGGCCAATAAATTAATTAATTAAATTAAATGCAAGTCTGGCTGATAGGAGCATGGTGGAAGCCCAGATGTGACCCATGCCACTTAAAAAATAAAGTGTTGGCCAGGATGTGAAGAAAAGGAAACCGCAGTACACTGTTGGTGAGAATGTAAATTGGTACAGCCACTATGTAAAACAGTGTGGAGGTTCCTCACTACAATATGATCCGGCAGGTCCACTCCTGGGTATATATCCGAAGAAAATGAAAACACTAATTCAAAAAGATATATGCACCCCAGTATTCATAGCAGCATTATTTACAATAACCAAGATGTGAAAGCAACCTAAGTGTCCATCACAGATGAATGGATAAAGAAGATGTAGTATATATATACAATATATATTGCTCATCCATAAAAAAGAATGAAATTTTGCCATTTGCGACAACATGGATGGACCTGGAGAGTACTATGCTTAGCAAAATAAGTCCGAGAAGGACAGATACTGTATGTTTTCACTTATATGTGGAATCTAAAAAATCAAGCAGGGGCTTCCCTGGTGGCCCAGTGGGTAAGACTCCGCACTGCCAATACAGGGGGCCCGGGCTCCATCCCTGGTTGACGATCCCACATGCATGCCGCAACTAAGAGTCCGCATGCTGCTGCTGAGAAGCCCACATGCCACAACTAAAGATCCCACATGCTGCAACACAGATCCCATGTGCCTCAACTAAGACCCGGTGCAACCAAAATAAATTAATAACTATTTAAATAAATAAATAAATATTAAAATAGATAAATATATTTGTTCTATTGAAATAATCTAAAAATAAATAAATAAATTTGTTTATTCAAACGAATGAACAAAACAAAACAGAAACAAACTCACAGATTCATGGAACAAACTAGTGGTTACCAGAGGGGTGAGGGGTGGGAGGATGTAAAGGAGATTAAGAGGTACAAACTACTAGGTATAAAATGAATAAGTTACAAAGATGTAATGTACAGCAGAAGGAATATAACCCATATTATATAATAACTTTATATGGAGTGTAATCTATAAAAATATTGAATCAGTATGTTGCATGCCTGAAACTAATTATACTATTTTAAGTCAACTATACTTTAATTTAAAAAAAAGAAATAACATTCTGTAATAACCTAAATGGGAAAAGAACTTGAAAAAGAATAGATACATGTATAACTGAATCACTTTGCTGTACACCTGAAACTAACACAACATTGTTAATCAACTATACGCCAATATAAAATAAAAATTTTTTTAAAAATGAGTAGACCTAGGTAGTTTATGAAGTGACTTTAAGTTATGAACAATTATTAGTAAGCCTTTAGCAAAGACCTCCCTTGAGCCAGGAGCATATGTTGTTTACAGTTTCTTAATGACAAGTAAAACCCTTTCTCTTTTAAATGCCACGGTGTCAATCTGATGAATTGCAGAACTTACCTTTTCTGCCTGAATCACACATATCCTAGGGACTGACATCTATAGAGCTGAGAGTTTATTTCTCTTTGTTTATTTTGTGGTATTTTTAAGGCTTGAAAAAATGCTGTTTCAACAGTCAACTGAGCATCACAGTGGATAAGATCATTTTTATCATTGGCTCAGTGTTTCCATTTTGATTGAATTTTCATTCTAGCTTTATAATATGATACCTCATTTAATAGTGTTGGCTATTAGATTTTTCTGATTTTTCCTTTTCACATGTTATATTAAGACTTCATTAAGTTGTTAGTAAATATCCATTTGCATTTAGTCCTCTTAAACACAGTTGCAGTCCTAAGCTCTAACACTTCTTCAGTTTTATTTACTATAAATAATACTTCTAGAGGAAAGCTAGTAATTTCAAAAATTACTTGGTGTACACTTCAAGCAAGTAAATCCTGGCCATGTTTTTTGCCTTTAGAGACTTTAAGTCTATTAATCATTTTCACCAAGGATTTTGAAATATAAGAAAATTAAAATCCCCTCAAAAAAGAAAATTAAATTCCTGTTTTTCTTATTTTAGGGTAACATCTGCCTGGAGAATGGATCTTTCTTGCTGAACTTTATAGGCTGTGCAGTGTGCAGTAAGCGGGATTTTATGCTGATCACAAACAAATCTTTGAAAGAGGAAGATGGAGAAGAAATAGTTACCTATGATCGTAAGTAGACTTTTTTTCCATCTGAGTCCGTTAGCAGGTATCAGCTTTTGGGAGTTAGGTTGCGCAGTCTTATGAGGCCTATTTCACTATCATATTGCAACACAAAATCACTAGTTAGTTTTTTAAGAGGAAAATGTTGGTAACATCTCATTTATGTAGCATCATCAGATATTCCACATAAATGACTTTTGCAGATAACTGAAGCTTATGATTCAGGCACCAATTTTCTTTTGTTTATCTTTAAAGACTGTGTCTTCTGAAACAAGATACAGGGACTTTTTTTTTTTAACTTAGGGTCATCCATGTGAATTTTCACTTTCTACTATAATATAATACAGTGATGCGCTCCAACAGCTATTAAAGTGTTTAGGGCTGTTTGCCCTTACACTAAATGGCTCTGGGATGCTATGGTTTTTTTAGTCTTGTTTCTGCTTTTATAGCTTTTGTCTCTTTTGTTACTGTCAGTTTATAGTTTCTTTCTTTTGCTACTGTAAGTATGCTACTTTCATATGCTATTCCTCATCCTTGATACTGGGAAATCAAATAAATAACTATAATAAAAATAAATAAGTTCTGAGGTTGGCATTAAGAATCTCTACAAGTAAATTAAGTATATGTGCACTTTCATGCCCAGATATTATGGCAACTATTTAAATTGTTCACATTTCCTTTTTGCTTGTCTCCTGATTTTTTGGTATGTTCTGACTATATGAGGATTAAATGTGCAAATAATGATATTTTGAAAGAAAGGTGCAAAAGACACTAAGCCTTTAGAATAGAGTCAGACTATGGAAAAATGTTCTAAATTAGAAGAATCTTTTTCTTTCTTTGTAGCATGTACCCCTTTAAACTCTATTTTTTTTCCAGGTAATAGAGGATAGTGGTCAAAAGCAAGGGCTCTGGAGCGAAAAAGCTTGGGTTTGAATTCTGGTTCCAACACTTCCTAGCTCAGCTGTGGTCTTCCTAGTTCTTATCCATAGTGTGCCTTTGTTTCCTTATCCCTATGAACATGATAACAATAGTATCTACCTCACTGGGTTTTTGAGAAGATTAAGTGAAAAACAGATACAAAGTATTTAAAACAGTATCTGGCACACATTAAGCACTCAATGTATCATAGTTATTATTACTATATTGTTTTTACTAGAGCCTTTTGTTACTGCTAAATTCACTTTAAAGTCTAGTGTTAGCTTTTTGTTTATGATTGGTTAGTAGCACAATTTCTATCATTCCTGAGAATAAAAGCTCCTACATAGTTAGACAGGTCCAGCTAGTTTCAAAAACACACTTACATATCCGTTAATTGATTACCTTAGAGAGCTTTCAATAGGAATGAATATATGCACATTAAATCTCTGAGTGCAGGCTCTTAATTATATAGTGTTGCTGTGTGACGGAGTCTGGATTTTTTATCAAGGTAGATATTATAATGGGTTTCCTGCTATGTTCAATATGACAGAGTTAAGATTCTTTCAAAGCAATACCATGCTAAGACTAGAAATTTTACTCTCTTAGGACACCTTCTAAGACTTAATTAAGTCTCTCTCTGTTTCAGCAGATCTTTGTAAGAATTGTCATCATGTAATAGCCAGGCATGAGTATACGTTCAGTATCATGGATGAATTTCAGGTAAATGTATAAATGTGGGTATGTTATTGCGGGGGAGGGGAACAATAAGAGTACCCTTGAAAAATCTAGGTATAGTCTTCATAAATGAAGTACTAGTGAATCTTAGAGGAGACCCTCTCTTCCACTTGTGTAAGTTGAGAGACACTTCAGATGTGGGTGGATCTGTTCAAATCTGTCTTCACAACAGTCACAAAGCAAAACACATGCCTTACAAATGATATCTCAGTCCTGTCATTTTGCTTATAAAGAACAGCACATTATGGCTTCATATGAGGTTACTATTGTGCCTCTTTTTTCTCTACCCAGTTACATGATTGCACAATTCTTGGCTTTAAGTGTTGGCCTGCCCACTGCCACCATACTTGCTGAGCATGGAAATCATGCTAACGAAATTATCTTTGTTTCCCTTATAGGCATGTAGAGTCCAGCAACTCTGTAGTCTCAATTGCAATATTTTAATATTATTTGATAAGTAAAATGACAAGATAGGTGTATCATGGTTGGAAGAGAGAAGCTGAATCATATAAGGATAGAGAATAAGGATGTAGTATAAGGATTAGTCCTTATACAATTGTGAGAGCATGTGAAGAATTCTACAGAATTCTACAGGCTGGTGTAGGCCTGAAGTTGCTGAAGATTCACAGGTCTAATGGTCAGGAAGAAAAGCTGGACAGTGAGGGAGAGCCAAGGACAAACTGGAAAGCATGAGGACACACTTACCTGTATCTGTCCCTCACTGCCTCCGCTTTCAAGCCCTCAGATTGAGTTACTTATTTAGTGTGAACTACATGTTCATCCAGAGGACATAAATGTGAGGTAAGAGTTTTAACAGGCAAGGGAATTTTTTTTAATCCTTTAAATTTGGGTGGTACTATATAATTAGGGGGAAAAAATCTTCTACAGCAGAATCTTATAAAATAGTATAACCACTTTCATTCATTCTTATTTCAGTGTGGAAGAAGGCACTTAGTCACCTGTCAGAATCTGGTCTAATATCTTGTGGTCCATCTTAACATCCTGACCACGTCTCCCCAGGATCCAAAAATTATGCCTCAAAGATACTTATATGATAGATGTCACTTAGGGCAAAATCGAGATCTCAGTGAATGAATAGTGGCCGAATAGGGGAATGAACATGTCGGGGGCTTAAAGAAGCAGCTCTGTCCATTCACGGGAGGAAAAGAGTGCTTATAGCTATTTTGCAGCGGTTCCTGAAGCTCCTGTGAGCTTTTTAGAGTCTGTAAGTGGATATTGAGATTGCCTGTTTATACCCTAATTGAACCATTGTGTGTCACTGCCATGAGACCAAAGTCTAGCTGATTTTCCTTTATGACTGAGCACAGCCATTTTCAAAGCTCCCCAGAAGTTCCTTTGGGGTAGAAAGAAGGTAAAGGAAGATGGCTATAGTCACAACCCCTAGATAGTGTGGAATTCTCTTGGAAAAAACTCTTAAACTAGACTCTCCACCGCCAGTCCTTTCTCTCCCAACATCCACTCCCCCCCTCCCCCATATTCTATATTCTGCCACCAGCATATTTTTCTTAAAATAATGCTTTCAGACTACCTCATTGGCCTTTCCGTAGCTCACCTTCAGCTGCAGTATAATATCCAAGCTCCCCATCCCAAGGTTCTTACTGGGCTGGCCAGCCTCCCTTTCCCTCATTTCTCACTACTCTCCTTTTGCACACCATTCATAGCATTGCCCGAACTTTAGACTCTCTTCCTTCCCTCCTGTAGTAGAGATTTTTATTTCCTCCTCTTTATGGCTACCCCCACTGCATTTCCTCAGGAATCTCATGTTATCTTCTCTCTTCCTAGCATCCTCTTTTCTCCGTGAGATTTAAAGCATTTTTACGTTAAATATATTTAGTTCTTCTTTATTTGTTAAAAATAAAATCCTTTTGTTTCACTCAGCTCCCTCTTTGATTCATCCTCTGATCATCTCTCCTTTTGCTTCTTTACTTGAATAGCTCTTTACCCTATTTTCCTTATTTCCCTGTGCTCCTCCTAACAACCTACAAACTGGTTTTCATTTTCACTTTACTAAAACTGTTCTCTCATAGATTTCCTATAAGGTGGCCAAATCCTGTGACCTTGCCTCAGTTCTTATCTCTCTTAACATCTCTTCTGGATCTGGTTTTGATAACCATTGTCTTTTTGAAGCATTTCTTCCCCTGGGGTCCATAGATCTAGACTTTTTTCTTTCTTTTTAAATCATTTTGACTGTTCCTTTGCTTACTCTCTGGTTTCCTCTCCTGTTTCTCCCTAACTGTCTCCCTAAAGTTTCTCCTAACTTTTCCCCTGAGCTTTGGTCTCTGGTCTAGGAACCTTCTCTGTACTCCCTCAGACGTTGAGCACACGCACCCTCAGTGTCTGATGAACCGTATCAGATATCTCCCGGATCTCCTTCTTTAACCCTAACGCCCTCCCTGCCCTCCTTTCTTCCTTAGTTTCTCTTGCTTTTGTCTGTCTCCACTGCCACCCCCTGTGTCAGGGACCATACTGCTGAAACCTGAATTACTGCAGCAGTCCCCACAGTATAGTGGTGCGCACCGCCCTCAAATTAATCTTCTGGAAACACATCATCCTGTCACTCCTCTGCTACTCCATACGCGATGTGCTTGCTCTATTCCATATCACTGTCTTTATTCGTGCTTTTTCCTTGACTTAACGTGTCCCTTTCGCTACCTTCAAGCCAACTAAATCTTACCTCTTTCAAGCTGAACTTAAATTCTGTCTCCTTCTTATTCTTAATAGTTCAGCCCATACTACTTTCTCCCTTTTCTGAGCTCTTCTTGTACCCACAGCAGGCCCCGACTCCTGTGACTGGCCAGCTGGTAACTTCCATCTTAGTCTGATGACCCCAAGAACTCTTCATGCTCAGCTGCTGTGACTTACTTTCCTCAGCCCCACCCCACTCCAGCCCCCATCTTATTCCGGCAGCCGTTCAGGTTCAAGATGGGATTCCCACCATTGGTAATATTTTGTTTTGTTTTAAATGTCTTATGGGAAATTTAAACATAATCAAAAGTAGGCAGAATAGTGTATTCATCTCCAGTACCCAGCTTCAGTTTGCTTTATTTGTACCTCACTATTTCCACATCTCCCCACAGGGTTACTTTGAAGCAAATCCCAAGCATATTACTACTTCTGTAAATATTTCAATATGAATCTCTAAAAGATAAGGATTCTGTTTTTAAACAAATTCATTTTTAACAAAACCATTGTTAAACAAAGTAAGATTTTCTGATGGCAAGAGTAGAGGGAAAATAGAGACATAAGTACAGAGTTTAAACAGAAAATAAATTATAAATGATTACAGGTATCTGGTATTTTTTATATCACCCTAAAATCCATTAAAAGGACTATATATTTGCCTCAGGAAACAAGAGGGAAACTGTGAGACTGCTCTCTGTTCCTCTGTGGACCAGGGAAGGAGAGGACTAAGGGTCAGAATTAACAGATAATAATAGAGGGAAAAGGCCCATGGGTCCCTCAGCATAAAACAAGGATCTGATCTTGCCCAAAGGTGATTCCACCCACTCCACCTTTCCTTCCAACTCTCTACCCTCAGGCTTTGCCCAGGTGGAGCCTTTGAAGGTCTCCATGAACGACTGGGGGGAATTCTGATTCTCCTAACTTGGCCAGTTTGGGTGAAGGGTGTCCTGATCCAACCATATTCCTGGCATCCCAAGTGAGAATGTGTTCCTGGCATCCCAAGAGAGAATTCTAGACATATTTTCCCACAGAAGCACTGCTATATGTGGTTAGATTCTATAGCACGTGTGCAGTATAAATTTAAAAGACTCCCTGGATTTCCCTGGGAACCTAACTGCCATGTGCAACGTTACTTCTGTGGGAAACTGCTTCTGAATTCCAAATAATTGACCTACAATGAAATTTGGATTCCAGACTGCCTATAAATTAAAGATTACAGGTGTAATCAGTCTTACTGATTTAACAGCCTTTCCAGATTATACCATGTATTAGGTTTTTCCTTTCTCCCAAGTTAGACTGTAAGTTTTGCAAGGTCAGACTTTGTCCTTGCCTTCTCTCATGTCTACCGGTGCACCTGGCACATTGCAGAGCCTTTAGGCACTTAATAAAAACTTGTCAATGGATAGATTGGTTGAAAACTCAAATAGTTGTCTAGCTTCACACATTTTCCCATTTTGACTTTATTACTTTTTTCTTCATTTCCAGTGAGAGGTTGACATCCTACTAGTAATGTCTGGTAGGTGAAAGTAGGATTTGAAAGCAGTAAAACCTTGGAGAGAGTAGATTTTAATTTTGTTTTTGATTTGTGAGACTCATATTTGTTTGCTGAGCTCTAGCCTGTGTTTCTACTGTGTGTGTAGAATAGACTTTAAAATTAAAAGTGGTCTTTAAGAAAGTCGTTCCACTCCTACAACTAGGTCTCCCTGCTGAACTCTCTAGTAGGAAATGGAAAGGCAGTTGCCTGGTTCTGAGTCTTTGTACTGTAGTCACTGTTTATCTCCATGACCCTCTCTCTAGTGAGAGACCCATGAAACACAAACTGCCTTGACTGATCAATTTCCAGGCAGCCAACAATCTCAAAGTCAGATGTGGAAATACTAATAAATTTAGTATAGATGCTTGTTTTCCTAAAGAAGATAAAAAGTTTTAGAGTAAAAGTTTTGAAAGAAATATGTTTCTGTAGCTTATGACCATATTAAATATTCTAGAAAGGAACAGCTATAAGAACAGGACTTTGCCCTAAGGATTTTTGCCTAAAACAAAATAACTTCTGTCACCAGTCTGGACATTTGTTAAACCCAAGAAACAAAAAACTCCTTAAATAGATCAAATTCTAGACAACTAGCTATCTAAATATGAGACATGACATACTAATGGATTTAACATAATTGTTTATTTTTTCTGGGGTAGATAAAAATAGCTTTTTGGGTTTGGAAATTTTTTTCCTTTTTTGTTGTTTTAAAAATCATTTCTGTTGCTTATTAGTGTTGAATATTCTAGAAGGGAACAGCTCTAAGAACAGGAATTTGTCCTCAGGGGCCCACACTCAAATTGCTTCATTACTTTAAATAGCAGCACTAAGTAAGCCCAGTATGTGTGTTTTCTAAGTCCAGGAAATAGCCATGCATTTCCAAGATGACATTCTTGTATACATAGTAAATAGAGCGTCAGCATGTATTCAATTTATATAAACAAAAGGCTCTGGGATACACAGACTAAACCTAAGATATTGCTTATAGGTGTTGAAGAAATTGATCTAATGTACAGACACCATATCCATGACAATTTACAGAGAACAGTTTTACCAGAGAAAGTTATGAAGCATCTTTCTCCCAGTTCCTCAAGGTAATTGTGCACTTTATCTTGTTCTAGGAGTATACCATGCTGTGTCTGTTATGTGGTAAAGCTGAAGATACCATCAGTATTCTCCCTGACGACCCCCGACAAATGACTCTGTTATTCTAAGGATCCTTCTGCAGCTCTGTAATCACAATGTTGTGTTGGTTTACAATACAGCAAGCCTGATGGTTTGTCTGACTTAGTTTATAATGGAAGTTATTTGCATAACTTAGTTTATAATGGAAGTTATTTGCATATTATTTTTTTTTGCTTAGGCTTACCTATTCTCTGAAAGAAAAAGTGGGACTTCCCTGGCGGTCCAGCGGTTAGGACTCGGTTCTTTCACTGCCATGGCCCGGGTTCAACCCCTGGTCCGGAAACTAAGATCCCATAAATCGAGTGGCACGGCCAAAAAAAAAAAAAAGTAAGAAAGAAAAAGTAATTTAGGGGATTGCTGTTCTCTAGAGCTGAGCTCTTCTGCTAAAGTTCCCAGTGCACATCAGTGCAGCCAGAATGAAGCATCTTTGTTAGCAGCTATGTGGCTGAAAAATAACTAGGATGGAAAGCATATCTAGTGCCCAGATCTTGGGTCCAATAAAAGGAATTAGGACTCCTTGGGGAAATGACTGAGTCTAGGACTGGGGCAGTAAATACACAGGGTGAGCTTGGAGCATCTTGAGCCACAAAAAAGCGAAGTGCTGAAACGAAAAATCACAATGATTGGGAGTATGCCAAAGGGACAGAAGAGCCAGCTGAAGGAGCTCCCAGAGACCTAAGTTGGAACAGTTTGAGCAACAAAATAAAGTAGTATTGGATTATAAACCAAACTATAAATATTCATGAGTCCATACTGATACAAATGAATGACTGAATAAATAAATACATATATTGGAGAGAATAGACAAATCCCCCAGGCAGAAAAATTTCAAATAATGTATGTAGATACTCCTCACTCCTTAAGTATGGGTTTGCATAGTGACTTCCTTCCAAAGAGTTTAGTATGGAAAGGGGGAAAAGTGACTTTAACTTTTAGTTCACTGAGAAACCTGACAAACACTAGCCTGGTGATCAAGATTATCATCATTGATAATGAGCCACGTTGATAGCATTACTCTTGATATGATGTGATGAGAATGACACTTTGCCTTTGTGGTCGTCCTCCCCAAAACCCGTAACCCCAGTCTAATCATGAGAAAAACTTCAGACAAATCCCAGTTGAGAGAGGAATCCCAATTGAGGAAAATACCTGACCAATACTCCTCAAAACTGTCAAGGTCATCAAAGACAAGGAAGTCTGAGGAACTCTCACAGCCAAAAAAGAGCATGACTATTAAATGTAATGTGGTATCCTGAATGAGATCCTGCACCAGAAAGAGAACATTTGGTAAAACTAGGGAAATCTGAATAAAGTGTGGACTTTAGTTAATATAAATAGAATGGTTTCAATTGCTCCAAAGGGATCTTAGAATATCTTACCTTGCATAGTTGAAAGAATTCTGGCTTGGGTGTCATAAAACCTGGCATGTAGGCCTCTGCCATTTGGTAGCAGTATAACCATTAAGCAAAGTGTCATTCTGGACTTTATTGTCCCTTTTCTATAAAATTGGACTAGTATAAATTGATGTTATACTTCCTTCACAGTATTATTAGATCCAAATGAACAATGAATATAAAATGCTTTGGAAGGCATATAAAGTTCTAGACAGAATGAGATGGTTTTAGTTAGTTCTTCTCATTATGAAATCAAAACTTAAGGGTCAGGCATTAAAACAGAAATTTTTCCTATTCATATCTCAGACATTTTGAACTGAGTGAGCAAAGTTGTTGACATCAGGGAAAAGCTTTGTTTTGTAACAGGAATAATGATAATAGCTGAGGTTTATTGAGTACTTACTATGTGTCAAGGCCTTTTTAAGCAGTTGTTTAATCCTCATTAACAATTCCATGAGGGTAGGTACTATTGTTATCCCAGTTTTAGAGCCAGAGAAACTGAGGCACAAAGAAGTTAAGTAACTTAGTCCAGGTTACGTAGTTAGTACAGTGATGCCCTCAGTAATAGTGTTCAGTACACATGAAGTATCAGAGTCTAGCAAGGTTAGGAAGAGGTTGAGGATATCAGTGACAGCACTCTGAGGAATCTAGGCATGTCAGACCAAGATTTATTATTCAGAAAAGTTAAGGCAGCTGTTCCTTAAGCATCAGTTGTTTTATTCCTGGAAAATGCTTTCCACTTTCTGCAAATCTATATCTGACCTGCTGAGGAAATCGTTTGGTGAAATGAATCCAGAAAGCAGAGAAAATGTTTCATTACTTTAAATAGCAGCACTAAGCCCATTATAGCTTCTGAATTGTCCCTTCATGGAGTTTGCTAATGCTTCCAACTTAGTCATTTGGAGCTCAAGAGAATGATTTTATATGCCCCTCCTGATATCCTCATCTCTTGCAGAATGTGTAATTATCTGTTTTAGACAATATATTACAAAAATTTTAAACATAAGATCCTATCCATATATTTCATTATTATTAAACCAGCATTGTACTGTGTTTTGCGATACTTTATCATCTTCTAGAATTCTTTTATGGATCTAATAGAATAAAGACCTCTTGAACTCAGTTCTACTGCATCTATATTTCTCTGTTTAAGTAAAGGGGAACCAGGCAAAGGCATTGGTCTTCTTTGCTTCCCTTTCTGAGATACAAGAAGAAATCACCTGTAGGTGTAGTGGGGAACGTGAACTTGTCCTAGCACCTCATTCTTTCTCTACCTGCTCCATGATGTACAGGTCTGGGGTCGACCTGGTTAGGCTCTTGGAGTTCAAAGCTCAGCCTGTTTGCTGTTGTGTTGTTTTAGCTAGCTCTGTCTTCCTCAAATGATCTTGGGTTCTCCCAGTACTAATTAATTGACATATGATATAGTCTAGGAAGAGCCAGATATGGTTTGTTACTTGTAAGTCATCAGTAAGAAGTATACATTCACTGTTCTTTATTTCAGTGTAACAATCCTTTCGGTTTCATTCTTCTGTTTCCTGAGCAAAGCTAAGTTACTTGACTGAATTTGAGGCTCTTAGTTTTAAAATGTATGTTTCTTGACTGTAGTACAAGTCTCTATTGTGAGATATGCTATGGTTGGGTAGAAAGGAAATCAAGAGACCTGGGTCTGAAATTAGCTTTGCCACCTTCTCATGGTGGGACATTGGGCAAGTCATTCTATCAGTACCTTGTTTTCTTCAATGGAAAAACAGACGTAATCATGCCTCCTTCACGGAGTTTTAAAATCAAATGATATAATGTAAGTGAAAGTGTCATTAGGTCATACAGTGCTGTGGACAGGCAGCTGTCAGCGGTCTTAATGCAGAAACTCTGAGACAGAAGGAAGCACTATTGTGTTGTGGTTAATAGTAGAAGCTTTGGAGTCAGACTGACCTGGGTTTAACTTTCAACTCTGCCCCTCACTAGCCCTTTGTCCCTGAAAAGTGTCTTGCTCAATTACCTTCTCTTTAAATAGAGATGAAAATTCCTCAGGGTCAGTATGAGGATTAAATAACCTAGCATATAGAGAGTACTTAATGCAGTGTGGGCGTATAGTATATGGTAATTTGGATGATGGTTGTGATGGTGATTATAAGAAATCACCAGATTTGAAATCACCAATAAGGGTTTGGCTCAGTGTTCCTTGAACTAAGGAGGTGCAACGGTGGGAACATAGTCATGGAAATAATCATCAGTTTCAGTCTTGTATGTATCTTGGCCCCCTAAATCACTTATTCCAAGCCATATTTTTTGTAAGAGCCCTCAGAGGAATGATTCCTTCTGTCCCTCCTCTAAATCGAGTAGCATTATCTCAGCACTTCTGGGAAAGCTTGTTTATGGGACTTCTTACTTCCTGAGTGCCCCTAGGGAAATTTGATTAAAAGATTATGTTTATCTAGGAAAGTAGGTGATTATATTAAGCTTTGCCGTGTCTGTTTATGACCATAAGCTGATATTTCTGAGGATGTAAAGGGGACCAACAAGATGAGGAATAAAGAAAAGGAAACAATTTCTCATTTCTGAAGCAAACAGCATTTCCCTGACCAAGTGACGAGCCCTCTTCCTAGCATTAAGGCCCTTTCTGACTCTCTCTGCAGAGTCACTTATACTGTAATTCCCATTCCTTTGGGAGTCTCTAAATAATTCTCTCAACTTGAGCCTCATGGGGAAGACCCAACACATTGTTCTGGCATATCAGGCCCTAAGTTGCCTGTGCCATAATACCAGCATCCAGGATAGCTGGCACTGCTGTTAGACATCATAACAGGCAATAGCACTGTAAAGATGATGAACAAATCATGCTAGCATCCCACATGAATTCTGATTTTATTTCTTCAGGGAAGCAGTTTGTCTCTGCAGTTATTGCTCTAAAATCAATGCTTGGTCCTGCCCACAAACCCATACCCCAGCTCTTGGCTCTGACAGTAGGAATTTTGAAGGGCTTGAGTTCTCAAGAGTCAAATTAAGGATGGCCTTAATTTAGCAGAAAGTCTGCAGAAGGATGCCAGGGGATTCCCACTATACCACTCAGGTTACCGTTTTGAAATAAAGCACCGTTGATGACATAGCTTTAATAGAAGGTCAGACAGTAGGGACCCTTAACCTGTATTCCACATTTACTTCTCAAATGATGCAAGTGCTTGGAAAACAGTTACGGGGAACATCCCTCAGCATTTCCCCCTCAGCATTGGGGTTCTCAAGCTGTGTGTCCAGTTTGGAGAACTGTCCCTTCAGGGCTTCAATGAAGAGAAGTAAAATATTCCATCTAGTGATCAAAGAAGGAAGGGCAAAATGAGAAGTTTCCAGGAAGAGGTTTGTGGGACAAAGTGAGAGGGCAGTGGCCTGTCAGCTGGTGTCTTTTCTAGAGCATGATAGGACCTTGTCTTGGTGGTGCTTTTGAGTACGCCTGTACTAGGTGAGGATTCTGGGGCACCGTCCTTCAAAGCCATTCGGCAGAACTCTGTTCTCACAGAGAACAGCTATCGTGTTGGCGGGTTATAAACAGTCTGACTGTCTGAAGGGAGGCCCTCTCACATCCCCACCCTCATGGAAAAAGTGAAACCAGTCATTCATGCCTAAACTTGTCTGTCTTGTTCCTGCATTTGTGAATTTGTGAGTGTGAGAAAGACAAGGGTGGAATGTGAACTTTATAAAAGAGGGAGAGTCATTCTAACAAAGGATCCAAAACAGCCGTTACTCCACAAGGTGATCAGGAAATGGGTAAAGTACTCTTTGTGTTCCCATTAACTGTACCCTCCATGCCCTTGCTGTCATTAAAGTGGACCAAATTCAGCTTCTCAAGATGCAGGTAACATTTAGTCAGCCCAGTACCCACAGTGAGAGTGACATCTTCCTGACTGGAATCCTCTAACTAACTTCCCAGTGCTTCCTCCACTTTTCTTCCCCTTTCTTCTCGTTATCACTTCCTTTCCCCAGTTCTGAAGAACAGCCATAAAGTAATAATACAATTCACATTTCCCAAAACTCCGCCTGCCACCCAGACCTTGACCTGAGCCTGCTTTCCAGACAGTAATTGGAGTGTCCCCTCGATCAGAGCCGCCCTCTCCTCAGCCTTTGTGTGCTGCCAGCCCCTCAGTCCCACCTGCAGTTTTATGCCATTCCTCCCACCTCGGTCAGGGAAGAGACACAGAGAGTCTGGCCGTTTCCACACCCGCCCTTTATTGGACTCAGCCAGCAGGCTGGCTCCGGACCCTCACACTTCTCAGACACCTCCCATACAGATTTAGGAAGGTGCCATCATTCTGTGAAAGCTCAGAGCCCACCCGTCTTGGAGCCCCAGGTTGAATCACCAACCAGAAGTTTGGGGGGAAGGAAAGGAAACAGGCAGACCAGAAAGGCAAGGCTCTTCAATGAAGGGAACTGATCTGAAGGGAAAGCCTGGGCCCAGCAGAGTCTCCTGAGGGCACACTGAATGCTCAGGAAAGACACTCAGGGGCAGGAGGAAGTAGGAGATCTGCTGGTGTTTATATGGCAACTTTGAGGAGGCGCTTGATGTCGGGCTCGATGTTGATGGTTGGGAAGGTGCGGCTGTAGCGCCGAAAGGGCTCCCCCTCTGGCCCGATGAGGAACTTCTCAAAGTTCCAAGACACGTCTGAGCGGTGCACAGGGCTCCAAATGATGAACTTGGGATCGGTCATGAGGGAAAACGGGTCGTCGTGAGGGTAGGGGAGCTTATCCTTCAGGTAGGTGAAGACAGGATGCTCATTCTGACCATTCACATCACACTTTTGGATAAGGGTAAAGGTGGGCTGGAATCCACCCCCAGGGCGGACGTACTTGAGGCTGTTCAGGATCTCCTCATTCTGACAGTTCTCCTGGGGGAGGAAAGAGACAAAGAGCTTGGGAAACGCAAGAGATGAAGGATCTACAAAGTCACCCTCCTGTACTCCCCAGGATCATTCTTTCTATTATGCATATCCGCCCCGCGCCCACCCCCACCCCCAGCTTCCTTCTCTTTCCTTCTTCATTCGCTTTGCCCTACTCTTGACTCGGAGTTTTCCCTCTCACAGCTATTGTCTGATGGTTTGCTAGGCGATTTCTGAAAGTTCTCACAGACTCTAGCTTGGCTGTTCTTGTACTGAAAGATTTAGCACTTTTGAGCTGTCACTTCTCTCCCCGATCTACCCTAAGCAATGCTTAGGGTATCTGTCTGAAGCTTCAAGGAACCTTGAGTTCTGGGCAGTAGAAAGAAAGGGAAAGGAGGCTCAGGTCATACTGCCTAGAACCCTCCTTCCACTTACGCACCCACACATACATGCCTACACACACACACACACACACACCCTGCCACCACCTTCCCTTTCTTTTTGCCCTGGTCTTGCCTTACGCACCCACACATACATGCCTACACACACACACACACACACACACACACACACACACACACACACACACACACACACACACCCTGCCACCACCTTCCCTTTCTTTTTGCCCTGGTCTTGCCTTACGCACCCACACATACATGCCTACACACACACACACACACACACACACACACACACACACACACACACACACACACACACCCTGCCACCACCTTCCCTTTCCTTTTGCCCTGGTCTTGCCTTACGCACCCACACATACATGCCTACACACACACACACACACACACACACACACACACACACACACACACACACACACACACACACACACCCTGCCACCACCTTCCCTTTCCTTTTGCCCTGGTCTTGCCTGTCTTTCTTCTAATTACCTCTGAGTGTTGAATCTAGCCTTGGCCTCTGCCCTCCTCAGCTCCTCAAACTAAAGGTGAAATTGAGGTCTAGAAGAATGGGATTTATAGCTTCTTCCTTTCATCTTGTCCTAGATCTGCAGTACAAGTAGGAGGAAGCTTTGATGAAGGAAAACCCCATCCAAGGAAGACTAGTTTTCAGGTGCCATAAAGGCAAAGTAGGTTAGAGACAACAATGAACGTACTGTAAATGGAATTACTTCGTGACCAACAGGCATGAATTAAATAGGATTGAAGGTTTAGTGTTCTGGAATAGGCCAGGGGAAGGGGAAGTTAAGGAAATAAGTGCTTAAGGACCAAAAGTTGTGAATGTGTAATTATCGTTCCTTTCACTTAGCTTCCTGCACCTCACGCTCACTTGCTGTACTCAGCTAGGATGCTTTAGATCTCAACCTGTTGCCTGTCTTTCCTCCCCGCTGCCAGCACTGTCCTATCCCCACTTAGCATTCCCCACCCCTGACAGCCCGCAAAGACCCATGGAAACCCTTATTTTCCACCCCCATCCGCCAAGTCTAAGAGTCATATATCTCCCTCAGGGGAAGAAGTTCGTGCCTCTGACCTACTAGAACCAATTAGTACAGTCAGTTCCAGGCCATCATGACATCTTGAGCCCAGAGTTGATGGCTATTAGACATCTCCTAATGCAAAAGGCCTGCTGGCTACTGGTAGGTTACAGATTCCCTCCAGCAACTGGCTGGCCTGAAGTGATGGAAGGAGGCATCTCTAGGGCCAGAGAGACACCTCTGAAGAGGTTTTACCCTTTCTGTCTCTCTTGCCCTGGCCAAGCCTAGAAACAGAACTGAGGCAGGGAAGGAACAGTGAGAGCACTCATGGTTTGGGCTCAGGTTTGTCACAGCCAATGACATTTCAGCCTTCCTGCCTATATCTCTGATAATCTCTTCCTTGCCTTCATGCCACTGTGAACTGAACCCAAGGGATTATAATTGGAGGACATTCTGCCTGCTTGTGCTATTAAAATCCTAAGTGAAAATATAAGAATCCCTAAAAGATAACTTGAGGTGTGCGGGCTGAAGATCTATAACAACTTGACCCATTAATCAGGGACAGAGAGGTACGTGTGATGCCCAGAGGAGACACATACACTTTGCAAACCCTTTTGCCTTCCCCCAAATTCACTCTCCACTTGGCTGATATTAAACAAACAAACAAAACCTTTCAATCTAAATAGTAAAGTTGCTTGCATTTGCATATTACTCTATACTTTTCAAGTTACTTTTGTAGCTCTTATCCCCACAACCTCGTAATAATCCTATCAGATAAGTGGTATTATCCCTAGTTTATAGAAGAGGAAACCAAAACAGAAAAATTGAGTGACTCTTCCTGGGGCACAGAGGTATTAGATAGCAGAATCAAATCTAGTGAAAATGAAGGTCTCCTGAGTCAGTTCAATCCTAGTTTGATTCTTGATCTTCTATTTCCTCCAGTCATTCATTCAACAAACATTTAATGAGTGCCTTCTATACCCAGGCACTGAGGACACAATGGAGAGAAAAACAGACCTGGTACCAGCCCTCATGGAGTGTAGTGGGAAGACAAGAAACCATAAAAATCCATACGTTTGGTGTTCTATCACAGACAGAATCATACTGACTTCCCCCTGGTACTCGCATGCACCTAAAGACCTAGATTAACAAAACATACCCCATGATTCAAGACACTCCAACACACAGAGTCGTCCTCCCCCTCTCTTTAGCCCACTGGAGCTGCAGCAATCCAACTCCTTGGGTACAATACCAGGGACGTCTCACCTGATGTCCAAATTGGTTGCAAGGGAAGCCAAGAACCACCAGGCGTCTGGGAAAGCGGCATTGCAGCTCGTTGAGTTGGGTGAAGTCCCGGGTGGTTGTGCCTCAGAGCGAGGCCACGTTCTCAATCAGCACTGCCCTGCCTCGGAATGTATTGAAATCTACCTTCTCCCCATCCAGGCTGATAGCACTGAGGTCGTAGAAGGACTTGGCAATGTAAGCCATGGTGGGAGTGCAGAGTGGGCGGCAGAGCAGTGTGAGCCCACTTAAGGGTCTATTAAAGGGGCGGGGAGGAAGGAGGAGCCAGGAAGGATATCACAATGGGACTTTGAGCAGCCCCAGGATGACTTAGCAAAAACAGTCACCTACCTGTAAGTGCTATTTGAACAAGAAGGTCGCTCCTATTTACAGACTCTGAACAAAGCCACCTCCCTGCTCCACCCTGTTGGCAACCTAGGAAGGGCCGATGTGATATCTCTGAGCAGACATGAATAATTCACTGCTTGCAGGAAACCAGAGCCCCAAAGGTTGGACGGGGAGGAAAAAAGGCAGGGAGGGATGCAAGATTGACTCCTACTTGCCCCAGCAAATTGTTTTCACTTGGCACAGACAGTTATTGAGTGCCTGCTGAGTGCCGAGCTCTGAATTGTGCAATTGAGAGGTCAGGGTCTGCCGAGGGCTGAAGGATGAGGAAGAGGATTGGGCGCATGTCCCCTTGACTCAGACTACAACTAAAATATACATGTTACTGTTCACATTTCTCTCTTTGGCTGTTACTTTCCACAAGCACAAAATCAAAGGGACCGTTAGGAGGACGGTGTGTGGTTTTCTAAAATAATGGCTTTCAGTGCCTCAGCTTGCACCAGTCTGAAGAGGGGAAGCTGTGTTTGTCTTGAAAAGTCTCTCAGTGGGTGATGGTACTTGTCCTGGAGAGCACATCTGCCCTTGCCCCTGTGTTGTACCATCTCCTCTAATACCCCACCCCCCACCTCCACAGGGTCATGAGGATGCAGTTGGTTGTGGCTGGGATAACAGAGAGGAGTCACAGAGCAGGTGGGTAAACTCAGAGGGGATGGATGCCCCTACCTCTTATCAGACAAAGACTCAGTCCCAAAGACTTCTCAGAGGGGCTTGTGCTGGTCATTCCCCACAGAAGGAAGTGTGCAGGGAGTCAAAGCTGCTATGGTTCTAGACCCAGCTAGGCCACTCACGATGTTTTCAACACCAGCATGCAATGTGTTGCAGGACATCTGGGGACCTGCTAAGAGCTATCATGGGAGCACAGCACTGGAAGCCCACAGAAACTAAAAAGACCTAATGCTTCACTTCATTCTTCCAAACACCCACCAATGCAAGAAATCAGGGGGGTTTTCTTTGTTTTTTTGTTTTTTGTTTTTAATGCCTGGATTTCTCCATCATTAAAGCTGGCTATTAGGCTTTACCTAGCTTTGGGATTTTAGAGCGAAATTTCAATAACAATGCAGTTGTTTACTAGAGAGGTTTTCACAGGTATGTGTCCATTGGGAACTGTCTCCTAGAACAAAGAATAAGCCAGGTTGGGGAGCAGCTGGTCTTGAGAATCTGATTTGTTGAGAAGATGGAGGAAGTACTTTCCAGGAAGTACCCAGGTTTTCTGTTCTGTAGCCTGTTCATGGCTGTTTATAGCAACACGGGAATCCATACATCTTAACTGGCTGTTCCCTACAAGAAAGCCTCCATTACCTAAGTGGGAATGGAATCTTTTGCCACTAGAAGAGGTGGCAGGAAACGCAGAGAGAAGTGTGTCCCCTGCTGAGGCTGGGTGGAGTTGCTAGAAAAAGCAAATAAACGCCTCCTAAGCCACTGAGTCAAGAACTTGGCCTTGATAATGGGCTAAACTCTTAACATGAACTTGCCAGATTGACCTGCATGCCTACCACTTCCCTAGTACTCTCTGGGCTTCCAGATGCCTCTTACTGGCTGCCCTTCTGGGACCCCTCTCCAGGAAGACCGTGGAAGTTCCTGAACTGAGGAGTGGAGGTGCCGTCTTCCTTAGGTACACGACATCCCTTTTCTCCAGGGGCAACATAGGACACCTTGAGTCACCCAGCTTCTCACCTTTCACGATTGAATACAATTGATGAAGCTCTCCTAAAATACCTCTTTGTTTCCAGCTTTACCTCAAACTGGCCTACTTTCCAGAAGCTTGTAACTTTGTACACGCACTAACATGGCTTTCCACAGGGACAGTAGATGTTCTGGAAACTTCACTGGCTTAGTAGCCAGAAAGCCTAGGTCAATGGTTCTCAATTCTGGCTGCAAATGAGAATTGCATGTAGAGATTTTTCTAAATAGAGATGCCAAGCTTTCCCCTCTGGAGATTTCAATTCTGGTTGTTCCTTTTAAGCCTTGACTCTGCCACTGTTCCTTGGGGCCCCTAGGCACCTGTTTCCTTATCTGTCGAACTTGGATAAAGATAATCACCTTCCTTATCTCACACAGCCCTGATTGTCTGATTGTTCCCATAAAGGAGATAAAGCATTACAAGTTCTCTGTAAATTGGAAAATGCAGGTTAAGATCTTAGGCTACCGTTGCCCTGCCTTGTTTTACTCCTTCCTTCTTCATTTTATCTTTACCTCCAAACATTCTCTGCCTCTTCCACCAACTCCGGACCCCAGAGTATAGTATTCAACAGTCCCCAGACCCCAAGATTCTAGACTGCCTTGTTCCCTTGGGGTATCCAAGCACAGGGCTAGGATGAACTTCTGAAAGATTACTTAATCCCACCTCATGCCGTCAGGAAGACCTGTTTCTGTTACATTCCAAGCAGATGAGAACCTTCTTGGTTTTAAAGACACCCTCAGACAAAGATATTCAGCATCTCCCCAATGACTCTACTCAATCTTATTTCCGCAATGGGAGCCCACTGCCGAGCAATGGGGGCTTTGCTTGGGGCTCCCCTGCAGGTGGCATTAGGAGAGGCACCAAACGGAAGACGTTTGCTGTTTCCATTGTCATTCTTCTGCTGTTGCTTTAGGATTCTGTAACCTCTTCTACCAGCACTGCCTCTCTCCCTCCCCCTGAACTGCCAGGGTCCCAGTGAGATCTACTCCCAGGGATTCACACAGGCAGTCACACCTGTGACTTGAAATATTCTTTATTTTGTAAACATCTGTGTTTAAAATAGATGAACCCTGCTCACAATTCATATCCTGGACCCGAGACACAGCACACGAAGTTTACCCGTCACAGGGAGATGGTGGGGCTCAGGAGCAGGTGGAGAGCCTAGGGCTGTGCCAAGCCTCAAGACGACAGGTGCAAAGGTGGTGAGGAGCCAACAGGCAGGCGCACCTGCTCAACAGTCTAAGGCCGGGTCCCAGGCTACCTCCGGGACTGGAGAAGTTTAGGGGTGAGAGGCTGATTCTGGTACCTCATGAGCATAGCTGCACCCTAAAATCCCAACCCCCCCTCCTGCCCCATACCTCTCCCCAGCTGTGGCCCTTATGGATGGGGCTTCTCAGGCCATAGAATCCTGATCCCAAGTTTTCCCTTCCAGAACCCCTAGGGTACAGTAAAAATATAGTCCCTCTTCCCCAAGGGGGCTAGGAGAGAAAGGCAATGGTGCTTGGCCAGATCTTCAGGGAAAGCAGCAACACTGACCACAGGTTGGAGCCAATGGCCAGTACAACTTCCCCTCCCTCGAGTTCCTGGCTAAGGGCACACCAAGGGTTGGCACTGCTGACCTCCCCACCCCAGAGTGATGCTGCATGTTTTAACACCTGAGGAGCTAGTCCTCAAGGAAACATCCTCAGCTGTGGTCGTGACTTCGTCCTAAAGAGTCAGCTCTTTACATTTCTCATTAGCTGATGATTTATAACTATTCCTGCCTTCCTTTTCCTTCCACTACGATAACCCATCCCCCATTCCTTCATCCTGAGCTACCCTCTCCCGATTTGATAAGAGTCAGAGGAAAGGTTTGGCGATTTCATCACCCACCCATTTTTTCAGAGGAGTAAGGAAGTGGGGCTCTTAATCCTTCACGAGTGTGTGTCCTGGATTTTAGTCCTTAATTAGTGAATGTTTGATGCCCAGTTTTGTTTTCACTCCAGTGGCAGCCATGCAACGCAGCTGAAGACCGATCTTCCTCCCTAGGCTTCTCCCATCTTGGGAAGGTGGGGAGAAACCCTACTAGGGCTGGTAACTGACTTGTTCCCTCCTTAAAGGGCCTCCTGCAAACGACTCTTGGACCATATGGGGTTAAAGAAACTTCTTCCTGAAACAAAGCGCCCTGGAGGAGGGAGTCCGCTTCCCTCCACCTGTAGCCACAGTGCCGTTGGCAAACCCTCAGGCCTCTGAGTCAGGAGCTAGTGGAACAAGATGAGCACTTGGTCTTGAAGGCTGAAGGGAACAGCACCAAGCGTTCCTACCCAGGGCTTGCCTGCTTTCTGCCCATGAGCTCCCTGCCCTTCTCCCACAAACTTTGGGTCTCGGGAAAACCTTGAGAGCGGAAGGCTGGGCTCGGTGAAAGACCACCAGCGTGGTTCTGTCACCTCTCACCTGCCCGGGTGGTGGGGAAGCGTCCTTCTTACATAAGAAATGGAAGATGGGGCCCAGGAATCCCTGCTGCTGCCGAATTCCCCTCTGGTTTGCAAACTGCTGTCCCGGCTCTTAACCTGATATATAGGAGCTGGTCCTTCACTTCCAAACACTCCCCTTCCTGGAGCGTGTGATTGGCCCCAGGGCTCTCCTTGCCCCTGCAGTGCCCTCAGGCCTTGGTCCACATCTTTAAATTCGGGAGCCTGGGGGCAGGGAGAAATAGTGTACATGCTGCACGGCAGGTAGAGAATGGAGGTGATGTTTTATCCCTGCCACCCCTCACATTTTTTTTCTTCTCTGAAGCTCAGTTCCCCCAAGAGGCAGGAGGGCAGGCAGCCAAGTGCAGCGGAAGCTGGGGACGGGGGGGTAGGACAGCCCCAGGCATGGGGACCACCAGTTTGGGCCTTCCTTCCTCTCTTGCTGTTCATCTTTCCCCGGTCACAGGGGAGGCAGGCCCATGGCACAAGAAGGGGCGGTGGGGAGGAGAGGACGGGAAGAATTTCCCACAAAGCGGGGTGGGGCTTCTCCCGGAGCAGAGCAGGGAATGTGCCCCTGAGCCTGAGTCCACTCCCTCGGCCCGGCAAAGAGGGAGGCATCGAAAGGTGCTGTACCAGCAGCCACACGGGACACGTGGGGGACGGGGGGAGGGCTTTGATAGGAACACAGCTGAGGGGAAGGGACAGAAAGAGAGGTGGGAAGAAGTGAGAAGAAGTGGAGAGGAGACCAGATGCACTGAGAGAGAAGGAACCTCCAGTGGCCTTGACTCCGGACTGGGCCATTGTCTGGGACCTCAGCGTAGTGAGGCGGTGCTCGTAGCACATCAGGGGCTCAAGGCAGGCCTGTGGCTGGGGAAACAGGCTGGAGGGGGCCATCCCGGGGGGAGGGCGGGGGGAGGGGGGCGAGGCTGCTCGGACAGGACAGAGGAGCTGCTCCCCAGAGCCAGGCAGGGGGAGGAGCAGCGGCCGAGATTCCACAGGGTCACCCGAAGGAGAAGAGAAGCGGGGCAAAGCCCAGGCTCCCTGTGTGCCCGCAGCCCTCCTGCGGGGAGAGGGGACTGTGCGGGGCGGGGGCGCTCCACGCAAGATGCTCAGCACCAGCAGGTTTTCGAAGAGTTCTCCGGGCCCTCGGGTTTGCCCTCATCCTCCTCCAGCTCCGCCAGGGCCAGCTCATTGCTGGCGGGTGTCCGCAGACCTTCCAGCTCCTTCCTGTGGGCCTGCAGCACCAGCTCGGTCAGGCGCGTGAAGGACTGGGAGAGCAAGGAGCGCAGTTAGTCCAGGTCTCCCCTCTTCCCGGCACCCCTGTGGCTGCCCGCCCTGGGTGGGGCTCATCTGCTCTCAGCTGCTCTGCTGCCTCGTCCTCTCGCCTCCCCGCCTCGCTGGACTCAGCTAACGAGACGGGACTCACCTCTTTAATGTTGAGGTTGGTGCAGGCACTTGTTTCGTAGAAGTCCATGCCATACTCTTTAGCCAGCTGCAAGAGAAGAACAGTCCTGAAAGGGAGTCGCTAAGGGAAGGGAGGTGCCCGCAGCACCTGGTGCATCCTTCCTGCCACTGCACTCTGGGCCCGTGCTGTGTCGTGTGACAGTTTCTCAGAGTAGATAACTTCTCAGATGAGACTAGGACTTCCTAAGACACAGGCTAGCAGAGAATGGGAGAAGATGCCCACAAATGCACCACCCCTCCCCACCTACACACAGGCACACATATACACCCAACACACACACATCACGTGTCAGGAGCCAGAGACACAAAATTATTGTGACAAACTAATGAAAAACATGGGCTTTGAGGTCAAACAGACCCAGGCTGGAATACCAGTGCTGTCACTTAAGAGCGTATGACCTTAGACAAGTTACTTCTTCCCTCTAAGCCCCAGCTTCGTCATCTGTTCAAAGGGGATGACAGCATCTATCAACCAAGGCTGTGGAAGGGTTAAATGGGGTCATGCATCTGTAAGCACTTGCTTAGCACAGGGCCACACATACAGTACTCAACAAATACGAATATTCTAGTAGGAGTTGGCCTCTATTTTCAAAATTTTCAATGACCATGTATTATTTTTTATACTAAAAAACAATTTTATTTCAAGTGCTAAAGGGATGCTATTGACTGAAGAGGGAGAGAAAAACTCTTGAGGCCCTCAGAGTAAATGGGTGACTCTGGCCTCAGTGGTACCCATCTTTCTTTCTGTTCTCTGGGAGGATGGTCTCCCTGTGTGCTTGGACATTCCCTCAAAACCATCCTCCTACCCTCTCTGCCGCCATGGCTTCTCCGAATGTGGGCCCTTCATGCCTTCATTTCCCTTCCTACCTCTTTTCAAGTGTAAGGAGGACAGGGAGTGGGTGTGGAGGGGTGGGATGACTGTAGGACAGAAGCTATGCCTGGATGCTGCTAGAGGAGAAGGGAGCGGCTTGAAGTCCCTCCTCCGCACTAACCAGGGTGGGCTCTTAGGCAGAGGTAATCCTGCTTTGGGGGCCTCGGAGCTGGGAGAGGTCTTTGTTTCAGGATGGACCCCAAATCACCGTCCTAAAGGACAGAAAACAAACTCTCAAGGATGGCAATTCATCCAGTTCCTTAGGCTACTGTGGAGGTAGGCGGGTGTCTGATGATGGTGATAGAACCCTGGGTTCCAGTTCTCAGGCCTGGCCCAGGAAGCCAGCCAAAAACCCAAGGGATGGATTCAGCCAGCTCACTCCCACTTACCTGCTGCCCTTGCTCTCTTCCCACCTGCCGTTTCTGCTCTTCATCAGCCTTATTCCCTATAAGGATCTTCTGGACACCTTCTGGTGCATACTAGGGACAAAGGACAGACAGAACTGCCAGTGAGTGCTGCCTTTCCCCCAATCTCCCCACCCATATAGCCTACACTGGCCTCCACACCAGCAGCAAAGTTAAGAGCCCTAGGAACAGAGTGGGCTGACTGGGTGCAGGTGCCAGGCTTCCCCAAGTACCATGGCTGACCCCAGGGTCCCAGAGGGATGTCACGGGGACTGTTTAGGGTAGAAGACACTGATGCTTCCTCGGGTTGGGCAACTGGAAAGGACATTGGACTTAAGTCCAGCCCCTCACTCCACAGATGAAGAACTGGGGACCCAGAGTTCAAATGGCTTGCTCAGGGCTCCACAACTGTGGTGGCAGAGCCAGGACTGGAACCCCAGTCTCGCAATTCCACCTGGTCCTGACATTTCAGGAAGGAAGCTGTTCACAGCGTAGGCTCCGTCCTAACTCATTTCAGGGGAAGACACAGCCATGGCGGCCTGGCAGGGTACAGAGTATGGAGGGCATGGCTGCTTGGGCTTCTTCCTCATGTCTTACTCACCCAGAGGTCTTGATCCGGGGCTGCAGAAGGCAAGGGTTCCTGGTAGTGTTTGCTCGCCAACCCTGACAGCTTCAGCCCTTCCCATGTGGCCTTCACTTTGCTTTCCCCCCTGAGGTGCCCTTCCCCACCCCCAAGAGTGAGGCAGCACATCCTACCTCATCCACATCACTGACCCACTTCATGATGTGCTGGTAAGAGCGCTCGCTGCTAATGTCGTAGACTAAAAATATTCCCTGAGAGAGAGAAGGAGAGAGAGATGGGGCAGGTACATGCACACAGAGACAGTGCACAGTCATGGCGTCAGAATCGGGTGTGGTACCTTAAACGCTGGGTCCCAATCTCCCTTCTCCCTGTTTAGCATAATGAACATCCCTCAGCACCCAGAAAAGTCTCCTTCTCTCTCAGACCCCCAAAGCTGTTGCTTCCTAGGCTCATCACAGAGCTCTCTGAGGCAGAAAGGCACCAAGACTTTGATGTGGTCTTTGGTCCGGGAAGGAGGGTGGAAGTTGAGGGTGAGGGTGGGGACCTGCCAGTAGTGAGTGCTCAGAGAGTAGCTGATGAATGAATGATCAGTGAACGACTGAAAGACCGCCTTGAGCCCACCCTCCTCACTCACCAGCAGGCAATCCGAGGGCCCATTTGGGGATCTGTGGCACAAATATCTCAAACGCCCAGAGCCAGGAGTGTGGGTGGCAGCATCCCACCTCTAAACCCTGAAAATAGCGGCTCACCTGGGCCCGTCGATAGTACTGCTTTGTGATGGTCTGATATCTCTCCTGCCCCGCTGTGTCCCTGCAATAGAAAGCCAGCCCTTCAGAAGAGCAGGGACCATGGAAGCAGGTGGGGAGGGGAGGAACGGGAGCTGGGAGACCCTGTGCCTTTGCAGGAGAAACTGGAGAGCTGCAGGGTGAAAAATCAGTGGAGCTTTGGTCCCCAAGGGCATCCAAACGTATCTGACTCTGCAGCAGAGAGGGCTAGTCATAGGTGCTGACAGGGCTTGTGGGTCCTTGTCAACTGTATCTGCACTAGGAGCCACAACCATAACTGGGTCTTGGATAACTGTCTCTAGGATTTGGCCATTGTGGCCAGACTGGTGGGACTGCTCCATCTCCAGTCCCTCTGGGACCTCTGCAGGCAATGCCCATACCACTCTGAAATTGGGAGGCCGCTCCAAATGCTGGAAAGGCAATGCTTCCAGGAGCAACAGGCCAGAGAGCCATAGCGGCCCCCTGTGGCTACTTATGGGAACTGCACTGTGCTGTAGTGAGGAACTCCGACCAGGAACTCCCACCGTAAGGATGGGGCGTAGCCCTCCCTCCTTGGAATCCTACCTCAGTGCTATGCAGGGCAGCACGGCCCAAGGGAAAAGTTTTATTCGAAGACAAACCCGCAGTGCTTAGTTTGCCAATTCCTTCTAATTCTTGCTTTTTGGTGACTTGCGGTCAGTCCCATAAGTTTCTTAAGAAAGAGATGAGAGGGAACTCCCTGGCGGTTCAGTGGTTAGGAGTCCGCGCTTTCACCGCCAAGGGCCTAGATTTAATCCCTGGTCGGGGAACTAAGATCTCGGGAGCCGCAGAGATGAGAGATTAAGGCTCATGGGAGCAGGAGGTGGGCTTTGAGACTTCTGCTTCTCTCCATCGAAGAGGTGGCCAGTTACTCCAGATGAAGCCTTGGGATTTTACACATGGCAGTGGCAGCTAGAGAGAGCCCCAGGTCCTCTCCTCCTACCCAACTCACCAAATCTGTATCCGTACTTTGATGCCATCTACCTCTATGGTCTTCATCTTAAAGTCAACACCTGGGGAAAGGAAGTGAGCAAGAAAGTTAGGAAGGGGGCTTCCCTGGTGGCACAGTGGTTAAGAATCCACCTGCCAATGCAGGGGACACGGGTTCGAGCCCTGGTCCGGGAAGATCCCACATGCTGCAGAGCAACTAAGCCCGTGAGCCACAACTACCAAGCCCACATGCCACAACTACTGAAGCCCACGCGCCTAGAGCCCGTGCTCCGCAACAAGAGAAGCCACCGCAATGAGAAGCCTGCACACCGCAACGAAGAGTAGCCCCTGCTCGCCACAACTAGAGAAAGCCCATGCTCAGCAACAAAAAATAAAATAAATAAATTAAAAAAAAAAAAGAAAGTAAGGATACCCGCTGAGAACTGAAGTATGGCCCAGGGCACTCATACCTGAGGGTCTCCTTTTGGTTTAATTTGGCAGAAAGATGGCACAAGGTAAAGGCCTTCTTGAACCAAAAACTGACCCTCAGGGAGTGTCCAGGGCTTTGAATGGGGCTTCCCTTCCTCCATGAGCTGCGAGTTGCCAGAAGTAAAGGGCCTTTGGCACACAGGAAGTGAATATGGGGGAATCCACTCCGTTGCTGCCTTACTTAGCCCCAAAATGTGTCTCACTCTACTCCCGTGTAAAGTCTTCCTTATTTATACTTCTGCAGAGAACCACTTGTATTTATCCTTCCTGGAACTCTAATCCCTAGGAATAGCAGTCCACCTCATTTGCCTGGGTTTATTCTCTCTCTGCCTTATTAGCAACCAGGAGGGGTTATGGTGCCGTCGTGAATGTGGGGAAGGCACAGAGACCCTGGCGAGAGAGGAGGACTGTTTCAGCCCCACAGTGTGTATAAAGCCCTCGGCACCTAGCAAAGGCCCACCAAGGAGACAGCCTAGTGCATCTGTTGCTGACTAGGCCCTTTTACCAGAGGAGGCATTGTTGTTTACTTGAAGGAGCATGGGCTTCAATGTCAGGCCTGTGCTTGAATCCTAACTCTGGACATTTAACTCATAGCTATGACCTTGGGCACCTTGCTTCTCTGAGCCTCCATTTTCTCATCAGTAAAATGGGGACATTACCAATCATTTCAGAGGGTCACTGAGAAAACCAAATGAGATACAGTGCCTGGCACCTGGTGGACATTCAGTCGGTCTCAGCTATCACTATACCAAGTACAGCCCTGGTCTACATGGGTGCTCCTGGGTCACTGCCAGTGACCACATGAAGAGGCAGTGGCACAGCATGTCGTTGGGGGAGGGAGGGTAGACAATCAGGGTTCTCAGGCTCATCTGCCCAGGGGCTTGAGGAGCTAAGCTGCCACAAGACACAGGAAACGTAAGGGATTTGGCAAACCAGTCCAGCGCAGAAACGTATCTGGGGAATTTTGCAGCAGGAGAAGTCAGCATCACCAGCAGCATGCAGGGTTGAATCTGAGTGACAGCAGTGATGAGGCACCTCTCCCCAGCCCTAACTGTGCCAGGCACTGTGCCCAGTGATTCAAGAGCTGTGTCTAGGAAGTTAATTAAGCTGCAGTCCTCGTGCACTCCCTGGAGACAAGTCAGGAATGGGCACCATTAACCAGTGTTCAGGTGAGAAACAGGGTGAAGGCAGAGTTCCGGCCCGTAGTCCCCAGGCTGCACAGCACAGCCCCAAAGGTGCCAGAATCCCCAGCGCCCCTGCCATTCCACACCGGCATTAGTTCTTTGCCAACAGGAATACTTCCCCCCTTATCCACATTGTCCCCAGCTTTCCACAAACACAGACATTAAATTCAGGCTCTTCTCTCTCACCATTGAGACCAATCATCATTTAATTAAAAGGGAGAAAAAGATTGACGGGACAACCTGAACTAAATCAACTTGCTCGGAAGTGAATCATTTTTCACCTGCCCAAGCTGATTCATATCTATTGAGCTGTACTTTTCCAAATGGGTAACGTCTGGCAGCCATTCTACCAAGGGTGCCAAGAAAGTAAAAAAAAGAGGAGGGAGAAAGGAGGAGAGGGGCCCCTGGCCTTGGTGGGGGGCAGTAGCGTGCTCACCTCCTCCCTAGACAAGCAGTTGTCAAGAATTTGCTTCTCGGGACTTCCCTGGTGGTCCAGTGGGTAAGACTCCACGCTCCCAATGCAGGGGGCCTGGGTTCGATCCCTGGTTAGGGAACTAGATCCCGCATGCCACAGCTAGGAGTTCGCATGCCACAACTAAAGATCCCGCATGCCACAACTAAGACCTGGTGCAGCCTAAATAAATAAATAAATATTTTTAAAAAAATTTTGCTTCTCCCCAACACCCGGCATAGAAGGGAATCAAGAAACCTTTGTTCTTTCCTGGTACAGTGCCTTCTTCCCAGGAGAATCAGTGATTCTGTTCATTTTATAATAAAGCCAGCTCATCCTCGTACCAGCCCAGCAAGCCCAGTCAAAGGACAGCACCTTGTGCAAAATGGTCACAAGGGTGGGGAGCTGGTGAAAGAGAGGAATCTATATCCTTTATTCCACAAACCTCTATGGGAACTTACTTTGTGCCCTGCACAGTGCTAGATGCAGACAAAGTGGCCAAAAAGACAGATGGTCCTTGCCCTTACAGAGCTTATTAGACAGCAAACAAAGGCCCAGCGAGGTAAGATAACTAGCCCAAGGTTGGCACAGCAAGTAGCAGAGGCCTGTTTGATGGCAGAGCCCTTGCACTGTTTCTTGGGGGAATGAGAGGAGAATAGTGTGTTAACCAGGCAGAGAGGCCTTACCTACGCTTTTCTGTTTCTCTCTGGAGAAGGGTTCAGCTGGGGGAGGAGCCCCCAACACCAGGGAGCTTTCCCTGACAATGAAGGCAGGTCTTAGGAGAGGCAGGGCTGACAAGAAGACAGGGAGCCGCCCTGGGAGTGAGCGCTGGGCTTGGATTCCTTCTCTCCTCTTCCCTCACTTCTTAGCTGTGTGGCCAGGGACCAAGGCTGGGGAATTCTGGGGGCTCATGGCACCTCCCCACCACCGTCTTGCAACCTAGACCCTCCTGACCACCAATAAAATTTGTTGTAACATCTCTGAGAAATAAAATGCATCAGTATTGGCTCTTCACCAGCACTAAGGAAGAAACATAGAAAGTCTATGGCTTCTGAGGGATCTTCCTCTCCCACCCACTCCCCTCCTTTTTAAATTGAAAGATTAACAGCCCAAAGATCTTCTAGTGGAATCTATTGCTCTACTCTGCTCCCATACACCCTGCATCTTCCACGGTGTCCATCTACCAGTCAGCCCTGGCCTGCCGTGACCTGTGTCCATCCGTGGCCCCTTCCCTGTCCCTGCATGGCTGTTGGTTTTTTTCCACTGCTGAGCACTGCAGGGCAAAGTCAAAAGACTGGCCTTGTTTAGTCGCCTAGAGACTCACGCTTTCTCACCTCTGCCGGCCCTCGCCGCTGCTCAGAAGCTGTTTATTCCAGGTGGTTCACCCACCACGTTCCTCACAGCCACTGTCTTCCCTGCTGAAGGGCTCAGTCCCGGTCCACCCTCTCCCTACCACTACCGCTGAAAGAGAACACCCTGTCCACTGTCTTAAGGGCAAAGTGACAGCTGCCTGATGAAGCCTTGCTGTGAGGCCCACCTCATTTCCTCAGAATGTCCTGTCGTCTCCACCTTCCCTGGGGAAGAGTCCTCTATCCTTTCCAAGTCTCACCTCTCAGCTGTCATCATCCCCCTCTAGGTGTACATCCTATCCTAATAGTTTTGCCCCTCTCTGTTGCACCTTCAGACTCTTCAGGGAGAAGAGAGATTCTTCATCTGTCTCCACCCCTGGTGTGTTCTCATCCTGGCTCCTCTAAGGCAGCACTTCTCAAACTTTAAAGTGGATGCAAATCATGTGGGGACCACGTTAAAATGCAGATTCTGATTGAGTCGGTGTGAGATGCGGCCTAAGATGCCGCACAAGCCTCTGGGTGAGGCTGATATTACTGGTCCACGGATCACACTTTTGACAGCAGGCTTCTAAGGACAGTGGTTCTCAAAGTGTGGTCCCCGGACCTGCGGCATCAGCACCAGCCTCAGTCAGGGCTTGTTAGAAATGCCAGTTATTGGGCCTCGCCTCAGATCTACAGAATCCAAAACTCTGGGCAGGGGTGGGGTTGGAGGTGGCTAGGAATCTGTGTTTTAACAAGTTCTCCAGGTGATTCTAGTACATGCCCAAGTTTGGGAGTTCCATCTGGACTGAGACTTTGCATGTGAAGTGTCAAGTGAGGCAGCATGGGAGTTCTCCGATTCTCAAGGTGTACTTTGCAGGTGCTCAGCTTTAGAATCACCTGGGGTGATTAAAAAAAAAAAAAAGATACTACTTTGACTTTCTAGACCTAATGAATCAGAATTTGAGAGTGAGGCCCTGAAACCTGTATTTTTAACAGGACCACGGGTGATTTTTTAGATAGAGGAAAGTTTGAGGGTTCTAATTTAGTAGAAGAGCTATCCATTGGCACTGGAGTCAGAAAGACCTGGATCTGAATCCTGATTCTGGTACTTGCTGTGTGACTTTGGGGAACTCTCAACTTCTCTGAGCCTCAGTTTCCTCGTCCATAGAATGAGAATACCAGTGGCCTCCTAAGGGTTGGTGTGGGATATAAATTAGATAATATATGTGCAGCTCCTCATAGGTAGAAGATAGTTCTCTCACTCCTACCTTCCCTTTGCTACATAAAGGCTTCCTGGGGAGAAGCCAGGAAAACAAACCCAGAGCACCCTTGATGTGGGAAGGATTGCACAGTCTAGTCCCTTGCTACTCCACTACCCTTGCTCATCCGGAGACCGGCAGCATCCACGTGACCGGGGAGCCTGTTAGAAAACGCAAATGGGCCCACCCAGACCTACTACATCTAAGGCACACTAACGTTTGAAAATCACAGTCTAGGCCTTCTCTAGGTAGAACACACGCAAGGCTCATGATACTGCTAAGCATTATAGCACACGCCCTGGCTAGGGGATCCAGAGCCCTTGGTTCTCATGCCAGCCCTATGAAGGAGGTAGGGGCAGGGATTATTACCGTGAGGCACAGAGAAGCCAAGTAACTTACTCCCTTCCCACACGCTATGGCTGAGCCAGAACTGCAAACAGGTTTCTTAAAACCTACCCAGGGCACCTCACTTGATCAGTGGCTTCCCAACCCTCCAAGGCTGCAGACTCTTACTGCCTTTTGTGTCCCGCCCCTGCCTTCCCCACCCCTGTTCTGGTATAACAAGGCGTCTAGTAGTGGGTACACATGGAGCAAGCCCACCATAACCTATTATCAGGGAGCCCCTTGCTCCTTGAGAGCTCATGATTTCACTAAGCCCAGATGCATCGCCTTGCACAGTGCCACGTCAGCATCCCTTCAGGAGGACCGGCTTCCTTTCCTGGGCACAGGGGACACCCAGGTGTGAAGGAACAAGCAGCTACCTCCACACCGCTCCGGTAGAGGTTCTTGGAGACCTTAGAGCCCCGGGAGCAGAAAGTCAAGAAGACGAGGCCCTCTCCCAACCAAGTGCCCAGAGCACGACCAGCAGTTCATCGTTTCTTCCCAGCACCTCAGATACGTCAATCGTGGTGTCCGCCACACCCAGTGTCCCTTTTCGGCTGGAAGTGCACAGCCCAAAGCCTCTGCTCAGGGAAGCAGGGCTGGCTGCGGCATGTTCTTTGTGGAGAAGCAGCTCCCGCCTAGACCAGGGTGGACATCTGACCCAAAGGAGGCCCATCAGTGGGCTTGCCGGTGACCCACAGCGTGACCTGGCCAACAGGAGCAGCTGAGGGAGTGCCAGTGCCGTCTCCGCCAAAGCGGCTCCTTCCAGGTGGTGCAGAGGGACTGGCGGGTTGGTACCGAGAGAAGCAGGAGGCGGACAGACGTGCAGGGTGGGGGCTGGGGGCGTGGGTCCCAGCACAGCTACCGGTCCATGCCAGACCCCAGGTGTCAGCCCGTGGGCATCCTCATGGCACAGCCCCTCTTCTTAGCGCACACCTCAGGATGCCTGAGAATTCTCAGCCTGTACTTGCCCACTGCTGCCTAGTGGCTCCCCCAGGCTGGTGGCAAGTCCTTTCAGCTACAGGGCTGGGAGGAAGACGATGTGCCCTGCCGCTCGCTACCTCCTACTTTTTGTCTTCTAGATGCAGAGCACCTAAGAGGCAGAGGATAAAGTTTGTATTTGACAAAATTTTGTGTTTGTTTTAAAAATCTCCGCCTCGGACTTCCCTGGTGGCGCAGTGGTTAAGAATCCACCTGCCACTGCAGGGGACACGGGTTCGATCCCTGGACCGAGAAGATCCCACATGCCGCGGAGCAACTAAGCCCGTGCACCACAACTACTTAGCCCGCGCTACTAAAGCCCGTGCTCCGCAACAAGGGAAGCCACCGCAATGAGAAGCCCGCGCACCACAGTGAAGAGTAGCCCCCGCTCGCAGCAACTAGACAAAGCCCGTGCGCAGCAACAAAGACCCAATGCAGCCAAAAATAAATAAATAAATAAATTAATTAATTAATTAAAAAAAAAAATCTCTGCCTCCATACCAGCAGTGCCAGGCACACAGCAGCGGTGCCATTAGTGGCGTCCCCCTGCCCCAGAGAGAAGGAGTGGGTGCCCGCGGCTCAAGAGCAGTGGCATGTGTCCTGCTGCCTGAACACCTCACAATGACAAGAAGGCTCCTCAGTTAAGTGACAGTGCCAGGCCCTGACACACCTATGATGTGCTGCCCTAACTATACCAGTGGCCTCTGGAAGGCCTCCGGCTCTTCCTGCGTCCTTGGCTGTGTAGCCTCTGCTCCTTCAGCAGCAACCCCCGGTGACTGCCAGGCCACACCCAGAGTCCTGGAGCACAGTAACAGGGCTGCCGTCAGAGAACTGGAGGACAGGGAGGCCCTGCTTTAGGTACTGGGGCTGGGGACAGAGGGACAGGGCAGGGGAGACGGCACTGGCACTCCCTCAGCTCCTAGCTTACTGCCCCAGTCCACAGTGGAGGGTCTGTGAAGACCATGGAAAGAAGGGAACAGGGCACATCCAGGGGAACGGCACTCCTTCCCATCACTGTCTGCCTCCAAAGAAAACCCTGGAAAGCATGGAGGGAGTGCAGCTCAAGAAACAGAGTGGCTTGAGGACACGGGGAGGGGGAGGGGGAGGGGGAGGGGTGGGCTGGGACAAGGTGAGAGAGTGGCGTGGCCATATATACACTACCAAATGTAGAATGGATGGCTGGTAGGAAGCAGCTGCATAGCACAGGGAGATCAGCTCCGTGCTTTGTGACCACCTAGAGGGGTGGGATAGGGAGGGTGGGAGGGAGATGCAAGAGGGAGGGGATATGGGGATATGTGTATACGTATGGCTGATTCACTTTGTTATACAGCAGAAGCTAATGCACCATTGTAGAGCAATTATACTCCAATAAGGATGTTTAAAAAAAAAAGAAGAAGAAACAGAGTGGCGAGGTCATTAACAACACAATTGTGAGGTCAGAGTTTGGTTCCAATCCTGCCTTTACCACTAATTGCCTGTGTGGTCTTGGGAAAGCTACTTAACTTCTCTTTGCCTTAGTTTCCTCACTTGTAAAATGGGGATGGCAATCCCTGATGTCAGAGAATTTTTGTGAGGATTATGAGATAAGCTACAAAACCCATAACAGAGAGCCTGGCACAAAGAGCTTCATTAAATCTTAGCTGAAAAAGCTATCTCCTATAGGGGGGATGAGATTAGGGTCATGGCTTGAGGAATAGAAAGAGCTCTAGAAAGTAGGAGGGAGCTCATGTGAGGAAGAGGAAGCAGAGTGGTGCAGAGAGGGGAGACAGCCACACTAAGCTGGAGTGTTTAACAAAAAGTGAAAATGCCACCCACCATGGGAGCCCCATGGCCCCCAGAGTCTGGCTACAACCTAAATTCTGGCAAAGCTAGGTGTGCCTGTTGGTGAGCCAGCACCTCATGGGTTAATGTCAGGTGCCAGCTTGCCTGCCCGCCCAGTGCCACATGCTTCAAGTGGAAACAGGACTCTTCTGGGTGCCAAATGTTATCACCGTGATCAACCGCAGCCCAGAGGCCCGGCAGCCAGCGTGACCTGAGCCTTTTCATCAGCAATGAGACGCCACCACAGGAACAACTTAATACATCTGAAACCCAAGGCAGATACCCAATCCCTGGAGCCATGTTGGCTCTGGTTACCAAGCTCAAGTCCCAGGAAGGACCCCAGCCCCTCCCCCTGCAGGAAACCAGCATGTACGGGACAGGATGTGTGGAGCTCACGTGGGATGTGGCAGGAGGTCACCCCGAGCAACCCCAAAACAAACTGTCGGGGAAGGCAGACCCTGTGGGGAGGTGGCTGCCTGACTTTGCCACCCCAAACAAGACACCAGCGTAATACCTTGCCCTCAGCAAGAGAGGAAACCATTTCCCCGCCAGCTGAGGGACAAGGGAGGGGAAGAACAGGGAGAGGAAGAAGACAGAAGGAGAGCTAAGAGACAAAGCTTAAGAGAAGATTCCAGGCACAAGTGTGCCTCACACCAGTCAGGTGAGGGGCGGGGGAGAGTATCTTTGCCCCAAGCCTGCCACTTACTGCATCACCCTTCCTCCCTTCTGTCTGGGAACTCTTAGCCTCACTGTCTGTGGGGCTGCATGCCACTGACTTCCTCTTACCCAGCTCCGGAATGACTGTCCCTCATGCTGGCCTCGTTCAGGGGAAAAGGTGCCCCCGGGCTGTCTCTTGAAGGGAGAGTCTTTGGAGACCCTGGACCCAGGAACCCAGGGGCTATTATCATGCAGAAGGGTTTCCCAGTCAAACATGGACTCCCGTGATGCTGAGAGGAATGCATGCCCCAGTGCCTGAGCCCTAGGATCTCCTACTCCAGAGTCCTGGAGGGTCACTTCAGCAGCCTGGCTGAGCTGATGGGCATCATCTGACACCAGCAGTGACCCTGAGCAACAGGCAATATTGACCTTAGTGTAAGACACTGACCTGTCATCTCTGCATTCACCAAAGAGGACCCCACTTGCACAGGGATCACGGGAGCCACTTTCTTGCTCCCTGCTATGTCTAAGCTTCTCCTATAGCATGTATCTGAGCAGAAAAGGTAAAAGCTACTGGAAACTGTTCACCCCTTACAAAATGCTCCCCTTCTTCTCCCCTCTTCTCACAGTTCCAAACTGTACATGAGTACATAGTGAGTTTCTCATTGTCTGTGAGTCCCAAGAAACCAATACTACTTGCAACTTCCCTCAGGGAAGAGCAAAAGTTCTCTAGGAAATGTACGCATGCATTCATCCATTCATTCATAACAAACTATTATTGAATGCCTACCATGTGCCAGGAACTAAGCTAGGTACTTGAAGACACAGCTGCAAATAATACAGAAAGATCCTTGTCTTCAGAGAGCTTCTATTCTAGTGCGGAAGACAGATAATAAATAAGTGAACTAGTAATTTCAGAGAGTGATAAGTGTTGAGGCAAAAGCAGAATAATGGAGTAGAGGATGAGGACACCTGGGCACAAGCTGCTTTAGAATGGCTGGTCAGAGAAGATCTTTTAAAGGAGGTGACATCTGAGCTGAGGACTAAATGACAAGAAGGTACCAGCAGGGGGAAGATCTGAAGGATCAGGGCCCCAGGCAGGAACACATTTCAGTCAAACTTGCAGTTCCTCAGAAGAGAAAAAAAAGAGGGGCCACATTATTCTTTCCTCTGTGATAAGAGAGGGAAAGCTCAGCAAGGCCCTGCCCTTCTCTGGGCTCTCCTGGGGACCCACCGTCATCACGCACGTGTGCGTACACATTCATGGACATAGAAACACACATTCATGGACATAGAAACTTGTCTGGAGGCTCTAACTGAAGGATGTACCAAGAAACTTCTCAAACACTTGCAAGGCCAACTTGGAGACTCCTCGCCCCCAACTTTATGATGAGATCTCTACACAGACTGGCTCACGGGTGTAAAGCACACCATCCCTGTGCAGAGTAGGTGTTCGGGAAACATCGGTCCCCTTGCTCTTCCCACTGCTGCATGCACAGACCTCCACAGGGCCTCCGGGCCGTGTGCCACGCGCTCCAGCTAACCCCGTCCTGCTCCCCTCCAGCAGACCCTTGACCTGGGCCTTGCTCCCTCAGCCGGCTGCTGAGTGGTCCGTGGGTACCGCTGAGGCAGCCGAGACCCGCCAGGCTTCTGACCACTCACTCCTCGGCCCTCCGCAGAGCCTCTTCTGGGCTGGGCCGTGTTGACAGGCGGCAGAAGGTTCCAGGAGGAAGAGACTGGAGCCCGGAGCCTCAGGAGCAAACATCTTGGAGGGAACAGGCCCTCTCGATGCGTCTGCCCTCACACGGAGCCCACAGAGCAAACTCCCAGCAAGGCTCTAGCTGAACTTAAGCTGGTGCGACCACGGCCAGGCAGAAGAGTAGCAGCCCCAAGTCGTGAGGCGTTTTCCACACACCCCGCCCCCAGCCCCGTCCCCTGGGGCACCCTGCTTAGTCTTCAAGGCCTCACTCAAATGTCACTTCCTCCGTGAAGCCTTCACCAACCGATGCAGGAGGAATTTATCACTCCTGTGTGATTCCAAAGCATTCTGACATGGCTTCTGCATAAATTCTGCTTGTCTGTTTGGATGCCTGACTCCTCAACAGCTCTGTGAGGGCACAACAGCATCTCGCTCACTTCGTAGTCTCATTGCCTGGCAGAAGGCAGATACTCAGTGTATATTATTCAACAAAACTGAATCAATGAAAGAAAAAAAATGAATGAGTAGGTGTGTGAGGGAATAAATGAGTGAATGAATGAAGTCAGTACATTCCAGGAGAAAAGATCAGTGGAGAGAAAATTGTAATCAGAGAAGAGGGATCAGAGAATGACCCATATTTTGAAGCCAACTGTCGGCTCTCTCTTTGGATCATGGGGCCCCAGTCACAGAGTTCTCCGTAAATATGTTATCAAAATAGTAACATGCGGGCAACACTCAGATCTCATCCTCAAAGGTGCCCCGGCCAGACTCCTCAATCACGGCCCCGGACTGTTCCCCAGAGGGTCATGTCAAGGAAGCAGACTCAGCCAACAGCAGTGGCACAACTGTCCCTCCAGCCCAGAGCCCTCAGATGGGGTGAGGGAGGCACACGTCCTCTCCCCTTTGGCTCCCAGGAGAGAGGTTCTGCTTGGCAGCCTTGGATGGGCCTTCTGGGGTGAGCAAGGGCATGCCCAATGCAGTTGGGGAAAGTGGAGGAGAGGAGATAGTTCAAGTTGGGGGTCACCTGCGTGCAAGACGTGAGCATCACTTCCCTCAGGCCTCAGTTTTCCTAGTTATAAAATAGGGCCAATGATTAGTTCTTTCCTCCTCAGTGGGAGGGATTAAATGTCCAGGAAACTCTGTGGTCCCCTTGACAAAGCACATTGCCCAGGGCAGAATAGCCAAGGAGAGGTCAGAGGCCTGTGCAGAAAATTGGCACTTTTACAGGGAAACAGGCGCAAATGTTAGATTACAGAAAAAGGCACTCTGAGAAGAGGTGGCAATCAGGGTAGAAGAGTAATAGCCAAATATCGACTTTCTTGTTATAACGCTCATCACCAAGCTGTCTGGGAAGCAGGGAGGAGGAGAAGAGGAGGAGGAAGAAGCAGGAACCAGGGCGCTCGAAGCTGTGGGTGAATCTGCAGTTGTGCAGGTGGCACAGGTGCACAGAGCAGCTGAAATGAGGGCTTCTGAACCATTCTCAGGGATCACGTCCTTGGGGCAGGCGGGGGTGTGCGCAGCAGGGCCAGAGGCAGAGTGACACCTGGCTGAGGTCGGAGCCTTGAGGCAGAGCCGTCCTCTCGGGGGGGTCACGTGTCTCCCCACTCCTCCGCCTCTGCACAGCCTCGCCAACTCACTCTTCCTTCTCAGCCCCGGCACTGTCAGGGCAAGGGGGGAAATGGCACCGAAGCGGAAATGAAACCCAGAGTCTACTCATGTGCTCCCCAGGAAGGGCAGCTGGCACCCCGGTTCCCATGTTGTTCACTGCTGTCCCCCCAGCTCCTTGCCCGGCTCAGAGCGGCGGGTGCTCTGCAGAGTGCCCGAATGACCGAATGCACGAGGGATGGACGGGATGACCTCAAAGCACATATCGACAGTTTGTTCATCTCCAACTTTCTTATGAGCTAGGGATAATCATAATACAATGAGAGCAGCTGCCTTTTTTTTTTTTTTTTGAGAGCTCTGCCAAGTGCTTTGTATCTGTTAGCCTCTGTAATCTTCACAAAGACCATTAAGGAAGATTCTGTTACTATCTTCCATTTACAGATGTGGAAATTAAGGGCAGAGACGTTAAGTGTCTGTAAGGCCACGGCGAATCTTAGGCCTGTGGTCTGCGCTCCTTCTATTCTACTCAGCTTCTCACCTCCCCTTCCTTTCTGCAGGCCTCCCAACACGGTGGGGAACACAGACCCACCTGACCCTCCCGCAGCGTACACAGCATGTATACACAGTGCCTTACGGTCTGGGGGCCCGCAGACCTCAGGACCACGGTGCCCAAGCATTGGCCCCCATGTTTCTTAGGCCACTTGATTGCAGGCTATTATCTCTCCCCCCTGGTCCTTCCCCAGCCCACTCCCCCATCTTCAGTTACTCACAAGCCCTTTCCCCAGGCAAGGAGAGCCAGTTCAAACAGAACTTCCTGAGAAAGATGCTACTGCAGCAGCAAACCCAGCCTGAGGAACCAAGCCTGAAGCCACAGCCGTTCAACCAGTCAAGCCGGAAAATTATAAGCCGAAGCCTCCTAGAGAAGCCCAGAATGTGGCCTTTAAGACAAAAAGTTCCCCAGAACAGGGACAGAGATGACAGGGTCTCAGGGAAGACCAAGGACTGGGGGGAGAAAATCAACTCATGGGCAGTCCCTACAGCTTGCATGAACGGCTGACACGTGGCCGCCACACAGAAAGGAAATCAAAGGTCCCCTGCACGTAGATGTCCACTAGGATGGGACATTATCTCCCTGCTGGGCAGGCAGCGCCAGCCACGTGAGGCCCTCTCAGATTTGAACTACTCGCTGCTTCTGGAGGGAAACAAGAACAGGTGATTGTGTGGAGTTTGGTGTTGGTGCCACAGGAGGGGGAGGGGTGGAAGAGAGAGAAGGGACGAGCTGAGAGGGTCCTACATGCCCACATACTACCACTGGTCTCCCCTGACTGGTCTCCCTGCCCCAAGGCCTAAGCCCCTCTCCCAGCCAACATCCTAAGTGCCATCTTCATCCTGTCATCCCCCTGCTCAAGAAACCCTTGACAGGGACTTCCCTGGTGGCACAGAGGTTAAGGATCCGCTTGCCACTGCAGGGGACAAGGGTTCGATACCTGGTCCGGGAAGATCCCACATGCCACGGAGCAACTAAACCCGTGCGCCACAACTACTGAGCCTGTGCTCTAGAGCCCGTGAGCCACAACTACTGAGCCGTGTGCCACAACTACTGAAGCTCACGTGCCTAGAGCCCATGCTCCACAGCAAGAGAAGCCACCGCAATGAGAAGCCCCCCACGCACCACAACGAAGAGAGTAGCCCCTGCTCGCCGCATCTAGAGAAAGCCTGCGAGCAGCAACAAAGACCAAATGCAACCAAAAATAAATAAATAAATTTATTAAAAAAAAAAAGAACCCCTTGACACCATTGCGAAGGCTGGAGTTCCAGCTCCTCAGCCAGGCCCTCAGTGCCCTCTGCCCTCATTTGTTCATTAGTTTAACATTTATGGAGAGCGTGCCTGGCCCTGTTCTAGGACTATGAAAACAAAGAGGAATGAGGTTTGGTCTGACCCTCAAGGCACGTGAAGTATAGTTTGGGAGACAGAGAGATAAACAGAGGAATGTTCTCCTCCCCTAACAACTCCCTCGTGTTCCAGCCAGACTGCCCAGAGCTCCATGAACACCCACTGAATTCCCGCCTCTGTCGGCTCTGCTCCCGTCTCTCCATCTGCTCCTTCCCTACAGGAACCGAGATGCAGCCCACACTGCAAGCCCTCTCTCCAGCCTGCCCTCCTCGCTGAGCCTCCCTGCCGCTTCCGTCCGCAGGGGCCCTCTCCTTCTGCGGCCTCCTCCATCTAGCGCTTTGTGTGGCGTTCGCACTCGTGCACGGGCCCCTCACCACTCACGGGCTGCCTCAGACAAGTCTTGCGTGGTTATTTAGCTGCTGATACCGAAGGTAATACCTTCATTACTAGGAACAATAAGGATCATCATCCATCCCCTACATTTGAAGAGTGCTTCACAAAGTGCTCGCAAAGAGATTCTCTCATTGTGGCCAAGGCTCTTTTTCGCCTGTGTTGCTTCCCCAACTAGATCACAGGCTTCTGTGGGCAGGAAAAGGTGGACTGCAATCTGTCTCTAACATGCCTGGCACGGTACTTTGTAGTGAATGCTTAATTAATTGGCTTAACAGCCGAAGAAACAGCAGAAAACATCACAGCGCTGACTGCCCGCCTCTGCATGGGCCCCTTCAGGGTCAGCACAGCTGCATGGGCCCCTTCAGGGTCAGCACAGCTGCATGGGCCCCTTCAGGGTCAGCACAGCTGCATGGGAAATAAATGCCGGTGGCACGGACCCAGCTCAGGGCCACCTGCCCACCTGCTGACCAGAAAGAAGAGGGGCAGTCAGTGCCTCCACCTACCTGGGAGGTCTCCTCACTGCCCCCTGCAGGCCCATTTCTGGAATGTCACATGCTCTTACAGTAAGTGGCCTAAACAGTGAATCACAAATTGACATGATCCAAGAATCTGAACTCTGTCTTGGTAGTCATTGGTGAACTGCCCCGTTTTCCCTATTCCACAGAAGCAGCTCTGGGAAAGGTGCAGAGATCAATGTCCATGATGGTAAAAGAATGTGTCTCAGACAAGGAGCAGCTTGGGAGAGGTGACCCTGGGTTTTCTTCTGGGAATCTTCAGGTCGCAGAGCCAAGCCCAGATACAGGACACACTTTTTTTTTTTTTTTTTTTGGAATGGATAAATTAATGAATAGGACTTGGTAGTACCCATCTTCTTGGCTCCTTGATTTGTCTCCTGGCTGCCCCTTCCATCTCCCTGGGGAACTTTTTGTATCCCAGAAGGGAAAGCTTTTCTTGACCATCCAACTCTTCTCCTAAGTCTTAGTTGCAGCCAAAAAACACGCCTAAGACAAGGCAGAGTCACAAGTGCTGTGGAAAGCTTTAAACTGGAAAGCATTTAAGAAACCCAGTGGGGCAGATTTTAAAAGGCTGTTGTGAAGAAAGGCAGGTTTCTCTCTCTTCCATGGAATCTAAACTCCTAAAAAGTCCTCTCTATCCTGGGGAAAGGCGGACCCAGCCATCAGTGCAGAGAAAGTGCTAACCTGCTGCCCTTTGTCCTCAAGCCTGCAACCTGTCCTCATATCCCATCTGGTTCCTCAGCCATTCCCAGGCGTTTCCCCAACATCTCCTCTTCCCTGAGCCTTCCCCAGAGGCCCGCAGCCCTCCCTTGGTCTCCAGACCTGTCCCATCCCTGAGATGTGTCTCATTCAAACAGCGGCCCAGCCCAAGCTCCAGGGCCTCCTAGGAGCTAGCTTTACAGCTCCCCTGAGGAAGATGAATGCATCTGTCCCCTGACCCTGAGCCCCTTGAAGATAGTGAAGCAAAGAGAGAATGAGACCCTCGGAGCTCAGTGATGATGACAACGGTAATAGCAGCAGTCTTTTACAAACATTATCTCATTTAATCCTTACAACAGCTGGGCAGGTAGGAACTGTTATCATTCCCATTCTACAGATGAGAAACTAAAGCTCAGAAGCTTAAGTGATATTCAAGGTCACGCTGCCCCAAAGTGAGGTTTCCAGGCCTGTCTGACAACAAAGCCTGCCTCTGAACCATGAGGCTCTGGTCCTCCTGGCTCTACCTGCTCCCTCTTTCCTCTTGGCAAGGAGTCTGTGTGGGGAGGAAGGGCGGAAGTCTCAAGTGGAAGCCTAGTCTGGGGCCCTTCCTGACAGGAGAGGGGACCTGGGCGGTGCTGAAGCCACTCCAGGGCATCAATCAGGGAACCCGTTAGATGTGAGTGGAATGCCCTCCACTCAGACCTCTCAGAGGAGGAGGAGGCCACTCAGGGTCCAAGAGGGGACTCTCAGAGGGAAGGCCACCCACTCCTTCCCAGAACGAGTGAGCCCATAACAGTCCTGTCCGGGATGCCACAAGGCCTCGTCCCTCTAAGCACAGGCTCCAGCATTGGCAGAGCAAAGAGCTCTATTCTAAGGTGAGTCCTGCCTGCCTTCTGACCCCCTTGCCTGGCAAGTAATCCTCCTGGTCCTCATCCGCCTTCAAAACAAATGCTTCAGCTGACTGCTTGTCTGAAGCTGGCTAGTAAAGGCCCCCTTCACCGGCACATTGGCTCTCACCTTAACCATGCCCTCCTCCCAGGTGTCCCACCTTGTGGCTTCCCTCCACAACTGTGCCCTGTCAGTTCACTCCCTTTGGCTCCTCCCTTCCTCCTTTCTTCCCCCTCTTGGCTCCACACTGGGTCGCCCCTGGACTGAGGGTACCCAGTGACTCAGTAACTCGGCTCCCCCCACAGCGAACCCCTCTACCGGAGCACAAGCTTTTTTTTCCCCTCCCCCTCTGCACCTGAGGGTGGGGGGATGTCATATCGGTGGCTTTGATTCTCACTGCCCCAGCTTGGGGTACCCAGGCCTATGCCACCCTGTTGTCTCGGCTTCTACGGGGAGGCTCCCCAGCGTGAGGCCCGAGCGGCTTCCATAGTCACGGACAGCAGCAGGGAGCCTGTCACCTCCATGAACCCAGGCTTAAATCCCCAGCCGGTGGCCCCTCACCCCGGGACTCATCCCCTCGTTCTCGCCTCCCACGACACCGCCTCTAGGCGGAGGGGCGGACCCTTGTTCCCGGGCTGGGGAAGGGGCAGGGGCCGCCCCGACAAGGGGCGGCGGCGGGGAGGGTGGGGCGCCCCCGGCCACGGCCCCTTACCGATGGTGGAGATGTGCGAGGAGTGGAACTCGTTGTCGGTGAAGCGGCACAGCAGGCAGGTCTTGCCTACCCCGGAGTCCCCGATCAGCAGCAGCCGGAACAGCACATCGTACTGCTTCGCCATGGCTGGGCCGGCGGGCCGGCGGGCGGGCGGGCGGCGGGCTCAGCCCCGCTCGGCCCGGGCCATCTCGACGCGCGCCCGCCCGAGAACTGCGCCGGCGGCGAGAAGGAAGCGGGGCCGGCCCGCGCCGCCTCGCCGCCGCTCGCTCGGTGCCGAGAAGCGTGTGCGCCGGGAGCGCGGTGGGAGGAGAGAGCCGGCCCCCGCCCGCCCCTTCCCCTGCGCCGCCGTCGCCGCCGCCCGGAGAGGGGGCGGGGAGCGCGCGCTGGGGAGGAGACCCCTCGGCGCGGGGGGCGAGGGCGGTGCGCCCTCCCCGTCCCCAGGGTGCGCAGCCCGGACAGGGACCCGCCCCGGGACCCGCCCTCTTTACGCCGGGACCCGGGACAGAGCGGTGAGGGGGGTGGGGAACGTTTTTGTTTACCTGCAGACCTTCTGAATGGGGGAGTTGGGATGAGCTCCCACCCAGCTCACCTCTACCAAACTCGGCTTTCGGGTCTCGCCCCTTCTCTCCAAATCGCATGCCGAACCTGGCCCTGCCAGCTCCAACCCAGCGGAGCACCCCGCCCCTGCGGAAGCCTACTGGGCGGGGGAGGGGGCAGTGGTTGGTCCTCACCTAGGCTCACCCCTGGGTCGGAAGGCCTTGATCTGGATCGCGATTCAAGCACCGGTCTACTCTGGAAGTCGCGGTCTCCAGGAACCCTGGGGAGTTATTGCTAGAATTCTCCCTCTCTGCCATCTGGCTTCTCCATAACCTTGTGTGACTGTGGCCTCCCTCCAACCGCGCCCCCCCCCATCCCATTTAAACAGGGAAAATGTCTACTGACCTCCTTCACCAGGCTGAAAAGATAGCTGATCATAAAAACATTTCCAGATGCACAATCCTTTGGAAGTGTTGTGCAAGCAAGTCTCTGTTTTGGATCTAAGCTGCTTAGGGTTGGTGCTCAGGATGCCAATACATTATTTCAGCCCACTGAGTATTTCTGCTGGTGCACACCAATGGAACCAAACAATGAATGGGCCTCTTTCAAGACCTAATTTACTATCACTGAATGTGTTAGCACAAGAGAGAGGCAAATAAATGCTCTCTGGAGTCTAGAAAATTGCCTATTCCTGAGCATAAGTTTTAAGGGAGAACAAGTCTAGCCCATTAAATCTTTAAAAAGTGATGAAAAAGTGTGTGTGTTTGTTTTCAGGCTGAGTATTTGATGGAGAATGTATTTTTCAGTAGTAGGTCAAGGAAAGCAGTAAGTCCATTTACTTTGCTTGAAGAGCTATATTTCAGGCAAAGTGTATAAATTTATAATAAAGAGGGAAAAATCCTGAACCTGATAGTTACTTTGATGGCATTAAAAGCCAAGGAAAACGATCCTGTGGATTCCACTAAGATGTCCAGGTGTGTTTCTGTTCACGGCTTTACATTGGGTTTCAGGTGCATGCCGCAGGCTCTGGAGTCGGGCCCACTTGGGTTCGAGTCCCAGCTCCTCCACTCACCAGCTGTGCAGTCTTGAGCATGTTACTGAACCCCAGTACTCAGTAAGTGCTGAGGGACGGAAATCACCCCGCAGTGATTTCCCTATGCATATGTGGGTGGTAAGTATTTCCCACAGATGGTCAGGGGTGTTTTCAAGGGACTCCCGCCGTCCTGCTGTGATTTTCATCCACACCTCCATACACGGCTGGCCAGGGTGCAGGTTCAGCTCAGCCTGCCCCGCTTTGGGCACTGCAGCTGCTTTACCATCGGTCAGCACTGTAATGGTCAATACTCTCCACAGGCCTCCTTACTGGGACCATTAGTGGCTCTCTGCTTGCTTCTGTCAGGGGAACAGGAAAGAAGATGCAACCTGAGGTAAGTCCCTAGTCCAAGAAGGAACTTCGCTTTAAAGGAAATGGCTTTCCCTAGGTAAGACAGGAAAGGGAGTGCGGTTTCCTGAACAAATCCAGGGAAATGAGTGCTCAGACTTATAAAAAATGGAAGAGATTTCATCATACTAGACTTCAAATTCAGTAGCTTACATTGCTTAAAAAACCAAAACAAAAGCAAAAACGGAATAGTCTAGAAGCCCAAGCTTCTAGTTTTTTCATCCTGGCTTGGCTACTTTCAGAGCCATCATAGAGAGATATTCTCTCTTTCCTTTTCTCTATGTGTGTGTGTGTGTGTGTGTGTGCGCGCGTGCCCCTGAGAAGCTGAGATTTGGGGACAATGTTAGCAAAAGAACCACATAAACTAGTGGAGACAACAGAGTTTGCTTTAACCAGCGTCTTTGTAAAGGAAATACTTAATTTCGTCCCCTTACCTTACTCACTCAGTGGGACATTTTGGCATCCTCCCCAGTGGAGGTCAGCTTGGACTGGGGCAGTCTTTAGTAGAGCTGGGAGCCATCCGAGGAATGGTTGCTGGATGTCTCTCCCACAAGAAGGCCCCAAGAATCAGTCTCTCCAGTATGTTATACTGATTCTTTTACCAGAGAGACAAGTGCCTGCCCTGCTCCCTGCCACCCACAGCCTAGCCACACTGAGCATGCTCCCTGTTTAAACAGCCAGCAAGGGCACCACTGTGGGATCTGCTGTAACAACAGCTAAATTAACTGGAGAAATGCGCCAACAGGCAGCCCACTGCCAAGACTCAGCACAGTTGGACCGTGGGACTCCTCATTAGCAAAATGCTATGCTTCTTCCAGACTCACACTCGGGTTTCCAACTCTGGGTGACTGTAGGTACTGTGCTCACCTAGCAGAAGGATTTCTTCCTTATCTCAGGATTAGGAGAAACAGATGGAACCCCGTGTGCCCTGATTATCTCAATACAGTATTGTCTTCCATTCACATCCTTTTTCTTTTCTATCTCTGATAAATAAAGGAAGAGACTCTGAAATGACGAAGAAAGAGGGAAGAGGGCAAGCTTTTGAGCCAAGAGCATATACACCTACACCCCCTCTGAGGCTGCCTTGTAGACAGCAGGGAAGGAGGGGCTCTGTGACACTGGGGTAGGGAAGATGAAACTTTGGGACACTCAGCAGGGGTGGGGAGAGTTGACCCTGTAGTGATAAGTTAGCAAACTTCAAAAATACTGTTTGGAAGGAGTGGTAATAATACACATTTGGAAGATGTTGAAACATTTGTCCAGAAAATCATTTTGGATCTATTTTACCATTTGTCCAGTGGAGTAAAACACTGAAGATCTCTATGTTAATTGAGACTTTTAACTTTCTAGGGAGGGCCTAAAAAGTTAAAAATCTCAATTTCAACAGCCTAGGGAGGGCTGCCCTAGGCATCAACCGCCTGCTGGCAGGGAGGGGAAGAGAGGAAATAGAGGGTGAGTAGAAGGTTGCAGAGGGCCAGGCCTGCATGTGGTGGACATCACTTTTGCCCACGTTACATTGGCCAGAACTCAGTCAGAAGGCCCTGCCTACATGCAAGGGGGACTGATGGGCTGTCACTTCCCAGCTGCAGTGCCCCCTATGGAAAGGGATCAGACCTCTAGTGAACAGCCAGCATTTCTGCCACATAAAAAGAAGGCTGGGGTGGCTTCCAACCCTGACTGTGTATCAGCGTCACAGCTTTAAAAATACACGTGCCTGGGATCCAGCCCCAGAGATTCTGATTGGGTAGGCCTGCACTGACACCCAGGAGAATCTGTATTTTTAAAGGCACAGACTAGTTTGAGAGTCACTGGTTGGCTCTGGAGTGTACACGTCTAGCATTGCCTCTTAACAGTTTTAAAAATCATTTCTCCTGGGCTTCCCTGGTGGCGCAGTGGTTAAGAACCCGCCTGCCAGTGCAGGGGACCTGGTTTTGATCCCTGGCCTGGGAAGATCCCACATGCCGCGGAGCAGCTAAGCCCATGTGCCATCAACTACGGAGCCTGCGCTCTAGAGCCCGTGAGCCACAACTACTGAGCCTGTGCACCACAGCTACTGAGCCCGCGTGCCTAGAGCCCGCGTGACACAACTACTGAAGGCCATGTGCCTAGATCCCATGCTCCGCAGCAAGAGAAGCCACCACAATAAGAAGCCCACGCACCGCAGCAAAGAGTAGTACCCGCTCGCCACAACTAGAGAAAGCCCGCGCACAGCAACGAAGACCCAACACAGCCAAAAATAAAAACAAATAAATAAATTAATTAAAAGAAAAATAATCATTTCTCCGATTTCTCAATGTGAACAATGCTTTTTAATTGGCTTCAATTTTGTATGTGCTGGTAAAATAGTTTTCACCACAGTAAATCCCAAGCAGGACTAAAAGTCAATACTTTTGTACAGGTTTTCAGTAGTAGAGTCTATGTAATGATTAGTAATATATAATGTGATTAATTTTATATCAATATTTGACACAATAAAATAATGCAGGTACGTGTAATTGATGATACATTGCTTTCTGAGAAGCTCATAGTTGTTCTCTGTGCCATAAAATCATTGTTCAGAAAGCTGTTCTTTTTGGAGTGATTTGAAACTTTTTTCCCCTCAGGGCTCCCCTTCCGAAATTTCACAGAGTAGTAGGTGCAGGCATCGGCCGGGGTGACGTTGCTGATACGGATGGAAAATCTAGGATGGAATAGAGACCAGACAGAGGTTAGAGAGAACAAGGAGGAGGGAGGTGGGCTGCCATGGAATGGTGACTGTAATAATCATTAATTGAAGTAAGCAAGAGGTAGGATGCTGTGAACAGGATGATCCCCTCCTCCCGCCCTCCCTTCCTTCCTTCCTTTTTTTATTGAAGTATAATTGACATATAACATTATATTGGTTTCAGGTGCACAACAAAATGATTCAATATTTGTGTACATTGTGTGTGCTACAGGAAATAAGAATGAAAATAGAATTTCACAATTTCCACATTCTAATGTAATTATTTTAAAATCTTTACCAGAGAATATTTACTCTATTGAAACTATTACTAAACACAAGTGTTATATATTAAAAGACCATCTTTGGGAATTCCCTGGCCGGTCCAGTGGTTAGGACTCCGGGCTTCCACTGCAGGGGGCCTGGGTTCAATCCCTGGTCAGGGAACTAAGATCCCACAAGCTGCAGTGCTGCCAAAAAAAAAAAAAAAAAAGCCATCTTCATTAATAGATTAGAATGAATTATTCCTTTCCTATTTTCTCCCACTACATTTTGTGTGTGTATTATGTCTTATTTTATGTCTATCTCTATTTATTATTTTATATTTATATTTTGTATGTTTACTTTATTTATATTTATAGTTTCTGTATTTATTAGCTAGTAAGCTCCTGAAGGGTAAGGCTAGTATTATGTTCATTGTCATCATCTTCTACAGTATGTTACACAAACAAGCACTCAAATGTTTATTACAGTGACTGGAAATCATTTGAGTCATTTAACTTATTCAGTGCCTATTATGTGCCTATTGCTGACAATAGGAGACTCACGTCTCCTATTGCTGACAATCCTTCAACTCTACCATCTCCCACCTCCTCTCCCTCCTCCAGTCAGTAACTCTTCTTGCCTGTTCACTGGATGCCAGCCCCTGGATGCCAGCTGTTGTACTGTACTACTGTACTTTTCAAGGGACTGTACTGTAAGATTAAAAGTGTTTTCTTTATTTTTTGTGTTTGTTTTTCATGTATTATTTGTGTGAAAAGTATTATAAACCTTTTACAGTATAGTACTATATAGCCGATTGTGTTACTTGGGTACCTAGGCTAACTTTGTTGGACTTATGAACATGCACTCAGAACGGAACTCGTTCGTATGTAGGGGACTGATTGTATTAGATATCTAAGTGGAAATGCAAATAGGATATGAGAGATGAACTCGAGTTCAGAAGAGAGATCCAGTTTGGAGATATAAATGAGGGGGTTTTCAATCTACTGGTGGTATTTGAAATACTGGGACTGTCTGAGCTACAGGTGAGTGATTGTAGACAGAGAACCCTGAGGGACTCCGAAGTTACAGCATGAGGGAGATGAGGAAATAGCAAAGGCCGGTGCTAGACACTACAAGAAGAAGGTATTTCAAGGGGAAGGGAATGATCAACCCTGTCACATGCTGCTAGGAGGTCAGGTAGGAAGATGAGACAAAGGCTGAGACTGGCCCTTGGATTTAGCAATTAGAAGTTTAATGGGGACTTGACACGAGCCAATGGGGAAGCCAGTTTGGAATGGGTTCAAGAGAGTGGGAGGAGAGGAATTGGAGCGACTGGTAGAGAGGGAATGGGAAATGGGGAGGTAGCTGAAGAAGGAGTGGAATCAAGAGGGTTAAAAATGTCTTTTTTTTCCCCATGAATGGAGAAGTAGCCTGTTTGTGGGTGATGGGCATGATCAAGTACAGGAACAATTTGATGTCTTAAGAGAGTCAAGGGAGAATGGGCATGAGGGGGAGGGAGGGATTGGCCCTAGGTAAGAGCTGGGTAACACTTGTATCCAGGAGACAGGAGGGACGGACTGGAAAGGCAGAGTAGGAGACCACAGATGCAGGTAGAGAAGTAATTGTGGGGGAGAAAAATTAATTACCTAGCAGGATAATGGATGAGTTCTTTCTAATTTCCAAACTCTCCAAAATATGTATTATTACATAGATTTGCAAGATATTAAAGGAAACAATCCTTGCTGACATAGGGACTTATGTGAGTAATGCAGTGAGAGCAATTTTAAAGTTTACTCTAGAAGCTACTCTAGGGTCAGAAGTGCCCTCTAGTGGTTCATTTAGACCTTTACTTTTTTTTCTTATTTTCTTGCTCTAGATAGAAGTGCAAAATAACACTATCCACATTTTATATTATTTTTTTAAAAAACAATTACAGTTCACAGTTTAATTTAGAAAAATATCATACACTGGGTAAAATAAACCCAAACCATCTGCGGTCCCAGCTGGAGTGACTATTAATTAATTATCATTGCTAAGACTTTCTCTTGTAAATACATCATTCTCTCTGCCATACCGCCAGTATTTATGTACATTCTGCTTCTTGAATGAGTCATTTTATTAAACTCAGAGGAAGGACGACTGGTGGGCCGCTGCTGATCCAAGGCTGAAAAATCTTGATGCTACGAAGAGTATAAACTCCTCATATTTTCCATTCCTTGTTTCACTTGATTTTGTTGTCATTGGGTTTCCTCTGCCTGGTATGTTCTCTCAGCCTGGGTGAGTTAACTCATTTCCTCATGATCCTCCAGACTACCTTCAGTCTCCCCTGCTATGCAGTCTCACAGTGTGCTGTGCTTCTTTCTCCCTCATGCCATTTCCCTCAACTGCAATAAACCAGTCAATTCTGTAAGGACTGTTTAATGTCTGTTTCTTCTGGTAAATCACAAGACCCGTAAGGGCTGAGAATGTGTGTGGCTTGTTCACCACTCTCTCCTCAGCACTTAGTTCAGTGCCCAGCACATGAACAGACACTATCCTGCAGGAGACTCTTGCCACGCCCCCATTAACATGGTTCAGATCCCACTGTGGAGGAGATTGCATTTCAGAAATAGAATTCTATTTCCTGAATACAATTGGCAATTGCTTTAGGTGTACCAGTAACAGATGTAATAATCTGTTACAAAACTGCTCCAGCTACTCTTTCAGTAGCTCAATTTAAATTTCTAGCTGGCAAAGCAATGCTTTACAAAGAAGGCAGAATCCTTAGATATGACCCAGACCTTAACAGATCATTTTTTCCAGAATAGAACTAAGGGAAAGACAATAAGATGCCAATGCAGAGGAAATAATAATGAGACTATTTCACGTTGTACAGCCATATCTGTGACCCTAACCCACACAGTCCTTATTTCCAGATTTAGAAATATTCCGGCACCTCCAGGACTTAACTCAGCAACGGTATCTCTAAAATGGACAGGCTGATAGTGTTTACCTACCTGAGGCCCTTAGGCCATCCTTAGACACCGGAGACTGAGAACAGGGGAATGGCTGGCTGTGAAGGATCGCACCACGGTTCCCTGGGTCCTAGACATGTGGCTTGGAATTTAGTGGGAACAGAGTAAAATGCTCCGAGCAGGAAGTTGGGTTTGTGTCTATCTGGAAAGCCTGTTATTATCTTATCTTCTCCCACTCCCAAAACCCTCACCCCCACTCTAAATAGTTTAACCTCTTGGTGTTATAATTTTGGTGCAGTCTTTTTGTTATGGGCCCTGAAAGAGGTCCTCTTCTATTGCTTGTCCAAAGGTAGCAGGGTTTTCCTAAAATCACTACTTGAACATTTAATGGAGGCATATATGATGATTAACCCCACTCAATAGGAATTTCTTTTATTCAGAACACCTTCAGATTAAACATCAGAATGAATACAAACACACATGAGTATATTTATGGCGTGTTCTGTCAAGCTTGCTGGTCCTTCCCTCATGAGGCTCTTCCCCATGTTGTTCACACGGATGGCTCCTTGTCATCCTTCAGGTCTTGGCTTACATGTCACTTACTCAGAGAGGCTTGGCCAGACCACCCAATCTAATTAGTCCCCTCCTCCTTTACTTTCTCTCATAGACCCTGTTATTTTTCTTTATACAATTCATCACAAGTGTTCACAGATTTTTTTGTGTTTGTTCACTTAATTCTATCAATTCCATTAGGCTGTAAGGTTCTCAAGGGGAGGGGGCCTTGTTTGTTTTGTTCACTTTTGTATTCTTGAGGCCTAGCACGGGTGCCTGACATGTAGTAGGTGCTCTATAAAAAAAATTGCTGAATAAATGAGTGAATACTTTCTTGGTTGTTTCACTTACACTTGTCCCTCCTACTGAGTTTTAGTTCCTGCTACTGCACTGTAACCCCCAATTTGATAGGAGAGAATTGCAGTGCCACTTCCCTCCATCACTGACTACTGAGATGGCAATTCCTTTGTGGAGAAGCTGCTGGCTTCTCCTGGGCGGTTGTCACGTACCCAAAGGTGCGCAATAATTCTGTTCATAATAGTATGACTGAGGCAATCAGGCGAGCTGTCAGAAATGCCTTTAAAAGTTACCCTCATTGGGTTCTTGGGCACCCGAAACTGTGAACTACTGACATAAGTAAGTGAGAATGAGCAGAATGTTGAAAAGGTGTGTGTGTGGGAAACGAAATTCAGATGTACACGTCCTTCCTTGCGCGCCAGGAAACTGAGCCTCTTGCAGCAGCTCCTCTGCCCAATGGGGGGCGGCAGCATTCCAGCAACTCACTCCCTGAGGTTGTGTAGGCGGCAGGAGCGATTCGCGTTCAAAATCTTTTGACTCTACCCGCTCGCCGTAGCGCCTTAGCCCGCTAGAGTTTCAAGGCGCGTTGTTCTTTGACGAAGCTGAGTCCTATACACCGCCTGCTGCTTTCCAGAGCATGGCTTCTCCGAGTTCCTTCACCTACTGTTGCCCTCCATCTTCCTCCCCTGTCTGGTCAGAGCCGCTGTACAGTCTGAGGCCCGAGCACGCGCGGGAGCGGTTGCAGGACGACTCGGTAGAAACAGTCACGTCCATGGAACAGGTGAGCTGGCTTGACTGGGCGAGGCGCCCGCGCGGGGGCTTCTGGGAGCGGGAGTCTGGTCCTCGGGGCCGCCGGGGTGCGGAACCCACCCGGGAACTACAGCTCCCACAGTGCACCGCGGCGCCCCCCCTTCTGGGAAGCTCACGGCGCCCAGGCTTGGGCTGGAGAATGGAATGCTTGTGGGGCCGGGTTGGGGAGGGGTCGTTGTCAAGGTTGGAGGGAGAGGACAGTACCTGGGTCCTCTCTGCCTTAGGGAGCGGAGAGAATCTTGTTCTGTGCCTGGAGGACTGAAGCAGCCCGGGTGGGTCGGACAGCCCACTCCATTTTGCCGGACATCGGGAGGTTCTCGTATGGATAATGCACTTTCCCCACCCTGCTCATAGCTTTGGGACATAGAGGGGAAAAGAAGTGGCCAGACTGCGGTCATGCCATTCCGTGATGTTTAATTTATGACCCACAGTGCCAGGTTTGACGCCTGCCTCGTGGGGGGACATTTTAGTAGCCATTCAGTCATTTGAGCACCAGCAGCGTGTTGGTCACAATGTCGAACTCTGGAAATGCAAAGAAATAAAACAGCCCCTGATCAGGAGCATGGCACAGCCTGGTTGGGGAAGACAGAGAGGAAAACAGCACAGTTTGGGAAGTGCTGTAATAAGAGTGTGAATTTTGTACTACTTGCCATTCACTGAGGCCTCGAAGTAGATGGGACCTATCACTTTGAAACGTGTTTGCAGAATGAGTAGTGACTTATAGTTTTGTTTTTCTTCTCGTTCCTCAATTGGAATTGGTCCCAAGTTAGTTATTATGGAAATGGTTACCCATCTGTCACTAGGAGAAGTGATCAGAATGATTTTTTTTTAGCACTAACAAGTAAGCATCAGGCTGCTTGCTAAAATAAGATCTCTTTGTAAGATCAATCCCTAGGGTTAATCTTAGAGGGACCTGCTTTGATTTTCATGCCTGAGGTTGGAAGCCTCAATTTTGGCAAAAATTAGTAATGATAATAATTATATTGTATATTTATGACTAAAATAACAAAAACAAGGGCTTGAATACACACGTATACACATAGTAGCAGAGGGAATATTTTAACTGGAGATTTAAGTTTCATGGGTTTTAGGGTAGAAAGGAAACTTATCTTTTGAATCTAGCTTCCCAGGTTAGTTAGCCCACCAGTGTGTCCTTCTACAGAAATCTTCTGCAAAAAATTGCAGAGAAATCTCCCATCAATGAAAAAGCTACTACAGGATCTTTGCAGTATTCCTAAGTAGTGATGGATTGTTGAATGGATTCAGGTCAAGCCTTTTTCTTTTTATCTGACCTAAGACTATGGGGTCACCTTTTGCGTAGTTAACTGAATTGACCCAGCGGATAAGGCTATGGATAGATAAAATGTTAGTGGAGAAAAGGGAATCAGAATTTGGTCTAATTTACGGACCAGAACAGAGACTTCCATGGTTAGAGGGGTAAGTCAAAAACAGGAGCATCACCAGGAGCTTTACTGATCTGCTCTTTCTCTTTTGCTTACACTATTTTTTCAGTCACATGCCCTGCTTAGTTCCTATGAGGGAAGAACCAGCACTTATGTTCTAAGTGCTTAGATATAATGAGCGATGCAGAAATGGATGCAACAAGGTACTGGCCTGCAAAAGGGTTGGCCAAGGTCTGGGCCAGGTGTGGAAACTAGGTTCTGATATGGAGCACTGGTACTGTAGGATGTCTTTCAGATCTAGGCTCAACTGTGTGGTGGATAGTAAAGCATCTTATACTTCTTTTCCATGTCATTATTCCAGCTCACATTTTAAAAGTCTAGGATAATCAGTTACAGATCATAGGAAGATAACATAGTATCTCATTCTCATGGCTTCCTCAGTGTTTTAATAATCATTATAGTGTCCATTTATTGGGTTCCATACCCAATACTCTCCATACATTGTATCATTCAATCTTTACACATTTTACAGATGAGAAGACTGAGTCTTAGAGAAGGACTAGGTTGGTAGGTTAATGATGATATAGTCATAAGAAAAAACAACCTTGCTAGGAGTTGTTTACAGAAGACACTGCTGTTATTCCTTTGGTTCTGACTGAAGATTCCATTTATTCTTAGGGGTTTACTGACAGCACTCAATTTTGTGCCATTGCCAATAAAAAATGCTTGTCACCTGCTTCCTATCTGATTATCAGGAGCCTATTTATTTGCTTAACAATGATTTGATGATAGGAGTTAAACCTCTGAACAGTGGAAAGAGTCCTTAGCTATGGGTTCTTCTGTTCCATTCATTCATTTTCATTCATCCAACAAATACGTGAGTGCCTTCTTTGTGCCAGGCACTGTTCTAGACACTGGGCATAAGGGAGTGAACAAAAGAGGCCAAGTGGATGCCTTTATGAAACTTTTGTTCTAGGCCAGAGAGGCAGTCAATTAAAAAGGAGAAAAAAATATCTATCTATCCATCTATCTATCTAATGTTAGAGAGAAGTGCTGTGGAGAAAAATAAAGCAAGATAAGGGAGATAGATGTGCCAGGCATGGGTGGGATAGGAGCAAGGGAGGTTTTTATATAAGGTGGTAAAGGAAACCTCTGCTGATGTAATGTTTTAGCTGAGAGCTGAAGTAGGTGAGGGGACAAGCCATGTGTGTATCTGGGGGAAAAGCATTCTGGGCAGAGAAGGCAGCAAGTACAAAGGACCTGAGGCAGGGGTGTGCCTGGTGAGTGGAGAGCCACTGAGTAGGGAGGTTAGCAAACAAAACAGGAGATAAGGTTGGATCTCGTACTTTCAGATACCCTGATTGAGATGGGAAGCCATTTGGCTGAATAGCTTCCATTTACCTCCCCAGATTCACTCTACCCTTTTCTACCCTGCTCTGTAGATGTGCCCCAGGAGGTGGACCTGCACTGACAGGCAACCTTGCTTTCTGCCTTCTGTTTGCATTTGGCCATGGGGAGTATTGATAGGGGATGAGAGTGAGGGAGAAGGATGAGACTGGCGTATATATTCCCTTCCCTCAGGATTGTGTGGGCTGGAGTGTCTCTAGACTTAAGGTCACATCTCCAATTAGGTGCCTTCTCCGTGGAGCTCTCTGTCTCCCTCTCTACCCCTTCTCTTCACATTTCAGGTCTAGAAGGGGATGAAGTACCCTTGTGTTGCTAGCCCCTGTGTTATGATATGAACTCTCCTCAAATCACCCACTTTGAATGTGCCATCTGTTTCCTACCAGGAGTCAGACTGATCTATGATTGGAGGGTTTTGACACAGTCTGTTGAGCATTTCAGCAGGCTCATTTAGGTCACTGTTGAGAGTAGATTGTGAGGAGGTGAGCGTGGGTGCAGGGAAACCAGTTAGTGGCTGTTGCAGTACTGCAGGTGACACGTGATGGCAGCTTCGCCTCAGGGCTGTGGTAGTATAGAGGTAATGAGCAGTGGTGAGATTCTGGGTATCTTTTGAAGGTCTCTGTTGTGACAGGCTGTTTTATTTCTTGACAAGCTGATGAATTTGATGCTCGGAGAACCTTTTATGACTCCAGAAAGCAAGATGTGGTTGTATTATTAGTGATTGTCTTCCTTTTTTGTGCCACCTGCAGTCACCCCATTGCAAATGCTCTGTGATTCAGGCCGGTAGGGTAATACTGGTACAATCTCAGAGGTAGCAGGTTTGCCAACAACAGTTGTTACTGAAGGTACTACTTTTGTTTTCCCTTTAGACTGCGCTTGGACAGGGGCAGAAACATTCTCCATTTGAAATGGCATGATGTCATTAGACAACATTCAGTCAAGTGCCAGTCAACTCTGAGGGGAATCTAGAAGAATTATTTGTCTCAGTCAAAATTCTTTTCTCTTAGAGGGAAAAAAAAAAAAAAAAGAATATACCGGAAGCAATCACAGAATGACTCAGCAGAGCATGTAATGAAGTGCTAAATTATGACTGCATTGCATGAGGATTTCAGGGAGTGGAAGCCAATCTGTCGTGGGGTGAGGTGGTCAGGACGACTTCATGGAGGATGTGGGACTGGGGTTAGGCTGTAAAGGATGGAGTTGGGGCGGCAGCCATGCCAGTGGGAGGAGCCGTTACGAGGGAAAGACCTGGTTGGCTGTGGTAGGGAATTAGGTCAGCTGGATGGGTGGGGCTGACCTGATGATGAATGAGTGCTGGTGGCGGGTGGGGACTGGATGAAGAGCCAGGCTAAAGAGCTGACTGCAAGTGACGGGCATTGCACCACTGCAGATCCTGAAGGAGGGAACATTAGGGATCCAGGAATGAATCCCGAACTCCTGCTGTTGACTTGTTTCAGGTTCTAGTATCTGAAAGATTATTAAACAGAGGTGGAGCAAGTCCCTTAATATAGTCACACTAACTAGATTTTTATGATTCTGATAGACGGCACCAGAGCCCTGCTTGTTAAGTGGTCAGTAGGCTAGCTATGTGAATCAATTTTATCTTATTGAAATTCAGCATATACCATGTTGCCCAACTATAAGAAACTGCAAATATCAAAATTTCCCCATTTTCCCTATTAAAAAGTCCCCTAAAGTGTTTTTTGGTCAACTCGAGAATACACATACTATTAGGTATGTAGGTAAACAAACCAAATGCTTGTTTACACGATTTGCATTTTAAATTTAGGTACCTATGCCTATTTAAAATCACATACTTTATAAAATCACACTAATCTAGAAATATTGTTCTTTCTCCTCCTCATATTCATAAAACATTTGTCTTCAAACTCTTCACATCTATCTTTGACCTTTGTGTTTTTATCATCACTGGAGCTATACTTTGGATCAGTGAATATGTTTTTGCAGACCACACTTGCAGTTTTTTGAGATACATCCCTTTTAAATATGGGGAAGATATTGAATATTTTATCACAAGTTACAATTATAATTCTTTTACAGTGTGTCCAGTTGGTGCATGCATATCTTTGATCATCGCAACTTAAACACTTTATTAACTTTTAAAGTGATCTTTAAAAAGGTTTACAGTGGCAGTTTGCACATGCAAGTGTGAGTTCATATCCCCAGGAATTAAATCTGTGTTTAATTTGTCTCCTTTCATTGATACCATCAGCTGACTTCTGTAGGCAGCCAACACCAGACCTTGACTGAGGTTGTTTCAGGATGATGTGTCAACCCCAACTCGCACTTTGTATTCAAAATAAGGAATCGAAAGAACTCCCCACATCAAGAGTTACTTTGTAAGGATTTCTTATAAGGTGACTTGTTTTTTCTGAGGGATAATTTTTTTTAGGAAGAATCCTTTTCTTATAGTTAATCTATTAATGATTCTTTTACCACATCTTCAGCATTAGCATGAGTCTCAGGCAGCAAATCTGCTTTCTGGAAGGGTCCTCCTCTGGGAGAGAGGGGGAGATGTAGGGAGAAGGGAAGGTCTATGATACGAAAGTTGGTGCATCATGAGATTTGCTTTAGATAGAAGCTGTGAAAGAGAACATTCCAAATGCATTTGTTGTTTTTTACCACTCAGCTATGAATGGAAATTATTCTGTGCTTCCGATTGGATTTCTAGAAGAATTCCAGGAGCTATCTTTTAAACAGAGCTGTCAAGAATGCAGGCAGATGGTTAGATCTGCATCTATGTTGCCATGGCACCTAAGTCTTGGGGACGTGGGTGCAGTCACTTCATCTCTGACCCCTAGATTCTCACACAATCTCTCCATCGTTGAAAACCACAAAGTAATATACATACTAGTTTATATCATGTACACAGACTATACACACACACACAAATATATATTTATTAGTTTATATTATATAAAGATACATGTGCATATACATCCATATAAATATATAGTAGGGGAGGAAAAAACCTTTTCCTCTACCCAGCTTAGGTTCTCTAGCTGGGGTCCTGTAAATTAGACTGACCAAAGACAGATTAACAAGAGAAAAATAAACAGAAATTTATTAACATGTGCATTGTTGTGTACACATGGGAGCACCTATCGATGAGTCACCCAAAGGGGTAGTTAGAACTTGAGTTTATATGCCATTTTAGGCTAAAACAAAGAAAAGGGTTTGGGGCTTCTGGGTTGGGGAGACAACTTATGTTTCCCCTAAGTCCAGGAAAAGTATGGTAAACAAGAGTTGATTAGTAAGGTTTGTTATTCAGATTTAAGTCCGTGCCTTCTCCATAGATAAGAGTTGTTAGGAGTCCTCCACTTCCTGGTGTGGAGAGGGAGACATCTTTACAAAAGGAAACTTAGTGCCCTGTTTTTAGAGCTTTTCCTTCACCTCCTGGTTATCAATGGCCTTTAGCTCAAAATAATCCATATGCCAACGAGGCATATTTTGGGATGGCATATTCCAGGACTCCTCAATGTGTATAATCTTAACTTCAGTAAACGTAAAACCATTCTGTACGTAGCAACACCTAGCCTGTGCCCCGTCAGAAGCAGGGGTAAACTTCTGACAAACTAGTAGACTTACCTCTGAACTCTTGTGTTCCCCTTTCGCCATATCCTAAGTGATCAAGTGCCTCATGACTGGAAAAGTGAGAGATGTACTGTTAGGACTAAGTTATGTTATAAAGAGGCTTGGGAGGGCAGGCAAGGGTTTTTCTAGGTATGTCTCTACTGGAGAGTTAGAATTGCTGGGTTGTAGGGTCTGCCTTTTCAGTGTTATTACCTGCTACCATGTTGCCCTCCATAGTGACTCTAGTAATTTAAGCACTAGTTAGTGGTGTACTGGAGATCTGTTTTGTCCACATCCTCTCTAAGACTTGATATTGTTAGTGGTCAGCGGTCTTAATTTGGGAAAAATAGTATCTTTTACATATGTTCCAAATATCTTCCCTTAGGCTCTTGTTTGCCTTTAACCTTGCTTATATTTATGTTCTTCTTTGTCTTTTTCCTTATAGTTTGGGCTTTTTGAAGAAATCTTTCTCTATCCCAAGAATATAAAGATATTCTCCTATACGCTGTTTTAATGACTTGACTCAAGTTTTTCATGTTCAAATTTAATCAACCTGGAATTTATTTATTTATTTTTAGGATGAGAGGTAGGAAGTAATTTTTATACCAGCAACACTTACTGTCCATGTTTTTTCCTTTGATATTGGATTTTCCCATCTCTGCCTTAAACCAAGTTTTCATATATGCATGGGCTTTTAGGAATTCTTTAATGAAAAATGCTGTTAGAGGAGGATTATTGAATATTATAGCATAGTGATGATAAGTACTTGTCCTTTGAATGAGGCAGGTTACTGCTGATAACATAGCCTGTGGATCTGTAGGCCATTGGGAACTTTTTTCTAGTGTTCATTTTGGTTTAGGATTTAAACTTAGTTTTCCTTTGTTACTTCTGGAACACCTGATGTTAAAACAAGGTTTTTTTAAGGGAATTGGCAGTGAGGGCAGTGGGTCTCAAACCTGGCTGACCATTAGAATCACCTGGGGAGCTTTTGGTCTTCCCCACCACCCCGGGTTGTACCCTAGACCAATTAAAACAGAACCTTTGAGGGTGGGACCCAGGCATCAGTATTTTTTAAGCTCCTCAGGTAATTCTAATATGCAGCCAGGGTTGAGAACCCATGGTTCATAAAGGATCTCAGCCTTGATAGAGAGGAATGCCAGCTGGTTAAGGAGACTAGGTCAACTCTGACCTCCCTCTGAATTTTGTACTCAAAGTATTAGGATATTTGTTCAGAGGAATGTTTTACCTTCTCACCTTCATTTATCCTTTGCTGATTAAGAAGAAGAAAAGTGTGGTGAGCAGGTTAAAAAAACCCCAGCAATAATTATAAGTTAAGAAGGTCCTATTTGAAGTCAAACTCAAGCATCAGCCTCTGAGCTGAAATCCAGTGACTGTTACCACTACTAAAAAAAAACCTTTGATCTATCAAAATCAGCATGCATCAGAATCCTCTGGAGGACTTGTTAAAAAGAATCCTCTGGGTGGGCCCCATCCCAGTAGTTTCTGATTCTATACATCTATGACCTGAGAGTTTACATTTTTAACAAGATCAGCTTGGTTGCAGGTAAACTGCCTCTGAGCTACTTGATCTAATGGTTGCTGTTGCTGGTTTTTTAATCCATTCTCCTATTGATGGACAACTAAGCTGTTGCCAGATTTTGGATATAATGAATAATGCTGCTATAAACATTCTCGTAGAAGTCTTTTTATGATCATGTGTTTTCATGGGTAAAAACCTACAGGTGGAATTGTTGGATCACAGGGTAGGTGTATGTTTAGTTTTAAACGAAACTGCTGGCCTTTTCCAGAGTGATCAGACATGTTACACTCTCATCAGCAATGTGTGAGGGCTCTGGTTCCTCTACATCCTTGCCAGCATTTGGTGTTTTCCCTCTTTTCAACTTTAGTCATTCTGCTGGTGGGTGTGGAGAGGTATTGTTAAAGAAAAAATTATTCATGACACTTGTTAAAGGAAGACTTTATTCAAGGAGGACTGCTATGATGGGGTTTTGCAGTAGGGGAGAGAGATTGGGCTCAAGTCTGAAAACAGCAAGGAAAGGTGGGAATTTATAGCCAAGGAGCAAGGTGGGGGGATTGGTGGATGGTAAATTAGTAAGAGGAATCATCAAAGGTAGGTGGGGAATCTGGCTAAACTGACTTAAAAGGATTCCACGTGAAGGCAGGCCAAGGTGGTCAGGCATCACTGGGGGATGGTGGAGGATGAGGAACCTGATCAGATAGTGGGGACGGGGGATTCTGGCTAAACCAACTTAGCAGGATTCTTGCTAAAAATAGGTGATACGATGATGGACACAGAAGTATAAAAGTCAAGGCCTAGTTGGGAGGAGGATTCAGAGGAGCCTGACTAAAGTTTGGTCAAGGAAAGTCTCTGCTGGTGTCACACTGTAGAGTATTTGCTTTTAAATTGACAGAAACACTCTCTAATTGGTTTAAACATTTATTTAGCTACTATACATATAAATGTACTGGTGTGTGTGTGTGCAGATGTATTTGACTTTTCAAAAATCTTTCTTATACCTAGGTAAAGTAGTTGTGATGGAATCTTGGTTCCTCCAACTTTTTATTACAAAAAATGTCAAATATACAGGAAAATTGAGAGTATCTGTTTGTCCTCCACCTAATCCCCCACCCCCCCCACCCCACCCCCGCCATATGAACTGTTCAAGGATAAATTTTAAAAGAAGATAAAATCATGACTCACACAAATATAAAGTGAACACATGTCCAAGATTTTATTTGACTCATGGACCCAGTAAGATATTACAACTAGTTCAGACAGGAACTCAACATACCACCTTTACAGTCAGATAGGGATGCTGAAGTAAATTTGCAAACGGATGCAAAACTGGGCAATATTCATAGGGTTACAATTACTTGCATTTTACTAGATACAATTTGTATTTCTCTGGACAGAAATTGTTTGCATTACTATCAGTTTTCTGCAAATTCTACCTCTACAGAATTGTGAGATAGTCTTGTCAAGGACAAAGGTGGAGGGACTTCCCTGGTGGTCCAGTGGTTAAAGACTTCTCGCTTCTGCCACAGGGGGCATGGGTTCCATCCCTGGTCGGGGGAACTAAGATCTCACATGCTGTGCAGCTCGGCCCAAAAAAAAAAAAAAAAAAAAGGACAAAGGTGGAGATAACCCAGTTGAAACCATGCACCTCAGATTGGGACTCAAACCCAGCCAAAACTCGGATTGGGACTTGAACCCACGAGGCCGGGACTTGAACCTGGCCAAAACCCACAGTCCTCCAACTGAGATCACACACCTGGTTTCAGAACTTAATGAAGCTCAGGTTCTTGATGTCTCATCGCAGAAAGAATTCAGTGAGAGACAAAGTGATAGATAAGAAGCGGATTTATTTAGAGAGAAACACACTCCACAGACAGAGTGTGGGCCATCTCAGAAGGTGAGAAAGGCACCAGGGTAAGGGGTTGTCAGTTTTTATAGGGGTGGGTAATTGCATAAGCTAATGAGTGGGAGGAGTATTTCAGCTATTTTGGAAAGGGGCGGGGATTTCCAGGAATTGGGCCACCGCCCACTTTTTGATCCTTATGGTTGGTCTTAGAACTGTCTTGGTGCCTGTGGGTGTGTCATTTAGCTTCCTGATGTGTTACAATGAGTGTATACTGAGGCTCAAGGTCTAGTGGAAGTTGACTTGTCTGCCATCTTGGACCCATTTGGTTCTAATCAGTTTATGTCATGTCCTCGGGCTATGTCATTCTTTCAAGGGTAGTGCCTTGCCCCCTTCCCTCCTGTTTCATTCCCCCCTCAGAGATTTTATCCCATATTCTTATGGGAAGCAGAAGGGCGATGGTCCGTCTTCTGTAACTGCTTCAGTAGGGGCGTCGACCCTGCCTGTCAGGGAGTAAAAATCTCTGGATGCCTGATCTAGGGGCCCCAGGGTCAAGACAGCTCCTTGTTCTAAGTCAGTATGGGCTGGAATCCTCGCATAGCCGTCATCTTGGTGTGGAACTGTTGTAACTGTTTCCAAGGCCTTTCTATGAATCTCCTTGATGATGAAGCACTTTTTGTGACAGCATCAAAGTACAAAAATATCTGTAAATGACAAAAGACTTAAAAGGCATGGTTAAACATCTGATAACAGTGTAATCGATAAAGAAACTTGGTTATAATAACCAGAATTACGAATGATTACATTTAACTTAACATACCAAATAATCCTAGTTAAATATTTCTCTTTAAGATACCTCAGGGGCCCTCTAAAGTACCCCAAAGTTAGCTGGAAATCAAAAGAAACTTAATTAAAAGTTGACATTTGGGAAGCTTGTCAAGAAGTTTCAAAACACTTGGTCAAATAAGATCATAGGTCACTGTGAGACAATACTTATTCCTTAACTAAAGTTACAGAAGATCTCAAAAACAAATACAGATCACTTAAAAGGCAAAGAAACTCATACCAAATCCAGTCCTGTCCCAGTGCATTCCCAGCAAAATCCATTTACCCAACTAAATTTAATCCAATCTAGAAAATCCTGATCATGTATAACTCTTTTCAGTATTCTTCATTCTTCACACCTTCTTTTACTAAAAACACATATCTTACTTTTCTTAGAAGTTTTTTTCACATTGAGTTACTTTTCTTGTTGACAAATTTGTAACAGAAAAAGGTCTTATTTGACCTCTAATAAACCTAGGTACAACAGAAGGATTATACTTGACATTGATCATTGTTGACTCTAACATGTCTGTGTTAATCAAACCAACAAGCTTAAGCCACCTTGAATACCAGATATCAGTTTAGTACTGAATATTTTTCAGATGACATGAACCTGAAATGCATTCTGGCCAGACTATTTTCTATTTCTGAGTATTTATATAAGCACTTAATTTTTTTTAAGCCAGTTAAGTAGAGCTCTTTTATGAATTCATTTTTGGCAATATCACACGCCTACAACACACATATAGATACATATGAACACACAAACAAACACAGAGGCCTCATAGTTCCCATTCCAAAATTTCAGTCCTGAGTCAGGTACAACATAAAACCTATCAGTTACAAGGGGTTGGATTCAAATTGGGCTTCTGGCAGATGGAACAAATCAAGGTCACCTATCTAGATGGCTAAACCCTTTTTACTAGTGTTTACAGAAAAGACACTTAGGATTTCTATTTATCCTTGACAAGTCAAGTTCTAAATTACTTTACCCTCTTTTTTAAAATTTGCATTTAAAAAGATGGCAGAGATAAGGGTTCCTGAGAAAACCAGATAGGACACTTGCATCTCAAAGATGCAGGCAAGTTCCTCCTAGGATGACTATATCCCCTTTGTTTAATACTTACAAGTCTCTTAAGATAAATAGGGAAGGTTTGGGGAGTGGTAAAAGGATTGGTGGGCTTTGGATTATTTTTGGAGCCACACCTCTGGTCCTGTAAAGACTACATTTGTAAAACAAGGACAGTTTTGTTTTCTTTTTCAAAGAATTGGGTGGTTACCGCAATGATATTGAAGGACTGACATACCCATTCATTTAAGTTGGAAAGTTTTACTTTTCCTCATTTAGCTTAGGGGAGAAGGCCTCTTCCAAAATTCCTATCAGGCTCTGAATATCAGCTATGGTTAGTTTAGTCAGACCAGTGGCCTCCTGTTTTGGTAATCTATTTACAAACATTTTTGAGGATCTTCCCTAGGTTTAAGAAATTTGTACCTTATATTTAGACACTATATAACCCTTTTTACTTAATAACAACCGGCTGGATACCTTTGGCCAAGCCCAGAACCTCGATATTCCACATTCCAGGGTCTACTAAGTCTTCTGTTTTAGCTTCAGATTATCTGTTCCTTTTTGCTTTTTGTTAGAACCATTTGGTGATGAGGGTGGTTCCCTTGCCCCTCAAGAAACGGAGTGGCCCCTAACTTAGTTAATAAATCTCTTCCCATTAAAGGGATGGGACAGTCAGGCACAAACAGGAAGGAATGTAAAAACAGCTGGCCATTGATCTTGCACAAAAGGGGTTCCAGGAAGGTGTGCCCCTGTCTCTTCCCTAACAACCCCATTACGTATTCCTTATGATTGCTAAGGTTTCCAATCCTTTGGGTTAAGACCAAGGTTGCACCAGTGTCTTTAAGAAATTCTGTCAAGTGGCCCACCACATCAGTGACCACCCAAGGCTCGACATTAGTTATGTGGATGGTATCTCTAGGCAGAGCCACTTTCGGCTTTGGGCCCCTTCAGTCTTCTGATTGCAAAACCATCAATGGCTGAGGAGCCCCCATCGCTCTCTGGCATATGGGGCATTCCCTCTTCCAATCCTGGCTGTTTGCAAAGGGCACATTGATCACAATCCTCCCTCCAGTCCGTTGTATCCACACAGGGTACACTGGCCTTGTATGGCTACCCATGGGCCTTGTGGTCTGCCAGGGCTAGGTTGGCCCAGAAAAGCCAGCTTCCCCTTTGGTGGTCTCTGAGTAGACAAAGCCACTGCCGTCATTTGGGCCTTTTGCATATTTCTCTGGGTGCGTTCAGCCTTTTCGACCATATCCCTATTACCGAAAACCAAATAAGCCAGTTGGAACAAATTGTTCATCAGAGTCTGAGGACCAGCAGTTGTTTTCTGAATTTTGCTCCTGATGTCTGGGGCAGACTGGGCTATGAAATGCATAGCCAAAAGGGCCTGTACCTCGGGGGAGGGGGAGGAAGGATCCACGGCCCTGTAGGGTGGGTCAGTTAAAATGTACTCAATGTACTTCCTAGAGCTATCCCTCCAGCTACACATGCCTTAAATTCCTTTTGGGTTCCATTGCCTAGATACAAGGCCATGGAAATTTGAACATAGGGTACTTCACTCAATTTTAAATTTCCTAACTCATATTGTGGCCAAACCTGATTATATAACCTACTAAGTTTTTTCCTTTTAATTCCTGTTGTCCAAATCTTTCCCAGTCCCAGAGTATATGGCCCAGAGGAGTACTGGTTGGGATTGATGCAGCCTGACCCATTTTAGACAAGCTCCTGAGCTATCCAAAACTCCACTCTTAAGTCAAAATCCACCGTGCAATTTGGTGAAGATTTGCACTTATGATTTTAGATGCTATCCCTTCCAGGGTAGTCTCCCAACCAGGTGTTAGTGCCCAAAAAGTTGTCACAAAGAAACAGCATAGAAGACATCCCCAGTGGTGTTGACGATGAGCGGGAGTTGGTCTAGCTATAAGTTGGGAATAAAGGGTCAGCACTTGTAAGGGTCAGAGGGAGGGGAGTAAAAGCAATAAAAAGTACACCTTGGTGGTCACACAGGTTTTCTGGGGTTAACAGAAGGAAGAAAGAAAGTAATAGAGCAGGAATGAACAAGAATGCAAGAATGTAGGAGAAAAACCTCAGAGTCAGGGAGATGAGTATAGAGATTAACAATTCTGTCCTGGATCTGCTGTTGCATGTACATAAGCAACAGGATTGACCTGCCGGTCAAAAATGAGCAGACATTGGCAGAGCGTCCTCCCCAGTATACCTGGCTCACAGCATTGCATGGGCCTCTTTAGGACCAAGACCTAACTCTCAACATTCTTACCTTATCACCATCCCTTCGTGGTCGCCAGCTGAAACCATGCACCTCAGAGTGGGCCTTGAACCCACGTGGCAGGACTCGAACCCAGCCAAAACCCTGATTGGGACTTGAACCCACGAGGCTGGGACTTGAACCTGGCCAAAACCCACAATTTTCCGACTGAGATCACACACCTGGTTTTAGGACTTAATGAAGCTCAGGTTCTTGATGTCTCATCGCAGAAAGAATTCAGTGAGAGACAAAGTGATAGATAAGAAGTGGATTTAGGGACTTCCCTGGTGGCGCAGTGGTTAAGAATCCGCCTGCCAATGTAGGAGACACGGGTTGGAGCCCTGGTCCGCGAAGATCCCATATGCCATGGAGCAACTAAGCCTGTGCGCCACAACTACTGAGCCTGTGCTCTAGAGCCAGCGAGCCACAGCTACTGAGCCCACGTGCCACAACTACTGCAGCCCGCGTGCCTAGAGCCTGTGCTCCGCGACAAAGAGAAGCCACCGCAATGAGAAGCCTGCACACCGCAACAAAGAGTAGCCCCTGCTTACCACAACTAGAGAAAGCCCCGGGCACAGCAACGAAGACCCAAGGCAGCCAAAAAATAATTAATAAATAAATAAATAAATTTATTTTAAAAAAAAAGAAGTGGATTTATTTAGAGAGAAACACACTCTACAGACAGAGTGTGGGCCATCTCAGAAGGTGAGAAAAGCACCAGGGTATGGGGTTCATTTTTTATAGGGGTGGGTAATTTCATAGGCTAATGAGTGGGAGGAGTATTTCAGCTATTTTGGGAAGGGGCGGGGATTTCCAGGAACTGGGCCACCGCCCACTTTTTGATCCTTATGGCCGGTCTTAGAACTGTCTTGGTGCCTGTGGGTGTGTCATTTAGCTTCCTGATGTGTTACAGCGAGTGTATACTGAGGCTCAAGGTCTAGTGGAAGTTGACTTGTCTGCCATCTTGGACCCATTTGGTTCTAATCAGTTTATGTCATGTCCTCGGGCTATGTCATTCTTTCAAGGGTAGTGCCCTGCCCCCTTCCCTCCTGTTTCACAATGATGGACACAACTTTTCCTTTGGGGGTGTGTGTGTGTATACACACGTGTATATATGTATATGACTGTTTTTTTTTCCCCCGAATCTTTGAAAGTAAGACGAAGATACTATGACACTTTACCCCTAAATAATAAAGCATGCATCTCTTAAGAATAATGTTCTTCTACATAAGGGCAATAATATCACACCTAAGAAAATTAAAAGTAATTCTATAATATCATCTAATATCCAATTTATTTTTATTTTTTATGTTTTATTTATTTATTTTTTGTTTTGTTTTGTTTTTTGGCAAAGCCATGTGGCTTGTGAGATCTTAGTTCCCCGACCAGGGATTGAACTCTGGCCCTCGGCAGTGAAAGCATGGAGTCCTAACCACTGGACCACCAGGGAATTCCCTCCAATTTATTTTTAAATTTCCCCAATTGTCTCAAGATTCTTTTTATATCTTTTTGGTGTGTGTTTTGAATCAGGAGCCAATCAAGGTTCCTTTATTTCAGGCTGTTTAAAATTTTTGAAGAGCTAATCCCTTGGGACTGAATTTTTTGGTGACTAGTCCTGATGGCATTTCTTATAACATTTCATGTAGCAATGTTTCTGAAACCGAACAGATGCTTTAGGATGTCATCCTCCTCCCAAGAGAGCCATATCACTTTCATTAACATGGTCACAGACTGTGTGCTTTGTGCCCAAGGGAAATGAACCTATGGGCTTTTTGCTGTTTATGCAAGAGAAAATTATCTGCTATTGTAGGGCTGTTAATAACCCTTTGTATTGTACTCAGTTGGTAGCTGCCTTGACTGTGGGAGCTCTCCTGCAGAAAAGAGAAATTAACTAAAATAGAATAGTCCCTTCCTTCGGGATGGAAAGGAAACATGGAAATTCAAGATAAAATGAAAGGCCAGAGAAAGCAGACATGCTTTAGTATCCCTATGTTGAAGCCGATCCCTCCCTCCTTCCTTCCTTCTTTCCTTCCCTCCCTCCCTGCCTTCCTTCCTAATTCTGATTTGAGAGTTGTGTAGTGTTAGAGTTCTTCATGACTTAGGTAACTTTGTTTTTTAATAGTTACCCTCAGTTCTCCTATATTTAAAGTGAGAATTTCGTTAAAATTTTTAAAAAGAATTTAATTATACATCTTGCTTCATAGACATTATGCAGTTGTTGTGACTGCTGCTCTTAATTCTGTCCCAAAGGCTAAATTTCTAATTCTACTAATGTTTTGGAGGTCCCCAAGACCACTCCTAGGTTCACTGATTCACTACTAGTGTTACCTGAAAACTGGTTTGCCTCTTGGAGGGTGTTGAGCCAAAAGACACAACCGAGCCAAAGATCGGGAGAAGGAAGGATTTATTACTTGCAGCAAGTAAGGAGAACACGGGGGATCTTTCCCAAAGCCGTGTCTCTCCCAACAGCAAAATTGGGGAAGTTTTAAGCTAAGGGTACATGCATATTCATGATGGGGCTTGAGTGGTCAACAGAGTCCAAGCTTTAGTTGACTGAAGTCAGAAGTTCAGAAAAGGTCAACATCATCAGCCCTTAGGTTCCAGTACATCTGGTGGTTTGAGGCTTCAGGCTACTCTTTACCATTGAAAGAGAACTGGGAGTCTTTATAACTAGTATATTATCTTTGCTTTTGTTATTTTTCTTGCCTGATAACAGTCAGCGTCTGCATTCTTTCTTCTCTTAAGATCATTGATTTCTAAGACCTATTCAAGGGCAAGCATTGTGGCCAGGCTTAGATCCCAGAATGGCTTAGGCCAAAATGGCCTCTCTTATGTCAAGAAAGCCATGCCTGGTTTTCTTTCTCCGGGGACCCTCTACCTTATCTGCTTACACAAAGATTCAGAGAACTCAGCATATAGCTGTACTCATGGTTATGATTTATTACAACAACAGGCTACAGAACAAAATCAGCCAAGGGAAAAGGCTCATGGGGTGAAGTCTGCAGGAAACGAGGCACAAGCTTCCAAGAGTTCTCTCCCAGTGGAGTCACAGAGGACGTGTTTAATTTCTCCAGCATTGAATTGTGACCACACATGCAGAGCTACCAGGGAAGCTCATTAGAGACTTGGTGCTCATGGTTTTTACTGGGGCTGGTCACATAGGCACCCTCTTTCTAGCATAATTCCAGACTCCCAGAAGGAAAATAGCTGTTCACCATAAACCACGTTGTTTATACAGTTTAGGCTCAGTGAGCCTCTCTTACCAGTTCTGGGAATGGTGAGAGCCCTCCCGAGATCCAGGCTCCCAGACTCCAGCCAGGGTCTACCTTTCAAGTAGGCCTTTCTAAGGATAGTAGTCTCAGGCCTGCTGTGTTAACTCTTTTGTATACAACTAGCTTTCTTCCTTTCCTTCCGCTATGCAAATCAGAACATTCAAAGAATGCTTACATCTTCCCAGTGACAAAATTACTACGATTTATATCACACTAGCAGACTGTATGTGGAGAAGGAGAGGCAAAAAAGGATGTTGCATATTTTGGGGATTACTTTCATTTTCTTATCCTCAGATGACTATTTTTTAATTTCTATATTAATCCATTACTATTTGTCAAAAAAAATTACAGGCTTATTGCTAGTATTATTTTAAAAGTTGTACTCTAAAAATCATACTTTGTGCTCTGAAGTGATATTTTTCTATTAAAAAATACACTAGTTCCTAAAGACAACCCACAGAATGGGAATATGACAAGGAACTTGTATCTATTGATAGAATATATAAGGACTTATTACAATTCATTAATAAAAAGACAACCCAATTTAAAAAATGAACAAAGATCTGAATAGACATTTCTCCGAAGAATATCTACAAATGACCAATAAGTCTGTAAAAAGATGCTCAACATCGTTAATCATCAGGGAAAGGCAATCAAAACTATAGTGAGGGCTTCCCTGGTGGCGCAGTGGTTAAGAATCCACCTGCCAATGCAGGGGACACGGGTTCGAGCTCTGGTCCGGGAAAATCCCACATGCCACGGAGCAGCTAAACCCGTGTGCCACAACTACTGAGCCTGCACTCTAGAGCCCGTGAGCCACAACTACTGAGCCCACGTGCTGCAACTACTGAAGCCCACGCGCCTAGAGCCCGTGTTCCGCAACAAGAGAAGCCACCGCAGTGAGAAACCCGTGCACTACAATGAAGAGTAGCCCCTGCTCGCTGCAACTAGGGAGAAGCCCACGTGCAGCAACGAAGACCCAACGCGCCAAAAATAAATAAATAAAATAAATAAATTTATTAAAAAAAAAAAAAACTAGTGAGATACTACTTGACACACACAAGGATGGCTATGATCAGAAACATAGATAATTGTTGCTGAGGATGTGAAGAAATTGGAACTCTCATATACTGCTGATGGGAATATAAAATGGTACAACTGCTCTGGAAAACACTCTGGCAGTTCCTCAAATGATTAAACATAAAGTTATCGTAATGATCCAGCAGTTCCACTCCTAGCAATGCCGAAAACTCGACCTCTGTGCACTGGGGCTGAATCGAATCTTGGAGATAGAGTTTCAGGTGAAGTAGAAAAGAATAGCTTTACTGCTTTGGCAGGCAAAGGGGGAAACAGCGGGCTCCTGCCCAGAAAAACTGTGTCCAAACCTGGTAGGCAAATCTTTTTATTTAATGATCTTCCTGACATTTGTTTCTCGTATTTTTTTTTTTCATCCCTTTCAACGTATAGCCAAGGAAGGCACGACTGAAAAATGCAGTCTGTGTTTCATTTAGGCTGGTGCTTTGTATTAGTCCCACATCAGTGTCTGGCATGGAGAAAGCATCGTGAGGGGTCTGGGAGAACTTTCTTACTTCTTCTGAGTCGAATTCTCACAGTGACTTCAGTCTGTTTTTTGAAGTATTATAAATTCTTGGCCAGATAATCCCTGAAACTCATGTTCAAAGGCAAATACCAAAGCATATCCTAAAACCAAATACAAATGAATTTTAGATGGGCTGCCATTTTAGCTGATTCACATCACTGCTCCCCTCATCGTGATTCTTGCACACTTGTCAAAGGGACTGGAAGCTCTAACTCAGGTGTTTCAGAAACAAATAATGCATTTTTGTTATGAGAGGACAAAGAGAGGACATTATTATATATCTTGAAATCTCAACAAGGACTTGCCTCACCACAAAGCAGGGATAGCCGTGAAGGTGAAACCCTGTATCCCGTTGACCACCCCCTCTTGCACTGCCGTACCCTTTCCTTACAGAAGCTGTGCTGTGTGACCACATCATGGTGTGATCTTTAGAGGAGACAGGTCATCTCATTCCTTTTGTGACCTGACTTTCCGAGATCCTTTGTTTTATGGGACTGTGGAGTCCGGTGTGTGACACAGGTCCAATGACCAGATGTGCTATGTCTTTGGTGTTTCCATGATTGATGTTCTTGTAAATCCCTTTGGGGATTTTAATACTGTTCAATCTATATTTAAACCATTAAATTTGACAATAAGAAGTAGGACCCTTGGCAGAAATTAGTTGCATATTTGAGAATGGCCAGTTACCAAACACCTAAACAACCTCATAGGGCAGGCAAGAACAGGTCTTTCAAGCAAAAGGGGTCCATCTTCACCTGCTCCCTGAGTAACTGGTGCCAGGGTGCCAAACTCCAGAATTGCCACTAGTTTGCATATCATGGACTAGTTTACTGGAGAAGTCGGTTGTGATGCTAATGTGGTACAGGCATTCTTTCTCTCTCTGTCCTTGTCCCAAGCCTGTCATCCTGCAGAGCCCCTGAATGCAGTCTTGTTATGCTGTGAGGTACAAAGTCACACCAAGGAACTCTAGCCAGTAGGCATTTGTGGCAATAGGAACATAAAGTTGATAAAGTTCTCATCTGTATGTGTTTTCTCTCTCCCATCTCCTGCATCCTTACCAGGCAAAAGTAGAAGAAAAGATCCAAGAGGTCTTCAGTTCTTACAAGTTCAACCACCTTGTACCAAGGTAAGCTGTGGTTAAGTGTTTGAGGGGATCCGGGAAATACCGTCTCCCATGGGAGCCTTTCTTCTTTCCTCCTTGAGCTTGTCCAACCTCAGGGGATGAGTCTGCTGTGAGGCTGGTGTTCCCTGACCTTGTGGCTCCCTGGAGATGCTCCTGACCCCAGCTCCTGCCACTATTAGAATACTGTCTAGAGGAGCTGCTCACTTGAACTGAGCCATCAGGTGTTACATGGGGAGGCCCTCAGGGCCTGAACTCTGAGCTCTGAAGGTGGAGAGAGGAAGTTCATGACCTTGAAGCTTAGTTCTGACCTGCTGCGCTGGTGTTCGGAACTCTCAAGTTTTTCATATAACACTTTGAAACAGATGTAGAGTCCAGGGGGATGGCAAAGGATGGATTCCTTTGATGTATATTATGACTTGACTGGGAAAATGTGAGAAGTTTGAGCTTCTCCCAGCCTGGCCCTTACTGGTGATTGTGCAGCAGATTCCCAAGGGCGACATTTCAAGTGAGAAATAAAATGCCTTTTGTTTTCCTTGGTGCTTAGTAAGTTGTAGTCTTCTGAGCTCTTTGATGTCAGAAATTCCAAAAGGAGGATTATAAGCAGAAACTTATTAATTTGAACCTTCATTTTCTCTTTTTTTCCCCCAATTTTATAATGTATCACACTAGAATTTCATGAGTTATTTCATTTATTAGCATTTCTCTTCTAATCACAGATTGCTTCTCTGAAACTGTCCTGTGTTATCTTTCCTGATCAGTAGTCCAAATTGTGTTTGGTCCTTGTTTTATCTTAATGTTATAGCACTTTTCCTTGACGGTCTCTGGACGTAGTCTAGTTGGGCCACTGGCTGATTCTCTCTGGATGGGAAGCTGAAGGGTCTGAGGTCCAGCCTGACCTCCTTTATCATGTCTCCCAATTTCCTGAGGCCTCCTAACACACTAACTCCTGGCAAGTCAGTCTCTGGGTACTTCGGCTTACTGGAGCATTACAGATATTTCTAGCCTGAGTTAACTTTGTGTCTTTTTTTGCCACCATTCCATTTTGCCCTTATTTCCATGAGAAGAAATTTAGTTAAAATATTCTGATTAGCCAAGGCAGAAAACAGTTGGAAAAATGGAAAGACAGGTGGAAAAGTTCTCTTCATCCTTCTTTCCTGGAGAAGAAAAGGAAAACATCAACTAACCAGAGGAGTCTTCTTCCAAACTGCTAACCTAAATCTCTACTTTAACGCATAGCCCAGACCTCAATAAATGAATTATTGCTCTTGTCCTGAGCCACAGTTGGAGCTTAGCAAATGACACCATTTGTGTAAACAGCTCAGGGAGAAGGAGCCCTCTGCCCGGTACAGGTTGTTTCCCCAGAGGTGGTAGGACTTGGTGATGGTGAGGGGCATGGTGGCTTCAGGAGGGGTTTGTGGTTAGAGTTGCATCGCGATGACTCGCCTGATTGTGCTCTGAGTCACTGTGCCCTGTCTCCAGCTCTGTGGACACATATCCTCTGTATTTCCAATGGGACCTTTGATCATTCGACATTCCTTTTTCACCCACCATCAGAATAGAGCCCTTGGACTTTCCTTTTATTCTTACTGAGATGGGAGGGAGAATGGGAGGTTATAATCTGGGAAGAAGCTGTGTTTTGGGAGTGGTGGTAGAAGACAGTAAAGGAGTAAAATCCCCTGATTCATAGGTCTTAGGTCAGGTGTGGGTGGAAAACAAAAATGTTTCTGTTGGGTTTGTATCCTTTGTGGAAATAGAATATACCAGGGCTCTGGGTTTATGTCAGGAATCTGACATTTCCCATTTTGTCATTGTTGCCTATGAAAATGAGTGTTTTAAAGGATGCTAATTAGCATCTTATGTCACAGCATGCTAATTAATATTAGAGATATTACACACTGTGGCCAAATGGCTGAGAATGTAAATCAACTTATCAGTATAAGGCTGGAGCCAAACATCTTCACCATAGAATGAACTTCTGGGGTTTAAGAATAAATATGAAAATTTATCAGCATTTTAAATTACTATCACAATTACAATATTTAACATTTTAGTAGTCAGATTTTAAAAGTCTAGTATTATATTGCAGGAACAAAACTTCCTTGTTAGCTAAAGTGAATATTCAGATAGAGCAATTAATCTAGGTGACATGGCTTGTTTGTGTTTCTGAGGTCATGCTGCTGATCAGATGTGGCAGAATCACACCCACTCCCAGGATCACTGACCATGCCCAGGTCCAGGGATGCCAGGAATGATGCTGAGCGAGGCATCCCTCTATTCAGCCTTTCAGAGCCACTGCCAAATAGAAGATTGGGCTGAAATTCAAGGCTGAAGCTGAATGTTGTTACATTCTAGTTTATTCCCCATCCCAGAAATGATTTTCCTCACTCTCAGACTGTGATACATGCATTCTCTCCTGGAGTGAGGTGGTCCCTCCCAAGGAGCTTTTGGACCATGCTTTGAACAGTTTTGTTTATCAGTATCCTGCTTTCCCATAGAAGTTAATTTTTCTTTTCCCGTGGTTAGTCATTCTCACAGTTTCACATGCTTATGAATTTACCCTTTTCCATATATTATATTAGCTTTAGTAAGATTCCTGAAATGCATAAACCACACACACACACACACACACACACACACTCACATAAAAATTTTTAAATTGTCGGGGAGTTCCCTGGTGACCTAGTGGTTAGGATTCTGGGCTGCCGTAACCCAGGTTCGGTCCCTGGTCTGGGAACTGAGATCCCTCAAGCTGTGCAGCGTGGCCAAAAAACAAGCAAACAAAAAATTGTTTTTTTCTTGGGAAAAAGTAGCCTGGTGCTCCTTGTAAGGGGGAAATATTGATAATGCTAATAGAGCACTGAAGGTTAGGTGTTGGCAGTTGCTCTGAAGCCAAAATGCTCTGAGTTAAGCTCTCAAAGCAGGTTTCATACAGGCACCTGCTCAGCTTCCATGTTTTCTGCCATTTCTGTATGTGATGATACTTTAGCATTTTCCAAATCCTGAGCAGTTAAAAGATGTGGTCCTTCATACTGTTGTTCTTTCCAAGGTTCATACAAGTAAGTTCATCCTCCCTCCCACCCTCTCTCAAGTGACTTACTGCTTATGTGCCAGAGGCTTACTTTTTGACTGGAGAAGCCCCTGGCTTTAGTGGGTTTAAAACCCTCCCAGAGGCCAACAATGGACTGAATCCCTGTTCTCTCATCTGTCACAAACAAAGGCATGAGTCTCAGGGATGGTCCACGTTTAGGGGGAGGGAGTGTGTTTGCTGTCATTCGGTCTGCTGTGTTCATTTAAAGTCATTCATTCCTTCACCCATTTGGCAACGGTATCTAGGGGATCAGGCACTTCTGGGCTCTGGGAACAGGGGGAGCAAGGCTGACCCAGATCCTGCTCCTGCTGGGCTCTCAGTCTCATGGGGAAGGTAGTTATTAAACAAATGAATTCAAAGAACATAGTTACCAAGGGGGTGACTGTCTCTCTCTCTCTTTTTTTTTTTATAAATTTATTTCTTTTATTTATTTATTTTTGACTGCGTTGGGTCTTCGTTGCTGCACGTGGGCTTCTCCCTAGTTGCGGCGACCGGGGGCTACTCTTCGTTGCAGTGCACAGGCTTCTCACTGCGGTAGCTTCTCTTGTTGCGGAACACGGGCTCTAGGCGCGCGGGCTTCAATAGTTGTGGCACACAGGCTCAGTAGTTGTGGCTTGCGGGCTCTAGAGCTCAGGCTCAATAGTTGTGGCGCACGGGCTTAGTTGCTCCGCAGCATGTGGGATCTTACCGGACCAGGGCTCAAACCCGTGTCCTCTGCATTGGGCCGGCGGATTCTCAACCACTGCGCCACCAGGGAAGCCCGGGGGTGACTGTCTTAAGAAGGGAACGTGGCGCTCCTAGAGAGAGAGTAACAGGGAGGGTGTAAATTAGGTTGGATGTAAATCAGGGAAGGTGTCTCAGTCTATTTGGGCTGCTGTAGCAACTTCCTGTAGATTGGGTGACTTAACGTTTATTTCTCACAGTTCTGGAGCCTGGGAAGTCCAAGATCAAGGCACCAGCAGATCTGGTGTCTGGCGAGGACCCACCCCTCTGGTTCATAGATGGCATCTTCTCACTGTATTCTCACCTGGCGGAAGAAGCTCTCTGGGGTCTCTTTTATAAGAGCACTAATCCCTTCATGAGAACTCCACCCTCACCACCTAATCACCATGCAGAGAGGTCCCCACCTCCTAATACCATCACACTGGGGATTAGGATTTCAACATAAGAGTTTTGGAGGGATGTAAACATTAAGTCTGTAGGAGAGGCCTCTCAGGGAAAGTGACTCTTAGGCTGAGACCTGGAGGGTGAGTAGGAATTGGCCAGTTTAGGAGGTGGTGGGCCTTTTCCAGGCAGAGGAAAAACATGAGCTACAGCTCTGAGACTGAAAAGAGCAGAGTGCACCCAAGGCAGTGTGACTGGAGCTTGGTGAGGGCATGGGACTGTACTGTACATGCTGCATGGTACACAAGTATTTCTTTTTTTTAAATTATTTATTTATTTATTTATTTATTTTTAGCTGCGTTGGGTCTTCGTTGCTGTGCGCGGGCTTTCTCTAGTTGCGGCGAGCGTGGGCTACTCTTTGTTGCGGTGCGTGGGCTTCTCATTGCGGTGGCTTCTCTTGTTGCGGAGCAGGGGCTCTAGGCACACGGGCTTCAGTAGATGTGGCACGCGGGCTCAGTAGTTGTGGCTCTCGGGCTCTAGAGCGCAGGCTCAGTAGTTGTGGCGCACAGGCTTAGTTGCTCCGCGGCATGTGGGATCTTCCTGGACCAGGGCTCGAACCCGTGTCCCCTGCATTGGCAGGCAGATTCTTATCCACTGCACCACCAGAGAAGCCCTACACAAGTATTTCTAAGTTACTTCTCCAACAGTGGAACCAGACTGCCAATATCCCAAATATATGTATTTATTTGGTCATTCCTGTGTGTCCCAATCTCCCACCCCTCTCTCCACAGCCACACAGATGCCCTCCTCAGCCAGTTGAGCACTCATGCCCTGCAGTGCGCCCTGCCACCCCACTCCTGCGCAGAGCCTGGCTTGTTCTGCTCCACCTAATTGAATGGCTTTGGGGCTGAATTATTCAGAAAGGAAAGGGAAAGAGCTCTAGCTTTTCTTTTCTAACGCCCTACACAGAAAAGAGTTTTAGATCTAGAGGTGACTTTAGAATAAAAGAATGGTGAGGGTATTAGTTTGCTAGGGCTGCTATAATCAAATATCACTGATGGGGTGGCTTAAACAACAGAAATTTGTTTTCTCACAGTTTGGGAGGCTGGAATTCCAAGATCAGGGTGCTGGCAGGGTTGGTTTCTCCTGAGGTCTCTCTCCTTGGCTTGCAGAGGCCGCCTTCTCACTGTGTGTTCACATGGCCCTTTCTCTGTGTGGACTCCTCCCCAGTGTCACTTACTCTTTTTATAGGATCACCAGCTCCCATTTAACCTTAAATACCTCTTTAAAGGTCCTATCTTCAAATGCAGTCACACTGGGGGTTAGGGCTTCAACATATGAAATTTGGGGATGGGGGGGAGACACAGTTTAGTCCATAACAGTAAGGCTCTTAGTACAGTCTCTGGCTGACCAAAAGAAACTGGATATATGTCCCTTCAATTTAAAAGAATCATAAACCTCAAAGAAGAAGTTAAAATTCAATCAGCATTGTGGCCCTTGAAGCTCTAGATAAGCAAAGAAACATTTCCCGAGATTTTAGAATAACATTTACATATTAGCATTTTTGTGTGTGTGCTTGCATGCATGGAAAAAGTCACTGAAAGAATTTCTCTTCCCCTGTTGTGGCTAACGTTCGTCTTCAGATGAAACCAGCTAAGGGAATTCACTAGTTCCCTCTCAGCAGGGCTCCCAGGGCCTGGCTATCTGTGAGTGAGGTTCAGGGTGGGAGGAGAGCTATTGGGGAGCCCCCTTTGGGCTGCCTCAGGTCCCACCTCTAGGGACCGACTCAGAGCTGCAGGAAAGGTGCCTGAAGCTTCTTTCAGTTAGATGTTTCTGGTCAGGTGAGACTTCAGGTAGCTTCTTGTCACTTCAGGATCCTGAGGAGTAGCCAGAGTCTCTTCCTCCCTACACGTAGAAAAGCCTTTGCCTCTGAGGTCTTTCATTTCCTAGGACTGACAAGCCCCTTGTCAAATGAGAGGAGTGAGAAGACAAGGGAAAGGGTTCATTCTCCAGGGTTGGTTTTTTCTTTTCCCCACAATAAGGGGAAGGATTTGTTTGTGGCTTAATTCAGCTCTCTAGAAATACCGAGTCCTCCAGGGAAGTTTAACCCCTGGCTGACAGGTCTCCTGCAGTGTGGCATGTGTGACCACACGAGAGACTGATAGGAAGCACCCCTGAGCCAGAGCGGATGCCATCTGCAATCTAACCACCCCCTCCTTGTCCTCTCTGCTTGCTCGCATTTTAACTTTCCCTTTGAGGTTTGTCATTCTTTTTAATTGACAGGACACGTACCCAGGGAGAAGTCTCTTTTGGCTAGTCAGAAACTGATGCTACCATTCCTCTATTCTTTCTCTTGTTCATTCGACAGTAAATGTTGAGAGCCTGCTCTGTGCTGGGCCCAGGTGCTGAAGCTAGATGCAAGCTCCCTTCACGGGGTTATAGGGTATGCAGTAGGCAGGCAGACCCAACAGCGAATTCCAGTCAATACCTGGTCCCTTTCCCCAGCATTACACTTAGGATCACAAAATTTTATTCACAAGAAACCTTTAATGCTATCTTGCCCGGCATTTTAAATGAGCTGGAAAGTGTTCTCTTTATTGGAACAGAGTATTTTCCCTTCTCTCCTCTGTGGCTTAGCATCCCAGGGTATGTGGCATATTCAAATTCCTCTGACTATTTTTCAGACTGAAAACAACTGACCTGTAGAAAACCCTCTGTGACTTGATCCGTTCATAGTTAGAAGTCAGGAGTTCCCGCCTCCAAATTCTGTGCTTGCCCTCACCTGGATTGGGTTTCTCAGCCTCCTCTCACTTCTTGAGTGGGTCCCTGCCTGCCCTGTTAACGGTCTCCTGCGCCCTCCTGGTTTTTCTCGCCCATCACACCTATGCTGGCCACACTCAGCCTGCCCAGCCAGGGCCAGGCCACGCGGTGTGCCCTCTTCAGCTGTCTGCTGATCTCATTGCGTTCCCTCACACCTCTACCTTTCTGCTCTTCCCGTCTTACGAGCCCTAACCACAGCACCCCTGTCGCTGCTTCTGCTAAAGGGTCCTAGCAAGATTGCCAAGAAAAGAAATCATACAACAGTGCCTTCTGAATGGCTTTATCAAAAGTTTATACTCCTCAGCTTCAGCTGGGCCTTCACTCCGGTTTATCATCCTTCATTCATCTTGTGTAGATTTCCTAACATATGCCCCATGATGGCCAACCCACACTCTCCCAGGTCTTGCCTCCTAATTCCTGAGAAAACCGAGGCCGTCCCACGTTTCCTTGGTTTCCCTCTTCCCCGCTTCAGAGTCCTCTGTTTGTCTAACTTCACACTCTCGCATTGTTTCTGTCTCTGAGAATGTAGACTCATTCATTATTTTCAGACTCACCTCTCCTCCCGACGCCCTCACCTGAATACACCTCCAGTGCTTAAAGCCCACCTGTCTTTGTGTTCACTGAGCCCTGAGCCCTGGAACCCCTTGAGAGAGAAATTGAGTCTGGCCGTCTCTTCTTTATGATCTGGAATCTGCTCTCCTCACTCCCTGAACTCTCTTGAAGGGCACCAGCCACTTTGTAGTTTGTCCTCTTTTTCCTCAGTCTTACAGCACTGTTGGCCGCTGTTAAAAACCTCCGTGAGATTCTCTCCTCCTGCTCAGCCTGTGAGGCGACACTGCCTTTGTCCTTCCTCTGCTTGTGTACTGCTCTTTCCTTCTCTCCTCTGGCTCCTGGTCCTCCAAGCCCTTAAAGATGGGTCTTCCCTCAGTTCTGCCTTCAAACTTTTCTCTCTGCTCTGTCCTCTACTCCTGCAGCTTCACCTGTCACCTGCTTGCAGATAAATGATTCCCAGTTCGTCTGTGTCACGTGGATCCCTCTCCAGAGTCTCACATGTGTTTCCAGCGATGTGACTGACATCCCCACCTGAATACACTTCCAGCGCTTTAAAGTCCACCTGTCCACAGTCAGCTTGTCTTGGGCACCGTGCTAGGTGGAGCCCTCAGAACTCTAAGTTCTTCCCACCTGGTTGACTCTTAACAGCATCTTACCCTGTCTTCCCACCTCATCTCTCTCCCCACTTAGTGCTTTCGTCAGTACAGTTTGTAAACACATATTGAATACCTACTGCAGTCAGATAATTTTTCTAAAGCACAATTCTGGTCATTTTTTCTCAGCTGAAAACCCTCAGGGTTTTCCTTTGCCTATTTTTTTTAATTGAGGTATAAGGGACATAACATTATATTCATTTCAGGTGTGCAACGTAATGATTCAATATTTGTATATATTGCAAAATGGTCACCACAGTAAGTCCAGTTAACATTCAGCACCATATATAGTTATAAATTCTTTTTCTTGTGTTGAGAACTTTTGAGATCCACTCTCCTAGCTACTTTTAAATATGCAGTACGGTATTATTAACTGTAGTCGCTGTGCTGTACATTACATTTTCATGACTTATTTATTTTATAACTGGAGGTTTGTACCTTTTGACCCCCTTCACCCATTTCACTGCCCTCCCCCTCCACTTCTCACTTCAGGCAACCGCCAATCTGTTTTCTGTATCCACAAGCTCAGGGCTTTTGTTTGTTTTTTGTTTTTTTTTGGTGGAAGCCCTAGAGTACCACGTATGAGTGAGATCGTGCAGTATTTATCTTTTTCTATCTGACTTATTTCACGTAGCATAATGTCCTCAAGTTCCATCCATGTTGTCGCAAATTCCCTTTGCGTATTAAATTGAGTTAAATTCCTCAGCTGGCATCCCAGATCCCTATAAAAAGGGCCTCAGCTGCCTTCTTGACCATTCCTCTTTCATTCCTAATAGCCAGGCCAAATCCCTGACCTGCACTCCCCCTGCACGCTTTATACCTGTCTGCATGATATAGTAGCCGTTAGCCACTTGCACCTGTTTAAACGTAAATTAATTAAAATTAAATAAAGTTTAAAATTCAGTTGCTCAGTCACACTAGCCACATTTCAAGGGCTCAGTACGCACATGTGGCTCATGGCTACCTATTGGACAGCACAGACAAAGACACTTCCATCATCACTGGAAGTTCTTTTGGACGGCCCTGGTCGGTTCCTTTTGTGTTTGTTCCTTCTGGCTAAACTGTCCTCCCACCAACTCCTCACCTCCTCTGCCTGTTAAAATATTCTCCTTCTTCCAGGGCCCCTACCTCAAATTCCACCTGTTCACACAACCTTCCCTGATCGTTGTTTTCTGAATGAGATGCCCTCCCCCCAAACCCTTTAGAGCCTCTAGTATTTTATCTGTTTTCCCTTTATGAAACCTCCCCAGTTTTCCTCATATTGTAGCCGCTTATGTCCTTATCTCATTTCCAGTACTGAATTAGAAGACTTTTTGAAGTAAAGACTACTTCTTCTGGGCACAGTACAGTGGGAGTTCAATGAACAATTGTTGAATTGAATACCTAGGAAAGAGAGTGGTTCTTCTTTCATTTCATTTCTGGAATCAGCAAGCACAGTGAATGTCTTAAATTCTTTACTTTTTTCTTTCCTTCCGTAATCACACAGACCCCTTCTGTAAGACCCAGCGAGAAGTGCAGCCCCTGTCCTCTGCCTGCCTGTGCAGGTGGCCATGGCCGGCACAGTCCATCATAGAGCCAGTGTTGCTGACATCAGGGCCGAGGAGAGCGACTGGCTGCAGAATACAGACATGATCCTCAGGCCAGGGCTGTGGGTCAGCACGTGGGAGGTGGAATTTCGGGGAGGGAATACTAGACGGATGAGTGAGGGGCAGGCAGGGTACAAACCACAGACTTCAGAGAAGTGACCCCAGAAGAAATGACCAGAACGACAGAGGCTAACCAAATCAGGGAAGTGGCAAGGCTCAGATTTAAATTGCTTACAGGATGGGGAGCTGTAAGGTATCTGTTCTCAGCTAGACCCTGGAGGAACTTTCTGGGTGGTTTGTTACTGCCTGGCTAAGTGTGCTCACAGTGGCATTTCTAGCCCAAAGCTACCAGCCACGAAGGAGAGTTTGTTTTTAACATTTTATTTATTTATTTATTTTTTGGCTGCACGAAATTTTTTTTTAACATTTTATTTATTTATTTATTTTTTGGCTGCACGAATTTTTTTTTTTTTTTAACATTTTATTTATTTATTTTTTGGCTGTGCGTGTGTTCGTTTCGGCACGCGGGATCTTCATTGAGGCATGCAGGATCTTTCGTTGTAGCGCACGGGCTCTTTGTTGCCATGCATGGGCTTCTCTCTAGTTGTGGCCAGTGGGGTCCAGAGTGCGTGGGCTCCGCAGCTGGCAGCACACAGGCTCTCTCTCATTGAGGCGCGCAAGCTCAGTAGTTGTGGCACACGTGCTTAGTTGCCCCGTGGCATGTGGGATCCTAGCTCCCCGACCAGGGCTCGAACCCGTGTCCCCTGTATTGGAAGGCGGATTCTTTACCACTGCGCCACCAAGGAAGCCCCGCCCCAAACATTTGCCAGCGCCATTTCCAGACACGTTAGGGACGTTCAGAGGCTGGCCTCTTTTCTCTGGTTGAGCCGCCCTGGGGAGCTAAAGAAGTTGCTGTTTTCTACTCATTGACTGTGAGGGGATGACCAGAAGGTGTGAGTGAGTGTGTGCGTGTGCGTGTTCTGTAGTGGGGGAAGCCGAGGCTGTTAGAGTAGGTTTACAAAGCTCTTTATCTTTCCAGGCTTATTTTGCAGAGGGAGAAGCACTTCCATTACCTGAAGAGAGGCCTCCGACAGCTGACAGATGCCTATGAGGTAAACACCTTGCCCAGGAGCTTTCTCTATCAAATTATCAGTCAGATCTTTCTCCTTTTTTACTGTTTGGATGTAAAAGACACTATGGGCTTGCCCTGTCGCAGATTCACTCACCGTCCTGTGTGGCTCTGGCGGGAACCGGGTCCGCAGCAGCTCTGCCCCACAGAGCCGGGACTCCTACTTCCGAAAGGACAGAACCCCATCTCTAGTCTCATCCTCCCTCAGAGCTAGTGGAGGCCCCAGATGGGGTGGGGCTTTCATCCCCATCGTGGCTGAGGGGGGTTCACATGGTGTTCTACTAGACACCCCTTGACTGCTAAAAGGTGGTCTAGATACCTGTTCATCCTCACCCCTTTGCCCTGTAAGCTGATCTAATTTCTCTACTGGCCAAAGGACCAGTATATAAGTCCCAGAGAGTAGTCCTGCGGTTTAACACTGTAAAAATGCCCAAACGTGGAGTGGATTTTAAATCAATATACCTTAGAGCCCTAGGGGTCCACAGAGGGGCTCAGGGGAGGGCAGCGGAGGTGGAGGGGAGGGGTGTTGGGAATAGGGGTGAGTAGCAGCCAGAGGGTAAATGTGAACCAGAGGCCACCAGTTTCCCTGCCCCACTTTACATAGAGCAGCTCTGCTTTTAATTTGCTTTTGTTTGGGGGTTCTACGTTTGATTATTTACAGCAGGAATTTGGGCCTATAGACCCAAGCGGGTAGCATAAACGAGAGATGCGGGCTTGGTTGGGGGAGGGTGCGCGGGGTGGAACTGAGGCAAAGCAGAGGACCCGTGCTTTTACTCTGTTCCTGCCAGTTGCTGCCAAACAGCAGTGCAGACCCAGGGTTGCCAGATCTCTTCTTGTTTTTTCAAATGAAGCCAGAAATTCAGATTTCTCTGTGGATCTCTCAACACGTAAATGTTACAACCAATTCTAATGAAACAAACAAAACACTACAGGGAACAAGCAGGACACATCCCTGGGTTACATTTGGCCTGTGGACTTTCAGTGTTCAATCCTCAATGATTAGGGTCCAGGCAACCCTGATACAATTAATACCATGACAGCTAACAATTCACTGAAGAATGCGCTAAAAGCTTGCTGTTCCTTGTCTCATTTAATCCTCACAGCTACTCCAGGGGGTAGATAAGTCTTTATTTCTTTATAGATAAGGGAATAGGCATAGCAAGATTAAGTATTTGCTCAAAGACACATAGCTAGTGAGAGGAGGAGCTGGCACTGAAACCCACAGCAGTGTCTTCTGTCACCACACCAGCTGCCCCCAGGTGGGGAGCTAGCACATTTACGTGCACGTGTATGAAGAGGGCAGTTTGGGCCAATGGAAGGAGCACTGGACTGAGAGTCTAGAAACCGGCAGTCTTGTCTTATCTCTGACGTTTACTGTCTGTAATCTGGAAAAAGTTCATCTCTCTGGATCTCATTTATACACTTTGGATTTGTAAAACTGGGGCAGTAATACTGCCTGCCCGCCTAGCCTTGAATGCTTGAATATTTACGGCTTGAGTTAGGATCAAGACGGGCTCACATGTCACCTTTGGAAACCTTTCCCAGCTCCCCAGGCAGAGGTATATGTATATGTATGCATTTGTTTTGTTCTGCCTTGTTCCAGAAAGACACTTGTACTTACATGTCTGTCTAATTGCCCTCTTCCTCTACAGAAAACCACACACATCCTAAACAAAGTATCTTAAGAGTAGGAACTGAATTTTACTCATTACTGTGCCCCCAGAGCTTGGCATGAGGAGATACTTACTGAATGAGTTACTCCAGGAAATCCCTTCCTGAGGTTGTGTATCTTCTTGGGTCAGCACTGAGAAAATAGTAGCACTTAACTTTCTGGCGTGTGAGAAGTCCTCTGCTCGGCTTCTTTGGATGCCTGTCAGGGAAGGACCCATTGGGTTCAGGTTAAACTCCTTTGTCCCATTGTCCTTTTCTCACGTATGGTCATTTCAGCTCCTGGCTAAGGCCACCAGGCAAAGTGTCCTTCATTCACTGATTGTTCATAGGTTGTCCTCCTCCTCCTTGCCAGGCTGCCAGGAGGAAGACAGATGTCTCCCTTTTCACACTGAACAGTTGGAGACCCTGCTGCCTTTTCAGCAGGGTCTTGGAATGATTCTGAATAAGGGGTGTGTTTTCTGCCCTGTTCCTTTTGCAGTGTCTGGATGCCAGCCGCCCATGGCTCTGCTACTGGATCCTGCACAGCTTGGAACTCCTAGATGAGCCCATTCCCCAGATGGTGGCGACAGAGTGAGTCTGGCTTTGGGGAACCTGGGGTGTTCTCTGAAATTGTATTTTGACTTTGGGGTTCTTTTTGGTTTGTTTCTGTTTTATTTATTTTGAATGAAAAACATAGAGCACTACAAAGAAACCGTTGCCCTTCTCTTGACCTCCAGTAACTTCCTGAAACTCTTCCACTTCAGAAGCCTATTGTATGCTCATGGGTAGAATAAGACTTTGAACTCCCAAGAGAAGGATTCTGTTTCTTCTGTGGCCTTTTCTTTTGGCTCTTGCTCTGGTCTTTGAGAAAAGTCTTTATCATCAACTCTGGAGAAATATGATTTTGCCAGAAAGTACAGTATGCATTTGAATAGCTTCTGTGGGGAAACACGTGGCAACCCAATGGACAAAAATGCCTTTGCTTTCCGTAAACACCTCCATAGAAGTCCCTCCTCACCAATGCCTGGGGGGGACAGTATGGCTCTTGATGGCAGTGGTTGTGTTACCGTCTTGGTGTACAAATGTCATGACATCGTTTTCCTAAGCTTCTGATTTATGGTTAAAGATCTAAGCAACTAGGATTCTTCCCAAAGTGCTGGTGCAGATGGTGTCCTCAGTGTGGCTTCTCACCCTTAGACGCTCATCATAGTTTGTATTTTAAAGACGAAACCGATCATCACTCTAGTCTGAGGGGTACCTGAGGTAGCAGAGGGCCGCCAGGAATTGGATCTAATGCTCCAGTTCTCACTGAGAGAGATCGCGTCCCCTCAGCAGCACCTCGACCTCGTCTCTCTCGCTGCTGCTCCGGAGGGAGAGAGTCAGAGGGAAGCCCCTGAGCCAGGTTCCTCTGCCCGCAGCACCCAGGGGCAGCTGTGCGGGGATGCGTGGAGGCCAGCACATACCCCTCCCTGGCCGCGGTCCCCCTGCCTGGGTCACACTGGCAGGTCAGAAGAACAGAGCCACACATTGTCTCATTCATTCCGTCTTAACAATAACCTCTCATTCTTGCCTTCCTGGGCAGGGTGTCTTGTGATGGATGTGGATAGGGAAGATAATAAAGAATTAGGCCATTAACCCTTGTGATGTGTACGATGCTTTCAGAGGGAGAGGAAAAATATGCATTGTCTTCCACATCACCGAGCTGCTGCAAGCCTAGTTGCTTCTAGCTCTGGATGTAGAGTTGGACACAGTTTCTGCAGTAACAGGAATTTAATTGTCAAAATAAAGGCCTGTGTGTTTTTGAAATACCAGTTGGGGGTTGTGGATTGTTTGGGAAGTTCCCCCCGTCCTCCACATACACAATCAGGATGCACGCTGGGGGAATGGGAATGGGAAAGTTGTATGTGAGAGAAGACAAAAGACATGGGAGGATTTTGTGAGTGAAGTGCAGATACCCCCTAAAGGAGCAGTGGTTTGGAGCAGGAAGGATGCCCCCTAGAGGTGGACGTAGACCGGTCTGAAGTGGGAAGATGGTGATAAGGGGCTTCCTGACGTGGAAAAACTCGGGTCAGCATCGATTTTGAGTTTTGTCTAGGTTGTATACTTGGTGTTTTATATGTAAGGCTTTTCTGAGGGAATAAGTGTCAGAACAGCTTTTGTGGCAACATCACATAGGAAGAGAGGACCCCCTTAGAGGGCTTTTCACGCTGAACGATTGGAGACAACCTAAATATCAACAGTCGGGGATGCTGTAAGTGTAAAGTTTAGGTAAAGTACCTATGTCATGATACATACAATGAAATACTATGCAGCCACGTAAAAATTTAAAAGTTAACAGGTGTTAAATAGACTTATTGTGTGATCATTTCCCAGTATATACAAATATCAAATCATAATGTTGTCAAATCATCTGAACCTAATATAATGTTACATGTCAATTATACCTCAATTAAAAATTTATATATATATATAAATGTGTATATTTGTATATAAAAATGTATGTATTTATATAGAAAGATATTTAAATGAAAAAAGGTAAAGATTCATTTTTTATAGATTAAAAATAAAGGAGGTTCTATGCATAGAAAAAAACAAGGATATATACACACATGGTAGTAGTTCTTTGTGGAGATGGTGGGGTTGAAGGTGATTTTTTTCTTTTCTTGTTTAAGCTGATTTGCATTTTCTAAAATTTCTACAATGAAACTATTGTTTTGTAATTAAAAGAATGTTTTAAAACTAAAAAGCTGATTTGTCCTGATTGCAAGAACCACTTGATAGTTAATGACCGAAATTTTCTGTTTCACAGCCAACTTAAAAGCTTTACCTATGGTTCTTCTGAGCATTGATTTAACAGACTTTTAAAGAATTACTTAGGCTTTCCAATAATGTACTTTGTTCTGTGCCTAGCAGGCAGTTAATTCTAGGTGCAGATAATATTTGTAATGAACAGAGCCTAGTAGCTCTGGCTTATAAGGGAATAAACTATTTTTAGTAAGAAACAGAGAAATCTTAATGACTTCTATAAAAATATGGGGATTTTTTTTTTTAAAAGACTACCTGATTTTGGATATTGCCTTTTTATTTATTTTGCACAGGGAAAAGAAATGCTTTGAAAATGTGATTAGGTTTTTTTTTGTTTGTTTCCTTCTTCTTTATACAAATATTAAGGTGACCTAGAGGTTGAGTTTAGATCTGGAGTTTAATTATTTTTCTGCTGTCCTCTCTTCCCCCTCCCCAGCCTAGTGTGCAACACACACACACACACACACACGCAAGTTTCTCTCTTTCCTATTTTGTTCACTGTTGTACTTCTGTTTGTTATGGGAACAATATGACAAGCTGAGTTCCCTCTAGTGGACAAAACCACTTTTGTCAGCTACTGTGATTGCTGACCAAAGCCAGCAAGGCCAGGCTTTTACTGCTGGTATCAGACCTTTCAAGAATAATATATTCATAGGTAGGAATTTAGTGTGCCTCTCTTAAGAGATTGTATCCACAAATTTATACATGTGTTTACCTAAAGTAAATTAATATTTTGGAACCAGACTAAGTGAATTTGCTTAGTTAATGATTTTGGAACTAAAGGAAGCATCTTTTAATGAGAATCCCATGCGTTGTTATTGAACACTACGTTAATGAAACACAGAGTAAAATGAAAACCACAGGGAAACTACTGTACTGTTAGGTCTTTTAGCTTCTGTAAGATCTGAAAAGTATCTTTAACTTAAAAATTGTTTTAGGACTTTTCCACTTGTAAAGTTTTTCTAAAGATTAAATTTAAATTTTCATGTGTCAGTGTTTTATTATTTCCCTTTCGAAAGGTTATTAGTTGCTTGTCCCCTGGATAGCTCCTGAAATATCTTTCCTTTTAAATTTAATTTGTTTCCTTATCTTTCAATGAAGATAACTTACGTGGTCATTTGTCGTCTGGGCGTTTTTTGGCCAGGTGCTGCTGGCATCTAGTAGGTGGAGGTTGGGGAAGCTGCTAAATATCCTCCACAGGACAGTCCCCACAACCAAGAATTATCCAGTCCAGAATGTCAATAGTGCCACGGTGGAGAAACCCTGCTCTAAAATAACCAACTTTAGACTTGACCACACTTCCAAAACAGCAGCACACCAGCCATCCCCAGCTCTTGATGAAATCAGATAACCTGTCGTCCTCCCCAGGGTGACACTGGCCTCCTGGAATCAACAGGAGAGCCTGCCTGTCTTTCCCCTGTTCATTGCTCTCCTCTGCCAGGGAAGGAGTTTTCCTCTCCCTTGTATCAGCTGAAGCTGTCTTACAGTATGAAAATCGGAAGACTTAGCATAGATGTCTTAGCCCGATGTCAACTCATCCATCCTGCATTCGCATCTGCTCCTAAGTCATCTGCTCAAGGATAACTGTGCCTATTTCCAAAGCTATCATCTTTCTAACTTATTCTAGGCCTTAAGTCTATCTGTGGTAACCTGTCTGGTGCTGAAGTTTTTCTTAAATCTAACCTAAATTCTTCTTGCTGCAGATTAGCTTCAATTTTTGTTTCTTTACTAGAAAGTTTGCATAATTACCTTTTGTATGCTTGAGGTATTTTGCTGAGTAGCTTCCGCACTGTGGTTTTCTCTAATGGTAAGCCTTTTAATCACTTTTATACTTAGCCATTTTTACAACTCTATTCTGAAATTCCTTTGAGTTGGAAAATGGAGGCTTGAGCCAGATATAGTTTTGACGAATACTGTGTTTGTGATGCTTTGAAAAAGCATTTTCTTTATTGTTTACAAGTCATGGACCCTAACCTCTGGTCCTTTTTCTGCTATGTTCCTAGTTATTTCTCATATTTATATGCTTTATTCATCCCCTTACTCCTGCCATCTCTAAGTATATCACTTGCTACTTACACCTGTTTCATTTGTTTTATTCTTATTGGCTTCTGATTTGTTTTATATTATTCTGGACTTTCTCTCCTTGGAGGGTTTCCCTGCTCGTTATGTATTATTTGCTTATATACTATGCATGCTTTTGAGTCCTCCATCCACACTGGTGACAGTGATGTCCAGAATCAACCACTTTAAGGCAGTCCTCAACCATCCCCTAAAAGTCCAAGTAAATCATCGATAATCTTGCTTTGAACTTAATCCTCTGACAGGTTTTACACACTTTTTAATAGTTGGATGATAAAGCAGTGGTGTCCAATAGAACTTAACAAGGTAATGGAAATGTTCTATAATTTATCGCAGCCACTAGCCACATGTAGCTATTGAGCAGTTGCAATGTGGCTTGTGTGACTGAGGAGCTTAATTTTAAATTTAATTAATTTAAATTGAAATTTTAAAAGCCTCATGTGGCTAGTGGCTACCTCTTGGACAGTGCAGATATATCACATTGCTACCCAAAATGTGGTCCCCAGACCAACAGCATTGCCATCACCTGGGAGCTTGCTAGAAATGCAGAATCTTGGGTCCCTTTAGTTCTACTGAATTAATCTGCAGTTTGACAAGATCCTCAGGTGACTTCCACGCACACTCGAGTTTCAGAAGCACTGATACTTGGCTGTACATTGGAGTCACATGGGGAATTTTTAAAACTATTGCCACTTGGGCCCACCCTCAGCGACTCTGATTTAATTGGTATTAGGTGTGGCCTGGGCTTGGGTTTTTTTTTTTTTTTTTTTTTTTAAACATCCCCAAAGTGATTCTAATTATACAGCAAAGGCTTGTGGTATTCAAACTTCATGTGTATCCACATCACCTGGGAATTTGGTAAAAATACAGAGGCCCAGCTCTTTCCTGCTTCAGCAAGCCTGGGTCTGTGTTCTTTACTAGCCCTCCAGTGATTCTGATCTACACATTTGGGGTTTTTAATCCCTGATCTGGAAGATAGTTTCCCACTTTGCTGGAAATCGTCATGTAAGCGAGAATGAAATGCCTTGCTGACTTGGAAGAAAATTGATCTACTAGATCTTTCAGTCATATGACTAAATGAGTGATTTATGAATACTTGTTTTTCACAAAGTGTGCCACTCTTGGTGTTTGCTCAGTGTTTCCCACATGTGATTTTTAAAATTAGTTGGTGAATTTCTGGTCTCTAAGACAAGTTTTTCTTTCCCTTTGGATTGTTAGAAGTATCATTCACATTTTGCTTTTCAGAATTGCTAGGAGTTCTGTTCACGACAGCTGGTAGCTTCACTGTCAGTTTGCCAGGTCCTTAAGGTACAAGTTGGAAAGACTCTGGATCAGAATGTTCTATAGTACGGAAGTGTCTCAGACTCAAGAAGAGCCCAACCCCTGTTCCCCAAATAGCCCTCAGTCAGTCAGATGCAGCCTGTCAGCTGGGGGCAGTTGGTGTGGAGGGGTGATTTAATGGTGTCTCTGGTACATTCAGATCCCGGCCCATTCCAGACTTTAGGCTACAGGGTCAGGAGTATTGCATTTGCCATAATTCTGTCATGGGAGCTGGGGAAGGGAATGGATAACTAGATGACTCTTTTCCATTTTCTTTTTTAAAATGTGCTGTTAAGTTTTATGTCAGCCAAAAAACTTTATTTTTGTGATCAGAAAACTTTTTGTATGCTAATGCAGCCAACTTTTGTTAGACCAGGAGTTTACTAGCTATTTGTTTCTGGGAAATAGGATAAGAATTGATGAAGGTTTGGGAAACATGTTAGTAAAAAACTCATTTTTCTCTGCAATAATTAATTGCTATTAAAAACATGTCACAGAACTGTCTTCCTTCTCTGATTATCAACTTCAGTTTCAATCCTTGTGTTTCCTACAGTAAAATTGTGGGTGGAACATGAAGTGAGTGTGGATTGCTTTTAACCTGTGATGATTTCAGGGCTTTACTAGGAAGTCAGCAGCATTTTCTATGGCTGTCCCTGCCCAGATAATGGCAGGTCTGAAATCAAAAGTCATCAAATATGACGTGGGAGAGGCGCAATCAACTTGTTTCTTAGTGGAGATTAAGTAGAGTCTGTGCGATCTCTCTGGCAGCAGTAGATAGGAAAAAATGAGACAAAAGAGCCCAGGAAAAGAAGGCTGTCTGAGCACTAGAAGGACACAGATTTGCAGCTGGTTCTCTTAACTGAGGACTTGTCCTAGTAGGAAGCTGTGATCCTGCTACGTTGTGCGGAAACAGCTTGAGAACCAGGACTCTCCGGGGGCTCCCCTTTCCGATAAACTTTAGAGGACCTTAGACAAAGAGGGGCTCTCTTGGTTTCACTTAAAGCAAGAAGATAACTTCTGGGCAGACTGATGCCATGCTTGGAAGCAAGGGCTTGGAGGCCAACCCTCAATAAACAGTTTCCCTCAGTGAAGGAGCTGGAGCCTCTGTGAGAAACTCTCCAAAAGCCTACAGCCTGGGATGCATTCCTGTGACAGGAGTCAGCAGTGCTTAAGTTTGCCACAGTGAGCTGAGCAAGCAGAAGCCCACCTCTTTCTTATTCTCCTAACCATGGAGGCAGACTCCATTGGAAGCTTGTTTCTTGTCGGTGAGCGGAGTAAAAATCAGTAGCCCACTGGGGCTTACACGGCAATGGGAGTGAGAAGGCACCTCTTTAAATATTCCTGGTAGGCTTAGGTGATGGCTCTAGACCGGCAATTGAGTATCACCACGATTTAGGCAAAATCCAAAGCCTGGGAGGTACCCTAGAGGCAACAAGAATGGGCTGGTTCCATAGATCCCGGGTGGCAAATTGAGAGAAAAGTATGGGAAAGATTGGGTCAAGAAGCATGAGACTTACTCCCAGTTCTAAGAAAGGCTGTGTGTTTCTGCCCGGCCTTATGTTCCTTGCTTCACGACTAGGCAAATGCTTAAATACAAAACTCAGAAAGGAGGGCACACAAAGCTGATGATAGAGAATCAGGCTATCATTAGAGAATTAGGCCCTTTACAGGTGTTAACTGTATTCAGTATATATTCACTAGGTGGGGAGGGGAGGTTTCTTCCCTTTTGAAGAGGGCGGAGGCTTGGAAAGGCATGGACTGGTGGAATTCGGTGTTTTGAAATTAATGCTGTCTGACCTTGTCTTTCCCTTTGGCTGTGTACTTAGCGTGTGTCAGTTCCTGGAGCTGTGTCAAAGCCCAGAAGGTGGCTTTGGAGGGGGCCCTGGCCAGTACCCACACCTTGCGCCCACGTACGCAGCAGTCAACGCGCTGTGCATCATTGGCACCGAAGAGGCCTATGATGTCATTAACAGGTACAGTCAAAGCCAGCAGAGCTGGACACCCAGCTGGGTTCCCGCCTGCTGACAGTTCACCGACCGTCACCATCTCCTGCCTCTCTCCTGTTCGTTTCTCAGAGAGAAGCTTCTCCAGTATTTGTACTCGCTGAAGCAACCCGATGGCTCTTTTCTCATGCATGTTGGAGGTGAGGTGGACGTGAGGTGAGTGGGGTTTTTCTCAGGCTGCTGCGTCAGCAGATCCTCGGGTTTATCTGCCATCAGAGATGCCAAGCCCGGGGAACAACACAGGGAAGCTGCTGCCTTGTCTCACCGAATGACATGCAGAGTAAAGCGTCAGTGACACAGTTCATAATCACTGCAAATACGATACAGATGTCCTCAGGGGTCACTGTCACTTGACTTCTTTTATGTAAATGCCAAAATATAAGTAACACAGAAACAAAATCAAATGCTTTTGTTTTAAAAGTGAAAAATACATTTGTTTGGTATGAAAGGATATACTGTAAGATGTAACTGTATAGTGTAATATAATCTTTCATCTCTCTGACATGGGAATGGGAGATATTTTCTGAATGAATTTGATGAAGTCATGAGAATGTTTACTGTGTGAGAATTGCTTTGGGTGGTGCAGAAACCCTTAGGGGCCAGTAGGGTGTATGAAAAACAGTTGCATGAACTGATTGGAACCAGCTGGCTCAAAATGATCATTTTTCTCAAGAATTACAAGTACCTAGCAAGTAGTTTACTCACCTGGCAGGAGGTTGCCTATGAAGCATATAGGGAATTCACTGAATTAGTCATTACTCAAAGGCAGTGGATCATTGAGATTTTATACCAGATTATTATTCCTTAGTCTGATAAATACATTTTTTATGAGGTTTCTATATCAAAGCCATCTTATTGCCTATTTGTAAATGTATTTTCCTCTACACAAGTTGATTAATATTCTGGCTTAACTATTGGTTTGAAAGTATAGGGGAAGAAAAAAACATGAAAGTTGTGGAGCACAAAACACGTTGCAGATAAAAGTAGGTAACCGGGCTGCAAAGACGTTCAGTGAAGGATATTCTTCTGTCTGTAACCTGTCTGTTCAAACCATAAAAGTAGACTAGGTATCTGGAGACCTAGGTACCTGGAGAACTGTCTCTCTACTCACAACACTTCTGACATGAAATGTCGGGGTGTTTTTTCCTCATATTAAACAGTTCCGACCCTAACTACCCAGAGTTAGCACAGACATCACAGGTTAAGGGCTCAGTCCCACAAGACTGCCCCCATCTCAGACAGTGGTCACAAGCAGTGGGTTCCCAAGTTACCCACACTTCTGCCTGACTTGGCTACAAATCAGGGGTTCCTACGACCCCCTCCTCATTTCAATAATTTGCTAGGAGAGCTCAGAGTACTCAGGAGAATTTTTTACTGTTTAACTAGTTTATTATAAAGGATGTCATAAAGGATACAAATGAACAGCCACATGAAGGGGTATATAGGGTGAGGGCTGGAAACGTCCAAGCGTAGGGACTTATGTCCCCATGACGTTGGGATGTGCCACCCTCCCAGCAGGCACAGGGGTGCGTCCACAGCCCAGAAGCTCCCCAGACTCCTTCATCTAGGGTTTTTATGGAGGCTCCACTATGTAGGCATGATTGATGAACTCATCGGCCATTGGTGATTAACTCAGTCTTCTGGGGAGTGGGCCTGAAAGTTCCAATCCTCGAATTCCATGGTTGGTGCCTCTGGCAACCAGCCCTCATCCTCCAGGAGTCACCTCATTAGCATAAACTCAGGTGTGGTCGAAGGGCACGTGTTGTGAATAACAAGACTCTCCTATCGCCCATCAGTCAGGAAATTCCACGGGTTTTATGAGCTCTGTGCTGAGGAGAAGACCAAATACATATTTCTTCTTATATCACAATATCCCGGTATCTGTTGTTAAAAGATAAATGGAGGCCTATTAACAATTCTCTGAATTTATTTGAGTAAAAATTGATTTGAATGAGGCAGCATCCCATCTAGCAGATAGAAAGGAGCCCTGAGGAGCTGTACAAAATGAGAAACTCTTATGGGCAGAAGGGAGCAGGGACAAGGAAGTTATTCCAGGCAAAAAAGCGGGTTGGCTATGTCCACCAGGCAGATCACCTCACTGGTGCTGATCAGGTGAGTCCTGATTGACGGGTTTAAGATTCCATTTCTGGGAGGGCAGAAACCATAATGAAGTCACGGTTTGGCAATGTGGAGTTTAGCATAAGGGACTCCCTTTTGGGCCTGTGGTCTTGTTTTTACACTGTGTATGCCAGTGAAGCCAATATAACTATTGAGGAAAAGCAGTATTTTGTTGACGTCTTAAGAAAAAAGTTAAAAAATGTTTTCCCCCTCTTGGTCTCTACATTTTCATCCTGTTCTACAGCTACTCCAAATTTAGCTTTTTAAAGTTTCCTGAGATTATAGGTGAAAGCAAACAAACCCTGGCAAGATTGCTTTGGCATTTTATCACATACCTTTTTCAGATATGATTACTCTCTAACTTATTCGTTCTGGTGCCGGTTTCCTTCTGTTTTCTTTTTTTTTTTCTATAAGAGGTGTCCATTGAATTCTGGCATTCAAAGAGGCCCAATAATTGTTTTTTTGTTTTTTTACTCACAAATAACCTGTGTATGTTTATTATTTATTTATTTATTTTTCTTATTAGTTATCCATTTTATACAGATCAGTGTATACATGTCAATCACAATCGCCCAATTCATCACACCACCACCACCACCCCCCCGCCGCTTTACCCCCTTGGTGTCCATACGTTTGTTCTCTACATCTATGTCTCAATTTCTGCTCTGCAAACTGGTTCATCTGTACCATTTTCTAGGTTCCACGTATATGCGTTAATATACAATATTTGTTTTTCTCTTTCTGACTTACTTCACTATGTATGACAGTCTCTAGATGCATCCACGTCTCTACACATGACCCAATTTCGTTCCTTTTTATGGCTGAGTAATATTCCATTCTATATATGTACCACATCTTCTTTATCCATTCATCTGTCGATGGGCATTTAGGTTGCTTTTAGGTTGCTTCCATGACCTAGCTATTGTAAATAGTGCTGCAATGAACATTGAGGTGCATGTGTCTTTTTTTTTTTTAAATAAATTTATTTATTTATTTATTTATTTATTTATTTATTCATTTATTTATTTTTGGCTGTGTTGGGTCTTCGTTGCTGTGCGTGGGCTTTCTCTAGTTGCGGTGAGCGGGGCTACTCTTCGTTGGTGAGCAGGGGCTGCTCTTAGTTGTGGTGCGCGGGCTTCTCATTGTCATGGCTTCTCTTCTTGCGGAGCACGGGCTCTAGGTGCGCAGGCTTCAGTAGTTGTGGCACGTGGGCTCAGTAGTTGTGGCTTGCGGTCTCTAGAGCTCAGGCTCAGTAGTTGTGGCACACGGGCTTAGTTGCTTCGTGGCATGTGGGAACTTCCCAGACCAGGGCTCAAACCCGTGTACCCTGCATTGGCAGGCGGATTCTTAACCACTGTGCCACCAGGGAAGCCTGCATGTGTCTTTTTGAATTATGGTTTTCTCTGGGTATATGCCCAGTAGTGGGATTGCTGGGTCATATGGTAATTCTATTTTTAGTTCTTTAAGGAACCTCCATACTGTTCTCCACAGTGGCTGTATCAATTTACATTCCCACCAACAGTGCAAGAGGGTTCCCTTTTCTCCACACCCTCTCCAGCATTTGTTGTTTGTAGATTTTCTGATGATGCCCATTCTAACTGGTGTGAGGTGATACCTCACTGTAGTTTTCATTTGCATTTCTCTAATAATTAGTGATGTTGAGCAGCTTTTCATGTGCTTCTTGGCCATCTGTATGTCTTCATTGGAGAAATGTCTATTTAGGTCTTCTGCCCATTTTTGGATTGGGTTGTTTGTTTTTTTAATATTGAGCTGCATGAGCTGTTTATATATTTTGGAGATTAATCCTTTGTCCGATGATTCATTTGCAAATATTTCCTCCCATTCTGAGGGTTGTCTTTCCGTCTTGTTTATGGTTTCCTTTGCTGTGCAAAAGCTTTTAGGTTTCATTAGGTCCCATTTGTTTATTTTTGTTTTTATTTCCATTACTCTAGGAGGTGGATCAAAAAATATTTTGCTGTGATTTATGTCAGAGTGTTCTTCCTGTGTTTTCCTCTAAGAGTTTTATAGTGCCTGGTCTTACATTTAGGTCTCTAATCCATTTTGAGTTTATTTTTGTGTGTGGTGTTAGGGAGTGTTCTAATTTCATTCTTTTACATGTAGCTGTCCAGTTTTCCCAGCACCACTTATTGAAGAGACTGTCTTTTCTCCATTGTATATCCTTGCCTCCTTTGTCATAGATTAGTTGACCATATGTGCGTGGGTTTATCTCTGGGCTTTCTATCCTGTTCCATTGATCTATATTTCTGTTTTTGTGCCACTACCATGTTGTCTTGATTACTGTAGCTTTGTAGTATAGTCTGAAGTCAGGGCGTCTGATTCCTCCAGCTCCGTTTTTTTCCCTCAAGACTGCTTTGGCTATTCGGGGTCTTTTGTGTCTCCATACAAATTTTAAGATTTTTTGTTCTAGTTCTGTAAAAAATGCCATTGGTAATTTGATAGGGATTGCATTGAATCTGTAGATTGCTTTGGGTAGTATAGTTATTTTCACAATACTGATTTTTCCAATCCAAGAACATGGTATATCTCTCCATCTGTTGGTATCATCTTTAATTTCTTTCATCAGTGTCTTATAGTTTTCGGCATACAGGTCTTTTGTCTCCCTAGGTAGGTTTATTCCTAGGTATTTTATTCTTTTGTTGGAATGGTAAATAGGAGTGTTTCCTTAATTTCTCTTTCAGATTTTTCATCATTAGTGTATAGGAATGCAAGAGATTTCTGTGCATTAATTTTGTATCCTGCAACTTTACCAAATTCATTGATTAGCTCTAGTAGTTTTCTGGTGGCATCTTTAGGCTTCTCTATGTATAGTATCGTGTCATCTGCAAACAGTGACAGTTTTTTTTTTTTTCAAGAATTTTACAGTAATCTTTTTTTTTATTTATTTATTTATTTTTATATTTATTTTTGGCTGTGTTGGGTCTTCGTTTCTGTGCGAGGGCCCTCTCCAGCTGTGGCAAGCGGGGGCCACTCTTCATCGCGGTGCACGGGCCTCTTCACTATCGCGGCCTCTCTTGTTGCGGAGCACAGGCTCCAGACGCGCAGGCTCAGTAGTTGTGATGTGCAGGCTCAGTATTTGTGGCTCACGGGCCCAGTTGCTCCGCGGCATGTGGGATCCTCCCAGACCAGGGCCCGAACCTGCGTCCCCTGCATTAGCAGGCAGACCCTCAACCACTGCGCCACCAGGGAAGTTTTATCATAAATGGCTGTTGAATTTTGTCAGAAACTTTTTCTGCATCTATTGAGATGATCATATGGTTTTTATTCTTCAGTTTGTTAATATGGTGTATCACATTGATTGATTTGCATATATTGAAGAATCCTTGCATCTCTGGGATGAATCCCACTTGATCATGGTATATGATCCTTTTAATGTATTGTTGGATTCTGTTTGCTAGTATTTTGTTGAGGATTTTTGCATCTATATTCATCAGTGATATTGGTCTGTAATTTTATTTTTTTGTAGTGTCTTTGTCTGGTTTTGGTATCAGGGTGATGGTGGCCTCATAGAATGAGTTTGGGAGTTTTCCTTCCTCTGCAATTTTTTGGAAGAGTTTGAGAAGGATGGGTGTTAGCTCTTCTCTAAATGTTTGATAGAATTCACCTGTGAAGCCATCTGGTCCTGGACTTTTGTTTGTTGGAAGATTTTTAATCACAGTTTCAATTTCATTACTTGTGATTGGTCTGTTCATATTTTCTATTTCTTCCTGGTTCAGTCTTGGAAGGTTATACCTTTCTAAGAATTTGTCCATTTCTTCCAGGTTGTCTGTTTTATTGGCATAGAGTTGCTTGTAGTAGTCTCTTAGGATGCTTTGTATTTCTGCGGTGTCTGTTGTAACTTCTCCTTCTTCATTTCTAATTTTATTGATTTGAGTCCTCTCCCTCTTTTTCTTGATGAGTCTGGCTAATGGTTTATCAGTTTTGTTGATCTTCTTAAAGAACCAGCTTTTAGTTTTATTGATCTTTGCTATTGTTTTCTTTGTTTCTATTTCATTTATTTCCCCTCTGATCTTTATGATTTCTTTCCATCTTCTAACTTTGAGTTTTGTTTGTTCTTCTTTCTCTAGTTCCTTTAGGTGTAAGGTGAGATTGTTTGAGATTTTTCTTGTTTCTTGAGGTAGGCTTGTATTGCTATAAACTTCCTTCTTAGAACTGCTTTTGCTGCATCCCATAGGTTTTGGGTCGTCGTGTTTTCATTGTCATTTGTCTCTAGGTATTTTTTGATTTCCTCTTTGATTTCTTCAGTGATCTCTTGGTTATTTAGTAATGCATTGTTTAGCTTCCATGTGTTTGTGTTTTTTTCCCTGTAATTGATTTCTAATCGCAAAGCGTTGTGGTCAGAAAAGATGCTTGATATGATTTCAATTTTCTTAAATTTACTGAGGCTTCATTTGTGACCCTAGATGTGATCTATCCTGGAGAATGTTCCATGTGCACTTGAGAAGAAAGTGTAATCTGCTGTTTTTGGATGAAATGTCCTATAAATATCAATTAAATGTATCTGGTCTATTGTGTCATTTAAAGCTTCTGTTTCCTTATTTATTTTCATTTTGGATGATCTGTCCATTGGTGTAAGTGAGGTGTTAAAGTCCCCCACAATTACTGTCTTGCTGTCAATTTCCTCTTTTATAGCTGTTAGCAGTTGCCTTATGTATTGAGGTGCTCCTATGTTGGGTGCATCTATATTTATAATTGTTATATCTTCTTCTTGGATTGATCCCTTGATCATTACGTAGTGTCCTTCCTTGTCTCTTGTAACATTCTTTATTTTAAAGTTTATTTTATCTGATACGAGTATTGCTACTCCAGCTTTCTTTTGATTTCCATTTGCATGGAATATCTTTTTCCATCCCCTTACTTTCAGTCTGTATGTGTCCCTAGGTCTGAAGTGGGTCTCTTGTAGACAGCATATATATGGGTCTTGTTTTTGTATCCATTAAGCAAGCCTGTGTCTTTTGGTTGGAGCATTTAATCCATTCATGTTTAAAGTAATTATCGATATGTATGTTCCTATGACCATTTTCTTAATTGTTTTGGGTTTGTTTCTGTAGGTCTTTTTCTTCTCTTGTGTTTCCCACTTAGAGAAGTTCCTTTAGCATTTGTTGTAGAGCTGGTTTGGTGGTGCTGAATTCTCTTAGCTTTTGCTCGTCTGTAAAGCTTTTGATTTCTCCAAAGAATCTGAATGAGATCCTTGCTGGGTAGAGTAATCTTGGTTGTAGGTTCTTCCCTTTCATCACTTTAAAGTGATGCCACTTTAGTGGCACTTCATGCCACTCCCTCCTGGCTTGTAGAGTTTCTGCTGAGAAATCAGCTGTTAACCTTATGGGAGTTCCCTTGTATGTTATTTGTCATTTTTTCCCTTGCTGCTTTCAATAATTTTTCTTTGTCTTTAATTTTTGCCCATTTGATTTCTGTGTGTCTTGGCGTGTTTCTTCTTGGGTTTATCCTGTATGGGACTCTCTGCACTTCCTGGACTTGGGTGGCTATTTCCTTTCCCATGTTAGGGAAGTTTTTGACTATAATCTCTTCAAATATTTTCTCGGGTCCTTTCTCTCTCTCTTCTCCTTCTGGGACCCCTATAATGTGAATGTTGTTGCATTTAATGTTGTCCCAGAGGTCTCTTAGGCTGTCTTCATTTCTTTTCATTCTTTATTCTGTTCTGCAGCAGTGAATTCCACCATTCTGTCTTCCAGGTCACTTATCCATTCTTCTGCCTCAGTTATTCTGCTATTGATTCCTTCTAGTGTAGTTTTCATTTCACTTATTGTATTGTTCATTTCTGTTTTTTTGTTCTTTAATTCTTCTAGAACTGTTAAACAGTTCTTGCATCTTCTCGGTCTTTGCCTCCATTCTTTTTCCGAGGTCCTGGATCATCTTCACTATCATTATTCTGAATTATTTTTCTGGAAGATTGCCTATCTCCATTTCATTTAGTTGTTTTTCTGGGGTTTTATCTTGTTCCTTCATCTGGGACATAGCCCTCTGCCTTTTCATCTTGTCTATCTTTCTCTCCTTCTGTTTTCTTATTCATATCTGCTAGACAAATGCTAGGAAGCCCCTCCAATAAAATAGGTTTGTTTCACTGAAGAGCACTGTAGCCATATTCCTCCTCTACCCGAGCTCCTCTGGTAATGTTCTGCCATTCGAGCCATGCTTTTCATTTACAGAGGATTAAAGATGTGAATGATGGATGAAACCTAGCAGGTCTCATGCAGTTTCCCTGCTTTGGGTGGTTTCTAGTGCCCCAGTTCCATCACTTTTCACTTTGTCTTCCTTTAATTGTCTTTGCCTGGAAGTGTCAGCCGTTACTCCTGAGTGCTGTTGAGTGGATTTGACCTCAAGAGAAGCAGCAGTTGATGGGGACAGTTTGGCATCTGGAGGCTAGCTTGTCTCATTCTGGGTTAGGCAGAACTGGTCTCTTGATCTTTCAGGTCTGTCACAACTCCTTCCAGTTTCTGATATGAGCTTATTCAGACATTCACAGCTCCTGTGGACTGCCACTAATCCAGCTGCAATGAACTCATAGCAAGCAACATTTTTTTTTAAATTAATTAATTTATTTATGGCTGTGTTGGGTCTTCGTTTCTGTGCGAAGGCTTTCTCTAGTTGTGGCAAGCGGAGGCCACTCTTCATCGCGGTGCGCGGGCCTCTCACTATCGCGGCCTCTCTTGTTGCGGAGCACAGGCTCCAGATGCGCAGGCTCAGTAGTTGTGGCTCACGGGCCTAGCTGCTCCGCGGCATGTGGGATCTTCCCAGACCAGGGCTCGAACCCATGTCCCCCGCATTGGCAGGCAGATTCTCAACCACTGCGCCACCAGGGAAGCCCAGCAAGCACCATTTTTTTCTCAGTTCTTAAGAAAGGAGCAGTTATGTACTCCTGACCTCATAATCTAGATTATATAACCGGGAGCATCCTGGGCGGGTAGTGGGGAGATAGGAACCCAGCATTTGCAAAAGTTTTGGCGACAGAGCATAGAGTGTGTTCAGGAAAGGAGAAGTTCAGTGTTGCTGAAGTGCAGAGGCCTGGTGGGCAGGGGGAGAAATGAAGCTGGACTGCCAGGTTGGGAATAGCCAGCGGGGCCCCGAAGTCTTGTGACTTGGATTTGGGTAACAGCAGAGAGGATGGAAGGTAGTGGACAAATCTGAGAGATGTGACGTCTGGATAGAGGGAGAGAGGAAGAAGATGCTCGAAAAAGGTGTGTTTTGTTCGCTCCCCGTCTCAGTGTGAGATCTGGCAGCAGGTCTCAGGTCTTCCATTTATGAGGCGACTGCATTGTATTCGCCGCCTCCCTACCTCAGAGGTTATGTTTGGATTCAAGAGCAAATACCTTTGAAGCCCTTTGAGAGGCTTGAGACCTGAGAGCAGTCAGGTCAGACTTTCGAAGTTAGCTTACGGTAGATAGTAACATTTGGCAGAAAGGACTCTTCATGCTTCTGATGCCCGCTGGTATAACTCAGCCTCTGCTGTGCCTTTGGCCTGCGTGAGCAGGCTGATAAAAATGCTGGGAGGAGAATAATGCCTGTGGCTCACTGGAAAGCCTCAGTGCACTTGGCTTAGTGTTATGTCCATATTGAACAATACGGAAGCTGGACCCTTCTCTCTCCTCCCTTTTATATTCCTTAGGAGCCCTTAGAAAAAGGATCTGTAAACAGAATTAGAACAAACTGGTTTTGTCTTCAACATAAAACAGAGCTGAGATGTTGGATGTTTGAAAAGACCCTGGAAGGGAAGAAAAGACAGTTTGTAGACGTGTTCCATAATAGAGGGATCAGCTGAAATAAAAGGTGTCCTGAGAAGAATTAGGGCTGGCAGGATGGAATGACAAGAATTATTCCAAATCATGTAGGATAACATGGGGGGGAAAAAGAAAAAAGACATGTTCTTTCTTTTCTCTTTAAAGAGTATATGTGTGTGTGTGTGTGTGTGTGTGTGTGTGTGTGTACTGGTGGGATGCTTGAAATCAAAACCCTTTTCTTGCTCTAGAAACCTAAGGAATGGATCTGAGTGGGCTCATATATTCTGGTCCCTCTTGCCTGGTCTAAGCAGCCAGTGTGGTCTGGCGGCCTGCTTTGGAGTTGTGTCTGTTTGGAAAAGATACAGTTAACCTTTAACTTGTCCATGCCGTAAACAGACAAGTCCTGGACCTAAAAACAGTACTGACAACTGAATGAGCATGTCAGAAATACCTGAATGACAGCATGGAATTTTGGGAGCCATTGTAGGTCTTTGAAAGAAGAGCTGAATTCACTGTCAACAGGAATTGTTATGGCTGTTATTTCGTCTGGTGTAGATTTGACCATGTGGAGGTAGGGAGAATAGAATGTCATGTTCTTTCACTGAGGCTGTGCCATGAGCAACTCTATCAAAATAGAATGTCAGAGCTCCTGGTTGGAGACCCAGGAGGACTGACAGTGGGCTTGGAGTGAGGACAGGCAGTGATCACAGCTTACGAGGCAGAGAGCAATCCGCCCAAAAAGTTCAGTGAGCCTTGTTCAAGCTCCTCCTTAAAGCTTAATACTTTCCCCTCTATTTCTGTCCTTCCAGAAGTGCGTACTGTGCCGCCTCGGTAGCTTCTCTGACCAACATCATCACTCCAGACCTGTTTGAGGGCACTGCTGAATGGATCGCAAGGTGAGAGAAGCTGGGATTTGTCCTGCCTCTTAGACAGCAGGCGGTCAAGACTTCTGAAAAATAAAGTACAGAAGGAACAGAGAAGGGAATATAAAATTACAAGACATGTCTGGGTTGAAGGATTGTGCATTTCAAAAATACTTTAAAAGTTTTCTTCTTTTCCAAACTTTCTTTAATGTGATTGGCAAGGATCAAAACCTTGGGTAAACAGTATTGGTCAGCGCCTAAATGGATTTAAACCAGTTTGGAGGGCAATTTGGAAATATCTCAAAGATGCCCTTGCTGATGACCCCAAAATTCCACTTCTCCAGAAACTCACACCACATGCATGAGAGAGACAAACATAGGACTTGTTTATAATAGTAAAACGCTGGAAACAGATTAAATGTTCACAAGCACAAGATGGATAAGTGAGTTGTGGTGTAGTCATACTGAAATATAATATAGCAATTAAAATGAATGAACTAGAGTTACATGTATCAATATGGGTAAATCTCAAAAACACTGTTGAGGGGAAAAAAAGGATGTTAAAGAAAACATGCAGATCACATTTGCTTAAAATTTGAAAACATACAAAACAATTCTATACTGTTTATGGGAAGAGGCACATGTAGTAATATAAAAACATGCTGGGAAGGATAAACACCAAATTCAGGATGGTGGTTACTTCGGGGGAGAAAGTAAAGAAAATGAGATTAAGGGAGGTCTGTACTCAGGAGACTTCAATTGTATCTGTAATTGTTTGTTTAAAATAAAAAAACCTGAAATGCATATGGCTAAATCAAAGCTAGGTGTTAGGTACATGTATGTTCTATATATTATTTGCTATTCTTTCCTGGATCCTTCAAATTATTTCATAATTTAAAAAAAAGGTATAGTAGATTTATACGTACTATTGAGGAATTATATCCAAGCTGTATTGTTTTATTTTTTACATTTTAATTTTTATCAAAGTAGTACTTACTACTATGAAAATACAATTTTCAGCTAAACCAAATGAGATACTATGATCATATTTACTTTTTTTGTATAACTTCTACTTTCCTGGAATTAATTATTACTTCTTAATTCCCGAATTTTCTGCCAGAGCTATAAAATTATTCTCAGTACAGTTGAACACTTCAGGTAATGTATCAGTTCTCTTGTGTGTGTGTGTGTGTGTGTATGTTTGTGTGTGTGTGTGTGTGCATGTGCGTTTTGAGTTATCCCTCCTGGGGCCTCTGCCCTCCTGCTTCAGACTGGACAGATTGCTCTCAGCTTGCTGCACAGCAGGCATCCAGAAGCTTCCTTTCAGCATGAAATTCACTTCACTTCTCTGCTTTGTTAAAGCCCCGTCCTCCTTTTTCTTGGTTTACTCACTCATTTTAATGAATCACATATCGTATTCCAACAGATCCCCAGGAAGAGAACTTCGGAGGTACATTTTAAAGATTTTGCATGTATTTTTATTCTAGTCTCACACTTGATTTATAGTTAATTTGGTTAGAGACTTCTAAATTGGAAACTGGATAAATTGTATTCCTTCAGAATTTTTAAGCATTGCTCCATTATCTTCTGGCTACCAGTGTCATTGTTAAAAAGGCTGATAATAATGGTAACCAGCATTTACTGAGGATTTGGTATGTAATACTCAATAGTAAGGGAGCAATAGTTTAAAGATTGAGAGTATATAGCCTTTTGATCCAGATTACCTGGGTTTGGTTCTTTTTTATACTTTCTGTTTTTCTCAGTTGAGATTTCCCATCTTTTCATTCATTACAAGTGTATTTTTCTTCACTTCACTGAGGTAAATATAAAATTATAATATCTACTTTAAAATTCTTGCCTGGTCATTTCAACATCTGGCTGTCTTGGAGTTGACATGTCTCACTTGCCTGAGTGTCTATGTCAAGTAATATTTGGACTGTACCCTGGACATTGTGATGTTATATTGTAGAGATTGGATTCTGTTAGATTGCTTTAAAGAGTGTTGATATTTTTCCTTTAGCAGGCAATCAACTTGGTTAGACACACCTGCAGTGGGCAGGGGCTCAGGTCTTGGATCCGTTCTTGGTCAGAAGCTGCTTTCAGTTTGCCCAATGCATGTGTGATTCAGGGTCAGGTAAAATTTTAAGCAAAGTTTAAACATGGAATTTGGGTTTTCCTTCTCTGGCTCTCCTCTTTCTGGGATTCCTCCTCAATTACTGTCAGCCTGGTTCTTCTTGCCAGAAACATGGTGGGCCTTCTGTTAGCTTCAGCTGCCTTCCCCTGACCTGCTGCTACCACTGTTAGGTGACTGTAGCCATCCTCAGGGCATATCAGGAAGAAAAAAAATAGGGAGGGGGAGGGGAGGGACTGACTGCTCCAACTTTCAAATCCCCAGCTTTTTTCAGTTTGCTTAGCCCTCAGGAAGTTGTTTTAGTGTGTTTTGTCCAGAGTATATAGTTATTTGCAGGATTGGTTTGTTAGGCACTTAACTAGATGTGAAATTCTGACTGCCTGGGTTTGAAGCCCAGTTTTGTCATTTATTAGCTTTGTGCCTTGGATAAATTGTTTAACTTCTCCATGTCATAGTTTCCGTATATAGCAAATGATGGGATATTGAATTTGACATTAAGCTAAAATACAAAGAAATTAAGCGACCAAAACCTGTTAGGGTAACCACTGTGCTTCACTGCCTCCCAATCTACTGTATTCCCAATCCATTGTTTGTTTTTGTTTTGTTTCTCTTATTCTTGCTGTTTGAAAAATTCATGATGATGAACCATGATAATGGATTTCTTTTTCCATTCATTGTGCTGGGCACTCAGCAGTTATCTTCAATCTAGAATTGCATGTACTTTACTTCCAAGAAACTTTATTATTTCTTTGATAACTTCTTCCCCTCCATTTTCTTTGTTTGCTCTTTTTATAACATCCAATAAGTGGAATTGGTCTTCTAATTTTTCAAAAATTTTTTACCTATCTTTCATCTCTTCATCTTTCTTATTGTGCTTTCTAAGAGATTCCCTTACCTTTTATCTTCTAATCCCTCTGTTGAGTTTTTATTTCTGCAGTTCTATTTTAACTTTTAATCTCCATTTATAAAGAATACTTCCTTTTTATATTCTCTCCTTTTCTTGTTTCAGGGATATTTGTCCTTGCAGTGTTTTTATTTTGTATATAATATTTTATCTAAAGATATAACTTAAAGTTTACTTCTGCGCCCTACATTATTTCCTCCAATTTATTTTTGTTTATTTGTCTTATTTTTGTTTCATGTTTTACATAAAAGTCTCTTTCATGGAAGAGACTTTGCTCAAATGTCTGGTGTTCATATATAAGTGTCAGGTGCTAAAAAAACTGTGTGTGCCAGGGTGGGCTGGGATGCAGCCATTCATGGGGGAATTCTCATATATCAATATCTGTAGGGTTTTTCCCTTGGGCTTATCCATTTCCCTAGAGAAGAATCTTCCAGATTTCTGGTTGGGGTATGAAGTTAGCAGCCAGCTTTGTGAAACACTCATAGGGAAAGGGGTTGAGGGTGCCTGTGCTCAGATCTTAGACTCACTTAATCCCCCCGCTCAGTACAGTGCCTCCGCCTGCTCTCAGCTGTGCTGTAAATCCTGGAATTCAGTTCCTCTTCATTCAGCCCCTGAAACCTCCCATCTCCTGCTGGGTACCTGGAGGTATAGCTGATTCTCTTATAAATTTACCACCAGTCAACTTGGTTCAAACTCATCCCACTTTAGGGGTACCTTGTGTCCCCCGGCTTGTCATCGGAACATATCACCTTGCTTTCTATTTCTTCTTCCCTCTTTTCCTCCCAGGGCTGGTGTAGGTTTCTCGGTTCTGTTAAGTCAGTTACGTCTTATCTCTCTCCTTTTCCAGCTTTCACAATTTTGTTATCTCCTGTCTGTATTCATATCCTCTCCTATTCTCTTTACCCTTGTGGGTTTATCCTTTTTTAAAATTCCTTTACTTTCATTTTACTGGACTCTTGTGTTCAATCAGTTATATTTAACTAGAAGATACTCCCAAAGAATTTTTCTAAATTGCTCTCATGCATGTAAAAACAAAGGGATGGAAAGTGGAATATGTAAATAAATGTATATTGTGTGTGTATGCATGTGTGTATGTGTGGAGAGAAAGAGAGACTGAGACATAGAAACTCAGCTGGTGAGAGGAACTAGGAGGCCAGGCTCAGCAGGAGTCGTAACTTTTTATTGTTTATTCTTTTATACTGTTTTATTTTTATTTTTTTAACTCAAAAAACATTTTTAAAGGTAAGTTAAGAAAAAAAAAATTCAGAGGTCCCTTGCATGTTCTTCACTCATCACACCTTTCAAACTTGAGCTGTTCCTATGCTCCATGAAGCCAAATGCACTGGAAAGAAAACTTGGATTGTGTGTCTTTGGGTGGTGGTGGGGTTAGGGGATAGAGGATGCTGGAGAATCTGTTCAGGGGATGGTAGCCAGTTCTTGACTCTGCACTCTGTGCTGTGATCTCCCTGGGCCTTGGGCCTCTCTGAAAAGGTCCTCTGAGTTCCCAAGGCCTCTCCTTTAACGAGAGGTACCTGGAAGACAGGAGGTATTACAGGTTCCTTTCTCTTCCACCCGAAAGTTGGATTAAGTGCTCATCCACTTGTGCACCTGTCAGGATTTGTGAGGCAGACACACCTGTAGGGAGTGTGACTCTATGTACATACCTGTAGATCATTGGAAGTAAAGTTCTATGTTATATGAAAACATACTGAAAAGAAAATCTCTTATTTCACAGATAAAACATGTTTATTATAAACAAGCAAAAAGAAAATCTAACCACTTATAATCCACCACTAACCACTCATTTGCTGTATATGTTTCCAGAATTCCAGAAAAATCATGCAGTATATTATCATTTTATAACTTTTTCATATAATGTATTTGGAACATTTTTAAGTATACTTCTGTAGCATTATTTTAAATGACTGTGTAGTATTCTGTTATACGGTTATACCATAATTTATATAACGAGTCCCTTACTGTTGAGCTTCTGAGTTGTTTCTGATATTTCACTGTTATAAATGGGAATACAGTAAACATTCTTACAATCTGATTTTTGAACACATTTCTTACTTACTTTATAGGATTAATTCCTAGAAATTACCCTATATTGCTGAGCCAAAGATTACTCATGTTTTTATGACTAGAAAATACACTCTTAATATATAGTCTAATCCCAAATAATAATTATTATGATAATAAAGTAATTTGAAAATGTAGGAAATTGTAATTTAAAAAAAAAGTTTACTTTGAATAGTTATAAAGGTATATATTTTTACTATAGAAACTTTTTGAAAATACAGAAAAATAAAGAGGAAAAATATCAGCAATAGACCTGTACTAAAAGATAACCAGAATTAGCAATTATTTTTCAATTTTATTTTAACCTGATGGTTATCACACTATACGTATGATTTTATAACTTTTTCCAAAAAGTAATGATTTGAGGTACTATGTTTGTTACATTAGTAGACTTTTTAATAGAAGTATAGTTGATTTATAATGGTGTGTTAGTTTCTGGTGTACAACAAAGTGATTCAGTTTTATATATATATTCTTTTTCATATTCTTTTCCATTATAGTTTATTACAAGATATTGAATATAGTTACAGCTATTGAATATAGTTACAGCTATTGAATATAGTTGCATTAAACTAAGCAAACTCATCCTTTGCCATCCAGGATGGTCCTGCACTTGTGCTCATTGGTTGACACTCAATCTGCTTTTCTCAATCTCCTTCCAGGTGTCAGAATTGGGAAGGTGGAGTTGGCGGGGTGCCTGGGATGGAAGCCCACGGCGGCTATACTTTCTGTGGCCTGGCCGCACTGGTCATCCTCAAGAAGGAACGCTTCTTAAACTTGAAGAGCTTATTAGTAAGTACTTGGTGATCCGTCTTCCTCTCAGGCCCCAGGCCCCTGAGATGTGACTGCTCAGGCATGCCGGCTTAAGGGTCGGTTGGCTGTGGGAAGGGCTAACAGTTCCTGCCTTGAGCTGTGGACTAACAGTCCTGTAACGAAGCTTCAGATGCAGTTGCTGGAGTGCTCAGCACCGTACCAAGAAAGTGCAAGGGGTGAACACCTGTGCTCGGTTTCAGTTCCCTTCTTCCTGCCTTTCCATCTTCCTGCTCTGAACTTTCTGTACAGTGTGTTAGGCCAGTTCCAGAGGCTTCTTGAGTCCCTCGGACATCTGGTATGGGCCAGAGTACCTTCCTCCTACTTCAAAGAGAAGTATAGCTTCAGCCTCTTAAAATTAGACGTTATCATGTGCCTTAGAAAGATTCTCCTGGGAGAAGAAGTTATGAGAAGAGCTTTGAGGCATTTTGAAGCCAAGCATTTATTACCTGCTGCACTATGTGAACGTTTAGTAACTACCTTTACATGATCTAGGCACAGCTGGGTAATGCACAGAGCAGGTGGCCCAGGCATTTATGTCCCGACTCCAAGCTCCTGCCCAATATTCAGAATGAACTCAGAGCACAGTCAGCTTCAGGGACTTGTTAGATTATAGCTAAATTATCATTGGAGGCCTAGTACACAAACACACACACACACAGAGCCACGAAGGAGCTATCTTTGGGGAAGCATTTATTCCCTCACCATGACCTCAAAGCAAACCAGCTGCAACTGATATTCATCTCCTCTCCCCAAGTTCAGATGTCAGGTTCCCATCATAGGAACGATTGTGAGACCCATCTTGAGCTTCCAAGACAGTTTCTATTATACTCTATACAGATATGACCAGCAACATTTTGTCCTCACCTTTAGGAAGCCTCCTATAGCATACTCTTCTTGAAGGTTCTTACAGCCTTGAAGGTTTATGCCAAAATGGCCAACTTTGTGCACAGACTTTATCAGACATTTTGAAAACTGATCACCAACAAGGCGTGAAACATAAAAGCTCCATCTCCCAGGCAGAAATAAGGAATAAGCAGATGCCTCAATTACAATAACAGTGTTCTGGATTTGAACCCTGTCTGCGCCACTTCACAGCCATATGACCTTGGGAAAATGGTCTAATCTGTTTTAACTTCAATTTTTTTCCTCTGTAAGGTAGAAGTAACAGTTCTTTGAAGGTCAAAGGAGAGGACATGTATAAACAGCCTGGTACATAATAGGTGCGACCTTCTTATCCAAACTGCTCCCTCCCCTCTGTTTGCTCTGGGAGAACTAGGACCCATATTTGAAGGATTTTATGAATTCATATAGCCAAGGGAAACAGAATAAATCCATGGACTTAGGCACTGGAAAAAATTAATTAGTCTAGGTTAGAAACACTTAATCTGTGGGGTAAGTAAAAGTGCAGCATGGACTCCCTGCTGTAGCGCCTGTTTCCTTGAGTAATGCTTCGCCTGCTTGCATTAAATGGCATCAATCCTAAAGCGCTGGTTCATTCAAGACTGACTGGGGATATATTAGTGCCTGCACCTGCAGTGCAGTTTTTCTGTGTATTTTTAAGAATTTTGGATTGTGACTCTCTATGGGTGGGTGTTACTTTGAACAGGGATATAATCTAAAGTCTACAATTAGTAATTAAAGGAGGGCTGGACTCCTCCTTCTGAAGAGAGTCCTTAGTGACTCCTTTCAGGAACTCAGTCTAGTAAGAACGTAGGTACAGGGGAAATACCGTACTCTGTACCTTTCAGTTTGGTGAGGCAGCTCCGAGAGTCGCTGTCAGGTGGCTGGAACTGCCTTGGGGGGCTGGGAGGGAAGTGGAGATATTATCTGCTCGGCCAGTTGGTTACTCATTCCTCGAGGCCAAACCCTTCACTATCTCCATATTCATAGTAGAGTGTGTTTAGAAAACTTGGAGATAAGTGAGGAATGCATCACGTGTGACCACAGAGTGACACCAAGAGCCATTTTACAGGTTCAGAGTAAACTCTTTTCTTCTGTCAGCCAGCCAGTTTGCCCTGGGATAGCAGAGAGGCTAGACCACACAGAGCCATCCTCGTTCACCAGGGCTAACGGCTTCTGCCCCCAGTCCTGCGAGGGACAAGGGCCATGCTAAGAAATCTTGGATGGGGCTTCCCTGGTGGCGCAGTGGTTGAGAATCTGCCTGCCAATGCAGGGGACACGGGTTTGAGCCCTGGTCTGGGAAGATCCCACATGCCGCGGAGCAACTAGGCCCGTGAGCCACAACTACTGAGCCTGCGCATCTGGAGCCTGTGCTCCGCAACAAGAGAGGCCGCGATAGTGAGAGGCCCGCGCACTGCGATGAAGAGTGGCCCCCGCTTGCTGCAACTAGAGAAAGCCCTCGCACAGAAACGAAGACCCAACATAGCCAAAAATAAAAATAATAAATAAATTTTTTAAAAAAAATGTCATCTTTAAAAAAAAAAAAAGGAAATCTTGGATGAATTTCCTCAGGTGCCAAGTAGAAGTCAAGAGTAGTTTGAGATCATCTGATGACTTGTAGCACAAAATTCCATTTATCTGCTTTTAATAAACTTCCCCGAGCAGGGAAAGTGAATAGAAATGAGCCACTGGTGGTCTGGCCTTAAACTTCCTAGTTACACCTTATTTATTGAGAGGCTTGCAGGTTTCCTTTCAGGCCAACTTGGCGCACTTGTTCTCTCAGCGCCAGAACCCACTTGGAACCCGGGAAAAGGTGGTTAGTTGTCTGTTAGGCCCTGAGCAGAGATTCATGCTGGTTGCCTCATGAGGGTTAGACTAGATGTTGCACTGTAGTGTAGTCTGTGGCAGTGAGGGTGAGGAAGTCCGAGGCCAGAGCACCAGAACTCGGGTGCCAGGAAGCCAAGGGACGGGACCCCTCCCTCCCAGATTGGCCTCTGGGGATCTGGGCTTGCTGGATTTCGTGTCTCTTTTAACCTACAGCTGCCTCTCCCTTCTCTGTCTCACGCTCAGCAATGGGTGACAAGCCGGCAGATGCGGTTTGAAGGTGGATTTCAGGGTCGCTGCAACAAGCTGGTGGATGGCTGCTACTCCTTCTGGCAGGCGGGGCTCCTGCCCCTGCTCCACCGTGCGCTGCACGCCCAAGGTGAGCCCAGGGGCTGTAGGCAGGGTTGGGTGACTCCCCTCAGCTGCTGGCCGAGTCGGAGGCCAGGGCGCTTTGTTAGAGGGGTTGAAATAGGCTGTCTGTCCTGGATTTTGAGGTGCCCAGCGTGGCCCTTCCCGCCTCAGGCTAGGATTCCGTCCCAGTGGTTTAGGGGCCACTGCTGCTTCACTCTGGCTGTGGCTAGGGGGGAGGCAGGTGCCTGGCTCCACGGTGCCCACCACCTCGACTCCGTGTGAAGCCGCAGTTTCCGATGCAGAACTCTCTATGTGTCACGTCAGAACTGAAAACTCACACTACGCACATGGTCACAGCAGTGACAGAAAGGCAGTTGCGTAAGCGGGCAGAGAACCAGAACCCCTGGGGCAAAGACCCACTGTGCCTGGCTGGCTGTGTGGTTCCCGCCATTAGAAGTGTCGTATTTTAGATTCAGTGAAGAATCCTGGATGCGGGTTTGTCCCCCCCCTGCCCCGCACCACTGGAGCGGAGAGACCTGGGTTCACCTCTGTGGAGCCTCAGATGGGAATGCAGATCCAAGCAATGAGACAGAGAGCAAACTTCTGGGAGCCTTCCCTTGTTACCTCTTGACATCTCAGGCCACTGGCTGCCTCCGGAATCATCTTTTTCATTTATTTTATGTGAGAACAGGGTGTCTTGAGGAAACCAGTGGGAGAGGGGAGGTCTGGAGGCCCTGCTGGGCGCGGATCTGGTCTTGGAATGAGATCCCTTGGTCCAGAGGGAAGCTTTTCTTTGGACTTAGTAGTTGGGTTATTCATTGCTCAAATGTATAATATGAGATTCTTTTCTACTGCCCCCATCCCCCACCCTGCCCCACACACGTTTTCTTCTTGTTTGGCTGTTTTTTTCTGAGCCCCTTTCTTTCGTTTCTTAATTTCATTTAAGTTGTGGCCACTTTGGGTACCGAATTGAAGTCAGCAGAGCCTCTGTCCTGTCTCCCCATCGCCCCATCCTCCCCATCGTGGTCTGTCCTGAGAGTCCTTGGCCTGGAGCCCCGGGCTTTCAGTTTCAGGGTGCTGAGATATGTCTCAGCTGAGATACGTCCCCTGACTCTGGAACCTGCACGGTCTCTGGCTGAACACTATAGTAGGGAAGTCAGAAGTCCCCCGAGAGTCTGGCGTTTCAAAACAGAACTAACTTGGGGTTTTAGTGATCTCTTTATTTGGAACTGGTGAGGTCAAGCCTCTGGGTCACACCGTCAGCCTTTCACAAACCTGTCCCTGGCAGGATTAAGATGCAGTCATTCTGCAGCTGCCAGGAAAATCTAGTGAGGGCGTAACAGGAGGGCTACCTGCCAAAGTCTTCAGGGGGGCCCTGGTTCACATTTTGTTTATCGTAGTGTAAGTTCTGGAGGACTAGTCACATTCAAAGCTCTGCCTGTGGGAAAAGTTAGTTGCCTGTGAATCTTGGTGCTTCCAGCTTTTTTCACTGCCTGGATGGAGGCCCATGTTAGGCCCGAAGCTCACGTCTCAGCAAACAGTGGACCTGGACTAGGCAGGGGTCCGGAAGACAGGAGTGTTTTGAGTGGTGGGCAAAATGCTGACGTTGGGAGTCACAAGGAGATGCGACGTAGAACGATATTCACAATATACTCTGATCAAAGTTAGGTTTCAAAGCAGTATGTATGTAATTCCATTTTCAGTGAAGAGTTGACTCCAAAAAATTAATGGAAGGTATCTGGGTTGTGAAATGACAGGTGATGTTTGTTTTCTTCTATTTTCTAATTCTATTTTCTAATTTTTCTACAATTAATATATCTTTCTTACATAAAGGAAAACAACAAAAGTTATTTTACAAAAGAGAAATTCTATAAACAAAACTAGTAGCAAGGTGGGGAAAATATTTGGATAAATGATGAAGAGCTTAATTTCATTTGAGAAAGTCATACCAAGCAGTAAGAAACATGAACAACCCAATTGAAAAACAGGCAGAGGATCTGAACAGACAGGTTCAGAACAGACAGAAAAAGAAGAACTGATATTATTATAACTTCTACTACAGCTGCTACAACTACTAAGACTTACCACGTGCTCACCGCAAGCCAGGCGCAGAACTGAGTATTGCACATATATTTTCTCATTTGATCCTCCAAACAGCCCTATGAAACAAATACTATCCGGGAGTTCCCTGGTGGCCTAGTAGTTAGGATTCCGGGGTTTCACCGCTGTGGCCCAGGTTCAATCCCTGGTCGGGGAACTGACATACCGCAAGCTGCATGGCCAAAAAAAAGAAAAAGAGAAAGAAACGGGTTCTATCATTATTCCCATTTTACAGGTGAGGAAACAAAGTACAGCATGGGTAAGTGACTTGCTTTATAATACCTGATTGCCACCTATCATGGTATCAGAGCCCTGCCATCTGTAGATGGCCATTAATCAGACGAAAAGGTGATAGTTAAAGAAATGCAAATAAAAACAGTGGGACCCTATTTGTTTTTACTATCAGATTAGCAGAGATTAGAAAATTTGATACCCTATGTTGGGGAAAGTGTGGGAAAACAGGCACTTTTCACTGTTAGAGGGGGTGTAAATAGATGCGGCATTTTTTGGAAGGTAGTTTGGAGACATCAGTTTAAATTATTTAAACGCAGTGAGGGCACTGGCAGGAATTTACTTGCACAGACATTGCAGAGGATGTGTGTTGAAGTGGAGTTTTAATAGCAAACAACCCAACTGCCCATCAAAAGGCTAACAGTTAAATAAATTATGATCTCTTCATACAGTAGCTGCATTACAATGGGCTCACGTGGAAAGCTCTCCAGGACACAACGGAAAGTGTCAAAGGCCAGGCCGAGAACAGTCTATCTGTGTGCACACAGGCTGGCATCCACCCAGCTTTTCTGGAAGTATACACAACTCCCCTTTAACAATGGGTACCTTTGGGAGAGGGGTAGGAGATGGAGGGAGGGAAATGTACTTTTCCTATTGTACTGTAGGCTGCTTTTTTTTTTTCTTTTTTTTTTTTTTACCATGTGTGTTACTACTTTTATTTTAGTAAGTGAACAAATACATTTTTAAAAGGTGATGATGATCATACTGATAACTAAAAAGGTGACGTGGGACCGGCACACTGTAGCACATGAACCCAGGCCAATCCCTATCTCTTCCGTAGCCCATACGGTGGCTGCCTTACGTAGAGAAGACAGTATTTGAGTACAAGAACAAATTGCTATTAATATCTTTAAAATATCAAATGCTGACTAAATTAGTGAGTCACTTTGTTTTTGTGGAGCAGTAGGGTAGCAGCAGGCCTGTGAGTTTCTGTTTGGATTGATAGTTACTAGTTGCTGCCATGTTCTTTGGGATGTACCCCAGGCTTTATTTGTCCACCTGTGAAATTGAGCTACATGTGGCTGTACCTGTCAGTTACTGTTTGAAAAACTTTTGATTTCTCAGATAAAAGGAACCTTTGAAATGCAGAATGACATTATAATGGGGATCTGTATTTTAAGGGAGAGATGTAAAGGATTTAAAAGGCCGACTCCAGTGCACAGTTACCACCCTGTAATCATATCTCCCTTCATCTCACCGTAATTATGTGTGTTGATGTGCAAATTCAAGATCTCAGGAAGTTCCTTGTCGAGTTTATGAACTTTGAGCCTTTAGACTTCAATAATGTAGGGGGTGACTGAAACACTCTGTAATCTTTTTAATAATACACATAGCATTTTCTTTTCAGATTCCAATTTTAGCGATAGGTTATCATTTACCTTAAGGTAACAGTCTTTTATTTCTTATAGGATATGAAGTAAAGGTATATTTTGTACAGATGTTTAATGCAGTTATCCTAAAGTTTAGTAAATATGCTTTTAAAAATAACAGCTTTGTTGAGATGTAATTCACATACTGAACAATTTACCCATTTAAAGTGTACAGTTCAGTAGTTTTTAGTGTATTCAGAGTTCTGCAACCATCACTATAATCAGTTTTAGAGTTTTCATCACCGCCCCCCCAAATCCCTGTACCCATTAAATGTGCTTCTTAAAAGAAGAAATCACAAAGGAAAAAATCAACACTGTGATTACAACATATGTGTAAACTATATTTATGCAATTAAAAAACCCCATATAACCAAAAAAGTAGAGCCAAAAGGGAGAAATAGGTATACCATATGATACAGATAAAGAGTAAATATAGTAAAAAGCTAGATTAATAAAATTGACTCTTGGATCTCAGAAGACAAAGGACAGACACCCTCAAAAGGAAATAGAACTAGTAAGCAAAATTATGGGAACAATTCACCCTAATTAGTAACTAAAGGCATGCACATCAAAACAAATGATCAGGTACTGTTTCTTTTTAACATTTTAATTGCTGAGAACTTTTTTTTCACAGTAACCAGTGCTAGAGGTAGTACAGGAAAATCTTAAATTTTGCTGGCAGCTATATAAAGTCTTAAAGCAGTTTATCAGTATCTATTAAAAGCCTTAAAAATGTTTATTCCCTTTAACTGAATCATTCCACTCCTGTGAATCTACTTGAAGAAAATAATCCTAGACATAGAGAAGATTCACAAAGATGTTTATTGCAGCATTTTTTATGATTGCAAGGAACTGGAAACAACCTTGGAAACAAGATAGAGTGAAGTCCCATCATATATGTATGTATCTCCTACAGAGTCCCCTGTGCTCACAGGTGGAGAAAGAACAAAGAGGAAAGTAATTAAAATAGTGTGAGCGCTTCCTTCAGTAAGCCTGTGTGCCAGGCTGAGCATGAGAGGCGGGACCTGAAAGTGCCCCTCCTTCCTTGGGCTCAGTTCCCACGTGCCTCTTCTAGTGTGAGCATCTCAGGGGCAGGGCGGGACTCGGGTGTTGAAGATGAGTGGTTTTTGCATGTGGCCCCCAAACATCAGCTGACCGTGCACCTCATCCAGTGCTCAACCCAGGAGACGGCGATCACTCCGACTGCACCCATCTCTCCTCCCATCTCTCATTTAAGAAATCTAAAAATGATTATTTTCTATAGTATTCTATGTATATAAATATGCCAAAATTAACTATTTTGCCTACATATTCTCTTTATGTACCACATTTACTATAAACTTTGATGAATTTTTACCACGGAAGATTCTCTACTCATATATATGAGAGTTTGGATCCAGAGCCTATATTGATGCCATTACCTTATGCTTCCACTTAATGAAATGCTATATGGCTCTTTAGAATGATGGTTATGAAGATTATGTAGCAGAACAGAAAAATGTATGCCTGTAGAGTTAAATGAAAAACGTAAGATACAAAATTATCATACCTGTATAGAAAAATGCATAGAAACACAAAAAGACCTGAAGAAAAATTAGCTTTCGGTTGTCATTTACAGATTGTTTGCTACCTTTGTAGCCCAGGTATCAAAGTATAAAATTAACCAGAGACTTAATGCACATTGTATATGTGTATTCCCACATAAATGTTTCCGTGCACATCTATCTATTGATTATTTGTCCCTCCTCCACCCTTGATAACCATGTGGTCCACAGGAGTCTCTGACTGCTGATTAAAGTACTGCTGATTGGCAGTACTTTAATAGTATCACCAGAATTGCCAATTTCTGCTTGGGCTATCATATTACATGATGCAGGAGGGTGGTTATTAGAATGCTTCTTAGGGAAATTTTTTGAGCCAAAAAACTAGTTGGCGAATTCCCTTTACAGATAGACTAAATCCAGGCTAAGACAAGTATCAATAGAAGAAACAGACATTATTACCCCATTAGAGTTCTCTTGGCTAATTAGAGTCTGGTTAGCAAGTTTCAGAGATGCACTGGAGGAAATGTCTTAAGAAGCCCAGGGAAAGGAATTGTGAACCAAGTCAGGAGCAGTAGCAGAGGTCAGTCTGGTAAGCTGAGCTAAACAGTTTGTCCATGCCTGCAAGGGACATGGTTTAGGGTGGTCATCCAGGGTAAGGGGACACTTCAAGTAAAGCCAAGTGCCGCTCTGACCTGCTGCTCTTTGACTCTTCAAGGTTCAGGAGAAGGGACGTGTCTAGGGACTTGGGTGAAGAAATCAAGTGTCCCAAGAATGTAGTTTTCAAGATTAGTCCAAGGAGAATAGAGGGAAACCCTGACAGTTCCTAATGGATCCTAAAATACAAAGAAGTCATTGATCCTTTGCTGGACTTCTCCTAGGCTCCAGCCCACACTGATCCTTTGTCTTCTGCAGGTGACCCTGCCCTCAGCATGAGCCGCTGGATGTTTCATCAGCAGGCCCTGCAGGAGTACATTCTTATGTGCTGCCAGTGCCCCACCGGGGGGCTTCTGGATAAACCTGGCAAGTGAGTGCCTTGCCTCTGGGGAGGGAGGGACGGGGCGGGGAGAGAGGGGTGAGCACCTCAGGCCTACTCAGAGCCAGACGGGGTGGGCCTTTCCGTGCTGCTGCTTAGTGCACGTGTGGCATGGGAGGAAGCAGCCCAGCTGGGAGCACCCCCATCCAGTGCCATCCATCCATCCTGGCCCCTCCAGTGCTCTCCTTTCCCCAGCTTACCTGCACCCCCTCTCCAGTTAGGTAAACAGATTGCTGTGTTGGTAGCTTTTCTTTCCTCTTTTTTTTTTTATTTATTTTTTTATAAATTTATTTATTTTATTTATTTATCTTTGGCTGCGTTGGGTCTTCGTTGCTGCCTGCGGGCTTTCTCTAGTTGCTGTGAGCGGGGGCTACTCTTCGTTGTGGTGCGCGGGCTTCTCATTGTGCTGGCTTCTCTTATTGCGGAGCACGGGCTCTAGGCGCGTGGGCTTCAGTAGTTGTGGCTCGTGGGCTCTGGAGTACAGGCTCAGTAGTTGTGGCTCACGGGCTCAGTAGTTGTGGCTCGCGGGCTCTAGAGCACAGGCTCAGTAGTTGTGGCTCGCGGGCTCTAGAGCACAGGCTCAGTAGTTGTGGCTCGTGGGCTCTAGAGCACAGGCTCAGTAGTTGTGGCTCACGGGCTCAGTAGTTGTGGCTCACAGGCTCTAGAGCACAGGCTCAGTAGTTGTGGCTCGCGGGCTCTAGAGCACAGGCTCAGTAGTTGTGGCACACAGGCTCAGTAGTTGTGGCTCATGGGCTCTAGAGCACAGGCTCAGTAGTTGTGGCTCGCGGGCTCTAGAGCACAGGCTCAGTACTTGTGGCACGCAGGCTCAGTAGTTGTGGCTCACGGGCTCTAGAGCACAGGCTCAGTAGTTGTGGCTCACGGGCTCTAGAGCACAGGCTCAGTAGTTGTGGCTCGTAGGCTCTAGAGCACAGGCTCAGTAGTTGTGGCTCACGGGCTCTAGAGCACAGGCTCAGTAGTTGTGGCGCACAGGCTTAGTTGCTCCGCGGCATGTGGGATCTTCCTGGACCAGGGCTCAAACCCGTGTCCCCTGCATTGGCAGGCAGATTCTTAACCACTGCGCCACCAGGGAAGCCCCTCCTCTTATTTAACCAAACTGATTTAAATAGAAGAGGATACAGGATTTTAAAACTCCTGAGTGTCATAAACAGAGATTACAATCAAGGCAACTATTACCAAGTAGATTCAATACCTTTAGGTGCCATACTAAAAGAAAAAGGGAAACCAGTCAAATCCTGTTCCCTTTGCTGCTCACTCCCCACTCCCCCAGCACACACACACCCTGCTGCCTCTGCATCCTGGTCCAGCTGAAGGCCAGTCCCCAGCAATTTATCAGGAAGAATTTGGCCCATTCCTAGAAATTTTGATGTGGGATTTTTTTTTTTAAACTATATTAATTTAGCCAGCACTACCCTGGAGAGCCCTTTCCAGAAGACAGCTGACAGGACTGACTGTAAGGTTACAGTTCCTGCTATGAAGCAGGGCGGAAGGATGGGGCTCTGAAAAATGCTGCTGGGGGACGCCAGGCTTCGAGGTGCGTGGAGGGTGGGATGGGACGCGTGAGTGCCCCCCGGGCCTCTGCGTCTGTGCGGTGGCCTTGTTGTCAGAGGCTGTGCTGGGGCCGGATGGGGAGCAGAGGACGCCTGCTCAGAGTCGCCCCGTCCTTCCAGGTCCCGGGACTTCTACCACACCTGCTACTGCCTGAGCGGCCTGTCCATAGCCCAGCACTTCGGCAGTGGAGCCATGTTGCACGATGTGGTCCTGGGTGTGCCCGAAAACGCCCTGGTAAGGTGGGATGGGGGGCTTACCACTGCTTCTCCACAGGGCCCCCAGGATGGGGCTGGCAGGAGAGCAGAGCACCCGCTCTTGGCCTGCAGAACCGGCTGCACGAGGACACGGACAGGCTAGTGAACTCACCGTCCCCACCCTCTGTCTGCAGCTCGTTCTCCATTCATGTGCATCTGGCTGGCAAACGCAAGGTTCCAGGCGAGGGTCCAACCTGTGACAGAGGCTTTGTGCCTTTGTCCCACAGCCTAGGACCCAGACCACTTGTCATTAGTTCCCATCTCCCAGGAAGCTGGCTCAGAGGTAGCGAGTTTCTGCATCTGCAGCCAGCAGCCGTCCCCATGTGGCTGACTGTCTTCTGGAGCTCTCAGCTTGCGGCCATCCCTCCGGAGAAGCCCTCTCAGACCACCTTCTGTAAATGAGATGCCCCGAAACACTCTGCCAGAGCCTGGTTTGTGCCCTTCATAGCACCAGCACGATTTGTCATGCGTGTGTTTAACTGGGTTTTATCTGCTTCCCTCAAAAACTGTCAGCCCCGTGCGGGCGAGCTGTTCACCCCTGCATCCAGCCCCAGGCCAGCCTGGCCGCAGGAGATGCTTGTGAGCCTAGTCATGATCCTGAGACTCAACTCCGGCTAAGACTGTCTACGGCTGTCAGATGATGGGGCCTGTGCAGATTGTCATGAAATATTCCAACAGAAGAAACACAAATGGCCAGTAGGTGGATGAAAAGATGCTCAGCCTCACTAGTAACTGAGAAAATCCAAGTAACAACACTTCAGATGTTTCAAGTATTTGCCTCCTATGCAACCCTCTTCCGTTCTTTTCCCTCCCTCCTTCCGCAGCGTAACCCCATCGTAAATTTGACATTTATCATGCCTGCAAATGTTTTTGTGCTATTACTACATAGGTATGTATCCACGAACTATAGAGTTGTTTTGTATGTTTTCGAATGTTTTATAACAGTATCTACCCCACCATTTATTCTGCATCCCTTTTCTCACCGACCATTACCCTTTAGAGGCTTAGTCGTCTTCATATGTGTTGCTCTAGTTTATTCATCTTAACTCCTGTATGGTATTCCCTTGCCTAAGTGTACCCCAGTTTAATTTTCTAGTCTCCTGTTGGTTAACACTGAGATGGTTTCAGATTGTGCTATTACACAAGGTGTTGCAGTGAACATTCTCGAGTTACAGTTTCTGAGAGAGATACACCTTCTTCCTCACCAGATGGCCCTGAACCTCGCCCCTGTGTGCTTGGGTTATTTAACACTCACACGGCACCAAGATGAGTTGCTCCATAGTCAGATTTTCCTTTCTGCCAACTTGACAGATGTGAAATGGTGTCTCAGTTTTGTTTTGCATTTCCCTGATTACTGGTGAAGCTGAGCATCTTTTCAAACGTTTGTTGGCCATTTGTGTTATGTCTTCTGTGAATTGCCAGCCAGCTCCTATCCTTTGCTCATTTTCGTATTGATTTGTAATTTTGTTTGCTCTTTTCATATGTATTTGTAGGAGTTCTTTGTGTGTTCTTGATACTAATCCTTTGTCAGTGGTTTGTGTGTGGTGAATCTCTTCCAGTTTGTGACGTGTCTTTTCACTTTGTTTTTAATGTTTTTGTTGAATAGAAGATTTTAACTCTAAAGTGAATAATTTTATTTGCCTTTTCGGTTTTTGAGAGTTTTTTTGGGGGGGGGGCATTACTTAAGAAATCTTTTCCTATCCTGAGGTCATAAATATATTTTCTTCTAAACAATTTAAAGTTTTGCTTATCCCATCTAATTTTTTAATTCTCTTGGAACTGATTTCCGTCTATAGTGTGGGTGGGATATAATTTTATCTTTTTCCCATTTTGGTTAACCAATTGACCAGCACCATTTATTGAAGTTTACAACCTTTCCTATTTATGTGTATGACGTGTGTGTCACATACTCAAGTTTCTGTATATGAGGTGACTGTTTCTGGACACACTGTTCCGTTGGTCTGTTTGTTATCTTCGCTGTCTTAAGCAAATCTTAAATGCAGGTAAGCAAGTCTCACCTACCCACCTCATTCTTTTTCTTCAAAACTGCTTTGGATATTCTTTGCCTTCTGCATTTTAGGATTTCCTGTGCATTTTAGGATCAGCTTATCAAGTTACACACACAAAAAACTAGTGGAATTTTTATTAGAATTACATTGAATGTAAGATTAATGGGAGGGAACTGACTTTAACATTAAGGCTTCTCATTTATAAACACAATTCTTCAGATTTTTTACATTTCTTTTAATGGTCTTTTATCATTTTCTCCATAAAGGACTAGCACATCTTTTGTTAGACTTCTGTCTAAGAAATTTATAGTTTTTGTGTCTATTGTGACTGGAATATTTTTCTCCATTTTATTTTGTAATTGGTTGTTACTAATGTATAGAAATGCTATTGATAATTATAGTTTAATTTTGCACCCAGCAGCCTTGCTGAATTCTTTTCTTTTTGGCTGCTCCGCGTAGCTTGCGGGATCTTAGTTCCCTGACCAGGGATTGAACCCGGCCCCCTGCAGTGGAAGTGTGGAGTTCTAACCACTGGACCGCCAGGGAATTCCCTCTGAATTCTCTTGATAGTTGTAATAGTTTGTCTATAGAATCTCTTGGATTTCTTATTTAGAACATAATGTCATCTTCAAGTAAGGAGTTTTGCTTTTTCCTTCCTGATTCTTAAGAATTTTATTTCTTTTCTTGCCTTGTAATGTTGGCTAAAACCCCCATGCAGTGTTGACTGGAGGTGGTAATAGAAAGTGTTCTGATTGTAATGGGAAGGTTTCTGTAATTCCATCATTAAGGAGGATGCTTACTGTGAGGTTTTGGTAAACATTTCATATCAGGTTCAGGATGTTCCCCTCTGTTCCTGGTCTACTGGGTTGTTTTTTTGTTCTATTTCAGTCATAATCTAGTGTTAAATTTTATTGAATGCTTTTTTCTCATCTGGCTTTTCTCCTTTAATCTGATGTTGTGTCTTGTTAATGCATATTCTGATGTGACCTTGACGTTACGGGATAAGCCCTGCTTGGTGATATAGAGTGTGGGGGGTGTATGTGCTGTTCTAACACCTGCTGGATTCGCTCTGCTGGTATTTTTGGCTAGTATTTTTATTTAGGATTTTTTGCATGTGTGTTCATGAGAAAGACTGATCTAAAATTTTGTTTTATTGTATTCTTTTCCAGTTTGTGTTTCAGGATAATATAGCCTCATAAAATTAGACGGGTGTCTTCCTACTCTACTTTTTCTTTGGAAAAGTTTGTATAAGTTAGAGATTATCTTGTAAGCTAACACTTGCTTGAGAAACCATGTAGGCCTGGTATTTTTGGGGGGGAATGGTGGTAGCAGAAAAAACAATTGTTATTGATTTAACTTATTCATATAGGTTTTAAAGAATTTCTTCTTGAGCAATTTTGAAAATTCGTATTCTATAAAACTGTTCAGTTTATCTGAATTTTTATATGTTTTCGCATGAAGTTGCTCATAGTATTTTCTTAAAATTTTTTAAATCTCTTGCAATTATGTCCCCTTCTTCATTGTCCCAGGGTGGAAGAGTCCTGAATACTGGCCTAGGATTGTGCCCTGTCTCAGACCAAAGTTTATTTTGGGTTTCTGTGGTGCAGTGGGATAATATAAAATAATTTATATATGGCCTGACACCTTTACTGAAGTGTAACAGGGTTGTGGTCCATTTTCTTGATTATAAATATAGATGCATGTTCATTGTTTTAATAATTGGAATATATATAAAAGTATAAATAAGAAAATTTAAAACAGTCATGTCATGGTTCCTATTTTGGCATATGTCCATTTTTTGCCTATTTATATAAATCACATCTATCAACACTTTAAAAAGTAAGTTTGGGATAATATCACTCATACTGTTTTCCTCACTTAATATAAGTATTTGCCAATATCATCAAATATTTGAAAGCATGTTTTTTAATGGCTCTATAATATTCCTTTGTGTCCCACATACTGTAACATGTTTTTACCAATACCCTGTTGTTGAACATTAGGGCCTTGTGAGATCCTAGCGCATCTCTGATGATTCCTTATGTTACATTTTTACAAGTGCATTTAATGGGCAGAGGCTGTGCACATTTCCAAGGACCACTGGGGTGATTAATTGGCATCTGTTCTTCTCTTTGCAGCAGCCCACTCACCCTGTGTACAATATTGGACCAGATAAGGTGATCCAGGCCACCATGCACTTTCTGCAGAAGCCAGTTCCAGGCTTCGAGGAGCATGAGGATGAGGCAACAGCAGAGCCTGCCACTGACTAGAGGACATGGTGTGCCGCAGCTCTGTGTTCACCCACCTCCCCACTCAGACCAAGGTTTATACATTTCGATACATACTGCATTCTGTGCTGCACAAGCCTTGGCCGCTGTGAAGCTTGGTCCTCTGTCCTTTCTTGTTAAACAAAACAAAACTGATGGCTCTGTGTTTAGAGAACACAGTGGTGTGGTTTTTAAAAAATTCTTTCCACTCCTGTCCAACCAAAAATCTTCAGCCACGCGGCATCTGAACCCGCTCTGGCCTGGCCAGGGTTGGCTGGGGAACAGTGCAGCTCTCCAGTGCGACCGGCGCATCGCAGTGAATGATGTTTATGAGTGTTACGGCATCTGGAGTTGCTGCTGCGATTCCTCCTTGTGCCACCGTCAAGTCACCAGGAAGGTGGCCTCCGTGGGGGGAAATAAGTCTGCTCCATGCCTAGGCAGGGGCTTTGGATCCCACCAAAATGAATTCTCCAGGAAAAAAACATGGTGGCACTTCACTCAGAGGTGCCCGAGGCGCTCACCTCCCAGCCTGGTTACTTGCAAGGGGAAGGAGCTGGGGTGGGAGGAGAAAGGTCTCGGGAGGTGTGAGTCCCTCCCTGTCCACACTGGGCACTGACCACACATCTCCAAGGCTGGCTTGGGCAGGTGCATGGGCAGGATTTGCTTCAGCCCCACTTGTGGTGACTTAGACCCGGGAAGCCAATTATGAGTGGAAAATGAACCTCTAGTTCAACTCTGTGCCAGAGGAAGCAGCCCCAGAGCGCCCCCACTCAGCCCACCCCCACCAGGTGCCCTGAAAAGGCCCTCTGAGGACCGTAAGGCAGCACCTTCAGCCCGTGGCCAGTCTGTTTCCATCTGTCTTCCACCAACTCCCAGCCCACCCTCCTCAAAGACAGTGTTGTCTTCTCTCGCCCCAAGTATTAACACTACTAAGAAAGACTTTCACCTTAATTTTTGACTCAGGATTTGTTCACATCCTGCCCACTCCAGGCTCAGAGAAATAAAACCAAGTGCTAGATAAGCTGGGTGCTGCTGAGGCAGTAGCCACGTAAACCTGGCCGGGGCAGGGCTGAGCGCTGCCTGGCGTGTTCAGCCTGGCAGGGCCTCTGCTGCCCTCACAGAAGAACCCTTTCTCGGTCAGTGGGGTGTTGAGGAGTTGGCTCACTTGTCCACTGCTACGGTCATAGCGAGCTCCATGTCGCTGGTCTGGCCCTTCTATAAGCAGCCATGGGCTGTGGGCAGATGGGGGCCTGGAGATGCAGCATAAGGCTCTTCTCAAAAACTCTGGCCATCTGCTGCCTCTAATTCCCTAGTGCTTTGGTGTATTGGGCTATGTATTACCTCCTTGAAATAGTAAAAGAATAACCTTTTCTATGATGTCTCTCATTTGTGACTGGTACCAAGAAAATTCCTTCCGAGTGCCCAGCGTTCGGAGTTCTGCAGCTTGCTCGTGGGTCGCCAGTCTCCTCCCGTGTGCGACTGCAGGCCGGGCGAGTCAGTAGTTACAAAGAGGTCTGACTTGCCTTCCTCCCTCACACCCCTTCTCCAGTCGAGGACAAGGAGGGGAAAAGCCCCCCGGAGCACTTCAGTTTGTCCCAGCACTCCACACACAGTTTCACGGTCTGGGAGTCTGTCTCCTCCAGCTGGCTGCGAGCAGGGTCTGCGCTCCCGAGCCCTCACGCAGGCACTCAGCAGCAGGTGGGGTGGGTGACGTCCTGGCCAGGGGCAGGTTGGAATCCTGTGTCACCTGGCATTCCTCATCTGGGCAGAGACCCTCTCCCAGGGGGAAGCCGAGAAGGCGGGTGCTCTGTGGCCTGCCCCTCCTTGACAGGAAAGGAGAGGGTACCCTCGGAGGTGGAGCATAAGCCAGAGCCACGTCCTGGAATGTAATTCCTGCCCCCATGCTGTTTTTTGCTGGGATAACAAAAGTTCAGGCTACAAAGCAACACATTGAAATGTACCCTTCCCATCACTACAACAAAAGGCCAGACCCTCTACCACCACTAGCCTCAAGGTATTACAAGATTAATTGCAGTGATAATTGGTGTGGTTAAGAGACAGAAGGGATTGCTTCAGTCTGAACTGGCTTTATACCAAGGAGGGAGGATTTGAGGTGGGCCCCAAAGGGTAGGGGAGTTTACACTGGCATATCCGTGAGACTTCTCTCTGCTCCCATTTGGGTCTGGAGGGTTTTCCAACTTAAAGAGCATTCAAAGTGGGTCCTGCAGGTAGATTCTCAGATTTATCATGTGGATCCTTAAGTCGGAGGCGCTTACATAGTATTCAAGGTAGTTTGCCCCAAATAAATATTTCCCCTATCAATAAAGAAATATAAGCCGACTACAGATCTCTATATCCAGATGGGCCCCACCGTCCCCCTTGGAACTATCTCAGACCCACCTTGAATGCTGTGTAAGTTGGGAAGCCTTCCAGACCCTACGGTGAGCAGAAGGGGGGCCTCGTGGATAAGCCAGCATGAACTTGCCTGAGATAACAATACCAGTCAACAATATTCCTCAACTGCCCTCTGTTCGTGGTATCGTTTCTGAGTTAGAAGCCACTAGTTAGATCCTGGCCACTGTGTTGTGACAATGCAGGAGTGTCCTTGATGACGCCACTTCTCAGGAAGACCTCACACAAAAGCAGAGGCCATAATATTAAATAACAGTTCCACGATGTCCTACCATGGAGGACTAGCCTTAGATCTTGGTATGTTGCCTCCTGGTGATTTAACTTAGCAGAGAGATGGAGTTTAGAAACCCCTGGCAGGGTGGTTGCTTACATGACCTTGGCTATTTCACCAGTATTAATTATGCTGTGCTTCTGGCAGGCGCTTGATAGCCGGGAACTAAACATGGAGCTTCTTGAGTGCACTATATTGTTGGTAGAAGTGGAATCCATTGGCATCAGAAGTCAGAGATGTACAGATAACAATGCTGACATTCCATTATGAAAGCTGAAGAACTTGTCTTCTTCCCACCATGTTTACACTGATCCCACCTCCTTATGGAAGAGGGTCACTAGACTACGTGCAGGAAATAGCCAGTAGCTTCAGCATTCCGAGTCAGAGGAAAGGGTAATGGCTGGGGTGGGAAATGACTGTTCTTAGGCCTGCAGGCTTCCTAGACCCTCTGTGGCCAGGGCTACTAAGATACAGGCACTGCAGAGACCAAATCTTAACAAAGACATAGGATGTCTCGTTCACCGTCTGGGATAAGTTCGGTACAGTGAAAGTCTGCTCTCCTAACGCTGATAATAGGGCTTGATATTAATACAAGGATACAGAGGTCTATGATGGATGGCTGTTCAGTGTTGCTTTCATTTGGGGATTCAGGTATTCATTTTGGGGAAGTATTTTGCTAATATTTTATTCTTCCACGATTTACACCAGGGGGCAGCAAACTTTCTCTGTAAAGGGCCAAATTACTAAATATTTTAGGCTTTGCAAGCAACTACTCAACTCTGCTTTACAGCTGCAGACAAAGCATGGCTGTGTTCCAATAAAACTTTATGAAAACACGGCAGGCCAGATTTGGTCCATGGGCTGTAGTTTGCCTACCCCTGACCTAGACTAAATCCCATCCATATTCATTTAGCATTCTTCTACATCTTTTCATGGCTGGGATGCTTTCCATGTACATAATATTAGTGTTAAATGACAAAATGTACTTGGTAAAGTTTGGCCCAAACATTTTAGCCACCCACATGCACTGCTCAGGGCATTCATTGCCCTTGAACCGGAAGGAGAATTGTATGATTTAAGGAATTGTTGCAACTGACAGAAAACCTGACCCAAACAGGCTTAAAGCAAAGAGGAGATGTGTTGATTCATAAACTGAATCGTCCAGGAATTAGCTTGGCTTTCTGAGTGGCTTCAGTGGCTTTCCTTCCATCTTTCTATATCGGCTCCAGTCTCAGGCTCTCTGCATGTGGTTCTAAAATGGCAGTAGCAATAGCTCCAGACCTTACATCCTCTTCGGGTCAAGTTCAGCAGACAAGAGCAGCTGGCACTTTCTTCCCAGTGAGTATCATTGCATTTCACTGACTTTGATCAAGCCAAGTGCCTTTCTGAGATGCAGTCCTGTGGCCAGGAGATTACAGTGCACTGATTGATCAAATGCTTCTCCCATGAGTGGGAAATGGGGCTCCATCAGAAGCACATAGTCCAAGAATGGGGAAGGAATGAAGCCCCAGTGCAAATTAGGGTTGTAGCCAAAAGGGGGAGATGGATGCTAGAGAGGCAAAATCACCACGTTCTCTCCAATGGTGGATTCTAGAAACCTGTAATGGACACTGTGGCATCCATTCCTCCCCTCCCCAGCTGTGGCAGCCAAAAGACTTGTGTGGGTGTGTCCCCCCTCCTACCTCCAGGCTGGGCCCTGATTGGCCTAAGCCAATCATTTTAATCCATCCCTCTGCTTGAGTAATTTGTTCAGGTTTAATAATAACCCAGGCCCAAGCCAATCAGCATGGTTTGTCCTAGCCTCAGTGACTGATTCAGAGCCAAGGATGTGGCCTAAAATAGACCAAAGAGAGAGAAGCCCTGGACATTTGATGACAGGGGAAAAGCAGTTCTCTCCTATTAGGGATGGTGGAATGTGTGGCCTGGGACTCCGACAACCATTTTCCTACCTAGAAGGAAGCCAGCCTTAGAGGCCAGTCCACACAGACTCCCTGAGACACTTACCGAGAAACACGGCCAGAACCCTGTCACACGACTCCTGCAGCCTGGATCTGCCTCTGCATTTTTCAGCGGTGTAAGCCAGTGTGAGTTGGATTTACTATTTCTTGCCACCCAGAGCATCCTGATACATACAAAACTCTATTGCGGATTAGCCCCAGAGCCATGAACTCCTTACCTGCTGCCTGGAGAATGCTGATCGTTCTTCTCACCTCCATCCAAACAACCCCTGAGAGACAGCCTCCTGGTCACCGTCTCTCCTCATTTGATCCTTGACTCAACCGCATGAGGCGGGTGAGGCAGGTGTGTGTCTGCATTTTACAACTGGAGAAACAGGTCAGAGAGCTTAAGTGACTCACCCAAGGTTTCCTAGCTATCAAGTAGTGGAGTCTGAACCTGAACCCAGACCTGCTGCCTCCAAAGCCCATGTGCTTCCACCACCCCAGGTCTCTGAAATGGGTGGTCTCGGGGGTGGGGAGCAGTAGCTAAACCTGCATGAGTTAGCTCCAGGGGTGGACGACCGAGGCCCTGAATGCCTGCCCCCATCTTCACCAGGACAAGGATGGTGACAGCGAACAGCAGTGGCAGGCTCACCTCACCCTTCTAACCCGCTGCCCACTGTCTGTCAGGTCCCTGGCATAGAGCAACACCCCCTGCACCAAATGCGTGCCACCCCAGTGCAGAGTGTGACGCTGCGTGAGTCACAAGCAAGGCCCCGGTGAGTCAGTCTTCCCGGGAGCTGACCACAGCCAGCCTTCTCCACTCCAGCCCGGCATGCCTGACTGGTTCCTGGACATCCTCTTTCACTTCCTCGCAATAGCCTCCTTGCCTCTGCTTTTTACCAGCTGGTGCAGCAGGTTCAGAGGACGGGGCCAGGGGGCTGACGTTCCTCCCTCCTACTTCCCGGGCACATCCAAGGAGACCAGGCAGGCGGGCAGAGTGCTCATCGCCAGCCCAGCTTAGTGGGAAGCTTTCTCTGCCCCCTGGAGAAACACAGATGTGGGGAAACAACAACAATGACAATAATGCATTTTAAAAAATAAACTTTCACTGAGCTCCCATATACCCCTGAGTCAGTTTCCCCTCTTGTTAGCATCTCATATAAATATGATACATTCATCCTAACTAATGGGCAATATTGATATATTAACTAAAGTCCATGCTTTGTTCAGAATCCTTAGTTTTTACCTGATGTCCTTTCTCTGCCCCAGGATCCCATCCAAGATACCTCATTACATTTAGTCATTATGTCTCCTTAGGCTGCTCTTGGCTGTGACATCCTTAGACTTTCCTTGCTTTGAGTGACCTTGACAGTTTTGAGGACTCGTTAAGTATTTTGCAGAATATCCACCAACTGGGATTTGTGTCAATTTTTTCTGATTAGACTGGGTTTGGGGGGAGGAACACCACAGAGGTCAAGTGCCCTCTGATCACATCCTATCAATGGTACATGCTATCAACATGGCTCATCACTAATGCTGTTAACCCTGGCCACCTGGCTGAGGTTTGTCAGGTTTCCCCACCATAAGGTTCCTCTTTCTTCCCCTTCCCCTGCTGTTCCCTTTAGAAGGAAGTCCGTGTGCACAGCCCGCACTTAAGGGATGGGGAGTTATGCCCCACATCCTTGAGGGTAGAGTAGCTACATCAATTATTTGGAATTCTTTTGTTTGGGAGGTTTGTCTATGCTCCATTTATTTATTCAATCATTTATATCAGTATGCACTCATGAATATTTATTTTATACTTTGGGTTATGTATACAGTGGGTTATGTATGTATGTATCCAATACTATGTTTATTTTATTTTATTTTTTTATAAATTTATTTATTTTTATTTATTTTTGGCTGCATTAGGTCTTCGTTGCTGTGCGCAGGCTTTCTCTAGTTGCTGAGAGCGGGGGCTACTCTTCGTTGCGGTGCGCCGGCTTCTCATTGCGGTGGCTTCTCTTGTTGCGGAGCACGGGCTCTAGGCACGCGGGCTTACTTGCTCAGCGGCATGTGGGATCTTCCCGGACCAGGGCTCGAACCGTGTTCCCTGCATTGGCAGGCGGATTCTCAACCACTGTGCCACCAGGGAAGCCCACTATGTTTATTTTAATGCTCAAATTGTTCCAGCTTTGGCCATCAGGAGCTCTTTCAGTTGGCTCCGTGTCCCTTTGCCATACCCACACTTTCTTACTTTTAATAATAATGCATTTTCCATCCCTTTTCTTTCAAGAAGTATTGCATGTTGGTAATCGTTGACATTGGGTAATGGGTACATTAGGGTTTTTTTTTTTTTTTTTTTTGGGCGGTGTTGGGTCTTCGTTGCTGAGTGTGGGCTTTCTCTAGTTGCAGCGAGCGGGGGCTACTCTTTTGTTGTGGTGCACAGGCTTCTCATTGCAGTGGCTTCTCTTGTTGCGGAACATGGGCTCGAGGGGCACGGGCTTCAGTAGTTGTGGCACGTGGGCTCAGTAGTTGTGGCCCGCGGGCTCTAGACCGCAGGCTCAGTAGTTGTGGTGCACGGGCTTAGTTGCTCCGCGGCATGTGGGATCTCCCCGGACCAGGGCTCGAACCCGTGTCCCCTGCATTGGCAGGCGGATTCTTAACCACTGCGCCACCAGGGAAGTCCCTACATTAGGGTTTAGTATTCTACTCTCACAACCTTTGGTCACATTAAATTCTTTCCATAATAAAAGGTATTGCATTTTTGTTATCTTGGATGTGGGACCTCATGTTGCCATCTGCTGTACCTGTGATGGCATGGGCCGATGAGACAAAGCGGGTGACAGGAGCCTGGGACTTCAGCTACCAGAGTCAGAGCAGGCTCAGTGGCACAGCTCTCTCAAGGGGAAGGCTGGGTGCACCCTGGGGCTGCAGGGACTCTGCTGCCCAGGCGTGCTGACCAGTGCCTGGCAGGAGCGTGGTGAGTGCCCTGCAGTGGCCCCTCTGTGAGGGGGATGATGACGGGGATGATGACATGAGTACCCTGGAGACCTGCACCATGCTCCCAAGGAAGGCGAATGCTTCACTGGGCTCCACCCCTCGAGTCCCTCCCCTCCGTCTCGAGAGCAGTGGCTGCCTTGGGCCTGGATCCCACGGTGGCCAGTCTACGTGGTGGGATGTGAATGGTTAGCCAGCCCGTGCAGGGGGGAGGCTCTGGCCCACCTTCCTTTCACCCATAGCCTCCACCCAGCTTCTCTGCTGGCTGCACCGGGAGCCCGGGGCTGGTTCTGTTCGGGCAGGAAGGAGAGCACAGCAAGAGCTTGAGAAGCGATGACCTGGCCCTGTTCCCTGCCCCTCCCACCTGCCAGCCCTCTCTCGTCAAGGGCCCCAGCCTCTGAACTCCTCTGGCATTGTAGCCCGGACATGCACACTTGTGCCACGTGCATGAGTCTGGTCTCCAACTCCTCTAAGCTTCTTGGCGGCAGGGCCTAGGCTTCATTAGGTGCCCTGAATCTCCCCAGTGCCTGGCACAGGGCTGGGTTGAGAATACGTGCCAGTCAAATACCCATGGATTGAACTCATGCAGACGCAACCTCAGGAATGACCTAACAGTGCTCAGAGATGAACATACACACATGCTTGTGTCTGTGTGTGGTGCCTGTGACAGGCCAGGCACTGTGCTTGGGGTGCAGTAGCAAGCACGAAGACCACACCTGGCCTCATGGGAGCTCCCAGATGGAAAGGCCTGCCGAACCGTTCATGGCAGCTCTCTGCAAAGGAGAGGGCCCTGGACTCACTACCTGGTTGGGAAACAGTCAAGTCATTTGAACCAGAGTTCCCCTACCCGAAGTCTCCCACTAGCCTGCTATGGATGTGACTGACATTCCTCCTCTCAGCTGGCTGGCCTTGCTGTGTGGCCTTTTGGTCCAAAGCCGCTGGCCACTGTCCTTTAGCCCCGGATCTGTCCCTGCCACCTCCGAGCCATTGATGACTCCATGTATTTCATTTCCTAAGTTGAGATATTTTCAAATGGTAACAGATTATGTCTTGCTGGAATGCCTTCAGAAGTCAAGCAAAGCCTGTTTGTTACCACAGCCTTTGGTATTCAACATATAAATATTTACTGCCCCTTTCTTGTGAGGATTTGAACACACTGAAGGATAGGGTTTATTCACTCCATATTTCAACAAAACTCAAATGTTTGCATGTCCAGGACCCATGCCGGCAGATAGACCTAAGAATTGTTACATGTGAGTCCTTCCAAAGTGCCAGGCTTTCCAACTTATGCCTTCACACCTCACAATGGCACTTTGTGCTGCTGCTGTCCTGATGCCTCAGGAAACCACGGCAGTGTCACCCAGAGCCAGTCCAGATAGGTGGGCTCAGAGCCTGGCCCACCCAGGCACTGGTTCTGAAGCTTTCAGGCTTCCTGTCCCCACCTTGACCCTAACGGAGCAATGACAACACTTACCAGCTGGGTGATGTTTGCTGGGAGAGCCTCCAGAACTCGAGCAGGGGCCTGATGCCATTAGTCCTGCGTACAGCTAAGCCTGCTTCTCAAACCTGGTCCGGGAATGAGTATTTGGCCAATTTGATTCTCTACCTGAGAAATGAACTAGAAAATATTTTTGTTTATCCCCTTCTCGCGGCAAGTGTGGGGATGTATTAATTAAGCCCGTGCCTTAGTAAACCCCAAACTATCGAACCCCACAACTGAAGGACACTGTCTTTGCCCATTCATGATCCAGCAGTGCTTCAGAAGGGTCCTAGTTCCTACCATGGTTTTTCCACTGTGCATCCAAATGTAGAGGCTGGTAAACTCCTTTTCCCTACCTGGGTTTCCTCCTCAGGCTAGAGAAACTGTTTTGAGCAAAGAAAAGCTCTAGTTTCATGTTCCCGGAGGCTGTCCAGAACGGAGCCTGGCAAACAGGCCTGAGAGATAGCCTTGCTCTGGCTGGCTTATAAGCCTGCCTAGTGACAGAGGACAGCCAGTGTGTGGCATAAAAATGGGTGCTGCCCCATAGTATCACCCTTGCTTGGGGCTTCAAAAACAGGTGGCGGGGCAGCCCTCACTAGTGTTGGAGCCCCACGGGGAGAAGGGAAACACCATCAAGGCAGTCCTATTAATAGGACTGTTTAACAAGCCCCTCTACGCCCCCTTTCTCCAAGTGCAGCCTTAAAGAGCCCGGTCTCAGACCCACCTGGCTAATTCAGCTGTGACTCACTTTCCTCAACAGCTTCCTTTTGTTCCCTGGGTTACTTTGCTGTTGGGAGTTACTTTGCTGAGTGCATGAGACCCACCTGGGAGAGCTTGTTAAACAGCCCTACTCTGGCTGGTGGGCCATGGTATGCTGCAGGTCAGAGGAGCAGGAGCCCAGGAATCCTCTTAACAAGCACCCCCAGGGCATGGCCAAGGATCCACTTTAAGTAACACCACCATGGAGGCTTCTGAACAATTCTGCCAGGCAGAGCACCAAGTGTCCAAAGTTTAGAGATGCCACTGAGTAGCAGAGGGAGGGGATGACACAGTCTCACTCCGGCTGACAACAGATCTAAGGTACATTCTCCGGTTTTGAACCCTGGAGTGTGTCACTCCAGTTCTGGGGTCGGTCCCCTGCCGTCTCTTTATTCACCCTGCCTTGTACAGGGAGGGCACATCTCAGGGGTGGGAAGCATCTGTGAGATACCGAGAAGTCCACCCTCACGCAGTCCGGAGACGGCCGCGGAGCCGGATTTTTCCGTCTTGCAGATTCAGCCCTGGTCACATGCTCTATGTAGATGACGACAGCTGGCACCTGAGTGCTCCCTTGGTCCTGAGGTCAAGTGCATTATAAGCATTATTTCCTTTAGTCCTCACAGTCACATCATGTGGTTAAAGCTACTATTATCCTCATTTTATAGATGAGGACACCGAGGCTGAGAGAAGTAACTCGCCCGAGATTACCAGCTACTGACAGAGCCGGGATTTTGAACTCAGGCAACCCGACTTCAGAGCCCAAGCATAATCCACTACACTCTATTATTAGAAATCGAATTCGGCTCTCTTCAGTCCTAGTTCAGGGCTCTCATCTACTCTAGTCTTGTTTTGTAAACCTTTCCAAGTTGATAGCTCTGTGAGCTGACATAGTTCTTTGCTGAAGTGGTAGCTACTCTACAGATGGGATTAGCATATCAAGAATTTAAAAAACTGGGCCATTAATACCCTTGCCCTTGGGGCAACTGTAAAGGAAGGAAAATATCAAGCTCACCTCTGCAAGAGAAAGAGGTGGCTTTTCACAGGACCAAGCAACTCACCAGGGCGGTCCAGAGCGCAGTGCCGAGAACCAGCCACAGAGAATAACCTCACTGAGTGAACCGTGGTCAAACTTTGGTGACATGGAGGACATACACTGGCTTCCTAGACATGCGTACCAGAAGGAACTTAGCTGTGGCTTTCATCTGTCCCCTTCAGCAAGCACAACCTCCAGCCCGGCTGCTCTTACCTGGTTCTCCTTTCCAGGCAGCTGCTCCCAGTGGCACCGCCTCCTCTCCACCACTTGTCAGTCAGGTGGTTTGGATTTTCCCAGGTCAATCAGCTATCCTGCTGTGGCCCTTTTCTTCCAACTGGTTTATTGAAATTTTGAGAAGCCTAAAACTCAACCCCTTGTCCAGCCAATATCCTGGAGCCAGGGACTGGCTCTCGGGGACGTCCCCTACCCCAGGGCTGGCTCGACTGTTTGCTTCACACTCCATCTCCTCACCAACACGGCCGCAGCTGCAGCTTGGTTCTGATGCCCAGCCTGACCAAGCCAACTGTGTGTAATATGGAATCTACAATTAAGTCCAGATATACAAAGGGATGTAGTAAAGCGCAATGAAAGGGGAGGAAACCATACTAACTTTGAAGGCTTAGGAATTCACCTGACCTCTCACTCCCATTTTTTTCCCCTTATTCGTGTCTCTTTCCGTCTTAAAAAGAATGACTTTAATAAATGGGATGCTGCTCTCTCCCAGCATCCTTGTTTTCCTTATCGCGATCATAGTTTTTGGGGGTTGGTTTGATCACATTACAAAATGCCTCTTATAAACATGAAAAAGAATATATATATATAACTGAGTCACTTTGCTGTACAGCAGAAACTAACACATTGTAATTCAATTATACTTCAATAAAATATATTTTTAAAAAATGCCTCTTATGGAAACATGATCCACCACCACCTGTCAACTCCCATTAACCAAAACGAGATACCATGGATTTGACATCCAATTGATAGGAGCCCCAGCACCACCACTCTAAAGAGTGACAAATCAAAGAACTGATTTGACTTCTCTCCCTCCCTTGGACTAGGAACAGCAGTATTTCCTGTCAGCCAGACAGGAAAACCAAAGCTGAGCTGTATTCTGGCCATAAATCCTTTCTTTCAAGGTCAAATGAGTTCAGGCCGGTGTTGGTCCCTAGCCCAAGTAGAGCTAACTGGATGCTGTTGAGGCCTCCTTGACTTCCAGTCCGTGGCAGCACTGCTGCCTCCTATTACCATGTTGGAACTCTCTAGAAACTGAAAAGTCTTAGAGCATACCAGTCACCCCTGGACTGGACGTTTCGTTACCAGGAGAAACCCAAACTCACAGCTCCGGGCGACCAATTCCCCAAGGGTCATTTATTTAGCAGGAACTGGATCCAGAAATGTTGCCCTGGATAACCCCATCCCTGTTGCAACCTTAAAAGCTTCTATCCAATGAGCAAAGTCACCCCCACTGGGTTAGCCACCCTCCGCTGCCCAGGCTGGATGGAGCCCTTAGAACACAAAGGGGACCACTCTGGCTTACAGTCGCTCCCAGCCTGCAGGCTCCTCCCTCAGGCTCCCACACAGGCCCAGAGGCCTCCAGGGGGCTCTTCCCTCTACCAAGGTATCTTGGCCTCTGCCGGGGCAAGAAGACACCACCACCAAGAAGGATAAAATAAGTTTTTATTTATAGTCTTATAGTAAAGGGGAAGCCTTAACTTGCAAGACAATTCTTCAGCAGTATGTACAACATACTTTTTATCTCCATGGAATGGAATCAAACACGGACTGAGACTACAGAGTATACACTAGAAATCAGCAAATGCCAGGAACAGAGTAGGAAAAAGACAAAGAAATGAGGCCTAAACACACAAAACCCTTCACTGGGATCTGCGGACCGCAGCCAGAACCAGGGCTGGATCACATAATGGGGACAGGTTCCAGGACAGCTGGAAGGGGAGGGGGACGAGGGTGGGGAGGGGTCTGCACTGGGGTGTGGGTTTAGTATGAGGTGAACCGCTCTTGGTATTTACATAGAAAATCAGTTGGCTCTATTTCTTAGAAATACACACGGAAAGAAAGGAAGATTTGATCATTACTTTATGAATCTGTCGTTTTGCAATACCGACATCATCAGAAATAGGGACAATTCACTCAGATTCAAATTTCAGTAGCAGGAAATAAATATCAAAACATCATCACTGGCCCTCAATACAAAACCTCTACCCCACCTGACCCTCCCTCCTTGTCCCGCCCCCTCCCACCCCCTGGCGGCTACCGCTTCACTGCTGCTGTCCCCCCACAAACCACACGAGTGTCACGCGGCCCTCCCTAAGGCTGGCTGAGAGAAGCAGGAGTGAAACAGGCCAAAGACTCTGCGCTGCAAATCTGTCCCCACTTCCTTTTATACCACAAACTTCTTCAAGGATCTGGTCTTTCAACAGGAGCGATAAATAGCCTTTTGGGGAAAAAAAAAAATCCTTAAAAAGAAGGGGGAATAATTCTGATTACTCCAAACTGGTCATCTTCTTAAAGTAGAGCAGTCCACAGATTCACAAAGTCTATCAAACAGCGGTGAGGGTGGCCCGGGAGGAGAGGCCTGGGAGGGGCAGGAGTCCCCCGGGCACATGCGCCCGGCAGGGCTGGAGGAGCTGGTGGGTGGTCAGGACACCATGTGCTCAGAGGTCTGGCCGGCCGTCTGTCCTCCACAGAAAAAGCTGCCAAGTTGGGGTGTTTTGGTTTGAATATTCCTGGTGGGGACAGGGAATCCCTGAAGGGAAACGTTTAAAAAAAAAATAGTGGAAATGGGGAAGGAGAACGAGAGCTGTTGTCCAAGAGCTTCTACGTAAAAATAAAATTAAAAAAAATAAAATAAAAAAAAAGAGGAGGAGAAAAAAATAAAGAGTCTCTTAAATGGTTCTGAGGGTTTTAAAGATGAACTGAAAGGAGGATAAGACGATGGAGGAGACAGACAGTTTTTATTGCTGGCCTGCCCCATGGAGCTTAGCTGGCCTCCATCCGGAGCTTCTTCCTGCTTTGGGGCTCTTCGGGCTCCGACTCCGAGCTGGAGTCTGAGCCCCCATCGAAGGCAGAGATGGTGCTGCCCTTGGCGTTGGTGTAGAGGCTGTTGTCTGAGGAGGGGTAGTTGGTCTGCAGTTGGGCACTCGACCTCGCCTTCTCCAGTGCACGGACTGAAAGGCAACCAAGCGAGCGGGTTACAGCCTTCTGGAGACTGGGGGAGTAACCGAGTCTCAGGTCAGGGTCCAGCCTGTTCTTCCGAAGGGCTTGCTGGCCCCCGAGGCTCAGGGTGGCTCATAAGTAACTCCCTTCTGGTGGCTGTTCCACCTGCACACTTCATTTCCCTCCGCCTTTCCCAGCCAGAGCTGAGCGCTCAGTGGATGTGGCCAGCCACTCTGCAATGCCACCCAACCCTAAAGAGAAGGCTTGTGATGTCACTGTCCTGCTGTGGAAGCCCAGTACAGAGACAGGAGCACGAGCTCCCCGTGGGACCCAGCGGTGCAATAACAGCGAAGCTGGCCTGGCAATGCCAGGCTCCACAAGGGTGTGAAGGCCACACATCAGCAGGAAAGGATGACAGAAGATGTATCAGCCAAAGAAAAGTTTTGGCTTAGCTCTCAGGTACAAGATCCACTTGGAAAGACAAGCTGGACACTTGGAAGCAAGTCACCAATACACACAGAATACCTGGGCTTTCCGACACATAGCCCCTACATGCAGGCTGCTCGGCCCGGTAACCAACCCGCTGCCGCCTCCCGCTGCCCATCCCTCGTTTCAGCTCATCTTGAGCCTGGAAGGTCAACCCATTTATTTTAGTTTAGTTTATTTGAGGTGTTCTAACCCAGGTGGTTACTTGCATTTCCTTTTACTTGCATCTTCCATGAGGGAGGAAGAGAAGTGAATTCCCCAGGAACAAAGAACTTGATCAGCTCTCGCTTTCCCCTGTGGTTGTAGGAAAAGGCGGATGTGAGCATTGGAGAACAGCATGGGCCTGGCCCATAGGCTGCCCTGATTGGACTACCGTTGACAACGGGGAGCGCTCACTGTCCCTGAACACCTGGAGTCTCTGTGGCGCTTACACAGCACACTCCAATTCAGGGACCTCAAAGCTCTTTTGAGACACCTGATGCCAGGTGTGACCCCTACGACAAGCAGAGCACCTGAGCCCCAAGAAGGGGAGAGAGAGTAGGTCAGAAAAGAGTCTGCAGTGTCTAACCCCTATACTCCACTGTTCCCTCACTGAGGGCTCAGGTCCTTCCTCAGGATGGCTCTACACTCGACTACTCAGGCCCAAGAAGCAGGGCCACAGCTGCTTAGGAGCACACGCTCCGTAACTGGTTCTGACTCAGCAGGCCTGGGTGCGAAGCCCTGACCTGGCTGGAGCACAGCAGGGCCACATGCCCCACAAGCTCTGCTGCTCACCTTGCTGCTCCAGAAGAGCATTCTGCCGCTTGAGGTCATCAATATCTTGCTGGTGTGTGTGGTTTTTCCTTCGCATATACTGGATATACTCTGTGGCTTTGTCTAGGATTTGGGCCCGGGATGCCTGTTGCAATATGAGAAAAAGCAAAGGGGACAAAATAAAGACCTAGTCCACGCAGTGAAGAAACCATGCCTTTCAGCAAAGACGGCACGAGGGAATGGAAGCAGGAGGGTGAGGGGGCACAAGGCTGAGGAAACGGCGTAAGTGCTATCGGGAATCTTGTTTATACCAGTCAAGGCACCAGCTGCTTTACATAGCTTACCTCACTGGCTCTCTCTGAAGAGACGGAGCTCCACCAGGAACCCAAGGCTCAGAGAAGTTTACTGGTTTATTCAAAATAAAAGAGTGTAGAGCCTGGATTCAAACGCAGGTCCATCTCACTCCTGAACTTGTACCCTGCCCACCCCCTTTGGTTCTTTAGGTTGCTTTCATGTCTTCAGCCAGGCTATTCTGAAAACATTAAAATGCTACTTAACTGAGACCTTAGGCCATTCGCTCTCTGCTAGGGCCTGGCTATAGGCAGCTGGTCCAGAAAGACAAGATCAAGATCTCAGCTGGAGGTGGCTCAGGATGGGAATGGGTACAATGCTGTCAGGATGGGAATGGGTACAACGTTGTTCATCAAGGTCCTAGATTTCAGACAAGCTTTCGGACCGTTGTTAACTAGTTCCAATTGAGCCATGCTGCTTTGTCATGATTTCAGCCTCTCTGGCTAAAGAGAATTTTGTGAAAGCTGTCAGAGATTGATGTCAACACAGGAAGGGCATGGGATTGGGCCATTTCAGGAAGCAACCACACCTTTACCATGGCTGTGGGTAGCCTAGGCACTGCCCTGTCAGAGGAACAAGTTAATGAGCTAATAAAATGGATGTCAGGTTACTGGGCCCCTGGAGGTCAAAAGTACCCGGAAGATTCCCTCCAGGTTGCAAACATGGCCAGGCAGCCAACCAGCTGAACTGGTGGAATGGTACAAAGCCAAGAGAACTGAAGCCCAAGGCAGGGTAGTCTAGTAGCCAAAGTATGGTGGTGAGGCACCTCAGGCACCTGAACTGGAGCAAAGCTTCTTAAATGGCAAAGAAAACAGCCACACTCAGGCGAGCAAAACTAAATCCACCTGTAGTATATTCTGACAATCTCAACTCATAGACTTCAGCAGGGCTGGGTGTCAGGGGGGTTTGGAAGGCCTGGGTTTATTCACCAGTCCTCACAAGTACTAGAGTTTCCAGGCTTTCCTCTTATAGCATCCTTAAGGCAACTTCCTCAAAAGGAAATTGTTCATATTCAACCATTTTTATCTGGTGCGAATTACATACAAGGCACGGAGCAGACACTGTGGGGAAACAGAATGTATTAGTCACGGCTTCTTCTGCCCAGAAGCTAACTTACTATCTAGTTGAGGAGATAAATATATTTATCTACAGACAAATCACAGGGCAGTACCAACAAGTGTAACTTGAGTAGTACAGATTAGAAAGGCCATGGGAAAGATGGCTTCTGGCTGGGGTGATCACCTTCTGAGTGCCAGGCATTAGCCTCGGCTCTGCACACACAGGCTCCTATCTGAACCAGTGAACCCTGGGTTAGACTGAGGTGGAATCTGTGGGAAAGGGTTGCTCTGGGCAGGGAGAATAGCACAAGCAAGGGCATGAGGGTGGGGACCGGACCAGGCCTATTTCTTTAGTTGAATAAGTCAGCTTATGCAGAAAAGAATGAGAGCACCTACCAACGGCGGCTTGCAACTCTGGCTACAAGGCCACTTCAGAAGCTGTTTCCCATTTCTGCCAAAGGGGACTTATTAGGGTTAATTACTAGGTGATAAAATGAAAAAAAAAAAGGGGGGGGGGCACATATTTAGAAGGGACTAATTAAAATACCCTGCCTCTCTGGATGCTAGAGATGGGATTAAAAACAAGTATTGTAGGACAGGTGGCAGGGTGGCAGACTGGGGAGAAGAGTTTAGGAATCCAGGAGACGGGTACCTCCTAGGTCCTGTCGTTAATGGGCTCTGTGACTGCAGACACAGTATTTCTCTCCGTGGCTACTCCTTATCTGATGAGAAATTCTCTCAGACTCCACCTAGCCTTCCAAATTCTATGCACTCCATCACTGATCTAATTGTTATGCATATTTACATCCCAGTCTCTCTTTAAATTTGCCTATGTTTTCAACTAACTGTTGTTCCCAGAAAGCAACATTAACCCTTATTTAACTCCTCATTTGCATCTGGCACAAGGGAAAAAAGCAAAATCTCTGAACAAGAGAGCACTTGTGGCGCTTGCAAATGTTCAGAGATAATTTTTAACAAACGACCACACTGAGTAGCAGCCTGAGTGCTCCCAGTTTCTTCTTCACATATTTATACATGAAACCACGAAGTGAAAAGGGAGAAGTAAGCACAGCACAACAAACCAAAGAGAAAGATGCCATGAGAGATGGAAGTTTTTCCACCTCAAGGCAGTTTTCGGATGAAGATAAAATTCATAGATGCTCAGAAAACAGTGTCTTGGGATCAAGAGGTCTCCATAGAAGGCCAGATTGGAATAAACCCAGCACGAAGCCTCCAGAATGCTAATAAGCACCGCCCTTCCTCCACACCCCCCCCTTGCCTAAGTAGAAGCACCTAGGCCACTTGGGGTATCCCTGACCCCCACCTACTAAGTCCAAAAGCATGGTTCAATTAACTTTATTTTGCCCCCTCCAGGGTACTCAACAAGAAGTAAAGTCCCACAAGAAAAAATTTAAAGTACAAAACACAGAATTCCCCCAAATTTACATGTGCATCTAGTCCAGGGAAGAAAAAGCAAAAGGTTGAAGGTAGAAAATGCTAGACTCAACTAAAATCCCCTCTCTTCCAGTTTTACAAACCATGCAAGATCATGTGACCTGCCACAGGGTTAAGGTGTGGGCAGGCCCTTGCCTTTATGAGTTTATACTGTGAACAGCTGACATGAAGCCAGCAAGAACCCTGGGCTTTATGGCCTGGACTATGGAATGGCCCTGGGCTTTCGGTTTCTGTTTTCTAAACCGTGCCCAGTCGGCTAAGTCAGCAATCTTCGTGTGAGTGTCCCTGAGCAGATAACACTTGGTAGGTCAACATGTCCACAGATTGACTGTTGCCTTTGGGTACCCAGTAAGGACCTGAATAACTTCTTTCCTGCTAGTTTTTACAATTAGAAGGTACCAATTCTCATTCTGCCTTTCTAAGCAGAAACATATCTCTTTAATGGTTTGGACACAGGATGGCCTATGGCCAAGGGCACCGAAAAGGCATTGGACCTTCTGGGTAGTAGTTTAATGCACAGCGGCAGTCAGGCTCCTCTTTTCCTCTGGGAGCCACGCAAAAGGACATTGGACGCCCTTGCCCAATCGCGTTCCAGAGCCATGGCTGCACACAGCGATACAAATGATGATGATAATGGCAGCAGCTGAGTTACTTACTAAATGCCAGGCACCCTCAGACAATATTCTGATGTGTTATTTCCCCTATTTTATAAATGAGGAAACTGAGGCACAGAGCTGTAACTTGCCTGATATTACATAACCAGTGGGTAACAGTGAGTCAAGATTTGAACCCAGGCCTCCAGGACACCCTATTTTGGGACCACAGAGGAGGCTGTGGAACTAATGAAGAAGATCAATGGAATCTGGAGAGTCTGAGCAGGAAGAAAAGGACTACGAAAGAGTCACCCAATTTGTCTATAAGGATGTCAATGAAGAGCCTGGTGAGGGTGATTTCCTTGAAGGAGTGATTTTAGGTAAATCATCTTCACACAGGTAATGGGGTGCAGGAATGAGCTGAAGTTGAAGCAAAGATGAAGACTGGTTTTTAGAATGAGGCTGAAAAAGTAAGAAATGGAAAAAAAGTAGCGTGTAATAACAGCAGCATTGAAGGAAGATTGTTTTTCTTTTTCCTTTAAAGGCAGGTGAAACTCAAAGTGACCCCTAGCAGAGAAGAAGCAAATACAGAGGAAAAGCCAGAAGATGCAAGTTAGCTTGAAAGAACTGACTGAACCTGGGCCTGGGCGAGGGGAAACGCTGGCCCCCCACACTGCTCTGGCTTCATTACCTAAGAAGGGGAAACCCGAAATGGACAGCGGAGAAGACCCAGCGTGGCAGAGGGGCCCAGCGGTTCCTGTGCCACCTCTCCTGCTCGGACGCAGGTGCTGGCCTGTTTGCATCCCTGCCCAGAGCAGCAAGGAGATGGAGAAAAGGGCCACCCCAGCCTCCAGAGGCACCCACTTAAACAGAATTCTGTTTGGGCACAGAGTGTACTCACCTCGTGTGCTGCAGCAAGCATCAACTACCTATTTCACGAGAGGCCCCAAAGCCAAGAGTTTGATTCTAATTAGTACCTTTTAAAGGTCCCAAATGATTCTTGAAGTAGTTAACACTGATGTTTAGGATGACATCCAAGGTCATTAAATCCCATTTAAGGCAGTGGTTCTCAAAATTTTTCATATAGGGCAAGAGTCCCACACATTTCTGGAGCTGTAAATCTTTGTGTTTGTTTAGACAAAAATCCAAGTTGTTTAGAAAGCAGGTGGGGAGAGGTGAGGAAGAGAAGAGTCGTACTAGCTTGTTAACATTAGGGACACCATTGCTCTTCCCTAGGGTCCTAATGCTGACCTGAGAAACAGTCATCTTTGCTGTATTTATCATTTTTTCCTCTTGTCAAAATCAGATCCTACCAGGCTGATGCTACAGCTGCCCTGTTCCACCAAGAACCAAAACGCCACATCCTGGGGAATGAAAAAAGAACTACTGCCTGACTCACCAGCTGACATGTTTTGTTATTTTAAAGAAAATAAAACCATTATTTTCTGAAACCTGCACAAACTTCTACGCATAGTAAGGTAAAGGGAGGCCTAGGGCAAAGCTGGTGTACATTTTCAATTGAATAAGCCATGTTCTGGAAACAAAAATCAAAGCACAATAAATTCGGGTCTGTATTAAACTAGTTCATTCCAAAATGGAACCACCATCAATGCCAACAAGGGAGGCTGGAAGGCTGTGGGCTCAGAGTCAGCACAGCCATGTGACCCCTCAAAGGCTTCTTGTGCCTGGCCCTTCCAAGCCCAAAGGACCATTTTCTTGATTACTAGGGGAAGGCAAAGCTATCATGCCCCATTAAGGGCTTAAAGCTGGGAGCCAGACATTTGTTTAAGGGTCAACACAAATCATGTTTCAAACTTTGTATTCTTTTATCTTGAGCCCTTGGTAGTCTGAAATGAAGGTGTGACATTTCCCCATCAAACTCTGACCACAAGGGACGGGAGCACAGGGTTTCCCCAAAGAGGAAATACAACTAGTAAATAAACATGCGGAAAAGGATTTAATCTCACAGGCAATAAACAAAATACAAAATTACTTACTACCTTTTGCCTACTAAATTAGTCACCCCCTCCAAAAAAAAAAATTCCAGTGGTGGTAAAATTGGTACTCTCAAAACAATACCAAAAGACTAATCTTTAGTATTTGCTTGAAAAAGAAAGAAAAGAAAGAAGACATGAAAACAATCCTCCTGGAAAGCATTTTGGCAACATACAGCAAAAAATCAGATGTTCTTACCACTAGACCCAGCAATCCAACTTCTGGGAATCTGTTTTATGGAAACAGCCACATGCACCAAGATGTTCATCTCTACATTATTTATAAAGTTAAAAGACTGGAGGCAACCTAAATGGTTAAAAGAAACATGCCTCATGGCTAAATATGAACACTCTATCACTTGGGGAAAGGGCATGTTATGTGAAAGCATCAAGCTATATAGCCTTTACCCATGTAAAGCACGCGTATGAAGAGACCAGAGGGGAATACACAGATTGATAACACCATTGTTCTCTTGTTTCTTAGACTCCATCAATAAACACATGGATTTAAGAGCAGCTTTTGCTGAGGGAGGAAAAAAAAAGGGGCGAACTTTGTTTAACATCCACTTTAAGATGGCACCCAGTTTCAGTCATGTTAAAATGGGGTGTGGGATGGGGAGAGTGCATCTTTGAACCACACTGTCCAGCACAATAGCCACCAGCCACAGGTGGCTAATAAGTACTGAAATGTGACTAGTCTGTAACGCACTGTGGTATCCTAAATGGGAGGGAAATCCAAACGGGAGGGGATATATGTATATGTATGGCTGATTTGTTTTGCTGTGCGGTAGAAGCTAACACAACATTCTGAAGCAACTATACTCCAATAAAAATTAATTAAAAAAAAGAAATGTGACTAGTCTGAATTGAGATGTGCTGTAAGTATAAAACACACATTGGATTATCAAAACAGTGCAAGAAAATAATATAAAATATTCCACTAATAATTTTTACTATACTGATTATATATGGAAGTCATACTTACTTTTGTATATTAGGTTAAATAAAATATATTATTAAAATTAATTTTACCTGCTATTTGTGGCTCACATTAAAATTCCACTGGACAGCACTTGTCTTAGAATCTTAGAATAAAGGAAAGGTTGTAGTTGTGTTAGAGGAATGCAAGGACTGTTTTTCTTCTTCCCATTTTTCCAAAGTTTCTGCAATTTTGTTAGAGGGGGAAAAAAAAGAGAAATGCTAGAGGGAAGGCCCAGTAACCAATTTCTCTTCTTTCAAATCTCCAGATGGAAAAGCGGTGAGTTTCCTGACTCTCTAGTCTTCTCTATGGGAGTGAGCCCTCCCCTACTCTGTAGTGCAGAGACTTCCAGAAGGATGGACAAAGCTTCTGCCCTCAAGGAGTGCACCCTTCAGTTAGGTGATAAGAACTGTCACAGAAAAAAGGAAGACATAGGAGAGGCCCCATAAAGGGCCAGTGGGGTGTCAGGGAGAGTGATACCCCAGGGTTCTCAGGGTGCTGAGGCATTTGATACGGCCCTTGAAAATGGGCAGGTGGAGACTGACTGGCAGGGGAGGCCTCACTGGGGAGAAACACAGGAAGGCACATGGGCAGGAAACATGGGGAGCTGGGGAGCCCTTGTAAGTGGGTCTCTCCATTGTGAAACCCCAGTGTCATCTGGGTGGTGAAGCTGGAGTTGGGACCTTGGTGGAAGGAAAGAACTCAGATAAACCTGAAGATGACATTCCTGGGGAAACAGAGGAGGGTGTACACTGCTTCACAATAAGGGAAGGAGCAGAAAAAGCAGGAGGGCAAGTTGGGTACCTTATTCAGAGAACATGGAATGCCAGTCCTTACCTTGATGGGCACTGAAAAGCCCTTGGAGGCTTTGGCAGTGCAAAAATACAGTTAACAAAGAATTCAATGAATCAGTACATTTACAGTTGCTGAGCCTGGAGCTTAAGGGAGACCTGGACAACTATGGACAACAAGTTAAGATGTAGAAAATTTAAGAATAAAAGAACTGCCCAAGTTGGAGTCTGGCCAGGTAATAACCCCATTGAGTAGTAGGGTGAAATGGGTCGGGCTGTAGTTTACATTTCATTTAAAAGACAACCCCTTTAGCAGCCCAGATATGATGTAGAAACACTACTGCTGAATGAACTGCCTGCCTTAAAGGGTGTCCACTAGAGTGAGCTCCTCCCAGTGTGACAAGGCCAGGTGGAGAGAGGGCTTCCTTCCTTCAGTCAATAAACACTCGCTCTGCTCCCTACTGTGTGCCAGGCACCAAGGGAAGAAATATGACCAAAGATGTTCTCCCTGCCTTCAGTACTTACTACAGTGTAGTATGGGAGACGGGTAGACAGTCATCAAGTAACCACACAAATATGTATACAGTTACACCTGGGATAAGCCCGGGTCACAGTGCTGAGTGAGTTTAACAGGGAGACTGACCTTCAGCAGTAAGAACTACTATGTTCCCTGGTATAAGGGGCTATTTGGTTTCAACATCTACCTGTTAATGATACTGGGCTTTAACGAAGATGAAACAAATTAGCTCCGTGTTTTAACCTCTTACTTGATGCTCAGCATGTTATTATTGTTAATTGTTAGGTATAATCCTCTCCCCCAACAAGAGAGCAAGATCCTCAAGAGTAGACACCATGCATTAAACCTCTTTAACCTCTACGGTGCTCACGTTTAAAAACGTGAGCACAACCATGTGGGCTGTGGCGGTTTTCGTCCAAGAGCTGAGCAAGCCCACCATTTCCTCTGGCGCTCTCACTCCTCAGCTCCTTTCTGGGAACCTACCAAGAGCTGGAGTCTGTGACAGGAGCCGGCAAAGGCAGTGCCTTCAGAGTCTCACCTAAAGCAAAGGGACTCTGACTCACTGACTCTAAGAACTCTTACTTGCTGACTAGAAGAGACACTTTTCTTCTTTATTTTCATCTTAGGTTATAATCTCTTTTTAACATAACATAGCTCTATCCAGAAAGGAGAAATCCAGAGCACAACTGCCTGAGAGAGCAATGAAGTATGATAAATAGGCATTTAGGAAGAGACTTAGAAGACGAAAAATTACTATAAACCACTGTTCAGCTACATATGGCACTACTGAAACAGAACCTTCTTTCACTAAAGTCAGCCATGCTAAGGAGACAGTGATTGGATACAGTCACTCTGGTGCAGGTGCTGGGGCCAACTCACCGGGGGTGGGCACAGAATTACAGCCCCACGCAAAGGCAGACTAATGGGCTCGCCACCAGGTTTGCCCTCCACATAAAAGCGTGAGCGCAGTGCCAGCAAGCCACTGGGCAACACTCCCTAGCACCCAACCGAGGACCCTCAAAACAAGGAATAATTCTGTTCAAGAACAGTAATGTCTTCCTTTGAAAAGTGGGACCACAGTCGTTCTTGTCCTTGCTCCCTTACTCTGGTTGACTGGCTGATGGTTCTAATGCCATTCCATCTTTCCTGTGGGCTCCATGTCCAGCTGAAAAACTATGGGAAACAAAAGACTCAGGCAACAAGAGTTCAAGAGTCTACTTGTGAACAGTGTGACCTATGGCAAAACCCAGCTGGACTACCAACTATAATGATCTATTTCTCAGAGCAGCTACGTGGACTCAGACAAATTTATAAACTTTCAGTGACCCTTTACTCTGCACTTCGGTGTTGTCTACATATGCTACTTCAAGGGATAATATTTTAGTAGCAACCCTAGTATGACATACTGCCAAGATTACTGACCCTATCCAGGGGAAGCTCCCAATATAAAGACAAAATATAAGAATTTAAGCAAGATTTCTTTAAAATACCCTTAAATTGCTTACCCCTATGGTGGGGCAGAAAGAGTGAACTTGGCAACCAGCAGTGCTGAGTTCTAGGCCCTGTCCAGCTACAGACTGATCTTGAGCCTGTTTCCTCATCTCTGATACATTAAGGATGGCAGAAGCCCTAGCAGCAGTAATCGTCCAATTATAATAGTGTAGTACTCACCTCAGAGAACTGCTGTGCAGATTTCATTTTACATTGCAATACAGATATTAGGTAATACTGAATTTTTTACTTAAGCAAAAGGTGACCATTTTATAGTGGAAATATAGGAAACAAAGGATAAATAGAGTTTGGGTCTCACGTTTAAAGGTTTTTTTTTTTTTTTTTTTTTTTTTTTAGTACAAGTATCCCCCATTCTTGGTTAGGATTCAATTCAATCAGTATTAGTTTCTCTTTAAAAAACAAAAGGCTTATTAGAACACGTAGGACAGATAATCCAAATACTAAGTGAGAAGTCACCTGGAACATAAAGATGAACAAGTCAAAGGAGACTGGGGGCCTTCACTTCAAGAAACTGATCTAAGCACCCCCAAAACTCACAGGGCAAAATGATCATTTCATGATTATTTACATAATGTCAGAACCTTAATCACTGCAATCCAAATCAAGAATTACCCAATTCCCTTTGGTTCAAATACCACTTTAAAAAAAACTGCAACATTTAGGAGAACTAGGAAGTCTGAGAGACCAAAGTATTCTGTTAGACTCACTGCAGCACCTGTGAAACAGTGTTGGCAGGGAAGGAAAATAATGAAGATTGTGGAACTTAGTGGGAAGGGGCTGGGGTTCAACCAGAGCTAACAGCCACTTACTTCCTTTATTCATGCTCAACATGAACATTTGGACTGGAACACACAAAAGCATTCTGAAATCAGAAAGGCACCTGGTAAACTTCCACTGGGGCTTTGATCAGCTAGAAGAAACCTGGCCCCTCGACCACTCCTTTCCCCTAGTCTTGCTACTTCTCTGACCTCATCTCCTGCCACGGTCCCTTCACTCACTCTACTCCAGCCACTCTGGCCTCTGTCTCCTTGACAGGCCCAGGAATGCTCCCAGGTTCCTGCCCCTGGACTATTCCACTTGGCTTCCCTGGCCTGGAATGCTAATCACCAGATAGATGCATGGTTCTTTCCTTCACTTCCTTCAAGTCTTTGCTCAGATATTGCCTTGCCAGTGTGTTTTTTTGTCTGCCCTAATGAAAACTGCAACCCTTCCTTCCCTGTTTTTCTCCATAGCACTTATCTGATATATATATTTAATTATTAGTTCATTTTCTCTCTTTTCCTCACCACACTAAGAGCTTCTGCTTTTGTCTACTTTGTTCACTGCCGTATTCCCCACATCTAGGACAATGACTGGTATGTAGCACACCCCCAGTAAGTATCTGCTGAATGGAGTAAGTGAATAAATGCATAGGCCACAAAGAATGACAACTGTTTGGTTTGTAAGGTTACCAAATTCAAACTGTCATCTTCCTTGAAGAAAGGAGACAACAGGATTTAGGGTAATGTGATTTTAAGGACTTAAGGAAGAATGTTATGACGATGTAAAATAGACTGGATAAAGAAAAAGGTATAGTTGAGCTCTTAAGACTGACCTCTCCCAAAGTGTTCTTGAACTTAAGAAAGCCTAAGAATCACCTGACTGCTGGTTATAAATACAGATCTCTAGGCTTGCCTCCAGAAAGACAGATTCAGTAGTGATTCTGATGGGGGTGATCCACAGGCCATTTCTTGGGATACGTTGCGCCGGCGCCACTCCTGATTAGATGTGAGACTTAGAAAAAGGCAGCTCTTGTCCATTTACTTCACCGAAGCCATTTTAATTGATACCATGGCATATGAATAAGCACCTACTGTCAATAGTTCAGACAAACACAAGAGATAATCCTTTGTACATGTGTACTCTGACTAAAAGGGTGCGCCTCTCTCCCCATCATAAAGATTTCCTGTGGTGCTTAACCGTGTTGTACCCAGGAATGCTGTTATTCCAGGTAAGCACCTTGGTCCAAGGCCATTAAGCCAAGTGCACACTAAGTAGGCCTAACCCAGGGCAAATTCTGGTTTTGCAATGCTAGGTATTTACATGGCCTGTTTTATGTTTTTCATAAAGGTCAGACCTACCCCATCCTTTAGCCACACAGCCACACCTCAGATAAGGTATAAACCACGTGGCTTACCAGACTGGCAGTATAAATAAAATGAAACCATAATGGTCCCAAGTTTAATTCTGGATAACCAAACAAAACCAGGACTCCTACCACAGAGCTAAATCTGGAAAGCCATTCAAAGCCCACCTGAAAGCAACAATTTTTCTTAAAACGGTTGCTTTTTTTTCCGGTTGCTTCTTTAACACTGCATTATTGAACCAAAAACCAAAAACACACAGGTCTTCTTCCAAGTTTGCCACTTACACACTGAATAGCTGCAGAGAGCAGCCAGTTATACTGTGTGTCAAGGATGGAACTAACTGTGCAAACACATATTTTCTCCAAATTCCAAGGAGTGACCCTAACCCACAGACTTTTTACTCAAAGCTTCGGACTTTGTTTTTCAAATGTAGAAACAGCTGGTGCCTACCTCTCCAGGGAAAACAGTTTCTGGAAGGCCACCAGTGGGGTAGGGGGATGGTGGAAGAAGAGTAGTTATTTTTTTCTTCCATTTCGTATGAACATGTCTCTTTACTCAAGTCCCACATTTAAAATGCTCTTTACATGCCTTTGAAATAATAACTGTTGGACTGGGAGATCACTGGTGTCCAGATTGGTTCACATACATTCCTGGGACGTTTCATTTAAAATAAGTACTCACTTCGAACCATATAAAAGGAATTCTCATGGAGGTCCAGAGAATCACTGACCCCAGGAATCCTTAGCATTATCCCAAACTACTGTATGCTACTCTCTATATTACACTGTATAGTTATAATAATTTCTTGAATGAGTAATTTATTATACATAATACTAATTTTAAAAGAGAGCTCCTACTGATGTCTTAACAAGCAGCTCCATTATATCTGACATCGTTTGCCAAGGATGAACTACAGTAGGTAAGGTGTGTGATGACTCCCCGAAGAATCAAAGATTAAGGAAACCATGTCACCCAAATATCCCTGACTCCATTTCTTTCCAGAAAGGTGAGTGCCCTGCTAAGCCCCACAGTGAGTTCCAAGTTAGTGGTGGTTAAGCTAATCAGCTTTCTCAATAAACTCACCTTCTCTCCTTGGAGTGATGGGACCGAGTCCCGCAAACTGTGAAAGCTGTCTTTGATGTGGTCCCTACGTTTTCGTTCCAGTGCATTATGATGAGCCCGTTTGTCAGCCTGGAAGAATGGGAGGAAGAGCACATTAGTGATGTCAGTCCTTCTGCTTGGTACAGGTGAGTGGGTACAGCCTGGAAGTATATGCTGTCAGCGCTGTCCCAGGTGACTGGACTGGGAAGGACTTGTCGAGGTGGGCAGTTAGGAGTCTCCAGAATTAGGCTCTGCTAAAGGGGGAGAAAAGGGTGAGCAAGGCTTTCGACAGGAACATCCAAAGTAGCTCGATGCATCCAGTTCATGCATAAATAAAATAAAAGTTATTCATGGGGACAAAGTGTGACTCTCCTGCAGCATCAGTTTTCTCCCACAACTTACTTATGTGACACAACAGCCGCCAGTCCATGGCTGGGAGGTGACCAGGGAAAAGCTGCAGTGGGCCCCTTCATAAGACGTGATCACCCCCACTGTAAGAGATTCCCCATGGTGGGTACCCAGGAAAGGAGTTAGGTCACTGGTGCAGTGTTTCTTTCCACGTGAAACCATCACCATGACTCTGCTCTGGTCTCCAGCTCGCTAAGAGGTACTAGTTTTAAGACCTTCTTGCCAAATCATACAATAGAAACGAAAACCTCTAGAAAACCCAGATGCATGAATCTGCGATCATTATGACAGAGCTGATATAGATGCCAACTGCATTCTGAGCTCCTACTTTTTAAAGTGCATCTAAGGTGCTATTCAGCCAAAGGCTTCCCTCACACAGGCTGCCAGAAAGGCGGTTCTCAGACAGTAAACCTCTGACACTCACATATTCTCAATACATCTCCTCAGGCATCTGTGGCGTGTCATGCTTATTTGGCGGTATCTAAATACCCACAGGCCAAACTCCTTATCCTGTCCTGCTTAGAATCACAAAGAACAATCAGCTGGAGAGGGACACAGACTGCCAAGTAATCAGTGGCAAAATACACTGGCTTCAGGTGGAAGAGACAGTGCTGGAGAACACTGCAAGAGAGCTTTGGCAGGTCCCCATTAAAGGGGCGGTCCCTCCAATGAAGCACAAACGCTCACTTAACCTGAAGCAAGAACTTCACATCTGCGCTCTGGGAATTATGGGAAATACTATACTCTGAGAATTTACCCCCAATACACAAGGTTGCACTGGGCTAACCTAAAGAGGAAGTCTGTACAGAGGAAGTTCAGGTAGCTTTAATCTACCCAGACACAGCACCAGGAATTTTAAAAATGAAGCAACAGGAGTAAATAACTTGGCTTAGCATAAGAATGCCTCAAATGAATCTTTATACTAGACAAGATGTTCGGACAAAAGTCTATAGAGACAAGAGTTATAGGAATGAAAGGACTTGAAATTCTAGTATCTAATCCTAAAAGTCTGAGTCATTACAGAGGAAGAAGAGGCTGCGAGCAGCTGTGGTAATTTTAGTCACTTCCTGGTCTCTCGAGCACACCTCACCTATAGCTCTGTTGAACTGGACACACGGTTCCCATCACAGCCATGGTTCTCCATGGCATAGCACTCATTTTCAGGGCAGATGCCTGGAACACTTCTAAAGCTCTCCTAATCTTACGCCTGGATTCTCTGTAAAAATGAGTGTCTGCTGAACTCCAGGGATATGTGGAATTTACAGGGAAACTGAGGGAATGATCAGATAACCTGAGGCTAGAGGAAGGTATCATACAGCATTAGAGCAAGAAAAGTGCAGGTGCCTTCTATCAGCAGTATGAATAGCCTGAAAGAATTAAACATATTTAAGTACCTAGTCCTTTTCTAACTTACCATTCCCTCTAGTCATCTGTTGCTACATAGGTAAGTTGGCTGGATCTTAGACTAAAGACTTAGAGGGCTGAGAGATGGCATTTGGCATCTATCTGTCTCTCCTGTGTTTGCTACACACTCCCTAGGAGGGTTTATTTACATGCAAAATAATCGCCCAGCTTTGGTATCCAGCAGCAGCCCAAGATACTCCTGTCTACTAAATCACCCTGATTCCTGGCCCTCCTCCCAGCTTAAGAGCTGTGCACAGAAGCAGTGACACCAGTTACCCACAATCCCTCTTGTTGATACAAATAAAATTCTAATTGTCTGTTTTCTTTCTGGGAGAGTCCTGCAGATCTCAAATGGCTAGAATCAAGTTGGACTTGGTTTCCCTCAGGCCTGCACTAGAAGGGTGGAGCTAAGTATAATCTAACACCAAAATCATCCCCACAATGCACTACCCCCTTCCCATTCACTGAGCCCTGAAAGGACTCAAATGGACAAGTCTTTCGGTTAGAGGATTGTAAGTGAACTTGGCTGTGGACCATCAGCAGAAATCTTGGCTTCTCATCTGGGAAGCCAGCCAAGTTTGAGAAGTTGGCTCAACAAGGAAAGGCAGCAGTCCACTGCCTGGTAGAAAGCCTGGGCTGGGGACTGTTGTTCTCAAAGTAGTGGATGGAATTTCTGTGGTGGTTCCAGGCCCAATTTAACCAGCAGAAGAGTGGAATCTTAGACCAATCCCTGCTGCGATGTCCATCCCCAAGCTGCTACACTTAACCAGAGTCCATTTTAAAGCTCTCAGAGACAATGGCAATGATGTATTTTTCTTCTTCTCCAGCCTCACTTGAAAGAGCAAGTTAAAAACATGCAGAACTAACATGCTTAATTCCAGGCAACTCTGAACTAAATAATACCTCTAGTGGCTTGAAAGACCTTTACACATATGAAAAACCTTTACACAAGACTGAGAATTCTGTTTGGGAAACATTTCCAAATGTCCAGCCGGATGAATTCCCTTCCCCCACAACTCATCCAAATGGAGGGCCAGTTGCCAGGCTTATCACTGCTTTGTTAACTATCTTCGCTTGCTGGCAACCCTTTTTGAAAGGGACAAGATTTGAAGACTCCCAGTGTAAGGCACCTGAGATCCTCCCACAAACTCAAAACTAGTTTAAAAAAAAAACAACAGGTGGGGAAGGGCCAATTGTGTGTCTTGAACAAATAAAGCTCAACTCAGATGAGTCAGCTTTCTCTCAACTATACTGAGAAAGATGTCTGATAATGAAAACGGGTGATACCAAACAAATTCTAGGAGACAACAGAAACATTCTTGGGTTGTACAGCAGGCCCACAAATACCTCCCCTATACATCCTACAGGACCAGTGGCTGGATGCTGTCACTCTTTAAGTACGCTGGATTTGCAGTTTCCAGCAGACAACCCTTCCTTCAGGGCATCCTAGGCTAACAGAAATACTAAAGAGCCGTGTGATCTTAAGAGTGGCCCACAGATGCTCAACAGGAACTCCGACACCAAATCGATTCCAGCTTTGACATCTCTGCCAAGGTTTTTATTCAGCCTCTCAGTATTATTTCCACCAAACTTTCCATACTGGCAGCCAGAATAAAAATCTTCACCTACAATTTGTCCATCTCTGACACTAACAAGCACATGTTATCTTAAGTGTTGTTAAATGTTGAAGGCAAATGTTATTTTGTTAGCCAAGAAGTTGCTAAACTGGCAGTAGGTCATTCAAGCTAAGGAGGGCTGTTCAAAACTGAAGAAATCTCTTTAAATTATTTCCTTCCAACTTACTGCATAGAGAATACATCTTCCTTCAAGACGTTACATCAGTCAGCAGCATTATTTCCTGCAAGTTCTAGGTAGGCAAATCACAAGGGGAAATGAATGATCCATTATTCAAGTATGACCAAGGTTCTCCAGAGCAATGCCCTCTCTTGCAGGCCACGTGACACCTAACCCCATCTATAAGGGGAATCTTCTCAATTCCAATACAGAAAATTCCCACCATATATGGAATTAGAGTTGCCCAGTAAACATTTACTGCCTTTAAGAAATTTAAAGGCTGTATTTTAGAAAGAAGATAATGTTGCTTATGATTACTTAATAAGCTACTCTTATTAAACACTAACACTGGAAATACACAGGCTCAAAATTCTCATCAGAAAAGATCTATTTACTACTTCTGATGGGAAGCAAATAGGATAAATAAAACTGAATTTCTAAGCAACTTAATTCACTTTAATCAACATGAAAATTGCAACATGAAATTATGGGCAGCTAGGATGAGAAATTCACAAAGGTCCTTAATAGGAGATATAAATTGCAACTTCCCACCACCTCTCCTGCTTGAAGCCCACTGCCTGGTATACATTTTTAATATCCAATACATACATGTGTTTTCCAGGCTATTCAAAAAAATCACTTGGTGCCTAAGAAAACTTGGCAACGCTATCATCCAAATATGCCATCATACTATACCCATTTTCTTTGATCAACTATTTTACCATTACTGGAATCTTGAAAAAAGACTTTTAAATATAAGAACACCCTTCAACAGGTATTTTTAGGAACCAAACCTGGCATCCACATCACTGTCAACACTCGAAGCAGACACCAAGTACATGTATCATGTAGCACTTCTGCCATGCAACTAATTCCGGGTAAAAGACAGTAGTTTCCTGAGTAAATTCCAATCTCAAAGGTGACCAAGCTCATTCCCTTCTGAATACATTGCAATTTCTAAAGAAACAAAGAGCTCTGAGAAGTTAGAAATATTTCATACCAGAAAGGTCCAGAAACAGAATTGTACAAATCTGTTTCTAACCCCCCCAAAAGATATACTGTAACTGAAACATGTGCAGCTGTCATGAAGGATAAGCTGAAAAAGGTCTTAGGTTTCCAACTAACACACTAACCCTACATTTCTTGTATACGTTCATTCTTTACAAAAAAAAAAAAAAACCCCAAGCAGAAATAGAACAAAGATCACCTTGCATGAAATATACCTGCCCCAGAAAACTGTCTTTGAAATGCAACTTTTTCCCTCCAAAAAAATAATAAAAATAAGATAATATCAGTGGGATTCTGAGACATATTGAATTTAATAATAAAAATTATTGTTTGGGATTACTTCCTTTAACAAAGCTTACTGGTCACCGGAGAAGTTGTTTTCTGTTCGCACTGAGGCAACAGAAAAAAAATACTCGTCAAATCAGTTTCACTTTCTGTTACTGTTAGCCTGACTTCCTAACTCTGTTATTGCTGTGTATCCTACATTTCCTCTGTAGTAAGGCTGTAGCTATGGCAGTGACATTATAAAACATGAATGAATACCTCTTTTTATATTAGGACCCACAGGACTGTTTCAAAATAACTTTTTAAAAGTTCTTATGCAGTCCTAAATATTTGGTTGTTCACAGTCCACACCCTTTTCTGAACTAAGGCAAAGCTTAAGAACCGTTTCCCCAAAATTAAAAAAAAATATATTTATCTATACTAAATGTCAGGAAATAAACATAGTCACACAGAAAAAAAAAAAATCCTTTTTACCCTATGTGTTCACAATAATTGCTTGATATGCTACGAAATTTGTCTTTTGCTTCTTCTCTCTATGCCACTGTGATTATCTTGTAACAGATAATATTTAAATATCTCAGCAAGTAGATGTGTCAAATTAAAAACAAAGGGTCAGAACCACTCCCTGTGCCCACCCTCCAAAATCAAAGGGAAAAATCCTAAGCACCTTAACGGCGAACTGAAAACCTCCAGACCAGACAATGAGATGAGCACTCTAGGAGAGTGGGGACATTTTCATAATTTAATAAAACGATTTACATCAACAGCCATGTGGACAGGCATTCTGAAAAGCAGAAAGCGCTCAAGAACTGGAAGCCAAAATTTCACAAAGAAAATCCTTATAATTATAAGCCAATATAATTCCAATTTAAATAATGATTCTTCAAAGGAAGCCTAAACAATCCCTACCCTCCAATCCTGATCAAGCCCTAGGGCAGATTTTACAACCGGAGACTTGGAGGAAAAAAATGTTTTAAATAGACTGTGTTCCAAACATGAAATTCCATGTTTACATTATTAAGGATAATAGTAACTGAAAAAAAGGAATTTAATTTTCAAACGTATGTATAAATATTAAGTATCTGACAATACTTCAAATATTCAAAGTATTGTTTTCAAATACTTCAAGGAAAAATAAAACAAAACAAATTCTTTTTTAGTGACTAGTACCCAGGGATAATTTTAAAACCCCTGGAACAACTGCATTCTTGGATTTTATGGAAATATCAGCTTTCCATAAGTAAAGTTTTTCTAAATGCCTAACTCCTTCGACAACCTTGGAATCTGTGCTCTAATGAAGAGCAGGTACAATTAAGAGGGTTTGCTTTTATCCTGTGATAATGAAATTATTAGACCAGAGGTCTCAAAGTGGCATCTTGCAAATTCTAACAAGCCCCTAAACAACTTGATTGTCTCATAATTTTAAAAATCAGAAAAATAACATGAAAGTCTGGATTTGTAATCTTTCTTTTAAAATAGGAAGGTAAGACAACACTAAGCCCTCATTCCCACATAACAGCAACCCACTGGACTTTAGTGGCTGCCTTTTCAGAAGAGGCATGTGCACTCTAGTACCCCAGTCCTCACCTCTGCTCTCTACTTTATTCCTGACTATCTCACTGCCTGGGCCCCCCAGAGACATCTACATTTTGGACCCTCATTCTCTACACTTCCTACTGCTCCCATCTGTCAAATGTTAGATGCTATGGTTTACTCATTTCTCTTCTCCTCTGATTCTGATTTATTTTGTCTCTATTCTTTTTTCTCCCTCTAATCTATTCATGGAACACCCATAGTACTATCTCAGACTCCAAGGACATGAGATTTGTGTCTGTCTTAAGCCACAGAACCATACAGTCACTGAGAACATTAATATCCAAACTCTGAGAAATTATTGACAACACGGTATGGTCTCAACCATCACCTCTTAGCAAACCTCTCTCTACAGTGCCACTTTTCTTCAACAGTTCTTTTATTGTCTTTATACTGCTCCTTCAACTCAAATACAGTCAGACCACAATAAGCGACTGAATGTGACACGTTCACATTCAACCTTTGGCCCCTCTACATTTCCAATTTCTGCATTAGAATAATACCAGGTTGTGCTACATTCCATAGGTCTACAGAAGTCACGTGACTTTTGGTTAAAGGTGATTACTGCATGTGGCTTCAACTTCACACAACTATGCAGATACGGTTTAGAACCTACTTGTTCCTAAGTAAATCTGGCCACTTTTCCCTGAAATAATACTACAACTTACTTCAGCATGATGTGTTTCTCATTCCCCACTTCTATAGTGACAGCTAGAGCCCCCAGAGGAAACCTACAGAAGGATTCATTTCCTTGCATACAAATTCTCACTCACCTACAGTCACTGAACCTCACCACCTGAGAACCTAGAATTATGAGGTTTGCAAACCCGCCCCCCCCACCTAGAACCCCAGAACAAGGCCCCACCTCACCTTAGCGGTTAACAGGAGAGTTTACTACAATATTAAAAGTAACAGAACGATCTCTTTTTCTCTCTGACCCCAAAAAGGACTAGAATTGAACGGAAATGAAAATGAAACGGAGAGTAGGAGACGTACCGCAGATTGAAACCTCGGTTGCTCTTCCTGGAATAAGAGAGAAAAAAAAATAGAAAATATAGAAGTTATTTTTACACTTCACATTCAATAATAAGAAAGAAAATGCCGGCGGCAGAGGAAGCGGCGGGTGGGGAGTCAGCCCTACCCCCCCGCATCCCACGCCCCCATCCCCCCTAGCGGGATCCGGTAGCGGGGCAGGGGGGTCCCGAGCGCCGCCCCTCCTTCCGGGATCCGACCCGGGACAGAGGGCGTCCAGAGCACTGTCTCCTCTCCTCGCACCCAGCTCAGGGCGTCTGGGCACTCCCAAGCCCTCTCCGCCCTCCTTCACCCGCCAGGATCCGCCGCGGGTCACGGGAGGAGGGGGTCGCGGGCCAAGGGAGCAGGTCCTAAGCGCGGTGCCCTTCCCCAGGATCCGGACAATGGGATCCCGGGCGCACCCCGTCCCTGTCCCCCGGATCCTGAACTGGATAGGGTGGGAACGGGAGGCCGCAGCACCTTCCTCCACCGGGGGAGGTGGGGGTCCCAGAGGCCGCGTGTCTCCTCCCCACCTCCAGTCCCAGAAGGCCGCTCCGGCCAAGAGCCCGGAGGAGAGCGAGCCGGGAGCGCGACGGAGGCGGTCCCGGCCCAGGGTGAGGAAGGGGAAGGAGGCGGCGGCTGCCCGGCCCCCTGCCGCCGTCGCCCTGCTGAGAACCCCGGCCGCTGTCCCCGCCTGACAACCCGCAAGGGAAGGAAGAAGCCCCAGGACTCACGTCGCTCTCCACCTCGATGTCATCGTTATCGCTCATTTCCTACGGCCCAGGGAGCGGCCACTGCAGCGGCGGCGGGGAAGGGGGAGGGGTGGAGGGGAGGGGGAAGTCACCGACAACAACAAGCCGAGTCCCCCCACACACACACTCACTCACTCACTCACTCGCTCTCTCACTCACACACACACACACACACACACACACACACACACACACACACAACACGGGCGAGAACCACCTCCTCACTGCAGCACCGGATCAACGGCGGCACGCACGCCCGGTCGGCCCCCCCCCCACGTGACCAGGCTCGTCACGCTGGGGCCGCCGAGACTTGTAGTTCTTGTCCCTTTGACTGATGGCCCAGCTAGCTCCAGAAAAACTACAAATCCCATAAGGCACTGTAAACAGTCGTCGCCAGCCCGGCTTGTTGACGGAGCCCAGAGCGCCTGCGTGCCCCGTGGAGGGGGGGCGGAGAGAGAAGCGGCGCGGTGCCTGCTGGGAGTCGTAGTCCGCAGACCGCGAGTTGTCAGGAGATTTTCCTCCCGAGGCAGCAGAGGTGGCTGCTGGGAAGACAGGACACGTGGAGGGAGCTGGGGCTCCTGGAGCCGGGCACAGGCTGAGCGCCGGGCGCCGGGCCCAGGGGACAGGGTGGAAGCTCTGGAGGAGTAGCCGCCTGCCTAAATAACGCTGCCTCTCCTTGGTGCGACTGGTTTTACTCTGTCTTCTAGATGTGTGAGTCACTCTGCGTTGCGCCCTGGGGCGTAACGCCCCTGCTGGGGGGATGCTGCTGCGGCGAACTTGGGGGCGCGGCTCCGGATGCCCACGCGGACCCCTGGGATCTGGCTGTGAGGAGGTGTCAATAGTAGGTGTTAAATGGTATTACAGAATAGGCAAGATGACCGGCCTCGCTGAGGGATCACTCCCAGCCACGAGAATCGTGTCTTCATTCATCCGGCAGTGACCATCTTGTTACTCACGTGAGGGTCGTCCATTCACAGACACCCGCCCCTCAACAATCGTTTACGTGGAAATAAAAGCTCCTTCTGAATTTGTTGTAGCCTAAGCAGTTTGAGGAGTGTCCCAGTTCAGAGTACCATAATTAAGAATTGTGAAAAGTATCAAAATGGAAAGCTGGTGCAGCTCCCTATCCAGTTAAAATCTTATTTAAGTACTGTGGCATGAGGTGCGATCGTATCCATTTCACTAATATATATTGAACGTCCAACATGTGCCAGCACGGGAATGCCATAATATCTAAGACTGGAACGGACCCTGTCTTCATGAAGCTCACGGTTGTGGAAACAAAAGTGAGACTGCCCTGCTGCCATTTTAAGAGTGTACATCAAGTCCCACAGGAGGAAAAATACTGCTGATAATAAGATACTTTCAACCCTAAGACAAAGTATCCGAACTACTCTTTTACATCTGCTGTCTAAAATGAATGAAATCTTGAGCTTTTCCCATCAGTTACTGATTCCCTAATGAAAACTATTTTATCCCTGACTTTTGAATACAGAAATTTGGGAATATGTCATTTGTGACATATCTTCCCATGTGGGTATACTATCTATGCTGAAGAGATAAATGTAAACATGGTAATCTTTACATTTTTCCTTTAAATATCTGTTGTATTTCTTATTCAGTGGTCCAATCCTACTGAAGTCAGCAGTCTTTGCAAGTAAACTTATCTTTCCTAAATGCTTTTGTCTCAGTCTTCCTTTTTACACTAAGTGGGGGAGACAAGACATACGCAGATCATTATAGGAGCTGCTGGGCTAGAAGGGAGACAGGGAAGGTAGCTCTTGAGTGAGTTAATTAGCTGGAACCTAGGGCTAATTCATGATTACAATTATTGAGTGGCAGTTATGTGCAAAGCACTATAAGGCAACCCAGGCTACAAGTTAAAATCCCTCTGGGGGTTTTACAAATTCTGATGCCCAGGCCACACCCCAAACCAGTTAAGTCAGAACCTCTGGGAGTGAGAACCAGGTAGCAGTATTTTTTTTTTTAAAGCTCTACAGGTGATTCCAATGTGCAACCAAGATGGAGGACCCCTGCTACAGAGGATACCAAGATAAATAAGATAGTCTTCCACTGAATCGTACACTTTACAAGAGTGAATTTTATGGTTTGTCAATAATTTTAATAAAGCAGTTATATAGAAAATAGGATAATCTTTGCTCATGTGGAGTCTAAAAGCTGGAGTAAATTATGAACACAAATAATTGCAGCGAAGACAGACTATCTGAGTGTTAAATTAGCTACACAGGCAGTGAATGATGTAAGAGCTCAGAGGAGGGAGAATTATTTCCAGGTCTGAGGTGAGGTGGGGAGGTGTTGGTGACCCGGTAAATCTTCTTAGACTGTCAGCTCCACGAGCGGAAGGACTGGATCTGCAGAGACTGGGTCAGATTTTGGTCACCGTGAGTCCTCAGTTGTTGGATGGAAGACTGGGCAAGTAGGAGAGGTGAGGAGGAAAGGCTTTCCAGGTAGAGAGACTGGTGATTTTAACACATCTCTTCTTAGTAATTGATAAAATATGAAGACCTGTCAATCCAGTTAATAAGCACCCAATTGTAGAATATGTTCTTGTCAAGCACTCATGGAACATTTACAAAAACTGACCATGCTTTGAGCCATAAAGCAAATATTAACAAATTTCAAGGGACTGTGATCTTAGCATGTTCTTGGGCCTAATGCAATTAAAGTAGAAATAATAACTAAAAGATAACTAGAAAATCCTAATAAGTTTTTTTTTTTTAATTAATTAATTAATTAATTTTTGGCTGTGTTGGGTCTTCGTTTCTGTGCGAGGGCTTTCTCTAGTTGCGGCAAGCGGGGGCCACTCTTCATCGCGGTGCGCGGGCCTCTCACTATCGCGGCCTCTCTTGTTGCGGAGCACAGGCTCTAGACGCGCAGGCTCAGTAGTTGTGGCTCACCGGCCTAGTTGCTCCGCGGCATGTGGGATCTTCCCAGACCAGGGCTCGAACCCGTGTCCCCTGCATTGGCAGGCAGATTCTCAACCACTGCGCCACCAGGGAAGCCCTCCTAATAAGTTTTAAGTGACCCAAGTGAAGGGACTTTCATGAGGAAGGCACATACATAGGACAGAACTAGACATATGAGTGAAGAAATTTCCTCTAGTTTTCCTTTTTAGTACTTTTCTCATGTGAATAATAATCTAAGACCCTAAGAATTCATTTTTATATCTGTACACTTGAGTGTCTTTGGTAAAGCACTTATCAAGACCGGGCCTTGGCACTGGGCAGCCCAATCTAACCCCTTGCTGCTTCAAGTTTGGTTCAGTGGTGTCCACATCACCAGGGAGCTTGCTAGAAATACAGAGCCCACCCCAGACCTACTAAATCAGATCTGCACTGTAACAATATGCTCAGGTGATCCATACACACGTTAGAGTTTGAAAAAGCTCTGATGAGGGAGGAGGGGGACAGCAAATTGGGGGGCAGACTACCTCCATTTTCTCCTCAGCTCTTTTACAATTTGGCTTCCACTCTACCACTTGACTAAAATCACTGTTTTTTTGGCCATGCCAAGTGGCTTGTAGGATCTCAGGTCCCCAACCAGGGATTGAACACAGGCCCCCAGCAGTGAAAGCGCCAAGTCCTAACCACTGGGCCACCAGGGAATTCCCAACTAAAATCACTCTTATCCAGGCTACCAGCTACCTTTTTACTGCTAAATCCAAAGCCCTTACCTCCTTGGCCTGACAGTGGCCTTCTTCACCGTGGACCACGCCTCTTTCTCAAAGGCCAAGAACTCTCCTTTCTCTTACTTCCTTAACTGTTCCTTCTCTGTCTGCTCTGGTTCTTCTTGAACTGTCAATGTTTGAGTTCCAGTGGCTCTGTGGTGGCCCTCACCTCTTCCCCTCCCACCCTCTGCCTGATGGGATCCTCTGCCTCGTGAGGCTTCCATGACCATCTCTCTACTCTCTGATGGCGACCTCAAGACTTGAACTCTAGATGACTATATTCAATTTGTTTCCTGACAGGTCTACTTGGATTAGTCCACAGGCAACTCAAAACTTGAGGCTTATGGATGAGAAAGTAGGTTTGATTCAGCATTTGGAGTATGATTCATTCATATGAAGTCTAACGTATCTGTATGAGTATATATGTATAGAGAAATGTGTAGAAAAATATTCAGCAAAAATGTTAACAGCTTTTGTCTCTGGGAGGTGAGATTTCCAAAGATTTTTCTTTTTCTTTCCTTTTTAAGTGAGCAGCATCATTCTCACCAAAACAGTAGGGCTATTAAAAGACAACCACAGGGCTTCGCTGATGGTGCAGTGGTTGGGAGTCTGCCTGCCAATGCAGGGGACACGAGTTCGAGCCCTGGGCCTGAAAGATCCCACATGCCGCGGAGCAACTAAGCCCGTGCACCACGACTACTGAGCCTGCGCTCTAGAGCCCGTGAGCCACAACTGCTAAGCCCGCGTGCCACAACTACTGAAGCCCGCACACCTAGAGCCCGTGCTCCACAACAAGAGAAGCCACCGCAATGAGAAGCCTGCGCACCGCAACGAAGAGTAGCCCCTGCTCACCACAACTAGAGAAAGCCGGCGCGCAGCAACGAAGACCCGACGCAGCCAAAAATAAATAAATAAATTTATTAAAAAAAAAGACAACCACTATCTCAGTAAGACCATTATCTTTCTTAAGCAGCAAACTTCTCCAGCCATTATCCTGAGGAAGATGTCCCATCCTTTCCCCATGTCACTTATACTTGCTTTCTCTTTTTTTGAGGGGGGCAGGGGGGATGTAACCACAAGGATACCAGCAGGAACCATCTGGCATACTCAAATTAGGATCATTTGAGGAGTTTTAAATAACAAAGTTGTTTATAAATATGTGGGCAGGGTGTAAAGAAACTACAAGGGATTGCACACTACCATTGGGACTCTGTGCCCGCCCCTCGGCCTGTAGGGGAGAGGGAATGAGTGGTTATTAGAGCTGGGAGGGGGGCTGTATGGAGAGGGCCCTCTGACAGGAGCTCAGACTCGGGGCCCAGGACAATTCGACCTGGAGGGCCAAAAGGAAGATCTCTAGCACAGCAAAGGACCCTTTCCTCCTTTTACACATTTTCAGAGAGGGCTGGGAACTTCCAATCCTTCTTTTCTCTACCCTGCAGCCAGATTGATCTAGCAGGAATAATATATCTTCACTCTCTTCATTAAACCTTACTATCCCTCTCAGTGCCCTCGGGATAAAGCCTAGACTCCATAGTTTAGCACATAAAGCCCTTCATGATCTGGCTCCTTCGCTAGCTTCATCTTTCAGCTGCTGATCTCTCACCCTCTATACTCCAGCTGTACGGAATTTCTTGCCTTTCCCCCAAAGGACCATGTTTTCTTTTGCCTCCAGGAATTTCCACATTCTGGCACCTCCCCCAAACTACTCCCTCTTACTTCCCTTTTATTTTCATCCTTTGGGGCTTAGCCATCACCTCCTCTGGGAAGTCCTCCTGGATTCTCCAAAGCTGGGTTAGTGGGAATGGGGTGAGCCATGGGCAATCGGTTTCTCCTCTTGTTCTCCAGGCTGATGAGTCACTCCTCCTCCATGGGGTAATAAAGGAGGGAGCAGAGAACCAGAGTATTCCTACTATATTTTTTTCTCCCTGAAGAGTAGACTGTTCAGTGCCTTGAACTTTCAGCCTCCAGAAGTGTAAGCAATAGATTTCTGTGGTTATAAACCATCCAGTCTGTGGTATTTTGTTATAGCAGCACAAATGAACTAAGACAATCACCATCTGTTTTTATTTGGTGTTTATTTACTTATTTATGGACAATCACCCCACTAGACCGTAAGCTCTGTGAGGTCAGGGACCATGCCCATTTTGCTCCTAATCATATCCCTGGCACCCAGCACGGTAGCTAGCATGTGGTGGGTACACAATAAACAGTGTGGGACTGAACCTTGCAATTCTTTATTTCCATGCCATCATACTTTATAGACTGCATAGATAAATGTTCATTCATTCTTAAAAGTACCTGGAGAAAAAACACGAAGATGGTTTCACCTTTGCCAGAGAGCTGAGTAGCACTTCCCTACCTGACCTGAACACCCAGGGTTGATAGAAAACGATGAGGCTATTTGTTTGGGTTTTGCTCCACGCGTTGTGCTTGGCAGGGCAGTCCCTGCTAATAATGCCTGGCTCTGAATTCTTCTCAAAATGTGTTTCAACAATTCTGAGGACTTAGGGGTCAGCGTGGAGAGGAGGAGATTATGTCAAGGGCCAATCTGTGTTTAGCCATGCCTTACTTGTAGTCCTTGAACTAATTTGACTCCTTTGTCAGAAAACGAAAGGCATCTGTTCACAGCTTTCTTAAGAAAGGGCCAGCATAGGATGTTTTGTTTGATAGGGTTAGTTTCCTTGTAGACATTGGAAGTTTGTTGATGGAAGTTGTTCCACTGATCACTTTGGCTACTGTTAGTGATATACAATAGTTTATATTAGGTAGGAGAAATTTTAATATAATGGAATAATATTTCTCATGTTTGATCATATGATCAAAGCTCAATTTAAAAAGAGTAAACATGCAAAAATCACAGATCTTTAATGGAGATGTTTGAGGTTGAATGGGACAATAGCTTTTATTTAAAATAATAATTCAATCAGAGTCTTCATTGTGAGGCTCTCCAAAAGCAAAATGCATTCCTCAAGGCAGTTTGGAAGTCACTGCTAAGTGTGACAGATTCTGCAGCTTTGATCTGTCTTCTTGCTTACCATGCCAAGAATATTTTGCCTACCAACCCCAAGTTCCACATGTATGCCCCAGGGCACATGGTTTCTTCAAAGAAGTGTTCTTTGTCTCCTCCCTGTGACAAAACTGGGGACCTTGGAAGGAATATGGCTCTCTGAAGCTTTGTGGAATTCAGATACCCACCACTAAACATTTAATTAACAAATTAATTGATTAATTCTTGGTGTTATTTAAACAGATGGCTCAAAACATTAGCCATTTATGGGAAAGGAAAGATGGAAGAGAGAAGTGACTGCAGGGGCTATAATCTTGGAGTACCTCACAATCAGAGTGGATGTAGCTCTAAGTAAGGGGGCTTGTCCTGATTCTACTGGAGCTCCACGTCCCTCTACAAGCCTCACCTTCCCAGAGCAAACAGGGGAGAACCCGCCCTAGGTGATGGAGCTATGCAGATAAAATGATATTATGCATGTGCCAGTATTTCCTTTTTTTTTTTTTTTTTTAAGAATTGAGGTATAACTTACATAAAGTAAAATTCACCCTTTTAAGCATACATTTCTGACAGTCATGCAAACTAGCACCACAATCAAGCTATAGAACAGTTCTACCACCCTCTAAAATTCTCCTGTGCCGCTTTCTAGTCAACCCCTCCCACCAGCCCCAGTCCCTGAAAACCATGGCTGACCTATTTTCTATAGTCATAATTTTACCTGTTCTAGAATATCACAGAAATGGCATCATACAGTATATAGCCTTTTGGGTCTAGCTTCTTTCACTTTGCATTTGGGATTCATCCAAGTTGTTGCATATGTCACCAGTCCATTCTTGTTATTGCCAGGTAGTATTCCATTGATGGATATACTAGTTTGTTTATCCATTCACCAGCTGAAGGACATGTGGGTTGTTTCTTTTTGGCAATTATGAATAGAGCTGCTATAAACATTTGCATACAGGTTTTTGTGTGAACATAAGTTTTCATTTCTCTTGGATAAGTACCTAAGAGTGGGATTGCTGGGTCGTATGGTAAGTTAATGCTTAACCTTATAATAGACTCCCAGGCTGTTTTTCAAAGTGGCGGTACTATTTTGCATCCCCACCGGCAGTATATGAGTATGTATGACAATATTTTGAAAAATAAAAATTTCTACACGTCACTTATAAAAGCAGGTAGAAAGTAACTTTCCCAGGATTGGGAAGGACAACTCAGAGACAACTCTAAATTTGTGTGCTAAACTAGCGAACAGAGGGCACAGAAATCAGCTGAGAATGTTTACTGAGTATTTGGAGCAATGCTGCAAAGGAGAGTGTTTATTTAGGATCACAGTTAATACTGGCAGACATTGGTTGAGCACTTTCCATGCCCTGGGCATTGGGCTTCCTGCTTTACATGCCTCTTCACAATGACTGTTGTTATTTTCCCACCTTACGGGTGAGGGCATGAGGCCCAGAGAGGGTAATGACATACCAATTGCAACCCAGCTCATAATAGACCTGACAGGAAATAAAATCCAAGTGTGCTGGATTCCAGACACTGTACCCTTATAACTGCTCCCCTATGCTAGCTTCTTAGCTACTAACAATTACTACTAGTTATTAATGCTCCTCAGATTGCACCTTCTGCTCTTCTTTGCACACAGAAACCAGGCGAGAACATGGGCAGATATAAAACTTTCTGCCAGGTAGCCCTGAACTTCTCTGCTGCTGCTCCTTCAGCCCAAACCTACAGGTCTTTCCTGCCAGGCTCAGCTCTCAACTCTCAGCCTTACTGGCTTCCTCTGAATCATGCTGTAAGTCGCACATCATGTCTTTGGCGATTTGGAGAATATTCTAGGAAGAGAGCCTCTTGCCATTGAATGTGGGGAAGTCCAATGGAATGACATTTCTCTTCCAGTTTGAGAAGGTCAGACTGAGAATCTGCTGCCAAGCAAAGATCAGGTTCTTCCTGTCTAGCTCTTGCTTTGATGTGAGTCATTCCCACCAACACACGGAAGCACAAGGAGGCAGAGTTTTTAGGGGGATCATCTTGTGCTCCAAATGTTGGGTGCCTCAGAGTACCTTAGCATCCTAAATCCTCAGATCCCATACAGCCGTGATTTAGAGCTGACAGGGACCCCGTCACATTCTGACCCCCTTGGACCCACTGAATTAAATTGCTACCAGAATTCTGACTCTACCACTTACTGGCTGTGTGACCTTGGGCAACGTGATTAACCTCTCTGTGCCTAAGTTTCTCTGCTAGAAAATAGGGAAGTGATACTTACACACAGGGTGTTTTAAGGACTGAATGAACAATGATTCGAGCACAGTGCCAGGCAAATCGCAAGTGCTTAATAAATGATAGCTTAATATTAATACAACCCAGAGACTCTGAGTGACACTTCTAACACCAAGGTATCTCAGAGCACAGTTAGAGTTAGGCAGCGTGGTGCCGCAAGCAGGATGCTTGACTGGGACACAGGAGAAATTTGAGGTTAGGAACAGATTGGCAAATTAATTAGCTTTGTGACCTTGAACAGTCATTTAACCTCACCTCTCACTTTTCTTCAGTAATTACCTCTGAGAACCATACCTTATGGTTATCACTCTGACCTTTTAAAGAAAAAAAAATAAAAAGAACCATCTGACCAGTCCTCTCCTTCAGATTGTCACATCCTCGTTTATTCTACTCAGTAACAGTTTCAGAAGGAAGGATCCCGGTGTCTAGAAAAACTTTGCCTGTTTTCCCAGAAAGAGACATTTCTTAATAATAATAATAATAATAATAATAATAATAATGGTAGCACAGTACTGAGCATTTTTGCTGTGCCAGGTGTCGTGCTAAGTCCTGCATCATCACAGCCCATTGAAGATGAAGAAACTGAAGTTGAGCAAGGTCAAGTCACTTGCCCAACATCACTTAGCTGGTAGATGGCTGAATCAGGATCTGAACTCAAGCCTCTCTGATGCCGAAATACGTGATTTTAACCACAGCACTGCTGCCTTGGCTGGGAACATAACAGAGAACTTTAGAATGGGAGGGAACTTTGGAAATGACCTAGTCATATGATCCCAAACCACTCCTTTTAATCGAGCTCGGCATAGTTGTTGCCACCTCTACCAAGTTACATAAGCTCCCTGCCCGCTCCAGTTGGTAGCGTAGTGAGTTGGAGAACCCCGGCTTGCAAATTCCTTACTTGGGACCCTTCTGTGATCAGCACAGTCTGAAGTTGCCACACACTTGGCTGAGACAGGAGGTCAAGGGTGTCCGGGCAATGAAAGGCAGCAGTCCGAGATTCTCAGGCTGTGAAGTAGGCGGTTACGTGTCTAGAGCACTCAGTTGCTCTTTTTTAGGGTAAATAGGGAAAACGCTGCCGGAACTGTCCTTTACCTTTCCAAAATCTAACCGTCTCTTCCAACTGCCAACACCGAAACCCAAGCCTCTGGCATTTCCCTCTGGGTTTGGTAGGGATGGCGGCTCCTGGCACAGCCTTTCTGCAGGCTGAAGTCAGCACAGCCACCTCACCCCCTTCCTCCCCATCCCTGCCAGTGGCTTGTTTGACCTTGAACAAGTCTCTCAAGGATCAGTTGACTTGTTTAAGCTCTAAGCATATTGATTTAAATAAATAAATAATTAGGAACGGTGCTGTTCTGTGTTCATAGGGAAATTTTCTTGCAGGGCCACACTCCCCTCTCCCCCCACCCCTGCAGCGCAATTACAGGCCAAATGCTGTGGTCATTCAAGAAGTATGAGAGGAAATTTGCTTTGAAATAGGAGGAGAAACTGACCTGGCTGGTTTGGTTATAGGTCCAAGGAACACCGTGTCCTCTGGATGCTGACAGCTGCTGGTATAAGTCTGTTCCTCTTGATGGTCAGGCCGACCCTCTCTGGCCAGTTGACTAATGGCAAGAGGAAACGGTCAACAACAGTTATGGAAAGCCCACTGCATCCTTGACAGCGAGGCATGCTGAGATGGGAGATGAGAGAGATTTTTATGTACTGATAAACAGCAATGAAAAGTGACATGCATGAAGCAGGTTACAAAACAAGGCATGACATGGTATCACATTTCCGTATTTTTAAAAATGTAAGTGAGTATGCATAAAAGTATTTGAAAGAATATACACAAACTCTTAATAGAAGCAGGATGGAAGAAGGCAGAGAGGGGATTTTCATTTTTTATTATGTATACTTTGATATTATTTGTATTTTTCTAAAGAGAATGCATTGTTTCCCTCCTCCAATATTCTTCGGTATTTATTACCGTATCATTGTTTAAAGTCAGGTTTACTGAAGTAAAATTTATAAATCATTATATAGTAATTATACATATACTATAGTAAAATCACTCTTTTTAAAAGTGTATGGCTATGGGCTTCCCTGGTGGCGCAGTGGTTGAGTATCTGCCTGCCAATGCAGGGGACACGGGTTCGAGCCCTGGTCTGGGAAGATCCCACATGCCGCGGAGCAACTGGGCCCGTGCGCCACAACTACTGAGCCTGCGCGTCTGGAGCCTGTGCCCCACAACAAGAGAGGCCGTGACAGTGAGAGGCCCGCGCACCGCGATGAAGAGTGGCCCCCACTTGCCACAACTAGAGAAAGCCCTCGCACAGAAACGAAGACCCAACACAGCCAAAAATAAATAAAAAAAAAAAAAAAAAAAAAAAAGTGTATGGCTAAATGAGTTTTGAAAAATGTACACAGTCATGTAAGCATCACCACAATCAAGATATAGACCATTTCCACCACCCCCCGAGATTCTCTTCTGTCCTTTTGCAGCCAATCTCCTGCCCTTACTCCCAGACCAAGTGACCACTGCTCTGATTTCTATCCCTACTGTTTAGCCTTTTCTAGAATCTGAATAAATAGAATCATACAGTAAACACCTAGTTTTTTATGCCTGGCTTCTTTCATACAGCATAATGCTTTTGAGATTCATCCATATTGTTGCTTGTAGTAGTTTGTTCCGTTTCATTGCTGAGTAGTATTCCACTGTACTATAGTTTGTCCATTTGCCAACGTGGCTTGTTTACTGCTTTTGGCAATTATAAATAAAGCTGCTATATACATTTTTGTATAGTCATTGTGTAGACATAAATTCTCTTTTGGGTAAATACCTAGAAGTGAGATTGTTGGGTCATATGTTAAGTATGTGATTAATTTTCATAAGAAACTGCCAAACTGTTTTCCAAAGTGGCTGTACCATTTTGCATTCCCCATGCATATCCCAACTGCTCCACATCTTCATCAGCCTTTTAGATATGGGCAGCTTTAGATCTGAGTCATTCTAATAGGTGGGTAGTGTTATCTCATTATGGTTTTAATTTGCATTTCCCTAATGACTAATAATATTGAACTAATAATATTTCATGTACTTATTGGCCATCTGTATATTATTTTTGGTGACATGTTTTTTGTCTGCTTAAAAATTTGAGTTTTCTTTCTAATATTGAACTGTAAGAGTTCTTAACATATTCTGGATATAAATTCTTTATCATAGATGTGTTTTTGCAAATATTTTCTCGCAGTCTGTGACTCATCTTTTCATTTTCTGAATAGTGTCTTTTGAACAGTAAAACATCTTCATTTTGATGAAATGTAACTTATTTTTTTAATGTAGTTTTTCCTTTTTGTGTCATATTTAGGAAACCTTTGCCTAAGCCAAGGTAACAAAGATTTTTTCCATATTTTCTTTTAGAACTTTATAGTTCTAGCTCTTACATTTGGGTCTATGATTCATTTTGAGTTAATTTTTTAACAGCTTGAGATAAAATTCACATGCTACACATTTAATCTATTTAAAGTGTACAAGTCAGTGGTTTTTAGTATATTTAAAATTGTGCAATCATCGCCACAATCTAATTTTAAACATTTTAATCAAACTGAAAAGAAACCTCATACCTACCAGTAGTGACTTCATATTTACCCCTCCCATCCCCTCAGCTCTAGGCAACCACTAATCTACTTCCTGTCTCTACAGTTTTGCCTATTGAGTTAATTTTTATATATGATAAATGTAAGGTTCATTTTTCATTTAAAGTTCATTTTTTGTACATGTATGTCCAGCTGTTACAGCATCACTATTTGTTGACAAGACTATCTTTTCTCCACAGAACTACTCTGCCAGCTTTGTCCATAATCAATTGACTTACATGTGTGAGTCTATTTCTGAACTCTTTATTCTTTTCCATTGATCTACATGCTATCCAGATGTCAAAATCACCCTGTCCTGATTACAATAGATCCATAAAAAAATTGAAATATGGTAATGTGAGTCCTCCAACTTTGTTCTTCTTTTTCAAAATACTTTTGACTATCTTGTGTCCTTTGCATCTCTATAAGTCTTAGAATCAGCTTGTCAGCTTGTCAGCTTCTAAAAAAAAAGCCTGCTGGAATTTTGATGGGGATTGCTTCGAACCTTCAGGTTAATTTAAGGAGAACTGACATTTTAACAATATTGAGTCTTCTGATTCATGAACATGGCATATCTCTCCATTAATTTATGTCTTCTTTAATTTTTCTCAGCAATATTTTACAGTTTTCAGCATTAAATCTTGCATATGTTTTATTAGATTTATTCCTAAGAATTTCATGTTTTTTATGCTAATGTGAATGTTATTTTTAAAATTTCAATTTGTAATTGTTTACTGTTAGTATATTGAGATATGAATTTTGTGTATGGACCTTGTATTCTGTGACTTTACTAAACACACTCATTAGTTCTCTTTGCTGTTTTATGGATTCTTTGGGATTTTCTACATAGATGATAGTATTTTTATTTTTTCCCAAATGTATGCCTTTTATTTCTTGCCTTACTGCACTGGCAATGAGCACCAGTTCAGTGTTGTATAGAAGGAGTGAGAAGAAACATCTTGCCATGTTCCCAATTTCAGGGGGAAGATATTCAGTTTTTCACCATTAAGTATAATGTTCTTTATCAGTTTGAAAGTTCTCTTCTGTTCCTAGTTACCTGAGTGTTTTTATCGTGAAAAGATGTTGGATTTTGGCAAATGTTTTTTGCCTTTTTTATTTTTTTGCATCTGTTGAGGTGATCACATAGTTTTTCTTTTTAGTTTGCTGATATGGGGAATTACACTGTTGATTTCTTTAAAAGTTGAAGCAACTTTGCACTCCAGGGATCAACTCTACTTGGTCATGATGTATTATGCTTTTTATATATTGCTGGATTTGATTTGCTAATATTTTGTTAAGAATTGTCACATTTAGATTCGTAAGGATATTGGTCCAATATTGGTTCTATTTTCTTGGTGAGTTTGTGTAAAATTGGTACTATTTCTTATTTTCTAGTTTGAATACTTCTATATTATTTAAATTTTTTCTAAAGAGAATATAATACATTTGACCATTGAACATGTGGGTGTGAACTGCCTTGGTCCATTTACATGTAAATATTTTTCAACAGTAAATACTACAGTACTACATAGTCCGTGGTTGGTTGACTCCACAGAAGTGGAGGAACTATGGGTACAGAGGGCCAACTATAAGTTATACGTGGATTCACACCGAGTTGTTTAAGGGTCAACTGTACTTAAAAAAATTTCTATATTGAAATAATTTTATACTTATAGAAAATAGTACAATAATAATACAGAAGGTTCCCACATACCTTTCACCCAGATTCCCCAATGTTAGTATTTTACATAGTCATAGTACAATGATCAAAACTAGGAAATTAACATTGATATAAAGTTACTAATGAATCTATAGATCTTATTCAAATTTCATCACTTGCCAAATAATGGCCTTTTTCTGGTCCAGGATTCCACGCTGCATTTTGTTGTCATGTCCCCTCAATCTCTATTCTAAAAAAAATTTCCTCAGTCTTTAACTTCAATGATATTTGCATTAATTTTTTAATTGAAAAATAATCAGGGACATATTTTCCTTATCTCCCTCCTTCCTTCTGAATAATTTTGGCCTATTAGCTTGGGCCAAAACAAAGTATGCACCAATGGAGAGTGGGTAGTGGTAGTTTCAGTGGCCTGTCACAGGTATAGGAACCCAAATGGAGTGAGGCATCATCTATGAATAGGGGGTAGTGATTGCCCAACAGGGTTGTCAGGATCTGAGTTGAGTGAGAAGGGCCTCTATGCCAGCGTACGGGAGAAGGTGGGCCAGGTGAGGTGATGAGGGCATCTGTGAAGGGTTGTGATGGCAACAGAAGATTGGTTATATACAGGGGTCTTGATCAAATAAATGTATCAAGAATAATGAAGGACAGATGTCGCCATATCAGAGAGAGAAGTTATGATATATCTATATAGATATAGATATAGAAATATAGATCTCCTTAGCTCTATACTCTGAGAAATTCAGGGAGGGGCAGCACTGTAATAGCAATGGACATACCAGTACCCAGATCTCGTCTTCTGAATATCATTCTCCACTAAAAGAACTCTTTAAAGAAATGGCTGATTTCAGGGCTGGGGCAAGGATAGTACAAGATGAGCCTAGAATTCTTTTTGTGTCAGAAATTAAGGAAGATCTAGAAGAAGAATGGAGATATGTCAAAAGAACAGAGAAGCCAGTTTGAGGGACGCCAACTTCCCAAATCTGGGATAATTTGAGTATCAAGGTAAATAACAATAGTTATAGATTATAACCCACTTAATAAAATGAGAATCGATGAGTCTATACTGAAATAAATGAATAATAAATGGAGAGAGGAGAAAGCTTTTTTTTTTAACCATGAAATGCCAACTAATGAATATGAAATAAAGATAGAATTAGAAAATCACTTTGGCAACCAAAATAATAATAAAAATTCAGCCAAAAAGCACGAAGCGGGGACTTCCCTGGTGGTCCAGTGGTTAGAACTCCTCACTTCCAATGCAGGCGGCAGGGGTTCAATCCCTGGTAGGGGAACTAGGACCCCACATGCTGTGCGGCGCGGCCAAAACATTAAAAAAAAAAAAAGCATGAAGGGATGTGTAAGTAATGGGTGAAAGTCGAATGAGGAGTGGATATTTACATAACTTCAAAGTACCTCCCAACAAATATTTGATGATTACAAAAAAAAAGTGTAACTATGGTGGGAAAGACGGGCAGATACCACCTAATCAAGTGATCAAGGTTAACATCACAAGCAACGGGACAAATCAACATCGAGCACCTCTTGAGTGCTTGATCGAGCTACCATCTTTTCTGTGATATTCCTGACAAAAATGCATAAACTAAATTTAATCATGAGGAAACAACAGACAAACCCCAAAAAAGGAACGTCTTGAAAACAACTGCCCTATAATCTTGAAATGTTTCAAGGCCATTGAAGACCAGGAATGACTGGGGAACTATTTCAGACTGAAGCGAGTTGAAGACATATGACAATAAAATGCTATGCATGATCCTGGATTGAATCCTTTTGCTATAAAGGATGATATTGGGACAATTAGTGAAACTTGAATGGAACACGAGGATTCAATAACAGTAATGTATTGATGTTGGTTCCTGATTTTGATGGTTAGATTACTGTAAAGAGAAATAATCAGGGAAAAGAAACAACTATTTATCTACCCAAGACCTGCTACTTCTCTGGTATTCTCCATCTTAATTGGTGTTACCACCATCTACCCAGAAATACAAGCTTGTAATAAGGGAGTCATCCTTGACATCTTTCTTATAACCTAGAGGTCCATTTGGAACAACCTAAATATCTACTGATAGACCAATAATATTTTGAAACATCTATGCCTTGGAATATTATATTGTTATTCAGAGGAATGAAGTACATCTGTGCAACATAAAAATAAAAGGAGAAAGTTGTGAAATAGAATAGAAGATCCCCAATCTTGTCAATTTTTATACCTGCAAAGACCAAGTGTGGTGAAGGATATATTCCAAAATGTTAAAAATATTATCTCTTTGGGATGAAATTATGAATTTTCTTCTTTACTATTTGGATTTTTTTAGTGTGATGCATTTAAAAAAACACAATAGGGACTTCCCTGGTGGCGCAGTGGTTAAGAATCCGCCTGCCAATGCAGGGGACACGGGTTTGAGCCCTGGTCCAGGCCACAGCTACTGAAACCCGCGCGCCTAGAGCCCGTGCTCCGCAACAAGAGAAGCCTCCACAATGAGAAGCCCGCGCACCGCAACAAAGAGTAGCCCCCGCTTGCCACAACTAGAGAAAGCCCGCGTGCAGCAACGAAGACCCAATGCAGCCAAAAATAAAAATAAATTAAATTAAATTAAAAATTTTTTTAAATTAAGAAAAATTTAAAAGCACAATAAAGATATTTTACTTTTGAAGAATCATTTAATATAAATGATATGGTAGAGACTTAAAAAGGAGATAGAAGCTATTCACCTTCAAGGAACTTCAAAGCTAATAGGACAATGTAAAAATTATGTATATGGTACAGAATACTTATAATAGCAAGAGGGAACACAAATTTACAGGCAAACTGCAGCTATAAAAAAGAATGAGGACACAAGAAAGAAGAAAGACTGGACTTCCTTGGTGGTCCAGTGGTTAAGAACCCGCCTTCCAATGCAGGGGACACAGGTTCCATCCCTGGTTGGGGAACTAAGACCCCACATACTGCGGGGCAACTAAGCCCATGCACCACAACTAGAGAGAAGCCCGTGTGCCACAACCAGAGAAGCCCATGCACCGCAACGAAGACCCAGCGCAGCCAAAATAAAATAAAATAAAATTAAATTAAATTTTAAAAAGAAGGGAAGAAGAAAGACTGATACTGGCGGACTTGGACAGACTGAACAAATGGGGCACAACTGGAAAGGTCTTGGCTATGTGATGGATTTTGAAGAAAAGAGGGTCATGGGAGGCAGAGGGAAGGCTGTTTTCTGAGAGTGGAGAAGTGCGTGCCTGGTTCAGAGATTTGAGCCAGGGTGAGGGGCTAGAGGGAGATGCTTAGCTGGCATGAGAGGCAGTTTTCTTCCTGAGTTTTTGTCTTTCCTTTAACTTCTCTCATTTTTGATTCCTCCTTCCCCACTGCTCAGGGCCCTAGGGGTAAAACGTACCCCCTATTCACTCCAAGGAAAGCACGGACAAAACTCCCATACTAGAGTTGAAAGAGTTAATGGGAACAAAAGTTATTTTATGAAAAATCAAAGGAATATATAAGGAAAATAATGTCTGATAATACAACGTAAAAACAATTAAGCCACCTATGTCTGGTTTCTTATTCTAAAAAATTCTGTGAAAATATCTAAGACCTGTACATAGACCTAAGTTTCCCTGCTCTTGAAATAATTTCACGCTAACTCTTACAGGCCTAGCATAACTTTGCAGGCACCTGGTCTGTTTTCCTATCCTCCCAGTTCCTCTGCCTGTCTCTTAGTCATGTGTTCTCTGGGTGCCATCTTGTTTCCTAGTGCAGGGAAGCTGGTCCAACAAATACATCTTGCTCCACGCCGGGGCAAACACCAGCTCCGTTAAAATTCAACCTGCTGGAATCTCTAGAAGCCTCTCATTTTCTCCTAGTACAAGTTAGTATAAGGGCACACCTAGTTCACAGCTGAGCTTTCAGGCAGTACGGATGGACATCTTTAAGCCCTTCCTACTTAAGTCTTTGGCTCTACCTACTTTAGAAACATTCTGTGATGATTCACTCAAATGAGCCCCTACACAAAAGGAAGGGTCTTGTAAAATCTGCCCATTATAGCTTCACAACCTGATAATAACCACATAGTAAACATACCATTCATATAGCATGAATTACTACATTTACAGCACGAGGAAGGTCATTCTCATTTACCAAGTGAGGTGGTAAAATCTTGCCTGGAGGGCACATGTTGGGGAGGCTTGGGAGTAGCTTTGCAAGCAGGTAGAAGCCGGAGATCCTCTTTCCAGCTATTCTCTCAACTAGGTGGTTTAAAGATTAAAAAAACAATTAAGTGAATTCCACCTTAATAAATTGTTTTAAAAAATTGTGTCTGTATCCAACTCAACAGAGGGATAGCTATAAAACCCACCTCAAAATATAAGTAGATTAAATTCCTTTGGTTAAAGTAATTCTGTTTGTAATAGTTTCAGGGGGGGAAGTTCATTTTGTACTTGGCTTACTTCAGTGTGGTTTTTGTAAAGATTTTTCTAAGACTAGGGTCTACAACAGGTGTAACCTCAGCTCATGATAAGTTTTTGAGCTTCTGTTATGCAAGACCCTTGGGAAATACCTTATGGGGCCTGAGACCTTCTAACACCACCAAGAAACGATTTTATGTCCTTGTGGGAGGCATATAAGATGAATAGACTTTATTATTTACTTCACAAACTCTTTTACTTACTAAGTGCTTAGTACTGCATGAGTAGTAACTCGTGTAAGCCTTCTAACAGCCCTCTGAGGCAAGACTCTCATTAGTCCAGTAAAGCCGAGGCACAGAGCGGTTGAGGGATATACCTCAAATCTCACTGCTATTAAGTGGCAGAGTCAGGATTTGAACTTATCAGTACAGTCAGGCTTCAGAGTCGATGTTCTTTACACATCGTGTTGTGGTGCTTACCTACTGGGATTAAGCAGTGGAATTCCAAGATCTGAACACCCTTCCCAGAAGATAGGCTGACAGTTGCAATAAAGGAAGAGAACAAACAGTGTCTACACATTTCCTGTTAAAGTAGGTCTTTGTTTAGAAATCACACATGCTTTTTATGTTAGAATAGGGACGCACATCCTCTCAGGTCTCAATGTGTCTCCCCGTGACAGGATAGTGCCGTGGGAGGGCCATTTCTGCTCTGAGGAAAGTGGTAAACAAGAGGCAGACCGTCTTCCCTCATTGACAGATGCCCCACTACGGGTATGGGCTGCCCCCTCTGTACTCCACCCCCAGTCCCAGTGAGCTGCCCAGTTTGGGGGTCAGGGATCATTCAGATAATGGAAGAATACCACCCTCAGGCAGAGGATAGGGAACAGTGTGGATATTGCTTGGGGCTGCATTTAATAGGAAATGAAGGGAAAGTAAAATTATTTTGGTCAGTCTTTGTCTTTAAGGCTCTATAATTACCTTATTGTTATAAATGGAAATGGAAGTACCATCTGGACCAGATGGAGAAGTAGTGTCTCTAATTTTGCCAGTCCTTAAGAAAGCCACGCTGAACCTATCAGCTGAAACTTAGAAAAGTCTTTATTATGAGGTGGTATACTCATGCCTCACAGTTTGTCTGGAATACACTTTAGATCCTATTCAGAACGTTTAGAGTCATAATTTTTGCCCTCCCATTACATCTTACTATGGAAATAACATGTATGTATTAAATATGATTATTGATAGTGCCTTTGTCATAAAGGTTTTTCTATGGCTACACAATTATCTTCACCTGTTCTCGCTACTGAGCGGAGGAGTTTTTAGAGCAGGTGAGTTGAGTTTTATTTGAGAGATTGAAGTAGAGCTTTAAAGGCATTTGATGAAGACACAAGTATCAAAAGAAGAAAAGAATGAGCTCTGAAAAGTCTGACTACTGCACTAAAATAGGATCAGGTACATGGTTAGGGATATCCAGTTCCTTTTATTTCTGCTTATGTTGTCGACCACACAAACTGTCCCATAAGCGACAAGTCCCATGCTCTCCTGCCATCAGCAAAGATGGCTAAAGCAGCAGCTCCTGATTGCTTCTGACCCACACCCTGAGTTTCTTGGGAAAACATATGTTCAGAAGGGGCTTCCTATTAGGGGCAAAGGGTTGCACTGGTCCCTTTTGAGGGCAACCAGAAAAAAGGAAAGATCTTCTCAGTAAACATGGATGAGAAGGTAAAATGGGAGTCAAATCACCACATTGTGGAATGACACATGACCCCCTTCATAGTCCAAAGACACTGGCATCTTCCTGGGTCTGTCTGTTAAGAGATGTCGCTGCAGAGGTGGGTGAGACTTTGGTAGATCCCTACAGCCTTTTTCAGGTTTTAGTTTAAACCACTCTTTCCTTGTCCCAAATTCTTTGACAACGCCAAGCCCCCAGTAGCCATTAAAGGCCACCTCCATGTCCCAGTAGTGCCTGCCTGACAAAATCCCACAGTGCCCAGCACACAGAGAAAGGAGAACCTCTCTAGGTTGGAAGGCACAGATAGTTTTGCCTGTGTTTATTCTGCTGACGTCACCTACTGCTTGGAGGTAAACACTGGCAGTTTCTGGGTCCAGGATCACATTGTCTGGGGAGAGGCGACCAGAGGGAGTGCTGGGTGGGCGGCTGAGGGCAGGGATGAGGTCAGTTTGGGAGAGCAGCCTTGAGTCCAAAGAAGGCTGTGGCTGGGGTGGTGCCCTCCACATCTCTGCCAGGGAAGGGGAGCCTGCCTGCCCCAGGCTTGGGCGAGCCCGCTAGCCATTAGAGGACCGCGTATCTGCAGCAGGCCTTACTTTTCCTCTCTCAAGACAGGGAAAACCTGGGGGACCCATGTGTGGCCCAGTTCAGCATGTGCCTCAGAACCACCTGCTGTGCCTGGTGAGGGCAGGGCAAACAAGGTGCCAAAGGTATAGAGTTTAAGGAGGCGCTTGCTCTTAGGGTCGGGCAAGTGCCCCCTTCCCTGAGTTCTGGTCCTTCTCCCAGCACTGGACTGAGTGGTCAGGAGCCAGCCTTTCTTAGGCTTAAGCTTTACTGCCATCCTGGGGCCGCTGGCCAAGCTCAGCCTATCAGCTCGCCCAGACCCACTGCTCATCGCTCACCCCTCACTTCTCCCTCCTCCGGGGGCCTGATTCCTCTCTCTCCACGTGCATGTCAATAGCCCTACCCAGGTGCTTTCCTTAAGTGTGTTGAAACACTTTAGGATGACAAGGAATGTGATAAGGGGCCCTGCCTGGCACCCTCTCTGCACACTCAGGTCAGCTGACTGCTGACAAACCTGTCTCAGTCTCCAGGGTTTGCCAGGCATATTATCCCTTCTCCCTTCCATAAGTAACACGGGCTGGTGCCCATTTAGATGCCTCACTGGGCTTGTTATTCTGAGCAATTTACCTCCCGTCTCCTCCAGGGCAGTCGACAGGTTCTTTAGGGACAGAAAAAGGAAAATGCTTTGAGCTCCCAGCCAACAGGTGCTTTCCACATGTATCTTCTTCACACTAAGAAAAAGCCAGGGCTGCTTTCCAGCTGCAGGGAGAAGCCTGCCTCCCTCCTCTGTTCCTAGACCAATAGTGACCGCCCCAGGGGGAAGCAGGACTTTTCATCCCCTTTTAGCTCCTGTGGGATATCACTGAGTTGTTCACCCCTCCTGGAGAAAGTGTTGGTTCTCTTGCCCAGTTCAGTTAACTTGGAGACTAATGGTTTAGCTTTAATGTTTTCACCTCTAGGAATAAACACAGACTTTTTTGTAAAACAAGGATGAGTTGATTTACTTCTTAGGTATAAGCAGGAGGGCGATCTGCACATTCTGCTCCCCAGAAGTGGCATCTGGAGGAGAAGGATGCAACCTAGGAACAAGCCCTCCCCTCACATTTGCAAGGCCTGGGGGGAAAGGACAAACGGAGGCCCACACACCACATGTCTACATCTTCAAAAGTTATAGATCAAACCAGGGAACTGCTTAATAAAATAAGTTGTATCCTCCTACTTTGACACGTATACTTTCATAATAACCTAGAAGGTCAAGTGCAAATTGAGAATTCTTGACTTCTTGGACTTCTGCCCAGGGACATGGCAGTCCAGGGAGTGCCTGCCCAGCCGTTCCCACCCCCCTTCTCTTCCCGTTGTGGCTTTGCTCTGCACTGAGAGGGGCCTGTGCACACACATGTGGACACACCAGTCTGCATGTCTGAGCTCCATCCATATGTTGCCCTTGGCCACCCTTGGGTTTTGGGAGCATTAACCAGAGAAGAAGACAATGCAGTCCCTGGAAGTAAGCTCAGGGCTGTTTGGGCAGGAAATTTGGGGACTGTTGTCTAGAAGAGGGGGCTGGGGCTTGGTTGTGTGTGTGTATGTGAAAATATCACTTTGGTCCTGAGGGAGGGCAGCTCCCAGTGGAGGGCCAGAGAGGGGACTTTTAATAGGGCCTAAGGCAGCGATGCCTCTTGCCCAGGTGCAAGGGCAGTACTACCGGGAATAAACAGCCCCCCTACCAGGACCTTCCTCTTCTATGGAGACACAGTCTTCTCCAAGACCTTGCCCTCACATGTGCTCTGGATCACCAGGGAAGAGGCCAGTAGGGAGAAAGTGGCCCTAGTTCTATGCTACGTGGACCCAAGTCTACAAGGAATTCAGTGAACCACCTTCTTATCAACTGCCAGGCCTCCAGCGACGGCTCATGACTAATGCATTTGACTGGAGCCCCTAACCCAATGGAAAAAATGGCCATTCCCAGGTTCTATGGGATCCAGCCAAATGCCTTGTATGGAAAGGAGACGAGGGTAGAGGGAGTGTTGTTAATTATGTCAGAGCCTGCCAGGCTAATTGTTCATGTTTGGACCATTTTACTCTCTGGATAAAGAAGCAAAAGCAAGACATCTGATGACACCACTGTTTTCCCCCCTTGGCCCATGTCCCTTCACATACCAGTTTAAGATGTTCCTGCTATTCTGTAAAGAAAACAAAGAGGGCTCAGGTACTCCCCAAATGCCAGCCCAAGTCCTGAATGAGACTCCATGACTTTTCCTAGATAATCCACAGCTTCCTTAACGAAGTGGACCAGCATTCATCGTGCGCTTTTGTTTTATAGGCTGTTTTATGACTGGAAAGAACCTGCTTATTGTAAATCTCTCTTGTGGGATTTACAGAGGTGTTGTCTGTTCTATTTTCCTGACTCTTTCACACATTTATTTAACTTCATTTATTACTTGGCAAGAACATTTTGTATTCTAAATCTTAATCATATAAGAAAGAAATATTGTCCAACAGACACAGCTGTCAGTGTACTTATTACGGCTTTATTCATTTAAAAGGCGGGGTTTCTCCCCCTTGGTAGTTCTCCAGCTTTTAAAATACATTTTCTCTGTGAAGCCCTAGCAATGGCTCATAAAATTGGTGTGTTTGAGTTTGTGGGCTTCCAAGTGTGCAAAATGCTTTCTTCAAGGAATAAACTCAAGTTTGTTATTGCTCCAGAGTTTTACAAACTATCTTCTTTGCAAGGGAGGGACAAAAGTACATTCTAGTTTTTGTTTTTCTCAATTGCTGACTCCTAGGTTGGTCCCTGATTTCCATATCTGTCTTTGACCTCAGGGAGTTTTGGGGCCCTTCCAAACTCTCTCCTGGCATTTTTTTGGTGCTTGTGAATGTAAAATCTACATAATTTACCATTTTGAACATTTTAAAGTGTACAGTTCAGTGGCCTTCACTGCCTTCACAATGTTGTGTAACCACCACCACTATTTCCAGAACTTTTTATCGCCCCTAACAGAAACTCTGTACCCATTAAGCAATAACTTCCCATCTCCTGGATTTTTTATCCTTAGCTTGTGCAGTGTTTACGTGCCTTAGAGCCAAGGAACCTGACTTGAAATATTTGCCCTGCCCCTTACTAGCTCTGGGATGTTTAACAACTTGCCTGATCTCTTTAAGTCTTGGTTACTCATCTGCAAAATGGAGCTAATTAGAATCAGAATAACAGCCTTCACAGAGTTGTTATGTGCACATAGTACCACACGCAAAGGAACGTCATCAGCCCTCAATAAGCATGTTGTCTTCTCCTTGTTGTCAGTGTCTCATTGCATCAGATGAGGATTCTCTGCTATTGTCCCTCAAATCCCTAGATCCTCACTGCCACCTGGGCTAGACCTGGCTCCCTCTCTACCCCTGAGGCAGGGCTAGGAGGGGATAAGGGCATTTCTTAATCTTCCCAATAATGACTAACATTCGTCCAGTGACATTTGTCAAAAGGAGGAAACTCAACACAGAGACAGGTGCTAAGGAATGTCAAGAAGGTCTCCCAGCTTGTAGGTGAAAGACAGGATTTGAATGCAGTCTGGCTTCAGGGCCCATGCTCTCAACCACTGGACTCTAATGCCTTGATGTGCTTCTAAGCATCTGGTAACGATGGTGGCAGAAGCAGAACTTGGAAAGGGAATTTCAAGCTCACCCAGCAAGTCAGTGGCACAGCTAAGAAGACAGTCTGTATCTTCTGACTCGCCACCTGATGCCCCAGCCACTGGCTCTGGCTGTGCTGCAGGGGTAAATATTCTAAGAGTGTTATGTCAAAAGTAATCAGGGAATCAGGTAATCAACTTCCCCTTCCTTAGAATGAGGCCTGAGTCTTTAGGGAGCTTTTAGACATGAACAATACCAATGGCTTTCCTCCTGGAGTATTGCTTTGATGGCTTCCCTCATATATCTTCCAAACCATATGGCTGTAGTTGCCTAAGGATGAATGTCACCAGCCACCTACCCACCCACTGCCACCATCCTGATGGTCAGTCCTCCAATACATCCCATCTTTAAAACTTTATTGACCGAGTGTGGGTAGTTGAGGAGTAACTTCTCATTGAAGACATTGTTTATATTTTCACGTTTGTTTCTTAAAATGGCTTTGTTGAAGTCCCTCAGTTGGGACAGAAGACTTTTTCCCTTATCCTTGAGGAACTGATAGAGTTTCTCAAGCTCACAGGTGACTTTCTGTCATTCAATTCCTGTTTGTTTCTAAATTAGATAGAGACAAGTGGTCACATGAACACTGAAGTAATCACATGCATCTTTCCTTTTCATCATTTCCCACAGATGCTGCTCTATAATTTCTTTGTTTGATTCTGTTCCCATCACATACCCACTGTAAAGGAATTTAAAAAGGGAGACAAAACACAAATATATTTAGAACTTTAAAGTGTATGTCATGCAATGTAATTTCAAACTGAGTTTTTGCAACTCCAAGGCTACCTTCAGTGATCTTCAGCGATAATCTTAATAACTTCTCAGAAAATTAATTTTAATTCATCTTAGTTCAAAAATAGATGCGCCCATGTATTTCTAAGGGAGAATGGGACATGTCATGAAGTCAAGAACATGTGTCTGTGGGTGTAATTATGAAAAGACTGGGAATGAGTAAGTTATTCTGTAAAGCATGTGGGTGTCTGCTTTGTGTTTCAGTTCCTTGGCTCTGGAGTTGGGCTCTAGGGCAGTATATGTATCTTAAAACGTGAAAATGGAAAGAGTTCAAGGAACATGACTGGTTCTACTGCATCCAGACTCTATCCTTGACAAGTATCAGAGTAACTGCAGAATGGAGAATGAAGAGGGAATACAAAAGGCAGAGGGCAGGTGCTTCAGAGAGCTAACCTGCTTGGATCAGGAGGGCGTGTGCTGAGAGGTAATTAGTAGGTAATTAGATAATTAGTAGCAGACATGAGATAATTATTTATCACCAAGAGCTGACGTATTGGGAGCAGGAACCATTTGAACCACAAGTGGTAATAACACTTTTTAAAAATAGCCCAAATATAAAACGCTCAATTAGAAAAAATTCAGAATCAGTAACCGTTAAGGTAGAGAAACGGTACTCAACTTGTGTTTACAAGTAACTTTTTTTCTTGGTCTTCTTCTAAGTCAAGAATTGGCAAACTACTGCCTGCTGGCCAAGAACCACCCACACCACCTGTTTATGTTTGGCCCTTGAGCTAAGAATGGTTTTTACATTTTTTAATGGTTGAAAAAAAATCAAAAGAGTATTTTGTACCATGTGAAAATGATAGGAAGTTCAAAGCTCAGTGTCCATAAATAAAGTTTTATTGGCACACAGCCATGCTCAGTAATGTATTGTGTGTGGTTGCAGAGGTCAGTAGTTGCACAGACACTAAACGGCCCTCAAAGCTTAAAATATTTATTAGTGGGCCATGTTCAGAAAAAAGTTTGCCAGCTCTCAGGCAATTCTTGCAAAGTGGGCAGTTAGTAGCTGTTCCCCAAGAAATGAGTTCCATTGACAAATAAATTGGGAAATGCTATTTTAAATAAAATCAAACCAGTTTCTTTCTTTCTTTTTCTACCGCAACGCTGGGCATGTGGAAACTTATTTCCCAGACCAGGGATCCAGCCGGCGCCCCCTACAGTGGAAGCGTGGGGTCTTAACCACTGGACCACCAGGGAAGTCCCAAAACCAGTTTCTTTAATAAAGTAATGCCACAAGGACATCTACAAAAAAAAAAAAAAAAGTTGGGAGGAGGGAAGCAGAGTATTTGGTGTTTCCCAAACTTATTGTCCCTGGAATTTTTTTCTTTCTCTTTTTCAAATGGGCTCTTCTGTGGGACTAATGTTCCAGGGAATATGACTTGGTAAATATTGATGAAAAGTAATTGGTGATTTATACACACACAATCAAGGAAAAAAAATCCTGCTACTTAAAAAACTGATGGTAGGGCTTCCCTGGTGGCGTAGTGGTTAAGAATCCGCTTGCCAATGCAGGAGACACGGGTTCGAGCCCTGCTCTGGGAAGATCCCACATGCCGTGGAGCAACTAACCCGTGTGCCACAACTACTGAGCCCGTGCACCACAACTACTGAAGCCCCAGCACCTAGAGCCCATGCCCCGCAACAAGAGAAGACACTGCAATGAGAAGCCTGCGCACCGCAAGGAAGAGTAGCCCCTGCTCACGGTAAATAAAGAAAGCCCGCAGAAGCAACAAAGACCCAATGCAGCCAAAAAAACCAAAAAAACTGATGGTAGAATTTCTCTCAGAGGGAAACCTGTTTTTTGTTTCACAAAACATTTTCTAGGTCATTTGGTCATGAAAAGTTAGGTTCCAGGAATTGGATCTGGAAGGTGGAAAATGGAAACAAAGAGTGTTAAATAACTCTGCATAGCACAGTGAGGACAACTTGGGGTTTGGGGCCGGGCACGGAGGAAGGATTGAGAGATGAACAGGAAAAGACGGAGACGAGCAGGCTCCATGGGAGTCAAGAAGAATCAAAGAAACGTGGAGAGGAATGTTGACGGTCAGAAACGCCCTGACCGACAGCCGGGACCGACTGTAGAGTTTGCGGAGCCCGTTGCAAAATGAAAATGTTCAAAATGCAGCAAAAGGTTACGTTAGAGGTACTAAAATATAAAGCCTTTTTTCTTTCAACTGCAGTCTTTCTCTGTCTCGCTGGTTTTAATTTGCTATTTAACCCGTGTTCCCTCATGCATAGGGAACTCCACGAGTGCAGATCCTTGTGGGCACCCGGATTCGGCTGCGACTCGGCGCATGCGCATGCCGCCCACCGTCTGTAAGCTCCCCATTCCGGACCTCGCCTGGGCCAGGAAGTCAGACCAAGCTTCTCCAGTTCCCACGTGCCCACCATCCCACTGCGCCGTGGACAGGTGAGAGGCTGGGGGTGGGTCACAGGGTGAGGGTGGGAACGGGGGCCTGGGGCACCATGCAGAGGTGGGAGGTAGTTGCAGGGGATGGGGATTGGAGTAGGGGTGCAGCTGAGAACCTGCCCCAGGAAGGCAAGGAGCTGGGGGGAGGACTGCGAGTGAGTCCCAGACGCATGCTCTGTTGATCCATCAGATTTCACTTACAAGAGCACAAATTCAGAGATAAAATTTCAAGAATTTTGAAAGGTTTTCAAAGACAAGTGACCACAAAGCATGAAACCCTAAGTGCAGGCCCCTCTGAGCACCGGTGCTTGTGGGAAGGCATTAGTTGCACACGTGTGAAGCCAGGTCTGGTGCTGCGTAATCACATCTACTTTCTGAAAAGAAATTACTCCACACCCTTGGTAAAAAGTGTTGGGTCATCAGTTGCCTTGGCAAATTAAATGCAAAAGGGACCGATTTCCTTCTCTGGGTCCATGCCAGCAAAGGGAACAAAACGGTAGTAAGGAGGCAGGGCTAGAAGGAAACTCAGATTTCAGCATAAACAAGAAATTGGACCAGAGGTGGCCATGAGAACACAGTCCCACTAGGAGCATGCGGACATTTTTGGTTTCCAACCATGCAAGTGACCAGAGCCAGCTGGAAGGCTTGGAAACAGACAGATGGCCCACACTTGGGCTTCCCATAGTATGACTGATGTTTTATGGGGAACGTGTTGAAAATATGTAAAAATCATCTCAGGATATTTAATAGTCCATTTTTACTGTGTTCATTTCCCTATGCTAGAAGTAAATCTAACTGTGGTCTTGTGCTCCCTGAATTTGTCACTATTAATCACTGGTGACAGGAATCAGCGGAAAATGATGGTGATAGATCTTAGCTCAAGTTCTGGTTCCTACTTCATACCTCAACTCTCATGTGACTTGGGGGAGAAACTGGCCATAGGCCAAGAGGCACTCTTTGCAAGTAAAGAATACATAATGCATCTTTTCCAGAAAAAATTCCAAGACAAGGGGGAGCAGAACTGCTTCTGCCCAATCAACCTGGCTTTGATCAGAATTGAATGATGGAGAATATGAGGGAAGAGAGGCAGTAACCATAGCTAGCTCACTTGCCCAGCTGACAGCATTGAGTAAATCAGTAATGAATGACTGATATAAGCCACTATTTATTGAACACTTTCCAAGTATCAGGCATTCTGCCAAGCCATTCTCATGTACTATCTCACTTAATTGATTCTACCAGGTAATTATCCCCTGTATTACAGATGAGAAAACTGAGGCTCAGAGAGGTTACACTTGTATACAGTCATGCAGCCATAAGTGCCAGAACCCTGATTCAAACCCAGGTCTGTCTGCTTGCTAAGCCCAACCTATTCAGTCATATCTAAGAAAGTGAGCTTCTACTGGCTTTTGCTGAGAGGTGAAACTCCTTTCACTCTTTCTTAAATGTACATATCCAGAAGGTCCTGAAGCTGCTCAGATATTTTGTTAATTGTAGTAACCTGAGATAAATCACTTTTCCAAAACCAGACATAAAATAGTAGAGGGGATTGATGGCATTGGTATCTAATGTTATTTGTTTGATTTAAAATGTTTTATCTCAAAGATTGAGGACTGAGGTCATATCTCTCATGCCTCATTTTATCCTCAATGTCTTACACATAGCAGTCGCTCAATAAATGCTGGAGAACATAATGCTTGGAGAAGAATCTTAAGATTGTTGTTCATCTTCTTGAAACTTTTGGTAGCTAGTATGATAAACAGCTGTTTTAGGACAGGGAATAACACAGTAAAAGTGACTTGAAATGAAAGAGTAAACATTTTTTAAAAAAGTTATCTACCCACCCTCTTCGTTGTGTAGCACTGTAACAGCTCCAGAGGGGACAAATGGCCAGTCCAACTCTCCTATCCAAATCTCTGCAGCTGACTCGCCTGCTATTTCACTGAGGTTACAGAAGCCATTCACTCTCAGTCTAGAAACTTGGGGTTTGTCTTCTCCTTCAAGTTCCACATGCACCTGTCATCAGGATCTATCATCTAAGTATCTATCGAATGTGTTCCTTTCTTCCCTTTCCCACTGACACTGCCTGTTTTCACAGTCAGATTTCTCATTGAACTGTTGCATTAGTCCCCATGCTCCAGTGCACTCTGCACACTTGGGTGTGTTATTTCTAAAATGAAAAGGAGGTGCTGCCTCCCCTCTGCTGAAAATCCTTCAAGGCTCCTAGAGCAGCATACCCAAAAGAACTTTCTGCAACAGTGGCAGTGTCCAGTATGGCAGCCACTAACTGTATGTTGAGTACTTGAAATGCGGCTAGTAAGTGTGGACTGAGTTTTTCATTTTAGTTAATTTTAAGTAATTTAAATACCCATATGTGACTAATGGCTGCTGTTCAGACAGCATAGTTGTGGGACGACACACAAGTTACTTAGTGTGACCCACAAGGCCCTCATCGGTTTGCCCCTTTGCCCTTTTCCTATCCTCATTTTCTATGGCTCACCACTGCACACTCCGAGCTCCAGCTGAACTGCTTGCTTTTTTCTATATGCACATACTGTGTTCTTTCATGCCGTTTCTTCTCCTGGAATGCCCTATCCTGCTTTATTTGCCTGGCAAAGTTCCTACTCAACTTACAAGATTCAGCTCAAATTCCTTTTCCTCTGTGAGGCCTTCCTGTACAACTTTAGGATGAATTCATATTTCTCCTCTGGGCTCCCACCAGGGCCCTCACACAATTCCAGGGGGCACCATTTACACTGGAGCCTATGTGAATGGCACCTTCTGGATTTGTGCAGTGCATGGTATATGCAGCCCTCATGGTGGTCAAAGTCCAAACTTATATACATGTTGCTATTTTGATGCAATACTATTATTGAGGACATTGATTTATTCATGAGGCACTGGGTTTGGCTTGCATATAACTGTAGTCTTTTGTTTCTGTGTCCTATTCCTGTGCCACTCTGTGAGTACTGCAGGAAGTGATCTTGTATCCTAAAAACCTGACTTAGTGCCTGGCACATAGTAGAAACTCAATAAATATCCTTCAAAGCAGGGGCTGGCAAACTACAGTTTTTGTACAGCCCGTGAGCTAAGAAGAGTTTTTACATTTTTAAATGGTTAGAGAGAAATCAAAAGCAGAATACTATTTTGTGACATGTAAAAATTACGTAAAATTCAGATTTCCATGTCCATACATAAAATTTCATTGGGACAGAGACACGTCATTTATTTAAGTGTTGTATGTAGCTGCTTTGGCCTCACGCATGCAGACTCGAGAAGTTGCAACAGAGACCATGTGTCAACAAAGCCAAAAAGATTTACTATCTGGACCTTTACAGAAAAAGTTTGCTGACCTCTGTGTCAAAGGAACACGGGAATAGACTCCTTCCCCCTCAGAGCTCAGATACTCCTCCCATCTTTTCCTCCTCACCACCTGCTTCAGAACAGGATGTGGCCCTGTGCTTGCCAAGCCCCACATTACAGATCCTCACTCCCTGGCCTCCTCTGGTACCTTGACCCATCAATGGTGCTGCTATCTCTTTATTCCAGGTTATTCTTGCCTCACACTCCATGCTCCAGAAATATCAGATGGATCGAAGTTCCCCCCAAACATGTATTTTCGGCCTTTCCTTGATAGTCTTAATACACAAAATTCCTCTTTTCCCTCCTCCCAGTTTTTAATCCTCCCGCGCACCGCAAACACATATATATCTGCCTGGGGATCTTCTGGGTCCCAGAGCAGATAAAACAAAACTCCAGGAATTCTTTCTCAGTCCTTCCCTCTCTTAGATTTAATCACTGCTCTCTGCAAGTTCAGACTCTTCACATACTTGGTCTAGTAAATACCGCATTATGTCCTAGTGAAAGTGTGTGTCTAACACGTTTCCTGCATTTCATTCATGAACCGATTCATGCACATGTGCCAGGCACCGTGCTACATGTTGTGGTCGAGTCAGATGTGGTCCTTGCTTTGTCTGGCTGGGTAGACAGTTATTAAACATGAAAACAAGTGCATAATTATATGTTGTGAGAAGCGTCATGGAGGAAAAATAGGGTGCTTTGAGGAGCATTATCTGGCAGGTATGTAAGAGACATTCAGAACTGTTGCCTGGATTGGTGCTGAGTTGAAAGAGATGGCCTGGTCAAACCCTTCCTTTCCAATGAGGAACTGAGGCACAGAGATGTTACATGGCTCGCCCAAAGTCACCGAGCCCCTAGCAGTCAGTATAGCCACATGCAGCCCGTTAATTAGTTTCGTTTGGGCCACTCCAGGTCTGATGGTCTTTATGTTACCCTGTTTACATTATTGTCCAATGAATATTCTTATCGATAGTCATCATGTGCCTCTGTGAGAACTTTATATTCGTGTTTTAATAACTCGTTAACCTAAATTTGATCCCAGCTAATCAGATATATTGATTAATTGGTGAAAGGTGGCCCAAACAGTGACAGTAATAATTTCCAAAGGCTTCAAAGTGTGTACCAAGCTATCATATATTCCCGCAACCTTTTCTTCCTTCCACATTGCCCTAGTCCTCCTGGAAGCAGATGCGGATATACTTTGTTGTAGCCTTTCCCGGCAATGGTGCTGGAGAGCAGAATGGCCCCAGAAGCTCATTCCCCCCATACCTCATGTGGCTGGAAGATGTCGTTCCCGTCAGAAGGCCTTCCTCTGACTCTCGCGTGTGATGACAGTTTCACTGGAGTCAGGTGGATGTGGACTCATCAGTGGCTGATGTCGAGAAGCCGTTGGATTGAGGCAACCAAAGTGGTTTTGAGCAACACCAGGTGAGCAGACGGTGAAGTGCAAGACTGCAGAGAAACAAGGACTTGGCCTGCTTAAAAACAGCTCTCTCACTGTGCCCCTGAGTGTGTTCGCACTGTGCAGGGTGGTGGCAAATGCACGCGTCTGGGGGCTGGGATTGAATTCTGGCTCCTCTACTTCGGGTGGGTGACTTGGGCAAGTCACTTAGCTTCTGCGGGTCTCAGTTTCCTCAGATGCCAAGTAGAAGTACTGAGGGCCGCTGTGGAGGTGAGATGAATTCGTGTGTGTAAAGAGATTAGCAGCCAGCACAGGGTGAGGGCCCAGTGGCTGGACCGGCTCCACACGGAGTGCCACTCTGCCCCAGGCACTGTCCTGTATTAACATACTTAATCCTCACAAAGCCCCTCAGAACCAGGTACCCATCCCCTCATTTTACTAGATGACGAAACTGAAGCACAGAGAGGTTAACCCCTGTGTCCAGGACACACAGCTAGTAAGCATCAAAGCTGGGATTTGAACCCAGGCAGACTGGCTCCAGCATCCATGCCCATCAGTGCTACACTAAACGGCCTCTCAATAAAGATGGGCTAGGGTGTGTTCTTACATTGACTGTTCCTCCCTTTTCCTTTAAATTGCCAGTTCTGTCTGTTCACGTATTCTATGATTACCTTATTATCTGAGCCCAAAATCTGAGATCCGTGTTCAAAGAAAGGATTTTGTGCTGCAGAAGATAAGAGGTTTAGAGGAGAGAGGCCCTTTTGAAGATGTGGTTTGGATACTGCAACGTTGGGATTTCTAAAACATTTGTGATAGCTCAAGGGGACAGCAGGATAGAATATTTGAAATCAAATATTGTCCTGAAAAAGCCAGCATGGTAGATGAAGATATTCTTTTCTTTGCCTTTCTTTTCTTTTCTTTTAAGTCCTTTAAAAAATAGACAGTATGAGATTCAGAGCCTGCATACAGAGCCCTCTCTGAACGTGAGTGACTGGCAGACTACGAGGTGGGATAGGGTGCTGCTGACCTCCCCTCCCCTCCCCTCCCCTCCCCTCCCCTCCCCTCCCCTCCCCTCTCCTCCCCTCCCCTCTCCTCCCCTCGGGAGTCAGGGCCCTCTCTGAGCACCCCTGTTGGCCCATTCATCTTACCAGGAGTTCTTGGTTCTTCATTGCTCCTCCCTCCTCAAATTCCAAAGCAAACTCCTTTTCCTCATGGTATCCAAGTGGTTCTCAAGTCCCTGGAAACAAACAAACCCAAGATAATTTTTAAATTTTGTGCTTTTATTATTTCTTGTACTCCAGAAATTTCTATAACCCAGGATTCTGACCCTGTTCAAACTTTAGTTTTAGTAGATACATGAAAGGAGGGGCAGGTGGTATGAGACATTCTGGGACAGCTTCGGAGTAGAGGGAGAAGAAACTGGTACCCTTGGTTGCCTCTGGGGAGGAGAATCATGGCTGGAGGAGAGGACAGGAGAGGATGATGTAGTCCTTTGTACCTTTTGAATTTTAGCTTATGTGAATGTATTACCTATTCCAAGAGAAATGGAAAAAAATTAAGAAACAAAGGTGGTGTTTGAGGCTGCACGCCTCTTCCTCTGTGAGCAGGGAAAGTGGTGATAACTACTCTTGTTGGAATGATAATCTTCCTAGGTAGGTTGGGAGGGAGAGGCAGCTGTGGTGGACTGGCACACACGCTGCCCTTTTATGAGCCACATGACACCCTCCCCCCAAAAAAAATCACTCTTTCTCATCTCTACCAAAGGACGTGCAGCATATAAATTTAAAACACAGACTCAGCTCCACCACTGCCAGCTGTGTGACCTTGGGCCTATTAGCTCTTTGTGACTCAGTTTCCTCATTTGTAAAATGGGAACTAATAGTGGGGGTTGGGAGGATTATAGGTTAAAGCACTTTAGAATAAGGCCTGGTATATAACAAAGAGTCAAACATCCATTATTATTACAGGCAGTCCTTGCTTTGCATAGTTCCAATATGTACAAACTTAAGTTACCACATTTTAAGGAACACCAGTCCCCCAATAACGTGTCCAATTTCAGTTACCGTTGTATATCAAATGTAATTGCATAAAGTACAAACTTCGCTGCTAGCTCTTCATTCCACAGATCACTACATAAACAACAGATGCACATCATGATCAGTGACCAGTCATGTCACTTATTTTAAAGCCTATGGGTTATTAAACCAATCTGTTTATTCAATTCACGCACATCTGTTATTCAGTTCATGCACAGACAGCAAAGCACTTGGTTGCGTTGCTTCCTTGTCTTCTGGTCATAAACCCACATGCCATTTTACGGAGATAGTTAATCAAAAAAGAGAATTGGCCAACAAAGATGGAAGTGCAGCAAATAAATGAAAAGGGATAACACCGGAAGTAAAACTGTATGTGACCAAAAAATCTGAAAATGGCAACGTCAAAGCAAAGGTAGGATGGGATCTAAACCTGCACAAAGCTACAGTGCAAATTATATTGAAAAAGTCCAATGAATATAAAAGCAAGCTCAAGTCCCTTCAACATCTTGTAGTTTATTTTATTATTATTTTTTAACGTCTTTATTGGAGTATAATTGCTTTACAATGGTGTGTTAGTTTCTGCTGTATAACAAAGTGAATCAGCTATACATATACATATATCCCCGTATCTCTTCCCTCTTGCGTCTCCCTCCCACCCTCCCTATCCCACCCCTCTAGGTGGTCACAAAGCACTGAGCTGATCTCCCTGTGCTATGCAGCTGCTTCCCACTAGCTATCTATTTTACATTTGGTAGCAACATCTTGTAGTTTAAATTGTACTAGGAACAGAAAGCTGCTATGGTTGGAATGGAGCATTTATTTCTACTTTGGATTCTGTGCAGTGTGGCAGTAACTTTTACTCCACTGTGCAAATAACTTTGCAGGATTTGAGTCTAATGTAAATGAAGTTAGAAAAAAAAAAATAGATGGCCATAGGAATGTTGACACTGCTGCCATTACAGAGACTCTAGATGTGCAGGCAGAGGAACCTAGTGAAGGTGGGCATGTCAGTATAAATGAGGAAAGTCGTGGTGACAGAAACGATGAAGTCTCAGAAAAAGTGACATCAAAAAACATTTGAGGACTTCCCTGGTGGCACACTGGTTAAGAGTCTGCCTGCCAATACAGGGGACACGGGTTCGAGCCCTGGTCCAGGAAGATCCCACATGCCGCGGAGCAACTAAGCCCATGCACCACAACTGCTGAGCCTGCGCTCTGGAGCCCGCAAGCCTCAACTACTGAGGCCCGCGCGCCTAGAGCCCGTGCTCTGCAGCAAGAGAAGCCACCGCAATGAGGGGCACGCGCACTGCAGTGGGGAGTGGCCCCTGCTCGCTGCAACTGGAGAGAGCCTGCGAGTAGCGACAAAGACCCAATGCAGCCAAAAAATAGAATAAATAAATAAATAAACATTTGACACTAAAGAACCCCTTAGATCTATTTCACCACATTGAATGTTCAATGGGTATAATGTTGGAAAGATCCAAAGGAGCATGAAAATTCATGAAGGCATGCAAATGATGCTTGCTCTGTATTGTAAATTATGTGAAGAGAAAAAGAAGGCAAGCACTGTTCAAACTACTCTTGTTAAGTTTTTTACCAAGAAATAGAACACATTAACTCTCAAAATTCCTAATGTTTTAAATAACAGTGTATTATACAGAGTTACTATTTTTTCCCTCTACATTTATAATGGACAGTAAGAGGGTTTTTAATGTTTTGACAAAACATTTAAAGGTCATAGAACAATCATCATTTTTCGCATTGACTATTTAGGTCAGTTTGAATGGTGTCAGCTTGCACAGTCATGTTTAGGGTCCTGCACTGCTGTGCAAAGTGAGATTACCTCTACTTCCTCATGGAAGAGTACAGAACAGCTTTTTTGTTGTTGTTGTTTTAAATTGTGGTAAAATATACATGAGTTACCATTTTAACTGGTTTTAAGTGTGCAGTTTAGTAACATGAAGTGCTCTCACAGTGTTGGACAACCATCATCTCCAAAATGTTTTCACCATCATAAACAGGTCTGTGCCTATTAAACAGTAACTCCCCATTCCCTTCTCCCCCTTGCCTTGGCAACCACCTTTCTACTTTCTCTCTCTATGGTTTTGCCTATTCTAGATAACCTTATGTAAGTGGAATCATACAATATTTGTCCTTTTGTGTCTGGTTTATTTCACTTAGCATAATGTCCTCAAGGTTGATCCATGCTGTGGCATGTGTCAGCATTTTACTCCTTTTTTGGCGAAATAATATTCCATTGTACATACATGCCACATTTTGCTTATCCGTGAATCTGTTGATGAACACTTGGGTTGCTTCCACCTGTTGGCTATTGCGAATAATGCTACTACAGACATGGGTGTCCTATGAGAGACTTTGAGGAGTAGTTATCTCTGGAAAGTGGGGCTGGGGCTTACTCTTCATCTGAGACCCTTCTGTGTTATTTGATTTTTTTTAAAAAAACTATGAGCACAGGATAATTATAATAAATAGATCGATAACGTATAATATTGGAGAATTTGGAAAATCCTACCACATGGGAGTGGGTTAGATGTGTACAGTATGTATGAAGGCACCAAGCTTGGAGCTGGAGTGTAGAAGATACGTGATGGCTGCCACTTACAGTGCAGTCAGAATTTTGTATGCTTCCCTCTGGGCAGAGGGCATGGGAGTGCCCCAGACTGGCAGCAGGGTAGGGCTCAAAAGGTTGCACTCGAATTTGCTTTGGTGACCCATTTGGAGGCAGCTACCTTCCTTTTGGTCCCTTCCCAGGAAACCCAAGGCCTGGGGCTGCTCCAAAGGCACCCAAGCTTCCCATCTGCGCCCCCATCTGGGCTGGTGCTCCTCAACCACCAACACCAGGTGTCAGGCAGCATGCCATTCTCAAATCCCCTTATCAGAAAGTCCCTGTTCTGACTCCTGTGACCTCAGGGCCCTACTGATAATGGTTGTTAGTCATCACAAGTTCATGTGTTCTCGACTGGCCGTATATCGTTGCACTGTAAATGTAAAAAGAATTTTTTTTTTAAAAAAATTTTTATTTATTTATTTATTTGTTTTTGGCTGTGTTGGGTCTTCGTTTCTGTGCGAGGGCTTTCTCTAGTTGCGGCAAGCGGGGGCCACTCTTCATCGTGATGCGCGGGCCTCTCACTATCGTGGCCTCTCGTTGTGGAGCACAGGCTCCAGACGCGCAGGCTCAGTAGTTGTGGCTCATGGGCCCAGCTGCTCCGCGGCATGTGGGATCTTCCCAGACCAGGGCTCGAACCCGTGTCCCCTGCATTGGCAGGCAGATTCTCAACCACTGCGCCACCAGGGAAGCCCCAAAGAATTTTTTTAAGGAGGACAATTCTGTGCAAAACCATTGGCACTTCTTTTCCAGTCTCCACTGCAGACACTGCTAATTGATTGCGAACATGCTGCTGAGACCAGAAAAGGTCTGAGAATCTTTCTGAAACAAAATCTAATCTCAATAATTTGGAGTTGGCACTTGCAATGAAACCTATTTGTCATCTCTGTGACACAAGGAGTGACCTTCTTGGTCTAGATATCAGGTGTTGGGACAGGGGTTTGGAAGGGAGATTTGGGGGGCGTGGTTTGCAGCACCTCTGAGCTCGTGCCATGGAGCTAGGATCATACCTGGAGAGCTCAAGCACCTGCGATCCTCTCTGATTTGAAGATATAAAGGTGACCTTGAGAAAACTGAGCTTATAGGGTGGGCCTCAAGGTGGCCACGATGAGTCCACCTCCTGATACCGTGGGTTACGTCCTGAGAGGTGGAGTGTGTCATGGCATCGCCACACCTTCCGTGTGCTCTCAGGGGAGGAACAGGAAGGCTCGTAGCCCAAGTTACAGCCATGAGCAGGTCTGGGGAACTGGGCCATGATGTGTCAGTGCTCTCCCCGCTTCTGTTGGCCCTTCCTGTGGATTAATAAGATCCTCAGGCCTTGCAGATCCAATCGTGGAGGGAGGCAGAGAAAATTTATTATAAGAAAAAGAACCAAGAAATAGGGAGATCAAATTGTCTGCTTTTGTCAATGGAGCATGTTTGCAGTGAGTCTGGCTATACACTTCGTAGATCAAGCCGTATCCACTGAACACTATAGATGGAGCCATTAGCACCCTAACACTGGCTATTTTGAAATTTGTTTTTCTGGATCTTTGTTGTCCTAGGGCTGGACATGTATCTTCCATAAAGTTTAGCTGTGGAAAACCTTGTTCATTCAGATGCTTATCTACCACTCGTGACAATAATAATAAAAAGAGTAGCAATGGAGAGTTTACTATGTGCCAGGCACTGTGCTAAGTGCTTTATAAACATTACCTCACTTAATTCTTACAGGAACCCTAAAGGTAGGAACTACTGTCATCATTTTATAGATGAGGAAATGGAGGTTGAGAGAAGTTCAGACATTTATCCAAGGCAACCCCTGGGGGAAGAAGCAGAGCATGGGTTTGAATCTATATGACTAACTCTAGATCCCTAACTCTTAACCACGAGGCCACTTGGAAAAATGACTTTCTCCTGTAAAGCTTTTAAGAATAATTCTATGAACATGATGGGCAGCTGTCTGGTGGCTTATACTGGGAAAATATTCCACTCCACTAAAACTAGGCATTGCCTGCCAGGTCCCCTCCCCTCTCTTCCCTTCTCTTCCCCATCCCTCCTCCATCCCTCCCCCACTTCCCTTCCCTTTCTCTGATCATCTCCAGGTTAAACCCCCTTCTCATCCCTCTCCCTTAAACTCTGCCAGCCCATGTGAATGGGAATCCTGCTCAGCTGTCCAGGCAAACCCCGCAGAGGGTGGGCCTCCCGGTCCTTCGCACCAATGGCTTTAGTCCTCCAGGTGCTTCTTTTTTTTTAAAATTTATTTATTCATTTATTTTTGGCTGTGTTGGGTCTTCGTTGCAGTGTGTGGGCTTCTCATTGCGGTGGCTTCTCTTGTTGTGGAGCACGGGCTCTAGGCATGTGGGCTTCAATAGTTGTGGCTCATGGGCTCCAGAGTGCAGGCTCAGTAGTTGTGGCTTGTGGGCTCCAGAGCTCAGGCTCAGTAGTTGTGGCTCACAGGCTCAGTAGTTGTGGCGCACGGGCTTAGTTACTTAGTTGTTCCGCCTCATGTGGGATCTTCCCGGACCAGGGCTCGAACCCGTGTCCCCTGCATTGGCAGGCGGATTCTTAACCACTGCACCACCAGGGAAGTCTCCTCCAGGTGCTTCTGACAGACCAGAGATTCAAGGGCCCTGCCTCCTGCTCCAGCAGCAGCCTGGTGACATCCACAGTTCCCAGCTACCTGTTGTGTTTGAAGCTCTTGGCCTGAAGGCTCTGGTGGCACTGGAGGCAGGGGGGCAGGAGGGCGGGTGAGGCCCGCTTCCAGCAGCAGATGAGGCAGGCCTGGTGGAAGCTGTGGCCACACTCTGTGATTCCGGGTCTTGGCAGTGCTGGAAGCAGATGCAGCAGTGACTTCTTCCTTGGGTGGCGAGTAGATCAGCAGCGGCCATGGCAGGTTCAGTTTCACTTTCCTGGTCTCCACACTCTCTTCATTGTCTCCTCTGAGCTGAAAGCTTGGCCGTGGCCTCCCAGACCAGCTACAAGTAATCTGAGCCTTTTTGCTTTGGTTCCTTTCACTTTCCCAGTCAGAAGCTGCTTCTCTCGGTTCTGCAGCTTTCCTCTCAGCAGGCCTGGGGGGGCCCCCTGTATCAGGGGAAGGAGACTGTTTAGGGTGGGGAAACCAGCAAGGGTTTTAGCCCCATGGCTGTTCCCCGGCCCAAGGGGCTCCCCGTTTGTCAGATCAGGATGTTGGGAAAGTGCCTTGCCATAACTGCCGTGCTGGCCCCGAAAAGTGTGAACCCACGAGAGATGTGATGGCTGCTTCCCAGAGTGATCCGACTGGGCCCACAGGGCTCCGGCTGCTCCCAGGGCTGGGGGATGGGCCGGAAGGCTGGCTTCCTGAGAGTTACGAAGGACTCTAAGAAGCTGGCAGGGCGACATTGTCTGAGTCACATCTCAAGAGAATTTGGGAAGAGAAGTGCTTTTCTAAAACTTTTCTACATGGAAAATTAGACTTGGCATTTAATAGGGAATTGGGGACAAGGGATGGTGAGGGGTGTGTGCTTTTTCAGGCGTGGCCTCACTGACAGGTGACATCTGAGCCTTATGGAGAAGAGAGTCAGGGATAAGGGATGAACTGGATGTCCTGGGTTCTGGTGGTGAGGGCTGAAGACGTAATTAAGTTATCTGGGTGGTCTTAGGGCTTGGAGCTCCTGGCTCTACATTGACTTCTGCCCCTGGAAAGGGAGGCTGCATGCATGCTGGTGGGTGGGCAGGAGCCGGAGAGGTCTTGTCCTGCTTTGAAGTAGGTTCTGGAACGTTGGACTGCTGTTCTTGGGTGCTGGGAAGTGAGCCTACAACGGGGAGATCATAAAAAGGTGATGTGCTTTACCAAGAGCTGGTGATGGCCCAACACCTTTACCTTTACCTTTCCCTGCTGACAGGGGACGTCCTGGTTGAGAGGTGGGAAAGGCCTCGGGGTTGGCCACTCAGAAGCACAGCTCAACCAAAGAGAAGAGTCCTGACTGGTAGGTGCTGACTTTGGAAGGGCTGCAAGGGGACTGTGGAAGTTCAGTGAAAAGAGACAGCTGCCAACAGGGCTGTGAGAGCAGTGAGACCACCCTTGCTGAGCCCAGCTAGCTAGCTTTGCAGCTAGCTGCTGCAGCTCTGCTTGAGAGCGAAGTGTTGAGCGGCCTGTTTCAGGAAGGAGCCCCTTATCCCTCATCACCATTCCCTGAGCACCTGCAAAGCGTTCTTTCACAAGTGACCTCTGGACACACTCACAGCCCCTTCTTCAATCTCACAAGGTAGAGACACTCGCCTGGGGCCAAACTTCCCGGGAAGAGGTGGAGACAGCATTCAAGCCGAGGTCAGGCTGAGTCCAAAGCTCAGGTTTTTACCATAGATACTAGGTGACCTCTCACACACAGTAAGGGACCCTGAAGGAATATGACAGGGCCTGTCCTCTGGGTGGGCTAAACATTCTCTTAGGAGACAGAAGTCACTGAGACTTTTGTTCTGGCAGCAGCAGAGAGGACCAATGGAGGGGGTGTCCTTTGCTCTTTGCATTTACTATGTGTGTCTGGAGAGAAGCAGTGGCAAGAAGCTGCTGGCCTTGTCCTAGGCATTTAAGGGAAGAGTGCCTGTTCTGGTTTTCGCACTATCTAGCCTGAAACCTCCGGACTGGAAATACTTAGTCACAAGCTCTTCTAGTACATGCAGCCACACAGAAGTGACATTCGGGACATGGCTCTTTGGACACATTCTCCCATCAATGCACTTAAGTCATGTGAGCATCCCAGGCCCCTCCCAAATGTTTGGAGACCTGGAGTTACCTCCTACTCCGAGTTGGATTGGAATATTGGAGAAGTCAGAGTAAGGTGGACTCAGGCAGGGGGGCCCAGCCATTATCATTATAGAGGAAGAGAGACCCAGGTCGTTTCTGACAGCCAAAGAAACACCTGTTTTAGGGCAGAAGTGAGGGATAGGATCTTGGTAACGTCGATGAAAAGGTGATATTTTGTCAGATACCGAGAGAGAACCCAGCGGAACAGATTTGCATTGATGTTCTACATGGGTTCCTCTGGTGATTTGTGGGCCAGCCACAGAAAAAGGTGTGAAGTTTTCAAAAGTATTTCCTACAGCAAATTCAGTTCCACATTGAAAAGTGCCCGAGAATGAGCATTTGAACAACACGACTGCAGCAATATATGCTTTACTAGTTGAAAAGCTTCCCAATTTTAATTTTTAAAAATTGATTTTACAGATCAGGATAGGCAGGCAAGGAGATCCCTAAGGCCATGTGGTCTTTCCAAACTGGCTTGCAGAACAAAAAGTTTGAAGGCCTCTATCAGGAAGAACAGGTTCGATTTCCAAGGTCTCTTTTTTTTTTTTTTTTTATTATTAGCACCTTTATTTATTTATTTATTTATTTATTTATTTGGCTGTGTTGGGTCTTCGTTTCTGCGCGAGGGCTTCCTCTAGTTGCAGCAAGCGGGGGCCACTCTTCATCGCGGTGCGCGGGCCTCTCATTATCGTGGCCTCTCTTGTTGCGGAGCATAGGCTCCAGACGCGCAGGCTCAGTAGTTGTGGCTCACGGGCCTAGTTGCTCCGCGGCATGTGGGATCTTCCCAGACCAGGGCTCGAACCCGTGTCCCCTGCATTAGCAGGCAGACTCTCAACCACTGCGCCACCAGGGAAGCCCTCCAAGGTCTCTTTATTTGGGATCCCAGCAGGCCTTGTTTCTAGTGAGAGACTAACTGCCCTCTTTCCTACTGCGGGGATGGAGAGAAACACTGTTGTCAGGCCTGCAGGCTGGAGAACGGAGAGACCACTACCCCTGAGTCATAAATATCCTCATCCTTTCTTTTAACAAAGGTATATCTATATCCACATAGAAAAAAAGACTGGGGGAAATACCAGATGTGCATGGTGGCTCACTGTAGGTGATTTGAATTTTTTTTCTTTTAATACTCAAATGTATTTTTCAAAATTTCCACAAAGAATATGTGTTCCTTTAATAAGAGAAAAAAAAAAAAAAACACCCCACATAAATACCTCTCTCAGTAGAGACACAGATGTAGAGAACAAACGTATGGACACCAAGGGGGGAAAGTTGGGGGGGGGGAGTGGTGTGATGAATGGGGAGATTGGGATGGACATATATACACTAATATGTATAAAATAGATAACTAATAACCTGCTGTATAAAAAAATAAAATTCAAAAATAAAGAAATAAAGAAATACCTCTCTCAGGTAGAAAAATAACAAACATTTATGGAACACTCTGGTTTGTAAAGTCCTTCTCACATACATTCTAATTGAATCCTCTCAACAGCACTCTCTGATGACTATTTCTATTTTGGCTTCAGAACACAAGCCTCAGGAGGTTTAGAAACTTTCTCAAGGACCCACGCAAGCCAGAGTAGAACCCAGTCTTCTCACTGTAGGTTTCCTCATCCGTTAGAATGCCAGAATCTTGGGATGAGGGGACTGAGGCTGCAAAAGGAAATCTGAGGGCAGGTCGGGGGAGGAAGCAAGGGGCAATGGTAACCTCATGGGAGGTGGAGGTTGGCAGCTGCTGTTTGGAGAACTGTGGTCGTCATTCTTCTGGTTTTATTTGGTGGGTCCCAGGGATGATTTCTGGGCTGAATAGAAAGCTTGCCCTCAGGATATTGGTCCTCTGGAGCTCCCAGCAGCTGGGTTTTGCTCTGCCTGGCTCACCTCTCTAGTTGGATACAATGGGGAACTGCTTCCCCAGGTCAAGCATGGCCCCGTACTTTCCTCCTTCTTTCCTGGGCCCAAGGCAGGGCTTCTTCCTTGTGTTGGACAAAGTGAGAGGCATACGGTCCAGTGTTGGCCTGCCTGCTTACACCCTGGTCCCAGGCTCCTCCAGGAGCCAAGAGGTGCCCTCTGCTGGAGTGGAGGCTTCCGGGCTGAGGCAGGGAATCTGGAGATGAAGACAGGGAGGTGGAGTGTGAAGGAGGTTCCCTTTCAGAGCTGGAAAGAGGGAAGGTGAAGTGGACCATTGGCTAGAGCCACCAGAGGATGCTCAGGGAACACTCCAGCTGGCAGTCCGCCCTTCTCTGTTAGATGTCAGCCTTGCTGGGGTGAGGCTGATCTGTCCCTGATCATTAGTGTGGACCAGCTGGAAGAATTCTCGAGTCCAGTTGATTGGGAAGGAAGATGAGAAGGTCTGTTTTTTTCGAGAGATAAAAGAAGTGGTGTGTTGGAGCCAACTCCTGCCAGCTTTCGAGAGGCCAATTGTTAAAATTTTAAGCATCTTGTGAATCGTCATGTTGGTAGCTTGAAACTGGTCATAGTGGGAGTATTTCCACCATCAAAATGGACAAACGCCACAAATCAGAGCTTCTCCCTGCCAGAGAATTGACTGTTAAACATTTACCTGCATATCCCTGGGCAGGAGTACCCTTTACCTCATGGTTTGGGGCTTACTTTGGCCTTTTAAGGGAGATAATGACAACGCTGTCTGGCTTTGGGCTCCTCTCTGTGATGTCAGGATGGGAAGTGGGGTCACCCTTGCCCTGTGGCTTTCATTTTCCTATACCTAAATCACAGGGGGCAGGCTGGGCTGGAAAGGCCATGTGACAGCTGGTACAATGCCCGGGACAAAGTACGTGCTCCAGAAATAGTTGTTCGGGGGGCTGAGGGAATCACTCTCACCTATTATAATTTCATAATTTTCCTGACTGTTGTCAGCAGAGGGCACTACAGGACTAATGATGTTTGAGTTATGGCTCCCTCCGATTATCTTTAAAAAAAAAAAATCATTAATTTGAAAGAAACAGAAACGGACCAAACTGACTTGGTAATTTTTAGGTAAAGCACCAATTTTGAAAAAAATTTCAGTGCTCAAGTGATAGATAATAGTGAACATTGCTATAGCACTTTATAGTTTATAAAAGCACTTGACCTACATCATCTTGTGTAATTCTCAGGACAACCCCGGGAAGCAGGTGGAAGCGTCGCAGTGTAGTAGATACATGTGTGGGCTCTGGAGTCAGTGTCTGGGCTTCAAATCCTGGCTGTGTCAATTATGGACTCTCTGACTTTGGACAGGTCACGAAGCCTTCCTGTGCTTTGGAGGTAACACTGGTACTTGACTTGGAGGCTTGGTGTGAAATGGGAGGAGGCTCGCAAAGCACTTAACAAACTGCTTTGCAGGTAATAAGCACTCAGCAGACATTAGCTCTTATTATTCTTGTTACAACACCAGGCACCTGATCTGAACGTGAAGGAAACCCTCAAGGTCGTATCACGGGTAAGGGCAAAGCCAGGACAGAAGTCCCACCTCTCCTAATACAAGGTCTCTGCCTCTGGTCATCACCCATCCCCAAACTGTCACTGCTGACAGACCTCTCAGCTGTGCTAATAATGCTCATCATTCCTGCTGGAATGCTTGAAAAATACTTTAAAAAAATTCCCTCTTGAAATCCTTAATCCCAAATTAATTTGCTTATTAGCTCATTTTTCTTAAGGAGCTCACAGCTAACTTCAGCCCAGTGCTCTCCAGGCCTCATGATCTGAACCTGAGTGCTCAAAATCAGGGAGGTTTACTGTCCTGAGTAGTATAACCCTGGCGTCATGAACTCAAAAAAGACTTCAGGGCCAGCAGGTGTAGTAAGATAGCAGTAGTGGGGGTTCCGGCCCTGTGTGAAGCAGGAAGTGGATGTGCAGAATTAGTATGGCCAGATCATCTGATTTTCAGCAGAAGCAAGGACTCCAGATGTTTATGTGAACTATCCCAGTTGATAAATCTTGTCAACTAATTTTAAGTTTTATAAAAATCACTGTGGGGAGCAAGTCAAACATGGTTGTAGGCTGCATCCACCTGTGCTACCAGTTAGCAATCACTGGATAAGCCTTAAGGTGCGGTGGGGTAGTTGTGACGCATGCTTCCAGGGGCAGCAAGGGCAATCCCACGGCAGTTTGGAGAGCCTTGTCAAAAGCCAGTGTACTGATATTTTGCTTAATTGATCATTTTCTCCCTTTGGCTGAGTTAAGTCTTTGCTCTTTCTGTAAAGAATCAATTCCTGGCCTGAGTAGTGTGGGAAACATCTGGATGAGAGTTAGACTAACTGGAATCGATCTGCAACCCTGCGGTGTGACTCCAGGCAAGTTTCAGACCCCTCCCCCACTCCCTCCAACACACCCGATGCAGCTGGGTTTCCACCCTTTTAAGATCAGTGATGTTTCGGATTTTTTTGACATGTACACACTGCTATATTTAAAATGGATAACCAACAAGGACCTACTGTATAGCACAGGGAACTCTGCTCAATATTATGTAACAGTCTAAATGGGAAAAGAATTTGAAAAAGAACAGATACATGTGTATGTATAACTGAATCACTTTACTGTACACCTGAAACTATCACAACATTGTTAATCAACTCCACAACACTATAAAATAAGGGGACTTCCTGGGTGGCACAGTGGTTAAGACTCCGCGCTCCCAATGCAGGGGGCCCGGGTTCGATCCCTGGTCAGGGAACTAGATCCCACATGCATGCCACAACTAAGAGTTCGCATGCCACAACTAAGGAGCCGGCGAGCTGCAACTAAGGAGCCCACCTGCTGCAACTAAGGAGCCTATGTGCCACAACTAAAAGGGAGCCCACATACTGCAACTAAGACCCGGTGCAACCAAATTTTAAAAAAAGACAAACAAACAAACCAAAAAACAATATAAAATAAAAAGTTAAAAAAAAATAAGAGAACAATGTCTAAAGTAAAAAAAAAAAATCACTTCAAGTTTTAAATTAGGATAGACTACAAAATATAGCTTAATTAAACCTCTTCTAAAAATACCAGTTTTCATTCTATGTACTGGTTTTTCTCTTCAACAGATTCAACAGCAAGCTAAGAGGCAGATTAGTTATGAAAGTTCAAAATGAGTTTACCAAAAAGTGCCAGTGTGGGCTGAGTATGAGACATATAACTAAGAGGATTGAAGCGTACACTTTGAAACCAAAATGCCTGAGTGTGAATCTGACTCCACCAGACTGTAACTGTGTGACCTTTGACAAATGACTTAACCTCTGTACTTTAGAATGAGAGTGACTTAGTACCTACCTCCTCAAGGTGTTATGAGGATTAAGTTAGTCATTGTGTCTAAAGAATATACAGCAGTTTAAGCACCCTGGAATTGTTTGATATTACCATTCTTAAAATTATTTTGGCAATACCAATGTTGTACTCATTGAAATTTGTTTATTTTTACAGTTGTTGAATTATAATGTTGTACATCTGAAACTTGTATAATTAAAAAAATCTTGGACTTCCCTGGTGGCGCAGTGGGTAAGAATCCGCCTGCCATTGCAGGGGACACGGGTTCGATCCCTGGTCTGGGAAGATCCCACATGCCACGGACCAGCTAAGCCCATGAGCCACAACTACTGAAGCCTGTGCGCCTAGAGCCTGCGAGCCTCAACTACTGAGCTCACGTGCCACAACTACTGAAGTGTGCGTGCCTAGAGCCCGTGCTCTGCAACAAGCCACCGCAATGAGAAGCCCGCTCACCGAAACGCAGAGTAGCCCCCACTCGCCGCAACTAGAGAAAGCCCGCGCACAGCAACAAAGACCCAACGCAGCCAAAAATAAATAAATAAAATAAATACATTTATATTAAAAAAATCTGTTTTGAGACCTATTAAAAAAAAAAAAAAAGATCAGCAATGGCTGTTGTTCTCTATTTAGAAACTTGCTCAGAGAAGGAGCCTCCCCTTTTTGAGTGTCAGGCCAAGAGCCTCCTCATTGGTCTACATTAGATCTGCCCCACCCCCAATTTTGAATTATTCTTTTCATTGCTTGCTTGTTTTTTAACACTCAAGAATCTTTGGAAACATGCATATATGTGGTGTAGTCCATGCAGTAAGTCAAAGCAGGTACAAGAAGCATGTCATTTTGGGTCCTCTGAGAAACAGACACCAGGATGGAGTTAGGTATGCAAAAAACGAATATCTATGAAGGATAAAGGGCAGGGGAGCAGAGGTCAGTGAGAAGAGCCTTCAGGCAACAATGCAGGTCTGAGACTTGCCAAAGGAGAGAGGACAGGAAAGAGGGTTGGATAGGAAGAACCTTAGACTGGAGCTCAGCAAAGCTGAGACAGTCTTGCCTAGGCTGATCGGAAGCCCAAGAGCTGAGGAGTGTCCTGGCCCGGCTGAGGTTCCCCTGCTGAGCTGCAGGGTCCCAAAGGTGCCATGGCTGGAGGCGGCTAGCCCGCTACGTCCCTTGCAGCAGGTTCCCTCCCTAAGGGAGATCTGAGTGGTACTCTCCTGTGACTGCCCCAATCAGCAAGAAGAGTTCCACGATTCCACAAGTGTTTGGCTGACTGACTTTTACCCAGCAAAAGGGAGTGGAGTGTGGCGGTTCAAAGTTACTCCTAGGTTGGGGGCTCCATTGCTGCGCTGGCTGTGACCTTAGGGCCAGGAGCTGAATTTCCTTATCTGTTCAGTGAAAACAGTGACAGCATCTCTCCCATGGAGTTCCTGTGACAATGATGATAGAATGTATGTAGAGTGCTTAACAGAGCGCCAGGTGCCTGAAGCAAGTGCTGAATAAATACGTTTACTTTGGAATGTACTGTGAGATGAAATATAGGCAGCTGTACAACTTTTTTTTTTTTACTTTGATTTTTAGAGGTCTTGTCTTCTAAGATGACATTGTTAGGGTGAGTCTGGTCAGTAGGCCAAGTGAGGATGCATTTATGGAAAATGGCCACCAGCAGCACTATTCCACCAACCCTGTGAGGTAGATTCTACTATTATGTCTATCTTACAGAAGAACAAATTGAGGCACGTAAAGGTCTTGGTGATTTGGCAGAGCAGGTGACTCAGGTATGACCAATCAGAGCACTGTATTTCATCCCCTTGGTTCAGGAATAGGTGGGGGACCCACCAGAACCAAGGAGATGTAATGAGAATGGCCAGGGTAGCTGCAAAGAGATTGGGCTCTTTTACAAATGAGCTTGGACCAGAGAGGGTGTCAGGATGGTGATGCTGAAGCTGTCTTAATTCCTCAAAGGTAAGCCGCTCTGAGAATAAGACAGAGTCAGAAATGGTTGGCTGGCTAATCCAATACCCATTCAAACCCTTTCTTCCATAACTGCTCTGGAGGAGATTGCTGATTGTCCCCCAATACCCCTCCCTTTCTTTGTGTTAGTAACAGAACTCTTTAAGTTTTAGGTGGGCACATGGCTACCCAAATTCTACATTTCCCAGATTCCCTTGCAGCTGGTTCTGATCATGTGACTAAATTCTGGCCAGTGGGATACAAGCAGAAGAAAAGTAATCAGTGCAACTCTGGCATCACATCCTTAAAAGGAATCTTCTTGCCCTTCTCTTCTACTTTCTCCCTTCCTGGCTGGGAAACGACAACAATGGAGTAACCAATCAGACCCTGTAATGAAGAGGCAGAACCATTCCACAATACTGGGTATGGCTTTTCTTTGACTATTAGCCGAAGCAAAACAAAAAACACAACGACAATGACAAACCCTGCCTCTGCTGTAGGAACCAGAAAAACCCAAGACCATGCTTTCCTAGCCTCCTTAGTGGCTAGGTGGCCATGTGGCATGTGACACTTATGTGTCCAATCAATTGGAAACAACTAGGGGCTTTGGGGAAGGATTTCCTTTTCTGGATAAAAGAATCAGATGCAGCTGGGCTCTTCTTTTTGCCTTGAATGCCTGGAACTGGAGCCGTCCTCCTATGACTCTAAAGATGGTGGAGCCGAAATGAAGAAAGAGGCTGAGTTCTTTTTTTTTTTTAATTAATTAATTTAATTAATTTATTTTTGGCTGCACTGGGTCTTCGTTGCTGCGCGCGGGCTTTCTCTAGTTGTGGCGAGTGGGGCATACTCTTCGTTGCGGTGCGTGGGCTTCTCGTTGCGGTGGCTTGGCTTGTTGCGGAGCACGGGCTCTAGGCGCGCAGGCTTCAGTAATTGTGGCACATGGGCTCAGTAGTTGTGGCGCACAGGCTTAGTTGCTCTGCGGTATGTGGGATCTTCCCGGACCAGGGATCGAATCCGTGTCCCCTGCATTGGCAGGTGGATTCTTAACCACTGCGCCACTAGGGAAGCCCCAGAGGCTGAGTTCTTGATAACATCACCGAGCTGCTGCATGGTAGTGTCATCTATGCCTATTCTGGGCTACTTACTATATGAGAAAAATAAACCTATCTCCAGATTTCTCATGTGAGAAAAAGAAACCTCACTTCCTTGAAGCCTCTATTAGCTGAGTTTTATGTTATTACAGCCAAAACACCAAAACATCGGTAGAACTTAGTGTGACAGAGGGCCCAGATGTTGATGATGTCATCTGGCCCCTGAAAACAGTAGTGCCTAAGGCTAGCCCAAAGCCCTGGACTTTTCAGTTATAAGAGATAGTAAGTTCTCTTTCTGCTTTAACAGTTTAGGTTGGGTTTTCTGTTGCCTGAAATGAAAAGACTACTGATACAACTATTAACAAATAGCCAAGCAGACTGATTGAATTTTCTATTTCTTCTCAGTCCCTCCTCCATATTTTATGGTGAAAAAATAATGAGTAAAATTAAAGGAAGGAAAGAAGAAGAAAGGAAGAAATGGAAAGAATAACACACAGTAGTAAAACTTGAGCTAGACTGACAGAAGGTTAGTATGCTTTCATAGTTCCTTGTCCAGAAACCTGGGTCCTAGCTTCCCTCTTCAGGGTGTTTGTTACTGACTCATGGGGTTTGCCCTTGACACCATGTGAGCACCCTGACTGCATTGAGTACTGTGATTTAGTTTCCCATTCCAAGCAACCCAGCGCCACATTGCTGGGGCCTTTCATTCTCCACTATTCTTCCTTACATGTGGCATGACCCACGCCAAGTGACCCATGTCCTGAACCAGTCTGCCTGTTCTCCCAGGTTACCTTGGTTCATGGGCCATAACCCTCTTGTACTTACTGGTCTCCAGGGTTTTCATCACTTCTGAGAAGGGACCGTTTAGTCCAGTCTAGGTGTGGACCAGCATTAATAGGCAATTGCCACAAGGAGATAACACAGGAAGAAAAATGGCTAAAAATATACAGTGAATCACAGAAAATTACATCTCTTAAACCCTACAGTGTATTCCTATCGCCATAGCAACCCCCGGCTAGTAAAGACAGAGCTGATTTATTGCCGGCTTCCCCCAGCACTCAATTCTGCCAGAAGCGCCTCCAGCCTGTGATGTGAGTCCCAGTGAGGAGAGAGATGGGGACATCACAAACCCAGTGTTTTCTCTCCTCCCTCCCTTCCGGTGGTGTTTCTGGGGTGAAGAAACCCGAGTTCCTTCCATACAACCCAGATTGTCTCCCAGCGCCTTTTGTGAGGTGAAGGTTACTGTTTCTAACCTCTGACAAAATATCCTTCATTCTGCCAACATGAATGCTCATGGCAGCAAAGGGCTGATTTTCTGGAGGGGGTCAGTGTGGATGTGGAATGTTAGGAGGCTGTAGGTACCAGGCTGGTCTGAATGAATGAGGAGAGGAGAGGAGAGGAGTCCCCCTCTTTCCTTCTTTCTTTTCCTTTCCTTTCCCTCTCTACCTCACTCTCTCCTTCCCTCACTTCCCTGACTCTTCTCTCTCCCCTGCTATTTCCTCAGTAGGTCCACTGTAACATGGACTTGCCAGGAGATGGGAGAAGGAGTCAAGCCTTGACTTAAAACATGAGTCTGGTACATAGAAACATGAGTCTGGTACATAGAGAGACAATAAAGTGTATTTAAATAAACATTTTGTTATTCCATTGGCACTCTAAAATTCCTTGGTGTATAATGTTTGTTTTGTCATAATGTTAAAAATGAGATTCCTGATTGCTATTGAAATTTTCATAGTTTGGAGAAATATTCTGGACCAGTTCTGGAGCATCCTCTCTCAAAAATAGCCCTGCCTGGACCTGTCAAAAGGACAAAGGAGATGGCTGGAAGGAGCTCCCACTGGCCAAATCTGGGACAATCTGAACTTCAAAAACAAAAACAAAAACAAAAAAGATAGTAGTGGTTTGTAATCCATTGAATAAAATAAGAAAATATAGGTTCATACTGATATAAACAAACAAATAAATGGAGGAATAGAAAAAGCCCTTCCTTAGAGTAAAATTCCAACCAATAAGTGTAGAAGAAAGGATAGGATTAGAAAATCACCATTTGGCAGCCTTTAGGCAAGAACTGTCAATGGATGTGTAAACCAGTGGGTAAAAGTTTGATGAGAAGCAGTATTTTTATACAATCTCAACATACCTCCTCATAAAATATTTATTGATTTCAAAGAGAAAAATAATAACTTTGCAGTGGAGAGGCTTGACAGACCCCACCTGAGCCAAATGATCAAAGTTAGCACCACAAGGGACAAATGGGACAAATCAGTATCATGTCTCTCCGGATGTGATAATGCTAAGAAGGACACAATATCACCTTTGCGGTATTCCTGCCAAAAACGCACACCCTGACTCTAATTGTGAAGAAACATCAGAAGGTCCAAAAATAAGGGACAGGCTATTCAATAAGTGGCTTATATTCTTCCAGAAAGTCAATGTCATGAAAGACAAAAACTGAGGAACTACCCTAATTGAAAAAAACCTAAAGAGATCTGATAATGGTGATCTTGGATCGGATTCTGGATCAAATTTTTTTTGTCTATTGCTATAAAGAACATTGTTAGGAAAACTGATGAAATTTGAAAAAGATGTGTAGTTTAGATACTATTATTGAATCAAAATGATTTCCTGATTTTGATACTGTATTGGGGTCATAAGAGGGAATGACCATTTTTTAAGTATTTAGGGATAAAAGGGCATTGTATCTGTAACTTAACTTTCAGCCAGTTTAGGAAAAAAGTATACAGGATAGATAGATAGATAGATAGATAGATAGATAGAAAATGATAAGCAAATGAGGTGAAGCATGTACAGGAATTCTTTGTACTTTTGTATTTTTCTGTAAAAAGTACTTTTCTATAAGTCTGAAATGATTTCAAAATAAAGATTAAAAAATAGGCCATCTTCAGACTCAAAGTCCTTTTAAGTGAAATTTCCTTCCATTCTTTTCTTTCCTGCACACTGATGCTACACTGTAGTGTTTAGGTCCTCACAGCTCCTGCACAAAGCAGGAAAATCCTGGCATAATGGGGGAGTGTGAGGAGGGTGTACATTTATGTGTGCCTGTGTGTGTGAGGAAGATGCAGCGTCTCCCTCAGGGTGTCACCAAAGGCCAAACATAAAGCCAGGATAAAGTCATTTGTTACAATGCCCAGATCAGACCGGGAAATGAAGTCAAAGGCCCCTTGGTGACTCCTTTCAGGTTTCTGAGGGAAGGGAGGGCGTGGCCTGGGTGGGATGTACTGACCCAGCTCAGTGAGAGCTGAGAGCCAGCCTATGATGTGAGAAAGCCGGGGAATGAACCCTCATTCTTTCTCTCTCTCTCTTTCACGCCCACCCACCCCCCTTCACACACACACACACACACACACACACACACACACACACACACACACACACCCCTCTTTCCTCTTATTTCCTAGAATCTTTCCAAACACTCTGGTACCTGGTGAACGGGCCCTTTCTATCAGGCACAGAATGTCTCTCCACAAAAGGGGGCGCTTTCTTCCTCTGGGAGCACGGAAGGAAGCTCAGTATGTGGAAACCTGCTAACTTCAGGCTTAGAAGGTGGCAAGGTGGATGGGAGGACCATGTGAGGCCCAGTGCCCTATCTTCCTACATTTGGTTCAGCCTGTCCAGAGCTTATATCCAGGGCCAAGAACCTGGTATACAAGTCCCAAAGCACATGCCCCAGTGTCTACACAATGGTCATGACATGAAAAGATTCCAAAGGAAGGTCTGCCATGTGCTGCATTAAAATTCACTCCACTGCTTTCTCTAGTAAGCATTTACTTTAATTCATTCATCTCAATATTGTGAGCTGCAGTGAAGCAGAAAATGGTTCTGCTATTTCTAAGTGATCCTGATCAAATGAAATAATGTCTTGATTTCTTCCCAGTGGTCTAGGGACAATAACAAGAGAAGCCTAAGGGATGGGTGGTGTAGAGCTCCCCTTGCCCCTGGAAGTGGGCATCTGTTCCACCCTCAGCTTTTAGAACACTGCCTTGTGGTTGGAGGGAGGCACAGGGAAGGAAAAAAGTGGAGTCATTTTCAGTTCTGAAAAGATGACATTTGTCTCAATCTACCATCAGCTAGGTATGAGATATACACTTCAAATAGGCACAAGGCTTCAGGCTGGACCGTGAAAAAGAAACTTTAAATATTTAAGAGCTGGTCAGCTCTCATCTGATCAGTTTAGAGTGAAAAGTAAAGACACTAAGTGTAAGCCCTTTTTAAGGAGGCCACAGTCTGTATGTTTCTGCAGAGAAGGTAGACCTCCATGGCTGGGCCTGAAGTTGTGCACAGATTATAGAGGGTCCAACTGCCTGCCATCATGTGGCCCATTTGCCCACATACTACCCCCACATGGCTTTGTTTCAGAGTTACTATACACCAGGTAGCAGCATTTTTTTTTTTATCAATCAAGTGGGAATCAGGCAATAAATGACTTGATATAAAATTTAGACCATGCTCAGCACTGGGACAAACCTGTAAGAAATTATAAAACTAGCTCTCAGATAGAAGTGGGAGTGACCAAGAAACTCCCCGTGCCATCACAATAACTGTGACGGGGATAGTCAGGGTCCTTCCATCAGACCTCTAGGGCCCAATGACATGAGAGGGATTTTAGTTTTTTTTTCAAGGCTCCCATATGGAAAAATATTATTTTAAAATATTATTATTATTACATAGGAAATTCATTATTTTCATGGGGCAACTTATACCTTCTTTTATTTCACCAGTCTGAGGAAGCATATCAACACTTTCAGAACCAATATTTGTAATTTCAACAAAAAAAGTTCTTACTAAGATCTCAAAACTCATATAACGTAGACTTGGGAAGGAACTGCTATATTTAAGGAGTGAGGAAGGAATCTGCAGAAGGAGAAGCAGATGCCTTGCTGGAGCCCAGGGACAAGTAAGCTCCATGGCAGAGGGAGGAGTTGGGAGAGATGCCCATGGCCCAGTACCCTTCTCCAGCACTGTGGGTGGGGACAGTGGGTCAGGATGAGTGTTATTGTTGTCTCCTGACTGTGAGTTCTGCCAGGGATTCCATTTCCCACATGCCACCCTGGTAAGAGTCTCTTTCGGTTAATTGCTCAGAATTGGGGCAAACTCTTTTAGCTGGTTGAGTCCATACTTGGGACTTGGTGATTTGCAACATGATAATGTTCCATTTTTCTTCATTACAGATGAAACCTATAACCTTTTGTCCTCATCATATTTACTGTGGCAGGTTAAAGATGGATGCAAATTCTTTGCCTCTCTCACCAAGAGGTAGAGTCTATGTCCTCTTTCTTTGAATCTAGACTGATCCTAAGACTGGCTTTGACAGAGTGTACTAGAAATAATACTGTGTAACTTCTAAGGCTGGGCTTAAAGACATCAGCAACTTCCAATTTTGTCCTCCTTGGAAGCAGCTGCCATGTAAGAAGTCTGGCTACCCTGAGACTTCCATGCTGTGAGGAAGCCCAAGCTAACCACGTGGAGAGAGAAAGGCCATGTGGTGAAGTGCTGAGGTGCCACACATGTGAGTAATCTTCTTAGACCTACCTGCTCAGCCACCAAGTAAATGAAGCCAAATGAGTGACCCCAACCAGTGGCATATAGAGCAGGATAACCACCCAACAGAGCCCTGTTTGCTGACCCACAGAATCATAAGCAAATAAGATGGTTGATTTAAGCCAGTAAGTTTTGGGGTGATTTATTGTCTAGTTAGTTAACTAAAACATATACAATCAAAGCTCATGGAATTAGTGACCCATCCATTATTACCAGATGGAGATAAGAGGACCCAGATGGATAAAGCTTCTTTATGTCATTCAAATAGCAAAAATTCCACTGAGCTGGGAGCAGAGCCCAGAAAAACTCCAGGATTCCAGCTGTGGTCTACATGATGTCAGACAGGAATAATATTTTTCTGAGAACAGCTCTTTTTTCTCATAGTTCCTTTTCTGTACTGAGCCCCACATTTCCTACCCTAGCTGTTTGGCTATTATATCTCCCTACTATAACTCCATTATCTAGGCATGCATTCATTTTACTTTTTAATGTCTCCAGAGAATACCATAATAGTAACATTTGGAAACAGTCTAGCTGTCCAACAATAGGGGCCTGCATAAATAATTTGTGGTACATTCATATAATAAAAAAACTTGAATTTATAAAAATTGATGCTATAGGAGGGTATCATAAGCATAGAGAAGTATTCCCAGTATATGTTATGAAATAATATGATCTCACTTAAAAATCTTAGGTACTGTATTTATATATGCCTGGAAAAAGATGTGAGGATTTGCAACAAGACTGAGTAGGATATGGGGACTTGACGCTTTTATTTGAGTTTCCTGAAATAAGTATGTAGCTTTTTTTCAGGAAACTCAAAAAGTAATATAGCTTTTCTAATATGATAAAACAGTAAAAGAAGTGTTATTTAGGAGGCGGAAGTAGTGATAGGATGGCAGGGTCTGCCAGGCCCCTAAGGGAAGTGGAATTGGGCTGAAATGATGTTGTGACTTAGACTGAAATAACTGTGGTTTCATGGGGCCCCCACCCAGTATTTGGCCCTCCTGTGCACAGAACCTGCTTCAGGCAGCCTGCCCACAACATGACCTCTATTAATAGCAGCCGGGAGTCTGGGGTCATGCAGATTCTTAAGTGAAATAGGAATCAGAGTCAGAATCATGGTTATTAAGTGAGTGGCCTTGTCAGAACCTTATCATCAAATACTATTTATTAAACACTCTCTTGCTTTAATGAGTCAGGAAATAGGTTTCTCTTTTATCATTCACCATTGTGTTTCTCAGCAAGAGGAGCGTTCTCTTCCTGAAATGGGCTGGGACCTTCATTTCCCTGAAGTCATATTACTAGGCCGAGTTTTCCAGGGAAAGAAACGGCTGATTCAACCACATACCACCAAGCAAGTGTTTGGTTGCTCTCTGTGATTTTTTGTTTGGCTCTTACTTCTTTTCCCTATGTCGTACCAGAAAATACAAGAGTAAAATCTGTGTGTGGTGGACATGTGTTTCCAGAATCTCCTTTTCCCTTCTGCTAGAACCATCACCCTGCCTTGCTTCTAAGGAACCACCTCCTCCCATTCTGTTTACGTGGCTGGGGGTGGAATGAGCTCATCTCCTGGCACATGACCCAGGCTTGGCCAGTTAGCATATTCCATTCTCCTGGCCACAGGTGAAAGGGCCATAAACAGGCACAGGACCTGGGTCAGGCCCCTGAGACTCAATTCTGGGACTTTTGCTGGGACTTTCAAGAAAGGGGTGGATGGTTTCTATTTGGGTTGCTGAGCTGATAGGTTGCAAGCCCAGAGCAGCTTGTGGCTGTCTTTGCCACCTCACAGGAAGAGCTTGCCTGAGAGTAAAGGCAACATAGAGGAAAGCAGAGCTGAGAAAAGGAGAGAACCAGATTTCTGAAAAGCTTGTCTTTTGGAAACCTGGAGCCAGCTACTTCAGAAGTTTTTAGTTGCAAGAGCTAAGGAAATCCTTTTTTTTCCCACTTAAGACAGTTTGAGTTGGATTTCACTCATAGAAAATGTGGGAGAAGGTGGGGCTTGAGTGAAACCTGTAGGATTGGGTAGGATCATAACTTTCAATTTTTGCAGAACTTTACAACTTTTGAGGCATATTCACACATAATCGCATTTGAACCTCATGGTAACCTTATGAAGTAGGCAGAATCTTTATCACTATTTCCATTTTACAGAAGAGGAAACTGAGGTTCAGGGAAGCTAGGTGATGTATGCAGAGGCGTAGGTCTGGGGAGCAGCAGAGCTGGGGCACGAATCCAGGCTCTTTTCACTCCCTGGAGGAGCTTCTGAACATAAATCAGATTTGGTGGGCAGAGAAGAGACAGGGTGGGATGTTGGAGAACGTATTTCTCAGTGACAGTGACTATTTCTGCTCTTTTTGCCTCTCCCATGATTGCGTAATACAGCACTAAATACATAATAACAATAATAACTAATATTTACTGTTTGCCATGTGCCCAGCATTGGGCAAAGTAAGCACTTTACTTGGATTATCCATCTCCTTTTGCTTTTCCCTACATTTATATGAATAAGGTATTTTTGCCTTCTTTATCACCATTTAATTAACTAAGATGAATAAACTAAAACTCTGAAGAGTGAAGCCACTTGCCCAAAGTGACACATCAAGTAAGTGGCAGACAGAGCAGGGGACTGGAATCCAGATCTGATCCCAAAGAACCCTTTTTTTTCCCTTTCTTTTTAAAATAAATTTATTTATTTTATTTTTGGCTGTTTTGGGTCTTCGTTGCTGCAAGCGGGCTTTCTCTAGTTGCAGCAAGCAGGCTTCTCACTGTGGTGGCTTCTCGTTGCGGAGCACAGACTCTAGGCGTGCGGGCATCAGTAGTTGTGACTTGCAGGCTCTAGAGTGCAGGCTCAGTAGTTGTAGCGCACGGGCTTAGTTGCTCCGCAGCATGTGGGATCTTCCCAGACCAGGGCTCGAACCCATGTCCCCTGCATTGGCAGGCGGATTCTTAACCACTGCACCACCAGGGAAGCCCCCAAAGAACTCTTTCTCCCTCTTAATCACCAGGCTGAATTGGCCACTTTGCAAGGAATACAATGAGGCTGTCAGCAACTCCTGGTTGGCCTTTTGGCCTTTCAGTTGGAGTTGGGGAAGATGTTCTAGATTATTCTTTTTTTCTTTCTTTTTAAAAAATTGAAGTACAGTTGATTTACAATATTATATTAGTTTCAGGTGTACAGCATAGTGATTCAGTATTTTTTACAGATTATACTCCATTAAAAGTTATTACAAGCTAATGGCTATAATTCCCCGTGCTATACAATACATCCTCGTTGCTATATATGTATCTATTTCATACGTAGTAGTTTGTTTCTCTTAATCCCATACCCCTAATTTGTCCCTCTCCCCTTTTCTCTCCCCTCTGGTAACCACTAGTTTTTTTTCTATATCTCTGAGTCTGCTTCTGTTTTGCTATGTTCATTTGTTTGTATTATCAATATTTTTTAGATTCCACATATGTAATATCATAGGGTCTTTGTCTGACTTATTTCACTAAGCATAATATTCTCTAAGTCCATCTACGTTGTTGCAAATGGCAGAATTTCATTCTTTTTATGGCTAATATTCTATTGTACATATATATACCACATCTTCTTTATTCGTTTGTCTGTTGATGGGCATTTAGTTTGCTTCTATAGCTCAGCTATTGTAAATAGTGTTGCTGTGAACATGGGGGTCCGTGTATCTTTTTGAATCAGTGTTTTTGTTTTTTCCAGATCTATACCCAGGAGTGGAATTGCTGGTCTAGATTTTCCTTTTTAATCCTACTTCTCCCCTCCTGTGTTCTCTGAGGCTCCACAAGGACACAGTCCCTTTCGTTCCATCTTCTCACGGTGGCTCTGCCTGGCTGGTGGGCAGCAGCAAAGTCCATAGACGTTTCCAGATGACTCCAGGCAACTTCCTAGCTTCCAATTTTCTGGCTCCTGCTGGTGCTCAGAAGCCCAGTGTAGCACTCTAGGGGGAACAAGGGAAGGAAGGTCCTGCCAAGAGGGAGGACTTGCACCCTGCAAACCCTCAGAGGGCTTCCTTCTGTGTCTCCTCCCACCCATTCCTGCTTGCTTCATCTCCACCCTGCAGGGAAGCAAATAAAGCAAATACATTATCTATTTATTTTATAAAGTGCTGCCCTTGGTGTTCCAATCACCTCAGGGCAAAGAGCACACAATTTAAAAACAAAAGATATAAAACAGGGATTGGCAATGACTGGCAGTTTTTAAAAATCAGCAATAAAATGCCGGTTTGAGGAGCCCCAGCTCACCCTGGGCCCTGCAGATCACCTGCAGGGACTCTGTCACCAGGAGGGGCCAGGAGTGATCTTCCTACAGCCTCCGAGTTGTTTGCTCACAATGCTCACAAAGTCCAGACGATCCAGTCACCTTCCTTCAGACTCTGTGGTCTGAGTCTTTATGACTCAGCTCAGGCCAGCATCAACTCGTTTATTTTCTTCCTGTTCCTGGCTGTGGGAGGCTTGCAGGAGGCCTGCAGTGTCTGCCAGGGGACAGAGGGCCTCTAAGTGCCGGGCAGGGGGGACCAGCTCAGTCGTTGGCCTGTCACTGCCTGGGCCTAGCTAGTAGTTGGTGCCCAAATAATAATAATGATAATGACAGTGTTAATAACAAGAGCTAAGCTGGACCGAGGCTTCTGCTCGGTGAAGGAAGGAATGTTGGCTCATCACTAAGGCTTCTCACACTTTGAAAGACGTGTGGTTAGAACCAGAGCGGGGAGGAAACAAGGCAAAGCAGCTATGTAATCCAGGTTGGAGGAGAATTTGGGAAAAGGAAAGCACCATGGTGAAGCCACCTTAGCTTGAATGAAGGTCGAGGTGCTGCTGAGGCTCCAGCCACGAGACACAGAGACGCTGCTAATTGCGCACAGGTTTGCCTAAAGAACAAGCAATGAGCCCAGACGTGGGCAATCTGATCTATGATTCCCAGCTACTTCAGGACCTGCGGGGCCTTGGGCAGGTCACTTGACTTCTCTGGACTAGTTTTCCACCCAATAAAGCAAAGAGACAGGCCTAGATAATCCCCTTATAGCACTGCATTATAGATTTCTGATTCTTAGAATTCAAATAATCATGCGTAAATATCTATTGGCCACCTTCTATCTGCCAGGCACCTGTGGGATCTCCCAGGAAAACAAACATTTCCCAATCTCTCCGTATCACACAGGTTTCTCTCCAGTGGAACCTGGCTCTCTAAGGTGGAGGATGGCAGGGGGTGAGGGTGGGTGTTGAAAAGAAGCATCCTTCCACTCAATTATGCATTTATTGATCACTTACCTCCCCACCCTCTGAGTTGGTGGTTGCCAGTCAGTAGCTGTTCCATTGGATTCTCATGCAACCATGTTCTGGAATTTCCTGAGCACCACTCCACCTGAAGAGCAGCCCCTGCCTCTCTCTGGGAAGTAATGAGGTTTCCTCTCCAGTCTCACACTGGCCCACTATCTTTCATCCCACCGGGCGTCCCCATGGCTGCACTCATTTCTCTCTATGCCTGGGTTTATTCAGCTGTGTTCTCCTCTGCTCCGCAGGCTATCTGTCACAGGAGGCTGTCACAGCCCAATTGGAAATCACTTGATCCTTCTCTCTGCCTTATTCGCTGAGCAAACGGGTGCATTCGGCATTTCAGTCATGGAGATTCTCTGACACCCCTTTGCTCTTGCCTAAAATGGAAACCTCAGTGGTTTTACAGAAAAATTACACTTTCTCCTGCCACCTAAAATCAACAGCTATTTGTTGAATACTTATCATATGCTTAGTGCTGTCATGCCCTCAAGAGGCTTACGATATTGTTGATGAAATGAAACAGACACATGTGAAACAATTTGAAAACAGCAAAGCACAGTAATGTCAGCATTATCGTTTTTGGTGCCGAAATATGTGTTACAATAATACCACCACAAACACTAATAGTAGATGCTGACACACACCCAGCACTTATGCACATCTCATTTAAACCTCATAACAAACCATTGAGTTGGGTATTACTGTCCCCATTTTACACATCAGCAAAATGAGTCACAGAGAATTTAATTGGCCTACAGTCTCATGCATAGTAAGACAACTCAGCTCTTTTCAACTCCGAAGTGTGTGCATTTAAAACCCTAACTTTATGCTCCATGCTGCTCTGTAAGCTCCATGAAGGAGGGGTCTAGGTGTTTTGCTCACGGCTGTTTTCCAGAGCCATTTTCTCAGTGCTTGCCATATTAAATGCTCAGTTAAAAAATATATATATTGCATACTGTACCTCTTATGGACAGAACGACCTATAGGAACAGCTAGATAAAATGGTCTGTTTTCTAGAGTCACAGGTGGGGGAAATGTTGAGGGGTTTGGAGGATTATGAAGTTCAAGCTCGGCCATCTCATAACCTGGGGGATGGGCTTGATGACAAAAAGAGTGGGGGAATAGAAAATGAAAGAAAGTAAAGAAACCAAAACAACAGAACAAAACTACACAACAATAACAAAGCAGACACACAATAACACTGCTCCTCTTTTTAAATCCAGCTCTCATCCCTGCCCTGTCCCCACCTCCCTCCTCATGCACACAGCTCCTCTCTGTGATGGCAGGCCTGCTTTGTGCTGCTTACATCTGAGTCTCTCACAAAACTGGGGGCATCAGGAGGATGGGTGCTGGCTTTATCCTAGTTTGTATCCCCCAAGTTGGGTTGGTTCCTCAGAGCATATGTTTGTTGAAATGAATTGAAATTAGAAAGTGTCCCGTGCAGCTCAGCTGTTTTTTAGTTGTTTTTTTTTTTCTTTTCCTGTTTTTTATGTGATGCTTTTTGGGAAGTAGCAATGATATAGAAGAAAGAACAGTAGAGAAACCCCTTGGTAGTTATAAGGGGAAATGAATGTGGTGGCATTTTTTTTTTTTTTAAAGCCCTGGGTCTGACCTGTCCCAGATTGGATTCCCATTCTTAGAAGGAAAAAAGGAAAGTCAGCCTGGAGGGTCTGCCTCAAAGAGCATTGAGGGGGAAATGTTCAATTTTATTGGTTTGTTCTGCTGGGTCCTTCTCTCCAGGACACTGTTTAGTGCACCGAGTGAAGTGGAAAATGAAGAACAGGTGAGCAATCAGCTGTGAAAAGCTTTAATGGACCTGGCACCCCTTTGGGACTGAGGCAAGGCTCTTGCTGGCACTCAGGACCAACTCTCTTCCAGTTCAGTGGGCTTTGTCTTTGTAATGGGAATTTAACTCCCTCAGGTGGCCCCGAATGGAGGAGTATTACTGTCTTCAGCAGCAGTGGGGCTGCAGCATCTGGAACAAGAACCAAGGCCACTGTCCTGGAAGGCACCCCTGGCTCATTGGGTGCTTTGGAAATCTTGAACTTCCTGGGTGGCCAGCAGAGTGGGTCATGTGACCCTGCAAACAGAGTGACGCTATGATTACCTGGGGCTTCTAAGCAGAGGAGCAGAGACTGTTCCTGGAATGGGGAGACTGTGAGTTGGTGTGGATCCAGTCCCAGGGGACTTAGGACCACCACAGTATCTGTGTGGGAGCAGTGGGATGGGCAGGCCTCTGGAGTGTTCTATAAAGAACGAGGCCGCAGATTTGGGCTGGGTGGGTGGGAAAGGATGTCTCCCTAGTAATAGTAATGAGAAAGAGCAGGTGTTCCTTCTGTGTTTACTATATTCCAGACTCCGGGCTAAGCACCTTATTTATGAATGTGTGAGAGTGATGCCTTCACTCCCTAACCCCGACAAAAATTTAGTCTTTGCCAGTTAGCTTCTTCCTCTCTCCTGCCTTCTCAGAGTTTTCCTGGCTACTGAGCTTTGGAAGATATAGAATCAGGGTATGGAGAGGCAGCACTGGAGAGGCAGGAGGGAAGGGAAAGGATTCTTCTTGCTGGGACAGCTCCAAAGCTTTCCTTTGCTGTGGAGAAGGCTGGTACTGGGAAAAGTGTAGAAGGAAAAAAAAAAAAAAAAAAAATGAAGGGAGATAAACTTAGTGAGTTAAGTCAACCTGTTATTGACCTTTTCAAATTGGGACCCAATAAGGATCCCCGCCCCCCCCCCACCCCCCACACCCCGCCCAGTATCGCTGGAGCCAATAGAATAGACTGAGTTTGGTTCAGAAGCAAAGGAAAGCCTTATTCTTGGATCCAAGAATGGAGAAGCACAAGCTTGTGCTCTAGACCAGCGGTCCCCAACCCTCGGGCCGCGGACGGGTACCAGTCCATGGCCTGTTAGGAACCGGGCCGCCCAGCAGGAGGTGAGCGGGCGAAGCTTCATCTGCTGCTCCCCATCGCTCGCATTACCGCCTGAACCATCCCCCCACCCTCGTCCGTGGAAAAATTGTCCTCCATGAAACCCGTCCCTGATGCCAAAAAGGTTGGCGACCGCTGCTCTAGACCACAGGCTCTCCCCAAAGGCCCCGGTGGGGCTGCTTTATAGGGATCTCATCAGCAGGGAGGGAACCGAGTTCTCGCGGGATCTGTTACAGCTGGGCTGCTCAGGCTGCAGCTCGCAGTGCGGGGTGCAGCATCTCCGCGCTCGGCCCGCTGCCGCCATCTTGAATTGAACGTCGTGCTCCGCGCTTCTGCGCCCAGCCCCGCCCAGCTGAGGTGGTGGTGCAGGCGTGTCACACTGGGAGCTCTGGTCTGAAGTGCCGAGTGCGAGGCCTCTTCAAATGGCACCCTATGAGCAAGACGAAGCACCAAGGAAAAGAAAAAAAAGGTTAGGCATTATTACCCAGTTTCTGTTTTTATTTCCCAGGAATTGTTAATGGGCTTTGCTGTGACAAACCTACATAACAAACACGGGATGGGGAAAAATGAAAAGCAGAAAAAAACCTTTGTGGATTGGGTGTTAGTTGGGGTTGCCAGATAAAATACAGGACACCAGTTACATTTGAATTTCAGATAAATAACAAATAATCTCTGAGTATAAGTACGCTCCCATATATTGCATGGGAAATTTTTATACTAAAAAAAGGGATTTGTTGTGTATCTGAAATTCACATTTAACTGGGCATCCTTTCTCTTATTTGTTTTGTTTTGTTTTGCTAAATCTGGCAAGTCTAGTGTTGGGGAGAGTTTTGTGAGATTTCTAGAGTTGAGATTCTGACGTAGTAGGTGGGTGAGAGGTAGGGGAATTGGGCAGAAGAGGAAAAGATTATTTTAAGAAATGTTGCTGTGGTTTATAAATTGGATCCCCTTTTATGTTCTTCAAGTGAATTGGATCCCCTTTTATGTTCTTTGAGTGCTGCTGGTATGATTAGAAAACTTTATAAATTCCATTTGGTTTTAGAATTGTCTTCTTCAGCTGTAACTCTGTGCAGAGTCTGGGGGATATGAGATCCTGGCTTACATCCGGGGTACATAGACATTATCTCATATCATCCTTACAATTGTGCAAGCTGGGAAGCATTTTCTTGCTTTACAGATGAGGAACTTAGGCTCAGAGAGGTTAAATGACTTGCTCAGGGTCACCAGTAAGTAGTGGAGCTGCGTTCCAAGCCTGAATTCATTCAACCTCCTGTGCTCTAAACCTGAAGTCTAAATAACCCATGTTAAACTGAATCCCTGCTTCCCAACTAGATGCTACTCTGATATACTTAAAAAAAAAAAACTTGAATGTAACATACTAAATGCATGTAGAATAGACTCATGGATCTTTAGCATTCCTTTTTCAGTTGAAGAAGTCATTATCTGAAGAAGATAAGGTTTGCACAGGTGGTTAGTGGCAGAGCCAAGATTAGCAGTTGGACTCACAGAGGGGACAGGGATTGGGAGCTCCAGGGAACAGCTGCAAAAAAGTAACACAAGTCGAGTTGACCGCCCCTTTATTGTCAGCCTCGTCCTGCTTCAAATTCACCCCACCTCTCCCCCTCCTACCTCCTTCCCCCCTCCGGGCATTGAGCCATGTCCCATTTCTACATGTTCTTGCTCTGAGCCAGCTGTCATAATCCCTGCAAGGTGTTAGCTGATAACAGTCTGTGGGAGGATCATACAGTGTTAGCCCAATGAAGGATATTAAAGGCTGTGCAAGTCTAAAAGCAAGTGTGTGCCGAGACAGACATCACAGGAGACACCAGAAGGCCTGGCTACCGGGAAACCTTGCAAGGTGGCATTGACCTTCAGGCATTTCCTGTGGTCCGGTGTCTGGTCTGTTTCCAGCCTTGCCAGTCCAGACACTCTGTCTTCTCATGCCCCAAGTTTGATTGGATGCAACAATGATGACCTACAGTAACGTGGCTCAAAGAGAAATATAAACCCAAAATAGCCAATTTATTAATGTATAATAAGACACAAACCTGCTAAGCTGACTTTAGCCCAACGGGTGCCTTCTCTCTTGTGGGGTGAGAAGCTACATGAAGAATCAAGGTATCAGCTGGTTGTTCAGGGCTCCTGGAATTGGCACAGGGGGAGTTAGGTAAAGACCAGAGTTTAATGGCATTGAGCATGAAAGTCTGGGGCCACAATGGCTAGGCGCATGCTCCCGTCAAATGGGGCAGTGCTAGGACATGGCAGGTATCAGACTAGGCCCAGGAAGAAAAAAAACTGCACACTCAAAAGGGAATAGTAATTGCAGAGAGTTTAAAGAAGGGATTCTTTTCAAACATATCTCAAAACCAACAGGGGGTGTTGAATCACCCCCAGTCTATCTCCAGTCTGGCAACTCTGGGAGTAATTACCACCTCCAGGGTGAAAAAAGAAGCAGTACCAGAACCTGGAGAGAGCTGTAACTGCAGCTCTAAGGGAGAGCATTTCCACAGGATCCACGGCCTTTGGTGGAGGAATACGGCCATTGCCAAAACAGTATAGCAGGGAGGGAATGGGGGGAGGAAATACTCTGGCCTGCCTCTCCTACTGTCCCCTGATCCTGCTTGTGGCCTCCACAAGCTGAACACAACTGGAAGATGAAAAGCTTGAGAGAGGCCAGCCTCTCAGATCACAGAGTGAGGTAGAGAAGGCAGAGAGTAGATCTGGACAGGCAGACAGAGAGCCTGGGCACGTGGGCCTGTGAGTATTGTGCCTCTTCTTTCCCATGCTTCCTTGTCAGATCACTTTGCTTCTGCTTGAGACATTCCAGAATAATTCCTTTTATCTGGTTACACAGGGATCTTCCTGCTCATTTTCTTTCTTTAAGGTGACTCTGGCCATCTTTGTCTGATCAGTTAAGGGATGAATTCACCTGTATAATCTTATCATCTTATTTTCCTCATTGTCTCATGGTTTTTAGGGTCAGGGTGGTGGCTTCCATAAACCAACATAATTCAGCCTCATTGGATAGCAGAATTAAGGGCAGAGGGAACTCAAGAGCAGGCCAGGTCTTTCTCAGATACACTTGGCATCACCTTTACCAGGAGTGTTTGCATTTTATTTATTTTATTTTTTATTTTTTTATAAATTTATTTATTTATTTTTGGCTGCGTTGGGTTTTTGTTGCTGCACGTGGGCTTTCTCTAGTTGCGGCGAGCAGGGGCTACTCTTCGTTGAGGTACGCGGGCTTCTCATTGCGGTGGCTTCTCTTGTTGCAGAGCACGGGCTCTAGGCGCACAGGCTTCAGTAGTTGTGGCACACAGGCTCAGTAGTTGTGGTGCATGGGCTTAGTTGCTCCGCGGCATGTGGGATCTTCCTGTGCCAGGGCTCAAACCCGTGTCCCCTGCATTGGCAGGCGGATTCTTAACCACTGCACCACCAGGGAAGTTAGTGGAGTGTTTGCATTTTAAAAAGGATTCTTAAACAAATGAAATTTAAGACCCAAAGGAATGTCTCTCAAATGGCATAATTTCAGGTTAGTAGTAGGGAGGTGTGGTGGGCTGAAAATGGCCTCCCAAAGATGTGCACATCCCAATCCCCAGAATATGTTGCCTTATATGGGAAAGGGGACTTTGCAGATTGATTAAATTAAGGCTCATGAGCTATGGGGATTATTCTGGATTATAGCGTCAATGGAATCACAAGGGTCCTTATATAAAGGAGGCAGGAGGGTCAGAAGCTGAGAGGTGAGATGTGATGCCAGAAGCAGAGGTTGTATCGATGCCCTTTGAAGATGGAAGTGAAGGGTCCACAAGCCAAGAAATTCAGGAGGCCTCTAGAATCTAGAAAAGGCAAGGATTCTTGCCTACAGCTTCCAGAAGGAATACTACCTTTGATTTTAGCCCCATAACACCCATTTCGGACTTCTGACCTCCAGAACTGTAAGATAATAAATTTGTGCTGTTTTGAGTCACTAAGTTTGTATAATTTGTAACAGAATTACACGTAGAAAACTAACACAGAGGATGTCTTTGGGGTAGAGGCTCCTTTCCAACGTCCTTTGATCACAGGCTACGCTAAGACCTGCTTAGCCTTTTTGCCAGCCAATGTTGGGTCTCTACACAGACACCAATGGACTGGAATCCTGAGCATAAAAGCCACCCTGGTTATCTGTCTCATAACATGCACAGCTGATGCTGAAGTGAGTTTCTGCCCAGATAAGCAGGTTCCCAGAAATTGTCCTTCACTGCTCACCAGGCTGGGGATATTTGGGGCCCTCCCATCCCCAAGACCTTGAGGTGAGAGCACTGCATTCCCAGAAAGGCAAGTGAGAGGGCAGGCAGAGGTGGCGAGGAGGCCTCTCCACGCAGGGATGGTTGGTGAAAAAATTAAAGAGTGACACAAAGGGCAACTTTCTTCTTGGGCTATTGCAAAAATAGCCCAAGGAAAGAGCTTTGAATCTGCTTTGAACTAGAACACTTGGGGGAAAAAAATCCACAACATGAACTTCATGTCAGTGAGCAGATTTTCTTGGTTATATTCTCCACCCCTGCAGTGACCCCAACAGGCTCTCAGGAAGAGTTCCTTCTCTGTAAAGCTGTTTTCTTTCTTCTTCAATTAAGTCACACACATTAAATGGAAATGAAGAGGACATCACTTAAAATGTGTCTTTAGAGTGAAATGGAATATGAAAAGGCTCAAATCCATTTGAGAGACGGCCTCTTCTGTCAGAAATCAATACAGCCCTTGCTTTCTACAGTGTGCCAGTTCATAAAGTGAAAAAGGCTCAAACTCCCAATTTAACATTTTCAAAGCTGATATTAAATTCTAAGATTTTATATCTGCTCTTGCACATTTAGGTCCAAGTTATAAAGCTGCAGTCTCTCCCCAGCTTACGAATCTGACAGCGTTTTTTTAAAATGAATTTATTTATTTATTTATTTATTTATGGCTGTGTTGGGTCTTCGTTTCTGTGCGAGGGCTTTCTCTAGTTGCAGCAAGTGGGGGCCACTCTTCATCGCGGTGCGCGGACCTCTCACTATCGCGGCCTCTCTTGTTGCAGAGCACAGGCTCCAGACGCGCAGGCTCAGTAGTTGTGGCTCATGGGCCCAGCTGCTCCGCGGCATGTGGGATCTTCCCAGACCAGGGCTCGAACCCGTGTCCCCTGCATTGGCAGGCAGATTCTCAACCACTGCGCCACCAGGGAAGCCCCTGACAGCGTTTGATAAAAACTTCTATAATCAAGTTCGGTGTAGAATCACAAATCTTCATCTTGTAATTTTTAGCTTACAACAATCTTCGTTAATAACATCTTCATGCCTGATATTTGTCAATATTTGTCATTTTAAAAAGGAATAAGATAGAAATGCTATGTAAACTCTTACCTCTTAGACGGAAATTACTGTTAGTAAAGGATTCCATAATAATATGATGGAATAAGATGTCTTCATAGCGGCATTTATAAAGAAAGACTGTGAAAAGCCAGAAGATGGTATCTTTAGTGACAACCATGGTCTGCTGCTGCTGGCTTTCACAGGGAAACAGAAGACAGGCCATCATCTGGAAGTCTTAGAAAAGACTCCCCTTTGCTCGTTAGCATTTATTCCAGTCCTGAAATGGGCGGTTGTGCACCCACCCTTTTAAATTGTCCTTAGGCTAGAAATAAAGGGGCCAGTTTCACTACCAAGACTGTTTTGGGTGAGCTCTTTTCTTCAGACACTTAAGGAAAAAGTTAATAAAAGAGATATTTTTATTCAAGCAACTTTGACTCTGAGTTCTGTGTTTTCCTATCTGTAAAAAGAGACTAGAAACATATGTATACACACGTATATACATACATACATATATACTCTGTAATGTATATACTGTGTACTAAAATTATGAAGATAAATGTGGGAATGGTAATCATCAAATTCAGGACAGTGGTCCCCTCTGAGGAGGAGGGAAGGGGATGTGACGAGGAGGATACACAGAAAACTTCAGGTGAGTTTGCCATATTTTACTTTTCTAAACTGGGTAAATCACAAATTCTCATTATATTATTGTCTATGCATTTTTTATTTGCACATCTGCCGAATTTTATAATTAAAACAAATTTTAAAAAATCTTTTATTTTATTTAATTTATTTATTTTTGGCTGCGTTGGGTCTTCATTGCTTTGCGTGGGCTTTCTTCTAGTTGCGGCGAGTGGGGGCTGCTCTTCGTTGCCATGTGTGGGCTTCTCATTGCGGTGGCTTCTCTTGTTACAGAGCATGGGCTCTAGACGCACGGGCTTCAGTAGTTGTGGCTCGTGGGCTCTAGAGCGCAGGCTCAGTAGTTGTGGCGCACGGGCTTAGTTGCTCCGTGGCATGTGGGATCTTCCCGGACCAGGGCTCGAACCTGTGTCCCCTGCATTGGCAGGAGGATTCTTAACCACTGTGTCACCAGGGAAGCCCTGAAACAAATTTTAAAGAGGGGTTTTGGGTTGTATGACAGTCAGTTTTGTGTGTCAATTTGACTGGGTGAAGGGATGCCCAGATAGCTGGTAAAACATTATTTCTATGTGTCTGTGAGGGTGTTTCTTGGAGAGATTAGCATTTGATTGAGTAGACTGAGTGAAGAGGATCTGCCTGCACCTATGTGGGCAGGCATCATCCAATCTGTTGAGGAACTGAATGGAATAAGAAGGCCAAGGAAGGGCAAATTCTATCTCTGTCTTCTTGACCTGGGATGTCCATCTTCTCCTGCCGTTGACATTGAAGCTCCAGGTTCTTGGGTCTTTGTACTCTGGAACTTTCAACAGTGTTCCTCTGGTTCTCAAACCTTCAGCCTGGGACTGGGAATTATACCATTGGCTGCCCTGGTTCTCAAGCCTTTGGACTCAGACTGCCTTACACCACTGGCTTTCCTGGTTCTCCCGCTTGCAGACAGTAGGTTGTGGGATTTCTTAGCCTCCATAACCATGTGAGCCAATTCTTGTAATAAATCTCCTCTTATCTCTCTCTCTCTCTCATCTTTCTATCTGTCTGTCTGCCTACCATCTATCTATATCCCATTGTTTCTGTTTCTCTGGAGAATCCTGACTAATACAGGTTGTGTCATCAGAGAAGTAGGGAAATGAGGAAACAGTCCAAATGCCATTCAGATTCAACATGGCTTTTTCACTCTGCCCAAGGTTGCTGTCCTGACTCTACAGTGAAGTGGGGACTAAAGATATGCCAGTGACAGGGGAGGGTGAAAGGAAAAATGGTGTGCTGTCTTGTACCAGCTCATGAAAGCTGATGGATTTTCAGAAATTTTGCAAGCCATCAGACACCTATTATTAAAAATTAAATTATGTAAGCTTACAATTAAATAAATTATATTAAAATGAAAGGTAATAAATACATAAAACTTATCACATCTTAACTATTTTACTCTGTTATACTATTATCCATGCTCTTGAGGTTATTTCTATCTATTGTATCCGTATGGTGGAAATATTATATAATGCACATCTCTTTACAACTCTGCATTTAGTGACATCATGTTCGTAGCTTGAAATTGGCCGTGATGGGAGTATTCACACCATAGAAATTGGCAAATGCTACTACTGGGGCTCCTGCTCCCCCAACCCCACACATATGAGAGCCTGTTGTTAAACCTTTACCAGCACACCTTTGGGCAGAACCCAACTGCCTCAGCTGCTTCTGGACTCTCACTTGGTTCTGAACGTTCTAAATGCTCAATCGCCACGAAAAACTCATCCTGCCAGTCAGTTTGGATGACTTTGGCAAAGCGAAATGCGTAGATTCTGGAGGTATTAGGCAACTGGGGGGAATTTTCAGGAGAGAAATGCTCTGTTTCCTTCTATACACCACTAGACAGACTCCAAAGTATCAACTGTCAGTGTCCCTGATAGTCCCCTGTCAATGGTGTATTTGTCTGTTGGGATATTCCAATCCTAGATGTCACATTGTTGGGCCAGAGGCCTCTGCTTGACTATCCCTGTTCTAATTCTCTTTCCTTTTTCAGTTCTGACTTGTCTTCAGTTGATGACTCCCTGGAGGCCTGAGACCTTGATTTATATAAAATGAGGAACTGGCAAAGGGGTGGGACACTGGCCTGCAGGAACTCAAGGATGTGTAGGCTTGGGCATCTGCCTGATGACCAGATCCTCTGCTGGGCTGTATCCCTAGGGCTGGCAGCTCCCGGGGCATCTGAAGTTTAGCAGGGGGCAAACAGAGCTGGTTGACAAATTATTGCCCTGCCCTCCACCTGCTCCTTTTCTGACCTTGAACTATGCCTGGACCTGGGGCTTCAGCCCCCTGAGTACCAGTGACAGTCAACGAACATCAGTTCTGAAGATGGTAGGAGGAGGTCAGCAGGATGCTGCTAAGAACAGTCAAAAATAGAGGTTATCGCTTGAAGTGGATCTTGATTTTTTTTTTGTCTCCCAGCTCTTCGCCAAGCCATTTCAAAAATGAACTCCATGAAAGATGGAAAACAATCTAAATATCCATTAATAGGGGACAGATTAAGTACATTCTATCTTAAGAAGGAAAATTATGAATCAGTGAAAAACCACCTTTTCTTTTGACTATTGTATCATGTCCATATAATACTTATTTGTATTTATAATACAAATAGTTGGTTTTTTTTCAAATGTTAGAAAGGTAACATTTGAAAAAAAACCATAAATAATTACGTTGTACAGATCACATGGCACATGAAAAATCTACCTTCTATTATTTAACATTGTATTTAAAAAGAAAAACAGAACTGTTTTAGGTAGAACTAACTGTTCTACTTGTGGTTTAGGATAAAATTTCCAGTAACAGCAAGTAGATTCAAAAAGTGCTATAACTCGAAACAACTGAGATGGAAGAGAAGGTAATGTACTATAGAAAACTGTGAGATGACTCAAAAAGTGGCTCTGGGCATGACAGAGACACTAATGTGAAAGAGACATGGGAAGACTTTGAATATCTTATGTCATGAAATGTGAGAGTGGAAGAAAGTCGTATTTCTACTTTAGTGTGTTGTTTATACAGTACGTGATTTTAAAGATGTATGTGCAACTAAACCAATATATGGTTTAAGTTAAAAATCATGTTTTAGAAGACCAGTGATGTGGGGGAAAGGTCGTGGCAGTGATAAATCAGTATAAAAATTCTTGGTTTATAAAAACTACCCAACTGTAAATACAAATACACATGAAAGAAAATAAATGTATATTGATCCTGAAGGAAAGTCACTGAAAAGTGGTTGTATTTGTATGTGAGATTACAGGTGACTTATTTTTTTCTTTATATGTTTTCATAGTTTCCGAACTTTACACAATGAATAGTCATTACTTTTACAACAAAAAAGAAACATTTTAAAAACAATATGATAAAACATTTGCCTGTAGTGCCTGCCTCCACTGTGCCCTGTGGATCCTTCTAAGTACATTAGTGTGGAGTAGAATTGAAATAATAACTAAATTTTATTGAGTGTGAATCATGTACCCAGAACCGTGCTCAGCACTTTGTTATTATAGTTGATTGTTTTATGTAATCAACACCCTCGTCCTATGAAGTTGCCATGAATATACCCTGATTTCATAGGTGAGGAAACTAAGGATCAGAGTGGTTTGGGTCTTTGCCTAAGTCACACAGCTAGTGAGTGGGGGTGCTGGCATTTAAACCCAGGCAGACCAACTCCAGAGGCCACATTCTCAGTGTCGGCTTTTTGCTGTGCTGCCTCCCACCATCCCAGTACACGTCTGGCAGGATTTCAGAAGTTGTAATGGGCCAGACTGTGGGAGAATTTCTAGCCAAGTGTCCTGAGCATTTCTTCTCAACTTTACATAAACTTCAAGGAGTTGGGAATTTTAATTGAGTTATGCATGTTTCTTACCTGGGACTATCATGTTTGCATGAGTAAAGGGGTGGGATGAGCTCGTTGGGAAAACATATTTTCACCCACTTCATTAGTTAGCAAGACTTCTAAAGGAATGGGACAATTGAGTGTGCTGGTTTAGATGGGGGTCTGTGAGGATGTTTAGGGGGCTACTTAGGTGGCAAGGAAGAGATCTAGATTGTGAGGACTTGACCAGACCAGTGGTGAAGCACCAAGATAGGGAGCTCTACGTAAGAACAGCAGAACAGGGAAGTAAAAGGAGGCTGGGAGAGGGGCCAAAGACCAGCTTTGTCCAGCAAAGGAAAGGGAATTAGCACTTACTGAGCATATACTGCATGCTGGGTATTCACGTTTGCTCTTTCTTTCCATCCTCCCAACAACCCTATTTGGTAAGGGTCATTTTCTCCACCTGCTAGTTGGAGACGAGGAGGCTCAGAGAGATGAACCTGTTGGAGGTTGAGTGGTTAAGTGGTTGAGTGGTTATTGAGTGGTAAAGCCAAGACTTGAACTGTGGTCTTCCTGCCTCTAAAGTGTTTCCATTTGTATTAGTCAGTGTTCCAGCAGGAAATGCTCAAGTGGAGTAATTGAGGAGAGTTTAAGAAAGGAGATGCTTACAAAGGTGTAGGCAGGTGATGGGGTTCAGGACAAGCTACCCTAAAATATGGCACCTTGGCATTTTGAACTCCCATGTGAAAGGTACCCTCTCTGTACCAGGAGGAACATTCTTACCACTAGAGATTGGAATTTGGGGCAGAGAAATCTGTACAAACAAATACTGTTAATCTAGCCCTTATCTTCCTAGATACTTCCTCACTATTGACTGCCCCAAGCCCAAACCCCTACCCCTTTGTTTTCTCAAATCTTGACAAATTTACTGTTTCTTTTTCTGAAAGGTATAAAAGCCTCCTGATCTATCCACTTCTTCATGTGTTCATTCTCTTGTGAAGGCTCGCATGTACATGTAAAAATTTAATAAAATGTGTATGCTTTTTCCTGTTAATCTTTGTCCATTTAATTTTCAGACCCAGCCAGGGACCCCAAGAGGGTCCTAGGCGAGGTTTCCTTCCCCTACTCAGGGTTAAGGGAAACAGACATGCATGGTGCAATATCTGTGGGCTAGGGATAGCAGGGAGCCATTATTGCACCTAAATGTGAAAGGCCTTAAGGTGCACGAGGGTGAGCCAGTTACCAGACCTGGAAATCATAGAGCCACCAGACAGGAACTGTCATCTTTGGTAGAGGTACAGGCAACCTGTGGCTCTGCAGGTCTCCTGATGATGTCTCCTCTTGACTTAACCCAGTTGGGAAGCAGAGGGCAAGGGACCCCTACATTGCTGTACCTAGAAGCCAGCCACCTAGTGATGGAAGCAGGGTGGGAAAGGCTGGAGAGTGGATCTGGGACGGGGGGGACCAATGAAAAATATCTTGCGCCCTTTTTAGGCATCAGTAGTCTGCCATGTTAATATTATTTCTTCAAAAGCCTCCCCACTATGTACATCAAGGACACTATCAAGAGAGTGAAAAGCAAGCCCACAAAATGGAAGAAGATATCTTCAAATCATGTATTTGATAAGGGATTAATATCCAGAATATATAAAGAACTCCGAAATGCAACAACAACAAAAATGCAACTCAAAAATGGGCAAAGGACTTGGATATTTCTCCAGAGGAGATACACAAATGGCCAATAAGCACATGAAAAGATGCTTAATGTCAGTAGAGAATTGCAAATCAAAACCACAATGTGATACTACTCCACACTCATTAGGACATCTGTTATAAAAACAAACAAACAAAAAACAAAACAAAAAACTTGGAAGGTAACAAGTGTTAGTAAGGATGTGGAGAAATTGGAGCCTTTTTGCTGGTGGGAATGAAAACTTATGGAGATGCTATGGAAAATAATTTGGTGATTCCTTAAAAAGTTAAATACAGAATTACTGTATGATCCAGCAATTCCACTTCTAGGTATATACCCAAAAGAATTGAAAGCGAGGACTTGAACATATCCTTGTGTACTAATGTTCATATCAGCATTATTCACAATAGCCAAAAGGTAGAAACAATCTACATGTCCATCAACAGATGAATGAATAAACAAAGTGTGATATATACATACAATGAAATATTATTCACTCATAAAGAGGAATGAAATTCTGACACATGCTGCAACATGTATAGTAAGTGAAAACATTATGTTAAATGAAATAAGCCTGACACAAAAGGACAAATATTGTATGATTCTACTTATATGAGATACCTAGAATAGACAAATTCACAGAGACCGTAAGTAGAATAGAGAGGCCCAAGGGCTGGGAGAAGAGGGAATGGGGAGTTATTGTTTAGCGGGTACAGAATTTTAGTTTGGGATGATGACAAAGTTCTGGAAATAGATAGGGGAGATGTTGCACCACTAAGTGTGAATGTATTTAATGCCACTGAATGTACACTTAAAAAATGGTTAAAATGGTTAGACTTTATGTTATATATGTTTTACCCTCCCTTCCCCCTCAGCACACAGGCTTTCCCATCTGCCACAATCAGAACCCACTGAAAGGATGAAAAATGCCAGAACCCTTAGGTTTTTATCATGGGGTTTAATGACTCTGAACTACCTCACCGTCCTTCCACTTTATTTTTTTCAGTCAGCAGATAAACAGAATTTCCTAGCCTGACTCAAAATTTTTCTAAGTCTGGTGGCTTTTTTGATAATGCAGTTTTATGAACTGATGGCCCTAGGGAAGGAATGAGTCCTAAGTTTTTCTCTTTTTTCTTTTTTAGTAATGACACCCCCTCCCCCCCATCCCCCCCAGCCCCAGAATGGCTGCTGGCAGCCCCCTACCCCTGTTGCTGGAGGCTGGAGGTTGAGTGGGTGGGAGTGCTTGCCTGGGAGCAATTCAGGGCCTCAAGAGGTTCCCAAAGAAACTGCTGCTCTGAGGTTATTCATCTGATGGGAAGACTCTGGTGAGAAAAGACAAAACTTTCTGGTAAGATTTGGCCGGAATGCTGCAAGGAGAGATGGCCTGGGGTGGATTTTGACAAAAGTGGAATCCACGCATTCCCAGCTGCAAGGGTGGGGATGGGCAGGCCCTGGAGCCCCCAAACCTTGTGGGCCGAGTAGGCTTTGTGGACTCGCAATCTGAGCAGTCGCACAGGGACCCACCCTCAGAAGGGCCGCAACATTGGTTTAATGCTCTGTTGTTGCCATCTTGAAATTCTTAATCATTTTTTTAAATTAATTAATTTATTTATGGCTGTGTTGGGTCTTCGTTTCTGTGCGAGGGCTTTCTCTAGTTGCGGCAAGCGGGGACCGCTCTTCATCGCGGTGCGCGGGCCTCTCACTGTCGCGGCCTCTCTTGTTGCGGAGCACAGGCTCCAGACGCGCAGGCTCAGTAGTTGTGGCTCACGGGCCTAGTTGCTCCGCGGCATGTGGGATCCTCCCAGACCAGGGCTCGAACGCGTGTCCCCTGCATTGGCAGGCAGATTCTCAACCACTGCGCCACCAAGGAAGCCCTGTTCTTACTTTTTAGAGAGGGTATTTAGGGGTGAAATATCATGATATCTATAATTTATTTTAAAATACTTCAGCATTAACTAAGCAAGCTTAAAAACAAGAGTTGTTAGCTCATGGTATTACATTCACAAAATCATATGTTGCAGGAATCATTCTTGCAGGGAAGTAATGTTTCTATTTTATATTGCATATAAGCATAAATATAAATGCTATGATCTGAATGTTTTTGTCCCCCCAAGATTCATATATTGAAATCCTTAACCCCCAAAATGATGGTGTGAGGAGGAGGGGCTTTGGGGAAGTGCTTAATCATGAGGGTGGGACTCTCATGAATGGGATTAGTGCCCTTATTAGAGACTCCAGAGACATCCTTGGCCCCTCCTACTGTGTGAGGACATAGTGAGAAGATACCAGCTATGAACCTAGAAGTGGGCTCTCACCAGAACGTGACCATGCTGGCACCCTGATCTTGGATTTCCAGCTTCCAGAACAGTGAGAAAGAAATTCCTGTTGTTTAAGCCACTGAGGCTGTGCTATTTTGTTACAGCAACCTGAATGGACTAAGATGATATATATTTGGCAATATCTAATTTAATGAATTCTGCAGAAGTAATGCTCATTTGACAGATGAGAAAATGGACCTGCTGACCTTGTGACTTGCCTGAGGCCACATACATGTTGACATTTTAGTTCTCTTGGGCACAGATTCAGGGCGGTTTCCACCCTGCCCTACTCCATCAGGAATCAGGAAGGAGTCCAGGTTGACCTGCTCTGCTCAGCCGTTTTGCCTTCAGAGCCACAACGTCTCCTTTCACAGCTTCATCCCCAGTGAGGTTAATAGAACATACATTGCAAAAAATGATTCAGATGTTTCAAGTGAAACGTCTCACAAAGTAGTTGTAATTGACGGGATGTCCATAACCCAGAATGGTGAGTGGCTGTCCTTTTCTTTATTCTTTTTAGTCTTTTTAATATATTATTTTACGTGTGCTTGTTTGGATATACAATAATATAGGTTTATTGAAAAATTTGAAGATACAGATAAGACAAAAAAATAAAAAATGAAAATTCCCATAATCTCACTGTGGCTAACATTTTAGGGATGTATTACTCATCTGTTGCTGCATAATAGATTACCCCAAAGCTTAGTGGTTCAAAACAAAAGACATTTATTATCTTGCAGTTTTTATGGGTCAGGAATTCAGGAACAGCTTAGTTGGGTGGTTCTGGCTCAGGATCTCTCATAGGGTTGGAACCATATGAATGGTTTGCGTGGGGCTAGAGGATCTGATTCCAAGGTGACTTACTCACAAGGCTGTTGGCTGGAGGCCTTAGTTCCCCACCATGTGGACTTCCTGCAGGATTGCTTGAGTGTCTTCACAGTATGGCAGCTGGCTTCTGCCAGACCAAGTGATCCAAGAGAAGGAGCAAAGAGGAGGCTGCAATACCTTTTATGACCTTCTTGGAAGTCACACCCTGTCCCTTCTGCCACACTCTGTTAGAAGAAAATCAGTAAGTCAAGTCCACACTCGAGGGGAGAGGATTTAACTTCCAACTCTTGAAATAAAAAGAATCAAAGAACTTGTGGATGTATATTAAAAACACTACAGGGGATCTCCAGTCAGTTTTTTGTTTTTTGTTTTTTGTTTTTTGTTTTTTTAACCAAAATGGGATCTTACTATACATGTGGCTTTGTGTTCTACCTTTGTGTGTTTATAAACTCAGATCTCCTGGATTCAATAATGAATCCACTTAGTAATGGATTCACTTAATAATGCTATAATCTTGAGTAAGTTTCTTAACTTCTCTACCTCAGCTTCCTTATCTGTAAAATAAGGGTAAAATTAAAATATACCTGATAGGGTATTGGTGTGAATCACATGAGTTAATATAATTAAAGAACTTAAATCTTGTCTGTCATAGGATAAGCAGTATGTGTTAGCTCTTATCATGTCAGCAAGGCTATTTTAAAAATAATGGCTTCTGAATACATTATTATATGGACATTCTATACTTAATTCCATTATTAGACATTTAAGTCATTTATAATGTTTTTATTACTGTGACATAATAAAATATATATATTTGGTCTTCACAAACATTTGGAGTCAGAAGTGTGAGCAGAGAGAGAGTTTTCTCTTTTAATTGCTAATATTAGTAATGCTGTGATAAACATCCTTGAAGCTAAATCTGTGAGCTGGGGATGGAACTCTTTGGAATGTATACACAATTTTGCATGTATGATGCTATTTGTGGAGAAAGGGGTCCATAACTTTCATCATATTCTCAAAGAGGTCCCTAATCCAAAAGATGTTAAGAGCTGTTTGTCTAGGTTATTGTCCTCAGCCATCTAGGTTCAGGTCTTGGAGGAAAGGATGGGAGATGTGGTCATCAAGGTCAGGAGCACTGATTCATACCAACCAAACTCCCAGGGGAGTTTTGGAGGCACCTTAATCACATTAGCAGTGCATTCACATGTTGGATTTCATGGTAGTTTATTTCTAGGACAATCTCTAGGTGACTAATCTGGCCACCTTATTATTCTTGTTATGAGATCAGATACCTTTGTGGTCTCAGGATCTGTGGTTCTTTGGTCCCTTGTGTCTGGGCTGCTTCCACTCAGGGGTTATGGTTCAGTTACTCTAGTATGTATTTGGTATGTACTAAGTATTCTATAATATTTGTTGAATAAATGGAAGTATTGTAAAAAATGGAAATCTGTATGAGGAAATGCAAAGAGGAAGTGGCCTGTGTTTGTCAGGCTTTGGAATGATTGAGTTATTGTGATGTTGGCCTACAAGAAGCCCTAGAAAGGAATTGGGGCCCCAGTATCCTGGTGGAAAAAAGAATATAGTGGGAGATGCTGCAGGGAGATGTTCTGAAGCATGGGTTCCCAGAGAGCAGGCTGAGTGTGAGGATGATGGACTGATGCCTCAGATAAGGAGTGGGGGTGCCAGGGGCAGGAAGCACCTGGCCTAATGTGTGGGACCAGCTGCTACAGTCATTGCACTCACCCCACCCCTCAGGTTACCATGGGACTCATCCTATCCTGCCACCAAGAACTTAGCGTTACACCAAGGGCAGCAGCCCGGTGGTGCTTCAGAAGCTCACTTCCCACAGGTGGCAGCCTTTTCTCTGAGTCTTCACTGCAGCAGCTGCTCAGGAACTGTCAGTCTTCCAGGCCAGTGGCATCTGCATCATGTGGGCAGGTCATCCGCAGGGTGGATCCCCAGCCCTACCTCTGAGAGTCTGGCTCAGCGGGCCTGAGGTGGAGCTCAGGATTCTGCATTTCCAGTGCTGGTGGCTCACAGACCACCTGTGTTCATTCAGGTCCACTGAGCATGAGACACCAAGATGGGATTGAACACAAAAGAAATTTGGGGGGGAAATGTCTGTGGAGGATGAAAGGGTGGGAGCCCAGGAAGGGGGTGAGCTTGAGCCCCAGTGCAGGGGCTGGGAAGGAGAGGGATGGGCAACTGCAAAATTTAGAGGGAGCAGTTGCCACAAGACTGCCCTCATTTCAGACACCAGTTGCAGGTTCAGAGGCCCCCAAGACCACCCTCAAGTTTCAATAATTTGCTAGAAGGACTCACGGAACTCACTGAAAGCTATTTTACTTGTGGTTACAGTTTATTGCAGGGAAAGGATACAGATTAAAATCAGCAGGGAACAAGTACATAGGATAGAGTCCAGGGAAGTACCAGACTCTGAACTTCCATGGTCTCCTCCCTGTGGAGTCAAGATGTGTTACTTTCTTGGCACTGATGTGTAACAATATGCACGGAGTATTACAAACCAGGGAAACTCACCTGAGCCCTGGTATTCAGAGCTCCTACTGGGGCTCCGTCATGTAGGCATGATCGATTGATTGCCCATGTAGTTGATCTCGGTCACCAGGTTGACTGATACTGCATGACCCTAAGCCCCACCCTAAATTAAACTGTTGGTCTTTCTGGTGCGGCCAGTCCCCACCATAAGTCACACTGTTACTCTCTGGCCAGCCCAAGGCCCCAGGCAAACAGATTATCTCCTGGGAGCCAAGGGCAAAGGCCAGACCACTTTGGGGGCAAGGTTAGAGTCTTCACTGTACAGGTAGGAAGAGTCTCAGACAGTAGCGCAGCTCTGAGAAAGGTTCAGGCAGGTGGACGGGGAGTGCTCAAGCCAAAGCTGCCTGTTGAAGGACTCCTGGGGACCTGGGGGAGAGTCCTCCCCGACCCCCATGCTCAGCATCAGCTGGGAGTAGGCCTGGGGAGTGTGGTCTCAGTGAGGATCTGGGGGTGGATCCTGGGGGGCAGCAGCGGGGGCCTCCAGCCAGGCCTGCTCCCTGTAGCAGGAAGGCTGAGTGGCACATTTTATGGCTGCCATGTGCGTGCCTCCGGAGCCGGGAAGGGGCAGTGGGGGGTGGGGGGCGGGGTGGAGCTGGCCTCCGCCTTCCTGCTGCGAAGCACTGCAGGCCTTCTGTGCGGGAGACGACTGTATCTCTTCCTCCTCTTCTGCCTGGTCTCCTGGCTCCTGCAAAGAGGAAAAGTGTTAGGGCAGGGCTGCCAACACTGCCCTATCCACGTGGGCCAGGCCCTGGACTGCGTGTTCTGCGTGTTCCCCTCCCGCTGCTGTGTTGTCGGGGATCTGGGGCACAGGACACAGAGTAAGAACAAAACAAGAACAAAAGACGTTGGCGTGTGGATGATAGACTGGCTTCTGTGCGTGGTCTCTCCTGTGGCTTCTGCTCTGGCTGCAGCTCTCTTGGGATCCCAGTAGCTGCGCCTCAGCCTCACACAGGTGCACCCCAGGGTCTGTGGCTCGGGGTCTCCCACGGTGGGAGTTAAAGTTGCCCAGAGCGACTGACTGAGGGAAGCGTGTGCTCAGGAGGCAGCTGGGGAGGGACCCTTTGAGTCTTCTGTTGATTTCTCCTTCTTAAACTCCACAAGCTGCTTGGGGAAGAAACCAGGTGGGGGAAACTGAGATTATAGAGAAAGTGTTGTGCGTAGACCAAGCATGTGAAACTGGGAAAGGGGTGACTGAACCAAATACCAGCGCGGTGTGTGTGTTTTCTGCCTGGCACAGCTGCGCTTGTCCCTTGCTCTGAAGCCTAGTTCCTACTTCCCCTTTGCTTTCACGTTATCTTAGTGCTTTCCTTTCTGGTGGTCAGATCCCAGCCCCTGGGGTGGTGCACTGTGCTTTTAATTGAAGAATGAGGACGAATCTTTGCACATTTAAAAAAAGTCCAAGCTGGGGCCAAGCCCTCACCAACAGCAGCCTAAGGGTAGGGACAAGTGGCCTCAGCAGTCACACACGTGACAAAACCTCATCCCTGGAACATTGTGACTTTGGGGACACAACACTAGACATGGAGGCTGGAGTCCTGGGTCCTGTCCTGACTTTGCCCTTGACTGTTATTACTGCCTTTCCCAGATTCTCAGACACCATTGATTGTAAGATCCATCATCAATTTAATAACTGCTTTTAGTGCGGGAGAAAGAAACATGGTCACGTCATATGTACACGTCAGTTCAAACACCCATCCTGATTCCATGGCTGTTAACATGTAAAAAATACATTGCATTTTAAAAATGAAGAAAAAAAAAAAAGCAGAATTTATAACAAAAAACTAACAAGAGGAGACTTTTTCTAATTCTGGGATTAAGATGCAAAACCAATACCCATATTTTGGAATAATTGTATTAATAAGCTTTTTACCATGTGTCATTGCTATTTTTTTGACAGGAAGAGGACATGAGTTGACTTGATATACACTCATCTGAAAGAGTGGTATATTAGTGATATTTATATTCAGCAAGCCATGCAGGGTTTAAATTGGTTACTAGATATTTGCATCTTCTAACTACATAGCTGAAATAAGAGAACTAAAGGATATTTCAGTTTTAGAATAATAATAGCTAATGTTTGTGCAGTGCCTTTTATGTGCAGGCACTGCTCTGGGTACTTTACATGTATCAACTCGTTTAAGCCCATGGAAGTCTTGTGAGAAGGTGCTATGACTACCTCGACCTTAGAAATGGGAACAGTGAAGCACAGAGATTTCACAGTGTGCTCAGGGTCCCACAGGTAGGAGGTAGACTTGAACCCAGGTGGTGTGTTTCCAGAGCCCACCTCTTAACTGCACTGTACAGTCTCTCTTAAAGCATAAGTGAGAGTTTCTAGTCATTGTCTGGTTTCAAAGGAAAGGTTGGGTTGGGCTAAAAGCAGTGGTATGCTGGTAAACTGCCTCCCCCTCTTCCCCAGTTTATAAAGCCCTGGTTTATAACGTGTCAATTTCCTTGGTGTAAATACTTCTACCTGGGCTGATTTCAAGGTACCTACTCACTGGTAAAATTCCAGAGCGCTTAACAGTTGCTTCTCAGGAATTGGCACAAGCCAGCTCCCACACACCACTGGCTGAAAGTAATTGTTCAAGTCGGTGTGGACCAGTTTGGCCAGGAATGTGTCTTGCATGATGCTCAGTTAAGCCAACCATGGGTGGGACTCGGCATGTGTATTCAGGGCTTGAAAGTGGTTTTTCCCCCTCTATTTCCCCACCTGCCAACCAGGGAAGACAGCTGTTTGCTGGACTCTGAGTGCGGGAGGCTGAGTGCGTGCTCGCCACACCTCGCTGGCCTCTCTGGGGGGTCACAGATGAAGCTGAAGTCCAAGGTTCCCACTCAAAGGGAGGCAGTTGCCTGACTTATGCTCAGGAAGGAGCACTCAGTGACTGCCCGAGTGCTCCTTCCTGAAGCAGAGTGGCACTGGTGACATGAGATGTAAGGGACGAGAACCACCAGGTTAAACAAGAGGGAAGAGGGTCTCTGAAGTGTGGAGCTGAAGGGTTCAGAAGGGGCCCATGAACTCTGGTCAGTGAGGGCACAGAAGAACAGAGCAAACCCTATAAAACGAAATAACTGGAAAACATTTAGGTTACTATCAGGACAGTGCTAGAAACAGTCATGAAGTAGGGGTCACAGACTCAGATGCCTGCAAGGGCCAGGCAGCTGACTCAAGTGGGCAAATCAGACAAGGTAGAAATGGGGAGTGTGGTAGAGACTGTGGCAAATTACAGCACGTGCCCTGCCAGAAGACACTGAGGTACTGTCTGTTGGGGTTTATATTTTTAATTTTTTTTAATATTACGGGCACCCGTAATAGGTCTGTGACCTAGATGCAGGCCTCTACTTTGTGAGTTCTCTCACCCAGACTTTCCTTGCAAGGGTTTTTTCTTTTTTTTCAAGATTTTTTTATGTGGACCATTTTTAAAGTCTTTATTGAATTTGTTACAATATTGCCTCTGTTTTTTAGTTTTGGTTTTTTGGCCTGGAGGCATGTGGGATCTTAGCTCCCCAACCAGGGATCAAACTCACACCCCCTGCATTGGAAGGCGAAGTCTTTACCACTGGACCACCAGGGAAGTCCCCCTTGCAAGGTTTTGAATGCAAGACTCATAGGTTGACCCGCTAATGGCCAGGGGCTGCAATTATCCCTGCCGCGCATCTGAGCAGTGGGGCCCCAGGGGTGGAGCAGACAGTGGGATCTGTCCATCCCATGTGCAGCCAATAAGCGATACATTGTAGCAAATTTTAAAACAACAATAAAACAAACTAAAATTCAGTCTACCTTTTATTATCAACAGGTGTTGGCAATCCTGAACAATGTCAGTGATAAAAATACCCTCCTTGAAAAAAAATCTTTTGTTGGTCTAAGTTCTAAATAATTGCTATGGTTCTTGTTGAGTTTTAAATATATCTGTATCTGTATCTATATCTAAATATATCTATATATGCTTCAAATTAACACATTTAAATAACTTATCTGTTAATGAATATTGTGTTCTACATGGATGTTATTTTGAGAATTAGCCCCTAACTCAAGTGGATTCACCCACAAACATTTGTTTCCAGAATAAGTACCTAATGATTTGGAAACCCTTCCGTTCCAAACTCTGTAGAACTACATATTCCTGTGTGTAAACAATAGAGTCAAAATAACAGTGATAGCAAATGATTGTAAACATGCAGAAACAGAATACGAGATAGTTCCATTTTGTTGTCTGTGTGACCATGCCAGAAGAACTCAAAAGAACAATGTCTAAATGACTTGATTGTTTTCATCAAGAGCTGGATGCTCGTTCTAAAGCAACGTATCAAGTAATTCCAGTATTTACTGTCATTCAGCCATTTTCTCTGATTTTTTTAAAAAAATAAATTTATTTTATTTATTTATTTTTGGCTGCATTGGGTCTTCTTTACTGTGTGCAGGCTTTCTCTAGTTGCGGAGAGAGGGGGCTACTCTTCGTTGTGGTGCGCAGGCTTCTCATTGAGGTGGCTTCTCTTGTTGTGGAGCATGGGCTCTAGGCGCCCGGGCTTCAGTAGTTGCAGCACGCGGGCTCAGTAGTTGTGGTGCACAGGCTGAGTTGCTCTGCGGCATGTGGGATCTTCCGGACCAGGCCTCGGACCCGTGTCCCCTGCATTGGCAGGCGGACTCTTAACCACTGTGCCACCAGGGAAGCCCTTCTCTGATTTTTTTACAGAAGAAAAACTTCAGAAGTTTACCAACTATAATAGAAATATATGGTGAATTTTCTGATGAAGATATTTTAGCTGAATTTTTTTTGACTGTGGAGACCATTTGAAAGCAGCTAAAATGGATCCCAAACACACAAATATATGGACAGCATTACAACTTCTGAAATTAATTGTGAAATGGGATTTTTGTGAATCTCTGACAAACCTGTCCTTTTCTGGCCATTATTATCATTTGTTTCATTTCCTGATTATTGCTCAAAGCTGTCACGTGGAGGAGGAAGATGTTAAAAATGATCTGCCCATGGTGCTAACTCGCCACTGCTCTGAGGTCTGCTTAGCCTCTCAGGTGGAGATGGCCTGTGGGCTGCAGGAACTCCTGGGTCTCTTTAGGACAAAGACTCGACATTTTATTTGAAGGTTTTTCCAACATAGGAATTGTTTTAACACAACCTGATCTTGACCATTTAATGGCCTGGTTGGAGACTCTGTCTTGGCAGCACAGAATGGGTTTTGGAGCAACCATGGAAATACCAGTATTGAAAAGCTTGATCCCGGGGACTTACCTGGTGGTCCAGTGGGTAAGACTGCACTCCCAACGCAGGGGGCCCGGGTTTGATTCCTGGTCAGGGAACTAGATCCTGCATGCATGCCACTACTAAAGACCTGGCATGAGCCAAAAATAAATAAATATAAAATAAAATAAAAGTTTGATCCCACGGCTGAGGAGTGGTGGGTCTTGTTCCCACTTAAGAATGGAAATAGTGTGGGAGCCTTTCCAGCCACCATCCCAGATGGGTGGCTTGGGGGTTTTCACAGGCATAATGCCCTGACATTGGGTAGAGGTATGGAGGTGCCTTTACTCTCCTGCTGGCTCCTGGCCCCTAGACAGACCATTTCACGGCTGGCTCCATTGTGGTTGCCCCTGCAGAATAGGGATATGGAGACTCACCAGCCTGATGAAGGGACAGAGTTAAGGCAATGAGGCTGACCCTTAAACCAGTCCTGGCAGATAGGGCCAGGCTGGACCCTAAGTGTGCAGAGATGGTAACTCTCTCTGAGGAATAACTTGAAAGGTTACTGGCCCAAGGTAGACCCCCCAACCCACAGCCTCAGAGTCTCACCATTGCAGTCACTCCACTGAGGTCTTACTACTATGGCTATTACTACTACTGCCATTTTCACTCTGCTTCCTAGATACTCTTGTAAAGACACAAAAGTGCCACATGGAGGGACTATCGCATCCATCCGGAAAGTGACAAGGAAGACCAGCTCCTTGGTAATCAGCCTGGTCACACAGGGTTCTGGAAGCCAGGGATGCAGAGCAGGGGTGGGTTTATGGGGAGTCTTTGTTGGGGAGAGATCTGGGACAGTGGGACAGGAGAAAGAGAACGTAAAAGGAGGGGAGAGGTCTGGCCTGCCAGGGCTGGGAGGAGGGCCTGGTGCCCAGGGACAGGACAGGCAGAGGTATTAGTCCTCACTGCTTTGCCTGGTTCAATCCAGGAATCTAAAATTGTCATGTGCCGGGGAGAGCAGGTGATGGCACAGAGACACTCCAAAGGCAACTGATTTCTTCTTGGAAGCTGTTAAGGTTATTGATTTAAGTCAGGACAGGCTCAAGGACAATAAGAGATTCTCTTAAAAGGAAATCAAACTGCTTCTCTTCGTGAGTATTGCTTTTTATTTAGGCAGGGGTCTAAATCTATTGAGGTGAAAGCTGCTGGGTCTCGCCTCTGGAGCAATCTGGGGAGACCTATAAAATTTATTGATTGGACTTACTTAACTTACACTGGCTAACAATAAAACAATTAGACCCATCAATCAGTTCCCAGCCCTCCCCCCCCTCCCCCAATGATTACAACGTTGATTAATTCCTCCTTGGAAGTTTATGGAGAAAGTACTGAGGGGGGTCAGGACATAGATTCTGCACAATGACATTCCAGGGAAGCACACTAGGGAAGCCACTTCTCGCCCAGGTGAGAGTCCTGGGGGAGGGCCAGGAGTTCTCTGGGAATAGGCTGCTGTGACCTCTCTGGGCAGGAAAGAGCTAGGCAGCCCATCAGGAAGGCGGTAGAAAGCTGCCAGATTTCTGTTTGCCAGGTAAGAATGGGCAAGTGAGTGGGGATATTGATACAGGGCAAGGAAGGAGAGGTGTATGGAGAGGGGCAACCAGCCAAGATAAACCAGTGGCCAACACCCCTACCTTGAAGTCTGGAGCAGGGCCCTTTGGAGGGCACGCTGCAGGCTTGCCTTTGTGCCAACTTGGAGGAGGAGTTATTCATCCAATTCAACAAGTATTTCTCTTGCCTTGAGAAGTAAGACATGTCCTTACCTGAGGTTGTTTGCAGCCTTGTTGGAGAGACAAGATGTTCCTTGAATGAGATAATGACCTGAGACCTTGGATGATGAACTGCCATCAGTGACTCATGCTTTAAGTGCTATGGGAATTCAGGAAAAGGGGTGCTCTGTGAGGGCTGGAGGGGTTGGGGAGGGTCTCAGAGATATGATGAGACTTGAACTAGGCCTCCCTAATTCAAGAAGAGCAGAGGGGAGTTGGATAAATCCATCTTCTAGAAACATGGCATCCATTGTCTAATTGGGCAAAGAAATACTTGAGGACTGTGGGATAATATGCATAGTGGTTAAATGTTAGCGCTCTGGAGTTAAAGTTTCAGTTCCAGCCTGGGCTTTACCAATTATTATTCATAGGGGCAAATAATCTAGCATCTACAAGTCTTAGTTTCCTCACCTATAAAATGGGGATAATAATAGTACTTATATGGTAAAGTAGTTGTAAAGATTAAATGAGACTAATGTGTGTAAAGCACTTAACACAGTGCCTGGAGCAGAGAAAACATTCAGTAAATGACAGTCATGAGCACTGTTATCATTATTAGTGGTGGTAATAACAGTATTCAAATTACCACCAGGTTCTGGAGTGCTCTGGTTCCTTATAGCCTACTTGGAGGAATGAATAAAGGGCAAGAAGAGATTCTCTCTCTGTCCTGAGGGAAATCACATAGGGAACCATATTCAAAGTTTGAACTTGCACTCACCCAATGGAAAGAACTTCCATGGAGTTCCGTGAAGTTATTTCTTTACCTTCTTGGGCCCAGAATGTCCTCCCTGGCCAACTGTCCCTCCCATCCAGAGCCCATTCAAGCTCCCCTCCTCATGAAGGCTTCCCTTACAGCTCTGGCCATCAGGCTCTCTCCCTTACTGCCCTTGCCTCTCCAAGGGCATGAAGTCAGAGGGCCGACTCCTGTTCTGTTGAGTCTCTTTTGTGGCTGTGTTGCATTTCCCCAATAAGGTGCATGTGTCTCAAAAGTAGAAACTGAGCAGAGTGCTTGCTCCACAAACCTTAGAAGAATTATTGAATCTCGTTGAGGCTACAAACTTTCTTCTCTGCCCAGATTGACGTTTCCGTGCTCTCTCTCCCAACGCACCCCCATTCCTTTTCACCAAGCCTCATGCTCAATTCCTGGAACCCAGGCACACTGTGGGGTTCTGCTCTGGACCTCTGTGAACTTCTCAGGCTGCCTGAGCCTCACTGGTGAGGAGTCCCACTGGGTGGGAAGTGCCGCTGGCCAGGCTGGGCTTCTGTGAATGACCGGAAGGGAAGCAGCTGCCTCTGCTCTGGGCCCAGACTTAGATCTAATATCTGGCTTCTCTGGACTGGAAGAGAAGTTCCCAGAGAGGTGGCCACTCTAGTGCCAAATAGGTCTTGATAAGTTTCCAATGGAGAGATCTGCGTCCCAGTTGAACCTGACAGCTGAGACAGATTGGGGTCTGTGCTGAGAGGGTGAGGAGTGAGACCACTCTCTTGCATTTCTTGTGGCTTTCCTTCAGGACTGGGAATCCCCCCAAAGTCACTTTCTGAATCTTATTTTTCAACAGTCTCCTGTCTGAGGAGCAGATTATTGGAACCATTTCTGTTCCTCTCATCCCTGTTTTATTCTCTAACCCACAGGGTTAGGCTTAGAGGGAAGATTAACATGGAGATAACATGGCTGGGTGATGAGAGAGAGGCTTCTGGACCATTAAAAGAGAGGAAAACTAAATGGGGAGCACCTACATCAGCAGTAAGTCATCTTAAACATCATGCAAGGACAGGTACACGTAGGCCGAGGACAGCCAGTCATATTAGAAGTGATAAAACTGACGGCCAGACGGCCTAAGTCTCTGCTTCTTTAAGAAGAGGCACTTTGGCCCAAGTGTCATGGTGATTGCTCCATGTACAGTAGGTATTTCTGGAAGCCCACACTGTCCTTTTTGAATGATATGTGTGGCCCTCACCTAGAACCCGAAGGGCAAGGACAAGAGGCCAGGAGCCCACTGAGGAGGTGAACAGTGGTGTAGTGCAGCCAGCAGCCAGCCAGTTTAGGGTCTGCAGGGCAGAGATGAATGACCCCCAACTCCTACAGGGCCTCCCTGAAAGGCACTGCTAGAGATTGGGCAGGGCTGTAATGAGGAGAGTATGCAGCTTTGAGTTTTGAACTTGAAGAAACCTAGAGAATAAATAGGTTGAAGAAACTCTAAGAGAAGACAATCCTTTGGGGATCCAACAGAGGCATATCTAGAAGCGCTGGCTCTCCACAGCAACAATTACATAAAGGGACTCCTAACCCTTTGTGAGATGAAAAATAAACCAATCTCCAGTGCAATACCAGACTGCCTTGGGTGGTATTTACAACACCTTCAGAGCTGGGAAAAGGAGCAAGGGTTCCTCACTTACCCTCTAGTTAGTTCTCCTTTGCTTTTCCCTGTGCAGACAAAAGTTGCAGGACTAATGAGCCCTCAGAATGGGGGAAAATGGAACTTCCATCAGCAGTACTTTCAGCAAGTTGGTAGGGATAAGGCAGGAGCTCTCAGAGATCAAGAAATACACGGGCCACTTTCATATTTTAAGGCTCCTGGTATATTAAAAAAAGGAGAAATATCAAAACAGAATCACAAAAATTGTGATTTTTTTAAAACCTTGCATTTAATAAATTGGTATAATCTAGCACCAAAGGCACTGAGTTATTCACAAGATAATTATAGGACTTTTAAAATATATTAATTTGTAATGTATTACAGGCAGTCTGATTTGGATAATGGGGACACGTGTTTCAGTTGTATGACGAACAGCATCTTCTTTCAATGTTGTTGCAGTGTAGCGCTGTGACTGTATGTATAACCTCATTTGGAGATGAATCAAAATCTTAACTCTGAATCAAAATCTTAACTCTTGGGATAAATGGGATAAGTGGTATCCCCAACACAGTACTCCCCTCCCTCATAGCCCTTGGATTAGCAGAAGTAAGTAGTTTATATAAGTGCAGCATCTTATAAAGATTTAGAAATCTTAGGTTAATATTTAATAAAGATTCCTTTGTTGAATTAGATTTAAAGAAGGGATTATTATGGCTTCTGGAACAGTATTTGGGGGGACCTTTTTACCTATAAGGGCCTAAATATCACGAAAGTATTGCCAATGAGATTTAGTTATACACATGTATCTTCACGAAAAGCCTAAAAAGACAGACAAAATGGTAAAAGGAGGGAACTGTCCTTCCTTGCCAATGTGTGTGTATGGGACACCACTTATGAATCACTTCAGAGGTTTGGATCTCACCTGTCCCTTATTCCTGCTGTGCCCAGTTCTGTGGGGTGCCAGCCAGCTCCCCCAGGTGCAGATAACCATGACCCACCTCAGGTCCACTCTGTGGCCTCACTTTCTGCCTTCAGGCCTCTGAGTAACGTTGTCTGTGGGGCCACATGGTAACGTGCTTGGCACTCACACACGGGCAACATAGATGTCCACGGGGAGAACCTTCGCCCAGTGGTCTGGGGGCCGTGGAGAGCTGCTGCCCCTCCCCCTTCCCCCCTTTTGGTTGTTGCTGAGACACCTTTCAGACAGTAACTCCATGGTCTCCTGGGATTGTATTATACAAGCAGTAGCCTGGAGGCATGGCCAACTCCAGACATAGCTCTGTCTTGGCTCTTTTTTCTTCTCTTTCAATCCCCTCCTTCCTCACTTCTGCTCCTTCCATCACATTCCCCAGGGAAGAGCTTACACTTAGGCCTCTGTTTTAGGATCTGCTCTTTGCAAAACCCAAAACCCTTTGTATGGGAGCTAGTGGTACACTTGATCTTTTTACTGTTTTCTTGCACTTGGTTTTTGGAACCTAAATGCGAGACCTGACATGGAGATTTGTCACATGCCATCTATTGAAATGTTTTTATTTCTGATTTTGTCATTTAACAGTGTTTGCTCTCCTTCCTAGCCTTGAGTCATCTACAGATTTGTTCATAAAATTTATTGGCTGTTCAAAAAAAGCCATCAGCAACCAACCTCTGTAACCTCATCTCAGGCTTCATTCTTGGTAACTACCCTTCTGCAGCCTCACCTCCTACAAGTGCATGAATGGGCCGAACTCTTCCCCCCTCAGGGTGTTGTACTTGCTTTTCTTTCTGCTTGGAATCCTCTTCGCTCAGGCTCTTCACGTGGAGGTCGGTCTGTCATGCTTTAGGACTCAGCTTAACTGTCACTTCTCAAAGAGGACTTCCATGACCACTGTGTTTCTCTCATGGCACGTATCCCAGTCCATGGGTACCATGGATCCATTCATTAGTTTGCTTTTTGTATTGCTCATTGTCCTAATTAGAATGAAATCTCCAGGAAGGCAGGGATGTTGTCTGTTTTCTTCACTGCTCTGTCTCCAGCACTAGCCCAGGTTCTGACACTTGGCAGGGGTTCAATAAATTTTTGACTCATCCTCTCTACTTCTGCACTGGATCCCATCCTCTCTCATCTACTCAAGGACATCATTCCACTAACTCTCCTTCCTCTCTTCTGTATCATTATCATCCCCCTATTTACAGGATCATTCCCATCAGCAGACAAACATACTGTAATTTCTCCTGTCTTAAAAAGCAAAGCAAAACAAACAAACAAGTGCTCTTAGCCCACATCCTCTTTCAGTTGACACACTATGTATTTTATTTGTTGTCTGTCTCCTCCATTAGATGAGAATCTCCACAAGGGAAAGATTTGTGTCTGTTTGTTTATGGTTGTATACCTAGTGCCTGGAAAGTGCCAGACACATAGTAATCATTCAATAAAAATTTGTTGAATGAATGAATCATTTTGCAGAATGAATGAATAAAACGAAAAAGTCTTTTTTAATCTACAGAGAAAAAAATCAGTTTACATTTTGAGCAGTGTTTAAATAACTTAAAAGATAACATTCAACTAAGAAGCATAAGACAGCTTTGCAGAGACATATGGTGGCTATCTAACTGTGTAAGGGAAGAATTCTCTTCTGTTCTATGGTGCTGCCTTCTAACGTGGAAAGCTCAATAGGGCAGTTTAATGGAGAAAGGAAAACCAGCGATAGACTTCTCAGCATTAGGGTAACAGCCAGCCTTGACTCAGAGATGGAAAACTGAGGCCCAGAGGTACTAACTTTTTCCAAACTCTGTGTTCTCCCCTTTAATGGCCTAGGGCATAATTATCCACAAAACACATCCAGATAACTAACTCGCAGTAAAAGGGAAGTTGTTATCCTTAGAAATTGGACACCACCAATTGCTTTCTGGAAAATTGGCATGCAATAATAGCGCCGGCCAGGAGATGGCGACTCACCTTTCTCTCCAGGAGGGCTGCACTCTAGGTGGTCACTGAAGGGCAGAGAGCTGCTGGGACCCGGCCAGGTCAACTGGCTGGGTCAACCAGGGCCTCTAGGGAGGAGAGTCCCCCAAACAAGGCTCTGCCTCAGAATGCCTCATTCTTGTTGGCTAGACCCCCATAAGTAAAATAGTTGTTGCTGAAAAAGATACAATTTTAAGGCTTCAGATGCAAAAGCAACTGCAAATCCAGGACGGTTGGCAGGTCCACAGTCAGGATATTTATCTCAAATTCAGAGGGTTTGAAAATCTAGGACAGCTCCTTGGCAACCCAGCACTGACGGTCCTTTTGTTAGACTTTTCTTAGGCTCGGGCAACAGCCTCTGAGAGCCAACCAGATTTTCTCCAAGAGGGCAACTCAACCTAGCGAGCATTCTACCGCAGGAGTTATTAACGTGAGATTTGGGGTCCACGAAGCACTACAACAAGGCTGTGTGTGAGGGCTGGAGGTGGGGACTGTGCTGGCAGATACTTACAGTTTCTAGAGAGAAAGTCCATTGTTTTCATCAGTCTTTCAGAGAACTCCATGATTCAAGAAAGATTAAGAAACTACTCTAAGCATTTTCCAGCCTTTCCTCCAGAGGCCTCAAAGATTCTTCACCCCAACCTGTCCCCTGAGATACTCCAGTTCTCCAGTTTTCATTAAAACGGGTATCCGTCAGGGACTGGCCAAGAGCCAGAAACATCAGTTATTTGAACAGAGAGGGTCATCTGATGATTGTGAACTAAGTGTAAACTTGTTAACTAGGTAACTGAAAAGGCAAAAAGAGTGCACTAAGGTATCACCGAGGTAGCAACTGCAGGAGCAGCCCCCAGCCCTAGAACCAGGTGTGGGAAGAGGTGGAAACTGTTAAAGTTTAGAAACCTGAAAGACTTTGAGGAGGAGGCTCTGCTCAGCTAAGCTGGCATCTCTGAGCTGCAGAGGGGCCTGGTGGGGGGGGGGTGTGGGGCACCTGGTGTCTCCTGGGAGGGGGGAGTGTGGTGAGGCTGGTGCTGTCAGTGTTGGAAAAATGGCAAACTGGCATACAAATCCTGCTACAGGAGGGAGCTGCCATTGCCAAGGTGAAGAGGGGAGACTAAGGTGACATGGATAGGAACAGGAAACCCAGACAGGAAGGAACAAGCCCCTTGTTTCGCCTCCAGCCATGCTGTCTCCCTCTAGTGCCTCCCACTGGAAGAGCTAATCTGGAGCCAGCTGGCAAAGCCGAAATATGATTTGCAGAGTCCCAGCTCCAGATCACAAGGCTGAGCACAGAAGGCTAGGTTTGAAGCACAAGCTGTCATAGCTTCCTCCCCTTGACCTTCCCTCTACTCTGTAATCAAAGCCATAGTCAGCCCATCACTTGTCCTTCAGGTTTTTCTATACCTGTGCACTGGGCCCCCTTAGCTACAAGGGACATATGTTAAGTGCTCTCAGTGGACAAGTCGAACCCCCCTTTCCTAGGCTTCCTAGGCTATACTCCCTTCTCTCCCCCAGGAGTGGGAGTGGACTCACAACACAACAAAAACTTTGTCCAGAAATCCTCTTTTCTCATCTCCAAACTCCTGGCTGTTTTGTCACTATGAATGAGGGGTACAAGAGTCAGGAAACTGGTTTTCTCTGCCTTCCTTTCTTCCAAAGCCTGCACCGTGGTCTGGTACCTCTTCTTGGAATGTGATCTCTGTTGCCTTCAAAACTTCTAACATCTTGTTACATGTGTACTCAGAACAAACTGGAGGAAAATGGCCAGAATGATTCCTTTCAGGTCCATTAGGGACTGTTCAGATAGAGGAGAGATGCTGTGAAACTTCCCTCAGGGCCTTGGAATCATCTCTCAACTGAAATCACTAACCTGTTTCTAACCCCTTGTAGCAGGATTGAAAACTGGGATTGCTTCGGAGGACTGTCATTCACCTCACTGGTTTACCATGAGGATTAAATGAGATCGTACATGCAAAAGTATTTTGTAAACTAGAAGGCACAATGCGCAGGCATGAACCAGACTGTCATGATTATGGATACTTTAAGGGGACCTTGATTATCCAGAATTTCTAAAGACATTTCTAAGCACTTGCAGTTCTAAGAGGAAACTTTGCTCTTTAAAACTAGATCCAGGGCAAACAATAGGACTGTTTGGCAAGTGTTTCTGAGGAAAAAACAAAAAACAAAAAAACACCTAGAGTGTTAACAACACTGAGAGATTACTGTGTAGCTGGCAGGCAGGGCCCACCCATAGGTCCTTGGCCTGCCCCAGGGTCACCTGCAACATGTTCCTGTTGTACCAACAGCTGCCTGCTTCTTGTTGCCTGCAGGTGTGCCCTGGCCCCTGGAGCATGCTTGAGGTCGACAGCGACCGAATGCCCGTGGTGTCTGTGTGCCAGGGTCCTCAGGGATCCCAGTACGATAGAGCACCCCTTCCACCAGTGGTAAGCTGCTCACTAACACCCTTTATTGACTTGCTTCCCTTCCTGTCTCACTTTCCCCATTCTCTCAAAGAACTTTCTGGAATCACCACCCCCATCAACTACTTGCAACTTGAATCTTTGCCCTGGAGTCTGCTTTTGGGGAGAACTCAAGCCAAGGCAGAGAAGTCTGGAGGGCTTGTCTTTGGCAGGATAATGTAACTTATATTAACGGAAATGAAAGTTTCTCTGTAAATCCAGCTATTGGGTGCTAGCCGAAATTGCTAAGTAGCAGTAATAACTTCTATTTATTGATAGCTTCCTTCATGCCAAGCATGATCCTAAGCACTTTTCAGATACCTCATTCATAGTGACCTTAGAAGTGGGTACTCTTATTATCCCCTATGTTACAGATGAGGAAACTGAGGCACAGTGACTTGCGAAGGTCGCATAACCTATAAGTGAAAGAGCTGAGATTCTGACTCTGGCAATTTGATTCTAGAGCCCACACTTTTATCTATTCACTGTACATTTCAAACTGTTGACCACTGAGTAAACAAAGAGCCAAAGAGCCTGGCCCCATTCCTCACACTGTTTTAAGAGGCCTAACTCAAGGGTTGCTGAAAGACAGAGGATATAGTAAGATAAGTGTAGGTTTGAGAATTGGAAGCCTAAATTCAAAACCACATTCCACCTCCACTTACCAGCTTTGTAACTTTGAACAAATCACTTCTCCTCTGACCCTCAGTTTAAATCTTATGTGTAACATGGGGTGGCAGAGGTTGGTGAAAAATAATGCCTGACTCATGGGGCTATGGTGAGCTTCAAATGAGATGATGCTTGTGGAGCACTGGGCAAACTCCAAGCATGATGGACAGTTTTGGATGCTATGACATCAGCCACAGGCTCCCAGCTTCCTCCTCTGCAGATCACTATCCCTTTTAGCCCACCTCCTAGGAGCCAGGACTCTACTCTCACCTGCTGTTTCCTTAAAGGAGTTAGTATGTAGGTGATAGAGGATGGAACTTTGGAATCTGACAGACAGAGATTTGAATGTCAGAGTCTTTGCTGTTTCTACCTTTTTAAAAAAAAACAAAACTCTGGGCAGTTATCTAATCTGTCCAGGCCTCTATTTTCTCATCTGTAAAATGGGGACAATAAAACAGGACTGTGGAAAGGATTATATAAGGCAATGCACACAAAGTGCTTAGCACAGTCCAGCACATCTTAGTGTGCAAAACATGGTACCTACTGTTGTTACTATTGATTTTATGAGAGAAAAATATGAGCCCCATGTGCAGACAGGAAAAGTCTGTCTGTCTGACTGATTTTACATGCTATATAAGAAAATAATTATTAGAGGTATCCATCTACTTAAGAGAAAGTGAAAAAGCCTCAATCTGTCATTGCATTCCTGTTTACATATGAATTCTGTACATCTTGCTAGAGAAAAGGATAAGGAAGGTTTGAAGAGAAAATAGTTTTGAAAGCCATTATTATTATTTTTAATATGGTTAATTATTTTATTTTATTTTTTTAAACATCTTTATTGGAGTATAATTGCTTTACAATGGTGTGTTAGTTTCTGCTTTATAACAAAGTGAATCAGTTATGCATATACATATGTTCCCATATCTCTTCCCTCTTGTGTCTCCCTCCCTACCACCCTCCCTATCCCACCCCTCTAAGGTGGTCACAAAGCACCGAGCTGATCTCCCTGTGCTATGCGGCTGCTTCCCACTAGCTATCTATTTTATGTTTGGTAGCGTATATATGTCCATGCCACTCTCTCACTTTGTCCCAGCTTACCCTTCCCCCTCTCCGTATCCTCAAGTCCATTCTCTAGTAGGTCTGTGTCTTTATTCCCGTCTTGCCCCTAGGTTCTTCAGAACTTTTTTTTTTTTTTAATATTCCATATATGTGTGTTAGCATACGGTATTTGTTTTTCTCTTTTGAAAGCCATTATTGAAAGAAACAGTGATGTAACACAAAAGATAAAATCTATAACAGTAAATGCACATGTATGCCTTAAATGTAAACAAAAGCTTTTCTTTCTGAATCTTGCTCCTTCCCTCCACCCCTCTGCCCAAATCAAACAAAGTGTGTGTGTGTGTGTGTGTGTAGGGAAGGAGGCGAGCTAGGGGAATGCAATGTACTGACTTGGGAAAGAGAAAGCAGGGCTAGAAATATCTCCCTCCAAAGCCAGGCATGGACTTTGAAAGGAGCAGGGCAGGGGCAGAACTGTGGGCAAGGAGGGCAAGAAGACTGGAGACATGGGCAGGAAATGGTGAAAAAGAAAGCTGGCGTGGGCCTCCTACCTTGTGGCTGGCGCCTGAGAGATTGATTCCCTCCTCCCCGGCCCCAGCGCCTCATGGGAGTGGACCTGCTGGGTCTCCTGACTCCAAGCTTAGGCGGACATAAGTGCCTGTTGGAGACTCAGCACTTGTTAACTTGTCACAGCATGAAAGAAGGGACAGAGGTCTGACATTTCCCCAACCCCTGAAAGTGAAAGAAGAAAGGGTTCTTTACTTTCAGGGCCATATCCTGAATGACAGAGGTCAGTGTTTGCAACTGATCCGTGTGGGCGCAGGCTTCTAATTATTTCCTGGATAACCTGTTATCTATTAGCCGTCAGGCTGCTTGCCAGAATATGCTAATGTCTCCAGAGTTCCTGGTCTGGATTCTGAGGAGCAGATTTTTTGTTTTGTTTTGTTTTTAAGGGGATGTAGGAGTTGGGATGCAGACAGCTGTGAGTCCCACTGGCAGAAATGCTGTCCTCTCCTCTGCCCTTAACTGTGGTGAAAGAGGGAGAATGCCCTGGAACATAGGGCACAATCCGTGCTAGTGCCCATGCGGAACCCGGCAGCATCTCCTCTTTCTCCTGGCTCCTTGATTCCACACCTGTAGGAGATTTGGCTTGATTGGAATGTTCTGGAAAAGCTTCTGAGAAAAATGTTATTTGGAGTTGATATCATTTGCTTAGAGAACAAGGAAGCTCTTCAAATAATCTTTTGTTTGGTGAAAAGAGGGTAAGAAGGGTGTCAGAATTCAATAGGCCTGTTCTTCTGTTGAGTAGGGGCAGAACTTGGCTCACCCAGGTGAGTTTAGTATCATCAACCATCAGTTACACCCATGGCCTCTACATTTGTACTAAGACACAGTGAAATGTTATCATATGGGAGGGGTACACAAATATAGGGCATCATTCTTATTCTTGTTATAAAGGTAGCACATGTTCATTATTTAAAAATTTAGAAACTCTAGAAAAGCAAAAAGAAGAAACACTCAAAATTTCATTTCTGTAAGATAATTATTGTTAACCTTTTGGTGTATCTTCTTCTAGCTTTCTTTTTCTGTGCTAATTTATACCTATTTATGAAAAAGTTTTTTTCATTAAAAAGTGCAGTGGTGCTATCTGATCTTTTGGAAGGGTCTGAAGGATATATCCTTTAGCACTGGGGTTTGTGATTAGCTCTCCAGTAATCCTCGGAGAGTTAGTTTTATGGGGCTAAGATAGAACAGGGCTCACAGACGAGCAGGTTTTAGTCCTAAAGGACTAAAATCCAGGACCTTTGGTTTTAAGCATTTATTTTCATTTATGTGCATATAGAGAAGGAGGATCAGGTGGAAGTGCCTAGAAGTAGGGAAAGTGTACATGTCAATTCACACGATCAAAAACCAAACAGGCAAATATTGGACCAGCTCCAGTGATAAACATTTAGAAAACTAGACAAAGTATATGAAATAACTGTTTTCACAAATTTCAGACATTTGCTGAGAGAACGGAAACGAATAAGGTGATCCCTAGATTGCCTCAGTTTTTTGTCTAGAAGCACATTCCAGACCACAGCCCAGGGATGGGAAACAAGCAGAACACGGGAATCCTACTGAGTTGGGGAGACAAAGACCAAGGGAGGCTTTGGCAATTGGAATTTGCCAGACAGAGACCCAGGGAGGAGAGAACTACATAGAGGAAGGCCTCTAGAAAGCTTTACAGGAGATCTCATAAGGATTTGGCTGAATACTAGGACACATGCATAGGCTCCGTGAGTTTGGACAAAGAGCAACTATGGGGGAAAGAACAAGTACTGGGGAGCTGCATACTGAACACCTCCAGAAACTTGTACATAGTTGGAGTTATTGAGCTGTAACCAGCTAGGATAAAGAGACCTCACTGAACATCTGGAATATTCAGTAAAGACCCCAGAAAAGAAAGACCTTAAGAGTGAGACCAAAATAGCTCTAGAGTAAAGGTTACTCTAGATCAGCCCTAACAAAGCTTGCAAACTCAAAAGTATCATAATGATCCATAAAAGGCTTAAACAAACCACCAAAACAAAATTCAAAACTCTTTGAAGGAAGACAAAAAAAAAAAAAAAATTGGTCCCTCAACAGTATAACATTTATAATGTCCAGCATCTGTTAAAAAGTTACTTGACATACAAAAAAAAAAAAAAAGGGAGAAAAGTCAAAAAATGAGAGATATGATGCAATTAGCAGGTAAGACCCTTAAAACAGATATTATAAATGTGCTCAAGGATTTAAAGGAAAACATAACCATAATGAAGAGAGAAATAGAAACTATAGAAAGGAACCAAATGGGACTTTTAAAACTAAAAAATGCAACATCTGAAATGAAGAATTAGGCACTGCAAAGGAAAATATCAATGAAATTAAAGACACAGCAATAGAAGCTATTCAAACTGAAACACACAAAGAAAAAAGAATTAAGAAAAATGAACAAAGTTTCAATGACCCATGGAAAAATATCACAAAGTCTGACACACATATGATGGTAGTAATAAAACAAGGAGAGAAGTAGAAAAAATTCTGAAAAAATAATGGCTGAAAAATTTTCCAATTTTGACACACAGATTCAAGAAGTTCAACCATTCCCAAACAGGATATCCATAAAGAAAATCACACAAAGGCATATCATAATCAAATTGCTAAAAACCAATGATACAGAGAATTCTTTAACAGCCAGAGAAAAAAGACACAGAAAGCAAATCAGAGGTTCCCTGGGGCCAGGAGTGGTATAGGGGGATTAACTGCAAAGGAACACAAGAAGGATTTTTTGGGATGATAAAGTGTTTTGTACCTTGACAGCAATGGTGATGGTGGTGGTTGTGGAAGTGTGTATGTTTGGATTTTAGAAGTCATGAGTTCATATTGACACATTCAATTCCAATCCAACCCATCCCATAATTGTATCTCCATGGTAAGAACACTTCTCCATGGTAAGAACCCTGGCTCCCAACACATCAACATATATATTCATTTGCCTAATAGTTTCAGAATTGCTGCTATACTGCTAGAGACTATACTACTATAAAAAATAAACTTACTAAGAAAAGTTCAAGATTTTTTTTCACTAGATTGAATGTATATAATCAAAATGTTGTGCTCAAAAATTATTTGGATTAGTTCTTTTCCCCCTCACTTCAGTATGATTATGTTATACATTTAAAATATATTTGTGTATCTGTCAGGGTCCAGTCAGGGGGCAGAAACCATAAAATTTATTTTAACAGAGAGAATTTAATATAAATATTTGTTAATTAGGTATTAAGTTGTTAAGTAGGTACCTAAACAGATTAAAAAAAACTCTAAGGCAGCAGTTCCCAAACTTTTCAGTTTCAGGAGTTCACTGAGGACCTCAAGGAGCTTATATGTTGCCTAAAGCCAGTAGTATTTATCACCAGTGTTAGAAATTAAAACTGAGAACTTTTTTACAATATTTATTTTTTAATTCATTAAAAAATAACAGGCAAGGTAGGTGGGGGAAATGGGTAGGGGAAAAGATGGTCGTAGGGTACAAATTTCCAGTTATAAGATGAATATGTTCTAGGCATCTAATGTACAGCATAGTGACTACAGTTAACAATGCTGTTTTGTATACTTGAAAGCTGCTAAGACAGTAGAGCTTAAAAGTTCTCACCCCACACACACACACACAAAATGGTAAGTACGTGAGGTGATGATTTGTTAACGAATCTTATTGTGTAATCATGTTGCAATATATATGTATATCAAATCACCATGTTGTACCCCTTAAGCTTACATTATATGTCAATTATATCTCAATAAAACTGAAAATAAAAACATCAAACTCATTGCATGTTAACATAAATAAAATATTTTTATGAGAAACAACTATATAAAAAATTTAGTGGGAAGAGTGGCATTATTTAACACTTTTGCAAATCTTTTTAATATCTGGCTTAATAGAAGTCAGCTGGATACTCATCTGGTTCTGCATTCAGTCTATTGTGATATGTTGTTTTGGTCAAAATATGTGAAGAAAATCCAGCCTCATACAGATATGTAGTTAGAAAAGGGAGGAATATTTTAATAGACTTTTCAGATAATTATGATTATATTTTTTGATATTACACCAAAACTGAACAAATAGTAGTTTCTTAAAGATTGATTGCAATGTAGAATCTGAAACTATATCTAAAAAACATTTTGTTAATCTGTTATATTAAAATCCACTGGTCTGTCTTACCATTTGGACGGATCTTTTACCCATGCATGATTTTGTAATCCCATGCATTGCTCATTGGAAAATATCAGTTGACTGAGTGATGCAGATATTTCAAATGTTGACATATTTCATTATTCATTTTTAAAAAAATTCACATTTGTTAATATCACCACCAATCTCATCAGAAAAGTTTTTAAGTATTGGAAACTGTCAAGCTCACAATGGCAGATGCATATTTTCCAAATTTCTAAATTTAGCATGGAAGCTCAAATTTTATCATCGGCAACAAACACTGTCAGTGGTTTTCCTTGAAGTGAAAGGTTTACTTTGTTCATTTTCGAGGAAATGTCTGCTAAATGCCCAAGTCTGAATAACCATAGTTTGTCCATTGTTCCTGCAAGTAAAAATGGTGTTCATTGAAAAAAGTGGCTAGTTCAGCTAACAACTCAAACAATTGCACAAGTGCTATTCCTTAAGACAACCATCACATTTCACTCTACAGCACAAGTGTTTCAGTTATCATAAGAATATTGAAGTGATCTGAACATAAGTATTATGATTTAATAAAGTTACTAAATTTACTGCTTCATCAAGAGAGATTCTTAAGTAGAACTGGATTTTTTTTCCCTGCAAGTACATGGTGGTGAAAAATACAGTGACTGCTAGTGTGGCACTGCCTGTATTTATGCTAAAGGGCCAACAGGCTTATTCACCATTCCTTTTGCACCATCAATGCAAATGTCAACACAGAAAAAGGAAAAGAATGTCTTATTATTATTATGAAAATATTTTTGACCTCATGGATCCCCTGAAAGGCCTCAAGGACCCTCCACAGGGATCCACAAAAAACACACTTTAAGAACTGCTGCTCTAAGTTCTTCAAGTAGCGATAACAGGAAATAGTTACCACCTCTAGTGTTGAGAGAATAAGAAGAGGAAGCTGAATTTTTAAAACTTAGAAACTTAGAAGGGACTTGTGGAGTTGAAACTCAGACCTCCTCTGAGGGAAAGGGGACACTTGGCTGGCGCTGGCTTCTATGAGTTCCCGGGAAGGGGCCCTTAGGGTTGGAAACTTAGAGCTTGAGAAGCAGGTGCCTGCTGGTTGGTGCTGGTGTCTCTGAAGTGGTGTAATGAGACTGCTTTTGTAAGTGTTGGAAAAACTGTAAGCTGCATTTCACTGCTGCTATGAGAAGGAACTACTGCTGCCAGGGTGAAGGCGTTGCTGGAGTGAGACTCAAAGGAATTGCCACCAGAGAGGAAAACAAGAAGGAATAAGCCCTTTCTCCCTCCTCCAACCTTGCAGTCCCCTCTTGGCTCTGATAGGCAGAGCCCAGTAGAGAGGCAGCAGGCAAAGTGGAAATGTGGTTTGCAGAGCCTTTTCTCCAACCTCACAAAGCAGAGTACAAAAGGGTGGGCTTGGAACTGAGAGACAATAGTAGGCATGTTTGGGTTTATTTGCTCTTGTTTGCATTAACATTTAGATTTTCTCCCATCCTTATTTATTAAATTTTATTTTTGAATATATAGAACATTAATATGTTTCAAAAGAATAAAAAATATACATAAAAATGTACCCAGGGAAGTGTCCTCACTTGCCTATCCCTTCAACCTGTACCCCTACTTCATTGTTTTCTCATTTATTCTTTATGTGTTTGTGTGTTTCAAAATTAAGTAGATACGTATGTTTTCTTATTCCCTTTTGTCTTTTAGACAAAAGCATATTATATATAATTATTTGCACTTTGCATTTTTCATTTACTATATTCTGGAAATCACAGTCTTTTTTATAGTTCTTCATAATCCTTAAACCAAACTCTATCATTTATTTAACCAATCTTCTGTGTTTGGCTACTTAAGATATTAATAATTTTTGAAATTACAAATAACATTGCATGAACAACCTAATGCATGAATACTATTAAATTGTTGGAGGTGTATCTTCAAGGTACATTCCTAGAAGTGAGACTACTGGGTCAAAAGGTGAATGTAGCCATGGTTTTGTTAGATATTGCCAAATTCCTCTTCATTTTTTGTTCCTACTGGCAATATATACGTGCCTATTTCTCCAGTTTCACTAGCAGAGTATATTGTCAAGATTTTGAATTTTTGCCAACCTGATGAGTGAGAATTGCTGTACCTATATGGTTTAATATGCATTTATCTTATTTTAAGTGATGTTGTACATCTCTTCATATTTAAGGATGAGTTTTACATCTTTTTTGTTGTTAATTTTCTATTCATGTCTTTTGTCCATTTTTATAGAGGACTTTTGTTCTTTTCCCCTCAACTTTAAAACATTATTTATATATTAGAAGTTTTGGTCCTTTATCTGTGATATATATTGCAAATATCTTCTCTAAATTTGTTGTTTGTTTTTTGACTTTGTTTATGGAGTTTTTGCCCTGCGAAAGCTTAGTTTTTTAAAAGTAATTAAATTTATCAATCTTTTATTGCATTTTCATTTTGAGACTTAATTAGAAAGAATTTCCCCATACTCAGGTTGTAGAGGGATTTACCCATATTTTCTTCCGATACTTGTGCTGTTTTCAGTTTTTGCATTTAGATCTTTGATACATTTGGAGTCTATGGTATCTTTTCCCAAATGGCTGCTTTGGTTCTTTATTGCTGTATTACAAACTATTCGAAAGCTTAGTGGCTTGAAACAAGATCCATGTCATTATCTTGCACAGTGCTATGTGTATATTGGGCTCAGCTGTGCAGTTCTGCTGCTGATCGTGCTTGGGTTCCCTAGTACAGCTGCAGTATCTGGTGGCTGGGGCTGGAGTTGTTGAAAGGGTTGATTTAGATGCTGGGACAGCAGAGCCTCTCCCTCCCCCACGTAGTTCCGTGGCTCTTCTCTCCATGTGGCCTCTCCATATGGTCTTTCTGGGAGGGTAGCTGGACTGCTTCTTTTTCTTTCTTTTTTTTTTTTTCTTTTTCTTTTTTATACAGTTTTATTGTGACAGATTTTACATACCGTAAAATTCATCTATTTAAAATTTACACTTCAGTGGTTTTTAGTAGAGTCGCAGAGTTGTACAACCATCACCACAATCTAATTTTAGAGTATTTTTAACACCCCCAAAAGAAAGTCTGTACTCATTAGCAGTCATTCCCCATTCCTGCTGCAGCCCTCATCCCTGCACCAGCCTCAGACAACCACGAATCAACTTTCTGTTTCTGTGAATTTGCCTGTTCTGGATATTTCAGATAAATGGGGTCATACAATACATAGTCTTTTTTGACTAGCTTCTTTCACTTAGCATAATGTCTTCAAGGTTCATCTATGTTGTAGCATGAATCAGAACTTCATTCATTTTTACCTAGGAATAATAATCCATTGTATGGAGATAACACATTTTGTGGCTATCCAGTCATCCATTTGTGGACATGTAGGTTGTGAGACAGGAAGGGGGCAGGGTGCAACCTTTAAAAGAATGACATAGTCAGACCAGAGCCTCCCATCAAGCCTCTTAGATAGCCTCAACCACCAGAGGGCAGACAGCAGAAGCAAGAAAAACTACAATCCTGCAGCCTGTGGAACAAAAACCACATTCACAGAAAGACAGACAAGATGAAAAGGCAGAGAGCTATGTACCAGATGAAGGAACAAGATAAACCCCCAGAAAAACAACTAAATGAAGTGGAGATAGGCAACCTTCCAGAAAAAGAATTCAGAATAATGATAGTGAAGATGATCCAGGACCTCGGAATAAGAATGGAGGCAAAGATCGAGAAGATGCAAGAAATGATTAACAAAGACCTAGAAGAATTAAAGAACAAACAAACAGAGATGACCAATACAATAACTGAAATGAAAACTACACTAGAAGGAATCAATAGCAGAATAACTGAGGCAGAAGAACAGATGAGTGACCTGGAAGACAGAATGGTGGAATTCACTGCTGTGGAACAGAATAAAGAAAAACGAATGAAAAGAAATGAAGACAGCATAAGAGACCTCTGGGACAACATTAAACGCAACAACATTCGCATTATAGGGGTCCCAGAAGGAGAAGAGAGAGAGAAAGGACCCAAGAAAATATTTGAAGAGATTATAGTCAAAAACTTCCCTAACATGGGAAAGGAAATAGCCACCGAAGTCCAGGAAGCACAGAGAGTCCCATACAGGATAAACCCAAGGAGAAACACGCCGAGACACATAGTAATCAAATTGGCAAAAATTAAAGACAAAAAAAAATTATTGAAAGCAGCAAGGGAAAAACGACAAGTAACATACAAGGGAACTCCCATAAGGTTAACAGCTGATTTCTCAGCAGAAACTCTACAAGCCAGAAGGGAGTGGCATGATATACTTAAAGTGATGAAAGGGAAGAACCTACAACCACGATTACTCTACCTGGCAAGGATCTCATTTAAATTTGATGGAGAAATCAAAAGCTTTACAGACAAGCAAAAGCTAAGAGAATTCAGCACCACCAAACCAGCTCTACAACAAATGCTGAAGGAACTTCTCTAAGTGGGAAACACAAGAGAAGAAAAGGACCTACAAAAACAAACCCAGAACAATTAAGAAAATGGTCATAGGAACATACATATCGATAATTTCCTTAAACGTGAATGAATTAAATGCTCCAACCAAAAGACACAGGCTTGCTGAATGGATACAAAAACAAGACCCATATATATGCTGTCTACAAGAGACCCACTTCAGACCTAGGGACACATACAGACAAAGTGAGGGGATGGAAAAAGATATTCCATGCAAATGGAAATCAAAAGAAAGCTGGAGTAGCTATACTCATATCAGATAAAATAGACTTTAAAATAAAGAATGTTACAAGAGACAAGGAAGGACACTACGTAATGATCAAGGGATCAATCCAAGAAGAAGATATAACAATTATAAATATATATACACCCAACATAGGAGCACCTCAATACATAAGGCAACTGCTAACAGCTATAAAAGAGGAAATCGACAGTAACACAATAATAGTGGGGGACGTTAACACCTCACTTACACCAATGGACAGATCATCCAAAATGAAAATAAGGAAACAGAAGCTTTAAATGACACAATAGACCAGGTAGATTTAATTGATATTTATAGGACATTCCATCCAAAAACAGCAGATTACACTTTCTTCTCAAGTGCACATGGAACATTCTCCAGGGTAGATCACATCTTGGGTCACAAATCAAGCCTCAGTAAATTTAAGAAAATTGAAATCATATCAAGCATCTTTTCTGACCACAACGCTATGAGATTAGAAATCAGTTACAGGGAAAAAAACGTAAAAAACACAAACACATGGAGGCTAAACAATACCTTACTAAATAACCAAGAGATCACTGAAGAAATCAAAGAGGAAATCAAAAAATACCTAGAGACAAATGACAATGTAAACACGATGATCCAAAACCTATGGGATGCAGCAAAAGCAGTTCTAAGAGGGAAGTTTATACCTATACAAGCCTTCCTAAAGAAACAAGAAAAATCTCAAGTAAACAATCTCACCTTACACCTAAAGGAACTATAGAAAGAAGAACAAACAAAACCCAAAGTTAGCAGAAGGAAAGAAATCATAAAGATCAGAGCGGAAATAAATGAAATAGAAACAAAACAATAGCAAAGATCAATAAAACTAAAAGCTGGTTCTTTGAGAAGATAAAATTGATAAGCCATTAGCCAGACTCATCAAGAAAAGGAGGGAGAGGACTCAAATCAATAAAATTAGAAATGAAAAAGGAGAAGTTACCACAGACACCACAGAAATACAAAGCATCCTAAGAGACTACTACAAACAACTCTATGCCAATAAAATGGACAACCTGGAAGAAATGGAGAAATTCTTAGAAAGGTATAACCTTCCAAGACTGAACCAGGAAGAAACAGAAAATATGAACAGACCAATCACAAGTAATGAAATTGAAACTGTGATTAAAAATCTTCCAACAAACAAAAGTCCAGGACCAGATGGCTTCACAGGTGAATTCTATCAAACATTTAGAGAAGAGCTAACACCCATCCTTCTCAAACTCTTCCAAAAAATTGCAGAGAAAGGAACACTCCCAAACTCATTCTATGAGGCCACCATCACCCTGATACCAAAACCAGACAAAGATACTACAAAAAAAGAAAATTACAGACCAATATCACTGATGAATATAGATGCAAAAATCCTCAACAAAATACTAGCCAACAGAATCCAACAACACATTAAAAGGATCATACACCACGATCAAGTGGGATTTATCCCAGGGATGCAAGGATTCTTCAATATACGCAAATCAATCAGTGGGATACACAATATTAACAAATTGAAGAATAAAAACCATATGATCATCTCAATAGATGCAGAAAAAGCTTTTGACAAAATTCAACACCCATTTATGATAAAAACTCTCCAGAAAGTGGGCATAGAGGGAACCTACCTCAACATAATAAAGGCCATATACGACAAACCCACAGCAAACATCATTCTGAATGGTGAAAAACTGAAAGCATTTCCTCTAAGATCAGGAACCAGACAAGGATGTCCACTCTCACCACTATTATTCAACATAGTTTTGGAAGTCCTAGCCACGGCAATCAGAGAAGAAAAAGAAATAAAAGGAATATAAATTGGAAAAGAAGAAGTAAAACTGTCACTGTTTGCAGATGACATGATACTATACATAGAGAATCCTAAAACTGCCACCAGAAAACTACTAGAGCTAATTAATGAATTTGGTAAAGTTGCAGGAGACAAACTTAATGCACAGAAATCTCTTGCATTCCTATACACTAATGATGAAAAATCTGAAAGAGAAATTATGGAAACACTCCCATTTACCATTGCAACAAAAAGAATAAAATACCTAGGAATAAACCTACCTAGGGAGACAAAAGACCTGTGTGCAGAAAACTATAAGACACTGATGAAAGAAATTAAAGATGATACCAACAGATGGAGAGAGATACCATGTTCTTGGATTGGAAGAATCAATATTGTGAAAATGACTATACTACCCAAAGCAATCTACAGATTCAATGCAATCCCTATCAAATTACCAATGGCATTTTTTACGGAACTAGGACAAATCATCTTAAAATTTGTATGGAGACACAAAAGACCCCGAATAGCCAAAGCAGTCTTGAGGGAAAAAAACGGAGCTGGAGGAATCAGACGCCCTGACTTCAGACTATACTACAAAGCTACAGTAATCAAGACAATATGGTACTGGCACAAAAACAGAAACATAGATCAATGGAACAAGATAGAAAGCCCAGAGATAAACCCACGCACCTATGGTCAACTAATCTATGACAAAGGAGGCAAGGATATACAATGGAGAAAAGACAGTCTCTTCAATAAGTGGTGCTGGGAAAACTGGACAGCTACCTGTAAAAGAATGAAATTAGAACACTCCCTAACACCATACACAAAAATAAACTCAAAATGGATTAGAGACCTAAATGTAAGACTGGACACTATAAAACTCTTAGAGGAAAACATAGGAAGAACACTCTTTGACATAAATCACAGCAAGATCTTTTTTGATCCACCTCCTAGAGTAATGGAAATAAAAACAAAAATAAACAAATGGGACCTAATGAAACTTTAAAGCTTTTGCACAGCAAAGGAAACCATAAACAAGACGAAAAGACAACCCTCAGAATGGGAGAAAATATTTGCAAACGAATCAATGGACAAAGGATTAATCTCCAAAATATATAAGCAGCTCATTCAGCTCAATATTAAAGAAACAAACAACCCAATCCAAAAATGGGCAGAAGACCTAAATAGACATTTCTCCAAAGAAGACATACAGACGGCCATGAAGCACATGAAAAGATGCTCAACATCACTAATTATTAGAGAAATGCAAATCAAAACTACAATGAGGTATCACCTCACACCAGTTAGAATGGGCATCATCAGAAAATCTACAAACAACAAATGCTGGAGAGGGTGTGGAGAAAAGGGAACCCTCTTGCACTGTTGGTGGGAATGTAAATTGATACAGCCACTATGGAGAACAATATGGAGGTTCCTTAAAAAGCTAAAAATAGAATTACCATATGACCCAGCAGTCCCACTACTGGGCATATACCCAGAGAAAACCATAATTCAAAAAGACACATGCACCCCAATGTTCATTGCAGCACTATTTACAATAGCCAGGTCATGGAAGCAACCTAAATGCCCATCGGCAGACGAATGGATAAAGAAGATGTGGTACATATATACAATGGAATATTACTCAGCCATAAAAAGGAACGAAACTGAGTCATTTGTAGAGACGTGGATGGATCTAGAGACTGTCATACAGAGTGAAGTAAGTCAGAAAGAGAAAAACAAATATCATATATTAACGCATGTATGTGGAACCGAGAAAAATGGTACAGATGAACCGGGTTGCAGGGCAGAAGTTGAGACACAGATGTAGAGAACAAACGTATGGACACCAAGGGGGGAAAACTGCAGTGGGGTGGGGATGGTGGTGTGCTGAATTGGGCGATTGGGATTGACATGTATACAGTGATGTGTATAAGATTGATGACTGATTTAAAAAAAAAAAAAAAAAAAAGAATGACATAGTCATTGAGGACATGACATAAACTGGTTAGAACCAACTAGCTCCAAGATGGCAGACGATCGACTTCCACTAGACCTTGAGCCTCAGTATACACTCACTGTAATGCATTAACATATGCTAAATGACACACCCACCAGAGCCATGACAGTTCCGAGGCCGACCACAAAAGGCCAAAAAGTGGGTAGTGCCCCAATTCCTGGAAATCCTGCCCCTTCCCCAAAATAGTTGGAATAATCCTCCCACTCATTAGCCTATGAAATTACCCACCCCTATGAAAACTGACAACCCCTTATCCTGGTGCTTCTTACCTTCTGAGATGGCTCACACTCTGTCTGTGGAGTGTGTATCTCCCTGAATAAACCTTCTTTCACTTTACTATGGCTCGCTCTTGAATTCTTTCCTGCGTGAAGCCAAGAACCCACATTCGGCAGCCGTCTCAGGGACTCGGATGTGACCTGGGATGTGACCATCCTCTCCGGCCCCACTTTCTTTCCTGCAACAGTTGTTTCCACTTTTGGGTTATTATGAATAATGCTTCTATGAAGATCTTTGTGCAAGTTTTTGTGTGGACATATGTTTTGATTTCCCTTGGATGTATACTGTTGTTGAACCCAAGTTCATGTGCCTAACACACAGTGAGGCCAAATAAACTGAAACATCAGAGTTTGTTGCAGAGAAAGTTTTATTGCAAGGGCCAAACAAGGAGAATGAGCAGCTTGTGCTCAGAAGACCCAAACTCCCCTATGGTCTTCAGGGAAGGGTTTTTAAAGGCAACATTTGGGGTGAGGGCTGCAGGGTGTGTGACTTTCTTCTGATTGGTTGGTGGTGAGGTAAGAGGGCAGTGTTCCAGGAATCTCAATCATCAGCCTTCTGGTTGCAGCCAGTCTGGGGTCTCAGCATGTAGTTACCATCCTCCTCCTGGGTGGGGGCCTTAGTTCCTGCAGAACAACCCAAAGATATGTATCAGATTGTTATGTACATCCCTTGAGGAGGAACTGGGACTCTGTTTTGTTGCTCCACTATTATTTCCTGACTGCTTGTCCTTTGTTTCTGCATTCCCTCACTTCCCTAATTAGTAACTGCTTGAATCTGCCCTTTGGAACTCCAGGATGGTCTGGGAGGCTGAAGTCTTTTCCTACAAACAAGAAATGGGGGCACAAAAAAGTTTTTGTACTCAGGAGTGCCCCACACTGCTCTGTTTCATTTCCTAACAACACTAAGCAGTGTGGTATGATGGAGAAAGTATTTTTTTGTTTTCATTTATTTATTTATTGGCTGCATTGGGTCTTTTTTTAAAATGTAAATTTATTTTATTTATTTATTTTTGGCTGCATTGGGTCTTCATTGCTGCTCGCGGGCTTTCTCTGGTTGCGGTGAGCGGGGGCTACTCTTTGTTGTGGTGCGCGGGCTTCTCACTGTGGTGGCTTCTCTTGTTGCAGAGCATGGGCTCTAGGCTCGCAGGCTTCAGTAGTTGCAGCATGCAGGCTCAGTAGTTGTGGCCCGTGGGCTCTAGAGCACAGGCTCAGTAGTTGTAGTACATGGGCTTAGTTGCTCTGCAACATGTGGGATCTTCCTGGACCAGGGCTCAAACCCATGTCCCCTGCATTGGTAGGCGGATTCTTAACCACTGCGCCACCAGGGAAGCCCCCGCGTTGGGTGTTCATTGCTGCGCGTGGGCTTTCTCTAGTTGCGGTGAGTGGGGGCTACTCGTCATTGCGGTGCGCGGGCTTCTTACTGCAGTGGCTTCTCTTGTGGAGCATAGGCTCTAGGCATGCGGGCTTCAATAGTTGTGGTGCATGGGCTCAGTAGTTGTGGCTCACGGGCTCTAGAATGCAGGCTCAATAGTTGTGGTGCACGGGCTTAGTTACTTAGTTGCTCTGTGGCATGTGGGATCTTCCCGGACCAGGGCTCGAACCCGTGTCCCCTGCATTGGCAGGCGGATTCTTAACCACTGCGCCACCAGGGAAGGCCCTGCGTTGGGTCTTCAATGCTGCACGCGGGCTTTCTCTAGTTGTGGCGAACAGGGGCTACTCGTCATTGCGGTGCGTGGGCTTCTCATTGCAGTGGCTTCTTGTTGCAGAGCACAGCCTCTAGGTGCACGGGCTTCAGTAGTTGCAGCATGCAGGCTCAGTAGTTGTGGCACGCAGGCTCAGTAGTTGTGGCTTACGGACTTAATTGCTCCACGTCATGTGGGATCTTCCCGGACCAAGGATAGAACCCATGTCCCCGCATTGGCAGGTGGATTCTTAACCACTGCACCACCAGGGAATTCCCTGATGGAGAAAGTATTGACCAGGGAGACTTGGGTTCTAGTTTTGATTTGTCTGTGAATGGCTGCTTGACCTTGGATAAATTACTCTATAACTAGATCAGTGGCTTTCAAAGTTTTGATCACCTCTGAAAACAAAATATGCATTTTACACCGTGGTCGAATAGTTATGTATATATATATATAACTGAAGAAAAGTTGCATAGTATAGTACTTATCCTTACTATTGGGGTATTATGTTAGTTTTATATTGTTGTGCAACAAATTACCACCAATGCAATGGTTTAAAACATTAAACCATTACCACCAATGCAATGGTTAAAACAACATACATTTATTATCTCAGTTTTCATGGGTCAGAGTTCAGGCATAGCTTAGCTGGATGCTCTGCTCAAGGTCTCACAAGGCTGCAATTAAGGTGTTGGCTGGGGCTGCCGTCTTACCTGTAGCTTGGGGTCCTCTTCCAAGCGCATATGGTTGTTGGCAGATTTATCTCCTTGCAGCTGTAGAATTCATGGCAGCCTGCTTTTTTTTCAGGGCCAGCAGGAGAACCTCTCTTTTAAAGGGATGACAATTAGGTCAGGCCCATCCAGAATAATCTCTCTTTTGATCATCTCAAAGTCAACTAATTATTGGTGACTGAAGAAAAATGTACAACTAAAAGTTGTGAGTTATGTTTTATTCGGGGATCTTATTGAGGACTATAGCATGGGACACAGCCTCTCAGATAGCTCTGAGGAACTGTTCTGAAGAGGTAAGGGAGGAGACAGGATGTATAGGAGTTTTTGCTGAAAAAAACGAAACAAAACATGTAGTTGAAGATAAAAAGATTACTGCTAATCACAAAAGACAGAAATCTCAAGTTAATGATTTTAGTTCTTTTTTATGTGTGGGAAGATACAAGAGACTGGGATCGTTGAAATTATTCCTTTGATATGTATCTTAACTATCCAGGGCCAGTATCCGTTTTTTTCCTTTCCGTGGGAAGGCTGCAGTGCTGATGGTGGGCAACATTCATTGTTTAGTGAAATGGCAGGCAACATTTTTTGGCCTGCATTATGAACCTTAATTATTCTGCAAAATTCTTTCCTTTTCTATATAACTATCATAATCTTGGGAATGATATCCCATCATATTCACAGGTCCTGCCTACACTCAAGGGGAGGGGATCACATAAAGTCATTGGGGAGGTGATCTGAGAATTCTGCCTACCACAAATATGATGGACTCTGATATTTTCTATTTTTTTCCTTCCTTTAAAAAATTAGATTTTTGTCACCCAACTAATGGGTTGGGACCACTAGCTTGAGAACCCTGGACTGGATGATTTTTAAGGGCCAAGAATTCATGTTCTTAAGCACATATCAGACCCTTGGGCATGTGGAGGGCTCTGGCCATAGGGCAGGAGACAATTGTATTAATAACGTGTGCGGAGAGCATGAAGGTATCAGTGCTAACCTGACTGAGTTTCTTTGGCTCTGATCCTTATGGAGAACTCCTGTCCTTCCAACTTGGGAGGAGAGCCTCTCAGCACGCTGGCGAAGTTTGTCTGGGCAACTCCCAAGAGGAAGGAACAATCAGGACAAGCTCAGAAGCAGCCAGCGGTCATGGATTCTGCCTGGCTCATTAGCTCAAGGGAGTGCCCGGGAGGCAGGGTGATGTGGGGGAACAGGAAACAGGCCCAGCACAGCCCCAGTGGTGTGACCTGCTCAGGACAGTTCTCCTTTCTGGGCCTCCGTTTCCATCTCTGAAAAAGAGGAGCCAAAGGACCCTTCACATTCAGAACCTTTATGACTCTGAGAGGAAGCAGAATTGCCACATTTCTTAGAGGCTGAGTCAGGAAGGGGACCACCTCCAACAGGTGGCTTCACTTTGCTGGCCAATAACTAGGTGTCTTCCAGAAAAGTTTAGCTGTGAGAAGCCAGGCTGGGAACTCCCCAAGAGCAGGGATGAGGGCCTCCCCACCTTTGGGTTTATGCCCAGGAATAGCACCTGGCACCTAAATCTTTGTTTAGCTAAACAAGGGGACTCTGGAGTGAGAGATTTTTGTTGTTGTTGTTGTTTTGTTTGTTTTTTAAGCTCTGGAGTCCCAGATCCCACTTTGAAAGGCATCATCTTGCTCATGGAAAGGACTGATCATGAGCACTTTAACCAGTGGGGCTATGGATGCTGCCTTCTAAGGATTTTAAAAGAAATCAGAATTCTATTCTGAGGCTGTTGGGACCACGGGATGGTGCCAAAGCGGGGTGACAAGAGATAAGTGTGCTTGTTTTCTGGGTCTGTCTGAGAGCTGCAGGACATCTGCAGCATCTGCAAGACCTTGTAGCATCTTATCTCCTTTTAGAACCACTCCCAGCTCCTGTCTGGGGTAAGGAGTGAGATAGGAATCTAAGAGGGGAGGGAGAGGACTGATGGGCTGAACTGGGAAGTGGGGAAAGAGAGGTAGGGATAGGAGGAGGGAAAGAAAGGAGTTAGAGAGAGGAGCAAAGGAAAAAAAGATGGATTTTTAACAATAGATTTTCTTCCCCCAGGAATTTTCAAAGACAACACTCCCCCCGCCCCGCAAAACCCAATATCTTCTCTCTCTCTGTCTCTCTCTCTGTCTTTCTCTTTCTTTTCTCTCTTTCTTTTTTTCCTAATAAGAGTTGCTAAGCTACTGCAAAGGGAGCTGAACTGGGACACCCAAATGTCCACTTTGGGATCAGTAAGGAAACGTTTAAGAGACTGACCGTCTAGGCAGAGAGTACTTCTGGGCTTCGGAACTAGGTGGCCCTTAGACAGAAACATATTCACCAGTATCAGCACTTATCAGTAATCAATATGGCCTCCATTTGTTAACTCATTTGTAACTCATAAGTCCTCAGCTGGCAGAGGACTTGGTGGGGAAGAGGGGTATTTCTTTCCAGCCCCCTCAAATGTCTCACATGGTAGGAAACCCTGCCTGCCTCTCAGGGCTGCTGGAAGGAAGAGGCGTCCACAGTGAGCCTCCGTGTAAGCAAAGGAAGCTCGGTTTACGATGGCTGTGTTCATGTGGCCTCTCTCTCCCCAGTGCCCCTTCCAAAGGAGGCCACTGTGGTGTGGGTGGAAGGCATGTGCCTTGGCCTCTGTGGGAGCAGCTGAGTCAGCCACGGACCTAGAGGAAGAAGGCCCTGCATGACTCATCAGCAGCTGTTTCACTGCCCCAAGACAGTGTGAGCGCTGGGAGGAGAAATGCGTGTACACAGGGGCTCAGAACCAAGCTCAGGGAGCCCAGCCTTGCAAGCTGAGGGCAATAGGCATAGAAGCCTGAGAAGAGGGACTGTTCCAATTTCTCCATGAAAAGGGAGAAGGTGATTGTGCAGGGGAAGGGCCCTGACAACTCTCTGGACCCCACTGCTTCATCCACTCTGGGGGTTACCCAGGGGAACTTCAGTCTTCTGGGTCTCTTGCCTCTGCTACCTGTGTGTGTGCTTGGAAATGCTCATTGCTTTCAATATTAACATAAGGAAAGCTAGTCAGGAAGGTGAATCCACTGCAAAATAAATGCTGTGATGCATTTACAAAGGAATGAATCATCTGTTGTTTGGAATTGTCCTGCCCTGTTCTCCTTCCATAGCTCGTGGTGAGCCAAGTGTGAACCAAAGTTGTTGTCCCATAATGGAACAGTATGTAGTAAGGGCCACAAGAGTGCTGTAGACGACATGCACAAATAGGTTTCAAGGAAGAAGAGATCATTTTAGGCAGGGGTGCCAGAAAACGTTTCATAGAGTTGGGAATTGATCTAAGCTGGGGTGATATTCTGTGACATAATTTGTCAGGGCTCCTATGATTTCATCGTATAATTTTACCATAATTTACTTAAGCAGTTCCCTATGGTTAAACATTTATTTCCAATTTTTTGGTATTATAAGTAACACTATAATGAACATCCTTACACACACATTTTTATGAACTTAACCAGTTTTTTTTTTCTTATTAGTCATCAATTTTATACACATCAGTGTATACATGTCAATCCCAATCACCCAATTCATCACACCACCACCCCCACCACCCCGCCACTTTCCCTCCTTGGTGTCCATACGTTTGTTCTCTACATCTGTGTCTCAATTTCTGCCCTGCAAACCAGTTCATCTGTACCATTTTTCTAGGTTCCACATATATGCGTTAATATACGATATTTGTTTTTCTCTTTCTGACTTACTTCACTCTGTATGACAGTCTCCAGATCCATCCACGTCTCTACAAATGACCCAATTTCGTTCCTTTTTATGGCTGAGTAATATTCCATTGTATATATGTACCACATCTTCTTTATCCATTCGTTTGTCGATGGACATTTAGTTTGCTTCCATGACCTGGCTATTGTAAATAGTGCTGCAATGAACATTCGGGTGCATGTGTCTTTTTGAATTACGGTTTTCTCTGGGTATATGCCCAGTAGTGGGATTGCTGGATCATATGGTAATTCTACTTTTAGTTTTTTAAGGAACCTCCATACTGTTCTCCATAGTGGCTGTATCAATTTACATTCCTACCAACAGTGCAAGAGGGTTCCCTTTTCTCCACACCCTCTCCAGCATTTGTTGTTTGTAGATTTTCTGATGATGCCCATTCTAACTGGTGTGAGGTGATACCTCATTGTAGTTTTGATTTGCATTTCTCTAATAGTGATGTTGAGCAGCTTTTCATGTGTTTCTTGGCCATCTGTATGTCTTCTTTGGAGAAATGTCTATTTAGGTCTTCTGCCCATTTTTGGATTGGGTTGTTTGCTTTTTTAATGTTGAGCTGCATGAGCTGCTTATATATTTTGGAGATTAATCCTTTGTCCATTGATTCGTTTGCAAATATTTTCTCGCATTCTGAGGGTTGCCTTTTCGTCTTGTTTATGGTTTCCTTTGCTGTGCAAAAGCTTTTAGGTTTCATTAGGTCCCATTTGTTTATTTTTGTTTTTATTTCCATTACTCTAGGAGGTGGATCAAAAAATATTTTGTTGTGATTTATGTCAAAGAGTGTTCTTCCTATGTTTTCCTCTAAGAGTTTTATAGTGTCCAGTCTTACATTTAGGTCTCTAATCCATTTTGAGTTTATTTTTGTGTATGGTGTTAGGGAGTGTTCTAATTTCATTCTTTTACAGTTTTCCCAGCACCACTTATTGAAGAGACTGTCTTTTCTTCATTGTATATCCTTGCCTCCTTTGTCATAGATGAGTTGACCATAGGTGTGTGGGTTTATCTCTGGGCTTTCTATCTTGTTCCATTGATCTATGTTTCTGTTTTTGTGCCAGTACCATATTGTCTTGATTACTGTAGCTTTGTAGTATAGTCTGAAGTCAGGGCGTCTGATTCCTCCAGCTCCGTTTTTTTCCCTCAAGACTGCTTTGGCTATTCAGGGTCTTTTGTGTCTCCATACAAATTTTAAGAGTTTTTGTTCTAGTTCTGTAAAAAATGCCATTGGTAATTTGATAGGGATTGCATTGAATCTGTAGATTGCTTTGGGTAGTATAGTCATTTTCACAATATTGATTCTTCCAATCCAAGAACATGGTATATCTCTCCATCTGTTGGTATCATCTTTAATTTCTTTCATCAGTGTCTTATAGTTTTCTACATACAGGTCTTTTGTCTTCCTAGGTAGGTTTATTCCTAGGTATTTTATTCTTTTTGTTGCAATGGTAAATGGGAGTGTTTTCTTAATTTCTCTTTCAGATTTTTCATCATTAGTGTATAGGAATGCAAGAGATTTCTGTGCATTAATTTTGTATCCTGCAATTTTACCAAATTCATTGATGAGCTCTAGTAGTTTTCTGGTGGCATCTTTAGGATTCTTTATGTATAGTATCATGTCATCTGCAAGCAGTGACAGTTTTACTTCTTTTCCAATTTGTATTCCTTTTATTTCTTTTTCTTCTCTGATTGCTGTGGCTAGGATTTCCAAAACTATGTTGAATAATAGTGGTGAGAGTGGACATCCTTGTCTGGTTCCTGATCTTAGAGGAAATGCTTTCAGTTTTTCACCATTCAGAATGATGTTTGCTGTGGGTTTGTCGTATATGGCCTTTCTTATGTTGGGGTAGGTTCCCTCTATGCCCACTTTCTGGAGAGTTTTTTATCATAAATGGGTGTTGAATTTTGTCAAAAGCTTTTTCTGCATCTATTGAGATGATCATATGGTTTTTATTCTTCAATTTGTTAATATTGTGTATCCCACTGATTGATTTGCGTATATTGAAGAATCCTTGCATCCCTGGGATAAATCCCACTTGATCGTGGTGTATGATCCTTTTAATGTGTTGTTGGATTCTGTTGGCTAGTATTTTGTTGAGGATTTTTGCATCTATGTTCATCAGTGATATTGGTCTGTAATTTTCTTTTTTTGTAGTATCTTTGTCTGGTTTTGGTATCAGGGTGATGGTGGCCTCATAGAATGAGTTTGGGAGTGTTCCTTCCTCTGCAATTTTTTGGAAGAGTTTGAGAAGGATGGGTGTTAGCTCTTCTCTAAATGTTTGATAGAATTCACCTGTGAAGCCATCTGGTCCTGGACTTTTGTTTGTTGGAAGATTTTTAATCACAGTTTCAATTTCATTACTTGTGATTGGTCTGTTCATATTTTCTATTTCTTCCTGGTTCAGTCTTGGAAGGTTATACCTTTCTGAGAATTTGTCCATTTCTTCCAGGTTGTCCATTTTATTGGCATAGAGTTGCTTGTAGTAATCCCTTATGATTCTCTGTATTTCTGCAGAGTCAGTTATTACTTCTCCTTTTTCATTTATAATTCTATCAATTTGAATCTTCTCCCTTTTTTTCTTGATGAGTCTGGCTAATGGTTTATCAATTTTGTTTATCTTCTCAAAGAACCAGCTTTTAGTTTTATTGATCTTTGCTATTGTTTTCTTTGTTTCTATTTCATTTATTTCTGCTCTGATCTTTATGATTTCTTTCCTTCTGCTAACTTTGGGTTTTTTTTGTTCTTCTTTCTCTAGTTCCTTTAGGTGTAAGGTGAGATTGTTTATTTGAGATTTTTCTTGTTTCTTGAGTAGGCTTGTATAGGTATAAACTTCCCTCTTAGAACTGCTTTTGCTGCATCCCATAGGTTTTGGATTGTCGTGTTTTCATTGTCATTTGTCTCTGCGTATTTTTTGATTTCCTCTTTGATTTCTTCAGTGATCTCTTCGCTATTTAATAACGTATTGTTTAGCCTCCATGTATTTGTGTTTTTATGTTTTTTTCCCTGTAATTGATTTCTTGTAATCAATTACAGTTGTAATTGTAATCTCATAGCGTTGTGGTCAGAAAAGATGCTTGATATGATTTCAATTTTCTTAAATTTACTGAGGCTTGATTTGTGACCCAAGATGTGATCTATCCTGGAGAATGTTCCGTGCGCACTTGAGAAGAAAGTGTAATCTGCTGTTTTTGGATGGAATGTCCTATAAATATCAATTAAATCTATCTGGTCTATTGTGTCATTTAAAGCTTCTGTTTCCTTATTTATTTTCATTTTGGATGATCTGTCCATTGGTGTAAGTGAGGTGTTAACGTCCCCCACTATTATTGTGTTACTGTCGATTTCCTCTTTTATAGCTGTTAGTAGTTGTCTTATGTATTGAGGTGCTCCTATGTTTGGTGCATATATATTTATAATTGTTATATCTTCTTCTTGGATTGATGTCTTGATCATTATGTAGTGTCCTTCCTTGTCTCTTGTAACATTCTTTATTTTAAAGTCTATTTTATCTGATATGAGTATAGCTACTCCAGCTTTCTTTTGATTTCCATTTGCATGGAATATCTTTTTCCATCCCCTCACTTTCAGTCTGAATGTGTCCCTAGGTCTGAAGTGGGTCTCTTGTAGGCAGCATATATATGGGTCTTGTTTTTGTATCCATTCAGCAAGCCTGTGTCTTTTGGTTGGAGCATTTAATCCATTCACGTTTAAGGAAATTATCGATATGTATGTTCCTATGACCATTTTCTTAATTGTTTTGGGTTTGTTTTTGTAGGTCCTTTTCTTCTCTTGTGTTTCCCACTTAGAGAAGTTCCTTTAACATTTGTTGTAGAGCTGGTTTGGTGGTGCTGAATTCTCTTAGCTTTTGCTTGTCTGTAAAGCTTTTGATTTCTCTGTTGAATCTGAATGAGATCCTTGCCAGGTGGAGTAATCTTGGTTGTAGGCTCTTCCCTTTCATCACTTTAAATATATCATGCCACTCCCTTCTGGCTTGTAGAGTTTCTGCTGAGAAATCAGCTGTTAACTTTATGGGAGTTCCCTTGTATGTTTTTTGTCATTTTTCCCTTGTTGCTTTTAATAATTCTTCGTTGTCTTTAATTTTTGTCAATTTCATTACTGTGTGTCTCGGTGTGTTTCTCCTTGGGTTTATCCTGCCTGGGACTCTCTGCACTTCCTGGACTTGGGTGGATATTTCCTTTCCGATGTTTGGGAAGTTTTTGACTATAATCTCTTCAAATATTTTCTCGGGTCCTTCCTCTCTCTCTTCTCCTTCTGGGACCCCTATAATGCGAATGTTGTTGTGTTTAATGTTGTCCCAGTGGTCTCTTAGGCTGTCTTCATTTCTTTTCATTCTTTTTTCTTTATACTGTTCCGCAGCAGTGAATTCCACCATTCTGTGTTCCGGGTCACTTATCCGTTCTTCTGCCTCAGTTATTCTGCTATTGATTCCTTCTAGTGTAGTTTTCATTTCAGTTATTGTATTGGTCATCTCTGTTTGTTTGTTCTTTAATTCTTCTAGGTCTTTGTTAAACATTTCTTGCATCTTCTCGATGTTTGCCTCCATCCTTTTTCCGAGGTCCTGGATCATCTTCACTATCATTATTCTGAATTCTTTTTCTGGAAGGTTGCCTATCTCCAGTTCGTTTAGTTGTTTTTCTGGGGTTTTATCTTGTTCCTTCATCTGGGACATAGCCCTCTGACTTTTCATCTTGTCTCTCTTTCTGTGAATGTGGTTTTTGTTCCACAGGCTGCAGGATTGTAGTTCTTCTTGCTTCTGCTTTCTGCCCTCTCCAGTTTTTTTTAAAGGATGTGTTTCTTGAAAGGGAGTTGATGAGTCAAAGGGTATACACAAATTTTTTAAATAATCATTTCTTTTTCTGATTACCAAATTAATACACAGTCACTATAAAACACACTGTAAAGCACAACATAAGGGTAAGGTTTTGAAAATGAAAGTCTCCTGTAATCCCATGTCCTGGAAATATTTTCTGTTAACAGTTTGTTATATATATTTTTAAACTCTTTTCATTGAAACACTAACTTGTTGTAACAGACACACCTCCAAAGACTGACTTTCTGTCACACTTAGAATGGATTCCAGAGCTTTTGCCATGGCCTGACCCCATGGCCTGGCCTCTGTGGCCCCATATCCCACTACTCTCCCCTCCTGTTTACTTTGCTCCAGCTGCAGGGGTCTCCCAGCTGCTTCAAGAGCTAGTTACACTTGCCACTACTACCAGGAGGATGGCTGATTCTCCTGATTGGAATGTCCTTTCCTCAAATATTCACAAGATTCCTGCCCTCATTTTATTCAGGTGTCTGCTCAAATGTTACCATTTTAGAGGGGCCTTCCCTGATCACCCTACCTAAGATAGCACATCTCATAGCACTTATCACTTTCTTTGTCGCACTTATCATTATCTTACGTGTATACACACAGATACACACACACACACACACACACACATGTTTATTGTTTGTCTAGAAAGCGCTGTGAGAAGAAGGACTGTCTTGTTCTCTGAGCATCCCCAGCACTTGGAACAGAAACTGGAACATAGCAGCTGCTCAATAAATGCATGTTGAATAATTGAATACGATGAAACTAAACCATATTTATCATTCTGAAACCTCCTTTTTTACTTAACAGTGTATCAAGTATACTTTTCACATTAATATATAAATCTTTTTAGTCTTTCTAAGGCTCTGAAGTTGTATTGTAATTTGTTTACCAATTCTCTTTTGATAGGCATTTGGGTTGTTTCCAGTTTTTCAATATTATAGACAATGATGCATTGCACATCCTTGAATACATATCTTTGCATGCTTTTAATGTTGTATATCCTTTATCTGAGATGATGAAAAAACCTACAAGCATAAATGTCTAGCATAATGTTGGAAATGTGGGCACAGAGCTGAGAGATACCAGCCTGTAGGTAGACTGGAGACTTCTTCACACTGGCCTGATCACTGAAATCATAGATATAAAGAAGGAAATTGAGCAAAACTCAGAAACATGATTTTTTTTTTTTTAACATCTTTATTGGAGTATAATTGCTTTACAATGGTGTGTTAGTTTCTGCTTTATAACAAAGAGAAACATGATTCTTAAGCAATGTCTGTATTTAGATGGCAGGAGGAGGAAGGCAAGAAATTATTCATTCATTTGACAAATATGCATTGATTGGTACTTTCCAAACGTTGGGACTTTAGAAAGTACCAATCAACACGTGAGTGACATAGACCTTGCCCCTCCCTTCTTGTGGCTTAGAGTCTAATGGAAAGAAGGACATGAAGAATAACAAAAGAAATCAGAAAATCATAATAGGGAAATAGAACAGGGTGACACTGAAGTACAGAGGAGGGGAACTATCACAGACTACAGATTTTAAGGCAAGTGTTCCAGAAGTAACATTTAAGCTGACACAGAGGTAATAGGAGTTAGCCAGGAGAAGGGGTGGGGGTCAGGAATGGGGAAGTGTTTCAGGCTAAGGGAGGCTTGGAGGCATGAGAAAGCATGGCACATCCAGGTCACTGAAAGAAAAAGTTTATGTGACAGAAGAGTTAAGAGTGGTGAGAGTGGTGGGGAGAGATGAGATTAACAGGTAAACAGGAGCTCTATGGGCCTTGTTAAAGGGGTTGGCTTTTATTTTAAAGGCAATGAGGAGTTTTAAGCAGGGAGGTCATGTGATCAGAGTTACATTAGAAAATGACTGTGGCCACAGTGTGGACAATGTATTGAAGGTGGGATGGGGCATGGAAGTGATCAAGACTAGAGGGACCTGTTAGGAATCAAGGAAGGGCAAATGTTGGCCTAAATTAGAGTAATGGTGTTTGGCATGGAGAACAGTGGATGGATTTCAGAAGATTAGAAGGTATAATCGACAGGACTTCTTTACAGATAAGATTTAGGAGGCGAAGGAAAGTGAAGAATCAAAGGCAGTGATGAACAAAGATGATGAGCACTTTCTGGCTTGTGTAACTGAGACAGGAGGAGAAGCTGGAGGTGGGCTAAGGATGAAAAATTCAGTTTTGGAAATACTGCGTTTGAGGTGTATGTGGAATAGCCAAGCAGACCAAGTAGGCAAAAGAGAGAGGTCTGGGCTGGAAGCAGATTTATGTGTCAGCAGTATCCAGATGGAATTAACACCATTGGCAAATGTCAAATCCATGAGAACAGGAACTTGTTATAACCTCAGGGCTTAAATCAGTACTTGATCTGACTTACAGTGGGTGCTCAATAAATATTTGTGGAGTGAAGGAGTAGGTAAGATCAATCAGGGAAAGTGAGAAAAGAATGAGGCCCAGGATGGAATCCTGAGGAGTGCCACCACTGCATGGGAGGAGAGATGTGTGTCAAGGGGCAGAAGGGAAGCAGTCAGAGGGAGGGGGGAGGTGGTCATGGGGAGGGGGGAGGTGGTTATGGGGAGGGGAGAGATGGTCATGGGAAAGGGAGGAGGTGGTCATGGGGAGGGAGGAGGGGGTGAATAATGTCAGTGCTGTCAAGAATAGGTCAAGGGGGCTACATGGAACCAAAGACTGGGGCCTCAAGGAGGTCATTGGTAACCTTGGTAAGGTTATTTTTACTGACACATTGGAAACAAAAGCCACATTTCAGAGGGCTGAGGAGTGACCAGAAAGGGTATAAGGGGAGACAGTGGGAACACACAACTCTTTTAGGAAGTTTGACAGTGAAGTAGGTATAAAAGGAAGTAAAAATAAGACAATTTTGAAAAAAGGAGAGAGATGTTGACGTTTTCTTGATGTTGAGAAAGAAGAGAGCAAGAAGTTTAAGAACAAGGGAGGCTAATTGTTCGAGAAAGGTCCCTGAGGAGGTGGGAAGGGATGGGATTCCCTTCTAGATGGAGGACCTGCTGCAGGTCAGGGAAGAGACAAATGTCCCTTTTTATTTTTATTTATTTATTTTAAAGATTTTTTTTTTATGTGGACCATTTTTAAAGTCTTTATTGCATTTGTTACAATATTGCTTCTGTTTTATGTTTTGGTTTTTCGGCCACCGGGCATGTGGGATCTTAGCTCCTTGACCAGGGGTCGAATCCGCACCCCCTGCATTGGAAGACAAAGTCCCAACCACTGGACCACCAGGAAAGTCCCTACAAATGTTCCTTTTTAATCAGAGAAATGATGAACTTTCAGATTTGCAGATGGTAAGTTGGGGGTGTTTGTCTGGTGGCCTGTAGTCTCTCTATGACCACCAAGCAATGGTGGAAACGGTTATAAAGGAAGGAGAAGCAACAGAGCAGGGCAAGGGGAGTCACGAGAAGAGAGGGGTCCACGAGGGAGACAGAGAAAGCCTCCTGGGCACAGCGCCACAGAAAGGAGAACCTGAGGACTGATGAGGCACTGGGTCTGGTAAGTTGGAGATTATTCATAATATTTAAGAAGATCTAGAAAGTGATAGAGGGTGGACCTTCTACTGGAAGGATGTAAGAAACGAGCAGATGTGTGCGAAGGCAAGGCAGCAGTTATACATAACTGAAGAGAATCCTGGAAGGGGAAGGCAGGGGTGGAATGGATGCTAAGGGGCATTTGAACTTAATTCAGGATTTTTAAAAAAAATGCAGGGTTTGAAGACATGGCAGGAGCCACTGGAGAAAGAGGGTTTGAAATGTTGGAGAAAGAACAGAGGAGCCAGACTGAGATGGGATCAGAAGTTTGGTGGAGAATTTGGCCCTTAAAATGTGGAGGGATCCTTCTCTTTTGTGACAGGGAAGAAGTTGGAGAGGATTGGTACACAAACAGAGAAATATTCATAAGAAATATATGTTTGGTCGGTCTTTGTCCAGGTTCCTGGCACAGCTCCTAAAACCCTTGGAAATTTTTGTGAAGAGGGCAATAAAGATGTCTTTGTTATATTAATGAGTTGACTTTTGGAAAGCCCCTAGGTAACCATAGGATGGGGGCTGGTTGCCAGGGGAACCAACCTAGTGATTACAGGGTTGACACTTTCAGTCCTTCCCACTGACCTCCAGGGAGGGGAGAAGGGCTGAAGATTGAGTTCAGTCTCCAGCGCTTTAATCAAGCATGACTTTGTAATGAAGCTCCCATAAAACCTCAATAAGGGTGGGGTTTGGAGAAACTTCTGGGTTGGTGAATGCAAGGAGACTAGGGGAGAGTGGCTAGCTCAGAGGGTGTAGTCTTTGCCCTATGCATCTCTTCTATCTGGTTGTTATATCCTTTAGTAATAAACTGATAATCGAGTGAGTGAAATTTTTCTCTGAGTTCAATGAGCCACTCTAGCAAATTAATCAAACCCAAGGAGGGGGTCATTGGAACCTCCAATCTAGCTAAGATAATCTTTCTAAGAATCTGTTGTCTCCAATCTAAGCCACTTGGTCAGAAGCACAGGTGATTACTTGAACAACCTTCAACCTGGCGGATGAGGTGGAGGGAAAGAGGGATGTAGTCTTGTAGGGCTGAGCCCTGAACCTGTGAAATCTGACCCTATCTCCAGGTAGATAGTAGAACTGAGTTGAATTGTAGGACACCCACCTGGTGTCACAGAGAATTTCTTTTATGGGAACACCCTACACATATTGGGATTGAGTGCAGAATCCTTGGAGGTATAAACTCAAAATTCTGGGAAAATTGTTATTTCTACACAGATTGTCCATGAGGAAAGAGGACGAACTTGTACTCCATCTTCCTCAAACCTCTACTTCACAGGCTACTGGGCATTTGATGACCACCCCTCGCCTAGAAATCTGACCCACTGGTTGGGTCAAAACCTTGGACTAAGGATTTGGTAGTCTCTGCCCTGAGCCTAACAGTTGCTCCTGCCTCAATATCCCCTTTTTAGACCGAAGAATTACGAAAGATCTGGGCTGGAAGGGACCTCAGAAAACATGTGGTGAAAACTCCACCCTAACCAAGAACTTCCCAAGAGATCACCTTTTCTCCCCAGCGTCACTCCCCTGCTCAAAAACCCTTTAGCATTTCTCCATCTATGGAAAGAAGTCCCAAGTATTTAGTTTAGGATTCAAGACCCTTCCCTATCTGGCCTCACTTGACCCTTCCAGCTTCATGCCCTACTTCTCCTCTACACATAAAACCATTTCAATTGGGCTGATGTTGCTTCCTCAGATTGGAGCACCTTGCCTTTATCTCTGTCAAAATCCTACTGTGAGATACTGTAATATATATATATATATCTCTTTGCCCCCAGTTTCTGGCACAGAGCTCCTAAAACCTTTATAATTCTTAAGTGGTAGGAACACTAGGAGATCTTTTGTTCTAATGAGGTAACTCTGGGTAGACTCCTGGATGGCTCCTGGTGGGGTCTGGTCACCAGAAAGACCAAGCCATGATTGGAAGCTTGGAGTTTTCAGCCCTGCTCCCCATTCTCTAGAGAGGGAAGAGGGGCTACAAATGGAGATAACAATTGATCATGCCTGCATGAGGAAGTACCTATAAAATCCCAACAGTGTGGGCTTCGAAGAGCTTCCAGGCTGGCATACACATCCACACTGGGAAGATGACACACCCCAACTCCATGAGGACAGAAGCTCCTGATCTAAGGACCCTCCCAGACCTCGCCCTGTGTATCTCTTTATCTGGTTGTTCATTTGTATCCTTTGTCATATTCTTTAATAAACTGGTAAACTGTTTTCTTGGGTTCTGTGAGCTGCTGTAGCAAATTAATTGAACCTGAGGAGAAGGTTGTTGGAACCTCTGAGCTATTTTTGGTGGGTCAGAAGCAGAGGTGAAAACCTGAGCTTGCGACTGGTATCTGAAGTCGGGGGTGGGGGGCAGTCTTGTGGACTGAGCCCTTACCTGTGAGATCTGACACTATCTCCAGGTAGACAGTGTCAGAATTAAGGTAAATTGTAGGACACCCAGCTTGTGTCTGAGACTTGATTGTTGTTGTGGGGAAATCCCACAAGTATTTGGTGACTTTTAGAAGTGTCAGAAGTGAATCGTTCTGTGTGAGTAGTACCGGAGACTCAGAGAAGAAAGACGCAGTAAGCAAGAACTGGGTTTTTCTCTACATAGGAAGGAAAAAACTGTAGGTTTTTCCTTTTACACTTACCTACCTCAATGAAATCCCAACGTCCTAGCAGAGGTGTTTTTTTTTTTTTTTTTTTTGGTAGAAATTGACAAATTCTAAAATATATGGGAAAACAAAGGATCTAGAATAACTAAAACAATTATGAAAAAGAACAGAGATGGAGAACTCCAGCTAGCTGAGTTAAAAACTTACTATAAAGCTACAGTAATCAAGAGAGTAGGGTATTAGAATAAGAATAGTCATATAGATCAAAATCAAAAAGAGTCCAGAAAAAGACCTACATTAATATGGCTAAGTAGTTTTTTGGCAATGTTGCCAACTCACTTCAATGGGAAAATGATAGTCTTTTCAACAAATGGTGCTTGAACACTGGATTTCCATATTTAAAAAATGAACTTGATCCTTACTTCACACCATACACAAGCATTAATTTGAGATCATAGACCTAAATGTAAAAGCTAAACTATAAAGCTTCTAGAAGAGAACATGAGAGAATATCTTCACAACCTTGGAGTAGTCAAAGGATTTTTTTTTTAGACAGGTTACAGAAAACAATAACCATAAAAGAAAAAAAAAAGCAATCTATTAGATTGCATCAAAATTTAAAATTTCTGCACCCTTAAGAAAATGCATAGGCAAAACAGACTGGGAGAAAGTATTTGCAAAACAAAAAATGTTATTAATAAAATATAAAGCTTTCCTACAACCGAATAATAAGAAAGAAGGTAACCCAATTTAAAAAATATGGGCAGACACTTCACAAAAGAAGATATACAGATGGCTGGTAAGCACATCAAAAAGTGCTTAACATCACTAGTCAATGGGGAAATGTAAATTAAAACAAATACACACCTACTGAATGGCTAAATTAAAACACTGACAACACCAAACGTTGATGAGGGTGTGGAGCAACTGGAGCACTCATACACTATTTTGGAAAACAGCTTGGCAATTTCTCATAGTAAGACATGCACATACCCTAAACCAGCAATTAAATTTCTAGGCATTTACCCAAGAGAAATAAAAACATATGTCCACAAAAAGACTCGTATAAGAATGTTTCTGGCTCTGCCACTTAATTAGCTGAGTGACCTTAAGCATACGACTTAACCACTCTGCACCTCAGTTTCCTCTTATGTGAAATGGGGTTAATATCAATGTACTGAATAACCTGAAGGGGAAACCATGATACCAAATACACAGCCTCCTGAGAAAAACAGCACAACTAGTCTCTTCTCAATGTGGCTGCCATGGATTATGAAAAGTTGCTGGTGGCCCAACTTTTCTCTCCTGGAGGCAGAAGATAGGTTACGGTCTAGGGTACAAGCTGGAGGTCTTGGCTAAGCCAGAGCTGAAGTTAGATTTATCTGGCATACAGATGAATACAGAGCCACCCCTCTCCCGAGGCATATATTTCTCTAAGGAGCTGTTTCTGCTGAAGAATCTCGTGGGAAAGGAAACGGGCAGCATTCGCATGTGGGATTCAGAAATGGATAAGAAAATCTGAGAGCCTTCCAGGCTATAGAAGGGGATGCTAGGGTCCCCAAGAAAACATTTAACATAAATTAAGCATGATCCAAGCTCAACTATATCTGTCTGATTTCACAGTGGGCAAGGCTGCATTTGGGAGGTGGAAAGTACTTTATTAGTGTCCTTTGTGGTTGACTCCTTCCCTTCAAGCCAACCACAATGATCTCATTCCCCTTGCCAGAGATTGGTTTAAGAGTAGGAATGTAGGGGGGCTTCCCTGGTGGTGCAGTGGTTAGGAATCTGCCTGCCAACGCAGGGGACACGGGTTCGAGCCCTGGTCCGGGACGATCCCACATGCCGCGGAGCAACTAAGCCCCTGCGCCACAACTACTGAGCCTGTGCTCTAGAGCCTGTGAGCCACAACTACTGAAGCCCACGCACCTAGAGCCCGTGCTCCGCAACAAGAGAAGCCACCGCAATGAGAAACCCGCGCACCGCAACGAAGAGTAGCCCCCGCTCGCCACAACTAGAGAAAACCGGCGCGCAGCAACCAGGACCCAGCGCAGCCAAAAATAAATAAATTAATTTATTAAAAAAAAAGAAAAAAAGAATAGGAATGTACCCAATTCTGGCTAATGAGACATGAAAGGAATTCTACAGGGGACTTTTGGAAAAAGTTTCCATGCTTCTAAGAAGCAGACATAGGAAGAGTGTGCTTTGCTTCCTCAGGATGTTACTGTGTCTGATGAAGACGTCTCGTTACCACATAGGGAGCCAGCTGGAGGACAAAGCCAACATCTTGAGGACAGCCAAACAGAGGTGAAGACAACTTGAGTCCTTTACACCTTGAGCACACCTTGTACTACACCTGGAATCCACTACTAAATACATAGAAATACTTCTAATGTATTTCCCTATATGTTTGAATCTGGGTTTTGTATTACTTGTGGCAAAAGCATCCTATTATTTGCAGCTAAAGCATCTTAGCCAACAGAGCATGGGACTGGAATTTCTCCCTTAGCTGATGGGAGCTTAGAGCTAATAAGATTTGGGTATTAAGGTGATGTAACTGGTATCTTTGCCAGGACAGTGGGGTCATTCATGCAGCTATGCATGTCAGGATGTGACTCTTACTTTACAACCCAGCTGAGCTAGGGATATTGTATTCCTCTGCTTTTTCTTTTTTTCTCTCTTTAATCAAAAGATTCTGAGCTTACTGATTCTGAGCCCCCAGTCCTGTTTAGTGGGCCGATTAATCTGTCACTTCAGGGGCTCAAGCCCCTGAAAGATTGTGTGTAATTGGGTGAACGTGTAGAGGTGTCCAATCCACTCATCAGCCTATAGTCCACTCTGAGTTTTCCTCTGATGCCTCAGGTATCTTCTAGTTTGGTGATTTTGTTGTTTCCGAGTCATACTTGGGGCCCAGGATCTTTGGTGAGACTGGAAATTCAATGCCTAAGGCCTCACGTCCTCTTGAGATCTGGCCGTTACCCAGGACCCTGGAATGGGTTCTCATAATCAGCATTTGTTTTTGTTTGTTTACCTTTTTCTATCTTTCTGGTCTCTGATGGCTCTCCTTGCCCTTTCCTCGTCCTTCAAAGCCCTCCTCTCCCTTACCCCGACTACCCCCTCTCCCTCTGAGTATCTGCATCATCTCCTCAATGAGCCAGGGCTTCTACCCAGACAGGAAGATCAATTAGCTTCAAGGAGCTTTTGCTTTCTGTCCTGCAAGAATTCCTAAGGCAAGAAAAAACAAAAAGCCTGATTAGCAGTGCCTGCCTGGAAAGAGAAGGAGGCAATGGAAAAATACAGCAAGTGAATTAACATCGCAGTTATCTTGTCACAGGTACCTCAGAGGCGACATGGGTAAACTCAACCCAATAGGAGGGCTGACCCCATGGTGAGTGGCAGCCAGCCAGCCAATGAGAGTGAGTCAAAGAGAAAGAATGCGGGTCCTCAATACTGCCAGAGGAACTTTCCAGGTAGCATGCGAAACCTGCCTCACAGCCTGGAATTGAGAGCCTGGGAAGCAGGTTGCCTGTTTCCTACCTTGGGATCCTGGGTGTTCTTAAAAATACATTTCCATTCCCATAAGCATCCTCTCCATCTCTGCCTTATGGTCACACCTGGGGCTACTATAAATACTAACTTCACTAGGGAGTGGGAAGGATCCAGTGAGATAACGTAAGTGAAAGACCTTTGAGTTTTTGGAGTTGGGAGGCTCCTGGTCTTCCCCACCTCCTCTGTGGAGGTCATCCGTCTTGTGGCCATGGAGATCCCTGTCAGCCTGTACCTGCCGCAGTCCTCCAGGTGGCGCTGGGACTCCTGGGCTTGCCTCAGAGGTAAACAAGAGCAGCAGTATATGCCCCTTGGATTTAGATAGTATCTTCCCACCCATAGCTGAAAGGACCTTTGAGATCATTAAGGCCAACTCCCTAATTTACAGATAAGGGCCCAGAGAGGCCCGCCAGGGGACTTGGCTCAGGTCATGTGAATTTATAAGGGAATAACACCAGGGTGCGGGCTCCTTTCTCCCAGCCTTCCCTTATCACCCTGTTCTCCCAGTCTTGGTTCTGTCCCTGGATCCTCAGGTGCTTTTGAATGTTTGACCTGCACTATCTTCTTGTTGCGTCTAAGGCCAGCACACCTCCTGCTGAAGGGTCTCTCTAGGTTGTTGGGTTATGGAATGATTAACCCAAGGACAATGATGGCGTATAGAGCCCACAGGCCTCATATCTTGGGCTGGGCTCTTGCTCAGTCTCTCTCATCCTTAGAGCATTTTTGGAAGGAAATGGGACTGTGGGTTACTCAGAAGGCAGCCATGGGCATTCCCCATTTTACAGTTATTTTCTGGGCAAGCTCATTTGTGACTCTGACCTGAAGCATTTCAGTCTGGAGATGACCTGCAACCTAACCATGGGGCGAACAGATCTAACAAAAACCTTGGGGCATTCTGATACAGGTAGCCTATAGAGTACCCTGTAAGAAACATTGGGAATTCCCTGGTGGTCCAGTGGTTAGAGCCCTGGTGGGGGAACTAAGATCCTGCAAGCCGTGCGGCGCGGCCAAAAAAAAGAAAGAAATATCAATTGGTGAGATTGGGCAAAAGCTTCATAGGGTGATAATGAGAATTAAATAAGATGATGAGATGATCGAATGTAAAGTGCTTAGCACAATGTCATACACATGGTAAGTTCTCAACAAATGTTCACTATTATTGCTGTTATGACTATTTGAATCATGTCACTGTTCAGCTAGGCTCCTTGGTACTACTTCCTGTTTCTCATCTCTGCCTGGTCTGAGAGATCTTCTGTTAGTCTTCTTCCTCAACTCTCTACCTCTCCATCCCATCAAATAGATTTCTTATTACTTACTCCCGGCGTAGATTAAAATGCCAGGACTACCTCCTTCCTCCCTCCCCCCACTCCTCAACCACACACACACAACCTGTGCTCCAGCTTGGCTCCTTGCCTCCTGCAAAATCTGGTTGTCAAGGTGTTGAGAGACTTAAAGACAACTTAACAGAAGTTGTCTTTGGGTGGGTGAGATTGTAGGTGTATTTTTAAAATTTCCTTTCTTTGCTTGTCTGCATTTTCTGATTTGTTTGTCATGGGCATGTATAGAATTTGTACCAAGAAAATATTATTTTTAATTTTCATGAGATCTACTCACTACCTCTAGGAAACTTTGCCTGAAGGGTTCTGCTGCATTCTGAGCACTCCTTTTAACTTCCCGCCCCCTCAGCATCTCTCTTCTCTGTGCTCTGTACTGTATTTGCATTCACTTGTGAGTCGCTCTGTAGATGTTCTTAAAGGGCTTCAGCATCCATGAGCAGGCAGTAGACACCTTGAGTGTAGAGGCTGTATCATCTCTTCGGTAGAAGAAATTTTCTACAGAAAATTTCTATTTTCTGTAGAAATAGCTTGAATGTTGCTTAGATGATTTTGGCTCTACACCCTCTTCTGTACCACTGAGCCTAGGTGACTGAGAGTCAAGAGTGCTTGGTTAAGCAGGGCTTGGTTCTACCCAGTGGAACTTCCCATTGTTCCCGTTTTACCCTCCCTGACATCAGGGCTAGCAGCAGAGGGTGGTTTCTGGGGAACCCTGATGGATATACAGGGTAGCTTTCAGCAGGGACTGACTGCATCATGGGGCTTGGGGCAGTGTCTTCACCTGAGCATGGATTTAACCTAGATCTTGCAAAACCTCCAGACTGCTACTTGTGTGACACAGAGAGAGTCTCAGGTAGCATAGCCATAGGTGGGAGAGAGTGAGGGACACACAGTACATGGAAGTGCTGAGAGTGTCATACTAACGGGAACAGTCTGGGAAGTCTTCAGAAAGGAGGTCTTTGATGGACCCAAAGGGATAGGTGAGAGATGGAGAGATAGGGGTGGGAAGAAAGGCAGGGGGCGAGGTGCAGTACAGAGGAGAGAAGGCAGTGGGTGGGAGAATAGGAGCTGGCTAATAGCAGTAAAGACTAGTGGTTAAGAGCTTAAGCTCTGTGGTCCAAAGGCTTGTATTTGAGTCATTCACTAACTATGTGATCTTGGGATAGTTACTTACCCTCCACAGGCCTGGGTTTTCTTATCTGTGTAATCCAGCTAGTGGTAGTTCCTTCCTGTTAGGATTTTTATGAGGAGTTAATGAAATAATGTTTGTAAAATGCACTTTAAACATCTAATAAATGCTAGCCAAGGTTACAGATATTATTATAATTATTATTATAAACTCAAACCTGGTATTTGTTTCGCAGAAGAATCCCATTGCGCATCCATTCAGGCCCTTCTTTCCCATGTTTGTTCGCCTGCATGCATTCATCTGTCACGTAATGGTAATAGATAATACATATATACTAACGTAATAATAATATTATAATAGCTAACATTTAAATTGCATACTCTATGTGCCAACCATTGTACTAAGTCCTTTATATGTATGAAACTCATTTAATCCTCCCAAATATGCTGTGAAGTAGGTACTATTATTATGCACATTTTATCGAGGATGAAATTGAGATACAGAGAAGTTAAGCAGTTTGCCCAAGGTCACACAACTAATAAGTGACAAAACTAAAATTTTTGGGTCCAAGGAATCTGGTTCAGAATCCAAGCTACTTGGCTATTGAATGCCCTTGCTATTTTCAAAGACTCCGGGGAAAATGGAAGGACAAAAGTATGTATTAAACACTGATCCTACCTGTAGGAGATAGTAACCAGGAGGAGTGCTAAGACACAATAAGATCATAGCCAACCAGGGCAGTGTGATCATGGCTGCCTGGAGGTCTAGGTAGAGCCTGTGTAGGCCTCTTGGCATGCCTGAGTTTTCACTCATAATTAGCTTGGGCCATCTATGAAGTCCCTATTGTAGGTTATCTAAGGAGACCCCACTAACTTAGTACGTTGCTGATAGCTTGTGGCCACAGTTGGTACCTCCTACCACATGGAAGGCTAGATGACAGAATGTGGTTGGATGGGTATAAATCCCCACAAATGATTGAACAAATCACTCAAAGTACACAGCCTATTGAGTGTGAGTTGTGTCATTGCCTCATTGGGTCGTTGTATCATTCACTGGCTGGCCACCTATTTTTAGTTCTGTGCTGTTTTTCAGTTCAGTGGTGTGACATCAGTAGCTTGAAAGCAGCTATGGTGGTAGTATCTACACCATAGAAGTCAGCAAATACAAATCAGCACCCCCATCCCCGACCAAGCTTGCTGTTAAACATTTCTCAGCACCCCGGCCCTAGAGATAATCAGATCTGGTGATTCTCACCTTGTTTCAGCTGACAGGATGCGCTAAGAGTGCTTGGTCGCTGCCTGAAGGAGAAGGAGGTGGTGCTGGGCAAGGTGAGAGTATGTGGGGCTCTGCGCCGAGCTAGACCAGCAATGTGTTTGCTTGTTTTTAATATGAACTTATGTGTAAGACTTTGTGTGAGGACAGTTCTTTTCACATTAAAGCTTGTTTCACAGTTCTTTTTACAAAGTTCATTAAAAGCAATGGAAAGTGACTAATCTGGTCTAATCTTACATTATGGTCAGGAAGTGGAACTTTTTATAGTTCAGAGCCAGAAGAGTGAAGTGACTTTCTCTAGGTCTCCCAGAGCCTAGTCCACTGCTTTATATGAGGAAGATGACACCATGGCACCCACAGTGGGAGACAGCCTCCTGCAGACACTAGCAGGGGCTTCCCTCGGCCCTAAGCCTCAGAGACTCTCACTGCTCTGCTCAGATAGGTGTCCTCCCTAGAGCTGCGTCCACCGTGCCCCTTTGCCCTGGAGATGGAGTGGACCTCCAGCTGAGCCTTCAGGTGTTTTTCTCCCACAATGAAACCCCTCCTGGTACCTCAGGATGACTTTCTGCTTTTCTGAGCCCATCTTCCCAACTGATGTGAGGCCAAGTTGAAAATCTTACCCTCACAAAAAGGTTTTAAAACTTGCTCCTGACTTGTGGCTGGGGAGATCTGCTTAAAGCCTTAAAAACAACCAAAACAAAACAACTTTTATTTTTTATTAAGCAAAGCTAGAAATGGATGTCAGGGCTTGCTGGAGGGCAAGTGGATATGGTGGTGTAGGGGGTGCGGTTTAGGGAAGAGTAGAAGGGTGGCAAAGTGGGAAGAGAAGAGGGTATGGAGTGAAAAGATAAAAAGGAACATTTAAAAGAATCATTTTTAGTGGTAAGAAAATTTAGCTACGGGTGCCAAGGGATATACAATTTCCTGAGACTGTAGAAAGTCTTGCCCATTGCCTCCCTCTAGCAAAACCTGATCTCTTGTGCTGTCAGTCAGTTGTGCTTTATTTTGTAATCCCAATTACCCAGAGCCAGTGAGTACATGAATGTGTTGTACAAACACATCTTTGTGGTAACACCTCAGTGAGGAATTCTGTAATATATGTGGTATTAGTTTGCTAGGGCTGCCATAATGAAAAAGCACAGAGTGGGTGGCTTAAACAACAGACATTTTCTCACAGGTCCGGAGGCTGAAGTTTAAGATCAAGGTGTGGGCAGGTTTGGTTTCCTCTGAGGTCTTCGCTCCATGTCTTGCAGGTGGGCACCTTCTTGTTGTGTGCTCACATGGTCCTTCCTCTGTGAGTGCACACATCTGGTGTCTCTGTGTGTCCAAATTTCCTCTTCTTAAAAGGATTGGATTGGATTGGATTAGGGCCCTTGCTAACGGACTCATTTTAACTTGATATCCTCTCTAAAAACTTATCTCCAAATGCTGTTACATTGTGAGGTAACTCAGATGTCTGAGATAATTCATATTTTGAGGTTGGGACTTTAATATATGAATTCTGGGGCACACAATTCAGCATATAACAAATGTGTAGGCACTGTTTAGCCAATATATATGCATAGGACCCAGATCACATACTTGGATATTAACAGTGCCCCCTCATTGACACTGAGAGGTTTTATCTTCTACACAAATTGACTGCCATGCCTTGGGCTGAGAGCTCATCAGGCAACATGCCTTTACAAAAAGTCTCACGTTGACTTAAAGATTTTTGAAAGTTTCATCTCTTCTTCAAATTCTCTCTTGTTTTGTTTTCACCAGGAATTTATTTTCCTTGGTGGGATGTCCTCAAGGGACTTTCAGTACTAGCAGAAGCTACTGATGTGGGAAACAGGTGCACTGACTGAGCTTGACCAGTCGTAGCAAGGAGAGATCATTGGTCAAGGTAGACAGGGCAGGTGAATGTCAAGTCATCCCCTTCTAAAACATCTATTTAGTATTTTCTCTTGTGCTGTGTCACCCGTTCCTTCATTCTTTCCTGAATCCTGTGATATTTGTCAGGCATCTAAAATGGGCTGGGCAACTGCAGATAGACAGGTAAGTAATGTCATCAAGTTCCTGCCAGAATGAGTTTACAGTTCAACTATGCTAACTATTAAAGAAAATGGTTCAAATAGACACAGTTCTTGCATTTCAAGCAGAGAGGACCCTGAAGGGATCATGACGAGCAATTCTCTTGGACCTGGAATAGTGGTTTCATTCAATCTCCAGAAAAAGACTTAAATGTTTCTGTAGACTTTTTATGAGCTGAAGTAAAACTACTTCCTGTTTCCCCGTACACACACATTAAAATGTTTCAGAAGTATGAATTTTAGGTATCCCTTTAGTGACCTAGGTAGTGAAAAATAAACAAGAAAAATCATTATCTATGCATTTCTTGCCCCCTGCCCCATTGGATTATAAATCATTTGAGGATAAGAACTGAGGTATGTACTCTACAGCCCCAAGTGTTCTCTGCATGAAGTGAATACTCAATATATGTACTCACTGATTTGACCTGAATCTCCAAGAGGAAAGATAGTTTAACCAAAAGCACTAGAATACTCAAAAATGTCATCACTCTCTCAGACTAAGGAAGGAAGAAAGGCCTGATTACCCCAGGAAAAAAACCCAAGTGACTATGAGAAGGTCGGCACTCTCCTTACTTCAAGGGCACTAGAGGCCTGTGTTCTTCAAGCAATGAGTTGGAGAGGAGGGGTTGGCAGTAAATTCCACCTGAATTTCCTACTACCATTCTAAGGTGTGGACTTGAATAGCCTATAACTTCAGTGTAATTGCTCTGTGGTCTGCTCTCTATAAGTAGTAGCTTATTTGTGGGTAACCAAGGGCTGCCTATGAAACTGCCAGACTCAGAAATTAAATCAATTCAATTCAACAGATATTTATTGTGTAGTTTAAGACAAGAGAACTCTCAAACAGCCTAGATTATGAGAGAAGAACCTAGGAATCTGGAGGGGTAGCTTAGAAGAAAGCTGGCCTTTGTATGTTGACAATTTCTCTTTTAGTTCTACACACTGGACCCCAAGACAAAGAATAAGTAGAGCTGGGCTGCTAGATGGGAAAATACGGGTCTAGAAAAGCAGAATGCTCATCATTCCACACTGGTGATTCGATGATTAGTATAATCCAAACATGCACTTGTATTCCCTTGGCTAGTGATAGTTCTAGGTCATAGGTATGTGACCCAGTGCTGGTCAAGAAGAAATGAAAAGAACCAATGCAGGAGGACAGGAAGGGGAGAGGGAGGAAGGTTTCTGGGAAAGGCTAATACTGATAAAATGTTCTTCAATCATTGTTATGTTTCAGATAACAGACACCACTTGAACACTCTAAGCAGAAAAGGATGTAATTTAGAAAATTAGGTGCTTAAAAATCTGTGGATGGGCCAGAGGAGAAGGTCCTAGGCTATACCTCCAACAGTAACCTGCAGAGCCCTGCAGAAACGTCGGCTAGGGTGGCTGCTACCTGTGTCACAGTGGGGAAGCTGGGGGAATCAGGAAGGCACCACAGCAAGTGTAGCTCCAGAACTACACCCTTTACCCATATTTAGGGATCAGGAAACCACTTCCAGGGCCAGACTGTCCCTGCTTGGTCTGCCTGGGCAAAAATGGATGCCCCACTTCCTGCTTCTCTGTACCCAGGAAGCTGGTGACGGGGCACTGGGACTTCTGCTGATAGTGGAACAAAAGTCCAGTTTTGGTCCAGTCCTCCATGACCATGTTGCCAGGAAACAGCAGGTGAAACAGACCACACTCTCCTCTTACATCTTAAGAAGGTGCATCTGATGTGCATTCTTCCATGTGGAGGAGCTCTGCTAGTGCAACCCTCCTGCACTCCCTCCATCCCTTCACACACCCCTTCCCAGGGGAGGTGGAGTGACGTATCTGATTGGTAGATTTGGAAGAAGAAACTTGACATGCGTGAACCAGTCCTCCCTTCTCTTTCTTTTGGGAGTAAGTTGCCCACAGGGAGTATGTTTTCCCCTCTGCAGTTCGAGGGACAAGCTTTCCCCTATTGGGGGGAAGTATGGTCCAGAGTTGCCTGTGACTGGCTGGGTGAATTGGCCTAATGTTGAAGTTCAGAGTTAGGAAGCTCACTTGCCTACAGCTATACTTGCTAATACAGACTTATCAGAAATAGGGTAATGTTTGGACCTCTATATGCCATCTTTTTCTTTTTTTAGTTCTTCTTATTTCTTTGTTGATTTGGGAATCTGGTGAGGAAACTAGGACTGGAGACATGGAATCAAACTCTCCTTGTGCTACTGACTGACACCAGGCATGTGGTCTGTCACGATGCCTCCTGTTGTATAACCATCAGCAGTTTTGAAAGCATTTCATCCTATATCTCATGTGATCCTCACAACAACCTGTTGACAAAGGCAGGACAGAATTTGTTAGCTGAGGAGCTAACGCTGCAACTCTTAGTGCTTCCAACCTTTTCCATATTATGATACACATAGGACATTGCAAAAAATGTGTATACATGTGCATACATATATACATACACATACACACATACTTGTATATACATACATGTGTGTGTATATGTACATATCTCACTATGGAAAAGGGATGCGGTTGCTGGTGCTGGAGGTGATGAGCCCAGAGATTCTGGTTGCCCTGGGCCTTACCTGGCCACTCCAAGCATTGAGAAGATCAAAATCTCAGCACACCTATAACCCAGTCCCTGCCCACCAGTTGGGAAGTTCTAGCTTAGAGAAGTGTGCTAGTGTTCAAGGCCACAAAGTTAATATACAGAAGTTTGAACCCAGATCCTCTGAATCTAAATCCAAAGAATGTCAATGTAGCCTGAAATGGGGGAGGCATTTGTTACCGTCACACGTCCTCACTATAGCCTACTAGGTCAGAGAAGTTTCAAAGGAATGGCTTCTCCATCCAGTCTCTGTCTACCAGACTAATATCTATAAATATCTCAGTAATAAATCTATTTGTAGAATATGCCTACTACATGCCAGGCATATTCTAGGTACTGGAGATACCTCAGTGAACAACACAAGGTCTCCATAATCACAGAGCTTACATTCTACTAGAATCTTCTGTAAGTTCCATTTCGGGTTTCTTTAAATTAGAGTGAGAACTTAAAGACACAAGGCAATCTGAGTACAGACTTATCCTAAGATGTTTATGATTTTTTCCCAGCCTTTTCCACATGTCGTTCCCATACCACTTCAACAGCAATTTTGTGTGTGTGACCTGTCCTTGTCAAGCTTTTCCAAAGTATACAGCGTCAGTTGTCACAGGAACAAAACCTCTTTTTGCACTTGCATTTCATTGGTTTTCATAATAATTAAATTATATAATCAGAGTTTCAAGAACAACAGGCAGAAATGGATTTGGGAACAGATAGCACTGACCCTGGTGAGCACGCAGCTCAATTTGTGGCACCAGAAGTCCCTGAGGGGACCTCTACTACCTGAGTATCTGGAACGCCGTGGACACTTGTGGGCTTATAGAGGGAACAGCGTCCGTTAACCTGGTGACTTGTCAGGTGGAGGTAAGTTTTAAGAGCTTCTGCCACACTGATTCACTATCTTCCCCAGACCGTATGCATGTTGAACTTTGAGAGTAGCTTATGCAACTCTTTTATTGAAGGGCTCAAGTACTTATTCCAAAGCTTTACAAAGGTGGGGGAGACCAGGATTTGTATGTTTGTTTAGCTAGGTTTTGCTTTGTGTTTTGTTTTTGTTTTTTAATAAAATTTCTAAAGGGGAAAATATGCCTCTGTGTTGCCTTTTGTGTGATATCTCATGATATGTGAAATGTTCTTTTCTCCACGATCCTCCCTTATGTATCTCCCCAGTCAGGAGCCCCAGTCCCTTCCTCAGATACCACTTCTTCCCTCAGGATAATGCAGCCCCAGTGCCAATCTTTTCTTGTGCCTTACAGGTCCTGTCTCTCAGGCACCAAGTGAGTATCACTGCATTTCCCCTTATTAGCCCAGGCTTCTGCAGGCTCTGTAGGGGGGAAGAGGTGAACTCTGGTACATGATTGGTACCAGAGGAGGGTAAGAGAGTAGAAGCAGGGGAAGATTAGCTTCTTTCCATCCGGAGGCAAATGTAAATCACCACCCCCAAAATGCAGATTTCTTCAGAAAATCACCCAGTCTTGTCTTCTTTATTTTTCATAAGAAATTTATATTTATTTTATTATTATGATTTGGCCCTGATTTTCCTGGCCTGGATTTCATGAAAAAGAGCACCCCCTTTAATGGATTTTATAATTTATAATGTGTAAAATATAGCCATAAAAAAAAAAAAAAGAGCGCCCACTTTACTGAAAATGCCCCTTCCAGGATCATTCAGGACATGTGGTACTGTGTTCAAATAGCATATCTCTGATGTGCAAGTTTCTCCCCATGAGTAGAGGTGGTGTATTCAGTCCATCCTCTATAATAGAACACCTGCTCTATGGGAGAGCCAGTTGCCCTCCCGTTTGTAAAGGGATAGGAAGAGAATATGTGCCCATACGTATATACTGACAACAGCACACCAGAAAGAGCAAGCCATATCAGAAACAAACAGGCAATAATACTGATAAGTCAATGATAAAGGTTGTTCAGTGTCCCACAGTGCCCCTAAATTGACAGTGAGATGATAGAGATTATTTAATCCAACTTGTTTATGTGGCAAATACAGAGACACTTGAGTGAAATGACTTGCAGTAGACAGAGCTAGCCTGAGGCAAAGCTGGGGTAAGAATTCACTGACCTTTAGTCATTTGTTGCATCTCCTATACCTGCTGTTCTCAAAGTGTGGTCCATAGACCTCTGAGGAATCCCTGTGACACTTCCTAGGTGTTCATGAAGTTAAAACTATCTTCATAATAAGATTACAACATTTGTTGCCCTTTTCACCTTATTGACATTTGCACTGAAGGTGCAAAAGCAATGGTGGGTAGAATTCCTACCATCTGAGCATGAATCAAGCAGGCACCAAGTTGTAGTAGTCATCATTGCCACACACTTGTAGTAAAAACAAATACCAGTTTCATTTAAGAATGTCCTTGATGAAGCAGTAAAAATGATTAATCTTATTAAATATTGACACTCTTCAAAACATTCTGTGTAATAAAAGTTGGCAGTATGCAAAAAGTACTTTTATTGCATTCCAAAGTGTGATGGTTATCTCTAGGGAAAGCACTTAGTCAATGGAACTGTGAGTTTGTGAGTAGAAATAGCCATTTTTTTCATGGAACATCTTTTCTTTTTTTTTTTTTTTCCTTGCTTGAAAGACTAAATGACAAAGAATGCTTTTTCAGGCTGGGTATTTGGCAGATATTTTCTCAAAATGAACAAAGGGGGCCTGTCACTTCAAGGAAAACAACTGATAGTATTTATTGCCAATGATAAAATTTGAGCTTACAAGCAAAAATTAGAATTTTGGAAAACTTGTATTCACCATTGTGGAGCTTGACAGCGTCCCCAAACTTAAGGATTTTTCCAAAGAGATCAATGGTGATACTTATGGATGTGATTCTTTGATATTATATGATGAAATGGGTCAACATTTAGAACATCTCTATAACTCAGTGAAGCAATATTTTACAATGACCTATGCATGGTGTTACAAAACCATACGTGGGTAAAAGATTTGTTGAAGGCGCACAATAAACCAAATGGATTTTAATGTAACAGAACACTAGAAGTTCATTGATATGCTTTCAGATTCCACATTGCAACTAATCTTTGAGAAACTTGTTACGTTTTGGTGCAGTATCAAAAAAGAATATCCACAATAATCTAAAAAGACTATTGAATACTCTGTTTTTCCAGCTACATATCTGTGTAAAGCCAGATTTTCTTCACATACTTCAACCAAAACAACATATTGCAACACTGTCTATTAATCCAGACCTTTAAAAAATTTGCAAGAATGTAAAACAATGTTCTTTTCTAATTTTCTTTGTTTTGAAATTTTTTTTAATGAAAATATGTAATTTATGTTAACATGTAATGGGTTTATTGTTATTTTAAGTTAATTAATAAATATTTTAGATTTTCTACCAATAGATAAAACCTACATAAAATTTAAGAGTAAAAGGGTCCTGAGACTAAAAGGTTTGAGAGCCACTACATTTCACCATGCTGCCTTCCAGAAAGTGGGCTGGAGGATGTACTTCCTTCCCCTTTACCCAAGTAAATCAATGCTATTGCTGTTTTATTTTTAAATCCAACATGCCCTCTTCCTCCAAAACTGTTAAAAAGTAAACGGCAGAAGTGCTGCAAATACCTGAAACCAAAGGACCCAAAACAATGAGAGAAGGCAAAAGAGTGAATAAAGGAGTTTCTCCAAAGCCTGAAAGGCTGACCAAGGACCACCTCCCCTCTGGCAGCCTGGCAGGAGTTGCCTATTTCTTTTTATTTATTTAATTAATTATTTAATTAATTTTTGGCTGCGTTGTGTCTTCGTTGCTGCATGCGGGCTTCCTCTAGATGCGGCGAGCGGGGGCTGCTGTTCGTTGCAGAGCACCGGCTTCTCATTGCGGTGGCTTCTCTTGTTGCGGAGCACGGGCTCTAGGTGTGCGGGCTTCAGTAGTTGTGGCTCACAGGCTCTAGAGCACAGGCTCAGTAGTTGTAGCACACGGCTTAGTTGCTCCGCGGCATGTGAGATCTTCCCGGACCAGGGCTCGAACCCATGTCCCCTGCATTGGCAGGCGGATTCTTAACTACTGCGCCACCAGGGAAGCCCCGCCTATTTCTTTTTGCTTCATTGGACTAATCTTAACATCCATCCACCCTCTCCCACCCCTTAAGTCTCAGCCCTGTCCTGGAACGCTACTGTTCTCTGGGGCCTTAAAACATAAATGGCCTTATTAAGACTTTGGGCTGGGCTTCCCTGGTGGCGCAGTGGTTGGGAGTCTGCCTGCCGGTGCAGGGGACACGGGTTCGAGCCCTGGTCTGGGAGGATCCCACATGCCGTGGAGCGACTGGGCCCGTGAGCCACAACTACTGAGCCTGCGCATCTGGAGCCTGTGCTCCGCAACAAGAGAGGCCACGACAGTGAGAGGCCCACGCACCGCGATGAAGAGTGGCCCCCGCTCGCTGCAACTAGAGAAAGCCCTTGCACAGAAATGAAGACCCAACACAGCCAAATAAATAAATAAATAAATAAAATAAATTAAAAAAAAAAAAGCTTTGGGCTGACACTCACCCCCAGGCCCCTCCTTTCTTGTGCCCCCTCTGGGATGACAGTGCAGGGAAGGGTTCTCTTAGATCGAGCCTCCACCAGCTCGCTGTCTTCAGGCTCAGGGCTGAGATGAAAAGGAAAGGGCTCTGTTTGTGGACTGAAAAGGAAATGTAAATCTTTCACAGGCCATGTGCCAGAAGCTGCCAGAAGACCATTTCCCTGTTAGTAAACAGGGCCACCGGGGCCATCCTTCTCTCCTTTAATAACCTGTGGGACACCTATTGATTGCACATGCTGGTCCCTCATAAATTAGAACAGGGATGGCTTCCGGTTGCTCAGGAGCTGTGTGGATGGAGAAATTGCTCACTAATACTTCATGCTCATAGAGCACAGTGCATCGCACCACAAAAACAGGTGCTGAGAACACACGGGAATCAACTCCAGTGGCTGCGGAGGCTTAGGGGCATGCTGCAGACCTTAATTAGGCTGTTTCTTGTGCTCCTACTGGAGACCTACAGACACACTGATTGCGTGCCTCCTGCTACAGCATGCTCTTCAAATGGGAGGGAGCAGCAAAATCTGGTGGGTAGGAGACAGGCCTGCTCCCATCTCTACCTCCTCACCAGTATGGGAGCCAGCAAGTAGGAAGGCATGTTCGTGTCTTGTGCTGTGGTGGAAAGAGCACCGAGTTAGGAACCAGAAGACACTTTCTAAACTCCTGTTTCAACCATTTACAGCTACGTGATCTTGGGCAAGTCCCTCAATCTCTCTGAATCTCAACATCTCACCTGGAAAGTGGAGAAAGTAATAATACCTAAGAAAATAAGCCTGCCTGATGTGCTCTCAGTAAATGAGTATACATTGCTAACACTGAATTCGAATCAGTTAAAGGACATGGCGGCGACGGGTATAGGACTGAAACGATTTCTTTCTCCCACCTCCAAAACCTGGCATCAGGAACTTCCCATCATTATCCTTAGCCAACACCTTGCTCTTAGGTAAGAAGTGAGGCCATGGAACTCATAGCTTGATAAATTGGAAATGTTTCTCTCATCCTTCTGTCTTCCTGTGCCCCTCCTGATTTGGCTTCCAGGTTTAAAATTCACTTCACAGGGACCTCTCTAAAGTGGATAGCAAACACAGAAAAACGTGCCAGCATAGCTCACCATTCTACTGAAAAACTTGGCATCCACACGCCTATTCTTGGCAGAACCTTCAGAGTTTCTCTGACTTTAAGGCTCTGGGTAATTGTGTCCACTTAACGCTTTTCCAAAATGAGTAGCACTCTCCCTGCAGTTCTACCATGGTCCCTTTTGCCATTGCTAATTAAAACGGACCAGAAGGACAGTGTGTATAACCGTATTTTCCTACCGCTTCCCCTGGTCCTGGAAATGAAATCTGTTGTTCTGGGACAAAGTGTGTAGTGGGTTGGATGGTACCCAACCCCCCCCCCCCGCCCCCACCAAATACGTCCACATCTTGGAACCTATGAATGTGACCTTACTTGAAAAAAGGGTCTGTGTAGATGTAATTAAATGAAGGATCTTGAGATGAGATCATCCTGGATTACCTGGGTGGGCCCTAAATCTCTGGTGCAAAGTGTCCTTATGAGAGACAAGAGGAGAAGATACAGACATGGAGGAGAAGTCTATGTGAAGATGGAAGCAGAGTGATGTGGCCAGGAGCCAAGGGCTTCTCAGGCCACTGGAAGCAGAGACAGGCAAGAAAGTATTATCCACTAGAGCCTTTGGAGGGCGTGTGGCCTAGCCGACACTTTGATTTCAGACTTCTGGCCTCCAGAACTGTGAGAGAATAAATTCTGTTGTTTTAAGCCACCTAGTTTTGTTACAGAAGCTCCAGGAAGCTACTACAAGTGTGCTCCCTGGGGATGGACCCCAGCTCAGGTTCTTCCACAGGAGATGTTTCCTCCCTCTATGAGAAGATCTGTCTGAGAACAGCCTCAGATGGCCTGGTCAGCAGCCAACTCTCAGAAAGTCCAAACCCCCATCTGGGGCTGTGGCTAAGCATCTGCATGGGAGAAAGCATCCTGGGGTATTTTCAGCAACCATTGGTGGGCAAGGCATAGGGGAAATGGCCTGAATTTTGGAAATAGACCTTGGTTTAAAACTCAACTTCACTATTGGCTCTGTGCCTCTAGACAAACTACTTGCCCTCTTTGTGCTTCAAGTTCCGCATGTATAAAATGAGGAAAATAATGCCTACCTTGTAGGCAGGAACGGATCCAGGACCTGAGGCATGCATAAGTTAAGGGACCCTTTCAAAAAAAAGAATCCAAAGTTTCAATTAGGAGTGGGGCCTTGAAAGGGCCTTGTGTTAGTGAGGGACTCTGAGGCTTAAACTAAGCCTGCCTCTGCTCACAGGGTGTTCTGAGGATTATAGAAAAAAACATGAAGCTCTACGCAGTGCCTGGCTTCTAGTGGGTGCTATGTGAGAGGTAAAGGTGTCTGGATAAAGACTTGAACACTAAGTGTCTCCTGAAAGGTACGTAGATATGTTTGCAATGCGTAGAAAAGTGTCTGGTAGGATACATTCCATGGCACGTTGCTAGTTGTTGCCTTGGTAGCCATTTTCCCTTTCTTTTCGATAACAGAAAACTGACTTTTGGGGGGATGGCCATGTGCTCAGCTAAAGCCTAGCTTCCCAAGTATCTCTTGCAGCAAGGTGTAGTTATGAGACTAAGTTCCGGCCAAAGAAGTCTAAGCAAAGAGGTGTAAGAGACTTCTATAAAATCTTCTTACGGGAGAGTGTCATGAGTTGAATTGTGGACCCCTGCAAATTCATATGCTGAAGTCTTAATCCCCAGTATCTCAGAATATGACCTTATTTGGAAATAGGGTTCTTGCAGATATAATTAATTGAGATGAGTTCACTAGGGTGGGTTGTAATTCAATATGAATGGTGTCCTTATAAAAATGGAAAATTTTAACACAGACACACACACACTGGGAGAATACCATGTGAAGATCAAGGCAGAGAATGCAGTGATGCTTCCAAAGGCCAGGAACAACAAAGATTGCCAGAAAATTACCAGAAGAAAGGGGAGAAGCATGTAATAGGTTTTTTCTTATAGCTCTCAGAAGGAACCAACCCTGCTGACACCTTGATTTCGGACTTTTAGCTGCCAGAACTATGAGTTAATAAATAGATTTCTGTGGTGTAAGCCACTCAGTTTGTGGTATTTTGTTACAGCAGCCCTAGCAAACTAATACAGAGAGATATTCCCTTCTTCACCACTTTTCCATTCTGCTGCCTGGAATGCAGGTAAGAGGGCAGAGCCTCCCTTAGTCATCTTGGCCTTGAGAATGAGAACCACATTCACAGATGGTAGAGCAGAGAGCTAGCAGCCTGGGACCCTAAAAACTTCATGGAGCTACCAGACTAGCCCTGGACTGCCTACCTTTGGGCTTATTTTCCTGAAAAATGAATAAACCTGAAATTTTGTTGTTATTGTTTTGTTTGTTTTTTGAACCATAGCTGAGCATAATCTTAACTTATACACACAATTTTGATAAATTAGTTACTCTTTGGAGAGAGGACTAGGATTAGGTATCAGTGGTAGGGGAATTTTAGCTTTATCTGTAATGTCTTGATTTTTATATCAAGAATATATTCATGTATTCTTTCGTAATTAAAAATAAATTTCTTTTATAATAAATTATAAGGAAAAAAAGAGGGATGAGAACCTATAGATAAAAGAGACCAAGAAATACACCAACCAATTGCAATGTGTGACCCTTATTTGGATCTTGATTTAAACAAAAAAATTTTTTTTAATTTTTTTAGATAATTGAGGGAATTTTAATATTAATTGGGTATTTGATATTAAGGACTTACTGTTAATTTTTCTGTATGCTAATAATATTGTAGTTATGGATTAAAAAGGTCCTTATCTTTTAGACTCTAAAACAGCGCGCTCAGCTTCAGCGCCATTGTTATTTTGAGCCAGACAGTTCTTTGTGGTGGGGTGTTCTCTTGTATGTTGTAGGATGTTTGCCAGCGTCTTTGGATTTTACCCACTAAATGCCAGTAGCACCGTTCCCCCCCCCACAAGTTGTGACAATCAGTAATTGTCTCCACACATGGCCAGATGTCCCCGGGGCGGGGTGGGGGGCAAATGGCACTGGGTTGAGAACTACTACCATAAAATTGAGAGATATTTACTGAAATATTTATGGGTGAGGTGATTGGGTGTTTGGGTTTTGCTTCCAAATAATCTAGGTGATGGTGTGGGTAAAGTGTTCCACAGTAAAAAGTTTAAAATATATTTTAAAAAATTGAGTCTATTTAGACGTCTCTTTCTATCAAATGGTGGACTCAATATTTTAAAATATTTTCTTACAATAAAATCTGAATATATTGGATTTAATATGGTAAATATTTACCTTTGTTCGTCACAGATTTTTGTCTCATGTCTCCTACGTGACCATTAAAATCCAAGGCTCTGGGTTCCAGATCTGACTGTGGGCAGGGGGCCCTCCCTCCCCAGCGCTCTCTCCCACGTGCTAGCTCAGCTCCACCCTGCTGCTTTTTTACCCAGGGGCTCCTCTTGGGCCTACTTCTCTTACCTGGTGACCTAACTCCTGAGGCCTGCCTCCCAGCTCTGCGCTGTGGACCTCCTTCCCTAGTCCTTAAGCTCTAGCCTAGAGCGGGTGTGTTTAGAGCCGGATTCATTAGGGCCTTGCTGCCTTGCCCATCCCTCAGAGAGTCCAGCCCATTAGCCTCTGGCTGACTGTTTGCAGAAGCCTTGTGCCCTGACAGCCGCAGGCCAGCACACTCCCTTTAAACACGCACCACACCTACACCCATATCCTGCACCTGCTGCTTCACTTGGCCACCTGCTCAGGATGCTCTAGGCCTCCGTGGTGCTCGTGCTCCCCTGGTGCCTCTGCTGAGACTGACTTTCAGGCCCACCCGGTCCTCACAAGGCCCTGAGCTTTCTGGGGTTTAGGCAGGACCCCCTCACGACGTCGGCTAGGAGTTATCACCCGAGTCCACCAGGGGTCAGTCGGAGTGTAGGTAGGAGCAGGGGCCTCTGAGCTGGAGGCCACTGGGGATTGAAAGTTCTCTGCAGAGGGCCTATGCAGTTGGCCCTCTGGGGCCTTGGTGGGGCTGCAAGCTCAGCTCGCAGCCCGAGGTCTGAGGGGCAGTAGGCTCTGTTTGCGAGGTGCCGAGGAGCCTGCCGTGGCTGAGACACCTCCATCAGCCCGAGGCGGGTGGAAACAGCTGAGGCACCGAGTAAACTGGGACTGCAGACAGTCTTCAGACAGAGCAGGGTGCAGCGTGGAGTACGATGGGCCGGGCTCTTTTTACACAGACACTGTTCCAACCGCAACTGACAGCTTTCGGACGTGGGCGGTATCTATCTGGCGGAAGGATCTTTGAGGTGAGAGCGTGGCAGGGGGCCTGAGCACCACCACTTCCTCTGCCTTTCTGAGTATACTGTTGTCAAGCCACTAATCCTGGTTCTGCTGCATTTTTGTGCCCCTTAAAGGAGTAGAATGAGGTGAAATCTGGCCACCTACTTGCCTGGGAGGCAGTCATGGCCGCTGGTGAGTTTCCAGTGCTTCGAGAGCTGTGGGTGGCTTTATGTGAGGAGTCATTTCCCTCCCCTTCATAGAAACCGGATGATGTGTGGGTTTACAACAGGGCTTAGGATCGTAGATCCCTGGGTTCAAATCCCGGGTCCTCTATTTATTAGCTGTGTGAAACAGGAGGCAAGGTGCTCAACATTTCTGTGCCTCACCTTCCCCATATGTGAAATGAGGATAATCCTGCCTGCTTCATGGGTTGTTGTCTATTAAATGAATTTATATATATATATATATATTTATAAAATATATACTTATAAATATATATATATTACGTACACATATAATGCAAAGGCAGGACAGGAAAGAGTAATGTGACCTTTCATGTCAGAGAGGTGGGGGATTGTTCTCAGTCTACACAAGTGGCTCTTCCTTTCCACAGTCTCAGTAGACACCTACTTATGATATTTGAGGGGTCAATAATACTGCCTGTGCCCATGGCCATAGCTCTCTCTAACAACAGCTACAGTCTATTGCGAGCCTGATCATGTATAAATAGAGACCCTATTCATCCTTGGCCCTTTTGTCAAGCAAGTGAAGTAGACCCAGCAGGAAGATTGCTGACTGGCAAGGGGGGGCAGGGGAGAGCCATTTAAGATACTGGAGGAAGAGCATTATTGAAATAATCAAATATACGCACAATAGGACTACTGTTATTTGAGGGTGGAGGCCTACTGATTACTCAGAGGTGTTTGAGGGGCTCACCAGCAGCAGAGCTCCTAGCCTTTGTTTGTGGAAACTTGTTTTTGCCTACACACCATTCCTTCCCCCTTCCTCAATACCAAACTGTCCTTTGGGAACCACCTTTCCACTCTTTCCATGTAGGTCAGGTGGGGATGACCTCACCCCCACCACGCCCACTCTGCTTCTAGGGCAGGTATATGACCCAGACTTGGCCAACCACAGTCACAGTGATTGGTTGAGGAGTAAGCCCTTTGTCCAGGGAGGGTCAATGAGAGCGCTGGGACTTTTGCTGAAAGAGGCACCTTTTTTCCACTGGAATTGCTAAGCTGAGAAGACGTAAGCCAAAGCCAGTGGTGGCCACCTTTGCCACTGCATGGGCAGAGTCTACCTGAGAATAAAGACAGCAGAGGGAGAAGGCAGATCCAAGAGACAAAGTCACATAGAGTTCTTATTGCCCTTGCTGAGCACCTGAAACTAGCCATTCCTGAAGCTGTCCAGTTTTAAATTACATGAGCTAACATATTACCTTTGAAAAGACAGCTTGAACTGGGTTTTTGTTAATGGCAACCAAAGGGGTTCTGACTAATTCATCTTTCTATTTACTTTTATTTTGATGAAAAATTTGCAATTTTTACATTATGAAATAAAAAGAGAACTCTGACATGTTTGACAACATACTTTTGACAGTTCTATCTATTTCTGACAAGGACATGCTGGGAAGTTGTGGGAACACATCCCCTGTGTCCGTCCCCCTCCTTTCTGAGTACACTTTTATTCAGAGCTACATAAATGTATGCTAATGATCTTACGATGATGACAATCAGATCTGCGCTCCAAGAAGATTATAGCAGTCATGAGTAAGATTAGAGTAGGGAGAGACAAGAAGCAAAAAGTCTACCCAGGAGGCCAATCTGATGATTCAAATGAGAAGTGATAAGGATCTTCATGAGGTGGTAGCCACAGAAATGGAAAGGAGAGAGCCTGCAGAGGTGGGATTGTCATGGATTTGCAATATGTTAGAGGGTAGAAGAGTCAAAATAAAATGTTTTCATCTACAAGGCCTGACCGCCCTGTTTTGTACTTGACTTATCTCATAGCACTCTTTCTCTTGCTCTGTCTGCCCAGCTACACTAGCCTTTGTGCTCACTGTGCCCTCTGCCCAGGACACTCTTACCCCAGATAGAAGTTGGTTCATTTCTTCACTTCCTTCAAGGCCTCTGTGCAGCTGGCAGTACATCAGAAAGGCTTCCCTGAACTCCCCCTCAGGCTGTTTATTTTTACAACCCCCATCCTAGCACTCCTTTTACCTGCGTAATTTTTCTCCATAGTATTCAACCCCTCGTTGACTATGTATATATATATTTCTTTTCTGTCTTTCTTGACTAGAATGCAAGCTCCACGAAGGCAGTGACTTTTGTTCACTGCCAAGTCCCCAGAACCTAGAACAGAATCTGGCACAAAGTAGGTACTCAACAAATATGAGTAAAGAAATGTTGAACAACTGGGACAGTGATGTGGCATTGACAGAAACAGAAACACTGGGAGAGGAGTGGGGCCAGGGTTGGTGGAGTGGAGGAGTGAGGTGGTGGGTTAGTTCCGAGCCCGTGGGATTTAAGTTTAGATGTGCAAACAGCACTATCAGGCTGGTGGCCCAAGTGCTGATCTGTCTGGCACTCTGGGAATTAAGCATTAAAGGCTGGTGGAAGCTCTGGCGTCAGTGAAATTCCTGAGGAGACCATGGAGAGAGAGACCAGACCTGGGTTCAGAGCTCTAGGGAAAGCCTACGGTGACCAACTAGTCCTAGGGTGCCCAGCACTTTCCTGGGTTAAAAACTGGAAATCTAGCTTGGGAACCCCCTGAGTGTCAGGCAAACTGAGGAGGGCCTAAGAAGGCCCTTCCACTGAGGTAGAAGGAGGGGGAGGACTGGTTGGAAAAGGCAGAGGAAAAGCAGCCTGGAGCTTCCTCACAGAACCCAAGGAAGGGGAGGGCTCTGATAAGGACATGTCTCCCCTCCTTTCTCTCCTCCCCCAAGACCGGTTTGGTTCTAACTTTCTGAGCCCAGGAAGGCTGAGTTACCTCTGAGCTTCCCCCGACCCCACCTCCCAGCAGCAGTTGATGGCTTCCTGGGAAGCCTGGCAGTTGGTTTAGTTCCAGGGCCGGGGCCCCAGACCAACTGGAGCAAGAGTGAAGCTTTAAATTCCGGAGTCTGGGATCTTAAGTGATACCCTGGGTAAGGGGTTCTCAGTCAGTGATCATTTTCTGCTTGTCCCAAAGTAGAGTTTAAGAGGGAAAACAACTCTGCATTTGCCTAGCCACTGGGGCTAAAGAAACAGGAAGCTGCCTCTTCTCTTGTAAACAACACCAGCCAAGATTAGCAGCACTTGTAAGGTGCTAGCTCTTAGCAATGGGCACTGAGTTGAACCCAGGACTAACTTTCAAGTGAGGGAAATGATTGCTGGGTAGATAGAAATTCAAAAAAATCCTAAGGGACATTTTCAAACCTCTTTCTGAACTTGGTAGTTCTTGGAATAAGTCCTGAACTAAGTATTTGGAATCTTGGTTATTCTAAAGAGCAGAGGAGACAATAAATTATAAAGTACCTCAAGCGGTGTAATTTAATTCCATAATTAAAAGTGTATAATTATTTTAAATAATTACACAAATACAAGGTCTTATCACTAGGTCTCATTTGAAATAAAAGAACTGTCGATATGTGATCTGTAGAAAACATGGCCCCTGTCCTCAGAGAATGCTATGGCTTACCTGTAGAGTCAGGACATATTCCAAGCTCATGATAAGAACTTAACTATATTTACTAACCGATATTTAAGGAAGTAGAAATAAATGTTGTGTCAACTCCCTGACTCTCTCACCCCTTCCCAGCTCCCTACAACATACACATCCGCCTTCCCAGTTAGCATGGAGAAAAGGCCAGAGTGTGGCCGTATTTCCAGCCATCTTTCTTTACCCACAGACCTGTTCTGGGAAGAAAGGGTCAGGAATGTGGCAAGCCTGAGTGTAAATACATTGCCTAGAAATTTAATTCAGTAAGTGTTTATAGACCGTCTGCTTGAAGCCTAATGCTGCATTGGGCCCTTTGGGGATCTAAAAGAAGGTTCCTGCCCTTAACCTCACTGGAGTGAAGAACTCCAAAAAAGTCCCCCAAATGAGGTCCCATGTTATTAAGTGCCAGTGTTAGTTGTAAGTGTGAAAAAATTCTAGAAAAGGGAAACATTAATATTTTAAGCAGACTTTATATTTCATGGAGGCTAGGCCATGAACTGGACAGCCTGTCAAGAGAGAAGGAAACTTGATGAGTCAGAGTATAGTAAAATGAATAAGTATGGCAGTTGGAAAAACAGTGACAAGACTTTCTGCTGAGATCTAGCTTGAGAAGGAAGGGGGAAATGCTTCATCATTCCTTTAAAAATATGGATAGCTTTCAGTAGTATAAAAAAAGCCCATGGCTCTTAAGAAGTTAAAGTGCTTAAATGAAGACACCTCCATACCCTAGGACTTGAGCAGATAACCTGGCACTTAGGCATTTAAAATGCCAGGTCTTTCTGGAATATGAAAGCCCACTGTGCTGGGAAGAAGCACTAGCAACTGGTCGATATAGCTTTATAAATTCATCAGGATAGGAGAGGTTATGCTATGGTAGCAATGAACCTCTAAATCTCAGTGTCTTGATACAATAAACATTTATTTCTTGCTCATGTTACATGTCCAATATAGATAACAGTGGGGTGGGGTGAGCTCTATTCCATATAATCTCCCAGGGACCCAGTCTGATGGAGATTCACCATCTTGGAATGTTACCATCTTATCATACGGCTTCCAGGGTTGCTGTAGCAGGGGAAAGAAATCTGCAGTATCACGCAAGATGTTTAAAAGACCCAAGTCTGTAGGTGGCTTATATCACTTCTACCAACACGCAGTTGGTGAAAACCCAACCATAAGCGAAAGGAACAATGGGATATATCAACTTCCTTTGTGCCCTGAAAGAGTAAAAGTGAAATAGGATTTAGTAAACACACTGCATTATATTCATCATGACCTATGATGTAAAGAATTTTACTCTGTTGATAATAGCTAACACTTATATTTTGCTAATCCTTATAATAATCCTGTGAGGTAGCTTTTATTATTATCTCCATTTTAAAGATGAGGGAAGTAAAGGAAGGAGGAGTTAAATCACTTACTCAAGATCCCACAGCTAGTAAGTTAGCACAATAGAGTTTCAAACTCAAGTAGTTTTTCTCCAAAGTTCACTCTTAACCATTATGCTATACTACCTTTGTCATTGATTTAGTTAAATTGGGAGTCAAATCATGGCCCCATGTGCTCTGAACCTCTCACATTGGCGTATAGAAAGCTTCTAGCAATAGTGCTAAGCTTGACTTTCACCAGGCCCCCTTGCCAGTATTGCCATAGCATCAGTAGTATAAATATATTCACAATGTTCTTGACCTGCCTATCTTGGCATTCTATCTGTTCTAAGGGATGTGGCTGAGAACTTAATTGTGTATAAACTGTATGGGTAGATGCTGTTTCTAAATGCAACACATTCTTGCATAGGCATCAGCAATTGTCAAAAGCATTGTGTCCTCTATTTCTGCCCTTGGGTGAGGCATTCTTGTTCCCCTGTTCTTAACTGCTCTCCAGCATAAGTTCTTTTCATTCTTTGTAGAACAGAGGTTAAGTGAACTATATTTTTCTTCTAAATCAATGTAATGGAGCAGCTTATGTACAGACAAGTGGTGGGGGAGACACTGGCAACTGGCCCTGAGCATGGCTGAGTAATGGTGTACTAGGAATCCAAGTTATCTCAAGCCTCAGACTTATTCACGTTTGCTTATGTAACCCGCGTGTCCAAGGTTAGACCAGCCTGGAAGCAACATTAGGGCTATAATTTCAATTACGTCCACATTTTAAATCTAATATGAGATGGAATTTTGTTTGTTTTGTTCACTGTCATATGGTGAGCATCTAGAGCAGTACCTGGCATATAATAGACATTCAATAAATGTTTGTTGAGTGAATTTGTTGACTAAATTCTGATCCTCTTTGGAGACACTGGTGTACTGGGAGAGCACTGACTTTAGAATCAAATAGACTTGGGTTCAAATCTTACAAGCTATGTGACCCCTTGTAAGTTATTTATTCTCCCTAACTTCATCCTTCCTCATCGATAAATGAGGCTAACATTACCTACCTCTTAGATAGCTATGAGAATTAAATGTGTTAATTCATGTCAAATACTCAATACACTGTAGCTAGGTATGGCTTCTGTCCTTACCAGAAAAATTCCTGGAAATCCAGCTGTTCCTCAATGCTCCCCTCAAACATTTCTGAATCTTCAGGAGTACCTTAGGTACATTCACAAGTAAGTCTTCTTGCCTACAAAATCTCACTCTTCTCTTGGGTTCCCCATCAGCTTCCTCCTGCTCTGCTGTGGTTCCTTTTGGTCTTGTCTGATGCTGAGCTCTCCACTGCCATTTTGCAGTGCCCACCATGTAGGGTGCTAATATCTGAGCTGATACACTGCCTCCTACTGGAAGCCAATGATGTCAACACTGAGTCAACAGCACTGAGGCCACTGCTGCTGCTGCCACCCCTTGAAGCTTTCACCAAAGGCACCAGCATTGCCCATTAAAGTTACCGTGTGCTTCTCTGCTAGGCCACCTCACTGGGCTGTTGCTTCCAAGGACAAGGATCCCCCTGCTGAAGCAGGAAGCATTCTTAGGCTCTTCCTATTACCCTGGTCCCAAATGGCTCTGCAGATTGAGGAGTATTCCTGATCCACACTCCTTTCCACATGTCCCTATTGTGTTGTTTGTGTACCCCAATATCTCACAGAAATTTTCTGTGACTGTGCCTACCTCAGTTCTCCACCACCCCAGCCCCATCCTAGGACTTAGTCACATCCATAGCCTGCTGGATGGGGAACAATCTGAGCGGCATACACCAGCTGTTAATCAAAAGCAGTCCTTCCCCCACAAGTCATCTGTGGCAGCTCGTGTCTACCAGTTTCTTCCTCTCTTAGAAAGAGTCCTTCCTTGGTGGTTCCTGGGTCCCTCATACAAATAGGTTCCTGACAGGCCTCCCCACTGGCTCTCTAGACCAGCCCTGACATGTCTGAGCCCCAGAATAAATACGGCTGTCTCCAGCCCAGATCCTCGCCACTTTTAAAAGGGGAAAAATAGACAGTAAAGGTTAAAACATAACATTCTTGGGACTATCAGAGCTGATCAACAGAAAGTTAATACTGAGATTTCAAAATAAGGACTTCTTGGATAAACATTAGAAAAACAAAGGGGGCACTGATTGAGATGATTTGGTAAAAAGTCCTAACCTTTAACAGATGGGCGAAATTGCACCAAAATCAGTAACAAGGAAGTTACCTGCACATCTGGCGTCAGTGATCTGCAAAAGCTGATGGAGCTGGGAAACTCAGAAGAACTAGAGGAGGTACCCTTTGGGGATGTTTGATGAAACAAGGGCTATCACAGTGCTAGGGGCTGTGCTAGGAGCTTTTCAGCCACTATCTCTAATCTTCAACCCTGTGTTACTGGAAAAAACCACCCGTCCACATCCACTCCCTCCCATGCTCACTAGATGAGGCCTGGGAGGAAAAGAGCCTTGCCTCTCAGAGTGAGTGTAATCTGGGGCCCTCAAAAAGTACAGTGGGTAACTTTAAAGCTTTGACAGAGTCCTTGGGCATGTTAAGGGAAAGCAGCATTTGCAAGTAGGGACTGGAGAGAGATGAATTGCTCGCATAAGATCATAGGAAGAATCTGTTTTTCCTCTTGAGGATGGCAGCAGAGATGAAAACAGGCAGAAGAGAAAGAAGAGGAGGTCTGAGAGCCGTGGAAAACGCCTGAGGAATGAGAGACCGAGAGAGATGATATTCATTTTTTGGTATGCTTGGCTGGCTGTAAATCCCTCTGTGCACTATGAAAAGGCCTTAGATGAGTGAGTTTTCATTGAAATTAAGGAAAAAGCTGAGCTCCACAGCTAGATTGACATGGCACAGTTCCGAGGCAGTGTGTGGGGATGATGAGACACTATTCCAGAATTCAGATAACCTTGGGGAAGCAGAAGCTCACAGAGAGACCATTCACATCCCCAGCAAGTTTTCCCAGGGAGCACATGGGACTGTCTGTACCTGTGTGATGGGTGTCTGAGCACATCTTAGCTAAAAGTTAAGGGCCAGGAAAACCCTCTGACTGACCTCTGCTTATTTATACCTGTAGCCACATGGTTTGTATGATTTTTGAATTGTTTGTCATTTTGCATCCCATTTATAAACATTTCCAATGTCATTAAAATCTCTTTGGAGACATATTTAAAATTTTTTTGCACAATATGGGTGTACCTTAATTTTCTTAACTCTATAAAATTGAGCATTCTGGCTGTTTCCAGCCTTGTTTTTTGTTTGTAAATAATTTTTTACTGAGCAGCAGTTTGTCTGATACCAACCAGGGTTCTTGGCCTTCCCCAATCAATAGGAATTGACTAGAGGACAGGCAAGGCTTTACTGGGGCTCCTGCAGCTGCAGGAGGGAGTGAAAACAAGTAACAGTTTCCCTGGCTCACTCCTCGAGATGGGGCAAGGGGGTTCCTTATATTGGGTCAGGGTAGGGGTGTGTCCAGGGGTCGGGTCGGAGGGGTGGCTTAGGTGTTTTGCCCACCCCTTTCGTGGTGTTGGGTGCAGGGGCATACACAGTACCCCGCTTTTGCTCCTGACACCCTATTTTTGCTCCCAGCTCTTCAGATGTGGCAGTTGGATTTTTTGGTCTTTTTGTATCTTTTGTCCATAATCTGCCCCAACTGCGCATGCACGCAGTTATTTTTAGTCCCTTATAGTTTCTTTGTATTTTGTTGTTTGAGGAGATGTTTGTCCAGGTGCAAGCGCTGCAGCAGAGGGTCCCAAGCCCAGCCTGTCTCATAACCGTCCCAAAATGAAGTTAGGTAATCTAGACTAACTAGCAGTCTCAAAGTTAGTCTCTGTTGAGAGCCTGACTATACAGGTGAACAATGGCCAGACCATATATGAAAATCGAACTCTGACCCACAAGCTCTGCAACAACCGCCCAGGAAGCCAAATTACAGCCTCTGTAGCCATCAGCCCATAATTGCCAACTTCCCTACATTTTGCCCCTGCATGCAAGTCAGGACCAACCAGAGACAGTCAAATATGCTTTCCAGAACAATCACATAGGGTGTTCTGCTTGCAGGTAGCCTCATGCCAAAAACCTCCAATCAGAGCCTTGAAACCTTGAAGCCTTCCCTGTTTTTCACCATGAGGTTTTCCCACTCCACTACCTGTCTTTGAGTCTCTGCCAAAAGCAAGTGATCGTGGCTGAGTCCATTGCTATAGCAAGCTCGGCAATAACAGTCTCTGCTTGTTCTCATCTGGGTGGTCTTCCTTTTTGCCCACATTCCCCTTGAATTAACCTGGTGGACACTGACCCCAAAGGAATGTCACAGGCAAAAATACTGCATCAGAGTTTTTTCCACCATGAGCCATTGGAAAATACTGGCTAGAGAACCCAGAGGCTATTTTCAGCCAGGGGCCTCTCTGTGAGTGGTGTAAACCCCACCCCATGGCTGCCTTAAACCTACCACCCTCTGCAGTACCAGGAAGCTTAGGGCAAGTGTTTCAGGCTCTAGTGAGAGCTGGATATCCTACCACCACCCCACCACCTCCAGTCCCCAGCATCCTGCCACCAAAAGTACCCAGTGTGAAGTTAATGCAGTAAGAAGAGCCCTGCTGTCTACCTTCCCAGCTGTATGATCAAGGATAAGATGTCTAGAAGGACATCTAAGAGAAAAACACCTCCACACCCCATGCACACCTATCAGACAGAAGGTCCTTGGCCCAGTGTCTTTCTTGGCTACTGCTGCTGTGTGTGCCTGCGGACACACAGCAGCAGCGGAAGGAAGCCACAGAAAATAAATCAGCTGCTCAGTTCAGATTGCCCCAGTCCATCACGTTGCCACGTCGCCAGCCCATGGTGCTGTGCTAATTACCACGACATGCACCAAAGTTGCTTTTCAAAACATGGTCAAACAAACTACAGCAGGGCTGGACAGGCATTAAAACACTCAGGCACAATTGTCAAAGCAAAGAATTATGTGGCAGTAAATAGGAGTCTGGACTCCAGTTAAGGCATCACCTGGATGACAGCCTGAAGGTTAACCCTTTGTGGAAAGACTGGCTCATCACCACTTCTGCTAAAGAGAGGGCAAAAGGGCATGGGATGGGAGTGACCAGGCATGAGATTCAGTCAGACTGAAACTGGGGTGGCTTTCTCTACTGTTATCCCTGGGCAACCACAACTTTGGGGGCTGTGGGTGACGCTGTCACCTCAGATCATCTGAGGCAGGTGTAGGTGTTCTGCATACTTTCTTAAGCCTCTTGGCCAGTTCTCCCGAACCATTGGGAAACTGACAAATGTTTCCTGACAGCCTACTGTGTGTCTAGCACTGAGGTTCCTTTCTGGTTGTCCTTGGAGGACACAGGACAAAAACCCCACTTTATCTTCTCAGGGCTCCTTCTCTAGGGGTATTATCAGAGCCACTGTAGGTGCTGATATTTTGGGCTCCATGGAGAATTCTGAAGAGCTCCTCGCTAGCCCCACATTCTGAGAAATGGTGTGGCTAACATTTGAATAGGCTTCTAAAGTCTGTTAAGCACCATTTACAAAACCCACTTGGTTTAATCTCTGCAAACCTTCCAAGTCGGTATTATCATTATCATTATCCTTCTTCTGAGGCTCAGAGAGTTTAACTAACTTATCCTTGAACACGCAGCTAGGAAGGTAGACAGCAGGGCTCTTCTTAGTGCATTAACTCCACACTGGGTAACTTTGGTGGCAGGGGACTGGGGAATGGAGGTGGTAGGGTGGTGGTAGGATATCCAGCTCTTACCAGAGCCTGAAGTGCTTGCCTTAAGCTTCCTGGTACTGAGGGAGGGTGGTGAGTTTAAGGCAGCCATGGGGTGGGGTTTACACCACTCACAGAGAGGCCCCTGGCTGAAAAGAGCCTCTGGGTTCTCTTCAAGAGCCAGAAAGGGAGTGCCTAAGTGAAACAACTCCTCTGCTATTTTAATGGGAAAAGAAAAGCAGGAAATACAAGGAGTTAGCTGGTTGCCGGGATGGCCCCTAACACACACTTTAACTGTAGAACTGGTCACTTCCTGGATGTAAAAGAAAGGTTTAAGAAAAAAGTGACCAAGAAGTCTCCCACTCCCAGCCACCAGCCCAGCCAGCTGCAGAGGGGGAAACAAATGAGCTTCTATAGATGGAATCCTTTGTTTGAATAGAGGTTAATTGTGGCTTCTTTTTGCTTGTAACCTGGGGTGTGGAGGCTAACACTTTAATGCTTCTCTTGGGCCATAATTAGGAGTCCCTGGAGGGATGACCACTGTCAGAACCCCAGAGGGGACCACTTATAAGAAAGATCATGAATCTGGAGAAATTAAGGGATCAAGTCAGAGGGGTAAGGGGCCTGTGGAGCTGGGAGAGAAGGGATGTTTTCCTGCAAAGAGTTTCTCTTCTTACCCTCTTTTCCATGCTACAATTAGGTAACAAGACCCCGTGCTAATAAATACCCCCTGCCAACCCTCAACCAACCAGGGTAGGAATGCCCAGACTGGCAGGCAGCCTGTGCACAGAGGCCGCGGGTACTGGCCGAGTGCAGAGGTGCCCAGGGAGGGGCAGGCCTTTTTCTCTGCCCCTCCTGACCCCAGTACCACGACCCTCCACCGTGGTGACTGAGTGCCTCCTGGAGGCTGGGAAGACAGAGGCCCTGCCCTTTTGCTCCCCACTGTCCTTTCCCTCCCCCACTGCCTCTGCACAACTTCCACCCACCAGCTCCTCACACCTCAAATGGCCTTTCCCACAGGGAGGTGCGGCAGAGACAGCTCGTGCATTTATTTTTAATTTAATTTTATTTTTTTAACATCTTTATTGGAGTATAATTGCTTTACAATGGTGTGTCAGTTTCTGCTTTATAACAAAGTGAATCAGTTATACATATACATATGTCCCCATATCTCTTCCCTCTTGCGTCTCCCTCCCTCCCACCCTCCTTATCCCACCCCTCTAAGTGGTCATAAAGCACCGAGCTGATCTCCCTGTGCTATGCGGCTGCTTCCCACTAGCTATCTATTTTACGTTTGGTAGTGTATATATGTCCATACCACTCTCTCACTTTGTCCCAGCTTACTCTTCCCCCTCCCCATATCCTCAAGTCCATTCTCTAGTAGGTCTGCATCTTTATTCCCGTCTTGCCCCTAGGTTCTTCAGACCATTTTTTTTTCTTTTTTCTTTTTTTCTTAGATTCCATATATATGTGTTAGCATACGGTATTTGTTTTTCTCTTTCTGACTTACTTCACTCTGTATGACAGACTCTAGGTCCATCCACCTCACTACAAATAACTCAATTTCGTTTCTTTTTATGGCTGAGTAATATTCCATTGTATATATGTGCCACATCTTCTTTATCCATTTATCTGTTGATGGACACTTAGGTTGCTTCCATGTCCTGGCTATTGTAAATAGAGCTGCAATGAACATTTTGGTACATGACTCTTTTTGAATTATGGTTTTCTCAGGGTATATGCCCAGTAGTGGGATTGCTGGGTCATATGGTAGTTCTATTTGTAGTTTTTTAAGGAACCTCCATACTGTTCTCCATAGTGGCTGTATCAATTTACATTCCCACCAACAGTGCAAGAGTGTTCCCTTTTCTCCACACCCTCTCCAGCATTTATTGTTTGTAGATTTTTTGATGATGGCCATTCTGACTGGTGTGAGATGATATCTCATTGTAGTTTTGATTTGCATTTCTCTAATGATTAATGATGTTGAGCATTTTTTCATGTGTTTGTTGGCAATCTGTATATCTTCTTTGGAGAAATGTCTATTTAGGTCTTCTGCCCATTTTTGGATTGGGTTGTTTGTTTTTTTGATATTGAGCTGCATGAGTTGCTTGTATGTTTTGGAGATTAATCCTTTGTCAGTTGCTTCATTTGCAAATATTTTCTCCCATTCTGAGGGTTGTCTTTTCGTCTTATTTATGGTTTCCTTTGCTGTGCAAAAGCTTTTAAGTTTCAGTAGGTCCCATTTGTTTATTTTTGTTTTTATTTCCATTTCTCTAGGAGGTGGGTCAAAAAGGATCACAATCCCTATCAAACTACCACTGACATTTTTCACAGAACTAGAACAAAAAATCTTAAAATTTGTATGGAGACACAGAAGACCCCGAATAGCCAAAGCAATCTTGAGAAAGAAAAATGGAGCTGGAGGAATCAGGCTCCCTGACTTCAGACTATACTACAAAGCTACAGTAATCAAGACAGTATGGTACTGGCACAAAAACAGAAATATAGATCAATGGAACAGGATAGAAAGCCCAGAGATAAACCCACGCACATATGGTCACCTTATCTTTGATAAAGGAGGCAAGAATATACAGTGGAGAAAAGATAGCCTCTTCAATAAGTGGTGCTGGGAAAACTGGACAGCTACATGTAAAAGAATGAAATTAGAACACTCCCTAACACCATACACAAAAATAAACTCAAAATGGATTAAAGACCTAAATGTAAGGCCAGACACCATCAAACTCTTAGAGGAAAACATAGGCAGAACACTCTTATGACATAAATCACAGCTCGTGCATTTAGATTGTTTCTGTGCTTTGTCTCCTGCTGACTAAGTCACTCAGGGTACTAAACTGCCTCCTGGCCTGGGAACAAGAGAGAACAAGGAGCTGGAAGTGGAGAAAGCCATTCTTCTGCCTTTCTTCACAGGTCATGCCCCATGAATGGCAGCGTCATGTTGGTCAGCGACTCTTGCTGTGAAACTGTTGCAGGAAGGGGGACCCCTTCCAGGGCCTAAGAATGGGCTCTTGTCTAACACCTGGAAATGAATTGTCCGAGGAGACACACATGCTCACAGAGCAAGAGCTTTATTGGGAAGGGATGCCTGGGCGGAGAACAGGAGGGTAAGGGAACCCAGGAGAACTGCTCTGCCACGTGGCTCACAGTCTCAGGTTTTATAGTAATAGGGTTAGTTTCTGGGTTGTCTCTGGCCAATCTTTCTGACTCAGGGTCCTTCCTGGTGGCGCGTGCATCACTCAGCCAAGATGGATTCCAGAGAGAAGGATTCTGGGACGGTGGTAGGACATACGGACTGGTGTCTTCTCTCTCCTTTTGACCTTTTCCGAATTCTTCTGGTTGGTGGTAGCTTGTTAGTTCTGCGTTCCTTACCAGGACCTCCTGTTGTAAGAGAACTCATGCAAGTGGTTACTATCTTGCCCGGCCAGGGCGGGCAGTTTCAGTCAGTGGTTCCCTTAACAAAACCAGCCTCAGGGCACTGGGTGGTGTGGGAGCAACGGTGATCAGTGACACAGATGGGGAAGGAGATCTCAGTGTCATGGTTGCAGGGCTGGGCCGTGTGCTTCAGAGACTGCAGAGGGAGAGGGGAGCACAGGATGCATGAACTGGGACTGAGTTTTGGCCTGAAGACCTTTGAAATCTTCGTGAAGAGAATAGAAGACACATATGGCACATCACAGTAAACCCACATTTTAAAGAGTCCATAAATGAGCCTTGGGTTTTGCAAGATGCAAGACTTGGATACAGCTTTAGGGCAGATGGTTACTTAGTTCTGGGAAAACCAATGTAATTGCCCATTTAATTATGCAAATGTGGGGATACAGTGGCTGGAAGAGAAAAGTTCTCTGGGCGGTAAAGTGAATGAGTGTATTTGTTGTTGGAGTCTGATACAGGTCTCCACTATGCTTTCTTAGGAAAAACTGGATTTGCTGAGAGAGAATTTGGCCTATGCCAGGCTGATGCCCCATTGAAGCTTGCTTATGTTTTTGCATAGCTCACCGTAGATGATGGGCCTGCTCTTGCAAGGGTTTTATTGGTACCCTGGGCACAAGCAACACAGAGTGGGGAGATTCTGCTAGGGGCCCAGCCATACAGGCTGCTCTGGCATCTCCAGGAGAGACCCCCTTGGCGAGGACATTGGCATCCCCTGATGGACACCATTAGCAATAAGGCTTTTTTGAGGGGCTTCTCTAGTATCAAACATTCAATACACTAGGCACTGGAGTTCTTACCCTGAGTCTATGCCCCCTGAGAGGTCAGTGAGTAGAATTCAGAGACTCTATGTACTTGAATGAAAAACACTAAAAAAAATTTTTTACTAATTTCTAAATGAAATATAGCATTTCCTTCAATAATGATGTAGGCAATAAACTGCAATAGTCTTAACAGAACTTATGACTTTGTTACCAATAAGAATCACAGATATTTTCTTATCACTTTGCTGTTGTTCCTGTTATCTTAAAATCTTTTTTATGCTCATCACTGCTTCAAAGCTACAGTAACTGTTAGATCTGCCACTAGAACCTGGCAGGATTAAACTAAACTTCTAGTTGGGATTAGGT